>NW_027396497.1:0-1293805 GCF_048999995.1 Berkeleyomyces rouxiae | reverse complement strand
TAACCCGGCGTTCAACACCAAGACGGCCGACTGGTCGCTGTTTCGCAAGGAATGGCTGGCTGGCCAGGCTGACCTTGAGCTTCAGCTGTCCCTGGCAGAGATTTCTGCAGACGGTGACGCAATGGCGCGACTGCTTTCCGAGGCCCTGCAATCTGCTTGTCAGAGGTGCATGTCAGTGAAGAGGCACAGTGCCCGCGCAAAGCCATGGTGGACGCCCGAGCTACAATCACAACGTCAGGCCGCATCGCGCGCAGAGAGAAGATACAGACGAGGCAGGCTGTCGCTGGTTGAGTTTCATTCGATTCGCAACAAGTACACCCATGCTGTCGAAGATGCTAAGTCTACTCACTGGACTACCTTTCTTTCTGACGCTGACAACGAAAAGGTCTACACAGCCTGGAAATACACCAAGCCAGCCACGGCGAGTTACTTCCCCCCCATCCAGGGGCCAGACGGGTTAGCCAATACCCCCGAGGAGAAGGAAAAGGCTTTCCTGACGCTACTGGGTGCTACGTCTAGCGCAGGTGTCGACCCCCGACCTGACGTTGCCGATACACACGACCCCCATCACGACCCCCATCACGACACCCCCCCGAACGACACCGACCGAAGCATATACCCCTGGCCTGACCTTACAGACCACGAGATCAAGGAGGCAATCATGTCCGCCAACGCCAAGAAGGCCCCCGGGCCCGACGGCATGAACGCCAAGATCATCCAGATCGCCTTTGAGGCCCATCCCGCGCCCTTTCTCTCCGTCTACAAAGCCCTGTCTCGCCTCGGAATACACCCCACACTCTGGAAGCAAGCTACTGGGATTGTGCTCGCGAAAGACGGAAAGGCTGATTATTCAGTCGTAAAGTCCTACCGCATCATCTCACTGCTCAACTGTCTAGGCAAAGTGCTCGAGAAAGTCTTTGCGACCCGCTTAGGGTACCTCGCTAATTGCCATGACAGCTCGCTTCTAGACGACACTCAACTGGGAGGCCGCAAACAGCGTTCAGCCATGGACGCCGCTCTCGTATACGTCAGCCACCTGCAGAAGGTCAAGGAGATGAAGCTCGTTCCAAGCACTCTCTTCCTTGACGTCAAGGGCGCTTTCGACCACGTGTCAAAGCCCTGCTTGATGCGCAGCTTACGTGAGCTCGGTCTTCCCCTGGTGTTCCGAAAATGGGTTGCTTCGTTCCTCCAGGACCGTACTGTCGGCCTGCACATCGAGGGTCAGCCGTTCCCGATGACCCCGGTTAACATCGGCATCCCCCAAGGTTCCCCCATCAGTCCTCTACTCTTCCTGTTGTATGCTCGGCATATAGTGGCTCGGGTGGCCGGCGACACACCACAACTTCAGCTGTCGTATATAGACGACTTCAGCGTAACCGTGGCGTCCAAAAGCCCGAGGCGTTCAGCGGCGCTTCTCGAAGAACTCGTGACGGAGCTGCGGGCCAAGGCTCGTGACTACGGCATTGAGTTTGAAGAGAGCAAAACTGAGCTCATCCACTACACCGATGCTGCAAAGTGGGCCTCCCAAACTGTCCGAGTAGGTGATGTCACTGTGCGTCCCCAAAAGATGGTCAAGTGGCTAGGTTTCCATTTCGACAACAGACTGTTACGGGTCGTGGACCCGACGTTGGATCATCTTTGGGCTGATCCATGTTGACCCACTTTTTGTGTGATTTGAAGTTGGGTCCACTTTCGGGTTAGGGTTTATGGACCCACTTTTAGTCGACCAGGGTGCGACCCACTTTTTGTGTCACATGGGTCGGGACCCACTTTTATGTTCAGGGGGTATGGACCCACTTTTATTGTGCAAGGGTCATAGGGCTGGTTGCCCTGGTGGGGCGCACACAACTGGATTGTCGAACGCCTATAAAGCAGAGCCAGTTCCCCCATCTTTAGTTTGGATTTTCTTCTTCCTTTTCTTTCTTTTCTTCCCTATGTTAAAGATAATAAACAGCATTGGACCTAACTATGAGTTTTCTCCGTACTTAGACAACCCGTCACATATTATCTTTAACATCACATTTTTTTTATCTTAGAAGCTTGTGAGGAAGCTTCACTACCCCTTGTTGTCTTAGAAGCTTGTTAGGAAGCTTCATGACCCCTTGTTCTCTTAGAAGCCTGTGAGGAAGCTTCCCGTCCCCCCACCACACGAAGTCCGCCGACCTTGCATAAGTGTCAAGGTTCTTAAGCGAAGAATACCACGTTCCGCACGTGACGAAAGAAGCTAAGACTCGCATTCAGGCCGTGAGATAGCATACTTTAACGATGAACGACAAAACAGAAGATGTTCTGTCCGGGCTACCCCGCGACTCCCAACAGGAGCAGCCCACCAATACCCCAGGATTAGAAGTATTTACGCCTCAGCAACTCGCAATAGTCCAGATGATACTACAGAACCACGCGAAACTACAAGCCCCGGCTCCTCCCGCGCCTGCACTTGCCCTACCACCTTCACAACCGATGATTAACCACCGCTACAACGCACCGTGGCCAGAGTGGGATGGAAAGCTTTTGTCCTTCCCCAGATATTTTAAACAGTTGAAGGTCCGCGCGCAAATCGCAGCTCACGTCATCGGGTCTTCCCAAGCAATTTGTCTCAGCATTTTCATGAGTATTCACGCTGAGCAACAAGCGAGAGTAGAACAATGGTTCACCGATGGCGCCATACACAATTGGGATTGGAAGAGTTTTCTTCAGCACATCAACGACCAGTTTGAAGACAAGGACGCGATCCAGAAGGCAGGCCAGAAGCTCTGCGCTATACAGATGGGAAGTCACCAGAGTTTTGTGTCTTTCCTACAAGATTTCGAGCACCAAGTTGGCTTATGTGGAGGTTTGGACTGGCCCGACCGCGTTAAGATTTTACACCTGAACTCCGCCATAAACTCGACACTTCAGGTATACCTCACAGTCAAAAACCTCCCCAACGACGACTACCCAAGATGGGTTGAGAAAGTAAAGAGAGTAGCGGGACGAGTGGAAGCGCTACCAGGATATAGTTCCAAGGACCCGTCGAAGACTTTGACGTGGTACAGCCAGACGAAAGCAGAAACAATGTCCGCCAAAGTTGTAACCCCGAGCGTCGTGGACCAGCAACCGCACCCCGACAATGATGAAGAACACGTGACAATGAGTGTCAACGCCTTCCACACGCCGCTCCCGAGCAATGAATGCCAACGCACCCGTCCCGTCAAACCCCGTGCACCTTGGAGATCTGCAGATGAAAAAGAGAAAGCAAAGTCTGGCAACGCCTGTTTCCGTTGCCTTGCCACGGGCCACCGGTCTCTTGACTGCCCGAAGTTTGCCCCGAGTCGTCGACCAGCGAGAATGAACCATGCAATGATTCCAGAAGTTTCAGAGCCGATGGACGAGATTATCGAGAGTGTTCCACACGATGCGGACACAAGAGTAGACCCAGACGAATTTCGGCCCCTGAGTTTAAAGAAGAGAAGACGCAAGAAGAAAACCGGCACCAACATCGTCCATGCTGATGCAGTCAACCACATGCATTCCACACCGTTTTTGATCGAGACTTTCGTCAACAACTTCTTTTATTGTGACGCACTGCTCGACACTGGATGCTTGGTAACATCAGCATTTGACGAAGGTTTAGTCAAGCGACGGGGTCTCCAGCGTATCCCCGTGAAGAGAAGAGAGCTACTACTTGCAGAAAACTGTTAAGGTGTGATTACGCTAAGCTGGATCTTCACAGAAAGGGACACAGAGGGACAAAGATCTCGAATTGAAGAACAAAACTAAACTCTCTAAATGGTGTAGAAACAATGCGACTATTTATCCTGTTGGAAAGGGAGGCAACCGACGATCGGCGGCGACGACAACTAGTTCCTCTAGGAAGTGCCGTTAGTCTTGGTTCTGGTCTGGCATTAGTTTTGCCGTACCAGCGCCGGACTAGTCCTTCGAGGATACGCCGTTAGTGTTGGTGTCGGGCTTCCGTCGGTCCTTAAGGGTGCAACCCCAACATCAGCCTCTCTTCCTCCTTTTGCGCGTCGTTTTGGTTCCTTTTTGGCTGAGCCATAGTTTGTAGGCGTCGGTATCGACCAGAAGGTCGACTGGTTCCCAGCCAGGTCTGACGTAGCCTTTCCATTTGACTTTGACTTGCTTGACACCGTTAGAAGTGCGTTCGCCTAGGATCTTTTCGACCTCCCAGTATTCTTCACCATTGATGACTTCCATAGGTGCTGGTCGATCGTCGTGAGTCTTTTGGGAAGGGAAAGCGTCGTTGGCAGCTGAGCGAAGGCGATCGGCATGGTAGACGTCGTGAGCAGTTGTACCCGGTACTTCAAGACGATAAGTGTGAGGGGTAACTTGTTCCAACACTTTGCAGTATTGGTATTTTGCTCTAAGTTTCCTGCCGAGGCCTGAGCCTTGTTGTTCAGGGCGTAGGGTGAGCCAAACGTATGAGCCTGTAGGAAAATCTGGTGCAGGACGTCGGTGTTCATTCTCGCGTTGCTCCATCTCCGCTCGTGACAGAGAAAGGTTGGCGTGGGCCCATTTCTGGGCGTCTCTCAGGCGTTGGATGACCCTCTCAGCCTGTCCGAGTGGACCGTTATTGTCGGGTTCGACAGGCAATGGTGGTGCGGCGAAGACTCGTGGGTGGTAGCCGTGAGACAAGAAGAAAGGTGAAACATTAGTGGCAGAAGATGGGGTGGCATTGATGCTGAACTCGACCATGGGCAGTAGATTGAGCCAGGCGGGGCCTTCAGCGCTGAGTTTGGCAAGTTTGACTTTGATCTCAGCGTTCATCCTCTCTGCAGCTCCATTGGTAGCCGGATGGTAAGCTGTTGTGGTTAGCCTTTCGATCTCTAGGCGTTTGCAGAGGTGTCGCCAAGCTGCGTTGACAAATTCGCGGTCAGACAAAATAGATTTTGGCATGCCGTGGTGTCGGTAAAAGTGGTGGAAGAACATATCTGCAACAGATTCCATGTCGAGGGCGTCGGCGGGAATAAGGATGACGCCCTTGGATAGACGGTCTATAACAGTTAGGACGTGGGTGTAGGTGATGCCGCCTTTCTGTGCTGGTTCCAAAGGTCCGATAAAGTCGATGGCAATCTCGGCCCAAGGCTGGTCGGGAATTGGCAAGGCTTTGAGGGTGGTGTCCTTGTTGTCGCGACGAATGTTAGAACTACCACAAATTTGACAGTTGCGGCAGAAACGGCGGATATCTTCGACGTAGCGGGGCCAGAAAAACTCTCTAGACAGCTCGACTTGCATGACGTTCTTTCCGGGGTGCAGCATCATGGGCGAGTCATGAATGTTCTGTAGGATGGCGGTTCTCAATGGCTCGTTAGTAGGTACCCATAGTTTATTCCGAAATCGAATAGCGGATTTGGCGTCCAAAGAGCAGTCGGAAATGTTGACTCTCAACTTGTGTCTGATTGTTTCGGGCCACTGTGACAGTCCATCTGTCAACGCTTTATGGATAATGGCGTATTCATCATCGGCAGCACAGGCATCAGACCAGAGTTCCCGTAAGGCAGGCGGAAGTTCGGGGGTAGAAGGGGCTTCTGGCGTGTTGGTGGTTTGTGTCGAGAAAACTTTCAGGCCGTTACCGTCGTGGTGCAAGATAGTGGCTAGTCGGTCGTTGTAGCGCGCGTCATTCGTGTTGTCTGGGGTGTCGCGGCGAGAGAGAGCATCTGGGAGAGGGGAGAGTTTACCAGGACGGTGGACGATGGTGCAGTTGTATTCGCTCAAGGTCAGGTACCATCTAGCTTGGCGTTCGGACAAGTGCTGCAACTTGGTAAAATGCAGCAAGTTTTTATGATCTGAGACGATGGTAAACGTCTCCTTCAGGCCCTTGAGTTCGCCACGCCATTCCTTCAGGGCACAGACAACAGCCAACAGCTCTTTGTCGTGGATCGGGTAGTTGCATTCGGCGGCAGTCATTTTGCGGCTGAAATAAGCACAAGGCCTAGTTGATCTATCGGGCTGCGTCTGTAGAAGCGCTGCACCGAGACAGTAGCCAGACGCGTCTGTCTCAACAACAGTTGGCAGATCTGGATTGTGCGTGCAGAGGACAGGGGTCGAGGTGAATGCTTCTTTTAGAGCCTGGAAGGACTCTTCTTCCTTTTCGCCCCACTGGAAGGCCTGGTCTTTCTTTGTCAACTGTAGCAAGGGAGTCGCTAGAGTAGTGAAATTTCTGACAAAGGTGCGGTAGAAATTGCATAGACCGAGGAAGGCTCGAACGTCCCTGACCTTCTTGGGCGTTGGCCAGTCCGACACTGCAGAGACTTTGGTTGGGTCGGTTGAAATCTTGCCGGGCTCAAGGATGTATCCCAGGTACTTCACTTTCGATACCGCGAACTCACATTTATCAATGTCGATTGTCAGTTGGCCCTCCAGAACCTTTGCTAAAGCCAAGTTGACCTTCTCGTAGTGGTCCTCTAACGTGCCGTCGGTATAAATCAAGATGTCATCGACGTAGGCAGAGCACCACACATCCAAGTATGGGCGTAGCAGACTGTTCACAAAACTTTGGAACTCTGCAGGCGCGTTGGCCAGACCAAAAGGCATGACGTTCCACTCAAAAAGGCCTTGTCGCGTTCGAAAAGCGGTCTTCCACTCATCTCCCTCGGCGATTCTGATGTTATGAAACGCGGAAACAACGTCGAGTTTCGTAAACCACTTAGCTTTGGAAGCATTAGCTAGGGTCTCGCTGATGTTTGGGAGTGGGTACCGATTCTTTTTCATAGTCGCGTTTAGTGCACGATAATCTACACAGAAGCGGAGGCCGCCACCAGGCTTTTTCACGAATAGGATGGGAGCAGCAGCAGTGGACTGGCTGTGGCGAATGTAGCCTTTTTCCAGCAATGAAAGAAGCGTCTGGCGAAGAACCACGAGTTCTTCTCTGGTCATGCTATAAAGGGGGCCCCATGGAGCTTCTTCGTCGGGCACGGTCAACTCGATCCTATGATCCTGGCCAGGCCGGCGGGGAGGCATCTTTTTAGCAAATTGTGCGTCTGGATCAAACACCTTGACCTTGTCGTGCTCGATCCAAGCTGGGATCTTCTTTTTCCACTCTCTGGGGTTGGCTGGTACTCTATCTTTCTCCAAACGGGCCAAGGCTTTATTGATATCTTCGATTGAAGCTGCAAAAACCCGCAGCTTATCTCTCTTGGCGGCGCGGAAGAAGGTGCTCGCTCTGTTTATTCGTACCATGGTAGAGCGGAAGGTATGGTTTGTCGTCGCCTTTCCTCGAGCGACAATGCCGGATTTAAATCTAACTGTGTCGGCTTCACAGTCTATCCTTGCCCCTTGTTTCTTGAGCCATGGGTATCCGATCAGGATGTCTTCGGCTAATTTTGGTACTACCCACGCCACATGTTTTTCTATGTGGCCCGATATGTCAATTTTAAACACGGCTAGTCGGTCAACCGTGACGGTACTCTTTGAATTAAATGGTACCAGCGTTCTGGGACGCGAACTGAAAAGCGTATCAAGTTTCCATTTCTTTACAAGGTCACTGCTGATCATAGAGGGGGAAGCGCTACCGGTGTCAATCAATGCAATCACGGGACAAGTGTTGTTGATCACTGCATCTAATTGAATTGATGTGTTGGTAATAGATCTATTCAACTCTTCCCATTCCTTCACAGCAGCCTTGTCGTCTTTGAAAACCTGCTTGGGCCTCTGACCACGACTTGGGGCAGAGGCGATCAGTTTCCCGAGTCCTCCTCGGCGGTCTCGTAATATTCTTCGCCCTCTTCTTCGAGTACAGGAGGAGGGAGGTTCGTGGCTGCGCGAACACTCTGTTGTACCGGGGGGCGGGCACGCTCGAATGGGCAGTTAGGGGACATGTGGCCACCAGCGCCACAACGGAGGCACAGTCCTCTGGCTCTTCGTGACTGGAGTTCTTCCTTGGAGACCCACTTGGCACGACGGGGGGCACTGTTATGGGTGGGCGCCCAGTCCATGGCATCAGGGGAGTGTTGTGCCGGGACATTGCGGAACTGGGACGTCCGGGCAGGGTTCCTCGGAGGGTGGGCATGCCGACACTCGTCGAGTTTTTGCCAGGCATTAAGCACCTGTTGTGCGTATTGTTCGTAGGTTGGGGGGTCTGGGAAACCAGCCAGGGCAGACATCACTTGCCCGGGGAGGGTGCGCCTCAGATTCATTATGCGCTCTTCGTGGCTCAGTCTATAGCAGCCAGCGATCTGCATCAACCGACTGACCCGAGCCAAATGTTCCGGAGCAGAGGCACCTCGGCATTTGAGGGTGTGCAGCTCCAAGAGTGCACGACGGGAAGCTGAGGTGTCCTCGAAGCAGCTGTCCAAGAATTCCAGGAACTTATCCACGTTCTCCAACGATGGATCGCGGCTCATGCGGGCAATGTAGGTCTGTGCCTGGAGCAAGGCATTGTCGGCTAACAGACCGTAACAGTGCAGAATGAACCCTCCTGCGCCGTTGAAGTGACTGTGGTCGTAGCGGTACTTCATCTCCACGTATGACCGGTACGTTGGGTAGAGATCAGGCCGCGTATGGTCATAACGGACCGGGCGGAGGTCGGAGGAGGTGTTTCGCACAACCACTGGGGTCGCGGGGGCGGAGTTGGGGAGTCCCTGCATTTCGTTATTGTGAGCCATTGTTGCTTCGTGGAAAACCTCTGGCTCACCGGGGACTTCTGGTAGTATGCTGTCTTCTCGGAAGCTGTGGTGGAAGGAAGAATCGTCGTCAGAGGGTGCAAAATAGTTTGGGGCCATAGGGTTTGGCCGCTGTGGATATTCAAATGGCAAAGTAAAAGAAAAGTAAAAATATATCTCGATCCCTCGTCGGGTCGGCGGTAAAGTAAAAAAAAAGGAAAGATAAGAGTGACTTAAGGAAAAATAAAAAAAAAAAAAAAAAGGAAAAGGGAAAGGGGGGTTTGAGAATTCGAGATGATGTTAAGGTGTGATTACGCTAAGCTGGATCTTCACAGAAAGGGACACAGAGGGACAAAGATCTCGAATTGAAGAACAAAACTAAACTCTCTAAATGGTGTAGAAACAATGCGACTATTTATCCTGTTGGAAAGGGAGGCAACCGACGATCGGCGGCGACGACAACTAGTTCCTCTAGGAAGTGCCGTTAGTCTTGGTTCTGGTCTGGCATTAGTTTTGCCGTACCAGCGCCGGACTAGTCCTTCGAGGATACGCCGTTAGTGTTGGTGTCGGGCTTCCGTCGGTCCTTAAGGGTGCAACCCCAACAAAAACGACACGAAGAAGAGATGGATTTCAGAAATTGCAGTGTGCGACATTGATATCGACGGTCGCAAAGAGAGAGTCTACGGTTACGTGATACCGAATTTAGCCTACGACATGATCCTGGGAAAGCCCTGGATGGAGAAGAACGACGTCGTGTACTCCGCGAAAGAGCGAATGATTACCTTCAAGGATCAAGGAGACCGACTTATTGTCCGAGAGAAAGGCTGGCGTGAAGCGCACGCTGGCGCCCCCAAAGCAAGCATGGTGATGGCAGCAGTTTTTGCCGCAGAGATTCGACGAGGAAGGAAGAGCAAACAGAAGCTACAAGTGTTTTCGGCCTCCATTCAAGACATCAACAAGGCCCTCGAAGTGAAAGCCCGCCTCACAAGAGAACAGATTTCCGAGAGACTCCCGCAGGAACTCAAGCATTTAGCACCGATTTTCCTAGACGATGGCGAAGGAGATTTACCGCCCAACCGACCAGGCATCGACCACGCTATAAAGATGAAGAAAGACGAACAAGGACGAGACAAAGAGGTCCCATGGGGCCCCCTGTACAACATGTCGAGAGATGAATTATTGGTTCTGCGCAAGACGCTCGCAGACCACTTAGACAAGGGATGGATTCGCGCTAGCAGCTCCCCCGGAGGCGCCCCTGTCCTGTTTGTTCGGAAACCCGGAGGCGGTCTGCGATTCTGCGTGGACTATCGAGCACTGAACGACATAACCGAGAAAGATCGTTACCCGCTGCCGCTAATCAGTGAAACTCTGAGAGCGCTAGCCAAGGCACGCTATTTTACCAAGGTCGATGTCCGCGCCGCGTTTCACAAGATACGAATCACAGAAGGCGACGAATGGAAAACCGCTTTCCGGACCAGGTTCGGCCTATACGAGTGGCTAGTTACGCCCTTTGGACTATCCGGAGCACCCGCCACGTTTCAACTGTAACGATCTATGGATCGAGGTAGGCTCAGGCTCCGCCCTCACCGCCGTTTACACCGCCGTCCACACCGCCTTGCACACCGCCGTTACTCACCGCCTGCCAAACCCGTGTGCACACCGTCGTTGTCAAGGGTACGCGTCATACCTCTACCGCGCGTATATAGATAGTGTTGTTTCCGCCCGTTTTCTTGTACATTAGTCTTTTCTCTTTATCTGTTTCTTAATTTATTTCTGCTGTTCTAAAAGCGTTCTCCTTTAGACCGTAAAGCCTTACAATAGAAACAGATCTACCCTTGTTTACACTGTCCTCGTTTCTTTTACCCTGTCTTCGTACCTTTTCCTCGTTACCACCCGCCACCTGTATATCGTTTCTCTCTGTTCCTCTTTTGTTCCACCGTCACATGCCCTACTGTGCACCTACCACCGACCCCGACTCTGACACCACTTCCAACAACACCGTCTTCTTCGACTCTGAGCCTCCTCCGACAGCCATGTCCGATCCTACTGTCCCTGTTCCAGCCCCGGCGGCCCCGTCGCTTCAAGATCTGCTGCAAGCCATCCAGCAGCTCAACGAGAAGCACGACCACGCGCAACAACAATTGCGCGACGAGTTCAACAGTGGCCAACAAAAACGAGATCAGGCCATCGCCGATCTCCAAGCTTTTGCCCGTGCTGCCACCGCTACTTCCGCTCCCGCCGTCGTCCCTGCGTCCCCTGTCCCCACTGCTGTCCCCGCTGCTCCCGTGCCCGTTGCAACTACGGAAAGAAACCTCGAACCGAGGAAGCGTGCCCTCCCGGATATCGCCTTGTTTTCCGGCCAACGCTCTGCCTACCGCGTCTGGGCCCTGAGTGCCCGCTCCAAGCTTGCACTGGACAGCGAGTCAATCGGTGACCACCGCAAGCAATACGCGTACCTTTTTGCGCGTATGACGGTAGAAGCCCAGAACCTCGTCGTGGCGTACTTCGAGCAGGGCTTGCTGAACGACACCGGGCCCCACCAGTTCCTGGAGTACTTGGACTCCATATTCATCGACCCCTTTGCTGCTGACCGTGCTCTCTTCCACCTGGACAACATGCGCCAGGGACCCTCTGAACCCTTCGCCTTGTTCCTGCCCCGCTTCGAAAAAGTCCTCCAGGACGCCAACATCATTGGCGACCGCAACCGCATTTCGAAGTTGCAAACCGCCATGGCGCCTGCCCTCCGACAAGCGATGGTCTATGTCAACGTCCCCGCGACGTACCCTGAATTTACCAACTGCATGCAAAACGTCGCTTCCAAGGCTGAGCAATTCCTACCTCGTCCCCGCCGCGGCCACTACTCCGCTTTCACTGATAACACGACCTACTCTCCGTACGCTGCCCACCCTGTTTCCCCTGCTCCTGCTGGCCCTTTTGTTTCCTCCGTTCCCCCGTCGGCTGCTGCTCGTCACCCCGATGCTATGGATTGGACTCCCACTGTCACTGCCACGGCCCTTCAGCCCCTGACCGACGAGGAGCGCGAGCGCCTCCGCCGCAACCGCGCCTGCTTCCGCTGCCGCCAGACTGGCCATCTGCGCCAGAACTGTCCACTGAACTTTGTCCCCACTACTACCGTCCCTGTCCGCTCCACCAACCTTCCCCAGCTTGCTGCGCCGACCCCAGCTCTGCCCCTGCCTGTGCCCACGCCCGCGTCCCGCGACATGTCGGGAAATGGAGAGCTCTAGGCGAACGTCGCCGTCTAGAGCCCCAAGGAGAGAAGATCGCTCGGGAGGAAATGGGGGCTAGAGGTACCTATATAGATGTTGTTCTCAATAAAACTTGTTCTACCTCTGCCTTCGTCGACTCCGGTTGCCTGTGTCTTGCCACCGTCTCTCCGCGCACCGCCACCCGCGCCCACGCTACTATCCTGCCCATCTGCCCTCGTCCAATTGCTCAAGTAGTTAATGACCAAAACCCACCCGTCATCGATCAAGTCGCCGTTTTTGACCTTGGTCTCGGAGGATTGGACGAGAAACTCTACGCTTACATCGTCCCTGGTCAGACTGAGGACCTCATCCTGGGTCAAGGCTGGATTGCCAAGCACGACGCTTCCCTCCGCCCTGCCCAGAACGAAGTCTTCATCCGCTTGCCCACTCCCCTTCGTCTTACCAACTGTACTGCCAATCCCGATGTCCTCCCTGTTACTGCCCACGCCGTCCGCGCCTTTCACCTCAGAGCCCGCCGTTCTCACAATGTCCGCATCTTCTCCGCCACTCTTCACGACATTGAGAAGGCCCTCAAGGCCAAAATTTACACCGACCCCCGCGCCAACTGTCCCGAGTGGCTCCTTCCTGTCATCGACGCTTTCGACAGGAAGAAAGCTTCCGAGCTCCCCCCGAACCGCCCTGGCATTGATACAGAGATCCGCCTTAAACCAGGCTTGTCCCCGCCCTCGTGCCCTCTGTACTCAATGAGCCGAGAAGAACTGCTGCTGCTCCGGAAAACTCTCTACGACTTGCTCGACGCTGGCTTTATCCGAGCCAGTAGTGCTGAGGGAGGTGCTCCTGTCATCTTCGTGAAGAAACCTGGTGGTGGTCTTCGTTTTTGCGTAGACTACCGTGCCCTGAACAGCGTCACAGAGAAGGATGGTTACCCGTTACCACTGATCAACGACACCCTCCGTGACATCGCTGCCGCCAAGTACGTCTCCAAGGTCGATGTAATCTCCGCGTTCCACCGTCTCCGCCTGAAAGAAGGTAGTGAAGCCTACACGGCCTTCCGCACCCATCTCGGAGCGTATGAATGGCTAGTCACCCCTTTCGGCCTCACTGGTGCTCCTGCTGCTTTCCAACGTTTTATCAATCATGTGCTCTCCCGCTGGCTCGGTATCTCCTGCTCTGCTTACCTCGACGATGTAGTGATCTACAGCCCTGACTCCCGCAAAGAACACCGTAACCTTGTCTGTCAGATCATCCGCGCTCTCGGAGATGCTGGCTTACAGCTTGACTGGGATAAAAGTGAATTCGAATCCCCGTCCATCAAGTACCTCGGCTTCATTGTTGAACCCGGCTCCGGCATCCGTGCAGACCCAGACAAAGTCAAAGCTATCCAGGAATGGGAGGCTCCCACGTCTGTCCGCGGAGTCCGTAGTTTTCTTGGGTTTGCCAACTTCTACCGCTGTTTTGTCCCCGAATACTCCACCGTCGCTGCTCCCCTGACTCTGCTGACCAAGAAGGACCAACCCTTCAAGTGGGAAGACGAACAACTCCGTTCGTTTGAAGCTTTGAAGAAGGCCCTTGTCTCTGCCCCGCTCCTTGCCACCTTCGACCCTGACCTCCCCACCATCGTTGAAGCCGATGCTTCCGGCTGGGCCCTGGGAGGTTCCCTCAGACAGCAAGGTGCTGATTCTCTTTGGCGTCCTGTTGCTTACTTCTCGCGAAAGCTCAGCCCAGCGGAAGTCAACTATCCTATCCACGATAAGGAAATGTTGGCCATCCACTCCTGCCTCCGCGCTTGGCGCTCCTACCTCGCTGGCATCCCGTTCGAAGTACACACCGACCACCAGAACCTTTTGTACTTCCAGAAGCAAAGAACCCTGTCAGAACGCCAACGCCGCTGGGCCCATGAATTGTCCGAGTTCGACTTTCGGTTAATTCATCGACCCGGCGTTACTCAAGTGACCTCCGATGCCCTTTCCCGCCGCGACCAAGACCTGCCCCAAGACCTCTCCGATGAACGCCTCCAGTCCCGTGTCCACCAAGTTCTGCGCCCTGACGGGCCCGACTTCGTCATTGCCGCCGCCGTTTGGGCTAAAGAGCCTGACAAAGACCCTGAAGGAACCCTGACCCTCGACCACGCTGCCCTAGATGCCCCTTTTGCTGACCCGGAACTCCAGACCCTCTGGCACTCGGCACTTACCCATAACGAACGTTATTGGCAAGCGCGACAAGCTGTCCAAGAACAAGCCCGCTCGTTCCCCAACGAGTGGGGCCTTCCTTGGCAGATCAGCGAGTGTACTCTCGACTCCGCCACCCGTCTCCTCTGGCGTGACCGCCTGTGGATCCCGTACTACGAGCCCCTCCGCACTCGTATCATCCAGCAAGTCCACGACTCCACGCTCACCGGTCACCCTGGAGGATCAGCAACCCGTGATCTAGTCAGCCGCTCCTACGCTTGGCCTGGCCTCTCTGACGATGTCCGCCGCTTCGTTGGTAATTGCGACACTTGCGGTAAAAGCAAGATTTGGCGCGACCAGAAGCGTGGCCTCCTGAAGCCCCTGCCCGTCCCGGACCGTGCCTGGCAAGAACTCGCCATGGATTTCATCGTCGGTCTCCCTGAGTCCGAAGGCTGCACTACTATCTTAGGTATTACAGACCGGCTGTCAAAGAGTAAAATCTTGATACCGCTGAAATCGTATACTGCCTCTGACGTAGCCAGAGCCTTCATCACACACGTCTTTGCCCACCATGGTCTACCCCGCGCCATCACGTCCGACCGAGGTTGTTAGGGTCTGGGAGACCCGGGTCAAGGCTTTGCCTGATTGCCCGAGTTGAAGCCGGTGTGGCTTGAGCAACGGTGGTTCGAGTGTCGGTGGTCCGAGTCCGCAAAGGCCCGACTACTGACGGTCCGAATACAAGTGGCCCAACCGGCCTTGATCCGAACGCCCGATGACTCACCACGTTTGGGTCAATCAGGTAGGCCTCAGTTGTTCTACCCAGGCAGTATAAAGAGCTGCTGCTCTCTCCTAGTTTTAGTTAGTTCTTTCTTCTTCTCTCCATCGCAATATATCTGTTTCTGCCCTTCTACGTCCTTTTACGACTTGGCCCCTTACATCATATTGCGATCTTCTTTTTCGCTACAGCCCTACAGTTCTACAGTTCTACAGTTCTTTACAGCCACAGGTACAGATACAGCTTTTACAGATTGCATTGCCCCTACAGTTCTCAACAGTCTTATCGTTTATTTTCCCCAAACCCGTTATCAATCTTCATCACACATTATTTTTTACTGTTACACAAACTCTCAACATGAGTGGCCGCACCACCGACGACATGCGGGCCGCTTACGCAAGCTCCCCTGTCCCCAGTGTCGACAGCACTGAGGACAAATATGCTCAACGGTTCGCCAAGCTGGAGAGCAAGTTTGCCAAGATGCTGGCTATGCTGGAGAACCAGAGCGAAGCCGCCCAGCAGGCAGCCGCCCAAACCCAAGCCTCCCAAGCAGCGCTTGCTACCGCCACCGCTGCTGCTGCCGCCGCCGCCTCAGCGACTGGTAACGAGAATGGTCGCGCAAAACTGCGCTACAAGATTCCCTCGCTGAGTTCCACCGAGCCCGAGGAATTTGACGCCTGGTTCGACCAGGTCCTGGAAATATGGCACTGCGAGCGTGGCCATGTGGCCGACCGAGACTTCATCGTCTCGATCTATGCCCAGGCCGAGGGTTTGGCCCGCAGCCGCATGCGGTCAATCAAGACCCGACTAACAGACGACGGCCCCGTTTCCTGCGACCGGTTCCTTCAAGAGCTGCAGGGAGCGTTTGAGGACAAAGTTGCCGTAGATAAGGCACAAGACCAGCTCTCGCGGTTAAAGCAGAGAGGCAGAAGGATCGAGGTCCATCTGCCGGAGTTTGAGGACCTGCTGACCCGCGCCAAAGCTCTGGACGCGGCGGACTCACAGAAGATTAGGTGGCTGAAGGACAGCCTCGACACGCCCATTCGGGAATACGTGGCGAACTCGTTCCCTCCCCGGGTCTTCTCGGAGTACTTAGACCGGGTCGTGTTAGCTGCCGAGGAACTGCGGCAGCGTAAGCTCGATGCCGAGTCGACTTCTGGCCGCCGCTCCGGTTATTACCCGTCCGCCCCCGCTGCCCACCGCCATCCCGACGCCATGGACTGGGAACGAACCCGTCGCGTTGCCCCCCAGCCTACCCGTACGCCTGCTGCCCGCCGCACTGCCCGCTGGGCGAGTGAAGAGGAACGAGAGAGACGTCGTCGCGCTGGCCTCTGCATCCGCTGTGGCGCCTCAGGTCACTTTGTACGGGAATGCCCCTACGATGTGCCTCCCAACCGGAACGCGCCTCCTGCCCGTGTCCGCGGTGTACACGTGCCCACGCCGCCGCAGCTAGACGATGACCTGGATGCCGATTTCGGTGTCGTACAGTTGCCCACTGCTCAGTCGGAAAACTGAGACCCTCCGGTGACAGTCGCCCCCGGAGGGGTAAGAACAAGAAGGGAACGTCCCCTTTGCTTGTGAGAGGCTCCTTATCTGTTGACGTTGTAATCAACGGCTCTCACAACTCAGTAGCTTTAGTCGATACCGGAAATACAGTCTCCTTGATCATATCCCAGGCCCTCGTGAAACGATTGAAACTACCTTGTTCTGCGCTGCAAACTTCCCTTTCCCTAAAACCTTTTAATGACCAACCTTCTTCTGTGGCCACTCAGGCTGCCCGCTTCGAGCTGGATCTCGGCGGCCTCCGGGAAGAAGTCCTTGCCCTTGTCGTACCCGACATTTATGATGACGAACTTCTTATTGGATACCCGTGGCTGAGCCACCACAACGCCCTAATAGACTGCAACCGGCACCGTTTGGTGCTCCCCCACTTCTCCGTCCCTCGCTCTGTTTCGACCATTCGGAACTTGGACACCCCTACGGAATTGAAAGCTGCACGTGTCAGCAAGATCTTGCACCAGGACTTGAAGGTCTTTGCTGCGAGCATACAGGATATCAACAAAGCATTGGAAAAGTTGGCCCGAGAGAACGAGCCTGTTACAGATGACTGGAAGGAAAAGGTTCCCAGTTGGATAGACCCACAGAATGTTGTTGCTTTTGACCCAGAAGCACTCTACACGCGCCGCCTCCCGCCGCTGCGTCCCGGGATGAACCACGAGATTCATCTAACTGTCCCTGACTCGGAAGCTCCCTGGGGACCACTGTACAGCCTTTCCCACGATGAGTTGATAGTACTGCGCCAAACGTTACTGAACCTACTGAACAAGAAGTTCATTCGAATGAGTAGTTCCACTGCTGCTGCCCCCATCCTGTTCGTCAAGAAACCTGGCGGTGGACTTAGATTCTGCGTGGACTACCGTCTGTTGAACAAGCTGATGAAGAAGGATAGATACCCGTTACCCAACTTCAAGGAAACACTACGCCAAATCAGCCGTTCAAAGTGGTTCACTAAGCTTGACGTCGTTGCAGCGTTCCATAATATCCGTATCGAGCCAGGCCACGAATGGAAGACCGCTTTCCGTACGCGCCTGGGCTCCTTTGAATGGAACGTGATGCCGTTTGGTTTGTCCAATGCTCCTGCCCAATTCCAACGCTTCCTGAATTCCGTATTGCAAGAGTACCTCGACCTGTTTTGTTCTGCTTACGTTGATGACATCCTAGTGTACACCGATGGCTCCCTCGACGAGCACAAGGAACAAGTTAACCACGTCCTAGCCAAGCTCGTGAAGGCCGGACTGACGGTTGACATCGACAAGTGCGAGTTCGGTGTACAAGAAGTCAAGTACCTGGGCTACATCATCAAGCCTGGAAAAGCAACAATGGATCCTGCCAAGGTGCAAGCAGTGAAAGACTGGCCCGTACCCAGTTCCAAGAAAGAGCTCCGTGGCTTCCTAGGATTTGCCAATTTTTACCGCCCGTTCATCAAGAACTTTGCCGAAGTAGCCGTCCCTCTCACTTCACTGACTGGTCACCTAGTTCCCTTCGTCTGGTCTCCAGAATGCCAAGCTGCCTTCTCGTCACTCAAAGATCTCTTCTGTGCTTCGCCCGTCTTGCGCCTCTTCGACCACTCTCTGCCAACAACTGTCGAAGCTGACTCTTCAGGCTACAGCACTGGAGCTGTCCTATTGCAGCAGCATCCAGATGGCCTGTTTCCATGTGCCTACATCAGCCAGAAGCTGTCTCCTGCCGAGTCCAACTATGAGATCCATGACAAAGAAATGTTGGCAATTGTCCGAGCCCTGAAAGAGTGGAGAGGAGAGTTACGTGGCGCCCAGGGACCCATCCGAGTGTTAACAGACCACAAGAACTTGTTGCATTTTACCTCTGCGCAACAGTTAACAGAGAGGCAAGCTCGTTGGGCTAACCTGCTAAGCGAGTTTGACCTAACACTGGAACACCGTCCCGGGAAACTGTCCCCACTGCCCGATGCTCTCTCCCGTCTTCACATGCCTTCAGGTCCCGATGATCCCCGCCTACAAGCTCGCAACCAACAGCTCCTCCAGTGTTTGCCCGACGGTGCCCTGAAAGTCAGATCTGCTCGCGTTACACTGCCATCCCCGTTCCGTAAGGAAGCCCTCAGTACACTGTGGGAACAAGCATTGTCAGCCGACTCTGACTATGCGGCAGCATGCGCAGTGGTTGCCTCTCAGGCGCCCAAATGGCCAGACAGCTTGAAGACTAATTGGCGAGTGTCACTGTCCGAATGCTCATTGGACTCCGAAGGTCGACTGCGATACAGATCAAGATTGTGGGTACCCCAGTGGGAACCTCTGAGGACAGCCTTGCTACAAGAGATTCACGATTCCGTGACACTAGTCCACCCCGGCCAAAGAATCATGTGTCAGGAAGTTTCCAAGACTTACTTCTGGCCGCACTACACAGCGGATGTCAAACGGTTCTGCCGCAACTGCGAAATCTGCGGTAGCACGAACGTCATGCGCCAGCTCAAGCAAGGTCTCCTGAAGCCCCTTCCGGTACCTGACCGCATCTGGCGTGACATTGGCATAGATCTGATTGGCCCTCTCCCGCCGTGCAAGAAGGAAGGAAAAGTCTACAAGCACGTCATGACGGTGGTGGACCATCTGTCCAAGGGTGTCATCCTTATAGCCTGCCGCAGCCTGGATATCGAGTATCTTGCCAGCCGTTTCTTGGAAGTCTA
Source organism: Berkeleyomyces rouxiae (assembly GCF_048999995.1). Lineage (NCBI taxonomy): Eukaryota > Fungi > Ascomycota > Sordariomycetes > Microascales > Ceratocystidaceae > Berkeleyomyces > Berkeleyomyces rouxiae. Next base: position 1,274,819 of record NW_027396497.1, on the reverse strand, counting down.
CTACCCTCGCCATGGTCTTCCTAACAGCATTGCTTCTGACCGCCAATTTGCCAACATGTTCTGGAAACGACTCTGTACCACCCTGAAGATCGATCGTCGTCTGTCCACCGCTTACCACCCACAGACCAACGGGGCCACTGAGAGGACAAATGCTGAGGTGAAGACAAAGATGGCCAAACTCCTACACGACCGCTCAGACTGGCTAGACTGCCTGCCAATTGTGGAGTTTGCCCTGAACGCAGCCCCAGCGGCTTCAACAGAGACGTCCCCGTTCACGTTGTCCCACGGCTATAGTCCTGACTTGGTTGAGCTGCAGCCCGACGCCATTGCCCCCCTAGCAGCCCCCGTTGCAGCCAACACGAGTCCCATAGCTCAAGCAACAAGAATCCTGAAGAGCTTGGCAGACCACACGGATTGGGCCAAAGCCTCTCTCAGCGCCGCCAAGTCTGCTATGGAGGAACAGTCGAACAGACACAGACAACCACATCGACGTTTCCAGCCCGGCGACTGGGTTTGGTTGGCAAAAAGCTCCCATACTGTGCAGCAAGAAGGCCCAGGCAAGCGACTCCGGCCAAGATACCAGAAGCTCCAGGTCTTAGAGGCTGTAGGCTCCCACAGCTACCGTCTTGACCTGAAGGGTGCCAGAGGACACGACGTGTTTCATGCCGACAGATTGAAATACCACCCGAACGACCCTTGGCCCTCACAAGACCCGCACGTATCGAGCCCCGGACCAGTCGAGATCGATGGCTTTGAGGAATACGAAGTCGAGAAGATCCTGGAACACCGGCCAGCCACGAGAGACGAACCAGCCCAGTACTTGGTGAAATGGGTTGGTTGGCGAGATCCCACTTGGGAACCTACAGAGGCGCTGGAAGAAACGGCTGCTTTAGAAGAATTCTTGCGAGCGCAGGAGACTGCCGACGTTGAGGTGTGAGTGCCGTGGCGAGAGGACTGCTTGAGTCCGAAGTTTGATTGAAGGAGCTGCGAGTTCCACGGTTGTTGCACAGGGTCTATTTCCCTTTCCTTTGACATTTTTTTTGTTTCTCCACTGTCTGTTCCACTCCTTGTTCGTTCTGTTGTCGTTTACCGATGATTAGTTGCTTGTTGTTTGCTATTCCCTTTGTTGTTTTCAGTTGGTGTCCACCTTCCTGTTGTTTTCTTTTTTTGTGTTACACGGCCATGGGAGGATGGGAAGAAAGAGAAGGAGGCTGATGTTAGGGTCTGGGAGACCCGGGTCAAGGCTTTGCCTGATTGCCCGAGTTGAAGCCGGTGTGGCTTGAGCAACGGTGGTTCGAGTGTCGGTGGTCCGAGTCCGCAAAGGCCCGACTACTGACGGTCCGAATACAAGTGGCCCAACCGGCCTTGATCCGAACGCCCGATGACTCACCACGTTTGGGTCAATCAGGTAGGCCTCAGTTGTTCTACCCAGGCAGTATAAAGAGCTGCTGCTCTCTCCTAGTTTTAGTTAGTTCTTTCTTCTTCTCTCCATCGCAATATATCTGTTTCTGCCCTTCTACGTCCTTTTACGACTTGGCCCCTTACAGAGGTCCCCAGTTCACCGGTTTATTCTGGACAGAAGTCTGTCGCCAGCTCTCCATCACCCGCCGCCTCTCCACTGCGTTCCATCCCGAGACCGACGGCGCCCAAGAGCGCTCCAACCAGGAGATCGAGACCTACCTCCGTGCCTTCACTGTTTTCCTGCAAGACGACTGGGCTGCACTTCTCCCCCAAGCCCAGGTCGCCCTGAACAATCGCACTGCTACTGCCACTGGCCTTTCCCCTTTTTTCTTCACCCATGGTTACAACATTGACCCCCTTGACATGACTACCGACCACGAACCAGGCTCCACCGTTTCCCCCGCCACTGCCGGCCACAACTGGCTCGCCAAGCACCGCGACGCAACCGCGTTCGCCCAGGCCTCCATGGCATTCGCCCTTGAAACACAGGAACGACATGCCAACCGGGGACGCCAGGCAGCGGAAGCTTTCAAAGTCGGCGACCGAGTCTACCTGCGTCTGCGCAACGTGCGCACCATCCGCCCCTCGAAGACACTCGACTGGCTTGCCTTGCCCTACCGCGTTATCCAAGTCGTCGGTACGCACGCTGTCAAACTAGACACGCCCACCGGTATTATTACGGATAGGGCCCGAAGAAAGGATTAGGGTTCCGGGTACAGCCAACGACTCGGGACAATGATAGGTTCCTGAGGTGGACAGTCGGGCCTGTGGAGGAAGACGTCAGTTAGACAGAGTGCTAAGACGTATGGTCGGTTGAGATGAAGAGGCAACACACAACTTAGATGGCTATTCTGAGAATAGAGCGGCACAAAGAGGAAGGAGGAGGAACAATCACACACTTCAAAGAAGAAGAAAGGTTGAACTGCAAAGAAAGCAAGAACAGAATGGTATAAAGAAGAAGAAGAAGGTAAGCAAGTGCATGTGATTGTTAAGCTTGGAGAACAAGAGTAAACCTGATCAACTCAGGGCAGGAGACGACGATATTTATGTTGTCGGCGCTCCTGACAAAACTCTGTCTTCCCAAGCTAGAAACAATCAACATCTAACTACGAACAAAAAATAAGTCTCGTGTAAACAAGACGTAACAGGTTCGTAACAATCGAACCAGATAACAACCCCCACCTAAGCACGCAATGGCAATTGCAACAAGAAAACTCCGCAGCAGCAGAACAACGTCTATCAGAGCACCCGTGCTCAGCACATCCCACGACAACCTCATATCCGTTGATCAACTCACGATCTACACAGACCAACCTGTGCCATAAGCGCATCTTCATAGGTCGCCGACCTTCGGCGTTGTGGAAAAGAAGAGTGGGGTAGGTCTCATGCATAACCCTTAGCATGAGCAGTGTCAGGATAGCTATTCATGACAGTAGCCCCCCTTTTTATGACTGATTTCCACAGCAGTACTAAGATCGTCTGGCGTTAGGCATCCTCTTGTAGAATTCTGCAACCTTCTCAGGTGCATTGGCTAAATGGTCCAGAGGTTCCCAGGAGGGTCCATCATGTTCATAGCCCTCCCAAACTACTTGATATTGCAGAGGGCCACGCGAAGACACGCCTATAATTTCCTTGACCACAAATTCTTCCTCGCCATCTACTATGACGGGAGGAGGAGGAGGGTTTTTCTGGCCAGGAAGAGGATCCGACGCACATGGTTCCAGCAGACAAACGTGGAAGACGGGATGAACCTTCATAGTGGCAGGGAGTGCCAACTCGTAGGCATGCGAAGACACCTTCCGTAGAATCTTAAATGGGCCAAGCTTCTTGAAGTCCAACTTCTTTGAAGGACGAGTAGTTCGAATATTTCTACTCAAAAGCCACACTAAGTCCCCTTCTCGAAGGAGAGGGGCGGAAGATTTGTGTCGATTCGCGTACTCGGTCATCCGCTCACGGCTCCACGTAATTTCAGTCTTTAAAAACTGACAAATGTTGTCAAGCTCTTTAACAAAGTTCCGCAACGGGCCTTTTTCCACAGAGACTGGGAGCGACTCACGCCCACTTCTGGGGTGAAACCCGTGGTTCGCAAAGAAGGGCGTCAGCATAGTAGAACTGGACTCGGAGTCATTGTAAGAGAACTCCGCCAAGGGCAAAAGATCAGCCCAATTGTCCTGTCTATAGTTGGTGTAACCCCGCAGGTATTGCTCCAAAATAGAGTTCACACGCTCAGTCTGACCATCGGTCTGAGGGTGGAACGCAGTACTCAGATTTTGCTTTATGCCCAACAGTTTGGCTAAAGCCTTGGAAAAAGCCGACGTAAACAGACTACCCCTGTCGGACACAATGTCCAATGGCAGACCGTGGAGCCTATACACTGCTGACAAATAGAGCTTAGCAAAACCTGCAGCATCCAGCGAGGAATCGCAAGGTATAAAGTGAGCCATTTTGCTAAGCCTATCGACGACAACGAGAATCATGTCAAAAGAATTGGAGACCGGCAAGCCGGTGATAAAATCAAGGGACACAGATGTCCACCGAGCTTGCGGAATGGTCAGAGGTTTCAGTAGACCGTAGGGACTATGTCGCGCGGACTTGATCCGTTGGCAGACCTCACAATTTCGGATGTACCGGATGACATCACGACGCATCCCGGGCCACCAGTATTCCCGAACAAGAAGTTCAAAAGTGTTCTTTTGTCCAGGGTGTCCGCTAGGCATAATATCATGACAATTCTTCAATGCACGAACTCGTAGATCCTCGTTCGGCAAATATAGAAGGTCGTTGACAAACAAAAGACCGTCATTGTCAAGCCTGCAGACACTGAGGTCCACATCTGGAGGTTTGGTCGACTGGCCTCGAAGAGCAGAAATAACATCAAGAGCCCACTTGTCCGTGGATAGCGCGATTTTTACCTCGTCTACCAAAGACATGGTACCAATAAAATTTTCAGGGGGAATAATAGGAGCACACAGCTCTTTATCCTCCTCAGAAGAAGAAGAAACGAGGTCTTCGTAGCGTCTGGTCAGGGCATCAGCTCTAGAATTCAAGGAGCCAGGCCTATAAGTGATGACATAACGGTACTCGCTCAGTTCCATAGCCCACCTCGCTTGCCGTCTGTTCATGGCCGGAATTTGCTTAAGAACGGCTAAATTCCGATGGTCCGTCAATACCAGAACAGGTTTTTCCAGACTTTCAACCATGAATCGCCACGACTTTAGAGACTCCACAATGGCTAACAACTCCTTGTCACCTACGCCGTAGTTACACTGGGCAGGATTCATTTTTTGAGAGAAATAGGCCACGGGGTGTAGTAGAAGCCCCTTGTGTCATGAATAGCTATCCTGACACTGCTCATGCTAAGGGTTATGCATGAGACCTACCCCACTCTTCTTTTCCACAACGCCGAAGGTCGGCGACCTATGAAGATGCGCTTATGGCACAGGTTGGTCTGTGTAGATCGTGAGTTGATCAACGGATATGAGGTTGTCGTGGGATGTGCTGAGCACGGGTGCTCTGATAGACGTTGTTCTGCTGCTGCGGAGTTTTCTTGTTGCAATTGCCATTGCGTGCTTAGGTGGGGGTTGTTATCTGGTTCGATTGTTACGAACCTGTTACGTCTTGTTTACACGAGACTTATTTTTTGTTCGTAGTTAGATGTTGATTGTTTCTAGCTTGGGAAGACAGAGTTTTGTCAGGAGCGCCGACAACATAAATATCGTCGTCTCCTGCCCTGAGTTGATCAGGTTTACTCTTGTTCTCCAAGCTTAACAATCACATGCACTTGCTTACCTTCTTCTTCTTCTTTATACCATTCTGTTCTTGCTTTCTTTGCAGTTCAACCTTTCTTCTTCTTTGAAGTGTGTGATTGTTCCTCCTCCTTCCTCTTTGTGCCGCTCTATTCTCAGAATAGCCATCTAAGTTGTGTGTTGCCTCTTCATCTCAACCGACCATACGTCTTAGCACTCTGTCTAACTGACGTCTTCCTCCACAGGCCCGACTGTCCACCTCAGGAACCTATCATTGTCCCGAGTCGTTGGCTGTACCCGGAACCCTAATCCTTTCTTCGGGCCCTATCCGTAATATTTTGTTAAGCTTCATTTGAAGACCCGACGCTATTACAACTTTGGCTCTCTTTGGCACTTTTTTCTCTCCTCATTTATTTTTCCCTCTCTATTACGTTTCAACTCGCAATGGCCCTCACTCGCGAAATGATCGAGCATCTCAATACGTTCCTCCTGTCGATTCCTGACCGAACTCCTGAGAACTGGCATCTCGGTGCCCTTCCTAGGGAGTTCAGTGCTGAGATCAAAATGGCTATTGTGGCGGCTTACATGTCTGGTCTGCGCACCGACGATGGTGCCCCGCCCATCCCCGTTGGCTCTGTTCCTGATGCGGCTCAGGTTTACTGGGCTGCGTTCCAGGCTGGCGCTGAAGCCCGCTTCAACTCCCTTGAGTCTCTTCCCCGAGTCAAACGGGAAGAGGATGCCGATCCGTTGAAAGAGGCCGACAAGCATCTTGATGTCGTGCCCTATGATGGCAATCAGCAAGGCTTCCAGGCGTTCCAGAGGCAACTTGCGGTCAAATTTGCTGCTGCACCCAAGCACCACCGCACGGAGCAGCGCAAGCTGATGACTGCCTTCTCCTACCTTAGAGATGGCGCTCTGGATTGGGCCATGCCTCGGATGGACCCGGCCACTGGACACATGAACTTTGAAACGTACGACGATTTTATGAAATCGTTAGCTGAGGCTTTCGATGACCCTGACTGGCGCATGACTGCGACCCAGCAGATCTTCGACTTAAAGCAGACAGGTACTTGTACTGCCTATCACTCTGCTTTTACAACGCTGTTGAAGAAACTCGGTTGGGCCGACGCTGATTTCACCATTGCACTATTTCAGCGAGGCCTCAAGCCCCACATACAGGACGCTCTGGCTTGGAACACCTATCCTGCCCCTAAGGGAACGCTTGATCAGTTCGCTAATTTCTGCAACACGCTGGACAATACGATCAACAACCGAACCCGGGGAAACAACGGGAAAATCCAACCGCCTCCTGGTGTGGTCCCCTTTCAGCAAGATTCTCGTTCGAGAAATGCTGGCGCCCAAAAAGCTGTCCCCAACACCAAGCCAGCTAAGGGTACCTCTGCAGGTCCCGATGCCAACGGTCTACCCTTCCGTAAGACTGCTGACGGCAAAATGGCAAAGGGTGTTTGTTGGAAGTGTGGCGCAAAGGACCACATGCTAAAGGCTTGCCCCAAAAACAACCTTGCTCTTCGCGCAGCTACTGTCCCTTCTCCCTCCACTTCTACCCGGGCTCCCTCGACGGCCCCTGCGCCTGATGCGTCAAAAAACTAGAAGGGCTACCGACCCATTCCCCTCTGGTCCTGGCTAGCCCTGACGCTGCTGATGAGGGTCTCTTGAGAATCAGCACTTGTTCTCTTGATAATGCTATCGATTATGGTAACTCTCCCCCTCTGGTTATTCCTGTGACAGTGAATAATTCCATTGAGGCCTACGCTATGGTGGATTCGGGATCAACAACTTGTTTTGTGGATTCTGAATTTATAGCAAGGCATCAGATTCCTACTGTTCTCAAGGCCAGAGCCGAGTCGCTCCATGTTGTTGATGGTAGTGAAACTGCTGCGGGTAAAGTGACCCACCAAGTTCCTTTGTCCCTCTCTTTTCCTAATTATTCAGAAACTTTGGTTTTTCAAATCACGAAGCTTGGGGGCTACCACATCATCCTGGGGAAATGCTGGCTCGACGCCCATAACCCGGAAATTTCTTGGCCTTCCAATACGCTCAAGATATCGGTTACTTCTACCGCCGATGGCAATGCTGTGGCAGCTTCTGATTCTTCTTCTTCTTCTTCTTCTGTTTCGACTGCTTCTACTGATTCTGGCGCTTCGTTTGATTTTTCTTATACAAAAAACGACAAAAATATTGCTTCTACCGCTGGCAGTCAGATTGAGGGATCTGCTCCTGCTTCAGCCACTTCACCCCTTCCTTCTTTTATTGCACAATCGTCAGCTGTGTCTTGTTCCTGTGTGACGGTGTCGTCTCAGGCTTTTTTTTTTTTTTTTTTTTTTTTATTCATTACTCGCATGGAACCTGATAGGGTTATGGCGAGGTGCAGTAAATCTACACATAGCAAGGTACAATAAAACAACATCCAAACTCCAGCAAAAATCAACGACAAAGGAAATACGTCGTGGTCGACACAGTAATTTGTCCAAAGACACAAGCACCAACTCCTCCTCACTCCTCAACTTCCTCCACTCTCCTCCCACCACTACTTTCTCTTCTCCCCACACCTTCTACCCAGGCCTTCGTGCAAAAACCCGTCTTGCGAACAAACTTCAGCAGCACCTCGGTTCCGTTATTCGTATTGAAGAGCGTCGGGAGATCTAGCGACTTAGGACTCAATGCCATGGCCATCTCTTGACGCTCTGCAGAAAATGCGGCGCAGTGCAGCAGCACATGCTCAACGCTCTCGCTTTCATGTTCTTGACAACGGCGGCACCGGTCCGAGTCCGTCTTCTTGATGAGCAGCAGGTAGGGCAACAAGTTGCCTTTACCCACCTTCATCTGGAAGTACGCCGAGGTTAGCCATCTTGGTCCGGAAACCTTGGGCGCCTTAGCACGGAGAACTGGATCACCACCGATGGTACGCAGGTAGTGCGAGCCGTGGGAGGGACCAGCGGCGGTGTCTCGCTCAAAAGCCCAGAGAGTCTCCCACTTGTCCATGGTAAACCTCCTAACCCTGGCGAAGACACTGCCCAGTGAGCTGAACTTGCGTTCATCATCACTCTCGAGAGCCTGGCGTGCAACCGCGTCTGCAATCTCGTTCCCCACTATGCCCATGTGCCCGGGACACCACATCACCGTGACTGGCGACGTGAATGTACCTAGGACGCGGCGGGCCTGCCACGCGAAGTGGCCGTGTTTGCGGAGCCGCGCAATGGCAGCTTGGCTGTCGACAAACACATAGCAGGGGCGAGCTTGCTTTGTTATTTTTTCTGTTTTGGCGAGGAGCGTGAGTGCCTCCACGATGGCGGCGCTCTCGCAGTCTGCAACCTCCACATCTTGCAGTCGATGACTGACTTTCGTTTTGATTTCACCGGTTTTGGTATCGACCACGCACGCTGCAAGCGAGCACCTGGAGCCTTCTTTGGAGCCGTCCGTATACACGGTGACGGCATCGTTCGGAAGTCTTGACAAGAACTGGGCATGCCTGACGGCAGCGTCCTCCTTGGGTCCAGGGTCGACGACGATGGAGATGCGGTCGGTCAGTGGCGGCTGCCAGGGACTATCCCACTCCTGTCGGCGACGTTCTCGTCTCCACATGCCTGCCACCAATGGCTTCAACTCGCGCATGATGCAGCCGAGTCGAGTCTTGACACTCATGTTATGCCCCAGGAGAGGCAGGTCTGAGTCATCGGGGGCAAGCTCGTCCTTGTCGGGTTGGGACGCAACACGGACGGGATGGTTGCGTTGGAGGCGGAGAGTGCGAGCGGCGTAGGCCATGCGTGCTTTGGCGAATCGAATAGAGGGGGGCGGGAGGCCGGCCTCGACTTCGACGGCGCGTGTTGGTGAACCGCGGAATGTACCTAGGATACGGGCGGCAGCTTGGCTTTGCAGTTTCTGGTATACCCTTTGCAGACTGAGCTGGGGTTTTGACGGGTCATACCAGAGAATTGATCCGTAATCGGCGACGGTACCCACACAGGAGATGTAGAGCTGACGGAGTGCCGCGATGGACAGTCCACGCGTGTTCGAAGCGAGCCGAAGCAAGCCGCGGAACGCGATCTCAGCCTTTTGGGTCCGTGCCTGGACGTGCTGTTTAAACGAAAGTCTGTTGTCGAAATGGAAACCTAGCCACTTGACCATCTTTTGGGGACGCACAGTGACATCACCTACTCGGACAGTTTGGGAGGCCCACTTTGCAGCATCGGTGTAGTGGATGAGCTCAGTTTTGCTCTCTTCAAACTCAATGCCGTAGTCACGAGCCTTGGCCCGCAGCTCCGTCACGAGTTCTTCGAGAAGCGCCGCTGAACGCCTCGGGCTTTTGGACGCCACGGTTACGCTGAAGTCGTCTATATACGACAGCTGAAGTTGTGGTGTGTCGCCGGCCACCCGAGCCACTATATGCCGAGCATACAACAGGAAGAGTAGAGGACTGATGGGGGAACCTTGGGGGATGCCGATGTTAACCGGGGTCATCGGAAACGGCTGACCCTCGATGTGCAGGCCGACAGTACGGTCCTGGAGGAACGAAGCAACCCATTTTCGGAACACCAGGGGAAGACCGAGCTCACGTAAGCTGCGCATCAAGCAGGGCTTTGACACGTGGTCGAAAGCGCCCTTGACGTCAAGGAAGAGAGTGCTTGGAACGAGCTTCATCTCCTTGACCTTCTGCAGGTGGCTGACGTATACGAGAGCGGCGTCCATGGCTGAACGCTGTTTGCGGCCTCCCAGTTGAGTGTCGTCTAGAAGCGAGCTGTCATGGCAATTAGCGAGGTACCCTAAGCGGGTCGCAAAGACTTTCTCGAGCACTTTGCCTAGACAGTTGAGCAGTGAGATGATGCGGTAGGACTTTACGACTGAATAATCAGCCTTTCCGTCTTTCGCGAGCACAATCCCAGTAGCTTGCTTCCAGAGTGTGGGGTGTATTCCGAGGCGAGACAGGGCTTTGTAGACGGAGAGAAAGGGCGCGGGATGGGCCTCAAAGGCGATCTGGATGATCTTGGCGTTCATGCCGTCGGGCCCGGGGGCCTTCTTGGCGTTGGCGGACATGATTGCCTCCTTGATCTCGTGGTCTGTAAGGTCAGGCCAGGGGTATATGCTTCGGTCGGTGTCGTTCGGGGGGGTGTCGTGGGGGGTGTCGTGATGGGGGTCGTGATGGGGGTCGTGTGTATCCGCAATGTCAGGTCGGGGGTCGACACCTGCGCTAGACGTAGCACCCAGTAGCGTCAGGAAAGCCTTTTCCTTCTCCTCGGGGGTATTGGCTAACCCGTCTGGCCCCTGGATGGGGGGGAAGTAACTCGCCGTAGCTGGCTTGGTGTATTTCCAGGCTGTGTAGACCTTTTCGTTGTCAGCGTCAGAAAGAAAGGTAGTCCAGTGAGTAGACTTAGCATCTTCGACAGCATGGGTGTACTTGTTGCGAATCGAATGAAACTCAACCAGCGACAGCCTGCCTCGTCTGTATCTTCTCTCTGCGCGCGATGCGGCCTGACGTTGTGATTGTAGCTCGGGCGTCCACCATGGCTTTGCGCGGGCACTGTGCCTCTTCACTGACATGCACCTCTGACAAGCAGATTGCAGGGCCTCGGAAAGCAGTCGCGCCATTGCGTCACCGTCTGCAGAAATCTCTGCCAGGGACAGCTGAAGCTCAAGGTCAGCCTGGCCAGCCAGCCATTCCTTGCGAAACAGCGACCAGTCGGCCGTCTTGGTGTTGAACGCCGGGTTACGTGTTAGGGTTTTGGGTGTGGTGGTGCTGACGTAATCAAAACTGATGGCCCGGTGATCGGAGCCCGTCTCCTGAAGATACCTCCAGTTCGTAAACAGGCCCGGTCGAGACCGCAGGGAAAATGCGAGGTCGATCACCGAGGTCGTGCTGCTGTTGACGTATGTGCCGCCGTTGCGTTCAACGTAGTCGTCGTCGACAATCAGGGTGGCATTCTGCGACATCAGCCAGTTAGCAAAAGAGTCAGCTCGTGGTTCGTGGGGATGCTCTCGCTGGGAATTCCACCAATGGTGATGGAGATTGAAGTCGCCGAGAAGCAAAGTACTGGTGTCAATATTGCGCGATAAAAGATTGGTGCGCTCAATGGTATAGGGGCGGGGTTGGGTCTCGGGGACAGGCTGCACAGTCAGCTGGCGTTCGTTGTAGACATTGAGAAGCGAAAACGGCTCCGACGCAAGGATGCGCAGGGTCTGAATATCACTCTCAGCATCGCCAAACTCGAACAGCACAGAAAACGGCAGGCCTTGGCGGACGTAGGTCAGGACCCGCGGGCGCAAAGGCATGGCCTCGAGATTCCTAACATTAAACGGCACAACCAGGGTGAAGCCCGGCTGCGTCAATGTTCTATACCCAGCTTTGAGTTTTATGGTATAAGGCTCCTGGATGCAGACAATGTCCGCCTTTCCGGTTGCAGCAGCCTCAAGTATTGTCTCATGAACAGCCTTCATTTTGTGCACGTTGTGCTGAAGGATGCGTAGACGTTGTCCGGCCGTAGGGCCCTCTTTCATAGGCGAGGGGGGCCGTCTGTCGTAGATTTGCGGTCAACGTAGGGCACTGCTGGGACAATAGCGCCGCCGACGTTGACGTTTTTGCCGACACACTTGTCGTAGTCAGCCTGGGTCAGGGCCTCGACGACCACCGAGCCAGCCTGCTTACCCTTGGCAGGGACCACAAGCCAGCGCAGCGAGTCGGAGATCTTGACGCCGTTGAAGTCCGCCATGTCCTTGGGCAGCTCCTTGAGACTGTCGAAACCGTCTTCAATCGGCACACCGTGGATGACAAAGCAGAGCTTTGACGACTTGTGGGTTCTGGAGCCGGGAGATGTGGCGCGCGTGAACTCGCAGGCGCCAAAGCAGGACAGCTCCTTGACCACGCGCTGCAGATTGGAGGTCATCAATCTGACGGCCTCACTGTCCACAGCGTGCAGCAAGATGTTGCCCGCCTTGGTGCGCTGGACCGCAGACACTGCAGTCTTGCCAAGAAGGCGGTTCACCGCGTCGCGCACGCGTCGCTGGGGCAGCGCGCTGGCTCTCGACTCGGGTGTGGTGACAATAACGACGGCCGTTTTCTCGCGAGGGGCAGTCGTGGTGGTCGTGGTGGTGGTCGTGTTGGGGGCGGGGGTCGTGGTTTTGTCGGCAGCCTTCTTCTGGGCGCGCTTGGCGACTACGGTCCACGTGTCGGGGGACTCAGTGGGCGCGTCGGCATCAGCCATAGCCGTGTCCGGGGCGGGAGGCGCGGCGGCGTCATCGGTAGTAGTAGTGGCGGTCGAGGTGGTGGTCGAGGTAGTGGTGTCGGGTGTGCTGGACTGGTCGCCAGCGGTGTCGATGACCATAGCATCAGCCTGGTCAGTGGCGGCGGTTGCGGCGGTTGCGGCGGTCGCAGCATTTTTTTTGGCCTTTTTGCCGCGGCGTCTGCGCTTATTGGCCTTAGGCGCAGGGGTGGCGTTTTTTTTGCTGGCACAGGGCTCACTGCCCAGGACAGAAGGCGCGGCTGGCACCTCAGGTGTCTGCGTCGCAGCCTCGCTGTACGCAGCCACGGCTTCAGCCTCGTGTGCTGGCTTGGGGCGGGCAGCCTTTGAGACTTCCATCTCAACCAGCGTCTTGTGGTCGTGGCGCGACATTACGACGAGCCCGCACTCGTTGCCAAACTGGCGCAGGATGCGCATCAGCTGGGCCTCGGAGGCTGACTCCTTGAGTCGTTCTAGAACAAGGAAGACCTCGTTCATGATGGCGGCGTTCTGCTCGTCGCGCCGGCGCTTGCGCTCCAACATGAGAGCAATCTCTCGGGCGCGCTTCGCCGGAATCGTCTGGTCGTTGTTGTTGTTGTTGGTGTTGTTGGTGTTGTTGGTGTCGTTCTCATCGCGCTGAGCCTGGCTGAACACGAACAGGTTCCCATCCAGTGCATTAGGCGTCGGCGTTGTCGCGTCCGAGTCGCGCGAGTCGGGTGTCGAGGGAATCTCAACCACCGGCGCATCTTCAACACCTGCATCGACTTTCATCGATGAGGTGACGGGCGCAGGCTGCGACGGTGAACGCAGCAGCTCGTCGTCGTCGGAACGCGGTTCCTGGCTCGCCATCTGGGCAAAACTCAGCCCCAGGCGCGTCGTGCGGCGCGTTTCATCGCGCGCGGTCGGTTTCTTGTCTATTTTGTTCGATGCACTGCTCGAACTAGTCTTAGAATCAATTGAGCTGTTGCTCAGAGTCGTTTTGGTGAGTTTTTCTGTCGATTTGGCCATTTTTGATGCAGGTGTATATCTGTTGGCCTTGTGCTTAGCCCGTGTCTGTCTGGGTATTGACAGTTGCTTCGTTGTCTCAGGCTTTGCATCGCTTTGCCAAAGCTGAGAAACTACAGATTTATCGTGTCACCGCTCAGGAAGTCCTGGATTATCTCAATCAGGAGGACCTAACTCCGGAACAAGAGCATGCACGGCTCCTTGAACGCATCCCGAAGAAATACCATGACCTACTTCCTCTGTTCTCTCGAGAAGGTGCTGATCAACTACCACCTCACCGGGACATTGATCATGCGATTAACTTCGTTCCCGATGCGAAATACCCCAAGGCCCCGCTGTACGATATGACTCCACTCGAGTTACAGGCTGTCAAAAAATATCTAGATGGCATGCTTGCTAAAGGCTTTATTTCCTCTTCCTCTTCGCCGCTGGCTTCCCCGATTCTTTTTGCTAGGAAGCCAGGCAGTTTACGATTCTGTGTTGATTTCCGAGCCGTCAATGATATCACCATCAAAGACGTAACTCCTCTGCCTCGGATCAATGAATCACTGCGCACGGCGGCTACGGGAAACATTTTTACAAAGCTGGATCTGAGAGCTGCGTACCACTTGATTCGCATCAAGAAAGGTGATGAATACAAGACAGCTTTCAGAACTCGATATGGCATTTTTGAGTACAATGTGATGCCGTTTGGGCTCACCAATGCTCCTGCCACGTGTCAGAAATATGTCAGCGAGGTCTTGTCGGAGTATTTGGACATATTCTGTGTCTGTTACTTGGATGATATCCTGGTGTTCTCTCTGAACCAAGAGGAACATGATGTTCATGTGCGCAAAGTCCTGCTAAAATTAGCGCAGGCCAGTCTGTTTGTCAAGGGTGAAAAATGCGAATTCGACAAGACTGAAACTACCTTTGTTGGCTTTGTTATTTCAGCCGATGCTCTGAAGATGGACCCCGCTAAAGTTGCGGCTGTCCGTGAGTGGGAGGCTCCCCGAACTGTTAAGGGAGTCCAGTCCTTTTTGGGTTTTGCCAATTTCTATAGGAGGTTCATCCGTGACTTCTCTAGAATCTGCACACCTCTCTTCGAGTTGACTAAAAAGACGCAATCTTTTGTCTGGTCCTCTGAATGTGAGGCAGCATTTCACACCCTGAAGGACCTTTTCTGCTCTGAACCTATCCTCAAGCACTTTGATTACCTGTTGGACACTGTTATTGAAACAGACGCGTCTGACCGTGTAATATCTGCCGTCATGTCTCAATACCACCCGACTGACAAGGGGCTTCTACTACACCCCGTGGCCTATTTCTCTCAAAAAATGAATCCTGCCCAGTGTAACTACGGCGTAGGTGACAAGGAGTTGTTAGCCATTGTGGAGTCTCTAAAGTCGTGGCGATTCATGGTTGAAAGTCTGGAAAAACCTGTTCTGGTATTGACGGACCATCGGAATTTAGCCGTTCTTAAGCAAATTCCGGCCATGAACAGACGGCAAGCGAGGTGGGCTATGGAACTGAGCGAGTACCGTTATGTCATCACTTATAGGCCTGGCTCCTTGAATTCTAGAGCTGATGCCCTGACCAGACGCTACGAAGACCTCGTTTCTTCTTCTTCTGAGGAGGATAAAGAGCTGTGTGCTCCTATTATTCCCCCTGAAAATTTTATTGGTACCATGTCTTTGGTAGACGAGGTAAAAATCGCGCTATCCACGGACAAGTGGGCTCTTGATGTTATTTCTGCTCTTCGAGGCCAGTCGACCAAACCTCCAGATGTGGACCTCAGTGTCTGCAGGCTTGACAATGACGGTCTTTTGTTTGTCAACGACCTTCTATATTTGCCGAACGAGGATCTACGAGTTCGTGCATTGAAGAATTGTCATGATATTATGCCTAGCGGACACCCTGGACAAAAGAACACTTTTGAACTTCTTGTTCGGGAATACTGGTGGCCCGGGATGCGTCGTGATGTCATCCGGTACATCCGAAATTGTGAGGTCTGCCAACGGATCAAGTCCGCGCGACATAGTCCCTACGGTCTACTGAAACCTCTGACCATTCCGCAAGCTCGGTGGACATCTGTGTCCCTTGATTTTATCACCGGCTTGCCGGTCTCCAATTCTTTTGACATGATTCTCGTTGTCGTCGATAGGCTTAGCAAAATGGCTCACTTTATACCTTGCGATTCCTCGCTGGATGCTGCAGGTTTTGCTAAGCTCTATTTGTCAGCAGTGTATAGGCTCCACGGTCTGCCATTGGACATTGTGTCCGACAGGGGTAGTCTGTTTACGTCGGCTTTTTCCAAGGCTTTAGCCAAACTGTTGGGCATAAAGCAAAATCTGAGTACTGCGTTCCACCCTCAGACCGATGGTCAGACTGAGCGTGTGAACTCTATTTTGGAGCAATACCTGCGGGGTTACACCAACTATAGACAGGACAATTGGGCTGATCTTTTGCCCTTGGCGGAGTTCTCTTACAATGACTCCGAGTCCAGTTCTACTATGCTGACGCCCTTCTTTGCGAACCACGGGTTTCACCCCAGAAGTGGGCGTGAGTCGCTCCCAGTCTCTGTGGAAAAAGGCCCGTTGCGGAACTTTGTTAAAGAGCTTGACAACATTTGTCAGTTTTTAAAGACTGAAATTACGTGGAGCCGTGAGCGGATGACCGAGTACGCGAATCGACACAAATCTTCCGCCCCTCTCCTTCGAGAAGGGGACTTAGTGTGGCTTTTGAGTAGAAATATTCGAACTACTCGTCCTTCAAAGAAGTTGGACTTCAAGAAGCTTGGCCCATTTAAGATTCTACGGAAGGTGTCTTCGCATGCCTACGAGTTGGCACTCCCTGCCACTATGAAGGTTCATCCCGTCTTCCACGTTTGTCTGCTGGAACCATGTGCGTCGGATCCTCTTCCTGGCCAGAAAAACCCTCCTCCTCCTCCCGTCATAGTAGATGGCGAGGAAGAATTTGTGGTCAAGGAAATTATAGGCGTGTCTTCGCGTGGCCCTCTGCAATATCAAGTAGTTTGGGAGGGCTATGAACATGATGGACCCTCCTGGGAACCTCTGGACCATTTAGCCAATGCACCTGAGAAGGTTGCAGAATTCTACAAGAGGATGCCTAACGCCAGACGATCTTAGTACTGCTGTGGAAATCAGTCATAAAAAGGGGGGCTACTGTCATGAATAGCTATCCTGACACTGCTCATGCTAAGGGTTATGCATGAGACCTACCCCACTCTTCTTTTCCACAACGCCGAAGGTCGGCGACCTATGAAGATGCGCTTATGGCACAGGTTGGTCTGTGTAGATCGTGAGTTGATCAACGGATATGAGGTTGTCGTGGGATGTGCTGAGCACGGGTGCTCTGATAGACGTTGTTCTGCTGCTGCGGAGTTTTCTTGTTGCAATTGCCATTGCGTGCTTAGGTGGGGGTTGTTATCTGGTTCGATTGTTACGAACCTGTTACGTCTTGTTTACACGAGACTTATTTTTTGTTCGTAGTTAGATGTTGATTGTTTCTAGCTTGGGAAGACAGAGTTTTGTCAGGAGCGCCGACAACATAAATATCGTCGTCTCCTGCCCTGAGTTGATCAGGTTTACTCTTGTTCTCCAAGCTTAACAATCACATGCACTTGCTTACCTTCTTCTTCTTCTTTATACCATTCTGTTCTTGCTTTCTTTGCAGTTCAACCTTTCTTCTTCTTTGAAGTGTGTGATTGTTCCTCCTCCTTCCTCTTTGTGCCGCTCTATTCTCAGAATAGCCATCTAAGTTGTGTGTTGCCTCTTCATCTCAACCGACCATACGTCTTAGCACTCTGTCTAACTGACGTCTTCCTCCACAGGCCCGACTGTCCACCTCAGGAACCTATCATTGTCCCGAGTCGTTGGCTGTACCCGGAACCCTAATCCTTTCTTCGGGCCCTATCCGTAATACCTTGTCAGTCGGGTGGTATTGAGACATGACGGCAGATATTACACGGTCAGACGCGTCTGTTTCAATAACAGTGTCCAACAGGTAATCAAAGTGCTTGAGGATAGGTTCAGAGCAGAAAAGGTCCTTCAGGGTGTGAAATGCTGCCTCACATTCAGAGGACCAGACAAAAGATTGCGTCTTTTTAGTCAACTCGAAGAGAGGTGTGCAGATTCTAGAGAAGTCACGGATGAACCTCCTATAGAAATTGGCAAAACCCAAAAAGGACTGGACTCCCTTAACAGTTCGGGGAGCCTCCCACTCACGGACAGCCGCAACTTTAGCGGGGTCCATCTTCAGAGCATCGGCTGAAATAACAAAGCCAACAAAGGTAGTTTCAGTCTTGTCGAATTCGCATTTTTCACCCTTGACAAACAGACTGGCCTGCGCTAATTTTAGCAGGACTTTGCGCACATGAACATCATGTTCCTCTTGGTTCAGAGAGAACACCAGGATATCATCCAAGTAACAGACACAGAATATGTCCAAATACTCCGACAAGACCTCGCTGACATATTTCTGACACGTGGCAGGAGCATTGGTGAGCCCAAACGGCATCACATTGTACTCAAAAATGCCATATCGAGTTCTGAAAGCTGTCTTGTATTCATCACCTTTCTTGATGCGAATCAAGTGGTACGCAGCTCTCAGATCCAGCTTTGTAAAAATGTTTCCCGTAGCCGCCGTGCGCAGTGATTCATTGATCCGAGGCAGAGGAGTTACGTCTTTGATGGTGATATCATTGACGGCTCGGAAATCAACACAGAATCGTAAACTGCCTGGCTTCCTAGCAAAAAGAATCGGGGAAGCCAGCGGCGAAGAGGAAGAGGAAATAAAGCCTTTAGCAAGCATGCCATCTAGATATTTTTTGACAGCCTGTAACTCGAGTGGAGTCATATCGTACAGCGGGGCCTTGGGGTATTTCGCATCGGGAACGAAGTTAATCGCATGATCAATGTCCCGGTGAGGTGGTAGTTGATCAGCACCTTCTCGAGAGAACAGAGGAAGTAGGTCATGGTATTTCTTCGGGATGCGTTCAAGGAGCCGTGCATGCTCTTGTTCCGGAGTTAGGTCCTCCTGATTGAGATAATCCAGGACTTCCTGAGCGGTGACACGATAAATCTGTAGTTTCTCAGCTTTGGCAAAGCGATGCAAAGCCTGAGACGACACCGTCACACAGGAACAAGACACAGCTGACGATTGTGCAATAAAAGAAGGAAGGGGTGAAGTGGCTGAAGCAGGAGCAGATCCCTCAATCTGACTGCCAGCGGTAGAAGCAATATTTTTGTCGTTTTTTGTATAAGAAAAATCAAACGAAGCGCCAGAATCAGTAGAAGCAGTCGAAACAGAAGAAGAAGAAGAAGAAGAATCAGAAGCTGCCACAGCATTGCCATCGGCGGTAGAAGTAACCGATATCTTGAGCGTATTGGAAGGCCAAGAAATTTCCGGGTTATGGGCGTCGAGCCAGCATTTCCCCAGGATGATGTGGTAGCCCCCAAGCTTCGTGATTTGAAAAACCAAAGTTTCTGAATAATTAGGAAAAGAGAGGGACAAAGGAACTTGGTGGGTCACTTTACCCGCAGCAGTTTCACTACCATCAACAACATGGAGCGACTCGGCTCTGGCCTTGAGAACAGTAGGAATCTGATGCCTTGCTATAAATTCAGAATCCACAAAACAAGTTGTTGATCCCGAATCCACCATAGCGTAGGCCTCAATGGAATTATTCACTGTCACAGGAATAACCAGAGGGGGAGAGTTACCATAATCGATAGCATTATCAAGAGAACAAGTGCTGATTCTCAAGAGACCCTCATCAGCAGCGTCAGGGCTAGCCAGGACCAGAGGGGAATGGGTCGGTAGCCCTTCTAGTTTTTTGACGCATCAGGCGCAGGGGCCGTCGAGGGAGCCCGGGTAGAAGTGGAGGGAGAAGGGACAGTAGCTGCGCGAAGAGCAAGGTTGTTTTTGGGGCAAGCCTTTAGCATGTGGTCCTTTGCGCCACACTTCCAACAAACACCCTTTGCCATTTTGCCGTCAGCAGTCTTACGGAAGGGTAGACCGTTGGCATCGGGACCTGCAGAGGTACCCTTAGCTGGCTTGGTGTTGGGGACAGCTTTTTGGGCGCCAGCATTTCTCGAACGAGAATCTTGCTGAAAGGGGACCACACCAGGAGGCGGTTGGATTTTCCCGTTGTTTCCCCGGGTTCGGTTGTTGATCGTATTGTCCAGCGTGTTGCAGAAATTAGCGAACTGATCAAGCGTTCCCTTAGGGGCAGGATAGGTGTTCCAAGCCAGAGCGTCCTGTATGTGGGGCTTGAGGCCTCGCTGAAATAGTGCAATGGTGAAATCAGCGTCGGCCCAACCGAGTTTCTTCAACAGCGTTGTAAAAGCAGAGTGATAGGCAGTACAAGTACCTGTCTGCTTTAAGTCGAAGATCTGCTGGGTCGCAGTCATGCGCCAGTCAGGGTCATCGAAAGCCTCAGCTAACGATTTCATAAAATCGTCGTACGTTTCAAAGTTCATGTGTCCAGTGGCCGGGTCCATCCGAGGCATGGCCCAATCCAGAGCGCCATCTCTAAGGTAGGAGAAGGCAGTCATCAGCTTGCGCTGCTCCGTGCGGTGGTGCTTGGGTGCAGCAGCAAATTTGACCGCAAGTTGCCTCTGGAACGCCTGGAAGCCTTGCTGATTGCCATCATAGGGCACGACATCAAGATGCTTGTCGGCCTCTTTCAACGGATCGGCATCCTCTTCCCGTTTGACTCGGGGAAGAGACTCAAGGGAGTTGAAGCGGGCTTCAGCGCCAGCCTGGAACGCAGCCCAGTAAACCTGAGCCGCATCAGGAACAGAGCCAACGGGGATGGGCGGGGCACCATCGTCGGTGCGCAGACCAGACATGTAAGCCGCCACAATAGCCATTTTGATCTCAGCACTGAACTCCCTAGGAAGGGCACCGAGATGCCAGTTCTCAGGAGTTCGGTCAGGAATCGACAGGAGGAACGTATTGAGATGCTCGATCATTTCGCGAGTGAGGGCCATTGCGAGTTGAAACGTAATAGAGAGGGAAAAATAAATGAGGAGAGAAAAAAGTGCCAAAGAGAGCCAAAGTTGTAATAGCGTCGGGTCTTCAAATGAAGCTTAACAAAATATTACGGATAGGGCCCGAAGAAAGGATTAGGGTTCCGGGTACAGCCAACGACTCGGGACAATGATAGGTTCCTGAGGTGGACAGTCGGGCCTGTGGAGGAAGACGTCAGTTAGACAGAGTGCTAAGACGTATGGTCGGTTGAGATGAAGAGGCAACACACAACTTAGATGGCTATTCTGAGAATAGAGCGGCACAAAGAGGAAGGAGGAGGAACAATCACACACTTCAAAGAAGAAGAAAGGTTGAACTGCAAAGAAAGCAAGAACAGAATGGTATAAAGAAGAAGAAGAAGGTAAGCAAGTGCATGTGATTGTTAAGCTTGGAGAACAAGAGTAAACCTGATCAACTCAGGGCAGGAGACGACGATATTTATGTTGTCGGCGCTCCTGACAAAACTCTGTCTTCCCAAGCTAGAAACAATCAACATCTAACTACGAACAAAAAATAAGTCTCGTGTAAACAAGACGTAACAGGTTCGTAACAATCGAACCAGATAACAACCCCCACCTAAGCACGCAATGGCAATTGCAACAAGAAAACTCCGCAGCAGCAGAACAACGTCTATCAGAGCACCCGTGCTCAGCACATCCCACGACAACCTCATATCCGTTGATCAACTCACGATCTACACAGACCAACCTGTGCCATAAGCGCATCTTCATAGGTCGCCGACCTTCGGCGTTGTGGAAAAGAAGAGTGGGGTAGGTCTCATGCATAACCCTTAGCATGAGCAGTGTCAGGATAGCTATTCATGACAGGTATCCACCCCGTCTTCCACGTGAGTCTTGTCCGCCGCGCCCGTGATGACCCTCTGCCTTCCCAAGTCTTAGCCAACCCGGAACCACCTGCAATCGCGCCCGAAGAAGCCTCCGGCGATTTAGTGGCTGGCGAGTACCTTGTCGACGAGATCCTACAACACAAGGTCGTCGACAAACGTCACAAAGTGCTCGTCCAGTGGACTGGATGGGCAGAGCCAACATGGGAACCCTTGTCACACGTCCTAGACACAGCAGCGCTCGAGAGATACGAGCAGACCCACGAGTGCCCCTGGAAGTTGCCAGCAGTCCCCCGGAGGAGAGGGAGGAGGAGGCGATTGTAACGATCTATGGATCGAGGTAGGCTCAGGCTCCGCCCTCACCGCCGTTTACACCGCCGTCCACACCGCCTTGCACACCGCCGTTACTCACCGCCTGCCAAACCCGTGTGCACACCGTCGTTGTCAAGGGTACGCGTCATACCTCTACCGCGCGTATATAGATAGTGTTGTTTCCGCCCGTTTTCTTGTACATTAGTCTTTTCTCTTTATCTGTTTCTTAATTTATTTCTGCTGTTCTAAAAGCGTTCTCCTTTAGACCGTAAAGCCTTACATCAACGATACATCAACAGCACGCTCCGCGACTATTTGGACGACTTTTGTTCCGCGTACCTTGACGATGTACTAATTTACACCGACGGAAGTCACAAGGACCACATGAGAAAAGTGAACCTTGTGTTGGAGAGATTGGGCGATGCTGGTCTACGTTTAGACCTGAACAAGTGCGAGTTTGCAGTGACCGAGACGAAGTACCTGGGCTTTATCATCCAGGCCGGAGAGGGGATAAAAGTTGATCCCGCTAAAGTGGCTGCAATCCGCGAGTGGCAGCCTCCGACGAATGTGAAAGGCGTCCGCAGTTTTCTTGGCTTTGCGAATTTTTACCGCCAATTTATCCCGTTATTCAGCGAAGTTGCAGCGCCGCTAGTTCGACTTACGAAGAAAGAAGAGCCGTGGAAGTGGAGCAAGACAGAAAATCAAGCCTTTGAGAAGCTGAAGAACGACTTCATGAGAGCCCCCGTGCTAGCAATGTGGGATGAAGAACGGCCTACAATAGTAGAGTGCGACTGCTCAGGATGGGCACTGGGAGGTACGCTGTCGCAGGTCGACGTGTGAGCGGTTCACTAAGTACAAGAGAGTCTTGCAGTTATGACCAGAATGCTGTTTATTATCTTTTGATGGAGAGAAAAAGGTAGAAGAAAGACTAAACTAAACAGCGGATTTGGGTCTACTATATAGACATTTTTGTGCTTACAAATGCAAGTTCCCGATCGGCTCAATATCCCTCCGTGAGCTCCTTATGTCCGAGTTTTCGGCGATAACTCGAGGTTAACTCCGATCCCGTCGGAATCCCTCAGTTTCCCTCGGAACACTTCGGACCTTTTTGCATCCTGCCGGATTAGGCGAATCCTACCCACGGACCTCAAGTCCGACCCGGTCCGAGCTCTCCGAAGCCTCCGAAGAGTTGCCGAAGTTCATCCGAAACCTTGTCCAAATTCGGTGAAACGACCTGCATTCGAAAGCACTGGATCAGCTCTGTCTGATCCAACCACGGGTTCTCAACCCGTAACATTACCCCCTTCTTCTCCTCTGTGTGGGTGGCCCTGTCCGTGCACCGGCCTCTGGTTCACCAACGTCATCGTCGTCTCCAAACTTCGCTTCAAAGGTGTCCAGTGCTTCAGTCTCCTCAAAGTCGGCTCGTGGTCTCCAATCGGGCTCTGCGTATCCAACCCATTTAACCAGTAGTTCTCTTCGAAATCCCCTTCCAATGCGTCTTCGTCGACTTCTCAGGATTTGTTCGACCAAAAATTCAGGCTCGCCGTAGTCGTTCTCTTCAATGTGTGGAGGCTGGGCATCGTCTGTTTCTTGGGAGGGCAACGGGTTGTTCGGTGCTCGTTTAAGGAGGTCGACATGGAAGCGGGGATGGATGTTTGTTGGTACATCAAGCTCGACCACATGGGGAGAAACCACTTTCGTGACGCGGTACTTGGCATTGGCCCAAGCAAGCTTCTTCAACAGTTGCGGAGTGCTGATATTTTTGAGTTTTAACCATACAAGGTCACCCACTTCGAAGCGTTCCTGGGCACCACGTGATCTGTTTGCCTGGTCTTCCATTTCCTGTTGACGGGTGGCCATTGCTGCTTGTGCCAGTTCCCAACCTTCGCGTAGCTTTTGAACGAACTTCTCCGCATCTGTGGCCTCCAAAACTCCGTGAAGAGCCTGATCGGCGATGACCTGCTGAATTGGACTGACATGGTAGCCGTGCGTGAGGAAAAAGGGGCTCATTCCTGTCGAAGTGTTTCGGTTGTTGATTGCTAACATAGCGGATGGTAGCAGGTCGGGCCAGTCGTATTGTGAATAGGTAATGAATGCTCGTAGGTAGGCCAACACTTCCTGGTTCATCCTTTCTGTCGCCCCGTCGGTTTCTGGGTGGAAGGCAGTTGACAGTCTCTGTTCGATCCCTGTCAGTTCGCACAACTTGGTCCAAAATTCGCTCGTCCAATTGCTTCCACGGTCTGATGTTAAGGCGTGAGGGAAGCCGTGGTGTTTCCAGTGGCAGTGTACGAACCGCTCTGCACACTTTTCGGCTGCCATAGTTGTCATGGCCTCCAAGCTGACAGCTCCAGTAAGTCGGTCCACAATGACCATCAAGTATCGTGGGTCGCCAGTCTTTCGTGCAGGTAGTTCCGTCATAAAATCGATACCGAGTTCCGAGTGTGGTCGTTCAGGGATAGGCAGTGGTCGTAAGAGTCCCTTCTTTCTTTCTCGCCATACTTTGGATCGTCCACACACGTCACAATTGGCGCAGAATTGGCGCACCTCTCTTGAAATGCCAGGCCAAAAGAATTCCCGGGACAGAATCGCAAGCGTGCCGTCTCGACCTGGGTGTCCTGTGACATGTGAGTCGTGTGTTTTCTGGATCAGCGCAGTTCGCAATGGTTCCCAGTCAGGCACGAACAGTTTGTGCCGATATACTAGAGCGCCGCGCTCGTCGAACTCGCATTCCGCTATAGAGATCGTGACTTTTCTCGAGATGGTAGGAGGAAAACTTCGTTCGCCACTGGCCAACGCTTGGTACATGAGTGCAATATCCGAATCCTTCGTCTTAGCTGTATCCCATAGTTCCTGCAGGTGGAGTTGCGCGAAAAGCTGCGCACCGTTAGGGATCCGGTCCGCGGGTTGGGTAACGTGGGCCGGGGTCATCGTTACTGCTGCATCTGGTGACACCCAATGGTCCTTGACAAGTCTCATGATCCGAGATTTTAACCTGTCGTCGTCTTCGCCTTGAGGAATGTCTTGTTCTCGTCTGCTAAGGGCGTCGGGTTTACCACTTTTGCTTCCTGATCGGAACTCAAGCTGGAAGTCGTATTCTGAAAGCTTCTGGGACCACCGAACCTGCCGCTCTGAAAGTTTCCGTGTCGTCATAAAGTATTGCAGGTTCTTGTGGTCGGTCAATATTTTGAAGGGGGCGCCAAGACTCTTCAATTCGCCCCTCCACTCTTCCAAGCACTTCACAACTGCCAGGAGCTCTTTGTCGTGAATCTCATAGTTGACCTCGGCAGGGGACAGCTTCTTGGAAAAGAATGCTACTGGGCGCAGTTCGCCTTCGTCGTCCACTTGGGATAGAGTTCCTCCCAGGGCCCATCCAGAACAGTCGCATTCCACGATCGTCTTCCTGTCTTCGTCCCACATCGCCAGAACCGGGGCGGTAATAAAAAGGTTCTTCAGCGTCTCGAAAGCTCGTTCTTCGACTGGGCCCCAGGTCCATGCGGTGCCTTTCTTCGTTAGCCTGACTAGTGGAGCCGCCACGTCGCTGAAGGAATCGATAAACTGGCGGTAAAAATTTGCGAATCCTATAAAACTTCGAACGCCCTTGACATTGGTGGGTGGCGTCCATTCTCGTATGGCAGCGACCTTTGCTGGGTCGACTTTGACACCTTTGCCTGCTTGGATGATGAAACCTAGGTACTTTGTTTCAAAAACTGCGAATTCGCACTTGTCGATGTCTAAACGGAGACCTGCATTTCCCAATTTCTTGATGACGAGGTTAACTTTTTCCATGTGGTCTGCGTAGGTGCCGTCGGTGTAAATCAGGACGTCGTCAATATACGCGGAGCAGAAGTCGTCCAAATATTCTTGCAGGGTTGAATTGATATACCGTTGAAAGGTTGCAGGGGCTCCGGTGAGTCCAAAAGGCGTCACCAGCCATTCAAAAAGTCCAAAACGTGTGCGGAAGGCCGTTTTCCATTCATCTCCCTCTTTTATGCGAATCTTGTGGAAAGCGGCACGAACATCGACCTTTGTGAAGTACTTCGCCTTAGACAACGCTCGTAGTGTCTCACTGATCAAAGGAAGCGGGTATCGGTCTTTTTCAGTAATGGCGTTAATGCCGCGGTAGTCAACGCAAAAGCGCAACCCTCCTCCAGGCTTACGTGCGAAAAGAACAGGCGCGCCGCCGGGAGAGCTGCTGGCTCGAATCCAATTCCTGTCCAGATGGTCCGAGAGGGTTTTCCGTAAGACTAACAGCTCGTCGCGGGACATGCTGTACAAGGGACCCCACGGGACTTCGTTCTCTCGCCCTTGTTTGTCTTTCGTCAGGTTGATAGCGTGGTCTATTCCGGGGCGGTTCGGGGGTTGGTCGTCCTTTTCGTCGTCTAAAAACACTTCTGCCAAGTGTTTGAGTTCGCTAGGCAGTCGTTTGTCGATCTCTTGTAGGGTAACACGAGGTTTTACTTGCAATGCCTTGTTGATGTCTTCGATGGTGGCAGCAAAAACCTCTATGTCTTCATTCTTTTTCTTGCTGCGCCGGATTTCTGCAGCAAAGACGGATGCCATCACCATGCTCGCTTTTGTGGTTGTTATATGGGCGTCGAGCCATCCTTTTTCTCTCACAACTTGGGCATCTTCTTCGCTTCCGAGGCGTATGACTCGTTCTTTCGCCAGGTAGACAACGTCATTCCTTTCCATCCAGGGTTTTCCCAAAATCATGTCGTATGCTAGGTTCGGGATGACGTACCCGAAAATTCTTTCTGTCCGGCCGTCAATATCTAGATCGCAGAACGCCATCTCTGAGATCCATCTTTTTTTTTCGTCGTTTTCGGCTAACTTGAGTTCCCGTCTTCTTATCGGGATGCGCTGGAGCCCTTTCTTTCTCACCAAAGTCTCGTTGAACGCCGATGTTACAAGGCATCCACTGTCAAATAAAGCATCACAGTAAAAGGAATTGTTAATAAATGCTTCAATTAGGAACGGAGTGGAGTGTAAATCTTTAAATACATCGAGCGGAACATCGCAATTGTTGGGGCTCTTCTTCTTATGACCCTGGGGGCGACTTTTCCCAGAGTCTACTCTTTTTCCTCGTCGTCGGAAAGGTCATCGGCCACATCATCCATCGATTCGGGGGCTTGTTGGATTGTCGTGCGGTTCACTCTTGCGGGCGCACGGGCCGGGGCAAACTTGGGGCATTCGAAGGATCGGTGGCCCTTGGCAAGACAGCGGAAACAAGCGTTGCTGGATCTAGCGGTTTCTATCTCCGCCGGGGTTCTCCAAGGGGCGCGGGACTTTCGGGGGCGTTGTCCATAGTTGTTCGAGGCGCGGCCTTGGAGGGCGTTGACACCTGTCATCATGGTGTCTCCGTCGTTGTCGATTCGCGTCTGCTGATTTGCGACACTTGGGGTCACCACTTCGGCGAACCTTGCTCCACCTCTAGTTTTCGCGTACCACGTCGAGGTCTTGGACGTGTCCTTCGACCGGTATCCTGGCAACGCTTCCACTCGGCCAGCCACCGTCTTCACCTTCTCAACCCAACGCGGGTAATCATCGTTGGGGAGGTTTTTTGCCGTGAGGTGTACCTGTAACGTTTGGTTGATAGCGGAATTCAGGTACATGATCTTCACACGGTCTGGCCAATCTAAACCTCCACAAAGGCCAACTTGATGCTCGAAATCCTGCAAGAACGATATAAAACTCTGATGGTTTCCCATCTGCATGGTCAAAAGCTTTTGACCCGCCTTCTGAATAGCCTCCTTGTCTTCGAATTGGTCATGGATATGGCCAAGGTAGGCGTCCCAATCCCAACCATGAGTGGCTCCGTCAGTGAACCACTGTTCAACTCTGGCCTG
Source organism: Berkeleyomyces rouxiae (assembly GCF_048999995.1). Lineage (NCBI taxonomy): Eukaryota > Fungi > Ascomycota > Sordariomycetes > Microascales > Ceratocystidaceae > Berkeleyomyces > Berkeleyomyces rouxiae. Next base: position 1,247,341 of record NW_027396497.1, on the reverse strand, counting down.
TTGCTCTGTGGGAATGGCCATGAAAACACTTAGGCAAATTGCCTGGGAGGAGCCAACGACTTGTGATTCGATCTGAGCTCGGGCCTTCAACTGTTTGAAGAATCGCGGGAACGACGCTGTCTTTCCGTCCCACTCCGGCCATTTTGCGTTGTACCGATGGTCGATCATCGGGGCGAAGGGGCCCGGGGTACGTACTGGCGCCGGGGTAGGGGCTACCGGGGCAGGTGCAGGTGCCGGGGGGGCGGTTGCCTGTAACAGGACTTGGCTTCGTAGCAACATCTGGATCACTCTTAGTTGCTCCGGGGTGAACACCTCCAATCCTGGGGTGTCTGAACTCTGCTGTGGGGGCGCCTCGGCTTGTTGCCGGGAGGGGCCAGGCTGGTCAAGCGCAAGTCCAGCCAGAACATCTTCCATCTTGTCGTTACTCATTCTGGCTCGACGGCGTATAGGGGACGCGTTGTCTTCGGATGCGGACCAGAATGAGGGCGAGGGTGGCTGTACGGGGCTTGTACTGCGGGGGCTTGATGTGATGCCGTACTTCATTCGTCAAGTATGGCACGGTAGGAGGGTGATGAAGTTTCCTCACAAACTTCTAAGAAACAATAGGGGGCAATGAAGTTTCCTCACAAACTTCTAAGAAACAATAGGGGGCAATGAAGTTTCCTCACAAACTTCTAAGAAACAATAAAGGATCAAAAGATAATATGTGAGCGGTTCACTAAGTACAAGAGAGTCTTGCAGTTATGACCAGAATGCTGTTTATTATCTTTTGATGGAGAGAAAAAGGAAGAAGAAAGACTAAACTAAACAGCGGATTTGGGTCTACTATATAGACATTTTTGTGCTTACAAATGCAAGTTCCCGATCGGCTCAATATCCCTCCGTGAGCTCCTTATGTCCGAGTTTTCGGCGATAACTCGAGGTTAGCTCCGATCCCGTCGGAATCCCTCAGTTTCCCTCGGAACACTTCGGACCTTTTTGCATCCTGCCGGATTAGGCGAATCCTACCCACGGACCTCAAGTCCGACCCGGTCCGAGCTCTCCGAAGCCTCCGAAGAGTTGCCGAAGTTCATCCGAAACCTTGTCCAAATTCGGTGAAACGACCTGCATTCGAAAGCACTGGATCAGCTCTGTCTGATCCAACCACGGGTTCTCAACCCGTAACACGACGAGACTGGAAGCCTCCGCCCCGTTGCATTTTTCTCAAAGAAGCTGAGCCCCGCCGAAGTCAACTACGAGATCCATGATAAAGAGTTGTTGGCTGTCATAAAGTGTCTTGAAGAATGGAGAGGCGAACTAAAGAGTCTTGGAGCCCCGTTTAAGATTCTTACCGACCACAGGAATCTTCAATATTTCATGACAACGCGCAAGCTATCGGAGAGACAGGTTCGGTGGTCACAGACACTTTCAGAGTATGATTTCCAACTGGAGTTTCGAGCAGGAGTCAAGAACGGAAAGCCCGATGCGTTGAGTCGACGAGAGCAGGACACCCCCCAGGGCGAGGATGATGAGCGACTCAAATCTCGAATCATGAAGCTAGTCAAGGATCACTGGCTTCCCGAAGCAACGACAGTAGCTCTGTCCCCGGCGGAGATCGTTCAGAGAACCGACATTGTCCCCCACGGAGACCAGATATTTTCGCAGCAAGATTTACAGCGCCTGTGGGACGAAGCAAAGACGAAGGACAGCGATTTCCACGAAATGTACAAGGCTCTAGCGACCGCAGAGAGAAGTTTTCCCCCGACACTGACCAAGAAGGTGGCTATATCCATAGCCGAATGTGAATTCGACAACCGAGGCGCCCTTGTATATCGACAGAAGCTTTTTATACCAGACTGGGAGCCCCTACGGACAGCGTTGATTCAGAGTACACATGATTCACACGTTACTGGCCACCCGGGACGAGACGGCACGCTTGCCATTCTATCACGCGACTTCTTCTGGCCCGGTATTTCGAGAGATGTACGTCGCTTCTGTGCGAACTGCGACGTGTGCGGAAGATCCAAAGTTTGGCGAGAACGGAAGAAAGGACTACTGCGACCACTGCCGATACCGGAAAGACCACATTCAGAGCTGGGAATCGATTTCATGACTGAACTGCCGGCACGGAAGCCCGGCGACCCGAGATACCTGATGGTGATTGTCGACAGGTTGACAGGAGCTGTGACCCTTGAAGCGATGACAACAATGACCGCGACACATTGCGCCGAGAGATTCTTGCAATGTCACTGGAAGTATCACGGCTTCCCACACGCCCTTACGTCAGACAGAGGAACCAACTGGACGAGCGAATTTTGGAGCAGCCTATGTCGTTTAACCAGCATCGAGAGAAGACTATCCACGGGATTCCATCCCCAGACAGACGGAGCCACGGAACGGATGAACCAGGAAGTGTTGGCGTACATGAGAGCGTTCGTTACCTATTCCCAGTACGACTGGCCGGAACTGTTGCCTGCCGCAATGTTAGCCATCAACAACCGCAATACGTCCATGGGGGTGAGCCCGTTTTTCCTCACCCACGGCTACCATGTGGACACGATCGAGCAAGTCCAACCGGAAGAGTCGCCGAAGACACTGGAACAGCAAGACGCCGAGAGATTCGTTGAGAGATTCCGTGAAGGCTGGGAGTTGGCACAAGCCGCCATGGGGTCACGACAGCAAGAAATGGAGAATCAGGCCAACAAGTCACGCAGCAGCCAAGAGCGTTTCGAAGTAGGCGACCTAGTGTGGCTCAAGCTAAAGAACATTTCGACACCCCAGATTTCCAAGAAAATGTCGTGGGTCAACGCCAAATACCGAGTGACGAAAGTCGTATCTCCCCACGTTGTCGAGCTTGATGTGCCTACGAATATCTACCCGAAGTTCCATGTCGACCTGATCAAGAGAGCAGCCGGGAATCCACTCCCCTCCCAAAAGACCGACGACACGCAACCCCCCGCGCTCGAAGAGAACGAATATGGAGAGCCTGAATACTTGGTCGAGCGAATCTTGAGAAGCCGCCGGAGACGCGTAGGAAGAGGCTACCGCAGAGAGGTACTTGTCAAATGGGCAGGGTATGCAGAGCCAGACTGGAGACCGCGAGCCGACTTTGAGGAGACGGAAGCACTGGAGACTTTCGAAGCCGAGTTTGGAGATGAGGATGACGTTGGAGAGCCACAGACTGGCGCTATGACAGGCCCCCGCACACGGATGAGAGGAGGGGGGTAATGTTACGGGTCGTGGACCCGACGTTGGATCATCTTTGGGCTGATCCATGTTGACCCACTTTTTGTGTGATTTGAAGTTGGGTCCACTTTCGGGTTAGGGTTTGTGGACCCACTTTTAGTCGACCAGGGTGCGACCCACTTTTTGTGTCACATGGGTCGGGACCCACTTTTATGTTCAGGGGGTATGGACCCACTTTTATTGTGCAAGGGTCATAGGGCTGGTTGCCCTGGTGGGGCGCACACAACTGGATTGTCGAACGCCTATAAAGCAGAGCCAGTTCCCCCATCTTTAGTTTGGATTTTCTTCTTCCTTTTCTTTCTTTTCTTCCCTATGTTAAAGATAATAAACAGCATTTGGTCATAACTATGAGATTCTCTCATACTTAGTGAAACCCGTCACATATTATCTTTAACATCTTCTTGAGTTTTCTCACGATCCCCTGGAGTTACGGGATCCGTTCAAGAAGTTTTATATACAGTTTTCATCCCTCTATTTGGATATGTTCCTATCCCTGTTCTACCTGTTTGTTTTTATCCTATTTGGGCAAGTGCAATCTTATGCCATGTTGAGCCCTAGGACCCCCAGTTTTCCGCCTTTCCTCCCCGCCACGTTGCCACCCCAGGTCGCCACCATGCCCCAGCAGACCGAAGTCAACCCGCAGCCTGATGTTACCACGTTCCAGTTGTTACAGTCAGTGCATCAGCTGTTATCGAGCCAACAATGTTCCCCCTCTCCCACACACAATATCTCATGGCCCCAGTGGGATGGTCAGCCCTCTTCGTTCAAGCGTTTCTTCAATCAACTGAAGCTTAGAGCCCGGATCAGCCATCGCCACCGCCTCACTCCCAGCGAAATATGTTTCGAAATCTTTATGAGTATTCCCCAAAGCCAGCAGCCACGTTTGGATCTTTGGCTCGATCAAGGGGAAGCTCACGACTGGGACTGGGAGAAGCTTTTAGAACACATCAACGACCAGTTCACCGACAAGCAAGCTGTGATGAAGGCAGGTCAGAAGTTGATGACCATGAGAATGGGAGAAGCGCAGACTTTCAACGCGTTTCTGCAAGACTACGAATATTCGCTGAGCGCCTGTGGAGGTTGGCATTGGCCCGACAGATGCAAGATCCTATTCATAGATGCGGCCCTCAACGACACATTACAGTACCACCTCACTCCGAAGAAGTTACCCGACGACGATTACAACAAGTGGGTGACGAAAGTACGGACTATAGCTGGAAGAGTTGAGTGCTTGCCGCAATACGAAGCAAGATATAGAGAAGGATCTAGCAGCACGTGGTATGTGCAACAGCCAGTCGACCAAGAGGAGTTCCCGATCCCTGAAGCCGCGGAAGAATCGACAGACGAAGAAGACACCGAAGACGGACCCGAAGTACAGGTCCGGAAAGTACAGTTTCAGCAGAAGTCAGAAGTAGCAGCGTTGATCTCCCAGTTGGAGACCGCTGCCAAGATTATAGAAAAGAAGAGCCAGCAGAAGTTTGCTGAACCCCCGAAGCCACGAGCGCCATGGAGAGCGCAATCTGATATCGAAAAGGCACGACTACGACAAGCCTGTTTGTTAAGGTGTGATTACGCTAAGCTGGATCTTCACAGAAAGGGACACAGAGGGACAAAGATCTCGAATTGAAGAACAAAACTAAACTCTCTAAATGGTGTAGAAACAATGCGACTATTTATCCTGTTGGAAAGGGAGGCAACCGACGATCGGCGGCGACGACAACTAGTTCCTCTAGGAAGTGCCGTTAGTCTTGGTTCTGGTCTGGCATTAGTTTTGCCGTACCAGCGCCGGACTAGTCCTTCGAGGATACGCCGTTAGTGTTGGTGTCGGGCTTCCGTCGGTCCTTAAGGGTGCAACCCCAACAGATACGCCGTTAGTGTTGGTGTCGGGCTTCCGTCGGTCCTTAAGGGTGCAACCCCAACATCAGCCTCTCTTCCTCCTTTTGCGCGTCGTTTTGGTTCCTTTTTGGCTGAGCCATAGTTTGTAGGCGTCGGTATCGACCAGAAGGTCGACTGGTTCCCAGCCAGGTCTGACGTAGCCTTTCCATTTGACTTTGACTTGCTTGACACCGTTAGAAGTGCGTTCGCCTAGGATCTTTTCGACCTCCCAGTATTCTTCACCATTGATGACTTCCATAGGTGCTGGTCGATCGTCGTGAGTCTTTTGGGAAGGGAAAGCGTCGTTGGCAGCTGAGCGAAGGCGATCGGCATGGTAGACGTCGTGAGCAGTTGTACCCGGTACTTCAAGACGATAAGTGTGAGGGGTAACTTGTTCCAACACTTTGCAGTATTGGTATTTTGCTCTAAGTTTCCTGCCGAGGCCTGAGCCTTGTTGTTCAGGGCGTAGGGTGAGCCAAACGTATGAGCCTGTAGGAAAATCTGGTGCAGGACGTCGGTGTTCATTCTCGCGTTGCTCCATCTCCGCTCGTGACAAAGAAAGGTTGGCGTGGGCCCATTTCTGGGCGTCTCTCAGGCGTTGGATGACCCTCTCAGCCTGTCCGAGTGGACCGTTATTGTCGGGTTCGACAGGCAATGGTGGTGCGGCGAAGACTCGTGGGTGGTAGCCGTGAGACAAGAAGAAAGGTGAAACATTAGTGGCAGAAGATGGGGTGGCATTGATGCTGAACTCGACCATGGGCAGTAGATTGAGCCAGGCGGGGCCTTCAGCGCTGAGTTTGGCAAGTTTGACTTTGATCTCAGCGTTCATCCTCTCTGCAGCTCCATTGGTAGCCGGATGGTAAGCTGTTGTGGTTAGCCTTTCGATCTCTAGGCGTTTGCAGAGGTGTCGCCAAGCTGCGTTGACAAATTCGCGGTCAGACAAAATAGATTTTGGCATGCCGTGGTGTCGGTAAAAGTGGTGGAAGAACATATCTGCAACAGATTCCATGTCGAGGGCGTCGGCGGGAATAAGGATGACGCCCTTGGATAGACGGTCTATAACAGTTAGGACGTGGGTGTAGGTGATGCCGCCTTTCTGTGCTGGTTCCAAAGGTCCGATAAAGTCGATGGCAATCTCGGCCCAAGGCTGGTCGGGAATTGGCAAGGCTTTGAGGGTGGTGTCCTTGTTGTCGCGACGAATGTTAGAACTACCACAAATTTGACAGTTGCGGCAGAAACGGCGGATATCTTCGACGTAGCGGGGCCAGAAAAACTCTCTAGACAGCTCGACTTGCATGACGTTCTTTCCGGGGTGCAGCATCATGGGCGAGTCATGAATGTTCTGTAGGATGGCGGTTCTCAATGGCTCGTTAGTAGGTACCCATAGTTTATTCCGAAATCGAATAGCGGATTTGGCGTCCAAAGAGCAGTCGGAAATGTTGACTCTCAACTTGTGTCTGATTGTTTCGGGCCACTGTGACAGTCCATCTGTCAACGCTTTATGGATAATGGCGTATTCATCATCGGCAGCACAGGCATCAGACCAGAGTTCCCGTAAGGCAGGCGGAAGTTCGGGGGTAGAAGGGGCTTCTGGCGTGTTGGTGGTTTGTGTCGAGAAAACTTTCAGGCCGTTACCGTCGTGGTGCAAGATAGTGGCTAGTCGGTCGTTGTAGCGCGCGTCATTCGTGTTGTCTGGGGTGTCGCGGCGAGAGAGAGCATCTGGGAGAGGGGAGAGTTTACCAGGACGGTGGACGATGGTGCAGTTGTATTCGCTCAAGGTCAGGTACCATCTAGCTTGGCGTTCGGACAAGTGCTGCAACTTGGTAAAATGCAGCAAGTTTTTATGATCTGAGACGATGGTAAACGTCTCCTTCAGGCCCTTGAGTTCGCCACGCCATTCCTTCAGGGCACAGACAACAGCCAACAGCTCTTTGTCGTGGATCGGGTAGTTGCATTCGGCGGCAGTCATTTTGCGGCTGAAATAAGCACAAGGCCTAGTTGATCTATCGGGCTGCGTCTGTAGAAGCGCTGCACCGAGACAGTAGCCAGACGCGTCTGTCTCAACAACAGTTGGCAGATCTGGATTGTGCGTGCAGAGGACAGGGGTCGAGGTGAATGCTTCTTTTAGAGCCTGGAAGGACTCTTCTTCCTTTTCGCCCCACTGGAAGGCCTGGTCTTTCTTTGTCAACTGTAGCAAGGGAGTCGCTAGAGTAGTGAAATTTCTGACAAAGGTGCGGTAGAAATTGCATAGACCGAGGAAGGCTCGAACGTCCCTGACCTTCTTGGGCGTTGGCCAGTCCGACACTGCAGAGACTTTGGTTGGGTCGGTTGAAATCTTGCCGGGCTCAAGGATGTATCCCAGGTACTTCACTTTCGATACCGCGAACTCACATTTATCAATGTCGATTGTCAGTTGGCCCTCCAGAACCTTTGCTAAAGCCAAGTTGACCTTCTCGTAGTGGTCCTCTAACGTGCCGTCGGTATAAATCAAGATGTCATCGACGTAGGCAGAGCACCACACATCCAAGTATGGGCGTAGCAGACTGTTCACAAAACTTTGGAACTCTGCAGGCGCGTTGGCCAGACCAAAAGGCATGACGTTCCACTCAAAAAGGCCTTGTCGCGTTCGAAAAGCGGTCTTCCACTCATCTCCCTCGGCGATTCTGATGTTATGAAACGCGGAAACAACGTCGAGTTTCGTAAACCACTTAGCTTTGGAAGCATTAGCTAGGGTCTCGCTGATGTTTGGGAGTGGGTACCGATTCTTTTTCATAGTCGCGTTTAGTGCACGATAATCTACACAGAAGCGGAGGCCGCCACCAGGCTTTTTCACGAATAGGATGGGAGCAGCAGCAGTGGACTGGCTGTGGCGAATGTAGCCTTTTTCCAGCAATGAAAGAAGCGTCTGGCGAAGAACCACGAGTTCTTCTCTGGTCATGCTATAAAGGGGGCCCCATGGAGCTTCTTCGTCGGGCACGGTCAACTCGATCCTATGATCCTGGCCAGGCCGGCGGGGAGGCATCTTTTTAGCAAATTGTGCGTCTGGATCAAACACCTTGACCTTGTCGTGCTCGATCCAAGCTGGGATCTTCTTTTTCCACTCTCTGGGGTTGGCTGGTACTCTATCTTTCTCCAAACGGGCCAAGGCTTTATTGATATCTTCGATTGAAGCTGCAAAAACCCGCAGCTTATCTCTCTTGGCGGCGCGGAAGAAGGTGCTCGCTCTGTTTATTCGTACCATGGTAGAGCGGAAGGTATGGTTTGTCGTCGCCTTTCCTCGAGCGACAATGCCGGATTTAAATCTAACTGTGTCGGCTTCACAGTCTATCCTTGCCCCTTGTTTCTTGAGCCATGGGTATCCGATCAGGATGTCTTCGGCTAATTTTGGTACTACCCACGCCACATGTTTTTCTATGTGGCCCGATATGTCAATTTTAAACACGGCTAGTCGGTCAACCGTGACGGTACTCTTTGAATTAAATGGTACCAGCGTTCTGGGACGCGAACTGAAAAGCGTATCAAGTTCCCATTTCTTTACAAGGTCACTGCTGATCATAGAGGGGGAAGCGCTACCGGTGTCAATCAATGCAATCACGGGACAAGTGTTGTTGATCACTGCATCTAATTGAATTGATGTGTTGGTAATAGATCTATTCAACTCTTCCCATTCCTTCACAGCAGCCTTGTCGTCTTTGAAAACCTGCTTGGGCCTCTGACCACGACTTGGGGCAGAGGCGATCAGTTTCCCGAGTCCTCCTCGGCGGTCTCGTAATATTCTTCGCCCTCTTCTTCGAGTACAGGAGGAGGGAGGTTCGTGGCTGCGCGAACACTCTGTTGTACCGGGGGGCGGGCACGCTCGAATGGGCAGTTAGGGGACATGTGGCCACCAGCGCCACAACGGAGGCACAGTCCTCTGGCTCTTCGTGACTGGAGTTCTTCCTTGGAGACCCACTTGGCACGACGGGGGGCACTGTTATGGGTGGGCGCCCAGTCCATGGCATCAGGGGAGTGTTGTGCCGGGACATTGCGGAACTGGGACGTCCGGGCAGGGTTCCTCGGAGGGTGGGCATGCCGACACTCGTCGAGTTTTTGCCAGGCATTAAGCACCTGTTGTGCGTATTGTTCGTAGGTTGGGGGGTCTGGGAAACCAGCCAGGGCAGACATCACTTGCCCGGGGAGGGTGCGCCTCAGATTCATTATGCGCTCTTCGTGGCTCAGTCTATAGCAGCCAGCGATCTGCATCAACCGACTGACCCGAGCCAAATGTTCCGGAGCAGAGGCACCTCGGCATTTGAGGGTGTGCAGCTCCAAGAGTGCACGACGGGAAGCTGAGGTGTCCTCGAAGCAGCTGTCCAAGAATTCCAGGAACTTATCCACGTTCTCCAACGATGGATCGCGGCTCATGCGGGCAATGTAGGTCTGTGCCTGGAGCAAGGCATTGTCGGCTAACAGACCGTAACAGTGCAGAATGAACCCTCCTGCGCCGTTGAAGTGACTGTGGTCGTAGCGGTACTTCATCTCCACGTATGACCGGTACGTTGGGTAGAGATCAGGCCGCGTATGGTCATAACGGACCGGGCGGAGGTCGGAGGAGGTGTTTCGCACAACCACTGGGGTCGCGGGGGCGGAGTTGGGGAGTCCCTGCATTTCGTTATTGTGAGCCATTGTTGCTTCGTGGAAAACCTCTGGCTCACCGGGGACTTCTGGTAGTATGCTGTCTTCTCGGAAGCTGTGGTGGAAGGAAGAATCGTCGTCAGAGGGTGCAAAATAGTTTGGGGCCATAGGGTTTGGCCGCTGTGGATATTCAAATGGCAAAGTAAAAGAAAAGTAAAAATATATCTCGATCCCTCGTCGGGTCGGCGGTAAAGTAAAAAAAAAGGAAAGATAAGAGTGACTTAAGGAAAAATAAAAAAAAAAAAAAAAGGAAAAGGGAAAGGGGGGTTTGAGAATTCGAGATGATGTTAAGGTGTGATTACGCTAAGCTGGATCTTCACAGAAAGGGACACAGAGGGACAAAGATCTCGAATTGAAGAACAAAACTAAACTCTCTAAATGGTGTAGAAACAATGCGACTATTTATCCTGTTGGAAAGGGAGGCAACCGACGATCGGCGGCGACGACAACTAGTTCCTCTAGGAAGTGCCGTTAGTCTTGGTTCTGGTCTGGCATTAGTTTTGCCGTACCAGCGCCGGACTAGTCCTTCGAGGATACGCCGTTAGTGTTGGTGTCGGGCTTCCGTCGGTCCTTAAGGGTGCAACCCCAACAGATACGCCGTTAGTGTTGGTGTCGGGCTTCCGTCGGTCCTTAAGGGTGCAACCCCAACACTGTTTCCGTTGTTTAGAGCAGGGCCATCGTTCGTTTAGGTGCCCGAAGTTTCGCCCAGCAGAATCGCCCGCAGAAGTACATGCAACGACAACCCCGGAGAACCACAGTATCGACAAGAAGGTTACCAGGAGAGAATCCCCCACGAAGGACCGGCATGAACCTATTTCGCCACGAAAGACAAAGATTACGGATGCCCCCAAACAAGCGATTTCCCAGATGCATTCGTCCCCGTTCCTGATCGAAGCTTTTATCGACAACTCCTTCTACTGTGACGCCTTATTCGATAGCGGGTGTCTTGTGACGTCAGCCTTCAACGAATCGTTGGTGAAAAAGAAAGGCTTGCAACGGATGCCGATAACGAAGCGTGAGCTACGGTTAGCCGAGAATGACGAAAAGAAGAGATGGATTTCGGAAATTGCCTTTTGTGAGCTCGACATCGACGGACGCAAAGAAACAGTCTATGGTTACGTTATCCCCAATCTAGCTTACGACATGATTTTGGGAAAGCCATGGATGGAGCGCAACGATGTCGTTTATTTGGCCAAGGAACGAGTTATTCGTCTAGGTTCCGGAGCTGACGCCCTTATGGTTCGAGAGAAAGGTTGGCTCGACGCGCATGTTCCAGGCGCAAAGGCAAACATGGTTATGGCCTCTGTTTTCGCCGCTGAGATTCGCCATAGCAAGAAAAAGAAGGAAGAGATCCAGGTTTTCGCCGCCACGATCCACGACATCAACAAGGCTCTTGAAGTTAAGCGTCGCATGACCCTAGGAGAGATTACCGAGCAGCTTCCCGAAGAACTGAAGCACCTCGGCCACGTGTTTTTAGACGATGAGAAACGAGATTTGCCGCCCAACCGCCCCGGTATCGACCACGCTATCAAGTTAACCAAGGACAACAACGGCAAAGAGAAAGAAGTCCCGTGGGGCCCGCTGTACGGTATGTCTCGAGATGAACTCTTGGTCCTGCGTAAAACACTTTCGGATCACTTGGACAAGAATTGGATCCGAGCCAGCAGTTCGCCCGGTGGTGCGCCAGTCCTGTTTGTACGAAAGCCCGGGGGTGGCCTACGATTCTGTGTCGACTACCGTGGTATCAACGCCATCACGGAGAAAGACCGCTACCCCCTGCCCCTCATTAGCGAGACGCTGCGTTCGTTAGCCAAGGCCCGTTACTTCACCAAGGTTGACGTCCGCGCTGCGTTTCACAAGATTCGTGTCAAAGAGGGCGATGAATGGAAGACGGCTTTCCGGACAAGATTTGGACTATACGAGTGGCTTGTTACGCCTTTTGGACTTACTGGAGCACCAGCGACCTTCCAAAGATACATCAACAGCACTCTGCGTGAACATTTGGACGATTTCTGTTCCGCCTACCTCGACGATGTGTTGATTTATACCGATGGTAGTCGCAAGGAGCACATGGAAAAGGTCGAGCTCGTGCTGAAGAAGTTGGGAGATGCGGGTCTGTGTTTGGACCTTAACAAGTGCGAGTTCGCAGTTACGGAAACGAAGTATTTGGGTTTCATCATTCAGGCCGGCCAAGGAGTCAAGGTTGACCCAGCGAAGGTTGCCGCTATACGAGAATGGGTTCCGCCGACCAACGTCAAAGGGGTCCGCAGTTTTATCGGATTCGCCAATTTTTATCGTCAGTTCATCGACTCGTTTAGCGAAGTGGCGGCCCCTTTGGTCAGTTTAACGAAGAAGGGTGTCCCGTGGAAATGGGGCCAAGCCGAAGAGAGCGCGTTCGAGACGCTCAAGAATTTGTTCATCACGGCACCAGTTTTAGCAATGTGGGACGAAGACCGAACGACGGTGGTGGAGTGCGACTGCTCTGGTTGGGCACTTGGAGGCACTCTATCCCAGGTTGATGATGACGGCAAGTTGCGTCCGGTTGCGTTTTTCTCCAAGAAGTTGAGTCCTGCCGAAGTTAACTACGAGATTCATGACAAGGAGCTTTTGGCAGTGGTTAAGTGCCTTGAGGAATGGCGAGGCGAACTTAAGAGTTTGGGAGCGCCTTTCAAGATTTTGTCCGACCACAAGAACCTACAGTATTTCATGACGACTCGCAAACTTTCGGAGCGCCAGGTTCGGTGGTCGCAGATGCTTTCGGAGTTCGATTTTAAGCTGGAGTTTCGGTCAGGCAGCAAGAGTGGAAAGCCCGACGCCCTCAGTCGACGACAGCAAGATGTTCCGCAAGGCGAAGATGACGACCGCCTGAAGTCTCGGATCATGAAGCTCATCAAGGACCAATGGATTCCCCACACAGCAACGGTGCCTGTGGCAGCTGGTGACATCGCAGAAAGCCCCGACAATGTCCCGGACGGATCACGACTGTTTGTGCAACCGCACCTCCAAGAGCTTTGGGACCAAGCGAAGGACCACGACTCGGATATGCAGGAAATGTACCAAGCTTTGGCAGCAGGCGAACGAAGTTTTCCCCCGTCGCTGACCAAGAAGATAACGATATCCATAGCCGAGTGCGAATTCGACCAACGTGGAGCACTGTTATATCGCCACAAGTTGTTTGTTCCAGAATGGGAACCCCTACGGACGGCACTGATTCAGAAGACGCACGATTCACACATCACAGGCCACCCCGGACGCGACGGCACGCTTGCCATTCTGTCCCGCGAGTTTTTCTGGCCAGGTATATCGCGAGATGTGAGACGTTTTTGTGCGAACTGCAATGTTTGTGGGCGGTCGAAAGTGTGGCGCGAGCGTAAGAAGGGATTACTGTTGCCGCTTCCGATCCCGCAGCGACCCCACTCGGAGCTGGGTATAGACTTCATGACTGAGCTCCCCGCGAAGAAATCGGGAGATCCCCGCTACCTGATGGTGATTGTTGACCGTCTAACGGGAGGTGTTGCCTTGGAAGCCATGAACACGATGAAGGCCGAACAATGTGCAGAGAGTTTTCTGCAGTGTTACTGGAAGCACCATGGTTTCCCGCGCGCGCTGGTCTCTGATCGAGGCACTAACTGGACGAGCGAGTTTTGGACTCATCTTTGCAAGCTTACTGGTATCGAACAACGGTTGTCGACAGGTTTCCACCCACAGACTGACGGCGCAACGGAACGGATGAATCAAGAAGTTTTGACATACTTGCGATCGTTCATCACCTATTCGCAGTATGATTGGCCAGACTTGCTCCCCTCGGCCATGTTGGCGATCAACAACCGGAATACCTCGATGGGAATGAGTCCGTTTTTCCTGACGCACGGTTATCACGTCAGCCCAATCGAGCAAGTTACAGCAGAAGAGTCCGTTCCGCGAAGGCTAGAACACCGAGACGCCGAGAAGTTCATTCAGAGACTCCACGAAGGCTGGGAGCTAGCACAGGCAGCCATGGCAGCGCGACAACAGGACATGGAAGATCAGGCCAACCGATCGAGAGGCCCCCAGGTTCGGTTCGAAGTCGGAGACACCGTGTGGCTAAAGCTCAAGAATATTTCGACGCCGCAGCTATCAAAGAAGCTTTCCTGGACGAACGCGATGTACAAAGTCAGGAAGATTGTCTCTCCCCACGTTGTTGAGTTGGACGTGCCGACAAATGTTCACCCGAGATTCCACGTCGATTTGCTCAAGCCCGCCAGCCAGAACCCGTTCCCGTCGCAAGAAACGGACGACACGCAGCCGCCGCCAATTGAAGAAAACGAATACGGCGAACCCGAGTACCTTGTTGAACGAATCCTGAGAAGCCGCCAGAGACGCGTTGGAAGAGGCTACCGCAGAGAAGTTCTTGTCAAATGGGCCGGATACGCAGAGCCAGATTGGAGACCGCGCGTTGATTTCGAGGACACCGAAGCGCTTGAGATGTTTGAAGCCGAGTTTGGAACAGAAGACGATGTGGGCGTACCAGAAGCTGACGCCCGGACAGGCCCCCGCACACGGACGAGAGGAGGGGGGTAATGTTACGGGTCGTGGACCCGATGTTGGATCATCTTTGGGCTGATCCATGTTGACCCACTTTTTGTGTGATTTGAAGTTGGGTCCACTTTCGGGTTAGGGTTTGTGGACCCACTTTTAGTCGACCAGGGTGCGACCCACTTTTTGTGTCACAAGGGTCGGGACCCACTTTTATGTGCACGGATGTTGCTCCACTTTTATTGTACAGGGGTCATAGGGCTGGTTGCCCTGGTGGGGCGCACACAACTGGATTGTCGAACGCCTATAAAGCAGAGCCAGTTCCCCCATCTTTAGTTTAGATTTTCTTCTTCCTTTTCTTTCTTTTCTTCCCTATGTTAAAGATAATAAACAGCATTTGGTCATAACTATGAGATTCTCTCATACTTAGTGAAACCCGTCACAGGTTGTTATCTGGTTCGATTGTTACGAACCTGTTACGTCTTGTTTACACGAGACTTATCTTTTGTTCGTAGTTAGATGTTGATTGTTTCTAGCTTGGGAAGACAGAGTTTTGTCAGGAGCGCCGACAACATAAATATCGTCGTCTCCTGCCCTGAGTTGATCAGGTTTACTCTTGTTCTCCAAGCTTAACAATCACATGCACTTGCTTACCTTCTTCTTCTTCTTTATACCATTCTGTTCTTGCTTTCTTTGCAGTTCAACCTTTCTTCTTCTTTGAAGTGTGTGATTGTTCCTCCTCCTTCCTCTTTGTGCCGCTCTATTCTCAGAATAGCCATCTAAGTTGTGTGTTGCCTCTTCATCTCAACCGACCATACGTCTTAGCACTCTGTCTAACTGACGTCTTCCTCCACAGGCCCGACTGTCCACCTCAGGAACCTATCATTGTCCCGAGTCGTTGGCTGTACCCGGAACCCTAATCCTTTCTTCGGGCCCTATCCGTAATACTATGATGGCAATCAGCAAGGCTTCCAGGCGTTCCAGAGGCAACTTGCGGTCAAATTTGCTGCTGCACCCAAGCACCACCTATTACGGATAGGGCCCAAGGAAACCATTAGGGTTCTAGAAAGCCAACGACTCAGGACAATGATAGGTTCCAGAGGTGGACAGTCAGGCCTGCGCGGATATACGGCCGGGAGGAGAGGATAGAACTCTCTAGGTCGTATGGTCGGTTTGAGGTAAAGAGGCACACTCAACTAATTGATCTTATAACACACGGAAGGGAATAAACAATCACAGGAACACTGAGGTAACGAAGACGACAGAAGGTACTGATGCAATGAAGGCTATCAAGAAACAAGTGATAATTAAAGATATAGTACTAAAGAAGAAGGTACTATCGAAGAAGTGATACTATAAACTAGTATACAAAGAAGAATGGCAAAAGGGGTGTATGTGATTGTTAAGCTTGGGGAGCAAGAGTTAACCTGATCACACAGGGCAGAAGGCAACGCTATTTAAGGCGTTGCAGATTCTGACAACAGAGATCTTCCCAAGCTAGAACCAAATCACAGATAACCGAAAGTGGGGACATACGTAACTCAACGTTACCAGACGCTACTATCAAACCGGATGTTAGTTCACGAGATAAACCAACACGGCAGCAGCAGAACTGAAAATCCCTCAAGACACCCAGGCAACGATATGTCGCGTTACAGCGATATCGGCCTAACAGGTGTGGGCCCCACGCTCAAACGCTGTTGACACAAAAGGAACGAGAATAGCAGTCAACTCAGAATAAGCTGCATCAACTGCAGAGTACCGAGTTACCTAATAGCGATGATCTATAGTGTGCAAGCCGGCCACACCCGAGTAGATAAACCGGAGTGACACCTCAAGGTTACACAGACCACCAAGTGGTATAACCGTATCATCATACGTCCTTGGAACATTAGCGTGACACAACGGAAGCGGGGTAAGGTGCCAGGCATAACCCTATGCAATGGCAATGGCAAGAATGGCTATTCATGACAGTATGCTCCTTTTAAATGACTGATTTCCACAGCAGTACTAAGATCGCCACATCCTAGACTAGAATCAAGTCGGAGAATTCGCAAAAGGAAGCCGGGCATCTAGGGACACGGAAGTCCACCGGGCTTTGCAGAATCGGAACAGAAGGAATAAGCCAACCATACGGGTCTAGACACAGCATGACTCCGCAGGCAAGAATTGTAGATCTCGATGCACCAACAACATCGTGACGTATAGGGGATCAACGGAATCCCTAGCATGAAAGCTTGTACATCTGATCAACATAAAACAAGGCCTTGAAGTGCAACGACAACTTCGTAAGGGCCTCGTGTCCACAGACAAGAGGAAGGTAAAAAAGAATGGGAATAACGAAAGGCAACCTCATCAACCGAGGGGCAGCACCAAGGATCTTAAGTGGGAATAAGTTGAGAACGCAGCTCAGTACCCGCAAAGGCAAAGGTTTTTCAACCTTGTTGTCCTCCCTAGTTATGGCATTGGTCATAGAAGTAAGAGCCAGGCCTGTAGGTTATAACAAACAACAATCGCTCAGTTCCATAGCCCATAAATCTGTTGCCTGCAAGATGCAGAAGGTCCCCTGAGAACTACCAAGTTCTGGTAACAAGTGTACACCAGAGTGGCTACTCAGTTGGCACAATCATCAATCGCCGCGACATAATCGCCTCCACAATAGCTAAGAACCCCCTGGGACATGGTTCGATGGATGTAAACGAACACGATTCCGGTTGTGGGAGAATAGACTAACATGTGTAATGGGGACTCATCATCGATCGGGTAATTGGTATATGACAACAGACAGCATGGAAACAAAGACGTGCAGGATCCGTAAAGAGTATTGGTGAAAGGGGAAAACAAGAAATTGGTAAAGTCAGCTTGTCAAACTTGGCAGTGTCGCTGTGGTGCAGTGGTATAGCACCTGGCAAGGCTTTTCGGTTGGCTACCGAGAAGTCGTAGGTTCGATTCCTACCAGTGACGCCAATTTTCTACGAGCAGTCAACCTTAACTGGGGCACTTGGGGTTAGTGCTGCTCGTTGGAAATTCATACCAAAAACTATTCATGTATTTCCTTTCTGTCATAACTTGGGGATTATATTTGTGGGATCTTAGATGTAACTGCCTCCCTGCCAGGGGATTGGAGTATATTATGTGTAGTAGCTAGCTTGTTTGAGATTCCGTTAAACCTTGATTCGTGTATAGTATTAATATACACCTCGCCATAACCCTGTCAGGTTCCATGCGAGTAATGAATAAAAAAAAAAAAAAAAAAAAAACTTGGCAGTATTTCAGCACAAGATACAAGACTGGCCTGCACCACCATAGGCAGGACTTCGAAGAGGGACATCGTGTTTCTTTTAACGAGAAGAAAAACAACAAGATATTGTCCAAAAGAGAGAGGCAGAGAGTAGGCCCAAGTGAAGACACAAAGAGGTCGCAGAAAGGAGACATAGAGTAGTCGCAAGTAGACGTAACAGAGTCGAAGAAAGTAACAGGCAAGAGAGCTGTCCAAAGTAGAGGACACAGAACATGTCACAAGAAGTAGACGTATAGTGGTCGTAAGTAGACACAACAACAGCCGAAAGAAAATAGTCCGAACAGTGGCCTAACGCATTAGACACAACTGTGGCACGAAGACTAGACATAACTGTCAAGAAGTGGGACAGAAGCGAGCTGTTAACAAAGCGAGTAGACAGCAACTGTCAATACCCAGACAGACACGGGCTGTCAGCAAAGCGAGTAGATATAAACTATCAATACCCGGACAGACACGAGCTGTCGGCAATTATAACCCAGCAGGGGTCAAACGCAAGCACCATAGTGGTCAAAGAAGAGACACAAAAAAAGCAGTCGCCGATGGACACACGGTGTCACAAGGAAGAGGCATTAAGAGGTGTCAACCCAAAGAACAGACACGAGCTGTTCGTAGAACCAACGAGCTCAGCAAAGAACAGACACTAGCTGCTGATATCATATAAATAGACCCAACAGGAGTCAAAACAATTAGGCAAGACAAAGGCCAAGAAATACAGACACAGAGGTCTAAAAACAGACATAAACTGTCCAAGAAATCCCACAAGAACTCAATAACATGCTTTGGCACAATGGCAGGTGTGTGAGTAAACTCAACAACAACACTTTATACACTCAGGTACCATGTTGTAACTCAAAGTAATCTGGGAGTTGGCAACATCATTGCTGCAAGCCAAAAGGTGCATAGCTGGTAGACATGGCTTTCTGGAAACCCCCGTTCAGATGTGGCAAGTTGTAACGACTGGTTGATGCGGGACCAAATGAACAGCTTATAAAATAAGGTAGTTGACCGCCCGTAAATCAACAGAAGATCGTACACTGCCTGGTTCCCGAGGACAAAGAATCGGAGAAGCCAACACTGAAGAAGTAGGGGCAATGAAGCCACGTGTGAGCATGCCATCCAGGTTTTGCTTGACAAGTTGCAAATTTAGATGTGCATCATCAGACGGAAGAGTATTGATATGTTCGGCAGTCGAGACAAGATTAACAGCATGACCTGCGTCTTGACAAGAGGTGGTTGAAGGTACACCATCCCGCAAGAACACCGGACGCAAATCATAATAACTGTCCGAACTGCATTCGGGATATCGCTTGTGCACTTGTTCTAGCCGTAGGTCATCCTGATCAACAGGATCGAGAACCTGCTCAGCGGTAGTGCGGTGAGCCCGCCGGTTCTCATTGCTTGCAGTGGAACGCAAAGCTTGAGACGACATTAGCCTAGAGGAACAAAGTGCTTCAACGAAATTAAAGGAGCTGGGACAGAGACAGTGCCATCAACTGACTGTCCACAGAAGAAGAGAAGTAGATTGAGAAATGGAATCAACTAAGAACCAGAAAGAGCCGAGTTATGACTAGCGGACGAAGAAGGTTGTGTAACAACAGCAGCGCTAGTATGATCATAGGAAGACGGGATATCGGCCGTAGTCGAGAGCCGGAACGAAAAGAAGAATAAGGTGTGCTAAAGAATAACAAAGAGTTGGAAGAATGTGTGAGTCTTTAAATGAAGCTTAACAAAATATTACGGATAGGGCCCAAGGAAACCATTAGGGTTCTAGAAAGCCAACGACTCAGGACAATGATAGGTTCCAGAGGTGGACAGTCAGGCCTGCGCGGATATACGGCCGGGAGGAGAGGATAGAACTCTCTAGGTCGTATGGTCGGTTTGAGGTAAAGAGGCACACTCAACTAATTGATCTTATAACACACGGAAGGGAATAAACAATCACAGGAACACTGAGGTAACGAAGACGACAGAAGGTACTGATGCAATGAAGGCTATCAAGAAACAAGTGGTCGCTGTGGTGCAGTGGTATAGCACCTGGCAAGGCTTTTCGGTTGGCTACCGAGAAGTCGTAGGTTCGATTCCTACCAGTGACGCCAATTTTCTACGAGCAGTCAACCTTAACTGGGGCACTTGGGGTTAGTGCTGCTCGTTGGAAATTCATACCAAAAACTATTCATGTATTTCCTTTCTGTCATAACTTGGGGATTATATTTGTGGGATCTTAGATGTAACTGCCTCCCTGCCAGGGGATTGGAGTATATTATGTGTAGTAGCTAGCTTGTTTGAGATTCCGTTAAACCTTGATTCGTGTATAGTATTAATATACACCTCGCCATAACCCTGTCAGGTTCCATGCGAGTAATGAATAAAAAAAAAAAAAAAAAAAAAGAAACAAGTGATAATTAAAGATATAGTACTAAAGAAGAAGGTACTATCGAAGAAGTGATACTATAAACTAGTATACAAAGAAGAATGGCAAAAGGGGTGTATGTGATTGTTAAGCTTGGGGAGCAAGAGTTAACCTGATCACACAGGGCAGAAGGCAACGCTATTTAAGGCGTTGCAGATTCTGACAACAGAGATCTTCCCAAGCTAGAACCAAATCACAGATAACCGAAAGTGGGGACATACGTAACTCAACGTTACCAGACGCTACTATCAAACCGGATGTTTTTTTTTTTTTTTTTTTTATTCATTACTCGCATGGAACCTGATAGGGTTATGGCGAGGTGCAGTAAATCTACACATAGCAAGGTACAATAAAACAACATCCAAACTCCAGCAAAAATCAACGACAAAGGAAATACGTCGTGGTCGACACAGTAATTTGTCCAAAGACACAAGCACCAACTCCTCCTCACTCCTCAACTTCCTCCACTCTCCTCCCACCACTACTTTCTCTTCTCCCCACACCTTCTACCCAGGCCTTCGTGCAAAAACCCGTCTTGCGAACAAACTTCAGCAGCACCTCGGTTCCGTTATTCGTATTGAAGAGCGTCGGGAGATCTAGCGACTTAGGACTCAATGCCATGGCCATCTCTTGACGCTCTGCAGAAAATGCGGCGCAGTGCAGCAGCACATGCTCAACGCTCTCGCTTTCATGTTCTTGACAACGGCGGCACCGGTCCGAGTCCGTCTTCTTGATGAGCAGCAGGTAGGGCAACAAGTTGCCTTTACCCACCTTCATCTGGAAGTACGCCGAGGTTAGCCATCTTGGTCCGGAAACCTTGGGCGCCTTAGCACGGAGAACTGGATCACCACCGATGGTACGCAGGTAGTGCGAGCCGTGGGAGGGACCAGCGGCGGTGTCTCGCTCAAAAGCCCAGAGAGTCTCCCACTTGTCCATGGTAAACCTCCTAACCCTGGCGAAGACACTGCCCAGTGAGCTGAACTTGCGTTCATCATCACTCTCGAGAGCCTGGCGTGCAACCGCGTCTGCAATCTCGTTCCCCACTATGCCCATGTGCCCGGGACACCACATCACCGTGACTGGCGACGTGAATGTACCTAGGACGCGGCGGGCCTGCCACGCGAAGTGGCCGTGTTTGCGGAGCCGCGCAATGGCAGCTTGGCTGTCGACAAACACATAGCAGGGGCGAGCTTGCTTTGTTATTTTTTCTGTTTTGGCGAGGAGCGTGAGTGCCTCCACGATGGCGGCGCTCTCGCAGTCTGCAACCTCCACATCTTGCAGTCGATGACTGACTTTCGTTTTGATTTCACCGGTTTTGGTATCGACCACGCACGCTGCAAGCGAGCACCTGGAGCCTTCTTTGGAGCCGTCCGTATACACGGTGACGGCATCGTTCGGAAGTCTTGACAAGAACTGGGCATGCCTGACGGCAGCGTCCTCCTTGGGTCCAGGGTCGACGACGATGGAGATGCGGTCGGTCAGTGGCGGCTGCCAGGGACTATCCCACTCCTGTCGGCGACGTTCTCGTCTCCACATGCCTGCCACCAATGGCTTCAACTCGCGCATGATGCAGCCGAGTCGAGTCTTGACACTCATGTTATGCCCCAGGAGAGGCAGGTCTGAGTCATCGGGGGCAAGCTCGTCCTTGTCGGGTTGGGACGCAACACGGACGGGATGGTTGCGTTGGAGGCGGAGAGTGCGAGCGGCGTAGGCCATGCGTGCTTTGGCGAATCGAATAGAGGGGGGCGGGAGGCCGGCCTCGACTTCGACGGCGCGTGTTGGTGAACCGCGGAATGTACCTAGGATACGGGCGGCAGCTTGGCTTTGCAGTTTCTGGTATACCCTTTGCAGACTGAGCTGGGGTTTTGACGGGTCATACCAGAGAATTGATCCGTAATCGGCGACGGTACCCACACAGGAGATGTAGAGCTGACGGAGTGCCGCGATGGACAGTCCACGCGTGTTCGAAGCGAGCCGAAGCAAGCCGCGGAACGCGATCTCAGCCTTTTGGGTCCGTGCCTGGACGTGCTGTTTAAACGAAAGTCTGTTGTCGAAATGGAAACCTAGCCACTTGACCATCTTTTGGGGACGCACAGTGACATCACCTACTCGGACAGTTTGGGAGGCCCACTTTGCAGCATCGGTGTAGTGGATGAGCTCAGTTTTGCTCTCTTCAAACTCAATGCCGTAGTCACGAGCCTTGGCCCGCAGCTCCGTCACGAGTTCTTCGAGAAGCGCCGCTGAACGCCTCGGGCTTTTGGACGCCACGGTTACGCTGAAGTCGTCTATATACGACAGCTGAAGTTGTGGTGTGTCGCCGGCCACCCGAGCCACTATATGCCGAGCATACAACAGGAAGAGTAGAGGACTGATGGGGGAACCTTGGGGGATGCCGATGTTAACCGGGGTCATCGGAAACGGCTGACCCTCGATGTGCAGGCCGACAGTACGGTCCTGGAGGAACGAAGCAACCCATTTTCGGAACACCAGGGGAAGACCGAGCTCACGTAAGCTGCGCATCAAGCAGGGCTTTGACACGTGGTCGAAAGCGCCCTTGACGTCAAGGAAGAGAGTGCTTGGAACGAGCTTCATCTCCTTGACCTTCTGCAGGTGGCTGACGTATACGAGAGCGGCGTCCATGGCTGAACGCTGTTTGCGGCCTCCCAGTTGAGTGTCGTCTAGAAGCGAGCTGTCATGGCAATTAGCGAGGTACCCTAAGCGGGTCGCAAAGACTTTCTCGAGCACTTTGCCTAGACAGTTGAGCAGTGAGATGATGCGGTAGGACTTTACGACTGAATAATCAGCCTTTCCGTCTTTCGCGAGCACAATCCCAGTAGCTTGCTTCCAGAGTGTGGGGTGTATTCCGAGGCGAGACAGGGCTTTGTAGACGGAGAGAAAGGGCGCGGGATGGGCCTCAAAGGCGATCTGGATGATCTTGGCGTTCATGCCGTCGGGCCCGGGGGCCTTCTTGGCGTTGGCGGACATGATTGCCTCCTTGATCTCGTGGTCTGTAAGGTCAGGCCAGGGGTATATGCTTCGGTCGGTGTCGTTCGGGGGGGTGTCGTGGGGGGTGTCGTGATGGGGGTCGTGATGGGGGTCGTGTGTATCCGCAATGTCAGGTCGGGGGTCGACACCTGCGCTAGACGTAGCACCCAGTAGCGTCAGGAAAGCCTTTTCCTTCTCCTCGGGGGTATTGGCTAACCCGTCTGGCCCCTGGATGGGGGGGAAGTAACTCGCCGTAGCTGGCTTGGTGTATTTCCAGGCTGTGTAGACCTTTTCGTTGTCAGCGTCAGAAAGAAAGGTAGTCCAGTGAGTAGACTTAGCATCTTCGACAGCATGGGTGTACTTGTTGCGAATCGAATGAAACTCAACCAGCGACAGCCTGCCTCGTCTGTATCTTCTCTCTGCGCGCGATGCGGCCTGACGTTGTGATTGTAGCTCGGGCGTCCACCATGGCTTTGCGCGGGCACTGTGCCTCTTCACTGACATGCACCTCTGACAAGCAGATTGCAGGGCCTCGGAAAGCAGTCGCGCCATTGCGTCACCGTCTGCAGAAATCTCTGCCAGGGACAGCTGAAGCTCAAGGTCAGCCTGGCCAGCCAGCCATTCCTTGCGAAACAGCGACCAGTCGGCCGTCTTGGTGTTGAACGCCGGGTTACGTGTTAGGGTTTTGGGTGTGGTGGTGCTGACGTAATCAAAACTGATGGCCCGGTGATCGGAGCCCGTCTCCTGAAGATACCTCCAGTTCGTAAACAGGCCCGGTCGAGACCGCAGGGAAAATGCGAGGTCGATCACCGAGGTCGTGCTGCTGTTGACGTATGTGCCGCCGTTGCGTTCAACGTAGTCGTCGTCGACAATCAGGGTGGCATTCTGCGACATCAGCCAGTTAGCAAAAGAGTCAGCTCGTGGTTCGTGGGGATGCTCTCGCTGGGAATTCCACCAATGGTGATGGAGATTGAAGTCGCCGAGAAGCAAAGTACTGGTGTCAATATTGCGCGATAAAAGATTGGTGCGCTCAATGGTATAGGGGCGGGGTTGGGTCTCGGGGACAGGCTGCACAGTCAGCTGGCGTTCGTTGTAGACATTGAGAAGCGAAAACGGCTCCGACGCAAGGATGCGCAGGGTCTGAATATCACTCTCAGCATCGCCAAACTCGAACAGCACAGAAAACGGCAGGCCTTGGCGGACGTAGGTCAGGACCCGCGGGCGCAAAGGCATGGCCTCGAGATTCCTAACATTAAACGGCACAACCAGGGTGAAGCCCGGCTGCGTCAATGTTCTATACCCAGCTTTGAGTTTTATGGTATAAGGCTCCTGGATGCAGACAATGTCCGCCTTTCCGGTTGCAGCAGCCTCAAGTATTGTCTCATGAACAGCCTTCATTTTGTGCACGTTGTGCTGAAGGATGCGTAGACGTTGTCCGGCCGTAGGGCCCTCTTTCATAGGCGAGGGGGGCCGTCTGTCGTAGATTTGCGGTCAACGTAGGGCACTGCTGGGACAATAGCGCCGCCGACGTTGACGTTTTTGCCGACACACTTGTCGTAGTCAGCCTGGGTCAGGGCCTCGACGACCACCGAGCCAGCCTGCTTACCCTTGGCAGGGACCACAAGCCAGCGCAGCGAGTCGGAGATCTTGACGCCGTTGAAGTCCGCCATGTCCTTGGGCAGCTCCTTGAGACTGTCGAAACCGTCTTCAATCGGCACACCGTGGATGACAAAGCAGAGCTTTGACGACTTGTGGGTTCTGGAGCCGGGAGATGTGGCGCGCGTGAACTCGCAGGCGCCAAAGCAGGACAGCTCCTTGACCACGCGCTGCAGATTGGAGGTCATCAATCTGACGGCCTCACTGTCCACAGCGTGCAGCAAGATGTTGCCCGCCTTGGTGCGCTGGACCGCAGACACTGCAGTCTTGCCAAGAAGGCGGTTCACCGCGTCGCGCACGCGTCGCTGGGGCAGCGCGCTGGCTCTCGACTCGGGTGTGGTGACAATAACGACGGCCGTTTTCTCGCGAGGGGCAGTCGTGGTGGTCGTGGTGGTGGTCGTGTTGGGGGCGGGGGTCGTGGTTTTGTCGGCAGCCTTCTTCTGGGCGCGCTTGGCGACTACGGTCCACGTGTCGGGGGACTCAGTGGGCGCGTCGGCATCAGCCATAGCCGTGTCCGGGGCGGGAGGCGCGGCGGCGTCATCGGTAGTAGTAGTGGCGGTCGAGGTGGTGGTCGAGGTAGTGGTGTCGGGTGTGCTGGACTGGTCGCCAGCGGTGTCGATGACCATAGCATCAGCCTGGTCAGTGGCGGCGGTTGCGGCGGTTGCGGCGGTCGCAGCATTTTTTTTGGCCTTTTTGCCGCGGCGTCTGCGCTTATTGGCCTTAGGCGCAGGGGTGGCGTTTTTTTTGCTGGCACAGGGCTCACTGCCCAGGACAGAAGGCGCGGCTGGCACCTCAGGTGTCTGCGTCGCAGCCTCGCTGTACGCAGCCACGGCTTCAGCCTCGTGTGCTGGCTTGGGGCGGGCAGCCTTTGAGACTTCCATCTCAACCAGCGTCTTGTGGTCGTGGCGCGACATTACGACGAGCCCGCACTCGTTGCCAAACTGGCGCAGGATGCGCATCAGCTGGGCCTCGGAGGCTGACTCCTTGAGTCGTTCTAGAACAAGGAAGACCTCGTTCATGATGGCGGCGTTCTGCTCGTCGCGCCGGCGCTTGCGCTCCAACATGAGAGCAATCTCTCGGGCGCGCTTCGCCGGAATCGTCTGGTCGTTGTTGTTGTTGTTGGTGTTGTTGGTGTTGTTGGTGTCGTTCTCATCGCGCTGAGCCTGGCTGAACACGAACAGGTTCCCATCCAGTGCATTAGGCGTCGGCGTTGTCGCGTCCGAGTCGCGCGAGTCGGGTGTCGAGGGAATCTCAACCACCGGCGCATCTTCAACACCTGCATCGACTTTCATCGATGAGGTGACGGGCGCAGGCTGCGACGGTGAACGCAGCAGCTCGTCGTCGTCGGAACGCGGTTCCTGGCTCGCCATCTGGGCAAAACTCAGCCCCAGGCGCGTCGTGCGGCGCGTTTCATCGCGCGCGGTCGGTTTCTTGTCTATTTTGTTCGATGCACTGCTCGAACTAGTCTTAGAATCAATTGAGCTGTTGCTCAGAGTCGTTTTGGTGAGTTTTTCTGTCGATTTGGCCATTTTTGATGCAGGTGTATATCTGTTGGCCTTGTGCTTAGCCCGTAAACCGGATGTTAGTTCACGAGATAAACCAACACGGCAGCAGCAGAACTGAAAATCCCTCAAGACACCCAGGCAACGATATGTCGCGTTACAGCGATATCGGCCTAACAGGTGTGGGCCCCACGCTCAAACGCTGTTGACACAAAAGGAACGAGAATAGCAGTCAACTCAGAATAAGCTGCATCAACTGCAGAGTACCGAGTTACCTAATAGCGATGATCTATAGTGTGCAAGCCGGCCACACCCGAGTAGATAAACCGGAGTGACACCTCAAGGTTACACAGACCACCAAGTGGTATAACCGTATCATCATACGTCCTTGGAACATTAGCGTGACACAACGGAAGCGGGGTAAGGTGCCAGGCATAACCCTATGCAATGGCAATGGCAAGAATGGCTATTCATGACACCACCGCACGGAGCAGCGCAAGCTGATGACTGCCTTCTCCTACCTTAGAGATGGCGCTCTGGATTGGGCCATGCCTCGGATGGACCCGGCCACTGGACACATGAACTTTGAAACGTACGACGATTTTATGAAATCGTTAGCTGAGGCTTTCGATGACCCTGACTGGCGCATGACTGCGACCCAGCAGATCTTCGACTTAAAGCAGACAGGTACTTGTACTGCCTATCACTCTGCTTTTACAACGCTGTTGAAGAAACTCGGTTGGGCCGACGCTGATTTCACCATTGCACTATTTCAGCGAGGCCTCAAGCCCCACATACAGGACGCTCTGGCTTGGAACACCTATCCTGCCCCTAAGGGAACGCTTGATCAGTTCGCTAATTTCTGCAACACGCTGGACAATACGATCAACAACCGAACCGAACCAGTCGCTGTGGTGCAGTGGTATAGCACCTGGCAAGGCTTTTCGGTTGGCTACCGAGAAGTCGTAGGTTCGATTCCTACCAGTGACGCCAATTTTCTACGAGCAGTCAACCTTAACTGGGTCGCTGTGGTGCAGTGGTATAGCACCTGGCAAGGCTTTTCGGTTGGCTACCGAGAAGTCGTAGGTTCGATTCCTACCAGTGACGCCAATTTTCTACGAGCAGTCAACCTTAACTGGGGCACTTGGGGTTAGTGCTGCTCGTTGGAAATTCATACCAAAAGCTATTCATGTATTTCCTTTCTGTCATAACTTGGGGATTATATTTGTGGGATCTTAGATGTAACTGCCTCCCTGCCAGGGGATTGGAGTATATTATGTGTAGTAGCTAGCTTGTTTGAGATTCCGTTAAACCTTGATTCGTGTATAGTATTAATATACACCTCGCCATAACCCTGTCAGGTTCCATGCGAGTAATGAATAAAAAAAAAAAAAAAAAACCTTAACTGGGGCACTTGGGGTTAGTGCTGCTCGTTGGAAATTCATACCAAAAACTATTCATGTATTTCCTTTCTGTCATAACTTGGGGATTATATTTGTGGGATCTTAGATGTAACTGCCTCCCTGCCAGGGGATTGGAGTATATTATGTGTAGTAGCTAGCTTGTTTGAGATTCCGTTAAACCTTGATTCGTGTATAGTATTAATATACACCTCGCCATAACCCTGTCAGGTTCCATGCGAGTAATGAATAAAAAAAAAAAAAAAAAAAAACAACCGAACCCGGGGAAACAACGGGAAAATCCAACCGCCTCCTGGTGTGGTCCCCTTTCAGCAAGATTCTCGTTCGAGAAATGCTGGCGCCCAAAAAGCTGTCCCCAACACCAAGCCAGCTAAGGGTACCTCTGCAGGTCCCGATGCCAACGGTCTACCCTTCCGTAAGACTGCTGACGGCAAAATGGCAAAGGGTGTTTGTTGGAAGTGTGGCGCAAAGGACCACATGCTAAAGGCTTGCCCCAAAAACAACCTTGCTCTTCGCGCAGCTACTGTCCCTTCTCCCTCCACTTCTACCCGGGCTCCCTCGACGGCCCCTGCGCCTGATGCGTCAAAAAACTAGAAGGGCTACCGACCCATTCCCCTCTGGTCCTGGCTAGCCCTGACGCTGCTGATGAGGGTCTCTTGAGAATCAGCACTTGTTCTCTTGATAATGCTATCGATTATGGTAACTCTCCCCCTCTGGTTATTCCTGTGACAGTGAATAATTCCATTGAGGCCTACGCTATGGTGGATTCGGGATCAACAACTTGTTTTGTGGATTCTGAATTTATAGCAAGGCATCAGATTCCTACTGTTCTCAAGGCCAGAGCCGAGTCGCTCCATGTTGTTGATGGTAGTGAAACTGCTGCGGGTAAAGTGACCCACCAAGTTCCTTTGTCCCTCTCTTTTCCTAATTATTCAGAAACTTTGGTTTTTCAAATCACGAAGCTTGGGGGCTACCACATCATCCTGGGGAAATGCTGGCTCGACGCCCATAACCCGGAAATTTCTTGGCCTTCCAATACGCTCAAGATATCGGTTACTTCTACCGCCGATGGCAATGCTGTGGCAGCTTCTGATTCTTCTTCTTCTTCTTCTTCTGTTTCGACTGCTTCTACTGATTCTGGCGCTTCGTTTGATTTTTCTTATACAAAAAACGACAAAAATATTGCTTCTACCGCTGGCAGTCAGATTGAGGGATCTGCTCCTGCTTCAGCCACTTCACCCCTTCCTTCTTTTATTGCACAATCGTCAGCTGTGTCTTGTTCCTGTGTGACGGTGTCGTCTCAGGCTTTGCATCGCTTTGCCAAAGCTGAGAAACTACAGATTTATCGTGTCACCGCTCAGGAAGTCCTGGATTATCTCAATCAGGAGGACCTAACTCCGGAACAAGAGCATGCACGGCTCCTTGAACGCATCCCGAAGAAATACCATGACCTACTTCCTCTGTTCTCTCGAGAAGGTGCTGATCAACTACCACCTCACCGGGACATTGATCATGCGATTAACTTCGTTCCCGATGCGAAATACCCCAAGGCCCCGCTGTACGATATGACTCCACTCGAGTTGCAGGCTGTCAAAAAATATCTAGATGGCATGCTTTTTTTTTTTTTTTTTTTTTATTCATTACTCGCATGGAACCTGATAGGGTTATGGCGAGGTGCAGTAAATCTACACATAGCAAGGTACAATAAAACAACATCCAAACTCCAGCAAAAATCAACGACAAAGGAAATACGTCGTGGTCGACACAGTAATTTGTCCAAAGACACAAGCACCAACTCCTCCTCACTCCTCAACTTCCTCCACTCTCCTCCCACCACTACTTTCTCTTCTCCCCACACCTTCTACCCAGGCCTTCGTGCAAAAACCCGTCTTGCGAACAAACTTCAGCAGCACCTCGGTTCCGTTATTCGTATTGAAGAGCGTCGGGAGATCTAGCGACTTAGGACTCAATGCCATGGCCATCTCTTGACGCTCTGCAGAAAATGCGGCGCAGTGCAGCAGCACATGCTCAACGCTCTCGCTTTCATGTTCTTGACAACGGCGGCACCGGTCCGAGTCCGTCTTCTTGATGAGCAGCAGGTAGGGCAACAAGTTGCCTTTACCCACCTTCATCTGGAAGTACGCCGAGGTTAGCCATCTTGGTCCGGAAACCTTGGGCGCCTTAGCACGGAGAACTGGATCACCACCGATGGTACGCAGGTAGTGCGAGCCGTGGGAGGGACCAGCGGCGGTGTCTCGCTCAAAAGCCCAGAGAGTCTCCCACTTGTCCATGGTAAACCTCCTAACCCTGGCGAAGACACTGCCCAGTGAGCTGAACTTGCGTTCATCATCACTCTCGAGAGCCTGGCGTGCAACCGCGTCTGCAATCTCGTTCCCCACTATGCCCATGTGCCCGGGACACCACATCACCGTGACTGGCGACGTGAATGTACCTAGGACGCGGCGGGCCTGCCACGCGAAGTGGCCGTGTTTGCGGAGCCGCGCAATGGCAGCTTGGCTGTCGACAAACACATAGCAGGGGCGAGCTTGCTTTGTTATTTTTTCTGTTTTGGCGAGGAGCGTGAGTGCCTCCACGATGGCGGCGCTCTCGCAGTCTGCAACCTCCACATCTTGCAGTCGATGACTGACTTTCGTTTTGATTTCACCGGTTTTGGTATCGACCACGCACGCTGCAAGCGAGCACCTGGAGCCTTCTTTGGAGCCGTCCGTATACACGGTGACGGCATCGTTCGGAAGTCTTGACAAGAACTGGGCATGCCTGACGGCAGCGTCCTCCTTGGGTCCAGGGTCGACGACGATGGAGATGCGGTCGGTCAGTGGCGGCTGCCAGGGACTATCCCACTCCTGTCGGCGACGTTCTCGTCTCCACATGCCTGCCACCAATGGCTTCAACTCGCGCATGATGCAGCCGAGTCGAGTCTTGACACTCATGTTATGCCCCAGGAGAGGCAGGTCTGAGTCATCGGGGGCAAGCTCGTCCTTGTCGGGTTGGGACGCAACACGGACGGGATGGTTGCGTTGGAGGCGGAGAGTGCGAGCGGCGTAGGCCATGCGTGCTTTGGCGAATCGAATAGAGGGGGGCGGGAGGCCGGCCTCGACTTCGACGGCGCGTGTTGGTGAACCGCGGAATGTACCTAGGATACGGGCGGCAGCTTGGCTTTGCAGTTTCTGGTATACCCTTTGCAGACTGAGCTGGGGTTTTGACGGGTCATACCAGAGAATTGATCCGTAATCGGCGACGGTACCCACACAGGAGATGTAGAGCTGACGGAGTGCCGCGATGGACAGTCCACGCGTGTTCGAAGCGAGCCGAAGCAAGCCGCGGAACGCGATCTCAGCCTTTTGGGTCCGTGCCTGGACGTGCTGTTTAAACGAAAGTCTGTTGTCGAAATGGAAACCTAGCCACTTGACCATCTTTTGGGGACGCACAGTGACATCACCTACTCGGACAGTTTGGGAGGCCCACTTTGCAGCATCGGTGTAGTGGATGAGCTCAGTTTTGCTCTCTTCAAACTCAATGCCGTAGTCACGAGCCTTGGCCCGCAGCTCCGTCACGAGTTCTTCGAGAAGCGCCGCTGAACGCCTCGGGCTTTTGGACGCCACGGTTACGCTGAAGTCGTCTATATACGACAGCTGAAGTTGTGGTGTGTCGCCGGCCACCCGAGCCACTATATGCCGAGCATACAACAGGAAGAGTAGAGGACTGATGGGGGAACCTTGGGGGATGCCGATGTTAACCGGGGTCATCGGAAACGGCTGACCCTCGATGTGCAGGCCGACAGTACGGTCCTGGAGGAACGAAGCAACCCATTTTCGGAACACCAGGGGAAGACCGAGCTCACGTAAGCTGCGCATCAAGCAGGGCTTTGACACGTGGTCGAAAGCGCCCTTGACGTCAAGGAAGAGAGTGCTTGGAACGAGCTTCATCTCCTTGACCTTCTGCAGGTGGCTGACGTATACGAGAGCGGCGTCCATGGCTGAACGCTGTTTGCGGCCTCCCAGTTGAGTGTCGTCTAGAAGCGAGCTGTCATGGCAATTAGCGAGGTACCCTAAGCGGGTCGCAAAGACTTTCTCGAGCACTTTGCCTAGACAGTTGAGCAGTGAGATGATGCGGTAGGACTTTACGACTGAATAATCAGCCTTTCCGTCTTTCGCGAGCACAATCCCAGTAGCTTGCTTCCAGAGTGTGGGGTGTATTCCGAGGCGAGACAGGGCTTTGTAGACGGAGAGAAAGGGCGCGGGATGGGCCTCAAAGGCGATCTGGATGATCTTGGCGTTCATGCCGTCGGGCCCGGGGGCCTTCTTGGCGTTGGCGGACATGATTGCCTCCTTGATCTCGTGGTCTGTAAGGTCAGGCCAGGGGTATATGCTTCGGTCGGTGTCGTTCGGGGGGGTGTCGTGGGGGGTGTCGTGATGGGGGTCGTGATGGGGGTCGTGTGTATCCGCAATGTCAGGTCGGGGGTCGACACCTGCGCTAGACGTAGCACCCAGTAGCGTCAGGAAAGCCTTTTCCTTCTCCTCGGGGGTATTGGCTAACCCGTCTGGCCCCTGGATGGGGGGGAAGTAACTCGCCGTAGCTGGCTTGGTGTATTTCCAGGCTGTGTAGACCTTTTCGTTGTCAGCGTCAGAAAGAAAGGTAGTCCAGTGAGTAGACTTAGCATCTTCGACAGCATGGGTGTACTTGTTGCGAATCGAATGAAACTCAACCAGCGACAGCCTGCCTCGTCTGTATCTTCTCTCTGCGCGCGATGCGGCCTGACGTTGTGATTGTAGCTCGGGCGTCCACCATGGCTTTGCGCGGGCACTGTGCCTCTTCACTGACATGCACCTCTGACAAGCAGATTGCAGGGCCTCGGAAAGCAGTCGCGCCATTGCGTCACCGTCTGCAGAAATCTCTGCCAGGGACAGCTGAAGCTCAAGGTCAGCCTGGCCAGCCAGCCATTCCTTGCGAAACAGCGACCAGTCGGCCGTCTTGGTGTTGAACGCCGGGTTACGTGTTAGGGTTTTGGGTGTGGTGGTGCTGACGTAATCAAAACTGATGGCCCGGTGATCGGAGCCCGTCTCCTGAAGATACCTCCAGTTCGTAAACAGGCCCGGTCGAGACCGCAGGGAAAATGCGAGGTCGATCACCGAGGTCGTGCTGCTGTTGACGTATGTGCCGCCGTTGCGTTCAACGTAGTCGTCGTCGACAATCAGGGTGGCATTCTGCGACATCAGCCAGTTAGCAAAAGAGTCAGCTCGTGGTTCGTGGGGATGCTCTCGCTGGGAATTCCACCAATGGTGATGGAGATTGAAGTCGCCGAGAAGCAAAGTACTGGTGTCAATATTGCGCGATAAAAGATTGGTGCGCTCAATGGTATAGGGGCGGGGTTGGGTCTCGGGGACAGGCTGCACAGTCAGCTGGCGTTCGTTGTAGACATTGAGAAGCGAAAACGGCTCCGACGCAAGGATGCGCAGGGTCTGAATATCACTCTCAGCATCGCCAAACTCGAACAGCACAGAAAACGGCAGGCCTTGGCGGACGTAGGTCAGGACCCGCGGGCGCAAAGGCATGGCCTCGAGATTCCTAACATTAAACGGCACAACCAGGGTGAAGCCCGGCTGCGTCAATGTTCTATACCCAGCTTTGAGTTTTATGGTATAAGGCTCCTGGATGCAGACAATGTCCGCCTTTCCGGTTGCAGCAGCCTCAAGTATTGTCTCATGAACAGCCTTCATTTTGTGCACGTTGTGCTGAAGGATGCGTAGACGTTGTCCGGCCGTAGGGCCCTCTTTCATAGGCGAGGGGGGCCGTCTGTCGTAGATTTGCGGTCAACGTAGGGCACTGCTGGGACAATAGCGCCGCCGACGTTGACGTTTTTGCCGACACACTTGTCGTAGTCAGCCTGGGTCAGGGCCTCGACGACCACCGAGCCAGCCTGCTTACCCTTGGCAGGGACCACAAGCCAGCGCAGCGAGTCGGAGATCTTGACGCCGTTGAAGTCCGCCATGTCCTTGGGCAGCTCCTTGAGACTGTCGAAACCGTCTTCAATCGGCACACCGTGGATGACAAAGCAGAGCTTTGACGACTTGTGGGTTCTGGAGCCGGGAGATGTGGCGCGCGTGAACTCGCAGGCGCCAAAGCAGGACAGCTCCTTGACCACGCGCTGCAGATTGGAGGTCATCAATCTGACGGCCTCACTGTCCACAGCGTGCAGCAAGATGTTGCCCGCCTTGGTGCGCTGGACCGCAGACACTGCAGTCTTGCCAAGAAGGCGGTTCACCGCGTCGCGCACGCGTCGCTGGGGCAGCGCGCTGGCTCTCGACTCGGGTGTGGTGACAATAACGACGGCCGTTTTCTCGCGAGGGGCAGTCGTGGTGGTCGTGGTGGTGGTCGTGTTGGGGGCGGGGGTCGTGGTTTTGTCGGCAGCCTTCTTCTGGGCGCGCTTGGCGACTACGGTCCACGTGTCGGGGGACTCAGTGGGCGCGTCGGCATCAGCCATAGCCGTGTCCGGGGCGGGAGGCGCGGCGGCGTCATCGGTAGTAGTAGTGGCGGTCGAGGTGGTGGTCGAGGTAGTGGTGTCGGGTGTGCTGGACTGGTCGCCAGCGGTGTCGATGACCATAGCATCAGCCTGGTCAGTGGCGGCGGTTGCGGCGGTTGCGGCGGTCGCAGCATTTTTTTTGGCCTTTTTGCCGCGGCGTCTGCGCTTATTGGCCTTAGGCGCAGGGGTGGCGTTTTTTTTGCTGGCACAGGGCTCACTGCCCAGGACAGAAGGCGCGGCTGGCACCTCAGGTGTCTGCGTCGCAGCCTCGCTGTACGCAGCCACGGCTTCAGCCTCGTGTGCTGGCTTGGGGCGGGCAGCCTTTGAGACTTCCATCTCAACCAGCGTCTTGTGGTCGTGGCGCGACATTACGACGAGCCCGCACTCGTTGCCAAACTGGCGCAGGATGCGCATCAGCTGGGCCTCGGAGGCTGACTCCTTGAGTCGTTCTAGAACAAGGAAGACCTCGTTCATGATGGCGGCGTTCTGCTCGTCGCGCCGGCGCTTGCGCTCCAACATGAGAGCAATCTCTCGGGCGCGCTTCGCCGGAATCGTCTGGTCGTTGTTGTTGTTGTTGGTGTTGTTGGTGTTGTTGGTGTCGTTCTCATCGCGCTGAGCCTGGCTGAACACGAACAGGTTCCCATCCAGTGCATTAGGCGTCGGCGTTGTCGCGTCCGAGTCGCGCGAGTCGGGTGTCGAGGGAATCTCAACCACCGGCGCATCTTCAACACCTGCATCGACTTTCATCGATGAGGTGACGGGCGCAGGCTGCGACGGTGAACGCAGCAGCTCGTCGTCGTCGGAACGCGGTTCCTGGCTCGCCATCTGGGCAAAACTCAGCCCCAGGCGCGTCGTGCGGCGCGTTTCATCGCGCGCGGTCGGTTTCTTGTCTATTTTGTTCGATGCACTGCTCGAACTAGTCTTAGAATCAATTGAGCTGTTGCTCAGAGTCGTTTTGGTGAGTTTTTCTGTCGATTTGGCCATTTTTGATGCAGGTGTATATCTGTTGGCCTTGTGCTTAGCCCGTGTCTGTCTGGGTATTGACAGTTGATGGCATGCTTGCTAAAGGCTTTATTTCCTCTTCCTCTTCGCCGCTGGCTTCCCCGATTCTTTTTGCTAGGAAGCCAGGCAGTTTACGATTCTGTGTTGATTTCCGAGCCGTCAATGATATCACCATCAAAGACGTAACTCCTCTGCCTCGGATCAATGAATCACTGCGCACGGCGGCTACGGGAAACATTTTTACAAAGCTGGATCTGAGAGCCGCGTACC
This sequence comes from Berkeleyomyces rouxiae, assembly GCF_048999995.1. Lineage (NCBI taxonomy): Eukaryota > Fungi > Ascomycota > Sordariomycetes > Microascales > Ceratocystidaceae > Berkeleyomyces > Berkeleyomyces rouxiae. The sequence goes on along the minus strand of NW_027396497.1, from coordinate 1,211,964 downwards.
ACTTGATTCGCATCAAGAAAGGTGATGAATACAAGACAGCTTTCAGAACTCGATATGGCATTTTTGAGTACAATGTGATGCCGTTTGGGCTCACCAATGCTCCTGCCACGTGTCAGAAATATGTCAGCGAGGTCTTGTCGGAGTATTTGGACATATTCTGTGTCTGTTACTTGGATGATATCCTGGTGTTCTCTCTGAACCAAGAGGAACATGATGTTCATGTGCGCAAAGTCCTGCTAAAATTAGCGCAGGCCAGTCTGTTTGTCAAGGGTGAAAAATGCGAATTCGACAAGACTGAAACTACCTTTGTTGGCTTTGTTATTTCAGCCGATGCTCTGAAGATGGACCCCGCTAAAGTTGCGGCTGTCCGTGAGTGGGAGGCTCCCCGAACTGTTAAGGGAGTCCAGTCCTTTTTGGGTTTTGCCAATTTCTATAGGAGGTTCATCCGTGACTTCTCTAGAATCTGCACACCTCTCTTCGAGTTGACTAAAAAGACGCAATCTTTTGTCTGGTCCTCTGAATGTGAGGCAGCATTTCACACCCTGAAGGACCTTTTCTGCTCTGAACCTATCCTCAAGCACTTTGATTACCTGTTGGACACTGTTATTGAAACAGACGCGTCTGACCGTGTAATATCTGCCGTCATGTCTCAATACCACCCGACTGACAAGGGGCTTCTACTACACCCCGTGGCCTATTTCTCTCAAAAAATGAATCCTGCCCAGTGTAACTACGGCGTAGGTGACAAGGAGTTGTTAGCCATTGTGGAGTCTCTAAAGTCGTGGCGATTCATGGTTGAAAGTCTGGAAAAACCTGTTCTGGTATTGACGGACCATCGGAATTTAGCCGTTCTTAAGCAAATTCCGGCCATGAACAGACGGCAAGCGAGGTGGGCTATGGAACTGAGCGAGTACCGTTATGTCATCACTTATAGGCCTGGCTCCTTGAATTCTAGAGCTGATGCCCTGACCGGACGCTACGAAGACCTCGTTTCTTCTTCTTCTGAGGAGGATAAAGAGCTGTGTGCTCCTATTATTCCCCCTGAAAATTTTATTGGTACCATGTCTTTGGTAGACGAGGTAAAAATCGCGCTATCCACGGACAAGTGGGCTCTTGATGTTATTTCTGCTCTTCGAGGCCAGTCGACCAAACCTCCAGATGTGGACCTCAGTGTCTGCAGGCTTGACAATGACGGTCTTTTGTTTGTCAACGACCTTCTATATTTGCCGAACGAGGATCTACGAGTTCGTGCATTGAAGAATTGTCATGATATTATGCCTAGCGGACACCCTGGACAAAAGAACACTTTTGAACTTCTTGTTCGGGAATACTGGTGGCCCGGGATGCGTCGTGATGTCATCCGGTACATCCGAAATTGTGAGGTCTGCCAACGGATCAAGTCCGCGCGACATAGTCCCTACGGTCTACTGAAACCTCTGACCATTCCGCAAGCTCGGTGGACATCTGTGTCCCTTGATTTTATCACCGGCTTGCCGGTCTCCAATTCTTTTGACATGATTCTCGTTGTCGTCGATAGGCTTAGCAAAATGGCTCACTTTATACCTTGCGATTCCTCGCTGGATGCTGCAGGTTTTGCTAAGCTCTATTTGTCAGCAGTGTATAGGCTCCACGGTCTGCCATTGGACATTGTGTCCGACAGGGGTAGTCTGTTTACGTCGGCTTTTTCCAAGGCTTTAGCCAAACTGTTGGGCATAAAGCAAAATCTGAGTACTGCGTTCCACCCTCAGACCGATGGTCAGACTGAGCGTGTGAACTCTATTTTGGAGCAATACCTGCGGGGTTACACCAACTATAGACAGGACAATTGGGCTGATCTTTTGCCCTTGGCGGAGTTCTCTTACAATGACTCCGAGTCCAGTTCTACTATGCTGACGCCCTTCTTTTTTTTTTTTTTTTTTATTCATTACTCGCATGGAACCTGACAGGGTTATGGCGAGGTGTATATTAATACTATACACGAATCAAGGTTTAACGGAATCTCAAACAAGCTAGCTACTACACATAATATACTCCAATCCCCTGGCAGGGAGGCAGTTACATCTAAGATCCCACAAATATAATCCCCAAGTTATGACAGAAAGGAAATACATGAATAGCTTTTGGTATGAATTTCCAACGAGCAGCACTAACCCCAAGTGCCCCAGTTAAGGTTGACTGCTCGTAGAAAATTGGTGTCACTGGTAGGAATCGAACCTACGACTTCTCGGTAGCCAACCGAAAAGCCTTGCCAGGTGCTATACCACTGCACCACAGCGACTACGACGCCCTTCTTTGCGAACCACGGGTTTCACCCCAGAAGTGGGCGTGAGTCGCTCCCAGTCTCTGTGGAAAAAGGCCCGTTGCGGAACTTTGTTAAAGAGCTTGACAACATTTGTCAGTTTTTAAAGACTGAAATTACGTGGAGCCGTGAGCGGATGACCGAGTACGCGAATCGACACAAATCTTCCGCCCCTCTCCTTCGAGAAGGGGACTTAGTGTGGCTTTTGAGTAGAAATATTCGAACTACTCGTCCTTCAAAGAAGTTGGACTTCAAGAAGCTTGGCCCATTTAAGATTCTACGGAAGGTGTCTTCGCATGCCTACGAGTTGGCACTCCCTGCCACTATGAAGGTTCATCCCGTCTTCCACGTTTGTCTGCTGGAACCATGTGCGTCGGATCCTCTTCCTGGCCAGAAAAACCCTCCTCCTCCTCCCGTCATAGTAGATGGCGAGGAAGAATTTGTGGTCAAGGAAATTATAGGCGTGTCTTCGCGTGGCCCTCTGCAATATCAAGTAGTTTGGGAGGGCTATGAACATGATGGACCCTCCTGGGAACCTCTGGACCATTTAGCCAATGCACCTGAGAAGGTTGCAGAATTCTACAAGAGGATGCCTAACGCCAGACGATCTTAGTACTGCTGTGGAAATCAGTCATAAAAAGGGGGGCTACTGTCATGAATAGCTATCCTGACACTGCTCATGCTAAGGGTTATGCATGAGACCTACCCCACTCTTCTTTTCCACAACGCCGAAGGTCGGCGACCTATGAAGATGCGCTTATGGCACAGGTTGGTCTGTGTAGATCGTGAGTTGATCAACGGATATGAGGTTGTCGTGGGATGTGCTGAGCACGGGTGCTCTGATAGACGTTGTTCTGCTGCTGCGGAGTTTTCTTGTTGCAATTGCCATTGCGTGCTTAGGTGGGGGTTGTTATCTGGTTCGATTGTTACGAACCTGTTACGTCTTGTTTACACGAGACTTATCTTTTGTTCGTAGTTAGATGTTGATTGTTTCTAGCTTGGGAAGACAGAGTTTTGTCAGGAGCGCCGACAACATAAATATCGTCGTCTCCTGCCCTGAGTTGATCAGGTTTACTCTTGTTCTCCAAGCTTAACAATCACATGCACTTGCTTACCTTCTTCTTCTTCTTTATACCATTCTGTTCTTGCTTTCTTTGCAGTTCAACCTTTTTTTTTTTTTTTTTTTATTCATTACTCGCATGGAACCTGATAGGGTTATGGCGAGGTGCAGTAAATCTACACATAGCAAGGTACAATAAAACAACATCCAAACTCCAGCAAAAATCAACGACAAAGGAAATACGTCGTGGTCGACACAGTAATTTGTCCAAAGACACAAGCACCAACTCCTCCTCACTCCTCAACTTCCTCCACTCTCCTCCCACCACTACTTTCTCTTCTCCCCACACCTTCTACCCAGGCCTTCGTGCAAAAACCCGTCTTGCGAACAAACTTCAGCAGCACCTCGGTTCCGTTATTCGTATTGAAGAGCGTCGGGAGATCTAGCGACTTAGGACTCAATGCCATGGCCATCTCTTGACGCTCTGCAGAAAATGCGGCGCAGTGCAGCAGCACATGCTCAACGCTCTCGCTTTCATGTTCTTGACAACGGCGGCACCGGTCCGAGTCCGTCTTCTTGATGAGCAGCAGGTAGGGCAACAAGTTGCCTTTACCCACCTTCATCTGGAAGTACGCCGAGGTTAGCCATCTTGGTCCGGAAACCTTGGGCGCCTTAGCACGGAGAACTGGATCACCACCGATGGTACGCAGGTAGTGCGAGCCGTGGGAGGGACCAGCGGCGGTGTCTCGCTCAAAAGCCCAGAGAGTCTCCCACTTGTCCATGGTAAACCTCCTAACCCTGGCGAAGACACTGCCCAGTGAGCTGAACTTGCGTTCATCATCACTCTCGAGAGCCTGGCGTGCAACCGCGTCTGCAATCTCGTTCCCCACTATGCCCATGTGCCCGGGACACCACATCACCGTGACTGGCGACGTGAATGTACCTAGGACGCGGCGGGCCTGCCACGCGAAGTGGCCGTGTTTGCGGAGCCGCGCAATGGCAGCTTGGCTGTCGACAAACACATAGCAGGGGCGAGCTTGCTTTGTTATTTTTTCTGTTTTGGCGAGGAGCGTGAGTGCCTCCACGATGGCGGCGCTCTCGCAGTCTGCAACCTCCACATCTTGCAGTCGATGACTGACTTTCGTTTTGATTTCACCGGTTTTGGTATCGACCACGCACGCTGCAAGCGAGCACCTGGAGCCTTCTTTGGAGCCGTCCGTATACACGGTGACGGCATCGTTCGGAAGTCTTGACAAGAACTGGGCATGCCTGACGGCAGCGTCCTCCTCGTGTTCAACCTTTCTTCTTCTTTGAAGTGTGTGATTGTTCCTCCTCCTTCCTCTTTGTGCCGCTCTATTCTCAGAATAGCCATCTAAGTTGTGTGTTGCCTCTTCATCTCAACCGACCATACGTCTTAGCACTCTGTCTAACTGACGTCTTCCTCCACAGGCCCGACTGTCCACCTCAGGAACCTATCATTGTCCCGAGTCGTTGGCTGTACCCGGAACCCTAATCCTTTCTTCGGGCCCTATCCGTAATAGATAGTCCCTGGCAGCCGCCACTGACCGACCGCATCTCCATCGTCGTCGACCCTGGACCCAAGGAGGACGCTGCCGTCAGGCATGCCCAGTTCTTGTCAAGACTTCCGAACGATGCCGTCACCGTGTATACGGACGGCTCCAAAGAAGGCTCCAGGTGCTCGCTTGCAGCGTGCGTGGTCGATACCAAAACCGGTGAAATCAAAACGAAAGTCAGTCATCGACTGCAAGATGTGGAGGTTGCAGACTGCGAGAGCGCCGCCATCGTGGAGGCACTCACGCTCCTCGCCAAAACAGAAAAAACAACAAAGCAAGCTCGCCCCTGCTATGTGTTTGTCGACAGCCAAGCTGCCATTGCGATGCTCCGCAAGCACGGCCACTTCGCGTGGCAGGCCCGCCGCGTCCTCGGTACATTCACGTCGCCAGTCACGGTGATGTGGTGTCCCGGGCACATGGGCATAGCGGGGAACGAGATTGCAGACGCGGTTGCACGCCAGGCTCTCGAGAGTGATGATGAACGCAAGTTCAGCTCACTGGGCAGTGTCTTCGCCAGGGTTAGGAGGTTTACCATGGACAAGTGGGAGACTCTCTGGGCTTTTGAGCGAGACACCGCCGCTGGTCCCTCCCACGGCTCGCACTACCTGCGTACCATCGGTGGTGATCCAGTTCTCCGTGCTAAGGCGCCCAAGGTTTCCGGACCAAGATGGCTAACCTCGGCGTACTTCCAGATGAAGGTGGGTAAAGGCAACTTGTTGCCCTACCTGCTGCTCATCAAGAAGACGGACTCGGACCGGTGCCGCCGTTGTCAAGAACATGAAAGCGAGAGCGTTGAGCATGTGCTGCTGCACTGCGCCGCATTTTCTGCAGAGCGTCAAGAGATGGCCATGGCATTGAGTCCTCAGTCGCTAGATCTTCCGACGCTTTTCAATACGAATAACGGAACCGAGGTGCTGCTGAAGTTTGTTCGCAAGACGGGTTTTTGCACGAAGGCCTGGGTAAAAGGTGTGGGGAGAAGAGAAAGTAGTGGTGGGAGGAGAGTGGAGGAAGTTGAGGAGTGAGGAGGAGTTGGTGCTTGTGTCTTTGGACAAATTACTGTGTCGACCACGACGTATTTCCTTTGTCGTTGATTTTTGCTGGAGTTTGGATGTTGTTTTATTGTACCTTGCTATGTGTAGATTTACTGCACCTCGCCATAACCCTATCAGGTTCCATGCGAGTAATGAATAAAAAAAAAAAAAAAAACAATACGGAATTCAGGAAGCGTTGGAATTGGGCAGGAGCATTGGACAAACCAAACGGCATCACGTTCCATTCAAAGGAGCCCAGGCGCGTACGGAAAGCGGTCTTCCATTCGTGGCCTGGCTCGATACGGATATTATGGAACGCTGCAACGACGTCAAGCTTAGTGAACCACTTTGAACGGCTGATTTGGCGTAGTGTTTCCTTGAAGTTGGGTAACGGGTATCTATCCTTCTTCATCAGCTTGTTCAACAGACGGTAGGTCGCTGTGGTGCAGTGGTATAGCACCTGGCAAGGCTTTTCGGTTGGCTACCGAGAAGTCGTAGGTTCGATTCCTACCAGTGACGCCAATTTTCTACGAGCAGTCAACCTTAACTGGGGCACTTGGGGTTAGTGCTGCTCGTTGGAAATTCATACCAAAAACTATTCATGTATTTCCTTTCTGTCATAACTTGGGGATTATATTTGTGGGATCTTAGATGTAACTGCCTCCCTGCCAGGGGATTGGAGTATATTATGTGTAGTAGCTAGCTTGTTTGAGATTCCGTTAAACCTTGATTCGTGTATAGTATTAATATACACCTCGCCATAACCCTGTCAGGTTCCATGCGAGTAATGAATAAAAAAAAAAAAAAAACAGACGGTAGTCCACGCAGAATCTAAGTCCACCGCCAGGTTTCTTGACGAACAGGATGGGGGCAGCAGCAGTGGAACTACTCATTCGAATGAACTTCTTGTTCAGTAGGTTCAGTAACGTTTGGCGCAGTACTATCAACTCATCGTGGGAAAGGCTGTACAGTGGTCCCCAGGGAGCTTCCGAGTCAGGGACAGTTAGATGAATCTCGTGGTTCATCCCGGGACGCAGCGGCGGGAGGCGGCGCGTGTAGAGTGCTTCTGGGTCAAAAGCAACAACATTCTGTGGGTCTATCCAACTGGGAACCTTTTCCTTCCAGTCATCTGTAACAGGCTCGTTCTCTCGGGCCAACTTTTCCAATGCTTTGTTGATATCCTGTATGCTCGCAGCAAAGACCTTCAAGTCCTGGTGCAAGATCTTGCTGACACGTGCAGCTTTCAATTCCGTAGGGGTGTCCAAGTTCCGAATGGTCGAAACAGAGCGAGGGACGGAGAAGTGGGGGAGCACCAAACGGTGCCGGTTGCAGTCTATTAGGGCGTTGTGGTGGCTCAGCCACGGGTATCCAATAAGAAGTTCGTCATCATAAATGTCGGGTACGACAAGGGCAAGGACTTCTTCCCGGAGGCCGCCGAGATCCAGCTCGAAGCGGGCAGCCTGAGTGGCCACAGAAGAAGGTTGGTCATTAAAAGGTTTTAGGGAAAGGGAAGTTTGCAGCGCAGAACAAGGTAGTTTCAATCGTTTCACGAGGGTCTGGGATATGATCAAGGAGACTGTATTTCCGGTGTCGACTAAAGCTACTGAGTTGTGAGAGCCGTTGATTACAACGTCAACAGATAAGGAGCCTCTCACAAGCAAAGGGGACGTTCCCTTCTTGTTCTTACCCCTCCGGGGGCGACTGTCACCGGAGGGTCTCAGTTTTCCGACTGAGCAGTGGGCAACTGTACGACACCGAAATCGGCATCCAGGTCATCGTCTAGCTGCGGCGGCGTGGGCACGTGTACACCGCGGACACGGGCAGGAGGCGCGTTCCGGTTGGGAGGCACATCGTAGGGGCATTCCCGTACAAAGTGACCTGAGGCGCCACAGCGGATGCAGAGGCCAGCGCGACGACGTCTCTCTCGTTCCTCTTCGCTCGCCCAGCGGGCAGTGCGGCGGGCAGCAGGCGCACGGGTAGGCTGGGGGGCAACGCGACGGGTTCGTTCCCAGTCCATGGCGTCGGGATGGCGGTGGGCAGCGGGGGCGGACGGGTAATAACCGGAGCGGCGGCCAGAAGTCGACTCGGCATCGAGCTTACGCTGCCGCAGTTTTTTTTTTTTTTTTTTTTATTCATTACTCGCATGGAACCTGATAGGGTTATGGCGAGGTGCAGTAAATCTACACATAGCAAGGTACAATAAAACAACATCCAAACTAGTCGCTGTGGTGCAGTGGTATAGCACCTGGCAAGGCTTTTCGGTTAGCTACCGAGAAGTCGTAGGTTCGATTCCTACCAGTGACGCCAATTTTCTACGAGCAGTCAACCTTGACTGGGGCACTTGGGGTTAGTGCTGCTCGTTGGAAATTCATACCAAAAGCTATTCATGTATTTCCTTTCTGTCATAACTTGGGGATTATATTTGTGGGATCTTAGATGTAACTGCCTCCCTGCCAGGGGTTTGGAGTATATTATGTGTAGTAGCTAGCTTGTTTGAGATTCCGTTAAACCTTGATTCGTGTATAGTATTAATATACACCTCGCCATAACCCTGTCAGGTTCCATGCGAGTAATGAATAAAAAAAAAAAAACATCCAAACTCCAGCAAAAATCAACGACAAAGGAAATACGTCGTGGTCGACACAGTAATTTGTCCAAAGACACAAGCACCAACTCCTCCTCACTCCTCAACTTCCTCCACTCTCCTCCCACCACTACTTTCTCTTCTCCCCACACCTTTTACCCAGGCCTTCGTGCAAAAACCCGTCTTGCGAACAAACTTCAGCAGCACCTCGGTTCCGTTATTCGTATTGAAAAGCGTCGGAAGATCTAGCGACTGAGGACTCAATGCCATGGCCATCTCTTGACGCTCTGCAGAAAATGCGGCGCAGTGCAGCAGCACATGCTCAACGCTCTCGCTTTCATGTTCTTGACAACGGCGGCACCGGTCCGAGTCCGTCTTCTTGATGAGCAGCAGGTAGGGCAACAAGTTGCCTTTACCCACCTTCATCTGGAAGTACGCCGAGGTTAGCCATCTTGGTCCGGAAACCTTGGGCGCCTTAGCACGGAGAACTGGATCACCACCGATGGTACGCAGGTAGTGCGAGCCGTGGGAGGGACCAGCGGCGGTGTCTCGCTCAAAAGCCCAGAGAGTCTCCCACTTGTCCATGGTAAACCTCCTAACCCTGGCGAAGACACTGCCCAGTGAGCTGAACTTGCGTTCATCATCACTCTCGAGAGCCTGGCGTGCAACCGCGTCTGCAATCTCGTTCCCCGCTATGCCCATGTGCCCGGGACACCACATCACCGTGACTGGCGACGTGAATGTACCGAGGACGCGGCGGGCCTGCCACGCGAAGTGGCCGTGCTTGCGGAGCATCGCAATGGCAGCTTGGCTGTCGACAAACACATAGCAGTCGCTGTGGTGCAGTGGTATAGCACCTGGCAAGGCTTTTCAGTTAGCTACCGAGAAGTCGTAGGTTCGATTCCTACCAGTGACGCCAATTTTCTACGAGCAGTCAACCTTGACTGGGGCACTTGGGGTTAGTGCTGCTCGTTGGAAATTCATACCAAAAGCTATTCATGTATTTCCTTTCTGTCATAACTTGGGGATTATATTTGTGGGATCTTAGATGTAACTGCCTCCCTGCCAGGGGTTTGGAGTATATTATGTGTAGTAGCTAGCTTGTTTGAGATTCCGTTAAACCTTGATTCGTGTATAGTATTAATATACACCTCGCCATAACCCTGTCAGGTTCCATGCGAGTAATGAATAAAAAAAAAAAAAAAAAAAAACACATAGCAGGGGCGAGCTTGCTTTGTTGTTTTTTCTGTTTTGGCGAGGAGCGTGAGTGCCTCCACGATGGCGGCGCTCTCGCAGTCTGCAACCTCCACATCTTGCAGTCGATGACTGACTTTCGTTTTGATTTCACCGGTTTTGGTATCGACCACGCACGCTGCAAGCGAGCACCTGGAGCCTTCTTTGGAGCCGTCCGTATACACGGTGACGGCATCGTTCGGAAGTCTTGACAAGAACTGGGCATGCCTGACGGCAGCGTCCTCCTTGGGTCCAGGGTCGACGACGATGGAGATGCGGTCGGTCAGTGGCGGCTGCCAGGGACTATCCCACTCCTGTCGGCGACGTTCTCGTCTCCACATGCCTGCCACCAATGGCTTCAACTCGCGCATGATGCAGCCGAGTCGAGTCTTGACACTCATGTTATGCCCCAGGAGAGGCAGGTCTGAGTCATCGGGGGCAAGCTCGTCCTTGTCGGGTTGGGACGCAACACGGACGGGATGGTTGTTAAGGTGTGATTACGCTAAGCTGGATCTTCACAGAAAGGGACACAGAGGGACAAAGATCTCGAATTGAAGAACAAAACTAAACTCTCTAAATGGTGTAGAAACAATGCGACTATTTATCCTGTTGGAAAGGGAGGCAACCGACGATCGGCGGCGACGACAACTAGTTCCTCTAGGAAGTGCCGTTAGTCTTGGTTCTGGTCTGGCATTAGTTTTGCCGTACCAGCGCCGGACTAGTCCTTCGAGGATACGCCGTTAGTGTTGGTGTCGGGCTTCCGTCGGTCCTTAAGGGTGCAACCCCAACATCAGCCTCTCTTCCTCCTTTTGCGCGTCGTTTTGGTTCCTTTTTGGCTGAGCCATAGTTTGTAGGCGTCGGTATCGACCAGAAGGTCGACTGGTTCCCAGCCAGGTCTGACGTAGCCTTTCCATTTGACTTTGACTTGCTTGACACCGTTAGAAGTGCGTTCGCCTAGGATCTTTTCGACCTCCCAGTATTCTTCACCATTGATGACTTCCATAGGTGCTGGTCGATCGTCGTGAGTCTTTTGGGAAGGGAAAGCGTCGTTGGCAGCTGAGCGAAGGCGATCGGCATGGTAGACGTCGTGAGCAGTTGTACCCGGTACTTCAAGACGATAAGTGTGAGGGGTAACTTGTTCCAACACTTTGCAGTATTGGTATTTTGCTCTAAGTTTCCTGCCGAGGCCTGAGCCTTGTTGTTCAGGGCGTAGGGTGAGCCAAACGTATGAGCCTGTAGGAAAATCTGGTGCAGGACGTCGGTGTTCATTCTCGCGTTGCTCCATCTCCGCTCGTGACAGAGAAAGGTTGGCGTGGGCCCATTTCTGGGCGTCTCTCAGGCGTTGGATGACCCTCTCAGCCTGTCCGAGTGGACCGTTATTGTCGGGTTCGACAGGCAATGGTGGTGCGGCGAAGACTCGTGGGTGGTAGCCGTGAGACAAGAAGAAAGGTGAAACATTAGTGGCAGAAGATGGGGTGGCATTGATGCTGAACTCGACCATGGGCAGTAGATTGAGCCAGGCGGGGCCTTCAGCGCTGAGTTTGGCAAGTTTGACTTTGATCTCAGCGTTCATCCTCTCTGCAGCTCCATTGGTAGCCGGATGGTAAGCTGTTGTGGTTAGCCTTTCGATCTCTAGGCGTTTGCAGAGGTGTCGCCAAGCTGCGTTGACAAATTCGCGGTCAGACAAAATAGATTTTGGCATGCCGTGGTGTCGGTAAAAGTGGTGGAAGAACATATCTGCAACAGATTCCATGTCGAGGGCGTCGGCGGGAATAAGGATGACGCCCTTGGATAGACGGTCTATAACAGTTAGGACGTGGGTGTAGGTGATGCCGCCTTTCTGTGCTGGTTCCAAAGGTCCGATAAAGTCGATGGCAATCTCGGCCCAAGGCTGGTCGGGAATTGGCAAGGCTTTGAGGGTGGTGTCCTTGTTGTCGCGACGAATGTTAGAACTACCACAAATTTGACAGTTGCGGCAGAAACGGCGGATATCTTCGACGTAGCGGGGCCAGAAAAACTCTCTAGACAGCTCGACTTGCATGACGTTCTTTCCGGGGTGCAGCATCATGGGCGAGTCATGAATGTTCTGTAGGATGGCGGTTCTCAATGGCTCGTTAGTAGGTACCCATAGTTTATTCCGAAATCGAATAGCGGATTTGGCGTCCAAAGAGCAGTCGGAAATGTTGACTCTCAACTTGTGTCTGATTGTTTCGGGCCACTGTGACAGTCCATCTGTCAACGCTTTATGGATAATGGCGTATTCATCATCGGCAGCACAGGCATCAGACCAGAGTTCCCGTAAGGCAGGCGGAAGTTCGGGGGTAGAAGGGGCTTCTGGCGTGTTGGTGGTTTGTGTCGAGAAAACTTTCAGGCCGTTACCGTCGTGGTGCAAGATAGTGGCTAGTCGGTCGTTGTAGCGCGCGTCATTCGTGTTGTCTGGGGTGTCGCGGCGAGAGAGAGCATCTGGGAGAGGGGAGAGTTTACCAGGACGGTGGACGATGGTGCAGTTGTATTCGCTCAAGGTCAGGTACCATCTAGCTTGGCGTTCGGACAAGTGCTGCAACTTGGTAAAATGCAGCAAGTTTTTATGATCTGAGACGATGGTAAACGTCTCCTTCAGGCCCTTGAGTTCGCCACGCCATTCCTTCAGGGCACAGACAACAGCCAACAGCTCTTTGTCGTGGATCGGGTAGTTGCATTCGGCGGCAGTCATTTTGCGGCTGAAATAAGCACAAGGCCTAGTTGATCTATCGGGCTGCGTCTGTAGAAGCGCTGCACCGAGACAGTAGCCAGACGCGTCTGTCTCAACAACAGTTGGCAGATCTGGATTGTGCGTGCAGAGGACAGGGGTCGAGGTGAATGCTTCTTTTAGAGCCTGGAAGGACTCTTCTTCCTTTTCGCCCCACTGGAAGGCCTGGTCTTTCTTTGTCAACTGTAGCAAGGGAGTCGCTAGAGTAGTGAAATTTCTGACAAAGGTGCGGTAGAAATTGCATAGACCGAGGAAGGCTCGAACGTCCCTGACCTTCTTGGGCGTTGGCCAGTCCGACACTGCAGAGACTTTGGTTGGGTCGGTTGAAATCTTGCCGGGCTCAAGGATGTATCCCAGGTACTTCACTTTCGATACCGCGAACTCACATTTATCAATGTCGATTGTCAGTTGGCCCTCCAGAACCTTTGCTAAAGCCAAGTTGACCTTCTCGTAGTGGTCCTCTAACGTGCCGTCGGTATAAATCAAGATGTCATCGACGTAGGCAGAGCACCACACATCCAAGTATGGGCGTAGCAGACTGTTCACAAAACTTTGGAACTCTGCAGGCGCGTTGGCCAGACCAAAAGGCATGACGTTCCACTCAAAAAGGCCTTGTCGCGTTCGAAAAGCGGTCTTCCACTCATCTCCCTCGGCGATTCTGATGTTATGAAACGCGGAAACAACGTCGAGTTTCGTAAACCACTTAGCTTTGGAAGCATTAGCTAGGGTCTCGCTGATGTTTGGGAGTGGGTACCGATTCTTTTTCATAGTCGCGTTTAGTGCACGATAATCTACACAGAAGCGGAGGCCGCCACCAGGCTTTTTCACGAATAGGATGGGAGCAGCAGCAGTGGACTGGCTGTGGCGAATGTAGCCTTTTTCCAGCAATGAAAGAAGCGTCTGGCGAAGAACCACGAGTTCTTCTCTGGTCATGCTATAAAGGGGGCCCCATGGAGCTTCTTCGTCGGGCACGGTCAACTCGATCCTATGATCCTGGCCAGGCCGGCGGGGAGGCATCTTTTTAGCAAATTGTGCGTCTGGATCAAACACCTTGACCTTGTCGTGCTCGATCCAAGCTGGGATCTTCTTTTTCCACTCTCTGGGGTTGGCTGGTACTCTATCTTTCTCCAAACGGGCCAAGGCTTTATTGATATCTTCGATTGAAGCTGCAAAAACCCGCAGCTTATCTCTCTTGGCGGCGCGGAAGAAGGTGCTCGCTCTGTTTATTCGTACCATGGTAGAGCGGAAGGTATGGTTTGTCGTCGCCTTTCCTCGAGCGACAATGCCGGATTTAAATCTAACTGTGTCGGCTTCACAGTCTATCCTTGCCCCTTGTTTCTTGAGCCATGGGTATCCGATCAGGATGTCTTCGGCTAATTTTGGTACTACCCACGCCACATGTTTTTCTATGTGGCCCGATATGTCAATTTTAAACACGGCTAATCGGTCAACCGTGACGGTACTCTTTGAATTAAATGGTACCAGCGTTCTGGGACGCGAACTGAAATGCGTATCAAGTTTCCATTTCTTTACAAGGTCACTGCTGATCATAGAGGGGGAAGCGCTACCGGTGTCAATCAATGCAATCACGGGACAAGTGTTGTTGATCACTGCATCTAATTGAATTGATGTGTTGGTAATAGATCTATTCAACTCTTCCCATTCCTTCACAGCAGCCTTGTCGTCTTTGAAAACCTGCTTGGGCCTCTGACCACGACTTGGGGCAGAGGCGATCAGTTTCCCGAGTCCTCCTCGGCGGTCTCGTAATATTCTTCGCCCTCTTCTTCGAGTACAGGAGGAGGGAGGTTCGTGGCTGCGCGAACACTCTGTTGTACCGGGGGGCGGGCACGCTCGAATGGGCAGTTAGGGGACATGTGGCCACCAGCGCCACAACGGAGGCACAGTCCTCTGGCTCTTCGTGACTGGAGTTCTTCCTTGGAGACCCACTTGGCACGACGGGGGGCACTGTTATGGGTGGGCGCCCAGTCCATGGCATCAGGGGAGTGTTGTGCCGGGACATTGCGGAACTGGGACGTCCGGGCAGGGTTCCTCGGAGGGTGGGCATGCCGACACTCGTCGAGTTTTTGCCAGGCATTAAGCACCTGTTGTGCGTATTGTTCGTAGGTTGGGGGGTCTGGGAAACCAGCCAGGGCAGACATCACTTGCCCGGGGAGGGTGCGCCTCAGATTCATTATGCGCTCTTCGTGGCTCAGTCTATAGCAGCCAGCGATCTGCATCAACCGACTGACCCGAGCCAAATGTTCCGGAGCAGAGGCACCTCGGCATTTGAGGGTGTGCAGCTCCAAGAGTGCACGACGGGAAGCTGAGGTGTCCTCGAAGCAGCTGTCCAAGAATTCCAGGAACTTATCCACGTTCTCCAACGATGGATCGCGGCTCATGCGGGCAATGTAGGTCTGTGCCTGGAGCAAGGCATTGTCGGCTAACAGACCGTAACAGTGCAGAATGAACCCTCCTGCGCCGTTGAAGTGACTGTGGTCGTAGCGGTACTTCATCTCCACGTATGACCGGTACGTTGGGTAGAGATCAGGCCGCGTATGGTCATAACGGACCGGGCGGAGGTCGGAGGAGGTGTTTCGCACAACCACTGGGGTCGCGGGGGCGGAGTTGGGGAGTCCCTGCATTTCGTTATTGTGAGCCATTGTTGCTTCGTGGAAAACCTCTGGCTCACCGGGGACTTCTGGTAGTATGCTGTCTTCTCGGAAGCTGTGGTGGAAGGAAGAATCGTCGTCAGAGGGTGCAAAATAGTTTGGGGCCATAGGGTTTGGCCGCTGTGGATATTCAAATGGCAAAGTAAAAGAAAAGTAAAAATATATCTCGATCCCTCGTCGGGTCGGCGGTAAAGTAAAAAAAAAGGAAAGATAAGAGTGACTTAAGGAAAAATAAAAAAAAAAAAAAAGGAAAAGGGAAAGGGGGGTTTGAGAATTCGAGATGATGTTAAGGTGTGATTACGCTAAGCTGGATCTTCACAGAAAGGGACACAGAGGGACAAAGATCTCGAATTGAAGAACAAAACTAAACTCTCTAAATGGTGTAGAAACAATGCGACTATTTATCCTGTTGGAAAGGGAGGCAACCGACGATCGGCGGCGACGACAACTAGTTCCTCTAGGAAGTGCCGTTAGTCTTGGTTCTGGTCTGGCATTAGTTTTGCCGTACCAGCGCCGGACTAGTCCTTCGAGGATACGCCGTTAGTGTTGGTGTCGGGCTTCCGTCGGTCCTTGAGGGTGCAACCCCAACAATGGTTGCGTTGGAGGCGGAGAGTGCGAGCGGCGTAGGCCATGCGTGCTTTGGCGAATCGAATAGAGGGGGGCGGGAGGCCGGCCTCGACTTCGACGGCGCGTGTTGGTGAACCGCGGAATGTACCTAGGATACGGGCGGCAGCTTGGCTTTGCAGTTTCTGGTATACCCTTTGCAGACTGAGCTGGGGTTTTGACGGGTCATACCAGAGAATTGATCCGTAATCAGCGACGGTACCCACACAGGAGATGTAGAGCTGACGGAGTGCCGCGATGGACAGTCCACGCGTGTTCGAAGCGAGCCGAAGCAAGCCGCGGAACGCGATCTCAGCCTTTTGGGTCCGTGCCTGGACGTGCTGTTTAAACGAAAGTCTGTTGTCGAAATGGAAACCTAGCCACTTGACCATCTTTTGGGGACGCACAGTGACATCACCTACTCGGACAGTTTGGGAGGCCCATTTTGCAGCATCGGTGTAGTGGATCAGCTCAGTTTTGCTCTCTTCAAACTCAATGCCGTAGTCGCGAGCCTTGGCCCGCAGCTCCGTCACGAGTTCTTCGAGAAGCGCCGCCGAACGCCTCGGGCTTTTGGACGCCACGGTTACGCTGAAGTCGTCTATATACGACAGCTGAAGTTGTGGTGTGTCGCCGGCCACCCGAGCCACTATATGCCGAGCATACAACAGGAAGAGTAGAGGACTGATGGGGGAACCTTGGGGGATGCCGATGTTAACCGGGGTCATCGGAAACGGCTGACCCTCGATGTGCAGGCCGACAGTACGGTCCTGGAGGAACGAAGCAACCCATTTTCGGAACACCAGGGGAAGACCGAGCTCACGTAAGCTGCGCATCAAGCAGGGCTTTGACACGTGGTCGAAAGCGCCCTTGACGTCAAGGAAGAGAGTGCTTGGAACGAGCTTCATCTCCTTGACCTTCTGCAGGTGGCTGACGTATACGAGAGCGGCGTCCATGGCTGAACGCTGTTTGCGGCCTCCCAGTTGAGTGTCGTCTAGAAGCGAGCTGTCATGGCAATTAGCGAGGTACCCTAAGCGGGTCGCAAAGACTTTCTCGAGCACTTTGCCTAGACAGTTGAGCAGTGAGATGATGCGGTAGGACTTTACGACTGAATAATCAGCCTTTCCGTCTTTCGCGAGCACAATCCCAGTAGCTTGCTTCCAGAGTGTGGGGTGTATTCCGAGGCGAGACAGGGCTTTGTAGACGGAGAGAAAGGGCGCGGGATGGGCCTCAAAGGCGATCTGGATGATCTTGGCGTTCATGCCGTCGGGCCCGGGGGCCTTCTTGGCGTTGGCGGACATGATTGCCTCCTTGATCTCGTGGTCTGTAAGGTCAGGCCAGGGGTATATGCTTCGGTCGGTGTCGTTCGGGGGGGTGTCGTGATGGGGGTCGTGATGGGGGTCGTGTGTATCGGCAACGTCAGGTCGGGGGTCGACACCTGCGCTAGACGTAGCACCCAGTAGCGTCAGGAAAGCCTTTTCCTTCTCCTCGGGGGTATTGGCTAACCCGTCTGGCCCCTGGATGGGGGGGAAGTAACTCGCCGTGGCTGGCTTGGTGTATTTCCAGGCTGTGTAGACCTTTTCGTTGTCAGCGTCAGAAAGAAAGGTAGTCCAGTGAGTAGACTTAGCATCTTCGACAGCATGGGTGTACTTGTTGCGAATCGAATGAAACTCAACCAGCGACAGCCTGCCTCGTCTGTATCTTCTCTCTGCGCGCGATGCGGCCTGACGTTGTGATTGTAGCTCGGGCGTCCACCATGGCTTTGCGCGGGCACTGTGCCTCTTCACTGACATGCACCTCTGACAAGCAGATTGCAGGGCCTCGGAAAGCAGTCGCGCCATTGCGTCACCGTCTGCAGAAATCTCTGCCAGGGACAGCTGAAGCTCAAGGTCAGCCTGGCCAGCCAGCCATTCCTTGCGAAACAGCGACCAGTCGGCCGTCTTGGTGTTGAACGCCGGGTTACGTGTTAGGGTTTTGGGTGTGGTGGTGCTGACGTAATCAAAACTGATGGCCCGGTGATCGGAGCCCGTCTCCTGAAGATACCTCCAGTTCGTAAACAGGCCCGGTCGAGACCGCAGGGAAAATGCGAGGTCGATCACCGAGGTCGTGCTGCTGTTGACGTATGTGCCGCCGTTGCGTTCAACGTAGTCGTCGTCGACAATCAGGGTGGCATTCTGCGACATCAGCCAGTTAGCAAAAGAGTCAGCTCGTGGTTCGTGGGGATGCTCTCGCTGGGAATTCCACCAATGGTGATGGAGATTGAAGTCGCCGAGAAGCAAAGTACTGGTGTCAATATTGCGCGATAAAAGATTGGTGCGCTCAATGGTATAGGGGCGGGGTTGGGTCTCGGGGACAGGCTGCACAGTCAGCTGGCGTTCGTTGTAGACATTGAGAAGCGAAAACGGCTCCGACGCAAGGATGCGCAGGGTCTGAATATCGCTCTCAGCATCGCCAAACTCGAACAGCACAGAAAATGGCAGGCCTTGGCGGACGTAGGTCAAGACCCGCGGGCGCAAAGGCATGGCCTTAGCTACCGAGAAGTCGTAGGTTCGATTCCTACCAGTGACGCCAATTTTCTACGAGCAGTCAACCTTGACTGGGGCACTTGGGGTTAGTGCTGCTCGTTGGAAATTCATACCAAAAGCTATTCATGTATTTCCTTTCTGTCATAACTTGGGGATTATATTTGTGGGATCTTAGATGTAACTGCCTCCCTGCCAGGGGTTTGGAGTATATTATGTGTAGTAGCTAGCTTGTTTGAGATTCCGTTAAACCTTGATTCGTGTATAGTATTAATATACACCTCGCCATAACCCTGTCAGGTTCCATGCGAGTAATGAATAAAAAAAAAAAAAAAAAAAAGGCATGGCCTCGAGATTCCTAACATTAAACGGCACAACCAGGGTGTCATGAATAGCCATTCTTGCCATTGCCATTGCATAGGGTTATGCCTGGCACCTTACCCCGCTTCCGTTGTGTCACGCTAATGTTCCAAGGACGTATGATGATACGGTTATACCACTTGGTGGTCTGTGTAACCTTGAGGTGTCACTCCGGTTTATCTACTCGGGTGTGGCCGGCTTGCACACTATAGATCATCGCTATTAGGTAACTCGGTACTCTGCAGTTGATGCAGCTTATTCTGAGTTGACTGCTATTCTCGTTCCTTTTGTGTCAACAGCGTTTGAGCGTGGGGCCCACACCTGTTAGGCCGATATCGCTGTAACGCGACATATCGTTGCCTGGGTGTCTTGAGGGATTTTCAGTTCTGCTGCTGCCGTGTTGGTTTATCTCGTGAACTAACATCCGGTTTGATAGTAGCGTCTGGTAACGTTGAGTTACGTATGTCCCCACTTTCGGTTATCTGTGATTTGGTTCTAGCTTGGGAAGATCTCTGTTGTCAGAATCTGCAACGCCTTAAATAGCGTTGCCTTCTGCCCTGTGTGATCAGGTTAACTCTTGCTCCCCAAGCTTAACAATCACATACACCCCTTTTGCCATTCTTCTTTGTATACTAGTTTATAGTATCACTTCTTCGATAGTACCTTCTTCTTTAGTACTATATCTTTAATTATCACTTGTTTCTTGATAGCCTTCATTGCATCAGTACCTTCTGTCGTCTTCGTTACCTCAGTGTTCCTGTGATTGTTTATTCCCTTCCGTGTGTTATAAGATCAATTAGTTGAGTGTGCCTCTTTACCTCAAACCGACCATACGACCTAGAGAGTTCTATCCTCTCCTCCCGGCCGTATATCCGCGCAGGCCTGACTGTCCACCTCTGGAACCTATCATTGTCCTGAGTCGTTGGCTTTCTAGAACCCTAATGGTTTCCTTGGGCCCTATCCGTAATATTTTGTTAAGCTTCATTTAAAGACTCACACATTCTTCCAACTCTTTGTTATTCTTTAGCACACCTTATTCTTCTTTTCGTTCCGGCTCTCGACTACGGCCGATATCCCGTCTTCCTATGATCATACTAGCGCTGCTGTTGTTACACAACCTTCTTCGTCCGCTAGTCATAACTCGGCTCTTTCTGGTTCTTAGTTGATTCCATTTCTCAATCTACTTCTCTTCTTCTGTGGACAGTCAGTTGATGGCACTGTCTCTGTCCCAGCTCCTTTAATTTCGTTGAAGCACTTTGTTCCTCTAGGCTAATGTCGTCTCAAGCTTTGCGTTCCACTGCAAGCAATGAGAACCGGCGGGCTCACCGCACTACCGCTGAGCAGGTTCTCGATCCTGTTGATCAGGATGACCTACGGCTAGAACAAGTGCACAAGCGATATCCCGAATGCAGTTCGGACAGTTATTATGATTTGCGTCCGGTGTTCTTGCGGGATGGTGTACCTTCAACCACCTCTTGTCAAGACGCAGGTCATGCTGTTAATCTTGTCTCGACTGCCGAACATATCAATACTCTTCCGTCTGATGATGCACATCTAAATTTGCAACTTGTCAAGCAAAACCTGGATGGCATGCTCACACGTGGCTTCATTGCCCCTACTTCTTCAGTGTTGGCTTCTCCGATTCTTTGTCCTCGGGAACCAGGCAGTGTACGATCTTCTGTTGATTTACGGGCGGTCAACTACCTTATTTTATAAGCTGTTCATTTGGTCCCGCATCAACCAGTCGTTACAACTTGCCACATCTGAACGGGGGTTTCCAGAAAGCCATGTCTACCAGCTATGCACCTTTTGGCTTGCAGCAATGATGTTGCCAACTCCCAGATTACTTTGAGTTACAACATGGTACCTGAGTGTATAAAGTGTTGTTGTTGAGTTTACTCACACACCTGCCATTGTGCCAAAGCATGTTATTGAGTTCTTGTGGGATTTCTTGGACAGTTTATGTCTGTTTTTAGACCTCTGTGTCTGTATTTCTTGGCCTTTGTCTTGCCTAATTGTTTTGACTCCTGTTGGGTCTATTTATATGATATCAGCAGCTAGTGTCTGTTCTTTGCTGAGCTCGTTGGTTCTACGAACAGCTCGTGTCTGTTCTTTGGGTTGACACCTCTTAATGCCTCTTCCTTGTGACACCGTGTGTCCATCGGCGACTGCTTTTTTTGTGTCTCTTCTTTGACCACTATGGTGCTTGCGTTTGACCCCTGCTGGGTTATAATTGCCGACAGCTCGTGTCTGTCCGGGTATTGATAGTTTATATCTACTCGCTTTGCTGACAGCCCGTGTCTGTCTGGGTATTGACAGTTGCTGTCTACTCGCTTTGTTAACAGCTCGCTTCTGTCCCACTTCTTGACAGTTATGTCTAGTCTTCGTGCCACAGTTGTGTCTAATGCGTTAGGCCACTGTTCGGACTATTTTCTTTCGGCTGTTGTTGTGTCTACTTACGACCACTATACGTCTACTTCTTGTGACATGTTCTGTGTCCTCTACTTTGGACAGCTCTCTTGCCTGTTACTTTCTTCGACTCTGTTACGTCTACTTGCGACTACTCTATGTCTCCTTTCTGCGACCTCTTTGTGTCTTCACTTGGGCCTACTCTCTGCCTCTCTCTTTTGGACAATATCTTGTTGTTTTTCTTCTCGTTAAAAGAAACACGATGTCCCTCTTCGAAGTCCTGCCTATGGTGGTGCAGGCCAGTCTTGTATCTTGTGCTGAAATACTGCCAAGTTTGACAAGCTGACTTTACCAATTTCTTGTTTTCCCCTTTCACCAATACTCTTTACGGATCCTGCACGTCTTTGTTTCCATGCTGTCTGTTGTCATATACCAATTACCCGATCGATGATGAGTCCCCATTACACATGTTAGTCTATTCTCCCACAACCGGAATCGTGTTCGTTTACATCCATCGAACCATGTCCCAGGGGGTTCTTAGCTATTGTGGAGGCGATTATGTCGCGGCGATTGATGATTGTGCCAACTGAGTAGCCACTCTGGTGTACACTTGTTACCAGAACTTGGTAGTTCTCAGGGGACCTTCTGCATCTTGCAGGCAACAGATTTATGGGCTATGGAACTGAGCGATTGTTGTTTGTTATAACCTACAGGCCTGGCTCTTACTTCTATGACCAATGCCATAACTAGGGAGGACAACAAGGTTGAAAAACCTTTGCCTTTGCGGGTACTGAGCTGCGTTCTCAACTTATTCCCACTTAAGATCCTTGGTGCTGCCCCTCGGTTGATGAGGTTGCCTTTCGTTATTCCCATTCTTTTTTACCTTCCTCTTGTCTGTGGACACGAGGCCCTTACGAAGTTGTCGTTGCACTTCAAGGCCTTGTTTTATGTTGATCAGATGTACAAGCTTTCATGCTAGGGATTCCGTTGATCCCCTATACGTCACGATGTTGTTGGTGCATCGAGATCTACAATTCTTGCCTGCGGAGTCATGCTGTGTCTAGACCCGTATGGTTGGCTTATTCCTTCTGTTCCGATTCTGCAAAGCCCGGTGGACTTCCGTGTCCCTAGATGCCCGGCTTCCTTTTGCGAATTCTCCGACTTGATTCTAGTCTAGGATGTGGCGATCTTAGTACTGCTGTGGAAATCAGTCATTTAAAAGGAGCATACTGTCATGAATAGCCATTCTTGCCATTGCCATTGCATAGGGTTATGCCTGGCACCTTACCCCGCTTCCGTTGTGTCACGCTAATGTTCCAAGGACGTATGATGATACGGTTATACCACTTGGTGGTCTGTGTAACCTTGAGGTGTCACTCCGGTTTATCTACTCGGGTGTGGCCGGCTTGCACACTATAGATCATCGCTATTAGGTAACTCGGTACTCTGCAGTTGATGCAGCTTATTCTGAGTTGACTGCTATTCTCGTTCCTTTTGTGTCAACAGCGTTTGAGCGTGGGGCCCACACCTGTTAGGCCGATATCGCTGTAACGCGACATATCGTTGCCTGGGTGTCTTGAGGGATTTTCAGTTCTGCTGCTGCCGTGTTGGTTTATCTCGTGAACTAACATCCGGTTTGATAGTAGCGTCTGGTAACGTTGAGTTACGTATGTCCCCACTTTCGGTTATCTGTGATTTGGTTCTAGCTTGGGAAGATCTCTGTTGTCAGAATCTGCAACGCCTTAAATAGCGTTGCCTTCTGCCCTGTGTGATCAGGTTAACTCTTGCTCCCCAAGCTTAACAATCACATACACCCCTTTTGCCATTCTTCTTTGTATACTAGTTTATAGTATCACTTCTTCGATAGTACCTTCTTCTTTAGTACTATATCTTTAATTATCACTTGTTTCTTGATAGCCTTCATTGCATCAGTACCTTCTGTCGTCTTCGTTACCTCAGTGTTCCTGTGATTGTTTATTCCCTTCCGTGTGTTATAAGATCAATTAGTTGAGTGTGCCTCTTTACCTCAAACCGACCATACGACCTAGAGAGTTCTATCCTCTCCTCCCGGCCGTATATCCGCGCAGGCCTGACTGTCCACCTCTGGAACCTATCATTGTCCTGAGTCGTTGGCTTTCTAGAACCCTAATGGTTTCCTTGGGCCCTATCCGTAATACAGGGTGAAGCCCGGCTGCGTCAATGTTCTATACCCAGCTTTGAGTTTTATGGTGTAAGGCTCCTGGATGCAGACAATGTCCGCCTTTCCGGTTGCAGCAGCCTCAAGTATTGTCTCATGAACAGCCTTCATTTTGTGCACGTTGTGCTGAAGGATGCGTAGACGTTGTCCGGCCGTAGGGCCCTCTTTCATAGGCGAGGGGGGCCGTCTGTCGTAGATTTGCGGTCAACGTAGGGCACTGCTGGGACAATAGCGCCGCCGACGTTGACGTTTTTGCCGACACACTTGTCGTAGTCAGCCTGGGTCAGGGCCTCGACGACCACCGAGCCAGCCTGCTTACCCTTGGCAGGGACCACAAGCCAGCGCAGCGAGTCGGAGATCTTGACGCCGTTGAAGTCCGCCGTGTCCTTGGGCAGCTCCTTGAGACTGTCGAAACCGTCTTCAATCGGCACACCGTGGATGACAAAGCAGAGCTTTGACGACTTGTGTGTTCTGGAGCCGGGAGATGTGGCGCGCGTGAACTCGCAGGCGCCAAAGCAGGACAGCTCCTTGACCACGCGCTGCAGATTGGAGGTCATCAATTTGACGGCCTCACTGTCCACAGCGTGCAGCAAGATGTTGCCCGCCTTGGTGCGCTGGACCGCAGACACTGCAGTCTTGCCAAGAAGGCGGTTCACCGCGTCGCGCACGCGTCGCTGGGGCAGCGCGCTGGCTCTCGACTCGGGTGTGGTGACAATAACGACGGCCGTTTTCTCGCGAGGGGCAGTCGTGGTGGTCGTGGTGGTGGTCGTGTTGGGGGCGGGGGTCGTGGTTTTGTCGGCAGCCTTCTTCTGGGCGCGCTTGGCGACTACGGTCCACGTGTCGGGGGACTCAGTGGGCGCGTCGGCATCAGCCATAGCCGTGTCCGGGGCGGGAGGCGAGGCGGCGTCATCGGTAGTAGTAGTGGCGGTCGAGGTGGTGGTCGAGGTAGTGGTGTGACGGGTTTCACTAAGTATGAGAGAATCTCATAGTTATGACCAAATGCTGTTTATTATCTTTAACATAGGGAAGAAAAGAAAGAAAAGGAAGAAGAAAATCTAAACTAAAGATGGGGGAACTGGCTCTGCTTTATAGGCGTTCGACAATCCAGTTGTGTGCGCCCCACCAGGGCAACCAGCCCTATGACCCCTGTACAATAAAAGTGGAGCAACATCCGTGCACATAAAAGTGGGTCCCGACCCTTGTGACACAAAAAGTGGGTCGCACCCTGGTCGACTAAAAGTGGGTCCACAAACCCTAACCCGAAAGTGGACCCAACTTCAAATCACACAAAAAGTGGGTCAACATGGATCAGCCCAAAGATGATCCAACATCGGGTCCACGACCCGTAACATTACCCCCCTCCTCTCGTCCGTGTGCGGGGGCCTGTCCGGGCGTCAGCTTCTGGTACGCCCACATCGTCTTCTGTTCCAAACTCGGCTTCAAACATCTCAAGCGCTTCGGTGTCCTCGAAATCAACGCGCGGTCTCCAATCTGGCTCTGCGTATCCGGCCCATTTGACAAGAACTTCTCTGCGGTAGCCTCTTCCAACGCGTCTCTGGCGGCTTCTCAGGATTCGTTCAACAAGGTACTCGGGTTCGCCGTATTCGTTTTCTTCAATTGGCGGCGGTTGCGTGTCGTCCGTTTCTTGCGACGGGAACGGGTTCTGGCTGGCGGGCTTGAGCAAATCGACGTGGAATCTCGGGTGAACATTTGTCGGCACGTCCAACTCAACAACGTGGGGAGAGACAATCTTCCTGACTTTGTACATCGCGTTCGTCCAGGAAAGCTTCTTTGATAGCTGCGGCGTCGAAATATTCTTGAGCTTTAGCCACACGGTGTCTCCGACTTCGAACCGAACCTGGGGGCCTCTCGATCGGTTGGCCTGATCTTCCATGTCCTGTTGTCGCGCTGCCATGGCTGCCTGTGCTAGCTCCCAGCCTTCGTGGAGTCTCTGAATGAACTTCTCGGCGTCTCGGTGTTCTAGCCTTCGCGGAACGGACTCTTCTGCTGTAACTTGCTCGATTGGGCTGACGTGATAACCGTGCGTCAGGAAAAACGGACTCATTCCCATCGAGGTATTCCGGTTGTTGATCGCCAACATGGCCGAGGGGAGCAAGTCTGGCCAATCATACTGCGAATAGGTGATGAACGATCGCAAGTATGTCAAAACTTCTTGATTCATCCGTTCCGTTGCGCCGTCAGTCTGTGGGTGGAAACCTGTCGACAACCGTTGTTCGATACCAGTAAGCTTGCAAAGATGAGTCCAAAACTCGCTCGTCCAGTTAGTGCCTCGATCAGAGACCAGCGCGCGCGGGAAACCATGGTGCTTCCAGTAACACTGCAGAAAACTCTCTGCACATTGTTCGGCCTTCATCGTGTTCATGGCTTCCAAGGCAACACCTCCCGTTAGACGGTCAACAATCACCATCAGGTAGCGGGGATCTCCCGATTTCTTCGCGGGGAGCTCAGTCATGAAGTCTATACCCAGCTCCGAGTGGGGTCGCTGCGGGATCGGAAGCGGCAACAGTAATCCCTTCTTACGCTCGCGCCACACTTTCGACCGCCCACAAACATTGCAGTTCGCACAAAAACGTCTCACATCTCGCGATATACCTGGCCAGAAAAACTCGCGGGACAGAATGGCAAGCGTGCCGTCGCGTCCGGGGTGGCCTGTGATGTGTGAGTCGTGCGTCTTCTGAATCAGTGCCGTCCGTAGGGGTTCCCATTCTGGAACAAACAACTTGTGGCGATATAACAGTGCTCCACGTTGGTCGAATTCGCACTCGGCTATGGATATCGTTATCTTCTTGGTCAGCGACGGGGGAAAACTTCGTTCGCCTGCTGCCAAAGCTTGGTACATTTCCTGCATATCCGAGTCGTGGTCCTTCGCTTGGTCCCAAAGCTCTTGGAGGTGCGGTTGCACAAACAGTCGTGATCCGTCCGGGACATTGTCGGGGCTTTCTGCGATGTCACCAGCTGCCACAGGCACCGTTGCTGTGTGGGGAATCCATTGGTCCTTGATGAGCTTCATGATCCGAGACTTCAGGCGGTCGTCATCTTCGCCTTGCGGAACATCTTGCTGTCGTCGACTGAGGGCGTCGGGCTTTCCACTCTTGCTGCCTGACCGAAACTCCAGCTTAAAATCGAACTCCGAAAGCATCTGCGACCACCGAACCTGGCGCTCCGAAAGTTTGCGAGTCGTCATGAAATACTGTAGGTTCTTGTGGTCGGACAAAATCTTGAAAGGCGCTCCCAAACTCTTAAGTTCGCCTCGCCATTCCTCAAGGCACTTAACCACTGCCAAAAGCTCCTTGTCATGAATCTCGTAGTTAACTTCGGCAGGACTCAACTTCTTGGAGAAAAACGCAACCGGACGCAACTTGCCGTCATCATCAACCTGGGATAGAGTGCCTCCAAGTGCCCAACCAGAGCAGTCGCACTCCACCACCGTCGTTCGGTCTTCGTCCCACATTGCTAAAACTGGTGCCGTGATGAACAAATTCTTGAGCGTCTCGAACGCGCTCTCTTCGGCTTGGCCCCATTTCCACGGGACACCCTTCTTCGTTAAACTGACCAAAGGGGCCGCCACTTCGCTAAACGAGTCGATGAACTGACGATAAAAATTGGCGAATCCGATAAAACTGCGGACCCCTTTGACGTTGGTCGGCGGAACCCATTCTCGTATAGCGGCAACCTTCGCTGGGTCAACCTTGACTCCTTGGCCGGCCTGAATGATGAAACCCAAATACTTCGTTTCCGTAACTGCGAACTCGCACTTGTTAAGGTCCAAACACAGACCCGCATCTCCCAACTTCTTCAGCACGAGCTCGACCTTTTCCATGTGCTCCTTGCGACTACCATCGGTATAAATCAACACATCGTCGAGGTAGGCGGAACAGAAATCGTCCAAATGTTCACGCAGAGTGCTGTTGATGTATCTTTGGAAGGTCGCTGGTGCTCCAGTAAGTCCAAAAGGCGTAACAAGCCACTCGTATAGTCCAAATCTTGTCCGGAAAGCCGTCTTCCATTCATCGCCCTCTTTGACACGAATCTTGTGAAACGCAGCGCGGACGTCAACCTTGGTGAAGTAACGGGCCTTGGCTAACGAACGCAGCGTCTCGCTAATGAGGGGCAGGGGGTAGCGGTCTTTCTCCGTGATGGCGTTGATACCACGGTAGTCGACACAGAATCGTAGGCCACCCCCGGGCTTTCGTACAAACAGGACTGGCGCACCACCGGGCGAACTGCTGGCTCGGATCCAATTCTTGTCCAAGTGATCCGAAAGTGTTTTACGCAGGACCAAGAGTTCATCTCGAGACATACCGTACAGCGGGCCCCACGGGACTTCTTTCTCTTTGCCGTTGTTGTCCTTGGTTAACTTGATAGCGTGGTCGATACCGGGGCGGTTGGGCGGCAAATCTCGTTTCTCATCGTCTAAAAACACGTGGCCGAGGTGCTTCAGTTCTTCGGGAAGCTGCTCGGTAATCTCTCCTAGGGTCATGCGACGCTTAACTTCAAGAGCCTTGTTGATGTCGTGGATCGTGGCGGCGAAAACCTGGATCTCTTCCTTCTTTTTCTTGCTATGGCGAATCTCAGCGGCGAAAACAGAGGCCATAACCATGTTTGCCTTTGCGCCTGGAACATGCGCGTCGAGCCAACCTTTCTCTCGAACCATAAGGGCGTCAGCTCCGGAACCTAGACGAATAACTCGTTCCTTGGCCAAATAAACGACATCGTTGCGCTCCATCCATGGCTTTCCCAAAATCATGTCGTAAGCTAGATTGGGGATAACGTAACCATAGACTGTTTCTTTGCGTCCGTCGATGTCGAGCTCACAAAAGGCAATTTCCGAAATCCATCTCTTCTTTTCGTCATTCTCGGCTAACCGTAGCTCACGCTTCGTTATCGGCATCCGTTGCAAGCCTTTCTTTTTCACCAACGATTCGTTGAAGGCTGACGTTACTAGGCATCCGCTATCGAACAAGGCGTCACAGTAGAAGGAGTTGTCGATAAAAGCTTCGATCAGGAACGGGGACGAATGCATCTGGGAAATCGCTTGTTTGGGGGCATCCGTAATCTTTGTCTTTCGTGGCGAAATAGGTTCATGCCGGTCCTTCGTGGGGGATTCTCTCCTGGTAACCTTCTTGTCGATACTGTGGTTCTCCGGGGTTGTCGTTGCATGTACTTCTGCGGGCGATTCTGCTGGGCGAAACTTCGGGCACCTAAACGAACGATGGCCCTGCTCTAAACAACGGAAACAGGCTTGTCGTAGTCGTGCCTTTTCGATATCAGATTGCGCTCTCCATGGCGCTCGTGGCTTCGGGGGTTCAGCAAACTTCTGCTGGCTCTTCTTTTCTATAATCTTGGCAGCGGTCTCCAACTGGGAGATCAACGCTGCTACTTCTGACTTCTGCTGAAACTGTACTTTCCGGACCTGTACTTCGGGTCCGTCTTCGGTGTCTTCTTCGTCTGTCGATTCTTCCGCGGCTTCAGGGATCGGGAACTCCTCTTGGTCGACTGGCTGTTGCACATACCACGTGCTGCTAGATCCTTCTCTATATCTTGCTTCGTATTGCGGCAAGCACTCAACTCTTCCAGCTATAGTCCGTACTTTCGTCACCCACTTGTTGTAATCGTCGTCGGGTAACTTCTTCGGAGTGAGGTGGTACTGTAATGTGTCGTTGAGGGCCGCATCTATGAATAGGATCTTGCATCTGTCGGGCCAATGCCAACCTCCACAGGCGCTCAGCGAATATTCGTAGTCTTGCAGAAACGCGTTGAAAGTCTGCGCTTCTCCCATTCTCATGGTCATCAACTTCTGACCTGCCTTCATCACAGCTTGCTTGTCGGTGAACTGGTCGTTGATGTGTTCTAAAAGCTTCTCCCAGTCCCAGTCGTGAGCTTCCCCTTGATCGAGCCAAAGATCCAAACGTGGCTGCTGGCTTTGGGGAATACTCATAAAGATTTCGAAACATATTTCGCTGGGAGTGAGGCGGTGGCGATGGCTGATCCGGGCTCTAAGCTTCAGTTGATTGAAGAAACGCTTGAACGAAGAGGGCTGACCATCCCACTGGGGCCATGAGATATTGTGTGTGGGAGAGGGGGAACATTGTTGGCTCGATAACAGCTGATGCACTGACTGTAACAACTGGAACGTGGTAACATCAGGCTGCGGGTTGACTTCGGTCTGCTGGGGCATGGTGGCGACCTGGGGTGGCAACGTGGCGGGGAGGAAAGGCGGAAAACTGGGGGTCCTAGGGCTCAACATGGCATAAGATTGCACTTGCCCAAATAGGATAAAAACAAACAGGTAGAACAGGGATAGGAACATATCCAAATAGAGGGATGAAAACTGTATATAAAACTTCTTGAACGGATCCCGTAACTCCAGGGGATCGTGAGAAAACTCAAGAAGATGTTAAAGATAATATGTGACGGGTTTCACTAAGTATGAGAGAATCTCATAGTTATGACCAAATGCTGTTTATTATCTTTAACATAGGGAAGAAAAGAAAGAAAAGGAAGAAGAAAATCTAAACTAAAGATGGGGGAACTGGCTCTGCTTTATAGGCGTTCGACAATCCAGTTGTGTGCGCCCCACCAGGGCAACCAGCCCTATGACCCCTGTACAATAAAAGTGGAGCAACATCCGTGCACATAAAAGTGGGTCCCGACCCTTGTGACACAAAAAGTGGGTCGCACCCTGGTCGACTAAAAGTGGGTCCACAAACCCTAACCCGAAAGTGGACCCAACTTCAAATCACACAAAAAGTGGGTCAACATGGATCAGCCCAAAGATGATCCAACATCGGGTCCACGACCCGTAACAAGTGGTGTCGGGTGTGCTGGACTGGTCGCCAGCGGTGTCGATGACCATAGCATCAGCCTGGTCAGTGGCGGCGGTTGCGGCGGTTGCGGCGGTCGCAGCATTTTTTTTGGCCTTTTTGCCGCGGCGTCTGCGCTTATTGGCCTTAGGCGCAGGGGTGGCGTTTTTTTTGCTGGCACAGGGCTCACTGCCCAGGACAGAAGGCGCGGCTGGCACCTCAGGTGTCTGTGTCGCAGCCTCGCTGTACGCAGCCACGGCTGCAGCCTCGTGTGCTGGCTTGGGGCGGGCAGCCTTTGAGACTTCCATCTCAACCAGCGTTTTGTGGTCGTGGCGCGACATTACGACGAGCCCGCACTCGTTGCCAAACTGGCGCAGGATGCGCATCAGCTGGGCCTCGGAGGCTGACTCCTTGAGTCGTTCTAGAACAAGGAAGACCTCGTTCATGATGGCGGCGTTCTGCTCGTCGCGCCGGCGCTTGCGCTCCAACATGAGAGCAATCTCTCGGGCGCGCTTCGCCGGAATCGTCTGGTCGTTGTTGTTGTTGTTGGTGTTGTTGGTGTTGTTGGTGTCGTTCTCATCGCGCTGAGCCTGGCTGAACACGAACAGGTTCCCATCCAGTGCATTAGGCGTCGGCGTTGTCGCGTCCGAGTCGCGCGAGTCGGGTGTCGAGGGAATCTCAACCACCGGCGCATCTTCAACACCTGCATCGGTCGCTGTGGTGCAGTGGTATAGCACCTGGCAAGGCTTTTCAGTTAGCTACCGAGAAGTCGTAGGTTCGATTCCTACCAGTGACGCCAATTTTCTACGAGCAGTCAACCTTGACTGGGGCACTTGGGGTTAGTGCTGCTCGTTGGAAATTCATACCAAAAGCTATTCATGTATTTCCTTTCTGTCATAACTTGGGGATTATATTTGTGGGATCTTAGATGTAACTGCCTCCCTGCCAGGGGTTTGGAGTATATTATGTGTAGTAGCTAGCTTGTTTGAGATTCCGTTAAACCTTGATTCGTGTATAGTATTAATATACACCTCGCCATAACCCTGTCAGGTTCCATGCGAGTAATGAATAAAAAAAAAAAAAAAAAAAACACCTGCATCGACTTTCATCGATGAGGTGACGGGCGCATGCTGCGACGGTGAACGCAGCAGCTCGTCGTCGTCGGAACGCGGTTCCTGGCTCGCCATCTGGGCAAAACTCAGCCCCAGGCGCGTCGTGCGGCGCCTTTCATCGCGCGCGGTCGGTTTCTTGTCCATTTTGTTCGATGCACTGCTCGAACTAGTCTTGGAATCAATTGAGCTGTTGCTCAGAGTCGTTTTGGTGAGTTTTTCTGTCGATTTGGCCATTTTTGACACATGATTCTTTGGCCGGGGTGGACTAGTGTCACGGAATCGTGAATCTCTTGTAGCAAGGCTGTCCTCAGAGGTTCCCACTGGGGTACCCACAATCTTGATCTGTATCGCAGTCGACCTTCGGAGTCCAATGAGCATTCGGACAGTGACACTCGCCAATTAGTCTTCAAGCTGTCTGGCCATTTGGGCGCCTGAGAGGCAACCACTGCGCATGCTGCCGCATAGTCAGAGTCGGCTGACAATGCTTGTTCCCACAGTGTACTGAGGGCTTCCTTACGGAACGGGGATGGCAGTGTAACGCGAGCAGATCTGACTTTCAGGGCACCGTCGGGCAAACACTGGAGGAGCTGTTGGTTGCGAGCTTGTAGGCGGGGATCATCGGGACCTGAAGGCATGTGAAGACGGGAGAGAGCATCGGGCAGTGGGGACAGTTTCCCGGGACGGTGTTCCAGTGTTAGGTCAAACTCGCTTAGCAGGTTAGCCCAACGAGCTTGCCTCTCTGTTAACTGTTGCGCAGAGGTAAAATGCAACAAGTTCTTGTGGTCTGTTAACACTCGGATGGGTCCCTGGGCGCCACGTAACTCTCCTCTCCACTCTTTCAGGGCTCGGACAATTGCCAACATTTCTTTGTCATGGATCTCATAGTTGGACTCGGCAGGAGACAGCTTCTGGCTGATGTAGGCACATGGAAACAGGCCATCTGGATGCTGCTGCAATAGGACAGCTCCAGTGCTGTAGCCTGAAGAGTCAGCTTCGACAGTTGTTGGCAGAGAGTGGTCGAAGAGGCGCAAGACGGGCGAAGCACAGAAGAGATCTTTGAGTGACGAGAAGGCAGCTTGGCATTCTGGAGACCAGACGAAGGGAACTAGGTGACCAGTCAGTGAAGTGAGAGGGACGGCTACTTCGGCAAAGTTCTTGATGAACGGGCGGTAAAAATTGGCAAATCCTAGGAAGCCACGGAGCTCTTTCTTGGAACTGGGTACGGGCCAGTCTTTCACTGCTTGCACCTTGGCAGGATCCATTGTTGCTTTTCCAGGCTTGATGATGTAGCCCAGGTACTTGACTTCTTGTACACCGAACTCGCACTTGTCGATGTCAACCGTCAGTCCGGCCTTCACGAGCTTGGCTAGGACGTGGTTAACTTGTTCCTTGTGCTCGTCGAGGGAGCCATCGGTGTACACTAGGATGTCATCAACGTAAGCAGAACAAAACAGGTCGAGGTACTTTTGCAATACGGAATTCAGGAAGCGTTGGAATTGGGCAGGAGCATTGGACAAACCAAACGGCATCACGTTCCATTCAAAGGAGCCCAGGCGCGTACGGAAAGCGGTCTTCCATTCGTGGCCTGGCTCGATACGGATATTATGGAACGCTGCAACGACGTCAAGCTTAGTGAACCACTTTGAACGGCTGATTTTTTTTTTTTTTTTTTTTTTTTTATTCATTACTCGCATGGAACCTGGTAGGGTTATGGCGAGGTGCAGTAAATCTACACATAGCAAGGTACAATAAAACAACATCCAAACTCCAGCAAAAATCAACGACAAAGGAAATACGTCGTGGTCTTTTTTTTTTTTTTTTTATTCATTACTCGCATGGAACCTGATAGGGTTATGGCGAGGTGCAGTAAATCTACACATAGCAAGGTACAATAAAACAACATCCAAACTCCAGCAAAAATCAACGACAAAGGAAATACGTCGTGGTCGACACCGTAATTTGTCCAAAGACACAAGCACCAATTCCTCCTCACTCCTCAACTTCCTCCACTCTCCTCCCACCACTACTTTCTCTTCTCCCCACACCTTCTACCCAGGCCTTTGTGCAAAAACCCGTCTTGCGAACAAACTTCAGCAGCACCTCGGTTCCGTTATTCGTGTTGAAAAGCGTCGGAAGATCTAGCGACTTAGGACTCAATGCCATGGCCATCTCTTGACGCTCTGCAGAAAATGCGGCGCAGTGCAGCAGCACATGCTCAACGCTCTCGCTTTCATGTTCTTGACAACGGCGGCACCGGTCCGAGTCCGTCTTCTTGATAAGCAGCAGGTAGGGCAACAAGTTGCCTTTACCCACCTTCATCTGGAAGTACGCCGAGGTGAGCCATCTTGGTCCGGAAACCTTGGGCGCCTTAGCACGGAGAACTGGATCACCACCGATGGTACGCAGGTAGTGCGAGCCATGGGAGGGACCAGCGGCGGTGTCTCGCTCAAAAGCCCAGAGAGTCTCCCACTTGTCCATGGTAAACCTCCTAACCCTAGCGAAGACACTGCCCAGTGAGCTGAACTTGCGTTCATCATCACTCTCGAGAGCCTGGCGTGCAACCGCGTCTGCAATCTCGTTCCCCACTATGCCCATGTGCCCGGGACACCACATCACCGTGACTGGCGACGTGAATGTACCGAGGACGCGGCGGGCCTGCCACGCGAAGTGGCCGTGCTTGCGGAGCCGCGCAATGGCAGCTTGGCTGTCGACAAACACATAGCAGGGGCGAGCTTGCTTTGTTTTCTTTTCTGTTTTGGCGAGGAGCGTGAGTGCCTCCACGATGGCGGCGCTCTCGCAGTCTGCAACCTCCACATCTTGCAGTCGATGACTGACTTTCGTTTTGACTTCACCGGTTTTGGTATCGACCACGCACGCTGCAAGTGAGCACCTGGAGCCTTCTTTGGAGCCGTCCGTATACACGGTGACGGCATCGTTCGGAAGTCTTGACAAGAACTGGGCATGCCTGACGGCAGCGTCCTCCTTGGGTCCAGGGTCGACGACGATGGAGATGCGGTCGGTCAGTGGCGGCTGCCAGGGACTATCCCACTCCTGTCGGCGACGTTCTCGTCTCCACATGCCTGCCACCAATGGCTTCAACTCGCGCATGATGCAGCCGAGTCGAGTCTTGACACTCATGTTATGCCCCAGGAGAGGCAGGTCTGAGTCATCGGGGGCAAGCTCGTCCTTGTCGGGTTGGGACGCAACACGGACGGGATGGTTGCGTTGGAGGCGGAGAGTGCGAGCGGCGTAGGCCATGCGTGCTTTGGCGAATCGAATAGAGGGGGGCGGGAGGCCGGCCTCGACTTCGACAGCGCGTGTTGGTGAACCGCGGAATGTACCCAGGATACGGGCGGCAGCTTGGCTTTGCAGTTTCTGGTATACCCTTTGCAGACTGAGCTGGGGTTTTGACGGGTCATACCAGAGAATTGATCCGTAATCGGCGACGGTACCCACACAGGAGATGTAGAGCTGACGGAGTGCCGCGATGGACAGTCCACGCGTGTTCGAAGCGAGCCGAAGCAAGCCGCGGAACGCGATCTCAGCCTTTTGGGTCCGTGCCTGGACGTGCTGTTTAAACGAAAGTCTGTTGTCGAAATGGAAACCTAGCCACTTGACCATCTTTTGGGGACGCACAGTGACATCACCTACTCGGACAGTTTGGGAGGCCCACTTTGCAGCATCGGTGTAGTGGATCAGCTCAGTTTTGCTCTCTTCAAACTCAATGCCGTAGTCGCGAGCCTTGGCCCGCAGCTCCGTCACGAGTTTTTCGAGAAGCGCCGCCGAACGCCTCGGGCTTTTGGACGCCACGGTTACGCTGAAGTCGTCTATATACGACAGCTGAAGTTGTGGTGTGTCGCCGGCCACCCGAGCCACTATATGCCGAGCATACAACAGGAAGAGTAGAGGACTGATGGGGGAACCTTGGGGGATGCCGATGTTAACCGGGGTCATCGGAAACGGCTGACCCTCGATGTGCAGGCCGACAGTACGGTCCTGGAGGAACGAAGCAACCCATTTTCGGAACACCAGGGGAAGACCGAGCTCACGTAAGCTGCGCATCAAGCAGGGCTTTGACACGTGGTCGAAAGCGCCCTTGACGTCAAGGAAGAGAGTGCTTGGAACGAGCTTCATCTCCTTGACCTTCTGCAGGTGGCTGACGTATACGAGAGCGGCGTCCATGGCTGAACGCTGTTTGCGGCCTCCCAGTTGAGTGTCGTCTAGAAGCGAGCTGTCATGGCAATTAGCGAGGTACCCTAAGCGGGTCGCAAAGACTTTCTCGAGCACTTTGCCTAGACAGTTGAGCAGTGAGATGATGCGGTAGGACTTTACGACTGAATAATCAGCCTTTCCGTCTTTCGCGAGCACAATCCCAGTAGCTTGCTTCCAGAGTGTGGGGTGTATTCCGAGGCGAGACAGGGCTTTGTAGACGGAGAGAAAGGGCGCGGGATGGGCCTCAAAGGCGATCTGGATGATCTTGGCGTTCATGCCGTCGGGCCCGGGGGCCTTCTTGGCGTTGGCGGACATGATTGCCTCCTTGATCTCGTGGTCTGTAAGGTCAGGCCAGGGGTATATGCTTCGGTCGGTGTCGTTCGGGGGGGTGTCGTGATGGGGGTCGTGATGGGGGTCGTGTGTATCGGCAACGTCAGGTCGGGGGTCGACACCTGCGCTAGACGTAGCACCCAGTAGCGTCAGGAAAGCCTTTTCCTTCTCCTCGGGGGTATTGGCTAACCCGTCTGGCCCCTGGATGGGGGGGAAGTAACTCGCCGTGGCTGGCTTGGTGTATTTCCAGGCTGTGTAGACCTTTTCGTTGTCAGCGTCAGAAAGAAAGGTAGTCCAGTGAGTAGACTTAGCATCTTCGACAGCATGGGTGTGTAAGGCTTTACGGTCTAAAGGAGAACGCTTTTAGAACAGCAGAAATAAATTAAGAAACAGATAAAGAGAAAAGACTAATGTACAAGAAAACGGGCGGAAACAACACTATCTATATACACGCGGTAGAGGCATGACGCGTACCCTTGACAACGGCGGTGTGCACACGGGTTTGGCAGGCGGTGAGTAACGGCGGTATGCAAGGCGGTGTGGACGGCGGTGTAAACGGCGGTGAGGGCGGAGCCTGAGCCTACCTCGATCCATAGATCGTTACAATCGCCTCCTCCTCCCTCTCCTCCGGGGGACTACTGGCAACTTCCAGGGGCACTCGTGGGTCTGCTCGTATCTCTCAAGGGCTGCTGTGTCTTTGACGTGTGACAAGGGTTCCCACGTTGGCTCTGCCCATCCAGTCCACTGGACGAGCACTTTGTGACGTTTGTCGACGACCTTGTGTCGTAGGATCTCGTCGACAAGATACTCGCCAGCCACTAAATCGCCGGAGGCTTCTTCGGGCGCGATTGCAGGTGGTTCCGGGTTGGCTAGGACTTGGGAAGGCAGAGGGTCATCACGGGCGCGGCGGACAAGACTCACGTGGAAGACGGGGTGGATACCGGTGGGCGTGTCGAGTTTTACGGCGTGTGTGCCAACGATTTGGATCACGCGGTACGGCAAGGCAAGCCAGTCGAGTGTCTTGGAGGGGCGGATGGTGCGCACGTTGCGCAGACGCAGGTAGACTCGGTCGCCGACTTTGAAAGCTTCCGCTGCCTGGCGTCCCCGGTTGGCATGTCGTTCCTGTGTTTCGAGGGCGACAGCCATGGAGGCTTGGGCGAACGCGGTTGCGTCGCGGTGCTTGGCGAGCCAGTTGTGGCCGGCAGTGGCGGGGGAGACGGTGGAGCCTGGTTCGTGGTCGGTAGTCAAGTCGAGGGGGTCAATGTTGTAACCGTGGGTAAAGAAAAACGG
Source organism: Berkeleyomyces rouxiae (assembly GCF_048999995.1). NCBI lineage: Eukaryota > Fungi > Ascomycota > Sordariomycetes > Microascales > Ceratocystidaceae > Berkeleyomyces > Berkeleyomyces rouxiae. The sequence continues at coordinate 1,174,909 of NW_027396497.1, read as the reverse complement.
GGAAAGGCCAGTGGCAGTAGCGGTGCGATTGTTCAGGGCGACCTGGGCTTGGGGGAGAAGTGCAGCCCAGTCGTCTTGCAGGAAAGCGGTGAAGGCACGAAGGTAAGTCTCGATCTCTTGGTTGGAACGCTCTTGGGCGCCGTCGGTCTCGGGGTGAAACGCGGTGGAGAGGCGGCGGGTGATGGAGAGTTGGCGACAGACTTCTGTCCAGAATAAACCGGTGAACTGAGGGCCTCGGTCGGAAGTGATGGCGCGAGGTAGGCCGTGGTGAGCAAAGACATGGGTTATAAAGGCTCTGGCAACATCTGGGGCAGTGTAAGATTGCATCGGTATCAAGATTTTACTCTTCGACAGCCGATCGGTGATTCCCAAAATTGTAGTGCAGCCTTCGGACTCAGGGAGACCGACGATGAAATCCATGGCGAGTTCTTGCCAGGCACGGTCCGGGACGGGCAGGGGCTTCAGGAGGCCACGCTTCTGGTCGCGCCAAATCTTGCTTTTACCGCAAGTGTCGCAATTACCAACGAAGCGGCGGACATCGTCAGAGAGGCCAGGCCAAGCGTAGGAGCGGCTGACTAGATCACGGGTTGCTGATCCTCCAGGGTGACCGGTAAGCGTGGAGTCATGGACTTGCTGGATGATACGAGTGCGGAGGGGCTCGTAGTACGGGATCCACAGGCGGTCACGCCAGAGGAGACGGGTGGCGGAGTCGAGGGTACACTCGCTGATCTGCCAAGGAAGGCCCCACTCGTTGGGGAACGAGCGGGCTTGTTCTTGGACAGCTTGTCGCGCTTGCCAATAACGTTCGTTACGGGTAAGTGCCGAGTGCCAGAGGGTCTGGAGTTCCGGGTCAGCAAAAGGGGCATCTAGGGCAGCGTGGTCGAGGGTCAGGGTTCCTTCAGGGTCTTTGTCAGGCTCTTTAGCCCAAACGGCGGCGGCAATGACGAAGTCGGGCCCGTCAGGGCGCAGAACTTGGTGGACACGGGACTGGAGGCGTTCATCGGAGAGGTCTTGGGGCAGGTCTTGGTCGCGGCGGGAAAGGGCATCGGAGGTCACTTGAGTAACGCCGGGTCGATGAATTAACCGAAAGTCGAACTCGGACAATTCATGGGCCCAGCGGCGTTGGCGTTCTGACAGGGTTCTTTGCTTCTGGAAGTACAAAAGGTTCTGGTGGTCGGTGTGTACTTCGAACGGGATGCCAGCGAGGTAGGAGCGCCAAGCGCGGAGGCAGGAGTGGATGGCCAACATTTCCTTATCGTGGATAGGGTAGTTGACTTCCGCTGGGCTGAGCTTTCGCGAGAAGTAAGCAACAGGACGCCAAAGAGAATCAGCACCTTGCTGTCTGAGGGAACCTCCCAGGGCCCAGCCGGAAGCATCGGCTTCAACGATGGTGGGGAGGTCAGGGTCAAAGGTGGCAAGGAGCGGGGCAGAGACAAGGGCCTTCTTCAAAGCTTCAAACGAACGGAGTTGTTCGTCTTCCCACTTGAAGGGTTGGTCCTTCTTGGTCAGCAGAGTCAGGGGAGCAGCGACGGTGGAGTATTCGGGGACAAAACAGCGGTAGAAGTTGGCAAACCCAAGAAAACTACGGACTCCGCGGACAGACGTGGGAGCCTCCCATTCCTGGATGGCTTTGACTTTGTCTGGGTCTGCACGGATGCCGGAGCCGGGTTCAACAATGAAGCCGAGGTACTTGATGGACGGGGATTCGAATTCACTTTTGTCCCAATCAAGTTGCAGGCCAGCATCTCCAAGAGCGCGGATGATCTGACGGACAAGGTCACGGTGGTGTTCGTGGGAGTCAGAGCTGTAAATCACTACATCATCGAGGTAAGCGGAGCAGGATATTCCAAGCCAGCGGGAGAGAACATGGTTGATGAAACGTTGGAACGCAGCAGGAGCACCAGTGAGACCGAAAGGGGTGACCAGCCATTCATACGCGCCGAGGTGGGTGCGGAAGGCCGTGTAGGCTTCACTGCCTTCTTTAAGACGGAGGCGATGGAAAGCAGAGATGACGTCAACTTTGGAAACGTACTTGGCAGCAGCAATATCACGGAGGGTGTCGTTGATCAGTGGTAACGGGTAACCATCCTTCTCCGTGACGCTGTTCAGGGCACGGTAGTCTACGCAAAAACGAAGACCACCACCAGGTTTCTTCACGAAGATGACGGGGGCACCGCCTTCAGCACTACTAGCTCGGATAAAGCCAGCGTCCAGCAGGTCGTAGAGGGTTTTCCGGAGGAGCAGCAGTTCTTCTCGGCTCATTGAGTACAGAGGACACGAGGGCGGGGACAAGCCTGGTTTAAGGCGGATCTCTGTATCAATTCCAGGGCGGTTCGGGGGAAGCTCAGAAGCTTTCTTCCTATCGAAGGCGTCGATGACGGGAAGAAGCCACTCGGGACAGTTGGCACGGGGGTCGGTGTAGATCTTGGCTTTGAGAGCTTTCTCAATGTCATGGAGCGTGGCGGAGAAAATGCGGACATTGGGAGAGCGTCGGGCTCTCAACTGGAAGGCACGGATGGCGCGGGCGGAGACGGGGAGAACGTTGGGGTCAGCGGTGGTTGTAGTCAGGCGAAGAGGCGTGGGCAGGCGGATGAATACTTCGTTTTGCGCGGGGCGAAGGGAAGCATCGTGTTTGGCAATCCATCCTTGACCGAGGATAAGGTCTTCAGACTGACCGGGGACGATGTAGGCGTAGAGTTTCTCGTCCAATCCTCCGAGACCAAGATCGAAGACAGCAACTTGGTCTATGACGGGTGGATTTCGGTCATCAACTACTTGAGCAATTGGACGAGGGCAGATGGGCAGGATGGCAGCGTGGGCGCGGGTAGCGGTGCGCGGAGAGACAGTGGCAAGACACAGGCAACCGGAGTCGACGAAGGCAGAGGTAGAACAAGTTTTATTTAGAACAACATCTATATAAGTACCCCTAGCCCCCATTTCCTCCCGAGCGATCTTCTCTCCTTGGGGCTCTAGACGGCGACGTTCGCCTAGAGCTCTCCATTTCCCGACATGTCGCGGGGCACGGGCGTGGGCGCAGGCGCGGGCAGAGGCAGAGGCAGAGCCGGGGTCGGCATAGCAGGCTGGTAAAGGTTGGCGGAGCGGACAGGGACAGTGGTAGTAGGAGCAAAGTTTAGCGGGCAGTTCTGGCGCAGATGGCCAGTCTGCCGGCAGCGGAAGCAGGCGCGGTTGCGGCGAAGGCGCTCGCGCTCCTCGTCGGTCAATGGCTTCAGGGCCGTGGTGGTGATGGTGGGGGTCCAGTCCATGGCGTCGGGGTGGCGGACAGGTGCAGGGTTGGCAGGGAAGGACGGGGTTATCCTGCTGGAAGAACGCTCGAGGACGTTGCATTCCTCCAGCTTGGAAGAGACGGTAAACAACTCGGACTTGTAATCCTCGTAGGTGTAATCCGTCCTCGGGTTCGCCATGGCCCGACGCAGTTCTGGACAGAGGGCGGTGCGCAGGATAGAGATGCTGGCACGGTCGGAGTCAGTACCAGCTTCGCCGAGCAACTTCTCGAACTTGGGCAGGAAAAGAGCGAACGGCTCGTTATCCCGCTGGCGGAGGTTCTGGAGTTGCGTGGAGGCGCGCTCGGCAGCATACGGGTCGATGAACATTCTGTCCAGGTATGCGAGGAAAGTGGCAGCGGTGTAGCCCATCTCAAGGCCACGGGCAAAGTAAACAGCAACAAGGTTCTGGGCTTCGGTGGACATACGGGCAAAAAGATATGTGTACTGATCCCCATCGTCACCGATGGAGGGACCGTCACGCGCGATCTTTTGGCGGGCGTACATGGCCCAAACGCGGTACTCGGCTCTCTTGCCGCTGAACAGGGGAATGTCGGGAATCTTGGGCTTGGGGCGTTTGACAAAGGCGTCAGCTGTGGCAACGGGGACGGACGGAGTAGCAAGAACGGGGGGAGCAGGGGAGGCAGTGGCAGCGCGGGCAAAGGCCTGGAGATTGGCGATCTCCTGGTCCCGCTGTTGTTGCGCGCGGGAGAACTCTTCGCGCAGTTGTAGCTGTGCGCGTTCGTTGTCTGCGCGCAGTTGTTGCTGCGCACGTTCATTTTCCTCACGCATGGTCTGGAGGGCTTGGAACAAGTCTTGCATGGAGGGGCCTGCGTTGCTCGGGCCGGGGACAGTGGGGTTGGACATTGTTGCGGGAGGCGAGGCGGGGTCAAAGAAGACAGAGTTTTGAGAAGCAGCGTCAGAGTCAGAATCAGGGTCTTGAGGGGGGACGCGGTAGGACATGTGACGGTCACAGGAACGTTGGGAACGGAGGTAATTGGCGTTGGACGAGGGGACAAGGTGGGAACAGGGTCTGGTTCAAGGAACGTAGTCGAGGGACGAGGACAAGAAACGAGGTCGAGGAACGAGGACAGGGAACGGGGTCGAGAGGACGAAGAAAGATCTGTTTCTATTGTAAGGCTTTACGGTCTAAAGGAGAACGCTTTTAGAACAGCAGAAATAAATTAAGAAACAGATAAAGAGAAAAGACTAATGTACAAGAAAACGGGCGGAAACAACACTATCTATATACACGCGGTAGAGGCATGACGCGTACCCTTGACAACGGCGGTGTGCACACGGGTTTGGCAGGCGGTGAGTAACGGCGGTATGCAAGGCGGTGTGGACGGCGGTGTAAACGGCGGTGAGGGCGGAGCCTGAGCCTACCTCGATCCATAGATCGTTACAGGGTGTACTTGTTGCGAATCGAATGAAACTCAACCAGCGACAGCCTGCCTCGTCTGTATCTTCTCTCTGCGCGCGATGCGGCCTGACGTTGTGATTGTAGCTCGGGCGTCCACCATGGCTTTGCGCGGGCACTGTGCCTCTTCACTGACATGCACCTCTGACAAGCAGATTGCAGGGCCTCGGAAAGCAGTCGCGCCATTGCGTCACCGTCTGCAGAAATCTCTGCCAGGGACAGCTGAAGCTCAAGGTCAGCCTGGCCAGCCAGCCATTCCTTGCGAAACAGCGACCAGTCGGCCGTCTTGGTGTTGAACGCCGGGTTACGTGTTAGGGTTTTGGGTGTGGTGGTGCTGACGTAATCAAAACTGATGGCCCGGTGATCGGAGCCCGTCTCCTGAAGATACCTCCAGTTCGTAAACAGGCCCGGTCGAGACCGCAGGGAAAATGCGAGGTCGATCACCGAGGTCGTGCTGCTGTTGACGTATGTGCCGCCGTTGCGTTCAACGTAGTCGTCGTCGACAATCAGGGTGGCATTCTGCGACATCAGCCAGTTAGCAAAAGAGTCAGCTCGTGGTTCGTGGGGATGCTCTCGCTGGGAATTCCACCAATGGTGATGGAGATTGAAGTCGCCGAGAAGCAAAGTACTGGTGTCAATATTGCGCGATAAAAGATTGGTGCGCTCAATGGTATAGGGGCGGGGTTGGGTCTCGGGGACAGGCTGCACAGTCAGCTGGCGTTCGTTGTAGACATTGAGAAGCGAAAACGGCTCCGACGCAAGGATGCGCAGGGTCTGAATATCGCTCTCAGCATCGCCAAACTCGAACAGCACAGAAAATGGCAGGCCTTGGCGGACGTAGGTCAAGACCCGCGGGCGCAAAGGCATGGCCTTAGCTACCGAGAAGTCGTAGGTTCGATTCCTACCAGTGACGCCAATTTTCTACGAGCAGTCAACCTTGACTGGGGCACTTGGGGTTAGTGCTGCTCGTTGGAAATTCATACCAAAAGCTATTCATGTATTTCCTTTCTGTCATAACTTGGGGATTATATTTGTGGGATCTTAGATGTAACTGCCTCCCTGCCAGGGGTTTGGAGTATATTATGTGTAGTAGCTAGCTTGTTTGAGATTCCGTTAAACCTTGATTCGTGTATAGTATTAATATACACCTCGCCATAACCCTGTCAGGTTCCATGCGAGTAATGAATAAAAAAAAAAAAAAAAAAAAGGCATGGCCTCGAGATTCCTAACATTAAACGGCACAACCAGGGTGAAGCCCGGCTGCGTCAATGTTCTATACCCAGCTTTGAGTTTTATGGTGTAAGGCTCCTGGATGCAGACAATGTCCGCCTTTCCGGTTGCAGCAGCCTCAAGTATTGTCTCATGAACAGCCTTCATTTTGTGCACGTTGTGCTGAAGGATGCGTAGACGTTGTCCGGCCGTAGGGCCCTCTTTCATAGGCGAGGGGGGCCGTCTGTCGTAGATTTGCGGTCAACGTAGGGCACTGCTGGGACAATAGCGCCGCCGACGTTGACGTTTTTGCCGACACACTTGTCGTAGTCAGCCTGGGTCAGGGCCTCGACGACCACCGAGCCAGCCTGCTTACCCTTGGCAGGGACCACAAGCCAGCGCAGCGAGTCGGAGATCTTGACGCCGTTGAAGTCCGCCGTGTCCTTGGGCAGCTCCTTGAGACTGTCGAAACCGTCTTCAATCGGCACACCGTGGATGACAAAGCAGAGCTTTGACGACTTGTGTGTTCTGGAGCCGGGAGATGTGGCGCGCGTGAACTCGCAGGCGCCAAAGCAGGACAGCTCCTTGACCACGCGCTGCAGATTGGAGGTCATCAATTTGACGGCCTCACTGTCCACAGCGTGCAGCAAGATGTTGCCCGCCTTGGTGCGCTGGACCGCAGACACTGCAGTCTTGCCAAGAAGGCGGTTCACCGCGTCGCGCACGCGTCGCTGGGGCAGCGCGCTGGCTCTCGACTCGGGTGTGGTGACAATAACGACGGCCGTTTTCTCGCGAGGGGCAGTCGTGGTGGTCGTGGTGGTGGTCGTGTTGGGGGCGGGGGTCGTGGTTTTGTCGGCAGCCTTCTTCTGGGCGCGCTTGGCGACTACGGTCCACGTGTCGGGGGACTCAGTGGGCGCGTCGGCATCAGCCATAGCCGTGTCCGGGGCGGGAGGCGAGGCGGCGTCATCGGTAGTAGTAGTGGCGGTCGAGGTGGTGGTCGAGGTAGTGGTGTCGGGTGTGCTGGACTGGTCGCCAGCGGTGTCGATGACCATAGCATCAGCCTGGTCAGTGGCGGCGGTTGCGGCGGTTGCGGCGGTCGCAGCATTTTTTTTGGCCTTTTTGCCGCGGCGTCTGCGCTTATTGGCCTTAGGCGCAGGGGTGGCGTTTTTTTTGCTGGCACAGGGCTCACTGCCCAGGACAGAAGGCGCGGCTGGCACCTCAGGTGTCTGTGTCGCAGCCTCGCTGTACGCAGCCACGGCTGCAGCCTCGTGTGCTGGCTTGGGGCGGGCAGCCTTTGAGACTTCCATCTCAACCAGCGTTTTGTGGTCGTGGCGCGACATTACGACGAGCCCGCACTCGTTGCCAAACTGGCGCAGGATGCGCATCAGCTGGGCCTCGGAGGCTGACTCCTTGAGTCGTTCTAGAACAAGGAAGACCTCGTTCATGATGGCGGCGTTCTGCTCGTCGCGCCGGCGCTTGCGCTCCAACATGAGAGCAATCTCTCGGGCGCGCTTCGCCGGAATCGTCTGGTCGTTGTTGTTGTTGTTGGTGTTGTTGGTGTTGTTGGTGTCGTTCTCATCGCGCTGAGCCTGGCTGAACACGAACAGGTTCCCATCCAGTGCATTAGGCGTCGGCGTTGTCGCGTCCGAGTCGCGCGAGTCGGGTGTCGAGGGAATCTCAACCACCGGCGCATCTTCAACACCTGCATCGGTCGCTGTGGTGCAGTGGTATAGCACCTGGCAAGGCTTTTCAGTTAGCTACCGAGAAGTCGTAGGTTCGATTCCTACCAGTGACGCCAATTTTCTACGAGCAGTCAACCTTGACTGGGGCACTTGGGGTTAGTGCTGCTCGTTGGAAATTCATACCAAAAGCTATTCATGTATTTCCTTTCTGTCATAACTTGGGGATTATATTTGTGGGATCTTAGATGTAACTGCCTCCCTGCCAGGGGTTTGGAGTATATTATGTGTAGTAGCTAGCTTGTTTGAGATTCCGTTAAACCTTGATTCGTGTATAGTATTAATATACACCTCGCCATAACCCTGTCAGGTTCCATGCGAGTAATGAATAAAAAAAAAAAAAAAAAAAACACCTGCATCGACTTTCATCGATGAGGTGACGGGCGCATGCTGCGACGGTGAACGCAGCAGCTCGTCGTCGTCGGAACGCGGTTCCTGGCTCGCCATCTGGGCAAAACTCAGCCCCAGGCGCGTCGTGCGGCGCCTTTCATCGCGCGCGGTCGGTTTCTTGTCCATTTTGTTCGATGCACTGCTCGAACTAGTCTTGGAATCAATTGAGCTGTTGCTCAGAGTCGTTTTGGTGAGTTTTTCTGTCGATTTGGCCATTTTTGACACATGATTCTTTGGCCGGGGTGGACTAGTGTCACGGAATCGTGAATCTCTTGTAGCAAGGCTGTCCTCAGAGGTTCCCACTGGGGTACCCACAATCTTGATCTGTATCGCAGTCGACCTTCGGAGTCCAATGAGCATTCGGACAGTGACACTCGCCAATTAGTCTTCAAGCTGTCTGGCCATTTGGGCGCCTGAGAGGCAACCACTGCGCATGCTGCCGCATAGTCAGAGTCGGCTGACAATGCTTGTTCCCACAGTGTACTGAGGGCTTCCTTACGGAACGGGGATGGCAGTGTAACGCGAGCAGATCTGACTTTCAGGGCACCGTCGGGCAAACACTGGAGGAGCTGTTGGTTGCGAGCTTGTAGGCGGGGATCATCGGGACCTGAAGGCATGTGAAGACGGGAGAGAGCATCGGGCAGTGGGGACAGTTTCCCGGGACGGTGTTCCAGTGTTAGGTCAAACTCGCTTAGCAGGTTAGCCCAACGAGCTTGCCTCTCTGTTAACTGTTGCGCAGAGGTAAAATGCAACAAGTTCTTGTGGTCTGTTAACACTCGGATGGGTCCCTGGGCGCCACGTAACTCTCCTCTCCACTCTTTCAGGGCTCGGACAATTGCCAACATTTCTTTGTCATGGATCTCATAGTTGGACTCGGCAGGAGACAGCTTCTGGCTGATGTAGGCACATGGAAACAGGCCATCTGGATGCTGCTGCAATAGGACAGCTCCAGTGCTGTAGCCTGAAGAGTCAGCTTCGACAGTTGTTGGCAGAGAGTGGTCGAAGAGGCGCAAGACGGGCGAAGCACAGAAGAGATCTTTGAGTGACGAGAAGGCAGCTTGGCATTCTGGAGACCAGACGAAGGGAACTAGGTGACCAGTCAGTGAAGTGAGAGGGACGGCTACTTCGGCAAAGTTCTTGATGAACGGGCGGTAAAAATTGGCAAATCCTAGGAAGCCACGGAGCTCTTTCTTGGAACTGGGTACGGGCCAGTCTTTCACTGCTTGCACCTTGGCAGGATCCATTGTTGCTTTTCCAGGCTTGATGATGTAGCCCAGGTACTTGACTTCTTGTACACCGAACTCGCACTTGTCGATGTCAACCGTCAGTCCGGCCTTCACGAGCTTGGCTAGGACGTGGTTAACTTGTTCCTTGTGCTCGTCGAGGGAGCCATCGGTGTACACTAGGATGTCATCAACGTAAGCAGAACAAAACAGGTCGAGGTACTTTTGCAATACGGAATTCAGGAAGCGTTGGAATTGGGCAGGAGCATTGGACAAACCAAACGGCATCACGTTCCATTCAAAGGAGCCCAGGCGCGTACGGAAAGCGGTCTTCCATTCGTGGCCTGGCTCGATACGGATATTATGGAACGCTGCAACGACGTCAAGCTTAGTGAACCACTTTGAACGGCTGATTTTTTTTTTTTTTTTTTTTTTTTTATTCATTACTCGCATGGAACCTGGTAGGGTTATGGCGAGGTGCAGTAAATCTACACATAGCAAGGTACAATAAAACAACATCCAAACTCCAGCAAAAATCAACGACAAAGGAAATACGTCGTGGTCTTTTTTTTTTTTTTTTTATTCATTACTCGCATGGAACCTGATAGGGTTATGGCGAGGTGCAGTAAATCTACACATAGCAAGGTACAATAAAACAACATCCAAACTCCAGCAAAAATCAACGACAAAGGAAATACGTCGTGGTCGACACCGTAATTTGTCCAAAGACACAAGCACCAATTCCTCCTCACTCCTCAACTTCCTCCACTCTCCTCCCACCACTACTTTCTCTTCTCCCCACACCTTCTACCCAGGCCTTTGTGCAAAAACCCGTCTTGCGAACAAACTTCAGCAGCACCTCGGTTCCGTTATTCGTGTTGAAAAGCGTCGGAAGATCTAGCGACTTAGGTATTACGGATAGGGCCCAAGGAAACCATTAGGGTTCTAGAAAGCCAACGACTCAGGACAATGATAGGTTCCAGAGGTGGACAGTCAGGCCTGCGCGGATATACGGCCGGGAGGAGAGGATAGAACTCTCTAGGTCGTATGGTCGGTTTGAGGTAAAGAGGCACACTCAACTAATTGATCTTATAACACACGGAAGGGAATAAACAATCACAGGAACACTGAGGTAACGAAGACGACAGAAGGTACTGATGCAATGAAGGCTATCAAGAAACAAGTGATAATTAAAGATATAGTACTAAAGAAGAAGGTACTATCGAAGAAGTGATACTATAAACTAGTATACAAAGAAGAATGGCAAAAGGGGTGTATGTGATTGTTAAGCTTGGGGAGCAAGAGTTAACCTGATCACACAGGGCAGAAGGCAACGCTATTTAAGGCGTTGCAGATTCTGACAACAGAGATCTTCCCAAGCTAGAACCAAATCACAGATAACCGAAAGTGGGGACATACGTAACTCAACGTTACCAGACGCTACTATCAAACCGGATGTTAGTTCACGAGATAAACCAACACGGCAGCAGCAGAACTGAAAATCCCTCAAGACACCCAGGCAACGATATGTCGCGTTACAGCGATATCGGCCTAACAGGTGTGGGCCCCACGCTCAAACGCTGTTGACACAAAAGGAACGAGAATAGCAGTCAACTCAGAATAAGCTGCATCAACTGCAGAGTACCGAGTTACCTAATAGCGATGATCTATAGTGTGCAAGCCGGCCACACCCGAGTAGATAAACCGGAGTGACACCTCAAGGTTACACAGACCACCAAGTGGTATAACCGTATCATCATACGTCCTTGGAACATTAGCGTGACACAACGGAAGCGGGGTAAGGTGCCAGGCATAACCCTATGCAATGGCAATGGCAAGAATGGCTATTCATGACAGTATGCTCCTTTTAAATGACTGATTTCCACAGCAGTACTAAGATCGCCACATCCTAGACTAGAATCAAGTCGGAGAATTCGCAAAAGGAAGCCGGGCATCTAGGGACACGGAAGTCCACCGGGCTTTGCAGAATCGGAACAGAAGGAATAAGCCAACCATACGGGTCTAGACACAGCATGACTCCGCAGGCAAGAATTGTAGATCTCGATGCACCAACAACATCGTGACGTATAGGGGATCAACGGAATCCCTAGCATGAAAGCTTGTACATCTGATCAACATAAAACAAGGCCTTGAAGTGCAACGACAACTTCGTAAGGGCCTCGTGTCCACAGACAAGAGGAAGGTAAAAAAGAATGGGAATAACGAAAGGCAACCTCATCAACCGAGGGGCAGCACCAAGGATCTTAAGTGGGAATAAGTTGAGAACGCAGCTCAGTACCCGCAAAGGCAAAGGTTTTTCAACCTTGTTGTCCTCCCTAGTTATGGCATTGGTCATAGAAGTAAGAGCCAGGCCTGTAGGTTATAACAAACAACAATCGCTCAGTTCCATAGCCCATAAATCTGTTGCCTGCAAGATGCAGAAGGTCCCCTGAGAACTACCAAGTTCTGGTAACAAGTGTACACCAGAGTGGCTACTCAGTTGGCACAATCATCAATCGCCGCGACATAATCGCCTCCACAATAGCTAAGAACCCCCTGGGACATGGTTCGATGGATGTAAACGAACACGATTCCGGTTGTGGGAGAATAGACTAACATGTGTAATGGGGACTCATCATCGATCGGGTAATTGGTATATGACAACAGACAGCATGGAAACAAAGACGTGCAGGATCCGTAAAGAGTATTGGTGAAAGGGGAAAACAAGAAATTGGTAAAGTCAGCTTGTCAAACTTGGCAGTATTTCAGCACAAGATACAAGACTGGCCTGCACCACCATAGGCAGGACTTCGAAGAGGGACATCGTGTTTCTTTTAACGAGAAGAAAAACAACAAGATATTGTCCAAAAGAGAGAGGCAGAGAGTAGGCCCAAGTGAAGACACAAAGAGGTCGAAGAAAGGAGACATAGAGTAGTCGCAAGTAGACGTAACAGAGTCGAAGAAAGTAACAGGCAAGAGAGCTGTCCAAAGTAGAGGACACAGAACATGTCACAAGAAGTAGACGTATAGTGGTCGTAAGTAGACACAACAACAGCCGAAAGAAAATAGTCCGAACAGTGGCCTAACGCATTAGACACAACTGTGGCACGAAGACTAGACATAACTGTCAAGAAGTGGGACAGAAGCGAGCTGTTAACAAAGCGAGTAGACAGCAACTGTCAATACCCAGACAGACACGGGCTGTCAGCAAAGCGAGTAGATATAAACTATCAATACCCGGACAGACACGAGCTGTCGGCAATTATAACCCAGCAGGGGTCAAACGCAAGCACCATAGTGGTCAAAGAAGAGACACAAAAAAAGCAGTCGCCGATGGACACACGGTGTCACAAGGAAGAGGCATTAAGAGGTGTCAACCCAAAGAACAGACACGAGCTGTTCGTAGAACCAACGAGCTCAGCAAAGAACAGACACTAGCTGCTGATATCATATAAATAGACCCAACAGGAGTCAAAACAATTAGGCAAGACAAAGGCCAAGAAATACAGACACAGAGGTCTAAAAACAGACATAAACTGTCCAAGAAATCCCACAAGAACTCAATAACATGCTTTGGCACAATGGCAGGTGTGTGAGTAAACTCAACAACAACACTTTATACACTCAGGTACCATGTTGTAACTCAAAGTAATCTGGGAGTTGGCAACATCATTGCTGCAAGCCAAAAGGTGCATAGCTGGTAGACATGGCTTTCTGGAAACCCCCGTTCAGATGTGGCAAGTTGTAACGACTGGTTGATGCGGGACCAAATGAACAGCTTATAAAATAAGGTAGTTGACCGCCCGTAAATCAACAGAAGATCGTACACTGCCTGGTTCCCGAGGACAAAGAATCGGAGAAGCCAACACTGAAGAAGTAGGGGCAATGAAGCCACGTGTGAGCATGCCATCCAGGTTTTGCTTGACAAGTTGCAAATTTAGATGTGCATCATCAGACGGAAGAGTATTGATATGTTCGGCAGTCGAGACAAGATTAACAGCATGACCTGCGTCTTGACAAGAGGTGGTTGAAGGTACACCATCCCGCAAGAACACCGGACGCAAATCATAATAACTGTCCGAACTGCATTCGGGATATCGCTTGTGCACTTGTTCTAGCCGTAGGTCATCCTGATCAACAGGATCGAGAACCTGCTCAGCGGTAGTGCGGTGAGCCCGCCGGTTCTCATTGCTTGCAGTGGAACGCAAAGCTTGAGACGACATTAGCCTAGAGGAACAAAGTGCTTCAACGAAATTAAAGGAGCTGGGACAGAGACAGTGCCATCAACTGACTGTCCACAGAAGAAGAGAAGTAGATTGAGAAATGGAATCAACTAAGAACCAGAAAGAGCCGAGTTATGACTAGCGGACGAAGAAGGTTGTGTAACAACAGCAGCGCTAGTATGATCATAGGAAGACGGGATATCGGCCGTAGTCGAGAGCCGGAACGAAAAGAAGAATAAGGTGTGCTAAAGAATAACAAAGAGTTGGAAGAATGTGTGAGTCTTTAAATGAAGCTTAACAAAATATTACGGATAGGGCCCAAGGAAACCATTAGGGTTCTAGAAAGCCAACGACTCAGGACAATGATAGGTTCCAGAGGTGGACAGTCAGGCCTGCGCGGATATACGGCCGGGAGGAGAGGATAGAACTCTCTAGGTCGTATGGTCGGTTTGAGGTAAAGAGGCACACTCAACTAATTGATCTTATAACACACGGAAGGGAATAAACAATCACAGGAACACTGAGGTAACGAAGACGACAGAAGGTACTGATGCAATGAAGGCTATCAAGAAACAAGTGATAATTAAAGATATAGTACTAAAGAAGAAGGTACTATCGAAGAAGTGATACTATAAACTAGTATACAAAGAAGAATGGCAAAAGGGGTGTATGTGATTGTTAAGCTTGGGGAGCAAGAGTTAACCTGATCACACAGGGCAGAAGGCAACGCTATTTAAGGCGTTGCAGATTCTGACAACAGAGATCTTCCCAAGCTAGAACCAAATCACAGATAACCGAAAGTGGGGACATACGTAACTCAACGTTACCAGACGCTACTATCAAACCGGATGTTAGTTCACGAGATAAACCAACACGGCAGCAGCAGAACTGAAAATCCCTCAAGACACCCAGGCAACGATATGTCGCGTTACAGCGATATCGGCCTAACAGGTGTGGGCCCCACGCTCAAACGCTGTTGACACAAAAGGAACGAGAATAGCAGTCAACTCAGAATAAGCTGCATCAACTGCAGAGTACCGAGTTACCTAATAGCGATGATCTATAGTGTGCAAGCCGGCCACACCCGAGTAGATAAACCGGAGTGACACCTCAAGGTTACACAGACCACCAAGTGGTATAACCGTATCATCATACGTCCTTGGAACATTAGCGTGACACAACGGAAGCGGGGTAAGGTGCCAGGCATAACCCTATGCAATGGCAATGGCAAGAATGGCTATTCATGACATTAGGACTCAATGCCATGGCCATCTCTTGACGCTCTGCAGAAAATGCGGCGCAGTGCAGCAGCACATGCTCAACGCTCTCGCTTTCATGTTCTTGACAACGGCGGCACCGGTCCGAGTCCGTCTTCTTGATAAGCAGCAGGTAGGGCAACAAGTTGCCTTTACCCACCTTCATCTGGAAGTACGCCGAGGTGAGCCATCTTGGTCCGGAAACCTTGGGCGCCTTAGCACGGAGAACTGGATCACCACCGATGGTACGCAGGTAGTGCGAGCCATGGGAGGGACCAGCGGCGGTGTCTCGCTCAAAAGCCCAGAGAGTCTCCCACTTGTCCATGGTAAACCTCCTAACCCTAGCGAAGACACTGCCCAGTGAGCTGAACTTGCGTTCATCATCACTCTCGAGAGCCTGGCGTGCAACCGCGTCTGCAATCTCGTTCCCCACTATGCCCATGTGCCCGGGACACCACATCACCGTGACTGGCGACGTGAATGTACCGAGGACGCGGCGGGCCTGCCACGCGAAGTGGCCGTGCTTGCGGAGCCGCGCAATGGCAGCTTGGCTGTCGACAAACACATAGCAGGGGCGAGCTTGCTTTGTTTTCTTTTCTGTTTTGGCGAGGAGCGTGAGTGCCTCCACGATGGCGGCGCTCTCGCAGTCTGCAACCTCCACATCTTGCAGTCGATGACTGACTTTCGTTTTGACTTCACCGGTTTTGGTATCGACCACGCACGCTGCAAGTGAGCACCTGGAGCCTTCTTTGGAGCCGTCCGTATACACGGTGACGGCATCGTTCGGAAGTCTTGACAAGAACTGGGCATGCCTGACGGCAGCGTCCTCCTTGGGTCCAGGGTCGACGACGATGGAGATGCGGTCGGTCAGTGGCGGCTGCCAGGGACTATCCCACTCCTGTCGGCGACGTTCTCGTCTCCACATGCCTGCCACCAATGGCTTCAACTCGCGCATGATGCAGCCGAGTCGAGTCTTGACACTCATGTTATGCCCCAGGAGAGGCAGGTCTGAGTCATCGGGGGCAAGCTCGTCCTTGTCGGGTTGGGACGCAACACGGACGGGATGGTTGCGTTGGAGGCGGAGAGTGCGAGCGGCGTAGGCCATGCGTGCTTTGGCGAATCGAATAGAGGGGGGCGGGAGGCCGGCCTCGACTTCGACAGCGCGTGTTGGTGAACCGCGGAATGTACCCAGGATACGGGCGGCAGCTTGGCTTTGCAGTTTCTGGTATACCCTTTGCAGACTGAGCTGGGGTTTTGACGGGTCATACCAGAGAATTGATCCGTAATCGGCGACGGTACCCACACAGGAGATGTAGAGCTGACGGAGTGCCGCGATGGACAGTCCACGCGTGTTCGAAGCGAGCCGAAGCAAGCCGCGGAACGCGATCTCAGCCTTTTGGGTCCGTGCCTGGACGTGCTGTTTAAACGAAAGTCTGTTGTCGAAATGGAAACCTAGCCACTTGACCATCTTTTGGGGACGCACAGTGACATCACCTACTCGGACAGTTTGGGAGGCCCACTTTGCAGCATCGGTGTAGTGGATCAGCTCAGTTTTGCTCTCTTCAAACTCAATGCCGTAGTCGCGAGCCTTGGCCCGCAGCTCCGTCACGAGTTTTTCGAGAAGCGCCGCCGAACGCCTCGGGCTTTTGGACGCCACGGTTACGCTGAAGTCGTCTATATACGACAGCTGAAGTTGTGGTGTGTCGCCGGCCACCCGAGCCACTATATGCCGAGCATACAACAGGAAGAGTAGAGGACTGATGGGGGAACCTTGGGGGATGCCGATGTTAACCGGGGTCATCGGGAACGGCTGACCCTCGATGTGCAGGCCGACAGTACGGTCCTGGAGGAACGAAGCAACCCATTTTCGGAACACCAGGGGAAGACCGAGCTCACGTAAGCTGCGCATCAAGCAGGGCTTTGACACGTGGTCGAAAGCGCCCTTGACGTCAAGGAAGAGAGTGCTTGGAACGAGCTTCATCTCCTTGACCTTCTGCAGGTGGCTGACGTATACGAGAGCGGCGTCCATGGCTGAACGCTGTTTGCGGCCTCCCAGTTGAGTGTCGTCTAGAAGCGAGCTGTCATGGCAATTAGCGAGGTACCCTAAGCGGATCGCAAAGACTTTCTCGAGCACTTTGCCTAGACAGTTGAGCAGTGAGATGATGCGGTAGGACTTTACGACTGAATAATCAGCCTTTCCGTCTTTCGCGAGCACAATCCCAGTAGCTTGCTTCCAGAGTGTGGGGTGTATTCCGAGGCGAGACAGGGCTTTGTAGACGGAGAGAAAGGGCGCGGGATGGGCCTCAAAGGCGATCTGGATGATCTTGGCGTTCATGCCGTCGGGCCCGGGGGCCTTCTTGGCGTTGGCGGACATGATTGCCTCCTTGATCTCGTGGTCTGTAAGGTCAGGCCAGGGGTATATGCTTCGGTCGGTGTCGTTCGGGGGGGTGTCGTGATGGGGGTCGTGATGGGGGTCGTGTGTATCGGCAACGTCAGGTCGGGGGTCGACACCTGCGCTAGACGTAGCACCCAGTAGCGTCAGGAAAGCCTTTTCCTTCTCCTCGGGGGTATTGGCTAACCCGTCTGGCCCCTGGATGGGGGGGAAGTAACTCGCCGTGGCTGGCTTGGTGTATTTCCAGGCTGTGTAGACCTTTTCGTTGTCAGCGTCAGAAAGAAAGGTAGTCCAGTGAGTAGACTTAGCATCTTCGACAGCATGGGTGTACTTGTTGCGAATCGAATGAAACTCAACCAGCGACAGCCTGCCTCGTCTGTATCTTCTCTCTGCGCGCGATGCGGCCTGACGTTGTGATTGTAGCTCGGGCGTCCACCATGGCTTTGCGCGGGCACTGTGCCTCTTCACTGACATGCACCTCTGACAAGCAGATTGCAGGGCCTCGGAAAGCAGTCGCGCCATTGCGTCACCGTCTGCAGAAATCTCTGCCAGGGACAGCTGAAGCTCAAGGTCAGCCTGGCCAGCCAGCCATTCCTTGCGAAACAGCGACCAGTCGGCCGTCTTGGTGTTGAACGCCGGGTTACGTGTTAGGGTTTTGGGTGTGGTGGTGCTGACGTAATCAAAACTGATGGCCCGGTGATCGGAGCCCGTCTCCTGAAGATACCTCCAGTTCGTAAACAGGCCCGGTCGAGACCGCAGGGAAAATGCGAGGTCGATCACCGAGGTCGTGCTGCTGTTGACGTATGTGCCGCCGTTGCGTTCAACGTAGTCGTCGTCGACAATCAGGGTGGCATTCTGCGACATCAGCCAGTTAGCAAAAGAGTCAGCTCGTGGTTCGTGGGGATGCTCTCGCTGGGAATTCCACCAATGGTGATGGAGATTGAAGTCGCCGAGAAGCAAAGTACTGGTGTCAATATTGCGCGATAAAAGATTGGTGCGCTCAATGGTATAGGGGCGGGGTTGGGTCTCGGGGACAGGCTGCACAGTCAGCTGGCGTTCGTTGTAGACATTGAGAAGCGAAAACGGCTCCGACGCAAGGATGCGCAGGGTCTGAATATCGCTCTCAGCATCGCCAAACTCGAACAGCACAGAAAATGGCAGGCCTTGGCGGACGTAGGTCAAGACCCGCGGGCGCAAAGGCATGGCCTTAGCTACCGAGAAGTCGTAGGTTCGATTCCTACCAGTGACGCCAATTTTCTACGAGCAGTCAACCTTGACTGGGGCACTTGGGGTTAGTGCTGCTCGTTGGAAATTCATACCAAAAGCTATTCATGTATTTCCTTTCTGTCATAACTTGGGGATTATATTTGTGGGATCTTAGATGTAACTGCCTCCCTGCCAGGGGTTTGGAGTATATTATGTGTAGTAGCTAGCTTGTTTGAGATTCCGTTAAACCTTGATTCGTGTATAGTATTAATATACACCTCGCCATAACCCTGTCAGGTTCCATGCGAGTAATGAATAAAAAAAAAAAAAAAAAAAACACCTGCATCGACTTTCATCGATGAGGTGACGGGCGCATGCTGCGACGGTGAACGCAGCAGCTCGTCGTCGTCGGAACGCGGTTCCTGGCTCGCCATCTGGGCAAAACTCAGCCCCAGGCGCGTCGTGCGGCGCCTTTCATCGCGCGCGGTCGGTTTCTTGTCCATTTTGTTCGATGCACTGCTCGAACTAGTCTTGGAATCAATTGAGCTGTTGCTCAGAGTCGTTTTGGTGAGTTTTTCTGTCGATTTGGCCATTTTTGACACATGATTCTTTGGCCGGGGTGGACTAGTGTCACGGAATCGTGAATCTCTTGTAGCAAGGCTGTCCTCAGAGGTTCCCACTGGGGTACCCACAATCTTGATCTGTATCGCAGTCGACCTTCGGAGTCCAATGAGCATTCGGACAGTGACACTCGCCAATTAGTCTTCAAGCTGTCTGGCCATTTGGGCGCCTGAGAGGCAACCACTGCGCATGCTGCCGCATAGTCAGAGTCGGCTGACAATGCTTGTTCCCACAGTGTACTGAGGGCTTCCTTACGGAACGGGGATGGCAGTGTAACGCGAGCAGATCTGACTTTCAGGGCACCGTCGGGCAAACACTGGAGGAGCTGTTGGTTGCGAGCTTGTAGGCGGGGATCATCGGGACCTGAAGGCATGTGAAGACGGGAGAGAGCATCGGGCAGTGGGGACAGTTTCCCGGGACGGTGTTCCAGTGTTAGGTCAAACTCGCTTAGCAGGTTAGCCCAACGAGCTTGCCTCTCTGTTAACTGTTGCGCAGAGGTAAAATGCAACAAGTTCTTGTGGTCTGTTAACACTCGGATGGGTCCCTGGGCGCCACGTAACTCTCCTCTCCACTCTTTCAGGGCTCGGACAATTGCCAACATTTCTTTGTCATGGATCTCATAGTTGGACTCGGCAGGAGACAGCTTCTGGCTGATGTAGGCACATGGAAACAGGCCATCTGGATGCTGCTGCAATAGGACAGCTCCAGTGCTGTAGCCTGAAGAGTCAGCTTCGACAGTTGTTGGCAGAGAGTGGTCGAAGAGGCGCAAGATGTTACGGGTTGAGAACCCGTGGTTGGATCAGACAGAGCTGATCCAGTGCTTTCGAATGCAGGTCGTTTCACCGAATTTGGACAAGGTTTCGGATGAACTTCGGCAACTCTTCGGAGGCTTCGGAGAGCTCGGACCGGGTCGGACTTGAGGTCCGTGGGTAGGATTCGCCTAATCCGGCAGGATGCAAAAAGGTCCGAAGTGTTCCGAGGGAAACTGAGGGATTCCGACGGGATCGGAGTTAACCTCGAGTTATCGCCGAAAACTCGGACATAAGGAGCTCACGGAGGGATATTGAGCCGATCGGGAACTTGCATTTGTAAGCACAAAAATGTCTATATAGTAGACCCAAATCCGCTGTTTAGTTTAGTCTTTCTTCTACCTTTTTCTCTCCATCAAAAGATAATAAACAGCATTCTGGTCATAACTGCAAGACTCTCTTGTACTTAGTGAACCGCTCACATATTATCTTTTGATCCTTTATTGTTTCTTAGAAGTTTGTGAGGAAACTTCATTGCCCCCTATTGTTTCTTAGAAGTTTGTGAGGAAACTTCATTGCCCCCTATTGTTTCTTAGAAGTTTGTGAGGAAACTTCATCACCCCCTATTGTTTCTTAGAAGTTTGTGAGGAAACTTCATCACCCTCCTACCGTGCCATACTTGACGAATGAAGTACGGCATCACATCAAGCCCCCGCAGTACAAGCCCCGTACAGCCACCCTCGCCCTCATTCTGGTCCGCATCCGAAGACAACGCGTCCCCTATACGCCGTCGAGCCAGAATGAGTAACGACAAGATGGAAGATGTTCTGGCTGGACTTGCGCTTGACCAGCCTGGCCCCTCCCGGCAACAAGCCGAGGCGCCCCCACAGCAGAGTTCAGACACCCCAGGATTGGAGGTGTTCACCCCGGAGCAACTAAGAGTGATCCAGATGTTGCTACGAAGCCAAGTCCTGTTACAGGCAACCGCCCCCCCGGCACCTGCACCTGCCCCGGTAGCCCCTACCCCGGCGCCAGTACGTACCCCGGGCCCCTTCGCCCCGATGATCGACCATCGGTACAACGCAAAATGGCCGGAGTGGGACGGAAAGACAGCGTCGTTCCCGCGATTCTTCAAACAGTTGAAGGCCCGAGCTCAGATCGAATCACAAGTCGTTGGCTCCTCCCAGGCAATTTGCCTAAGTGTTTTCATGGCCATTCCCACAGAGCAACAGGCCAGAGTTGAACAGTGGTTCACTGACGGAGCCACTCATGGTTGGGATTGGGACGCCTACCTTGGCCATATCCATGACCAATTCGAAGACAAGGAGGCTATTCAGAAGGCGGGTCAAAAGCTTTTGACCATGCAGATGGGAAACCATCAGAGTTTTATATCGTTCTTGCAGGATTTCGAGCATCAAGTTGGCCTTTGTGGAGGTTTAGATTGGCCAGACCGTGTGAAGATCATGTACCTGAATTCCGCTATCAACCAAACGTTACAGGTACACCTCACGGCAAAAAACCTCCCCAACGATGATTACCCGCGTTGGGTTGAGAAGGTGAAGACGGTGGCTGGCCGAGTGGAAGCGTTGCCAGGATACCGGTCGAAGGACACGTCCAAGACCTCGACGTGGTACGCGAAAACTAGAGGTGGAGCAAGGTTCGCCGAAGTGGTGACCCCAAGTGTCGCAAATCAGCAGACGCGAATCGACAACGACGGAGACACCATGATGACAGGTGTCAACGCCCTCCAAGGCCGCGCCTCGAACAACTATGGACAACGCCCCCGAAAGTCCCGCGCCCCTTGGAGAACCCCGGCGGAGATAGAAACCGCTAGATCCAGCAACGCTTGTTTCCGCTGTCTTGCCAAGGGCCACCGATCCTTCGAATGCCCCAAGTTTGCCCCGGCCCGTGCGCCCGCAAGAGTGAACCGCACGACAATCCAACAAGCCCCCGAATCGATGGATGATGTGGCCGATGACCTTTCCGACGACGAGGAAAAAGAGTAGACTCTGGGAAAAGTCGCCCCCAGGGTCATAAGAAGAAGAGCCCCAACAATTGCGATGTTCCGCTCGATGTATTTAAAGATTTACACTCCACTCCGTTCCTAATTGAAGCATTTATTAACAATTCCTTTTACTGTGATGCTTTATTTGACAGTGGATGCCTTGTAACATCGGCGTTCAACGAGACTTTGGTGAGAAAGAAAGGGCTCCAGCGCATCCCGATAAGAAGACGGGAACTCAAGTTAGCCGAAAACGACGAAAAAAAAAGATGGATCTCAGAGATGGCGTTCTGCGATCTAGATATTGACGGCCGGACAGAAAGAATTTTCGGGTACGTCATCCCGAACCTAGCATACGACATGATTTTGGGAAAACCCTGGATGGAAAGGAATGACGTTGTCTACCTGGCGAAAGAACGAGTCATACGCCTCGGAAGCGAAGAAGATGCCCAAGTTGTGAGAGAAAAAGGATGGCTCGACGCCCATATAACAACCACAAAAGCGAGCATGGTGATGGCATCCGTCTTTGCTGCAGAAATCCGGCGCAGCAAGAAAAAGAATGAAGACATAGAGGTTTTTGCTGCCACCATCGAAGACATCAACAAGGCATTGCAAGTAAAACCTCGTGTTACCCTACAAGAGATCGACAAACGACTGCCTAGCGAACTCAAACACTTGGCAGAAGTGTTTTTAGACGACGAAAAGGACGACCAACCCCCGAACCGCCCCGGAATAGACCACGCTATCAACCTGACGAAAGACAAACAAGGGCGAGAGAACGAAGTCCCGTGGGGTCCCTTGTACAGCATGTCCCGCGACGAGCTGTTAGTCTTACGGAAAACCCTCTCGGACCATCTGGACAGGAATTGGATTCGAGCCAGCAGCTCTCCCGGCGGCGCGCCTGTTCTTTTCGCACGTAAGCCTGGAGGAGGGTTGCGCTTTTGCGTTGACTACCGCGGCATTAACGCCATTACTGAAAAAGACCGATACCCGCTTCCTTTGATCAGTGAGACACTACGAGCGTTGTCTAAGGCGAAGTACTTCACAAAGGTCGATGTTCGTGCCGCTTTCCACAAGATTCGCATAAAAGAGGGAGATGAATGGAAAACGGCCTTCCGCACACGTTTTGGACTTTTTGAATGGCTGGTGACGCCTTTTGGACTCACCGGAGCCCCTGCAACCTTTCAACGGTATATCAATTCAACCCTGCAAGAATATTTGGACGACTTCTGCTCCGCGTATATTGACGACGTCCTGATTTACACCGACGGCACCTACGCAGACCACATGGAAAAAGTTAACCTCGTCATCAAGAAATTGGGAAATGCAGGTCTCCGTTTAGACATCGACAAGTGCGAATTCGCAGTTTTTGAAACAAAGTACCTAGGTTTCATCATCCAAGCAGGCAAAGGTGTCAAAGTCGACCCAGCAAAGGTCGCTGCCATACGAGAATGGACACCACCCACCAATGTCAAGGGCGTTCGAAGTTTTATAGGATTCGCAAATTTTTACCGCCAGTTTATCGATTCCTTCAGCGACGTGGCGGCTCCACTAGTCAGGCTAACGAAGAAAGGCACCGCATGGACCTGGGGCCCAGTCGAAGAACGAGCTTTCGAGACGCTGAAGAACCTTTTTATTACCGCCCCGGTTCTGGCGATGTGGGACGAAGACAGGAAGACGATCGTGGAATGCGACTGTTCTGGATGGGCCCTGGGAGGAACTCTATCCCAAGTGGACGACGAAGGCGAACTGCGCCCAGTAGCATTCTTTTCCAAGAAGCTGTCCCCTGCCGAGGTCAACTATGAGATTCACGACAAAGAGCTCCTGGCAGTTGTGAAGTGCTTGGAAGAGTGGAGGGGCGAATTGAAGAGTCTTGGCGCCCCCTTCAAAATATTGACCGACCACAAGAACCTGCAATACTTTATGACGACACGGAAACTTTCAGAGCGGCAGGTTCGGTGGTCCCAGAAGCTTTCAGAATACGACTTCCAGCTTGAGTTCCGATCAGGAAGCAAAAGTGGTAAACCCGACGCCCTGAGCAGACGAGAACAAGACATTCCTCAAGGCGAAGACGACGACAGGTTAAAATCTCGGATCATGAGACTTGTCAAGGACCATTGGGTGTCACCAGATGCAGCAGTAATGATGACCCCGGCCCACGTTACCCAACCCGCGGACCGGATCCCTAACGGTGCGCAGCTTTTCGCGCAACTCCACCTGCAGGAACTATGGGATACAGCTAAGACGAAGGATTCGGATATTGCACTCATGTACCAAGCGTTGGCCAGTGGCGAACGAAGTTTTCCTCCTACCATCTCGAGAAAAGTCACGATCTCTATAGCGGAATGCGAGTTCGACGAGCGCGGCGCTCTAGTATATCGGCACAAACTGTTCGTGCCTGACTGGGAACCATTGCGAACTGCGCTGATCCAGAAAACACACGACTCACATGTCACAGGACACCCAGGTCGAGACGGCACGCTTGCGATTCTGTCCCGGGAATTCTTTTGGCCTGGCATTTCAAGAGAGGTGCGCCAATTCTGCGCCAATTGTGACGTGTGTGGACGATCCAAAGTATGGCGAGAAAGAAAGAAGGGACTCTTACGACCACTGCCTATCCCTGAACGACCACACTCGGAACTCGGTATCGATTTTATGACGGAACTACCTGCACGAAAGACTGGCGACCCACGATACTTGATGGTCATTGTGGACCGACTTACTGGAGCTGTCAGCTTGGAGGCCATGACAACTATGGCAGCCGAAAAGTGTGCAGAGCGGTTCGTACACTGCCACTGGAAACACCACGGCTTCCCTCACGCCTTAACATCAGACCGTGGAAGCAATTGGACGAGCGAATTTTGGACCAAGTTGTGCGAACTGACAGGGATCGAACAGAGACTGTCAACTGCCTTCCACCCAGAAACCGACGGAGCGACAGAAAGGATGAACCAGGAAGTGTTGGCCTACCTACGAGCATTCATTACTTATTCACAATACGACTGGCCCGACCTGCTACCATCCGCTATGTTAGCAATCAACAACCGAAACACTTCGACAGGAATGAGCCCCTTTTTCCTCACGCACGGCTACCATGTCAGTCCAATTCAGCAGGTCATCGCCGATCAGGCTCTTCACGGAGTTTTGGAGGCCACAGATGCGGAGAAGTTCGTTCAAAAGCTACGCGAAGGTTGGGAACTGGCACAAGCAGCAATGGCCACCCGTCAACAGGAAATGGAAGACCAGGCAAACAGATCACGTGGTGCCCAGGAACGCTTCGAAGTGGGTGACCTTGTATGGTTAAAACTCAAAAATATCAGCACTCCGCAACTGTTGAAGAAGCTTGCTTGGGCCAATGCCAAGTACCGCGTCACGAAAGTGGTTTCTCCCCATGTGGTCGAGCTTGATGTACCAACAAACATCCATCCCCGCTTCCATGTCGACCTCCTTAAACGAGCACCGAACAACCCGTTGCCCTCCCAAGAAACAGACGATGCCCAGCCTCCACACATTGAAGAGAACGACTACGGCGAGCCTGAATTTTTAGTCGAACAAATCCTGAGAAGTCGACGAAGACGCATTGGAAGGGGATTTCGAAGAGAACTACTCGTTAAATGGGTTGGATACGCAGAGCCCGATTGGAGACCACGAGCCGATTTTGAGGAGACTGAAGCACTGGACGCCTTTGAAGCGAAGTTTGGAGACGACGATGACGTTGGTGAACCAGAAGCCGGTGCGAGGACAGGGCCGCCCACACAGAGGAGAAGAGGGGGGTAATGTTACGGGTTGAGAACCCGTGGTTGGATCAGACAGAGCTGATCCAGTGCTTTCGAATGCAGGTCGTTTCACCGAATTTGGACAAGGTTTCGGATGAACTTCGGCAACTCTTCGGAGGCTTCGGAGAGCTCGGACCGGGTCGGACTTGAGGTCCGTGGGTAGGATTCGCCTAATCCGGCAGGATGCAAAAAGGTCCGAAGTGTTCCGAGGGAAACTGAGGGATTCCGACGGGATCGGAGTTAACCTCGAGTTATCGCCGAAAACTCGGACATAAGGAGCTCACGGAGGGATATTGAGCCGATCGGGAACTTGCATTTGTAAGCACAAAAATGTCTATATAGTAGACCCAAATCCGCTGTTTAGTTTAGTCTTTCTTCTACCTTTTTCTCTCCATCAAAAGATAATAAACAGCATTCTGGTCATAACTGCAAGACTCTCTTGTACTTAGTGAACCGCTCACACAAGACGGGCGAAGCACAGAAGAGATCTTTGAGTGACGAGAAGGCAGCTTGGCATTCTGGAGACCAGACGAAGGGAACTAGGTGACCAGTCAGTGAAGTGAGAGGGACGGCTACTTCGGCAAAGTTCTTGATGAACGGGCGGTAAAAATTGGCAAATCCTAGGAAGCCACGGAGCTCTTTCTTGGAACTGGGTACGGGCCAGTCTTTCACTGCTTGCACCTTGGCAGGATCCATTGTTGCTTTTCCAGGCTTGATGATGTAGCCCAGGTACTTGACTTCTTGTACACCGAACTCGCACTTGTCGATGTCAACCGTCAGTCCGGCCTTCACGAGCTTGGCTAGGACGTGGTTAACTTGTTCCTTGTGCTCGTCGAGGGAGCCATCGGTGTACACTAGGATGTCATCAACGTAAGCAGAACAAAACAGGTCGAGGTACTTTTGCAATACGGAATTCAGGAAGCGTTGGAATTGGGCAGGAGCATTGGACAAACCAAACGGCATCACGTTCCATTCAAAGGAGCCCAGGCGCGTACGGAAAGCGGTCTTCCATTCGTGGCCTGGCTCGATACGGATATTATGGAACGCTGCAACGACGTCAAGCTTAGTGAACCACTTTGAACGGCTGATTTTTTTTTTTTTTTTTTTTTTTTTATTCATTACTCGCATGGAACCTGGTAGGGTTATGGCGAGGTGCAGTAAATCTACACATAGCAAGGTACAATAAAACAACATCCAAACTCCAGCAAAAATCAACGACAAAGGAAATACGTCGTGGTCTTTTTTTTTTTTTTTTTATTCATTACTCGCATGGAACCTGATAGGGTTATGGCGAGGTGCAGTAAATCTACACATAGCAAGGTACAATAAAACAACATCCAAACTCCAGCAAAAATCAACGACAAAGGAAATACGTCGTGGTCGACACCGTAATTTGTCCAAAGACACAAGCACCAATTCCTCCTCACTCCTCAACTTCCTCCACTCTCCTCCCACCACTACTTTCTCTTCTCCCCACACCTTCTACCCAGGCCTTTGTGCAAAAACCCGTCTTGCGAACAAACTTCAGCAGCACCTCGGTTCCGTTATTCGTGTTGAAAAGCGTCGGAAGATCTAGCGACTTAGGACTCAATGCCATGGCCATCTCTTGACGCTCTGCAGAAAATGCGGCGCAGTGCAGCAGCACATGCTCAACGCTCTCGCTTTCATGTTCTTGACAACGGCGGCACCGGTCCGAGTCCGTCTTCTTGATAAGCAGCAGGTAGGGCAACAAGTTGCCTTTACCCACCTTCATCTGGAAGTACGCCGAGGTGAGCCATCTTGGTCCGGAAACCTTGGGCGCCTTAGCACGGAGAACTGGATCACCACCGATGGTACGCAGGTAGTGCGAGCCATGGGAGGGACCAGCGGCGGTGTCTCGCTCAAAAGCCCAGAGAGTCTCCCACTTGTCCATGGTAAACCTCCTAACCCTAGCGAAGACACTGCCCAGTGAGCTGAACTTGCGTTCATCATCACTCTCGAGAGCCTGGCGTGCAACCGCGTCTGCAATCTCGTTCCCCACTATGCCCATGTGCCCGGGACACCACATCACCGTGACTGGCGACGTGAATGTACCGAGGACGCGGCGGGCCTGCCACGCGAAGTGGCCGTGCTTGCGGAGCCGCGCAATGGCAGCTTGGCTGTCGACAAACACATAGCAGGGGCGAGCTTGCTTTGTTTTCTTTTCTGTTTTGGCGAGGAGCGTGAGTGCCTCCACGATGGCGGCGCTCTCGCAGTCTGCAACCTCCACATCTTGCAGTCGATGACTGACTTTCGTTTTGACTTCACCGGTTTTGGTATCGACCACGCACGCTGCAAGTGAGCACCTGGAGCCTTCTTTGGAGCCGTCCGTATACACGGTGACGGCATCGTTCGGAAGTCTTGACAAGAACTGGGCATGCCTGACGGCAGCGTCCTCCTTGGGTCCAGGGTCGACGACGATGGAGATGCGGTCGGTCAGTGGCGGCTGCCAGGGACTATCCCACTCCTGTCGGCGACGTTCTCGTCTCCACATGCCTGCCACCAATGGCTTCAACTCGCGCATGATGCAGCCGAGTCGAGTCTTGACACTCATGTTATGCCCCAGGAGAGGCAGGTCTGAGTCATCGGGGGCAAGCTCGTCCTTGTCGGGTTGGGACGCAACACGGACGGGATGGTTGCGTTGGAGGCGGAGAGTGCGAGCGGCGTAGGCCATGCGTGCTTTGGCGAATCGAATAGAGGGGGGCGGGAGGCCGGCCTCGACTTCGACAGCGCGTGTTGGTGAACCGCGGAATGTACCCAGGATACGGGCGGCAGCTTGGCTTTGCAGTTTCTGGTATACCCTTTGCAGACTGAGCTGGGGTTTTGACGGGTCATACCAGAGAATTGATCCGTAATCGGCGACGGTACCCACACAGGAGATGTAGAGCTGACGGAGTGCCGCGATGGACAGTCCACGCGTGTTCGAAGCGAGCCGAAGCAAGCCGCGGAACGCGATCTCAGCCTTTTGGGTCCGTGCCTGGACGTGCTGTTTAAACGAAAGTCTGTTGTCGAAATGGAAACCTAGCCACTTGACCATCTTTTGGGGACGCACAGTGACATCACCTACTCGGACAGTTTGGGAGGCCCACTTTGCAGCATCGGTGTAGTGGATCAGCTCAGTTTTGCTCTCTTCAAACTCAATGCCGTAGTCGCGAGCCTTGGCCCGCAGCTCCGTCACGAGTTTTTCGAGAAGCGCCGCCGAACGCCTCGGGCTTTTGGACGCCACGGTTACGCTGAAGTCGTCTATATACGACAGCTGAAGTTGTGGTGTGTCGCCGGCCACCCGAGCCACTATATGCCGAGCATACAACAGGAAGAGTAGAGGACTGATGGGGGAACCTTGGGGGATGCCGATGTTAACCGGGGTCATCGGAAACGGCTGACCCTCGATGTGCAGGCCGACAGTACGGTCCTGGAGGAACGAAGCAACCCATTTTCGGAACACCAGGGGAAGACCGAGCTCACGTAAGCTGCGCATCAAGCAGGGCTTTGACACGTGGTCGAAAGCGCCCTTGACGTCAAGGAAGAGAGTGCTTGGAACGAGCTTCATCTCCTTGACCTTCTGCAGGTGGCTGACGTATACGAGAGCGGCGTCCATGGCTGAACGCTGTTTGCGGCCTCCGAGTTGAGTGTCGTCTAGAAGCGAGCTGTCATGGCAATTAGCGAGGTACCCTAAGCGGGTCGCAAAGACTTTCTCGAGCACTTTGCCTAGACAGTTGAGCAGTGAGATGATGCGGTAGGACTTTACGACTGAATAATCAGCCTTTCCGTCTTTCGCGAGCACAATCCCAGTAGCTTGCTTCCAGAGTGTGGGGTGTATTCCGAGGCGAGACAGGGCTTTGTAGACGGAGAGAAAGGGCGCGGGATGGGCCTCAAAGGCGATCTGGATGATCTTGGCGTTCATGCCGTCGGGCCCGGGGGCCTTCTTGGCGTTGGCGGACATGATTGCCTCCTTGATCTCGTGGTCTGTAAGGTCAGGCCAGGGGTATATGCTTCGGTCGGTGTCGTTCGGGGGGGTGTCGTGATGGGGGTCGTGATGGGGGTCGTGATGGGGGTCGTGTGTATCGGCAACGTCAGGTCGGGGGTCGACACCTGCGCTAGACGTAGCACCCAGTAGCGTCAGGAAAGCCTTTTCCTTCTCCTCGGGGGTATTGGCTAACCCGTCTGGCCCCTGGATGGGGGGGAAGTAACTCGCCGTAGCTGGCTTGGTGTATTTCCAGGCTGTGTAGACCTTTTCGTTGTCAGCGTCAGAAAGAAAGGTAGTCCAGTGAGTAGACTTAGCATCTTCGACAGCATGGGTGTACTTGTTGCGAATCGAATGAAACTCAACCAGCGACAGCCTGCCTCGTCTGTATCTTCTCTCTGCGCGCGATGCGGCCTGACGTTGTGATTGCAGCTCGGGCGTCCACCATGGCTTTGCGCGGGCACTGTGTCTCTTCACTGACATGCACCTCTGACAAGCAGATTGCAGGGCCTCGGAAAGCAGTCGCGCCATTGCGTCACCGTCTGCAGAAATCTCTGCCAGGGACAGCTGAAGCTCAAGGTCGGCCTGGCCAGCCAGCCATTCCTTGCGAAACAGCGACCAGTCGGCCGTCTTGGTGTTGAACGCCGGGTTACGTGTTAGGGTTTTGGGTGTGGTGGTGCTGACGTAATCAAAACTGATGGCCCGGTGATCGGAGCCCGTCTCCTGAAGATACCTCCAGTTCGTAAACAGGCCCGGTCGAGACCGCAGGGAAAATGCGAGGTCGATCACCGAGGTCGTGCTGCTGTTGACGTATGTGCCGCCGTTGCGTTCAACGCAGTCGTCGTCGACAATCAGGGTGGCATTCTGCGACATCAGCCAGTTAGCAAAAGAGTCAGCTCGTGGTTCGTGGGGATGCTCTCGCTGGGAATTCCACCAATGGTGATGGAGATTGAAGTCGCCGAGAAGCAAAGTACTGGTGTCAATATTGCGCGATAAAAGATTGGTGCGCTCAATGGTATAGGGGCGGGGTTGGGTCTCGGGGACAGGCTGCACAGTCAGCTGGCGTTCGTTGTAGACATTGAGAAGCGAAAACGGCTCCGACGCAAGGATGCGCAGGGTCTGAATATCGCTCTCAGCATCGCCAAACTCGAACAGCACAGAAAATGGCAGGCCTTGGCGGACGTAGGTCAAGACCCGCGGGCGCAAAGGCATGGCCTCGAGATTCCTAACATTAAACGGCACAACCAGGGTGAAGCCCGGCTGCGTCAATGTTCTATACCCAGCTTTGAGTTTTATGGTGTAAGGCTCCTGGATGCAGACAATGTCCGCCTTTCCGGTTGCAGCAGCCTCAAGTATTGTCTCATGAACAGCCTTCATTTTGTGCACGTTGTGCTGAAGGATGCGTAGACGTTGTCCGGCCGTAGGGCCCTCTTTCATAGGCGAGGGGGGCCGTCTGTCGTAGATTTGCGGTCAACGTAGGGCACTGCTGGGACAATAGCGCCGCCGACGTTGACGTTTTTGCCGACACACTTGTCGTAGTCAGCCTGGGTCAGGGCCTCGACGACCACCGAGCCAGCCTGCTTACCCTTGGCAGGGACCACAAGCCAGCGCAGCGAGTCGGAGATCTTGACGCCGTTGAAGTCCGCCATGTCCTTGGGCAGCTCCTTGAGACTGTCGAAACCGTCTTCAATCGGCACACCGTGGATGACAAAGCAGAGCTTTGACGACTTGTGTGTTCTGGAGCCGGGAGATGTGGCGCGCGTGAACTCGCAGGCGCCAAAGCAGGACAGCTCCTTGACCACGCGCTGCAGATTGGAGGTCATCAATCTGACGGCCTCACTGTCCACAGCGTGCAGCAAGATGTTGCCCGCCTTGGTGCGCTGGACCGCAGACACTGCAGTCTTGCCAAGAAGGCGGTTCACCGCGTCGCGCACGCGTCGCTGGGGCAGCGCGCTGGCTCTCGACTCGGGTGTGGTGACAATAACGACGGCCGTTTTCTCGCGAGGGGCAGTCGTGGTGGTCGTGGTGGTGGTCGTGTTGGGGGCGGGGGTCGTGGTTTTGTCGGCAGCCTTCTTCTGGGCGCGCTTGGCGACTACGGTCCACGTGTCGGGGGACTCAGTGGGCGCGTCGGCATCAGCCATAGCCGTGTCCGGGGCGGGAGGCGAGGCGGCGTCATCGGTAGTAGTAGTGGCGGTCGAGGTGGTGGTCGAGGTAGTGGTGTCGGGTGTGCTGGACTGGTCTCCAGCGGTGTCGATGACCATAGCATCAGCCTGGTCAGTGGCGGCGGTTGTGGCGGTTGCGGCGGTCGCAGCATTTTTTTTGGCCTTTTTGCCGCGGCGTCTGCGCTTATTGGCCTTAGGCGCAGGGGTGGCGTTTTTTTTGCTGGCACAGGGCTCACTGCCCAGGACAGAAGGCGCGGCTGGCACCTCAGGTGTCTGTGTCGCAGCCTCGCTGTACGCAGCCACGGCTGCAGCCTCG
Organism: Berkeleyomyces rouxiae; assembly: GCF_048999995.1. Lineage (NCBI taxonomy): Eukaryota > Fungi > Ascomycota > Sordariomycetes > Microascales > Ceratocystidaceae > Berkeleyomyces > Berkeleyomyces rouxiae. Next base: position 1,142,962 of record NW_027396497.1, on the reverse strand, counting down.
TGTGCTGGCTTGGGGCGGGCAGCCTTTGAGACTTCCATCTCAACCAGCGTTTTGTGGTCGTGGCGCGACATTACGACGAGCCCGCACTCGTTGCCAAACTGGCGCAGGATGCGCATCAGCTGGGCCTCGGAGGCTGACTCCTTGAGTCGTTCTAGAACAAGGAAGACCTCGTTCATGATGGCGGCGTTCTGCTCGTCGCGCCGGCGCTTGCGCTCCAACATGAGAGCAATCTCTCGGGCGCGCTTCGCCGGAATCGTCTGGTCGTTGTTGTTTTTTTTTTTTTTTTTATTCATTACTCGCATGGAACCTGATAGGGTTATGGCGAGGTGCAGTAAATCTACACATAGCAAGGTACAATAAAACAAAATCCAAACTCCAACAAAAATCAACGACAAAGGAAATACGTCGTGTTCGACACCGTAATTTGTCCAAAGACACAAGCACCAACTCCTCCTCACTCCTCAACTTCCTCCACTCTCCTCACACCACTACTTTCTCTTCTCCCCACACCTTCTACCCAGGCCTTTGTGCAAAAACCCGTCTTGCGAACAAACTTCAGCAGCACCTCGGTTCCGTTATTCGTATTGAAGAGCGTCGGGAGATCTAGCGACTTAGGACTCAATGCCATGGCCATCTCTTGACGCTCTGCAGAAAATGCGGCGCAGTGCAGCAGCACATGCTCAACGCTCTCGCTTTCATGTTCTTGACAGCGGCGGCACCGGTCCGAGTCCGTCTTCTTGATGAGCAGCAGGTAGGGCAACAAGTTGCCTTTACCCACCTTCATCTGGAAGTACGCCGAGGTTAGCCATCTTGGTCCGGAAACCTTAGGCGCCTTAGCACGGAGAACTGGATCACCACCGATGGTACGCAGGTAGTGCGAGCCGTGGGAGGGACCAGCGGCGGTGTCTCGCTCAAAAGCCCAGAGAGTCTCCCACTTGTCCATGGTAAACCTCCTAACCCGAGCGAAGACACTGCCCAGTGAGCTGAACTTGCGTTCATCATCACTCTCGAGAGCCTGGCGTGCAACCGCGTCTGCAATCTCGTTCCCCACTATGCCCATGTGCCCGGGACACCACATCACCGTGACTGGCGACGTGAATGTACCGAGGACGCGGCGGGCCTGCCACGCGAAGTGGCCGTGCTTGCGGAGCCGCGCAATGGCAGCTTGGCTGTCGACAAACACATAGCAGGGGCGAGCTTGCTTTGTTATTTTTTCTGTTTTGGCGAGGAGCGTGAGTGCCTCCACGATGGCGGCGCTCTCGCAGTCTGCAACCTCCACATCTTGCAGTCGATGACTGACTTTCGTTTTGATTTCACCGGTTTTTGTATCGACCACGCACGCTGCAAGTGAGCACCTGGAGCCTTCTTTAGAGCCGTCCGTATACACGGTGACGGCATCGTTCGGAAGTCTTGGCAAGAACTGGGCATGCCTGACGGCAGCGTCCTCCTTGGGTCCAGGGTCGACGACGATGGAGATGCGGTCGGTCAGTGGCGGCTGCCAGGGACTATCCCACTCCTGTCGGCGACGTTCTCGTCTCCACATGCCTGCCACCAATGGCTTCAACTCGCGCATGATGCAGCCGAGTCGAGTCTTGACACTCATGTTATGCCCCAGGAGAGGCAGGTCTGAGTCATCGGGGGCAAGCTCGTCCTTGTCGGGTTGGGACGCAACACGGACGGGATGGTTGCGTTGGAGGCGGAGAGTGCGAGCGGCGTAGGCCATGCGTGCTTTGGCGAATCGAATAGAGGGGGGCGGGAGGCCGGCCTCGACTTCGACGGCGCGTGTTGGTGAACCGCGGAATGTACCTAGGATACGGGCGGCAGCTTGGCTTTGCAGTTTCTGGTATACCCTTTGCAGACTGAGCTGGGGTTTTGACGGGTCATACCAGAGAATTGATCCGTAATCGGCGACGGTACCCACACAGGAGATGTAGAGCTGACGGAGTGCCGCGATGGACAGTCCACGCGTGTTCGAAGCGAGCCGAAGCAAGCCGCGGAACGCGATCTCAGCCTTTTGGGTCCGTGCCTGGACGTGCTGTTTAAACGAAAGTCTGTTGTCGAAATGGAAACCTAGCCACTTGACCATCTTTTGGGGACGCACAGTGACATCACCTACTCGGACAGTTTGGGAGGCCCACTTTGCAGCATCGGTGTAGTGGATCAGCTCAGTTTTGCTCTCTTCAAACTCAATGCCGTAGTCGCGAGCCTTGGCCCGCAGCTCCGTCACGAGTTCTTCGAGAAGCGCCGCCGAACGCCTCGGGCTTTTGGACGCCACGGTTACGCTGAAGTCGTCTATATACGACAGCTGAAGTTGTGGTGTGTCGCCGGCCACCCGAGCCACTATATGCCGAGCATACAACAGGAAGAGTAGAGGACTGATGGGGGAACCTTGGGGGATGCCGATGTTAACCGGGGTCATCGGAAACGGCTGACCCTCGATGTGCAGGCCGACAGTACGGTCCTGGAGGAACGAAGCAACCCATTTTCGGAACACCAGGGGAAGACCGAGCTCACGTAAGCTGCGCATCAAGCAGGGCTTTGACACGTGGTCGAAAGCGCCCTTGACGTCAAGGAAGAGCGTGCTTGGAACGAGCTTCATCTCCTTGACCTTCTGCAGGTGGCTGACGTATACGAGAGCGGCGTCCATGGCTGAACGCTGTTTGCGGCCTCCCAGTTGAGTGTCGTCTAGAAGCGAGCTGTCATGGCAATTAGCGAGGTACCCTAAGCGGGTCGCAAAGACTTTCTCGAGCACTTTGCCTAGACAGTTGAGCAGTGAGATGATGCGGTAGGACTTTACGACTGAATAATCAGCCTTTCCGTCTTTCGCGAGCACAATCCCAGTAGCTTGCTTCCAGAGTGTGGGGTGTATTCCGAGGCGAGACAGGGCTTTGTAGACGGAGAGAAAGGGCGCGGGATGGGCCTCAAAGGCGATCTGGATGGGTCGTTGTTGTTGTTGTTGGTGTTGTTGGTGTTGTTGGTGTCGTTCTCATCGCGCTGAGCCTGGCTGAACACGAACAGGTTCCCATCCAGTGCATTAGGCGTCGGCGTTGTCGCGTCCGAGTCGCGCGAGTCGGGTGTCGAGGGAATCTCAACCACCGGCGCATCTTCAACACCTGCATCGACTTTCATCGATGAGGTGACGGGCGCATGCTGCGACGGTGAACGCAGCAGCTCGTCGTCGTCGGAACGCGGTTCCTGGCTCGCCATCTGGGCAAAACTCAGCCCCAGGCGCGTCGTGCGGCGCCTTTCATCGCGCGCGGTCGGTTTCTTGTCCATTTTGTTCGATGCACTGCTCGAACTAGTCTTGGAATCAATTGAGCTGTTGCTCAGAGTCGTTTTGGTGAGTTTTTCTGTCGATTTGGCCATTTTTGACACATGATTCTTTGGCCGGGGTGGACTAGTGTCACGGAATCGTGAATCTCTTGTAGCAAGGCTGTCCTCAGAGGTTCCCACTGGGGTACCCACAATCTTGATCTGTATCGCAGTCGACCTTCGGAGTCCAATGAGCATTCGGACAGTGACACTCGCCAATTAGTCTTCAAGCTGTCTGGCCATTTGGGCGCCTGAGAGGCAACCACTGCGCATGCTGCCGCATAGTCAGAGTCGGCTGACAATGCTTGTTCCCACAGTGTACTGAGGGCTTCCTTACGGAACGGGGATGGCAGTGTAACGCGAGCAGATCTGACTTTCAGGGCACCGTCGGGCAAACACTGGAGGAGCTGTTGGTTGCGAGCTTGTAGGCGGGGATCATCGGGACCTGAAGGCATGTGAAGACGGGAGAGAGCATCGGGCAGTGGGGACAGTTTCCCGGGACGGTGTTCCAGTGTTAGGTCAAACTCGCTTAGCAGGTTAGCCCAACGAGCTTGCCTCTCTGTTAACTGTTGCGCAGAGGTAAAATGCAACAAGTTCTTGTGGTCTGTTAACACTCGGATGGGTCCCTGGGCGCCACGTAACTCTCCTCTCCACTCTTTCAGGGCTCGGACAATTGCCAACATTTCTTTGTCATGGATCTCATAGTTGGACTCGGCAGGAGACAGCTTCTGGCTGATGTAGGCACATGGAAACAGGCCATCTGGATGCTGCTGCAATAGGACAGCTCCAGTGCTGTAGCCTGAAGAGTCAGCTTCGACAGTTGTTGGCAGAGAGTGGTCGAAGAGGCGCAAGACGGGCGAAGCACAGAAGAGATCTTTGAGTGACGAGAAGGCAGCTTGGCATTCTGGAGACCAGACGAAGGGAACTAGGTGACCAGTCAGTGAAGTGAGAGGGACGGCTACTTCGGCAAAGTTCTTGATGAACGGGCGGTAAAAATTGGCAAATCCTAGGAAGCCACGGAGCTCTTTCTTGGAACTGGGTACGGGCCAGTCTTTCACTGCTTGCACCTTGGCAGGATCCATTGTTGCTTTTCCAGGCTTGATGATGTAGCCCAGGTACTTGACTTCTTGTACACCGAACTCGCACTTGTCGATGTCAACCGTCAGTCCGGCCTTCACGAGCTTGGCTAGGACGTGGTTAACTTGTTCCTTGTGCTCGTCGAGGGAGCCATCGGTGTACACTAGGATGTCATCAACGTAAGCAGAACAAAACAGGTCGAGGTACTTTTGCAATACGGAATTCAGGAAGCGTTGGAATTGGGCAGGAGCATTGGACAAACCAAACGGCATCACGTTCCATTCAAAGGAGCCCAGGCGCGTACGGAAAGCGGTCTTCCATTCGTGGCCTGGCTCGATACGGATATTATGGAACGCTGCAACGACGTCAAGCTTAGTGAACCACTTTGAACGGCTGATTTGGCGTAGTGTTTCCTTGAAGTTGGGTAACGGGTATCTATCCTTCTTCATCAGCTTGTTCAACAGACGGTAGTCCACGCAGAATCTAAGTCCACCGCCAGGTTTCTTGACGAACAGGATGGGGGCAGCAGCAGTGGAACTACTCATTCGAATGAACTTCTTGTTCAGTAGGTTCAGTAACGTTTGGCGCAGTACTATCAACTCATCGTGGGAAAGGCTGTACAGTGGTCCCCAGGGAGCTTCCGAGTCAGGGACAGTTAGATGAATCTCGTGGTTCATCCCGGGACGCAGCGGCGGGAGGCGGCGCGTGTAGAGTGCTTCTGGGTCAAAAGCAACAACATTCTGTGGGTCTATCCAACTGGGAACCTTTTCCTTCCAGTCATCTGTAACAGGCTCGTTCTCTCGGGCCAACTTTTCCAATGCTTTGTTGATATCCTGTATGCTCGCAGCAAAGACCTTCAAGTCCTGGTGCAAGATCTTGCTGACACGTGCAGCTTTCAATTCCGTAGGGGTGTCCAAGTTCCGAATGGTCGAAACAGAGCGAGGGACGGAGAAGTGGGGGAGCACCAAACGGTGCCGGTTGCAGTCTATTAGGGCGTTGTGGTGGCTCAGCCACGGGTATCCAATAAGAAGTTCGTCATCATAAATGTCGGGTACGACAAGGGCAAGGACTTCTTCCCGGAGGCCGCCGAGATCCAGCTCGAAGCGGGCAGCCTGAGTGGCCACAGAAGAAGGTTGGTCATTAAAAGGTTTTAGGGAAAGGGAAGTTTGCAGCGCAGAACAAGGTAGTTTCAATCGTTTCACGAGGGCCTGGGATATGATCAAGGAGACTGTATTTCCGGTATCGACTAAAGCTACTGAGTTGTGAGAGCCGTTGATTACAACGTCAACAGATAAGGAGCCTCTCACAAGCAAAGGGGACGTTCCCTTCTTGTTCTTACCCCTCCGGGGGCGACTGTCACCGGAGGGTCTCAGTTTTCCGACTGAGCAGTGGGCAACTGTACGACACCGAAATCGGCATCCAGGTCATCGTCTAGCTGCGGCGGCGTGGGCACGTGTACACCGCGGACACGGGCAGGAGGCGCGTTCCGGTTGGGAGGCACATCGTAGGGGCATTCCCGTACAAAGTGACCTGAGGCGCCACAGCGGATGCAGAGGCCAGCGCGACGACGTCTCTCTCGTTCCTCTTCGCTCGCCCAGCGGGCAGTGCGGCGGGCAGCAGGCGCACGAGTAGGCTGGGGGGCAACGCGACGGGTTCGTTCCCAGTCCATGGCGTCGGGATGGCGGTGGGCAGCGGGGGCGGACGGGTAATAACCGGAGCGGCGGCCAGAAGTCGACTCGGCATCGAGCTTACGCTGCCGCAGTTCCTCGGCAGCTAACACGACCCGGTCTAAGTACTCCGAGAAGACCCGGGGAGGGAACGAGTTCGCCACGTATTCCCGAATGGGCGTGTCGAGGCTGTCCTTCAGCCACCTAATCTTCTGTGAGTCCGCCGCGTCCAGAGCTTTGGCGCGGGTCAGCAGGTCCTCAAACTCCTGCAGATGGACCTCGATCCTTCTGCCTCTCTGCTTTAACCGCGAGAGCTGGTCTTGTGCCTTATCTACGGCAACTTTGTCCTCAAACGCTCCCTGCAGCTCTTGAAGGAACCGGTCGCAGGAAACGGGGCCGTCGTCTGTTAGTCGGGTCTTGATTGACCGCATGCGGCTGCGGGCCAAACCCTCGGCCTGGGCATAGATCGAGACGATGAAGTCTCGGTCGGCCACATGGCCACGCTCGCAGTGCCATATTTCCAGGACCTGGTCGAACCAGGCGTCAAATTCCTCGGGCTCGGTGGAACTCAGCGAGGGAATCTTGTAGCGCAGTTTTGCGCGACCATTCTCGTTACCAGCCGCTGAGGCGGCGGCGGCAGCAGCAGCGGTGGCGGTAGCAAGCGCTGCTTGGGAGGCTTGGGTTTGGGCGGCTGCCTGCTGGGCGGCTTCGCTCTGGTTCTCCAGCATAGCCAGCATCTTGGCAAACTTGCTCTCCAGCTTGGCGAACCGTTGAGCATATTTGTCCTCAGTGCTGTCGACACTGGGGACAGGGGAGCTTGCGTAAGCGGCCCGCATGTCGTCGGTGGTGCGGCCACTCATGTTGAGAGTTTGTGTAACAGTAAAAAATAATGTGTGATGAAGATTGATAACGGGTTTGGGGAAAATAAACGATAAGACTGTTGAGAACTGTAGGGGCAATGCAATCTGTAAAAGCTGTATCTGTACCTGTGGCTGTAAAGAACTGTAGAACTGTAGAACTGTAGGGCTGTAGCGAAAAAGAAGATCGCAATATGATGTAAGGGGCCAAGTCGTAAAAGGACGTAGAAGGGCAGAAACAGATATATTGCGATGGAGAGAAGAAGAAAGAACTAACTAAAACTAGGAGAGAGCAGCAGCTCTTTATACTGCCTGGGTAGAACAACTGAGGCCTACCTGATTGACCCAAACGTGGTGAGTCATCGGGCGTTCGGATCAAGGCCGGTTGGGCCACTTGTATTCGGACCGTCAGTAGTCGGGCCTTTGCGGACTCGGACCACCGACACTCGAACCACCGTTGCTCAAGCCACACCGGCTTCAACTCGGGCAATCAGGCAAAGCCTTGACCCGGGTCTCCCAGACCCTAACAGCTCGTGGTTCGTGGGGATGCTCTCGCTGGGAATTCCACCAATGGTGATGGAGATTGAAGTCGCCGAGAAGCAAAGTACTGGTGTCAATATTGCGCGATAAAAGATTGGTGCGCTCAATGGTATAGGGGCGGGGTTGGGTCTCGGGGACAGGCTGCACAGTCAGCTGGCGTTCGTTGTAGACATTGAGAAGCGAAAACGGCTCCGACGCAAGGATGCGCAGGGTCTGAATATCACTCTCAGCATCGCTAAACTCGAACAGCACAGAAAACGGCAGGCCTTGGCGGACGTAGGTCAGGACCCGCGGGCGCAAAGGCATGGCCTCGAGATTCCTAACATTAAACGGCACAACCAGGGTGAAGCCCGGCTGCGTCAATGTTCTATACCCAGCTTTGAGTTTTATGGTATAAGGCTCCTGGATGCAGACAATGTCCGCCTTTCCGGTTGCAGCAGCCTCAAGTATTGTCTCATGAACAGCCTTCATTTTGTGCACGTTGTGCTGAAGGATGCGTAGACGTTGTCCGGCCGTAGGGCCCTCTTTCATTGGCGAGGGGGGCCGTCTGTCGTAGATTTGCGGTCAAGGTAGGGCACTGCTGGGACAATAGCGCCGCCGACGTTGACGTTTTTGCCGACACACTTGTCGTAGTCAGCCTGGGTCAGGGCCTCGACGACCACCGAGCCAGCCTGCTTACCCTTGGCAGGGACCACAAGCCAGCGCAGCGAGTCGGAGATCTTGACGCCGTTGAAGTCCGCCATGTCCTTGGGCAGCTCCTTGAGACTGTCGAAACCGTCTTCAATCGGCACACCGTGGATGACAAAGCAGAGCTTTGACGACTTGTGTGTTCTGGAGCCGGGAGATGTGGCGCGCGTGAACTCGCAGGCGCCAAAGCAGGACAGCTCCTTGACCACGCGCTGCAGATTGGAGGTCATCAATCTGACGGCCTCACTGTCCACAGCGTGCAGCAAGATGTTGCCCGCCTTGGTGCGCTGGACCGCAGACACTGCAGTCTTGCCAAGAAGGCGGTTCACCGCGTCGCGCACGCGTCGCTGGGGCAGCGCGCTGGCTCTCGACTCGGGTGTGGTGACAATAACGACGGCCGTTTTCTCGCGAGGGGCAGTCGTGGTGGTCGTGGTGGTGGTCGTGTTGGGGGCGGGGGTCGTGGTTTTGTCGGCAGCCTTCTTCTGGGCGCGCTTGGCGACTACGGTCCACGTGTCGGGGGACTCAGTGGGCGCGTCGGCATCAGCCATAGCCGTGTCCGGGGCGGGAGGCGAGGCGGCGTCATCGGTAGTAGTAGTGGCGGTCGAGGTGGTGGTCGAGGTAGTGGTGTCGGGTGTGCTGGACTGGTCGCCAGCGGTGTCGATGACCATAGCATCAGCCTGGTCAGTGGCGGCGGTTGCGGCGGTTGCGGCGGTCGCAGCATTTTTTTTGGCCTTTTTGCCGCGGCGTCTGCGCTTATTGGCCTTAGGCGCAGGGGTGGCGTTTTTTTTGCTGGCACAGGGCTCACTGCCCAGGACAGAAGGCGCGGCTGGCACCTCAGGTGTCTGTGTCGCAGCCTCGCTGTACGCAGCCACGGCTGCAGCCTCGTGTGCTGGCTTGGGGCGGGCAGCCTTTGAGACTTCCATCTCAACCAGCGTTTTGTGGTCGTGGCGCGACATTACGACGAGCCCGCACTCGTTGCCAAACTGGCGCAGGATGCGCATCAGCTGGGCCTCGGAGGCTGACTCCTTGAGTCGTTCTAGAACAAGGAAGACCTCGTTCATGATGGCGGCGTTCTGCTCGTCGCGCCGGCGCTTGCGCTCCAACATGAGAGCAATCTCTCGGGCGCGCTTCGCCGGAATCGTCTGGTCGTTGTTGTTGTTGTTGGTGTTGTTGGTGTTGTTGGTGTCGTTCTCATCGCGCTGAGCCTGGCTGAACACGAACAGGTTCCCATCCAGTGCATTAGGCGTCGGCGTTGTCGCGTCCGAGTCGCGCGAGTCGGGTGTCGAGGGAATCTCAACCACCGGCGCATCTTCAACACCTGCATCGACTTTCATCGATGAGGTGACGGGCGCATGCTGCGACGGTGAACGCAGCAGCTCGTCGTCGTCGGAACGCGGTTCCTGGCTCGCCATCTGGGCAAAACTCAGCCCCAGGCGCGTCGTGCGGCGCGTTTCATCGCGCGCGGTCGGTTTCTTGTCTATTTTGTTCGATGCACTGCTCGAACTAGTCTTAGAATCAATTGAGCTGTTGCTCAGAGTCGTTTTGGTGAGTTTTTCTGTCGATTTGGCCATTTTTGCAAAAGTTTTTCCTTCAGTTGATTGAAGAAACGCTTGAACGAAGAGGGCTGACCATCCCACTGGGGGTCGCTGTGGTGCAGTGGTATAGCACCTGGCAAGGCTTTTCGGTTGGCTACCGAGAAGTCGTAGGTTCGATTCCTACCAGTGACGCCAATTTTCTACGAGCAGTCAACCTTAACTGGGGCACTTGGGGTTAGTGCTGCTCGTTGGAAATTCATACCAAAAGCTATTCATGTATTTCCTTTCTGTCATAACTTGGGGATTATATTTGTGGGATCTTAGATGTAACTGCCTCCCTGCCAGGGGATTGGAGTATATTATGTATAGTAGCTAGCTTGTTTGAGATTCCGTTAAACCTTGATTCGTGTATAGTATTAATATACACCTCGCCATAACCCTGTCAGGTTCCATGCGAGTAATGAATAAAAAAAAAAAAAAAAAAAATCCCACTGGGGCCATGAGATATTGTGTGTGGGAGAGGGGGAACATTGTTGGCTCGATAACAGCTGATGCACTGACTGTAACAACTGGAACGTGGTAACATCAGGCTGCGGGTTGACTTCGGTCTGCTGGGGCATGGTGGCGACCTGAGGTGGCAACGTGGCGGGGAGGGAAGGCGGAAAACTGGGGGTCCTAGGGCTCGACATGGCATAAGATTGCACTTGCCCAAATAGGATAAAAACAAACAGGTAGAACAGGGATAGGAACATATCCATATAGAGGGATGAAAACTGTATATAAAACTTCTTGAACGGATCCCGTAACTCCAGGGGATCGTGAGAAAACTCAAGAAGATGTTAAAGATAATATGTGACGGGTTTCACTAAGTATGAGAAAATCTCATAGTTATGACCAAATGCTGTTTATTATCTTTAACATAGGGAAGAAAAGAAAGAAAAGGAAGAAGAAAATCTAAACTAAAGATGGGGGAACTGGCTATGCTTTATAGGCATTCAGGAATCCAGTTGTGTGGGCCCCACCAGGGCAACCAGCCCTATGACCCCTGTACAATAAAAGTGGAGCAACATCCGTGCACATAAAAGTGGGTCCCGACCCTTGTGACACAAAAAGTGGGTCGCACCCTGGTCGACTAAAAGTGGGTCCACAAACCCTAACCCGAAAGTGGACCCAACTTCAAATCACCCAAAAAGTGGGTCAACATGGATCAGCCCAAAGATGATCCAACATCGGGTCCACGACCCGTAACACTCTGTTCGTCCGTCAATGTCGAGGTCACATACCACTACCTCATCAATCGTCCGGGTTTTCTTATCGTTTTCTGCCAGTTTTAACTGTCGTTTGGCAACTGGGATGCGCGTGAGGCCTTTCTTTCGGACCAACGATTCGTTAAAAGCTGAAGTAACTAAGCACCCACTGTCAAAGAGAGCGTCACAATAGAAAGAGTTATCAATAAAAGCATCTATTAGAAACGGAGTGGAGTGCATGTCTTCTACAAAATCAGTCGAAATATCTGAATCGTTGTGTCCCTTGCCGATAGGACCCTGAAGGCGACTTTGGTCAGGGTCTACTCTTTTAGTTCATCGGTCTCAACATGTTCTTCAACGGTCGCTTGGTTGATGGCTGCGGGCGGCCGGGCGGAGCTGTACGTAGGGCACTTGAAGGAGCGGTGTCCTGTCTGGAGACAGCGAAAGCAGGCCTGTTTTCCCCGAGCCTGTTCGATGTCACTCTGCGATCTCCAGGGGGCACGGGGTTTTGTGGCTTGCGTCTTCAGGGCGTTCATTCCGGACATGGCGGTATCTCCTTCGCTGTCTACACGAGAGATAGCACGGTTCTGTGTAGTGGACATGGGTGGGCTCTTGGGATACACAGTCCGGGTCTGGTGCAACTCCTTTGACTTGTACATCGGCAGGGACTCTACTCGTCCTGCCACATCTGCCACCGCCTCCACATATGCCTCGTAGCTATTCTCATCGAGTCGTCGGGGCACCAGGTGGTGTTTGAGAGTTTCATTTAGTGAGCTGTGCAACAGGACGATTTTGGCTCGGTCGTGCCAACAGTGACCTTCCACGAGGCCTAGTTGCGTCTCAAAGTCGTCCAAGAAAGATGAGAAAGGTTGGTTAGGCCCCATCATCATGAAAACTAAGGTCTCTCCAGCCTTGAACACGGTGTCCTTGTCTCGAAACTGTTGGTGTATGTGTCGTAGGAACTGGTGCCAATCCCAGTTATGGGCATTCCCGTTGCGGAACCAATTCTGGACCCGGGCCTGTTGACTATTGGGAATGGCCATGTATATGCCTAGGCATACACTCCTTCCAGAGCCGATGTGTCATGAATAGCTATCCTGACACTGCTCATGCTAAGGGTTATGCATGAGACCTACCCCACTCTTCTTTTCCACAACGCCGAAGGTCGGCGACCTATGAAGATGCGCTAATGGCGCAAGTTGGTCTGTGTAGATCGTGAGTTGATCAACGGATATGAGGTTGTCGTGGGATGTGCTGAGCACGGGTGCTCTGATAGACGTTGTTCTGCTGCTGCGGAGTTTTCTTGTTGCAATTGCCATTGCGTGCTTAGGTGGGGGTTGTTATCTGGTTCGATTGTTACGAACCTGTTACGTCTTGTTTACACGAGACTTATCTTTTTTTTTTTTTTTTTTTTTTATTCATTACTCGCATGGAACCTGACAGGGTTATGGCGAGGTGTATATTAATACTATACACGAATCAAGGTTTAACGGAATCTCAAACAAGCTAGCTACTATACATAATATACTCCAATCCCCTGGCAGGGAGGCAGTTACATCTAAGATCCCACAAATATAATCCCCAAGTTATGACAGAAAGGAAATACATGAATAGCTTTTGGTATGAATTTCCAACGAGCAGCACTAACCCCAAGTGCCCCAGTTAAGGTTGACTGCTCGTAGAAAATTGGCGTCACTGGTAGGAATCGAACCTACGACTTCTCGGTAGCCAACCGAAAAGCCTTGCCAGGTGCTGACTTATCTTTTGTTCGTAGTTAGATGTTGATTGTTTCTAACTTGGGAAGACAGAGTTTTGTTAGGAGCGCCGACAACATAAATATCGTCGTCTCCTGCCCTGAGTTGATCAGGTTTACTCTTGTTCTCCAAGCTTAACAATCACATGCACTTGCTTACCTTCTTCTTCTTCTTTATACCATTCTGTTCTTGCTTTCTTTGCAGTTCAACCTTTCTTCTTCTTTGAAGTGTGTGATTGTTCCTCCTCCTTCCTCTTTGTGCCGCTCTATTCTCCGAATAGCCATCTAAGTTGTGTGTTGCCTCTTCATCTCAACCGACCATACGTCTTAGCACTCTGTCTAACTGACGTCTTCCTTCACAGGCCCGACTGTCCACCTCAGGAACCTATCATTGTCCCGAGTCGTTGGCTGTACCCGGAACCCTAATTCTTTCTTCGGGCCCTATCCGTAATATTTTGTTAAGCTTCATTTGAAGACCCGACGCTATTATAACTTTGGCTTTCTTTGGCACTTTTTTCTCCCCTCATTTATTTTTCCCTCTCTATTACGTTTCAACTCGCAATGGCCCTCACTCGCGAAATGATCGAGCATCTCAATACGTTCCTCCTGTCGATTCCTGACCGAACTCCTGAGAACTGGCATCTCGGTGCCCTTCCTAGGGAATTCAGTGCTGAGATCAAAATGGCTATTGTGGCGGCTTACATATCTGGTCTGCGCACCGACGATGGTGCCCCGCCCATCCCCGTTGGCTCTGTTCCGGATGCGGCTCAGGTTTACTGGGCTGCGTTCCAGGCTGGCGCTGAAGCCCGCTTCAACTCCCTTGAGTCTCTTCCCCGAGTCAAACGGGAAGAGGATGCCGATCCGTTGAAAGAGGCCGACAAGCATCTTGATGTCGTGCCCTATGATGGCAATCAGCAAGGCTTCCAGGCGTTCCAGAGACAACTTGCGGTCAAATTTGCTGCTGCACCCAAGCACCACCGCACGGAGCAGCGCAAGCTGATGACTGCCTTCTCCTACCTTAGAGATGGCGCTCTGGATTGGGCCATGCCTCGGATGGACCCGGCCACTGGACACATGAACTCTGAAACGTACGACGATTTCATGAAATCGTTAGCTGAGGCTTTCGATGACCCTGACTGGCGCATGACTGCGACCCAGCAGATCTTCGACTTAAAGCAGACAGGTACTTGTACTGCCTATCACTCTGCTTTCACAACGCTGTTGAAGAAACTCGGTTGGGCCGACGCTGATTTCACCATTGCACTATTTCAGCGAGGCCTCAAGCCCCACATACAGGACGCTCTGGCTTGGAACACCTATCCTGCCCCTAAGGGAACGCTTGATCAGTTCGCTAATTTCTGCAACACGCTGGACAATACGATCAACAACCGAACCCGGGGAAACAACGGGAAAATCCAACCACCTCCTGGTGTGGTCCCCTTCCAGCAAGATTCTCGTTCGAGAAATGCTGGCGCCCAAAAAACTGTCCTCAACACCAAGCCAGCTAAGGGTGTAACGATCTATGGATCGAGGTAGGCTCAGGCTCCGCCCTCACCGCCGTTTACACCGCCGTCCACACCGCCTTGCACACCGCCGTTACTCACCGCCTGCCAAACCCGTGTGCACACCGTCGTTGTCAAGGGTACGCGTCATACCTCTACCGCGCGTATATAGATAGTGTTGTTTCCGCCCGTTTTCTTGTACATTAGTCTTTTCTCTTTATCTGTTTCTTAATTTATTTCTGCTGTTCTAAAAGCGTTCTCCTTTAGACCGTAAAGCCTTACAATAGAAACAGATCTACCCTTGTTTACACTGTCCTCGTTTCTTTTACCCTGTCTTCGTACCTTTTCCTCGTTACCACCCGCCACCTGTACATCGTTTCTCTCTGTTCCTCTTTTGTTCCACCGTCACATGCCCTACTGTGCACCTACCACCGACCCCGACTCTGACACCACTTCCAACAACACCGTCTTCTTCGACTCTGAGCCTCCTCCGACAGCCATGTCCGATCCTACTGTCCCTGTTCCAGCCCCGGCGGCCCCGTCGCTTCAAGATCTGCTGCAAGCCATCCAGCAGCTCAACGAGAAGCACGACCACGCGCAACAACAATTGCGCGACGAGTTCAACAGTGGCCAACAAAAACGAGATCAGGCCATCGCCGATCTCCAAGCTTTTGCCCGTGCTGCCACCGCTACTTCCGCTCCCGCCGTCGTCCCTGCGTCCCCTGTCCCCACTGCTGTCCCCGCTGCTCCCGTGCCCGTTGCAACTACGGAAAGAAACCTCGAACCGAGGAAGCGTGCCCTCCCGGATATCGCCTTGTTTTCCGGCCAACGCTCTGCCTACCGCGTCTGGGCCCTGAGTGCCCGCTCCAAGCTTGCACTGGACAGCGAGTCAATCGGTGACCACCGCAAGCAATACGCGTACCTTTTTGCGCGTATGACGGTAGAAGCCCAGAACCTCGTCGTGGCGTACTTCGAGCAGGGCTTGCTGAACGACACCGGGCCCCACCAGTTCCTGGAGTACTTGGACTCCATATTCATCGACCCCTTTGCTGCTGACCGTGCTCTCTTCCACCTGGACAACATGCGCCAGGGACCCTCTGAACCCTTCGCCTTGTTCCTGCCCCGCTTCGAAAAAGTCCTCCAGGACGCCAACATCATTGGCGACCGCAACCGCATTTCGAAGTTGCAAACCGCCATGGCGCCTGCCCTCCGACAAGCGATGGTCTATGTCAACGTCCCCGCGACGTACCCTGAATTTACCAACTGCATGCAAAACGTCGCTTCCAAGGCTGAGCAATTCCTACCTCGTCCCCGCCGCGGCCACTACTCCGCTTTCACTGATAACACGACCTACTCTCCGTACGCTGCCCACCCTGTTTCCCCTGCTCCTGCTGGCCCTTTTGTTTCCTCCGTTCCCCCGTCGGCTGCTGCTCGTCACCCCGATGCTATGGATTGGACTCCCACTGTCACTGCCACGGCCCTTCAGCCCCTGACCGACGAGGAGCGCGAGCGCCTCCGCCGCAACCGCGCCTGCTTCCGCTGCCGCCAGACTGGCCATCTGCGCCAGAACTGTCCACTGAACTTTGTCCCCACTACTACCGTCCCTGTCCGCTCCACCAACCTTCCCCAGCTTGCTGCGCCGACCCCAGCTCTGCCCCTGCCTGTGCCCACGCCCGCGTCCCGCGACATGTCGGGAAATGGAGAGCTCTAGGCGAACGTCGCCGTCTAGAGCCCCAAGGAGAGAAGATCGCTCGGGAGGAAATGGGGGCTAGAGGTACCTATATAGATGTTGTTCTCAATAAAACTTGTTCTACCTCTGCCTTCGTCGACTCCGGTTGCCTGTGTCTTGCCACCGTCTCTCCGCGCACCGCCACCCGCGCCCACGCTACTATCCTGCCCATCTGCCCTCGTCCAATTGCTCAAGTAGTTAATGACCAAAACCCACCCGTCATCGATCAAGTCGCCGTTTTTGACCTTGGTCTCGGAGGATTGGACGAGAAACTCTACGCTTACATCGTCCCTGGTCAGACTGAGGACCTCATCCTGGGTCAAGGCTGGATTGCCAAGCACGACGCTTCCCTCCGCCCTGCCCAGAACGAAGTCTTCATCCGCTTGCCCACTCCCCTTCGTCTTACCAACTGTACTGCCAATCCCGATGTCCTCCCTGTTACTGCCCACGCCGTCCGCGCCTTTCACCTCAGAGCCCGCCGTTCTCACAATGTCCGCATCTTCTCCGCCACTCTTCACGACATTGAGAAGGCCCTCAAGGCCAAAATTTACACCGACCCCCGCGCCAACTGTCCCGAGTGGCTCCTTCCTGTCATCGACGCTTTCGACAGGAAGAAAGCTTCCGAGCTCCCCCCGAACCGCCCTGGCATTGATACAGAGATCCGCCTTAAACCAGGCTTGTCCCCGCCCTCGTGCCCTCTGTACTCAATGAGCCGAGAAGAACTGCTGCTGCTCCGGAAAACTCTCTACGACTTGCTCGACGCTGGCTTTATCCGAGCCAGTAGTGCTGAGGGAGGTGCTCCTGTCATCTTCGTGAAGAAACCTGGTGGTGGTCTTCGTTTTTGCGTAGACTACCGTGCCCTGAACAGCGTCACAGAGAAGGATGGTTACCCGTTACCACTGATCAACGACACCCTCCGTGACATCGCTGCCGCCAAGTACGTCTCCAAGGTCGATGTAATCTCCGCGTTCCACCGTCTCCGCCTGAAAGAAGGTAGTGAAGCCTACACGGCCTTCCGCACCCATCTCGGAGCGTATGAATGGCTAGTCACCCCTTTCGGCCTCACTGGTGCTCCTGCTGCTTTCCAACGTTTTATCAATCATGTGCTCTCCCGCTGGCTCGGTATCTCCTGCTCTGCTTACCTCGACGATGTAGTGATCTACAGCTCTGACTCCCGCAAAGAACACCGTAACCTTGTCTGTCAGATCATCCGCGCTCTCGGAGATGCTGGCTTACAGCTTGACTGGGATAAAAGTGAATTTGAGTCCCCGTCCATCAAGTACCTTGGTTTCATCGTTGAACCCGGCTCCGGCATCCGTGCAGACCCAGACAAAGTCAAGGCTATCCAGGAATGGGAGGCTCCCACGTCTGTCCGCGGAGTCCGTAGTTTTCTTGGGTTTGCCAACTTCTACCGCTGTTTTGTCCCCGAATACTCCACCGTCGCTGCTCCCCTGACTCTGCTGACCAAGAAGGATCAACCCTTCAAGTGGGAAGACGAACAACTCCGTTCGTTTGAAGCTTTGAAGAAGGCCCTTGTCTCTGCCCCGCTCCTTGCCACCTTTGACCCTGACCTCCCCACCATCGTTGAAGCCGATGCTTCCGGCTGGGCCCTGGGAGGTTCCCTCAGACAGCAAGGTGCTGATTCTCTTTGGCGTCCTGTTGCTTACTTCTCGCGAAAGCTCAGCCCAGCGGAAGTCAACTATCCTATCCACGATAAGGAAATGTTGGCCATCCACTCCTGCCTCCGCGCTTGGCGCTCCTACCTCGCTGGCATCCCGTTCGAAGTACACACCGACCACCAGAACCTTTTGTACTTCCAGAAGCAAAGAACCCTGTCAGAACGCCAACGCCGCTGGGCCCATGAATTGTCCGAGTTCGACTTTCGGTTAATTCATCGACCCGGCGTTACTCAAGTGACCTCCGATGCCCTTTCCCGCCGCGACCAAGACCTGCCCCAAGACCTCTCCGATGAACGCCTCCAGTCCCGTGTCCACCAAGTTCTGCGCCCTGACGGGCCCGACTTCGTCATTGCCGCCGCCGTTTGGGCTAAAGAGCCTGACAAAGACCCTGAAGGAACCCTGACCCTCGACCACGCTGCCCTAGATGCCCCTTTTGCTGACCCGGAACTCCAGACCCTCTGGCACTCGGCACTTACCCATAACGAACGTTATTGGCAAGCGCGACAAGCTGTCCAAGAACAAGCCCGCTCGTTCCCCAACGAGTGGGGCCTTCCTTGGCAGATCAGCGAGTGTACCCTCGACTCCGCCACCCGTCTCCTCTGGCGTGACCGCCTGTGGATCCCGTACTACGAGCCCCTCCGCACTCGTATCATCCAGCAAGTCCACGACTCCACGCTCACCGGTCACCCTGGAGGATCAGCAACCCGTGATCTAGTCAGCCGCTCCTACGCTTGGCCTGGCCTCTCTGACGATGTCCGCCGCTTCGTTGGTAATTGCGACACTTGCGGTAAAAGCAAGATTTGGCGCGACCAGAAGCGTGGCCTCCTGAAGCCCCTGCCCGTCCCAGACCGCGCCTGGCAAGAACTCGCAATGGATTTCATCGTCGGCCTCCCCGAGTCCGAAGGCTGCACTACTATCTTAGGTATTACAGACCGGCTGTCAAAGAGTAAAATCTTGATACCGCTGAAATCGTATACTGCCTCTGACGTAGCCAGAGCCTTCATCACACACGTCTTTGCCCACCATGGTCTACCCCGCGCCATCACGTCCGACCGAGGTCCCCAGTTCACCGGTTTATTCTGGACAGAAGTCTGTCGCCAGCTCTCCATCACCCGCCGCCTCTCCACTGCGTTCCATCCCGAGACCGACGGCGCCCAAGAGCGCTCCAACCAGGAGATCGAGACCTACCTCCGTGCCTTCACTGTTTTCCTGCAAGACGACTGGGCTGCACTTCTCCCCCAAGCCCAGGTCGCCCTGAACAATCGCACCGCTACTGCCACTGGCCTTTCCCCTTTTTTCTTCACCCATGGTTACAACATTGACCCCCTTGACATGACTACCGACCACGAACCAGGCTCCACCGTTTCCCCCGCCACTGCCGGCCACAACTGGCTCGCCAAGCACCGCGACGCAACCGCGTTCGCCCAGGCCTCCATGGCATTCGCCCTTGAAACACAGGAACGACATGCCAACCGGGGACGCCAGGCAGCGGAAGCTTTCAAAGTCGGCGACCGAGTCTACCTGCGTCTGCGCAACGTGCGCACCATCCGCCCCTCGAAGACACTCGACTGGCTTGCCTTGCCCTACCGCGTTATCCAAGTCGTCGGTACGCACGCTGTCAAACTAGACACGCCCACCGGTATCCACCCCGTCTTCCACGTGAGTCTTGTCCGCCGCGCCCGTGATGACCCTCTGCCTTCCCAAGTCTTAGCCAACCCGGAACCACCTGCAATCGCGCCCGAAGAAGCCTCCGGCGATTTAGTGGCTGGCGAGTACCTTGTCGACGAGATCCTACAACACAAGGTCGTCGACAAACGTCACAAAGTGCTCGTCCAGTGGACTGGATGGGCAGAGCCAACATGGGAACCCTTGTCACACGTCCTAGACACAGCAGCGCTCGAGAGATACGAGCAGACCCACGAGTGCCCCTGGAAGTTGCCAGCAGTCCCCCGGAGGAGAGGGAGGAGGAGGCGATTGTAACGATCTATGGATCGAGGTAGGCTCAGGCTCCGCCCTCACCGCCGTTTACACCGCCGTCCACACCGCCTTGCACACCGCCGTTACTCACCGCCTGCCAAACCCGTGTGCACACCGTCGTTGTCAAGGGTACGCGTCATACCTCTACCGCGCGTATATAGATAGTGTTGTTTCCGCCCGTTTTCTTGTACATTAGTCTTTTCTCTTTATCTGTTTCTTAATTTATTTCTGCTGTTCTAAAAGCGTTCTCCTTTAGACCGTAAAGCCTTACAAAGGGTACTGTCATGAATAGCCATTCTTGCCATTGCCATTGCATAGGGTTATGCCTGGCACCTTACCCCGCTTCCATTTGTCACGCTAATGTTCCAAGGACGTATGATGATACGGTTATACCACTTGGTGGTCTGTGTAACCTTGAGGTGTCACTCCGGTTTATCTACTCGGGTGTGGCCGGCTTGCACCCTATAGATCATCGCTATTAGGTAACTCGATACTCTGCAGTTGATGCAGCTTATTCTGAGTTGACTGCTATTCTCGTTCCTTTTGTGTCAACAGCGTTTGAGCGTGGGGTCCACACCTGTTAGGCCGATATCGCTGTAACGCGACATATCGTTGCCTGGGTGTCTTGAGGGATTTTCAGTCTGCTGCTGCAGTGTTGGTTTATCTCGTGAACTAACATCCGGTTTGATAGTAGCGTCTGGTAACGTTGAGTTACGTATGTCCCCACTTTCGGTTATCTGTGATTTGGTTCTAGCTTGGGAAGATCTCTGTTGTCAGAATCTGCAACGCCTTAAATAGCGTTGCCTTCTGCCCTGTGTGATCAGGTTAGCTCTTGCTCCCCAAGCTTAACAATCACATACACCCCTTTTGCCATTCTTCTGTGTATACTAGTTTATAGTATCACTTCTTCGATAGTACCTTCTTCTTTAGTACTATATCTTTAATCATCACTTGTTTCTTGATAGCCTTCATTGCATCAGTACCTTCTGTCGTCTTCGTTACCTCAGTGTTCCTGTGATTGTTTATTCCCTTCCGTGTGTTATAAGATCAATTAGTTGAGTGTGCCTCTTTACCTCAAACCGACCATACGACCTAGAGAGTTCTATCCTCTCCTCCCGGCCGTATATCCGCGCAGGCCTGACTGTCCACCTCTGGAACCTATCATTGTCCCGAGTCGTTGGCTTTCTAGAACCCTAATGGTTTCCTTGGGCCCTATCCGTAATATGGCGTGACCGCCTGTGGATCCCGTACTACGAGCCCCTCCGCACTCGTATCATCCAGCAAGTCCACGACTCCACGCTCACCGGTCACCCTGGAGGATCAGCAACCCGTGATCTAGTCAGCCGCTCCTACGCTTGGCCTGGCCTCTCTGACGATGTCCGCCGCTTCGTTGGTAATTGCGACACTTGCGGTAAAAGCAAGATTTGGCGCGACCAGAAGCGTGGCCTCCTGAAGCCCCTGCCCGTCCCAGACCGCGCCTGGCAAGAACTCGCAATGGATTTCATCGTCGGCCTCCCCGAGTCCGAAGGCTGCACTACTATCTTAGGTATTACAGACCGGCTGTCAAAGAGTAAAATCTTGATACCGCTGAAATCGTATACTGCCTCTGACGTAGCCAGAGCCTTCATCACACACGTCTTTGCCCACCATGGTCTACCCCGCGCCATCACGTCCGACCGAGGTCCCCAGTTCACCGGTTTATTCTGGACAGAAGTCTGTCGCCAGCTCTCCATCACCCGCCGCCTCTCCACTGCGTTCCATCCCGAGACCGACGGCGCCCAAGAGCGCTCCAACCAGGAGATCGAGACCTACCTCCGTGCCTTCACTGTTTTCCTGCAAGACGACTGGGCTGCACTTCTCCCCCAAGCCCAGGTCGCCCTGAACAATCGCACCGCTACTGCCACTGGCCTTTCCCCTTTTTTCTTCACCCATGGTTACAACATTGACCCCCTTGACATGACTACCGACCACGAACCAGGCTCCACCGTTTCCCCCGCCACTGCCGGCCACAACTGGCTCGCCAAGCACCGCGACGCAACCGCGTTCGCCCAGGCCTCCATGGCATTCGCCCTTGAAACACAGGAACGACATGCCAACCGGGGACGCCAGGCAGCGGAAGCTTTCAAAGTCGGCGACCGAGTCTACCTGCGTCTGCGCAACGTGCGCACCATCCGCCCCTCGAAGACACTCGACTGGCTTGCCTTGCCCTACCGCGTTATCCAAGTCGTCGGTACGCACGCTGTCAAACTAGACACGCCCACCGGTATCCACCCCGTCTTCCACGTGAGTCTTGTCCGCCGCGCCCGTGATGACCCTCTGCCTTCCCAAGTCTTAGCCAACCCGGAACCACCTGCAATCGCGCCCGAAGAAGCCTCCGGCGATTTAGTGGCTGGCGAGTACCTTGTCGACGAGATCCTACAACACAAGGTCGTCGACAAACGTCACAAAGTGCTCGTCCAGTGGACTGGATGGGCAGAGCCAACATGGGAACCCTTGTCACACGTCCTAGACACAGCAGCGCTCGAGAGATACGAGCAGACCCACGAGTGCCCCTGGAAGTTGCCAGCAGTCCCCCGGAGGAGAGGGAGGAGGAGGCGATTGTAACGATCTATGGATCGAGGTAGGCTCAGGCTCCGCCCTCACCGCCGTTTACACCGCCGTCCACACCGCCTTGCACACCGCCGTTACTCACCGCCTGCCAAACCCGTGTGCACACCGTCGTTGTCAAGGGTACGCGTCATACCTCTACCGCGCGTATATAGATAGTGTTGTTTCCGCCCGTTTTCTTGTACATTAGTCTTTTCTCTTTATCTGTTTCTTAATTTATTTCTGCTGTTCTAAAAGCGTTCTCCTTTAGACCGTAAAGCCTTACAAAGGGTACTGTCATGAATAGCCATTCTTGCCATTGCCATTGCATAGGGTTATGCCTGGCACCTTACCCCGCTTCCATTTGTCACGCTAATGTTCCAAGGACGTATGATGATACGGTTATACCACTTGGTGGTCTGTGTAACCTTGAGGTGTCACTCCGGTTTATCTACTCGGGTGTGGCCGGCTTGCACCCTATAGATCATCGCTATTAGGTAACTCGATACTCTGCAGTTGATGCAGCTTATTCTGAGTTGACTGCTATTCTCGTTCCTTTTGTGTCAACAGCGTTTGAGCGTGGGGTCCACACCTGTTAGGCCGATATCGCTGTAACGCGACATATCGTTGCCTGGGTGTCTTGAGGGATTTTCAGTCTGCTGCTGCAGTGTTGGTTTATCTCGTGAACTAACATCCGGTTTGATAGTAGCGTCTGGTAACGTTGAGTTACGTATTGTCATGAATAGCTATCCTGACACTGCTCATGCTAAGGGTTATGCATGAGACCTACCCCACTCTTCTTTTCCACAACGCCGAAGGTCGGCGACCTATGAAGATGCGCTTATGGCACAGGTTGGTCTGTGTAGATCGTGAGTTGATCAACGGATATGAGGTTGTCGTGGGATGTGCTGAGCACGGGTGCTCTGATAGACGTTGTTCTGCTGCTGCGGAGTTTTCTTGTTGCAATTGCCATTGCGTGCTTAGGTGGGGGTTGTTATCTGGTTCGATTGTTACGAACCTGTTACGTCTTGTTTACACGAGACTTATCTTTTGTTCGTAGTTAGATGTTGATTGTTTCTAGCTTGGGAAGACAGAGTTTTGTCAGGAGCGCCGACAACATAAATATCGTCGTCTCCTGCCCTGAGTTGATCAGGTTTACTCTTGTTCTCCAAGCTTAACAATCACATGCACTTGCTTACCTTCTTCTTCTTCTTTATACCATTCTGTTCTTGCTTTCTTTGCAGTTCAACCTTTCTTCTTCTTTGAAGTGTGTGATTGTTCCTCCTCCTTCCTCTTTGTGCCGCTCTATTCTCAGAATAGCCATCTAAGTTGTGTGTTGCCTCTTCATCTCAACCGACCATACGTCTTAGCACTCTGTCTAACTGACGTCTTCCTCCACAGGCCCGACTGTCCACCTCAGGAACCTATCATTGTCCCGAGTCGTTGGCTGTACCCGGAACCCTAATCCTTTCTTCGGGCCCTATCCGTAATATTTTGTTAAGCTTCATTTGAAGACCCGACGCTATTACAACTTTGGCTCTCTTTGGCACTTTTTTCTCTCCTCATTTATTTTTCCCTCTCTATTACGTTTCAACTCGCAATGGCCCTCACTCGCGAAATGATCGAGCATCTCAATACGTTCCTCCTGTCGATTCCTGACCGAACTCCTGAGAACTGGCATCTCGGTGCCCTTCCTAGGGAGTTCAGTGCTGAGATCAAAATGGCTATTGTGGCGGCTTACATGTCTGGTCTGCGCACCGACGATGGTGCCCCGCCCATCCCCGTTGGCTCTGTTCCTGATGCGGCTCAGGTTTACTGGGCTGCGTTCCAGGCTGGCGCTGAAGCCCGCTTCAACTCCCTTGAGTCTCTTCCCCGAGTCAAACGGGAAGAGGATGCCGATCCGTTGAAAGAGGCCGACAAGCATCTTGATGTCGTGCCCTATGATGGCAATCAGCAAGGCTTCCAGGCGTTCCAGAGGCAACTTGCGGTCAAATTTGCTGCTGCACCCAAGCACCACCGCACGGAGCAGCGCAAGCTGATGACTGCCTTCTCCTACCTTAGAGATGGCGCTCTGGATTGGGCCATGCCTCGGATGGACCCGGCCACTGGACACATGAACTTTGAAACGTACGACGATTTTATGAAATCGTTAGCTGAGGCTTTCGATGACCCTGACTGGCGCATGACTGCGACCCAGCAGATCTTCGACTTAAAGCAGACAGGTACTTGTACTGCCTATCACTCTGCTTTTACAACGCTGTTGAAGAAACTCGGTTGGGCCGACGCTGATTTCACCATTGCACTATTTCAGCGAGGCCTCAAGCCCCACATACAGGACGCTCTGGCTTGGAACACCTATCCTGCCCCTAAGGGAACGCTTGATCAGTTCGCTAATTTCTGCAACACGCTGGACAATACGATCAACAACCGAACCCGGGGAAACAACGGGAAAATCCAACCGCCTCCTGGTGTGGTCCCCTTTCAGCAAGATTCTCGTTCGAGAAATGCTGGCGCCCAAAAAGCTGTCCCCAACACCAAGCCAGCTAAGGGTACCTCTGCAGGTCCCGATGCCAACGGTCTACCCTTCCGTAAGACTGCTGACGGCAAAATGGCAAAGGGTGTTTGTTGGAAGTGTGGCGCAAAGGACCACATGCTAAAGGCTTGCCCCAAAAACAACCTTGCTCTTCGCGCAGCTACTGTCCCTTCTCCCTCCACTTCTACCCGGGCTCCCTCGACGGCCCCTGCGCCTGATGCGTCAAAAAACTAGAAGGGCTACCGACCCATTCCCCTCTGGTCCTGGCTAGCCCTGACGCTGCTGATGAGGGTCTCTTGAGAATCAGCACTTGTTCTCTTGATAATGCTATCGATTATGGTAACTCTCCCCCTCTGGTTATTCCTGTGACAGTGAATAATTCCATTGAGGCCTACGCTATGGTGGATTCGGGATCAACAACTTGTTTTGTGGATTCTGAATTTATAGCAAGGCATCAGATTCCTACTGTTCTCAAGGCCAGAGCCGAGTCGCTCCATGTTGTTGATGGTAGTGAAACTGCTGCGGGTAAAGTGACCCACCAAGTTCCTTTGTCCCTCTCTTTTCCTAATTATTCAGAAACTTTGGTTTTTCAAATCACGAAGCTTGGGGGCTACCACATCATCCTGGGGAAATGCTGGCTCGACGCCCATAACCCGGAAATTTCTTGGCCTTCCAATACGCTCAAGATATCGGTTACTTCTACCGCCGATGGCAATGCTGTGGCAGCTTCTGATTCTTCTTCTTCTTCTTCTTCTGTTTCGACTGCTTCTACTGATTCTGGCGCTTCGTTTGATTTTTCTTATACAAAAAACGACAAAAATATTGCTTCTACCGCTGGCAGTCAGATTGAGGGATCTGCTCCTGCTTCAGCCACTTCACCCCTTCCTTCTTTTATTGCACAATCGTCAGCTGTGTCTTGTTCCTGTGTGACGGTGTCGTCTCAGGCTTTGCATCGCTTTGCCAAAGCTGAGAAACTACAGATTTATCGTGTCACCGCTCAGGAAGTCCTGGATTATCTCAATCAGGAGGACCTAACTCCGGAACAAGAG
This sequence comes from Berkeleyomyces rouxiae, assembly GCF_048999995.1. Classification (NCBI taxonomy): domain Eukaryota; kingdom Fungi; phylum Ascomycota; class Sordariomycetes; order Microascales; family Ceratocystidaceae; genus Berkeleyomyces; species Berkeleyomyces rouxiae. Next base: position 1,117,232 of record NW_027396497.1, on the reverse strand, counting down.
CATGCACGGCTCCTTGAACGCATCCCGAAGAAATACCATGACCTACTTCCTCTGTTCTCTCGAGAAGGTGCTGATCAACTACCACCTCACCGGGACATTGATCATGCGATTAACTTCGTTCCCGATGCGAAATACCCCAAGGCCCCGCTGTACGATATGACTCCACTCGAGTTGCAGGCTGTCAAAAAATATCTAGATGGCATGCTTGCTAAAGGCTTTATTTCCTCTTCCTCTTCGCCGCTGGCTTCCCCGATTCTTTTTGCTAGGAAGCCAGGCAGTTTACGATTCTGTGTTGATTTCCGAGCCGTCAATGATATCACCATCAAAGACGTAACTCCTCTGCCTCGGATCAATGAATCACTGCGCACGGCGGCTACGGGAAACATTTTTACAAAGCTGGATCTGAGAGCTGCGTACCACTTGATTCGCATCAAGAAAGGTGATGAATACAAGACAGCTTTCAGAACTCGATATGGCATTTTTGAGTACAATGTGATGCCGTTTGGGCTCACCAATGCTCCTGCCACGTGTCAGAAATATGTCAGCGAGGTCTTGTCGGAGTATTTGGACATATTCTGTGTCTGTTACTTGGATGATATCCTGGTGTTCTCTCTGAACCAAGAGGAACATGATGTTCATGTGCGCAAAGTCCTGCTAAAATTAGCGCAGGCCAGTCTGTTTGTCAAGGGTGAAAAATGCGAATTCGACAAGACTGAAACTACCTTTGTTGGCTTTGTTATTTCAGCCGATGCTCTGAAGATGGACCCCGCTAAAGTTGCGGCTGTCCGTGAGTGGGAGGCTCCCCGAACTGTTAAGGGAGTCCAGTCCTTTTTGGGTTTTGCCAATTTCTATAGGAGGTTCATCCGTGACTTCTCTAGAATCTGCACACCTCTCTTCGAGTTGACTAAAAAGACGCAATCTTTTGTCTGGTCCTCTGAATGTGAGGCAGCATTTCACACCCTGAAGGACCTTTTCTGCTCTGAACCTATCCTCAAGCACTTTGATTACCTGTTGGACACTGTTATTGAAACAGACGCGTCTGACCGTGTAATATCTGCCGTCATGTCTCAATACCACCCGACTGACAAGGGGCTTCTACTACACCCCGTGGCCTATTTCTCTCAAAAAATGAATCCTGCCCAGTGTAACTACGGCGTAGGTGACAAGGAGTTGTTAGCCATTGTGGAGTCTCTAAAGTCGTGGCGATTCATGGTTGAAAGTCTGGAAAAACCTGTTCTGGTATTGACGGACCATCGGAATTTAGCCGTTCTTAAGCAAATTCCGGCCATGAACAGACGGCAAGCGAGGTGGGCTATGGAACTGAGCGAGTACCGTTATGTCATCACTTATAGGCCTGGCTCCTTGAATTCTAGAGCTGATGCCCTGACCAGACGCTACGAAGACCTCGTTTCTTCTTCTTCTGAGGAGGATAAAGAGCTGTGTGCTCCTATTATTCCCCCTGAAAATTTTATTGGTACCATGTCTTTGGTAGACGAGGTAAAAATCGCGCTATCCACGGACAAGTGGGCTCTTGATGTTATTTCTGCTCTTCGAGGCCAGTCGACCAAACCTCCAGATGTGGACCTCAGTGTCTGCAGGCTTGACAATGACGGTCTTTTGTTTGTCAACGACCTTCTATATTTGCCGAACGAGGATCTACGAGTTCGTGCATTGAAGAATTGTCATGATATTATGCCTAGCGGACACCCTGGACAAAAGAACACTTTTGAACTTCTTGTTCGGGAATACTGGTGGCCCGGGATGCGTCGTGATGTCATCCGGTACATCCGAAATTGTGAGGTCTGCCAACGGATCAAGTCCGCGCGACATAGTCCCTACGGTCTACTGAAACCTCTGACCATTCCGCAAGCTCGGTGGACATCTGTGTCCCTTGATTTTATCACCGGCTTGCCGGTCTCCAATTCTTTTGACATGATTCTCGTTGTCGTCGATAGGCTTAGCAAAATGGCTCACTTTATACCTTGCGATTCCTCGCTGGATGCTGCAGGTTTTGCTAAGCTCTATTTGTCAGCAGTGTATAGGCTCCACGGTCTGCCATTGGACATTGTGTCCGACAGGGGTAGTCTGTTTACGTCGGCTTTTTCCAAGGCTTTAGCCAAACTGTTGGGCATAAAGCAAAATCTGAGTACTGCGTTCCACCCTCAGACCGATGGTCAGACTGAGCGTGTGAACTCTATTTTGGAGCAATACCTGCGGGGTTACACCAACTATAGACAGGACAATTGGGCTGATCTTTTGCCCTTGGCGGAGTTCTCTTACAATGACTCCGAGTCCAGTTCTACTATGCTGACGCCCTTCTTTGCGAACCACGGGTTTCACCCCAGAAGTGGGCGTGAGTCGCTCCCAGTCTCTGTGGAAAAAGGCCCGTTGCGGAACTTTGTTAAAGAGCTTGACAACATTTGTCAGTTTTTAAAGACTGAAATTACGTGGAGCCGTGAGCGGATGACCGAGTACGCGAATCGACACAAATCTTCCGCCCCTCTCCTTCGAGAAGGGGACTTAGTGTGGCTTTTGAGTAGAAATATTCGAACTACTCGTCCTTCAAAGAAGTTGGACTTCAAGAAGCTTGGCCCATTTAAGATTCTACGGAAGGTGTCTTCGCATGCCTACGAGTTGGCACTCCCTGCCACTATGAAGGTTCATCCCGTCTTCCACGTTTGTCTGCTGGAACCATGTGCGTCGGATCCTCTTCCTGGCCAGAAAAACCCTCCTCCTCCTCCCGTCATAGTAGATGGCGAGGAAGAATTTGTGGTCAAGGAAATTATAGGCGTGTCTTCGCGTGGCCCTCTGCAATATCAAGTAGTTTGGGAGGGCTATGAACATGATGGACCCTCCTGGGAACCTCTGGACCATTTAGCCAATGCACCTGAGAAGGTTGCAGAATTCTACAAGAGGATGCCTAATGTCATGAATAGCCATCCTGACACTGCTCATGCTAAGGGTTATGCATGAGACCTACCCCACTCTTCTTTTCCACAACGCCGAAGGTCGGCGACCTATGAAGATGCGCTTATGGCACAGGTTGGTCTGTGTAGATCGTGAGTTGATCAACGGATATGAGGTTGTCGTGGGATGTGCTGAGCACGGGTGCTCTGATAGACGTTGTTCTGCTGCTGCGGAGTTTTCTTGTTGCAATTGCCATTGCGTGCTTAGGTGGGGGTTGTTATCTGGTTCGATTGTTACGAACCTGTTACGTCTTGTTTACACGAGACTTATCTTTTGTTCATAGTTAGATGTTGATTTTTTTTTTTTTTTATTCATTACTCGCATGGAACCTGACAGGGTTATGGCGAGGTGTATATTAATACTATACACGAATCAAGGTTTAACGGAATCTCAAACAAGCTAGCTACTATACATAATATACTCCAATCCCCTGGCAGGGAGGCAGTTACATCTAAGATCCCACAAATATAATCCCCAAGTTATGACAGAAAGGAAATACATGAATAGCTTTTGGTATGAATTTCCAACGAGCAGCACTAACCCCAAGTGCCCCAGTTAAGGTTGACTGCTCGTAGAAAATTGGCGTCACTGGTAGGAATCGAACCTACGACTTCTCGGTAGCCAACCGAAAAGCCTTGCCAGGTGCTATACCACTGCACCACAGCGACTAGATGTTGATTGTTTCTAGCTTGGGAAGACAGAGTTTTGTCAGGAGCGCCGACAACATAAATATCGTCGTCTCCTGCCCTGAGTTGATCAGGTTTACTCTTGTTCTCCAAGCTTAACAATCACATGCACTTGCTTACCTTCTTCTTCTTCTTTATACCATTCTGTTCTTGCTTTCTTTGCAGTTCAACCTTTCTTCTTCTTTGAAGTGTGTGATTGTTCCTCCTCCTTCCTCTTTGTGCCGCTCTATTCTCAGAATAGCCATCTAAGTTGTGTGTTGCCTCTTCATCTCAACCGACCATACGTCTTAGCACTCTGTCTAACTGACGTCTTCCTCCACAGGCCCGACTGTCCACCTCAGGAACCTATCATTGTCCCGAGTCGTTGGCTGTACCCGGAACCCTAATCCTTTCTTCGGGCCCTATCCGTAATATTTTGTTAAGCTTCATTTGAAGACCCGACGCTATTACAACTTTGGCTCTCTTTGGCACTTTTTTCTCTCCTCATTTATTTTTCCCTCTCTATTACGTTTCAACTCGCAATGGCCCTCACTCGCGAAATGATCGAGCATCTCAATACGTTCCTCCTGTCGATTCCTGACCGAACTCCTGAGAACTGGCATCTCGGTGCCCTTCCTAGGGAGTTCAGTGCTGAGATCAAAATGGCTATTGTGGCGGCTTACATGTCTGGTCTGCGCACCGACGATGGTGCCCCGCCCATCCCCGTTGGCTCTGTTCCTGATGCGGCTCAGGTTTACTGGGCTGCGTTCCAGGCTGGCGCTGAAGCCCGCTTCAACTCCCTTGAGTCTCTTCCCCGAGTCAAACGGGAAGAGGATGCCGATCCGTTGAAAGAGGCCGACAAGCATCTTGATGTCGTGCCCTATGATGGCAATCAGCAAGGCTTCCAGGCGTTCCAGAGGCAACTTGCGGTCAAATTTGCTGCTGCACCCAAGCACCACCGCACGGAGCAGCGCAAGCTGATGACTGCCTTCTCCTACCTTAGAGATGGCGCTCTGGATTGGGCCATGCCTCGGATGGACCCGGCCACTGGACACATGAACTTTGAAACGTACGACGATTTTATGAAATCGTTAGCTGAGGCTTTCGATGACCCTGACTGGCGCATGACTGCGACCCAGCAGATCTTCGACTTAAAGCAGACAGGTACTTGTACTGCCTATCACTCTGCTTTTACAACGCTGTTGAAGAAACTCGGTTGGGCCGACGCTGATTTCACCATTGCACTATTTCAGCGAGGCCTCAAGCCCCACATACAGGACGCTCTGGCTTGGAACACCTATCCTGCCCCTAAGGGAACGCTTGATCAGTTCGCTAATTTCTGCAACACGCTGGACAATACGATCAACAACCGAACCCGGGGAAACAACGGGAAAATCCAACCGCCTCCTGGTGTGGTCCCCTTTCAGCAAGATTCTCGTTCGAGAAATGCTGGCGCCCAAAAAGCTGTCCCCAACACCAAGCCAGCTAAGGGTACCTCTGCAGGTCCCGATGCCAACGGTCTACCCTTCCGTAAGACTGCTGACGGCAAAATGGCAAAGGGTGTTTGTTGGAAGTGTGGCGCAAAGGACCACATGCTAAAGGCTTGCCCCAAAAACAACCTTGCTCTTCGCGCAGCTACTGTCCCTTCTCCCTCCACTTCTACCCGGGCTCCCTCGACGGCCCCTGCGCCTGATGCGTCAAAAAACTAGAAGGGCTACCGACCCATTCCCCTCTGGTCCTGGCTAGCCCTGACGCTGCTGATGAGGGTCTCTTGAGAATCAGCACTTGTTCTCTTGATAATGCTATCGATTATGGTAACTCTCCCCCTCTGGTTATTCCTGTGACAGTGAATAATTCCATTGAGGCCTACGCTATGGTGGATTCGGGATCAACAACTTGTTTTGTGGATTCTGAATTTATAGCAAGGCATCAGATTCCTACTGTTCTCAAGGCCAGAGCCGAGTCGCTCCATGTTGTTGATGGTAGTGAAACTGCTGCGGGTAAAGTGACCCACCAAGTTCCTTTGTCCCTCTCTTTTCCTAATTATTCAGAAACTTTGGTTTTTCAAATCACGAAGCTTGGGGGCTACCACATCATCCTGGGGAAATGCTGGCTCGACGCCCATAACCCGGAAATTTCTTGGCCTTCCAATACGCTCAAGATATCGGTTACTTCTACCGCCGATGGCAATGCTGTGGCAGCTTCTGATTCTTCTTCTTCTTCTTCTTCTGTTTCGACTGCTTCTACTGATTCTGGCGCTTCGTTTGATTTTTCTTATACAAAAAACGACAAAAATATTGCTTCTACCGCTGGCAGTCAGATTGAGGGATCTGCTCCTGCTTCAGCCACTTCACCCCTTCCTTCTTTTATTGCACAATCGTCAGCTGTGTCTTGTTCCTGTGTGACGGTGTCGTCTCAGGCTTTGCATCGCTTTGCCAAAGCTGAGAAACTACAGATTTATCGTGTCACCGCTCAGGAAGTCCTGGATTATCTCAATCAGGAGGACCTAACTCCGGAACAAGAGCATGCACGGCTCCTTGAACGCATCCCGAAGAAATACCATGACCTACTTCCTCTGTTCTCTCGAGAAGGTGCTGATCAACTACCACCTCACCGGGACATTGATCATGCGATTAACTTCGTTCCCGATGCGAAATACCCCAAGGCCCCGCTGTACGATATGACTCCACTCGAGTTGCAGGCTGTCAAAAAATATCTAGATGGCATGCTTGCTAAAGGCTTTATTTCCTCTTCCTCTTCGCCGCTGGCTTCCCCGATTCTTTTTGCTAGGAAGCCAGGCAGTTTACGATTCTGTGTTGATTTCCGAGCCGTCAATGATATCACCATCAAAGACGTAACTCCTCTGCCTCGGATCAATGAATCACTGCGCACGGCGGCTACGGGAAACATTTTTACAAAGCTGGATCTGAGAGCTGCGTACCACTTGATTCGCATCAAGAAAGGTGATGAATACAAGACAGCTTTCAGAACTCGATATGGCATTTTTGAGTACAATGTGATGCCGTTTGGGCTCACCAATGCTCCTGCCACGTGTCAGAAATATGTCAGCGAGGTCTTGTCGGAGTATTTGGACATATTCTGTGTCTGTTACTTGGATGATATCCTGGTGTTCTCTCTGAACCAAGAGGAACATGATGTTCATGTGCGCAAAGTCCTGCTAAAATTAGCGCAGGCCAGTCTGTTTGTCAAGGGTGAAAAATGCGAATTCGACAAGACTGAAACTACCTTTGTTGGCTTTGTTATTTCAGCCGATGCTCTGAAGATGGACCCCGCTAAAGTTGCGGCTGTCCGTGAGTGGGAGGCTCCCCGAACTGTTAAGGGAGTCCAGTCCTTTTTGGGTTTTGCCAATTTCTATAGGAGGTTCATCCGTGACTTCTCTAGAATCTGCACACCTCTCTTCGAGTTGACTAAAAAGACGCAATCTTTTGTCTGGTCCTCTGAATGTGAGGCAGCATTTCACACCCTGAAGGACCTTTTCTGCTCTGAACCTATCCTCAAGCACTTTGATTACCTGTTGGACACTGTTATTGAAACAGACGCGTCTGACCGTGTAATATCTGCCGTCATGTCTCAATACCACCCGACTGACAAGGGGCTTCTACTACACCCCGTGGCCTATTTCTCTCAAAAAATGAATCCTGCCCAGTGTAACTACGGCGTAGGTGACAAGGAGTTGTTAGCCATTGTGGAGTCTCTAAAGTCGTGGCGATTCATGGTTGAAAGTCTGGAAAAACCTGTTCTGGTATTGACGGACCATCGGAATTTAGCCGTTCTTAAGCAAATTCCGGCCATGAACAGACGGCAAGCGAGGTGGGCTATGGAACTGAGCGAGTACCGTTATGTCATCACTTATAGGCCTGGCTCCTTGAATTCTAGAGCTGATGCCCTGACCAGACGCTACGAAGACCTCGTTTCTTCTTCTTCTGAGGAGGATAAAGAGCTGTGTGCTCCTATTATTCCCCCTGAAAATTTTATTGGTACCATGTCTTTGGTAGACGAGGTAAAAATCGCGCTATCCACGGACAAGTGGGCTCTTGATGTTATTTCTGCTCTTCGAGGCCAGTCGACCAAACCTCCAGATGTGGACCTCAGTGTCTGCAGGCTTGACAATGACGGTCTTTTGTTTGTCAACGACCTTCTATATTTGCCGAACGAGGATCTACGAGTTCGTGCATTGAAGAATTGTCATGATATTATGCCTAGCGGACACCCTGGACAAAAGAACACTTTTGAACTTCTTGTTCGGGAATACTGGTGGCCCGGGATGCGTCGTGATGTCATCCGGTACATCCGAAATTGTGAGGTCTGCCAACGGATCAAGTCCGCGCGACATAGTCCCTACGGTCTACTGAAACCTCTGACCATTCCGCAAGCTCGGTGGACATCTGTGTCCCTTGATTTTATCACCGGCTTGCCGGTCTCCAATTCTTTTGACATGATTCTCGTTGTCGTCGATAGGCTTAGCAAAATGGCTCACTTTATACCTTGCGATTCCTCGCTGGATGCTGCAGGTTTTGCTAAGCTCTATTTGTCAGCAGTGTATAGGCTCCACGGTCTGCCATTGGACATTGTGTCCGACAGGGGTAGTCTGTTTACGTCGGCTTTTTCCAAGGCTTTAGCCAAACTGTTGGGCATAAAGCAAAATCTGAGTACTGCGTTCCACCCTCAGACCGATGGTCAGACTGAGCGTGTGAACTCTATTTTGGAGCAATACCTGCGGGGTTACACCAACTATAGACAGGACAATTGGGCTGATCTTTTGCCCTTGGCGGAGTTCTCTTACAATGACTCCGAGTCCAGTTCTACTATGCTGACGCCCTTCTTTGCGAACCACGGGTTTCACCCCAGAAGTGGGCGTGAGTCGCTCCCAGTCTCTGTGGAAAAAGGCCCGTTGCGGAACTTTGTTAAAGAGCTTGACAACATTTGTCAGTTTTTAAAGACTGAAATTACGTGGAGCCGTGAGCGGATGACCGAGTACGCGAATCGACACAAATCTTCCGCCCCTCTCCTTCGAGAAGGGGACTTAGTGTGGCTTTTGAGTAGAAATATTCGAACTACTCGTCCTTCAAAGAAGTTGGACTTCAAGAAGCTTGGCCCATTTAAGATTCTACGGAAGGTGTCTTCGCATGCCTACGAGTTGGCACTCCCTGCCACTATGAAGGTTCATCCCGTCTTCCACGTTTGTCTGCTGGAACCATGTGCGTCGGATCCTCTTCCTGGCCAGAAAAACCCTCCTCCTCCTCCCGTCATAGTAGATGGCGAGGAAGAATTTGTGGTCAAGGAAATTATAGGCGTGTCTTCGCGTGGCCCTCTGCAATATCAAGTAGTTTGGGAGGGCTATGAACATGATGGACCCTCCTGGGAACCTCTGGACCATTTAGCCAATGCACCTGAGAAGGTTGCAGAATTCTACAAGAGGATGCCTAATGTCATGAATAGCCATCCTGACACTGCTCATGCTAAGGGTTATGCATGAGACCTACCCCACTCTTCTTTTCCACAACGCCGAAGGTCGGCGACCTATGAAGATGCGCTTATGGCACAGGTTGGTCTGTGTAGATCGTGAGTTGATCAACGGATATGAGGTTGTCGTGGGATGTGCTGAGCACGGGTGCTCTGATAGACGTTGTTCTGCTGCTGCGGAGTTTTCTTGTTGCAATTGCCATTGCGTGCTTAGGTGGGGGTTGTTATCTGGTTCGATTGTTACGAACCTGTTACGTCTTGTTTACACGAGACTTATCTTTTGTTCATAGTTAGATGTTGATTTTTTTTTTTTTTTATTCATTACTCGCATGGAACCTGACAGGGTTATGGCGAGGTGTATATTAATACTATACACGAATCAAGGTTTAACGGAATCTCAAACAAGCTAGCTACTATACATAATATACTCCAATCCCCTGGCAGGGAGGCAGTTACATCTAAGATCCCACAAATATAATCCCCAAGTTATGACAGAAAGGAAATACATGAATAGCTTTTGGTATGAATTTCCAACGAGCAGCACTAACCCCAAGTGCCCCAGTTAAGGTTGACTGCTCGTAGAAAATTGGCGTCACTGGTAGGAATCGAACCTACGACTTCTCGGTAGCCAACCGAAAAGCCTTGCCAGGTGCTATACCACTGCACCACAGCGACTAGATGTTGATTGTTTCTAGCTTGGGAAGACAGAGTTTTGTCAGGAGCGCCGACAACATAAATATCGTCGTCTCCTGCCCTGAGTTGATCAGGTTTACTCTTGTTCTCCAAGCTTAACAATCACATGCACTTGCTTACCTTCTTCTTCTTCTTTATACCATTCTGTTCTTGCTTTCTTTGCAGTTCAACCTTTCTTCTTCTTTGAAGTGTGTGATTGTTCCTCCTCCTTCCTCTTTGTGCCGCTCTATTCTCAGAATAGCCATCTAAGTTGTGTGTTGCCTCTTCATCTCAACCGACCATACGTCTTAGCACTCTGTCTAACTGACGTCTTCCTCCACAGGCCCGACTGTCCACCTCAGGAACCTATCATTGTCCCGAGTCGTTGGCTGTACCCGGAACCCTAATCCTTTCTTCGGGCCCTATCCGTAATATTTTGTTAAGCTTCATTTGAAGACCCGACGCTATTACAACTTTGGCTCTCTTTGGCACTTTTTTCTCTCCTCATTTATTTTTCCCTCTCTATTACGTTTCAACTCGCAATGGCCCTCACTCGCGAAATGATCGAGCATCTCAATACGTTCCTCCTGTCGATTCCTGACCGAACTCCTGAGAACTGGCATCTCGGTGCCCTTCCTAGGGAGTTCAGTGCTGAGATCAAAATGGCTATTGTGGCGGCTTACATGTCTGGTCTGCGCACCGACGATGGTGCCCCGCCCATCCCCGTTGGCTCTGTTCCTGATGCGGCTCAGGTTTACTGGGCTGCGTTCCAGGCTGGCGCTGAAGCCCGCTTCAACTCCCTTGAGTCTCTTCCCCGAGTCAAACGGGAAGAGGATGCCGATCCGTTGAAAGAGGCCGACAAGCATCTTGATGTCGTGCCCTATGATGGCAATCAGCAAGGCTTCCAGGCGTTCCAGAGGCAACTTGCGGTCAAATTTGCTGCTGCACCCAAGCACCACCGCACGGAGCAGCGCAAGCTGATGACTGCCTTCTCCTACCTTAGAGATGGCGCTCTGGATTGGGCCATGCCTCGGATGGACCCGGCCACTGGACACATGAACTTTGAAACGTACGACGATTTTATGAAATCGTTAGCTGAGGCTTTCGATGACCCTGACTGGCGCATGACTGCGACCCAGCAGATCTTCGACTTAAAGCAGACAGGTACTTGTACTGCCTATCACTCTGCTTTTACAACGCTGTTGAAGAAACTCGGTTGGGCCGACGCTGATTTCACCATTGCACTATTTCAGCGAGGCCTCAAGCCCCACATACAGGACGCTCTGGCTTGGAACACCTATCCTGCCCCTAAGGGAACGCTTGATCAGTTCGCTAATTTCTGCAACACGCTGGACAATACGATCAACAACCGAACCCGGGGAAACAACGGGAAAATCCAACCGCCTCCTGGTGTGGTCCCCTTTCAGCAAGATTCTCGTTCGAGAAATGCTGGCGCCCAAAAAGCTGTCCCCAACACCAAGCCAGCTAAGGGTACCTCTGCAGGTCCCGATGCCAACGGTCTACCCTTCCGTAAGACTGCTGACGGCAAAATGGCAAAGGGTGTTTGTTGGAAGTGTGGCGCAAAGGACCACATGCTAAAGGCTTGCCCCAAAAACAACCTTGCTCTTCGCGCAGCTACTGTCCCTTCTCCCTCCACTTCTACCCGGGCTCCCTCGACGGCCCCTGCGCCTGATGCGTCAAAAAACTAGAAGGGCTACCGACCCATTCCCCTCTGGTCCTGGCTAGCCCTGACGCTGCTGATGAGGGTCTCTTGAGAATCAGCACTTGTTCTCTTGATAATGCTATCGATTATGGTAACTCTCCCCCTCTGGTTATTCCTGTGACAGTGAATAATTCCATTGAGGCCTACGCTATGGTGGATTCGGGATCAACAACTTGTTTTGTGGATTCTGAATTTATAGCAAGGCATCAGATTCCTACTGTTCTCAAGGCCAGAGCCGAGTCGCTCCATGTTGTTGATGGTAGTGAAACTGCTGCGGGTAAAGTGACCCACCAAGTTCCTTTGTCCCTCTCTTTTCCTAATTATTCAGAAACTTTGGTTTTTCAAATCACGAAGCTTGGGGGCTACCACATCATCCTGGGGAAATGCTGGCTCGACGCCCATAACCCGGAAATTTCTTGGCCTTCCAATACGCTCAAGATATCGGTTACTTCTACCGCCGATGGCAATGCTGTGGCAGCTTCTGATTCTTCTTCTTCTTCTTCTTCTGTTTCGACTGCTTCTACTGATTCTGGCGCTTCGTTTGATTTTTCTTATACAAAAAACGACAAAAATATTGCTTCTACCGCTGGCAGTCAGATTGAGGGATCTGCTCCTGCTTCAGCCACTTCACCCCTTCCTTCTTTTATTGCACAATCGTCAGCTGTGTCTTGTTCCTGTGTGACGGTGTCGTCTCAGGCTTTGCATCGCTTTGCCAAAGCTGAGAAACTACAGATTTATCGTGTCACCGCTCAGGAAGTCCTGGATTATCTCAATCAGGAGGACCTAACTCCGGAACAAGAGCATGCACGGCTCCTTGAACGCATCCCGAAGAAATACCATGACCTACTTCCTCTGTTCTCTCGAGAAGGTGCTGATCAACTACCACCTCACCGGGACATTGATCATGCGATTAACTTCGTTCCCGATGCGAAATACCCCAAGGCCCCGCTGTACGATATGACTCCACTCGAGTTGCAGGCTGTCAAAAAATATCTAGATGGCATGCTTGCTAAAGGCTTTATTTCCTCTTCCTCTTCGCCGCTGGCTTCCCCGATTCTTTTTGCTAGGAAGCCAGGCAGTTTACGATTCTGTGTTGATTTCCGAGCCGTCAATGATATCACCATCAAAGACGTAACTCCTCTGCCTCGGATCAATGAATCACTGCGCACGGCGGCTACGGGAAACATTTTTACAAAGCTGGATCTGAGAGCTGCGTACCACTTGATTCGCATCAAGAAAGGTGATGAATACAAGACAGCTTTCAGAACTCGATATGGCATTTTTGAGTACAATGTGATGCCGTTTGGGCTCACCAATGCTCCTGCCACGTGTCAGAAATATGTCAGCGAGGTCTTGTCGGAGTATTTGGACATATTCTGTGTCTGTTACTTGGATGATATCCTGGTGTTCTCTCTGAACCAAGAGGAACATGATGTTCATGTGCGCAAAGTCCTGCTAAAATTAGCGCAGGCCAGTCTGTTTGTCAAGGGTGAAAAATGCGAATTCGACAAGACTGAAACTACCTTTGTTGGCTTTGTTATTTCAGCCGATGCTCTGAAGATGGACCCCGCTAAAGTTGCGGCTGTCCGTGAGTGGGAGGCTCCCCGAACTGTTAAGGGAGTCCAGTCCTTTTTGGGTTTTGCCAATTTCTATAGGAGGTTCATCCGTGACTTCTCTAGAATCTGCACACCTCTCTTCGAGTTGACTAAAAAGACGCAATCTTTTGTCTGGTCCTCTGAATGTGAGGCAGCATTTCACACCCTGAAGGACCTTTTCTGCTCTGAACCTATCCTCAAGCACTTTGATTACCTGTTGGACACTGTTATTGAAACAGACGCGTCTGACCGTGTAATATCTGCCGTCATGTCTCAATACCACCCGACTGACAAGGGGCTTCTACTACACCCCGTGGCCTATTTCTCTCAAAAAATGAATCCTGCCCAGTGTAACTACGGCGTAGGTGACAAGGAGTTGTTAGCCATTGTGGAGTCTCTAAAGTCGTGGCGATTCATGGTTGAAAGTCTGGAAAAACCTGTTCTGGTATTGACGGACCATCGGAATTTAGCCGTTCTTAAGCAAATTCCGGCCATGAACAGACGGCAAGCGAGGTGGGCTATGGAACTGAGCGAGTACCGTTATGTCATCACTTATAGGCCTGGCTCCTTGAATTCTAGAGCTGATGCCCTGACCAGACGCTACGAAGACCTCGTTTCTTCTTCTTCTGAGGAGGATAAAGAGCTGTGTGCTCCTATTATTCCCCCTGAAAATTTTATTGGTACCATGTCTTTGGTAGACGAGGTAAAAATCGCGCTATCCACGGACAAGTGGGCTCTTGATGTTATTTCTGCTCTTCGAGGCCAGTCGACCAAACCTCCAGATGTGGACCTCAGTGTCTGCAGGCTTGACAATGACGGTCTTTTGTTTGTCAACGACCTTCTATATTTGCCGAACGAGGATCTACGAGTTCGTGCATTGAAGAATTGTCATGATATTATGCCTAGCGGACACCCTGGACAAAAGAACACTTTTGAACTTCTTGTTCGGGAATACTGGTGGCCCGGGATGCGTCGTGATGTCATCCGGTACATCCGAAATTGTGAGGTCTGCCAACGGATCAAGTCCGCGCGACATAGTCCCTACGGTCTACTGAAACCTCTGACCATTCCGCAAGCTCGGTGGACATCTGTGTCCCTTGATTTTATCACCGGCTTGCCGGTCTCCAATTCTTTTGACATGATTCTCGTTGTCATCGATAGGCTTAGCAAAATGGCTCACTTTATACCTTGCGATTCCTCGCTGGATGCTGCAGGTTTTGCTAAGCTCTATTTGTCAGCAGTGTATAGGCTCCACGGTCTGCCATTGGACATTGTGTCCGACAGGGGTAGTCTGTTTACGTCGGCTTTTTCCAAGGCTTTAGCCAAACTGTTGGGCATAAAGCAAAATCTGAGTACTGCGTTCCACCCTCAGACCGATGGTCAGACTGAGCGTGTGAACTCTATTTTGGAGCAATACCTGCGGGGTTACACCAACTATAGACAGGACAATTGGGCTGATCTTTTGCCCTTGGCGGAGTTCTCTTACAATGACTCCGAGTCCAGTTCTACTATGCTGACGCCCTTCTTTGCGAACCACGGGTTTCACCCCAGAAGTGGGCGTGAGTCGCTCCCAGTCTCTGTGGAAAAAGGCCCGTTGCGGAACTTTGTTAAAGAGCTTGACAACATTTGTCAGTTTTTAAAGACTGAAATTACGTGGAGCCGTGAGCGGATGACCGAGTACGCGAATCGACACAAATCTTCCGCCCCTCTCCTTCGAGAAGGGGACTTAGTGTGGCTTTTGAGTAGAAATATTCGAACTACTCGTCCTTCAAAGAAGTTGGACTTCAAGAAGCTTGGCCCATTTAAGATTCTACGGAAGGTGTCTTCGCATGCCTACGAGTTGGCACTCCCTGCCACTATGAAGGTTCATCCCGTCTTCCACGTTTGTCTGCTGGAACCATGTGCGTCGGATCCTCTTCCTGGCCAGAAAAACCCTCCTCCTCCTCCCGTCATAGTAGATGGCGAGGAAGAATTTGTGGTCAAGGAAATTATAGGCGTGTCTTCGCGTGGCCCTCTGCAATATCAAGTAGTTTGGGAGGGCTATGAACATGATGGACCCTCCTGGGAACCTCTGGACCATTTAGCCAATGCACCTGAGAAGGTTGCAGAATTCTACAAGAGGATGCCTAACGCCAGACGATCTTAGTACTGCTGTGGAAATCAGTCATAAAAAGGGGGGCTACTGTCATGAATAGCCATCCTGACACTGCTCATGCTAAGGGTTATGCATGAGACCTACCCCACTCTTCTTTTCCACAACGCCGAAGGTCGGCGACCTATGAAGATGCGCTTATGGCACAGGTTGGTCTGTGTAGATCGTGAGTTGATCAACGGATATGAGGTTGTCGTGGGATGTGCTGAGCACGGGTGCTCTGATAGACGTTGTTCTGCTGCTGCGGAGTTTTCTTGTTGCAATTGCCATTGCGTGCTTAGGTGGGGGTTGTTATCTGGTTCGATTGTTACGAACCTGTTACGTCTTGTTTACACGAGACTTATCTTTTGTTCATAGTTAGATGTTGATTGTTTCTAGCTTGGGAAGACAGAGTTTTGTCAGGAGCGCCGACAACATAAATATCGTCGTCTCCTGCCCTGAGTTGATCAGGTTTACTCTTGTTCTCCAAGCTTAACAATCACATGCACTTGCTTACCTTCTTCTTCTTCTTTATACCATTCTGTTCTTGCTTTCTTTGCAGTTCAACCTTTCTTCTTCTTTGAAGTGTGTGATTGTTCCTCCTCCTTCCTCTTTGTGCCGCTCTATTCTCAGAATAGCCATCTAAGTTGTGTGTTGCCTCTTCATCTCAACCGACCATACGTCTTAGCACTCTGTCTAACTGACGTCTTCCTCCACAGGCCCGACTGTCCACCTCAGGAACCTATCATTGTCCCGAGTCGTTGGCTGTACCCGGAACCCTAATCCTTTCTTCGGGCCCTATCCGTAATACCTAACGCCAGACGATCTTAGTACTGCTGTGGAAATCAGTCATAAAAAGGGGGGCTACTGTCATGAATAGCTATCCTGACACTGCTCATGCTAAGGGTTATGCATGAGACCTACCCCACTCTTCTTTTCCACAACGCCGAAGGTCGGCGACCTATGAAGATGCGCTTATGGCACAGGTTGGTCTGTGTAGATCGTGAGTTGATCAACGGATATGAGGTTGTCGTGGGATGTGCTGAGCACGGGTGCTCTGATAGACGTTGTTCTGCTGCTGCGGAGTTTTCTTGTTGCAATTGCCATTGCGTGCTTAGGTGGGGGTTGTTATCTGGTTCGATTGTTACGAACCTGTTACGTCTTGTTTACACGAGACTTATCTTTTGTTCGTAGTTAGATGTTGATTGTTTCTAGCTTGGGAAGACAGAGTTTTGTCAGGAGCGCCGACAACATAAATATCGTCGTCTCCTGCCCTGAGTTGATCAGGTTTACTCTTGTTCTCCAAGCTTAACAATCACATGCACTTGCTTACCTTCTTCTTCTTCTTTATACCATTCTGTTCTTGCTTTCTTTGCAGTTCAACCTTTCTTCTTCTTTGAAGTGTGTGATTGTTCCTCCTCCTTCCTCTTTGTGCCGCTCTATTCTCAGAATAGCCATCTAAGTTGTGTGTTGCCTCTTCATCTCAACCGACCATACGTCTTAGCACTCTGTCTAACTGACGTCTTCCTCCACAGGCCCGACTGTCCACCTCAGGAACCTATCATTGTCCCGAGTCGTTGGCTGTACCCGGAACCCTAATCCTTTCTTCGGGCCCTATCCGTAATAATAGTAGACCCAAATCCGCTGTTTAGTTTAGTCTTTCTTCTTCCTTTTTCTCTCCATCAAAAGATAATAAACAGCATTCTGGTCATAACTGCAAGACTCTCTTGTACTTAGTGAACCGCTCACAGATGCTATTACGGATAGGGCCCGAAGAAAGGATTAGGGTTCCGGGTACAGCCAACGACTCGGGACAATGATAGGTTCCTGAGGTGGACAGTCGGGCCTGTGGAGGAAGACGTCAGTTAGACAGAGTGCTAAGACGTATGGTCGGTTGAGATGAAGAGGCAACACACAACTTAGATGGCTATTCTGAGAATAGAGCGGCACAAAGAGGAAGGAGGAGGAACAATCACACACTTCAAAGAAGAAGAAAGGTTGAACTGCAAAGAAAGCAAGAACAGAATGGTATAAAGAAGAAGAAGAAGGTAAGCAAGTGCATGTGATTGTTAAGCTTGGAGAACAAGAGTAAACCTGATCAACTCAGGGCAGGAGACGACGATATTTATGTTGTCGGCGCTCCTGACAAAACTCTGTCTTCCCAAGCTAGAAACAATCAACATCTAACTATGAACAAAAGATAAGTCTCGTGTAAACAAGACGTAACAGGTTCGTAACAATCGAACCAGATAACAACCCCCACCTAAGCACGCAATGGCAATTGCAACAAGAAAACTCCGCAGCAGCAGAACAACGTCTATCAGAGCACCCGTGCTCAGCACATCCCACGACAACCTCATATCCGTTGATCAACTCACGATCTACACAGACCAACCTGTGCCATAAGCGCATCTTCATAGGTCGCCGACCTTCGGCGTTGTGGAAAAGAAGAGTGGGGTAGGTCTCATGCATAACCCTTAGCATGAGCAGTGTCAGGATGGCTATTCATGACAGTAGCCCCCCTTTTTATGACTGATTTCCACAGCAGTACTAAGATCGTCTGGCGTTAGGCATCCTCTTGTAGAATTCTGCAACCTTCTCAGGTGCATTGGCTAAATGGTCCAGAGGTTCCCAGGAGGGTCCATCATGTTCATAGCCCTCCCAAACTACTTGATATTGCAGAGGGCCACGCGAAGACACGCCTATAATTTCCTTGACCACAAATTCTTCCTCGCCATCTACTATGACGGGAGGAGGAGGAGGGTTTTTCTGGCCAGGAAGAGGATCCGACGCACATGGTTCCAGCAGACAAACGTGGAAGACGGGATGAACCTTCATAGTGGCAGGGAGTGCCAACTCGTAGGCATGCGAAGACACCTTCCGTAGAATCTTAAATGGGCCAAGCTTCTTGAAGTCCAACTTCTTTGAAGGACGAGTAGTTCGAATATTTCTACTCAAAAGCCACACTAAGTCCCCTTCTCGAAGGAGAGGGGCGGAAGATTTGTGTCGATTCGCGTACTCGGTCATCCGCTCACGGCTCCACGTAATTTCAGTCTTTAAAAACTGACAAATGTTGTCAAGCTCTTTAACAAAGTTCCGCAACGGGCCTTTTTCCACAGAGACTGGGAGCGACTCACGCCCACTTCTGGGGTGAAACCCGTGGTTCGCAAAGAAGGGCGTCAGCATAGTAGAACTGGACTCGGAGTCATTGTAAGAGAACTCCGCCAAGGGCAAAAGATCAGCCCAATTGTCCTGTCTATAGTTGGTGTAACCCCGCAGGTATTGCTCCAAAATAGAGTTCACACGCTCAGTCTGACCATCGGTCTGAGGGTGGAACGCAGTACTCAGATTTTGCTTTATGCCCAACAGTTTGGCTAAAGCCTTGGAAAAAGCCGACGTAAACAGACTACCCCTGTCGGACACAATGTCCAATGGCAGACCGTGGAGCCTATACACTGCTGACAAATAGAGCTTAGCAAAACCTGCAGCATCCAGCGAGGAATCGCAAGGTATAAAGTGAGCCATTTTGCTAAGCCTATCGATGACAACGAGAATCATGTCAAAAGAATTGGAGACCGGCAAGCCGGTGATAAAATCAAGGGACACAGATGTCCACCGAGCTTGCGGAATGGTCAGAGGTTTCAGTAGACCGTAGGGACTATGTCGCGCGGACTTGATCCGTTGGCAGACCTCACAATTTCGGATGTACCGGATGACATCACGACGCATCCCGGGCCACCAGTATTCCCGAACAAGAAGTTCAAAAGTGTTCTTTTGTCCAGGGTGTCCGCTAGGCATAATATCATGACAATTCTTCAATGCACGAACTCGTAGATCCTCGTTCGGCAAATATAGAAGGTCGTTGACAAACAAAAGACCGTCATTGTCAAGCCTGCAGACACTGAGGTCCACATCTGGAGGTTTGGTCGACTGGCCTCGAAGAGCAGAAATAACATCAAGAGCCCACTTGTCCGTGGATAGCGCGATTTTTACCTCGTCTACCAAAGACATGGTACCAATAAAATTTTCAGGGGGAATAATAGGAGCACACAGCTCTTTATCCTCCTCAGAAGAAGAAGAAACGAGGTCTTCGTAGCGTCTGGTCAGGGCATCAGCTCTAGAATTCAAGGAGCCAGGCCTATAAGTGATGACATAACGGTACTCGCTCAGTTCCATAGCCCACCTCGCTTGCCGTCTGTTCATGGCCGGAATTTGCTTAAGAACGGCTAAATTCCGATGGTCCGTCAATACCAGAACAGGTTTTTCCAGACTTTCAACCATGAATCGCCACGACTTTAGAGACTCCACAATGGCTAACAACTCCTTGTCACCTACGCCGTAGTTACACTGGGCAGGATTCATTTTTTGAGAGAAATAGGCCACGGGGTGTAGTAGAAGCCCCTTGTCAGTCGGGTGGTATTGAGACATGACGGCAGATATTACACGGTCAGACGCGTCTGTTTCAATAACAGTGTCCAACAGGTAATCAAAGTGCTTGAGGATAGGTTCAGAGCAGAAAAGGTCCTTCAGGGTGTGAAATGCTGCCTCACATTCAGAGGACCAGACAAAAGATTGCGTCTTTTTAGTCAACTCGAAGAGAGGTGTGCAGATTCTAGAGAAGTCACGGATGAACCTCCTATAGAAATTGGCAAAACCCAAAAAGGACTGGACTCCCTTAACAGTTCGGGGAGCCTCCCACTCACGGACAGCCGCAACTTTAGCGGGGTCCATCTTCAGAGCATCGGCTGAAATAACAAAGCCAACAAAGGTAGTTTCAGTCTTGTCGAATTCGCATTTTTCACCCTTGACAAACAGACTGGCCTGCGCTAATTTTAGCAGGACTTTGCGCACATGAACATCATGTTCCTCTTGGTTCAGAGAGAACACCAGGATATCATCCAAGTAACAGACACAGAATATGTCCAAATACTCCGACAAGACCTCGCTGACATATTTCTGACACGTGGCAGGAGCATTGGTGAGCCCAAACGGCATCACATTGTACTCAAAAATGCCATATCGAGTTCTGAAAGCTGTCTTGTATTCATCACCTTTCTTGATGCGAATCAAGTGGTACGCAGCTCTCAGATCCAGCTTTGTAAAAATGTTTCCCGTAGCCGCCGTGCGCAGTGATTCATTGATCCGAGGCAGAGGAGTTACGTCTTTGATGGTGATATCATTGACGGCTCGGAAATCAACACAGAATCGTAAACTGCCTGGCTTCCTAGCAAAAAGAATCGGGGAAGCCAGCGGCGAAGAGGAAGAGGAAATAAAGCCTTTAGCAAGCATGCCATCTAGATATTTTTTGACAGCCTGCAACTCGAGTGGAGTCATATCGTACAGCGGGGCCTTGGGGTATTTCGCATCGGGAACGAAGTTAATCGCATGATCAATGTCCCGGTGAGGTGGTAGTTGATCAGCACCTTCTCGAGAGAACAGAGGAAGTAGGTCATGGTATTTCTTCGGGATGCGTTCAAGGAGCCGTGCATGCTCTTGTTCCGGAGTTAGGTCCTCCTGATTGAGATAATCCAGGACTTCCTGAGCGGTGACACGATAAATCTGTAGTTTCTCAGCTTTGGCAAAGCGATGCAAAGCCTGAGACGACACCGTCACACAGGAACAAGACACAGCTGACGATTGTGCAATAAAAGAAGGAAGGGGTGAAGTGGCTGAAGCAGGAGCAGATCCCTCAATCTGACTGCCAGCGGTAGAAGCAATATTTTTGTCGTTTTTTGTATAAGAAAAATCAAACGAAGCGCCAGAATCAGTAGAAGCAGTCGAAACAGAAGAAGAAGAAGAAGAAGAATCAGAAGCTGCCACAGCATTGCCATCGGCGGTAGAAGTAACCGATATCTTGAGCGTATTGGAAGGCCAAGAAATTTCCGGGTTATGGGCGTCGAGCCAGCATTTCCCCAGGATGATGTGGTAGCCCCCAAGCTTCGTGATTTGAAAAACCAAAGTTTCTGAATAATTAGGAAAAGAGAGGGACAAAGGAACTTGGTGGGTCACTTTACCCGCAGCAGTTTCACTACCATCAACAACATGGAGCGACTCGGCTCTGGCCTTGAGAACAGTAGGAATCTGATGCCTTGCTATAAATTCAGAATCCACAAAACAAGTTGTTGATCCCGAATCCACCATAGCGTAGGCCTCAATGGAATTATTCACTGTCACAGGAATAACCAGAGGGGGAGAGTTACCATAATCGATAGCATTATCAAGAGAACAAGTGCTGATTCTCAAGAGACCCTCATCAGCAGCGTCAGGGCTAGCCAGGACCAGAGGGGAATGGGTCGGTAGCCCTTCTAGTTTTTTGACGCATCAGGCGCAGGGGCCGTCGAGGGAGCCCGGGTAGAAGTGGAGGGAGAAGGGACAGTAGCTGCGCGAAGAGCAAGGTTGTTTTTGGGGCAAGCCTTTAGCATGTGGTCCTTTGCGCCACACTTCCAACAAACACCCTTTGCCATTTTGCCGTCAGCAGTCTTACGGAAGGGTAGACCGTTGGCATCGGGACCTGCAGAGGTACCCTTAGCTGGCTTGGTGTTGGGGACAGCTTTTTGGGCGCCAGCATTTCTCGAACGAGAATCTTGCTGAAAGGGGACCACACCAGGAGGCGGTTGGATTTTCCCGTTGTTTCCCCGGGTTCGGTTGTTGATCGTATTGTCCAGCGTGTTGCAGAAATTAGCGAACTGATCAAGCGTTCCCTTAGGGGCAGGATAGGTGTTCCAAGCCAGAGCGTCCTGTATGTGGGGCTTGAGGCCTCGCTGAAATAGTGCAATGGTGAAATCAGCGTCGGCCCAACCGAGTTTCTTCAACAGCGTTGTAAAAGCAGAGTGATAGGCAGTACAAGTACCTGTCTGCTTTAAGTCGAAGATCTGCTGGGTCGCAGTCATGCGCCAGTCAGGGTCATCGAAAGCCTCAGCTAACGATTTCATAAAATCGTCGTACGTTTCAAAGTTCATGTGTCCAGTGGCCGGGTCCATCCGAGGCATGGCCCAATCCAGAGCGCCATCTCTAAGGTAGGAGAAGGCAGTCATCAGCTTGCGCTGCTCCGTGCGGTGGTGCTTGGGTGCAGCAGCAAATTTGACCGCAAGTTGCCTCTGGAACGCCTGGAAGCCTTGCTGATTGCCATCATAGGGCACGACATCAAGATGCTTGTCGGCCTCTTTCAACGGATCGGCATCCTCTTCCCGTTTGACTCGGGGAAGAGACTCAAGGGAGTTGAAGCGGGCTTCAGCGCCAGCCTGGAACGCAGCCCAGTAAACCTGAGCCGCATCAGGAACAGAGCCAACGGGGATGGGCGGGGCACCATCGTCGGTGCGCAGACCAGACATGTAAGCCGCCACAATAGCCATTTTGATCTCAGCACTGAACTCCCTAGGAAGGGCACCGAGATGCCAGTTCTCAGGAGTTCGGTCAGGAATCGACAGGAGGAACGTATTGAGATGCTCGATCATTTCGCGAGTGAGGGCCATTGCGAGTTGAAACGTAATAGAGAGGGAAAAATAAATGAGGAGAGAAAAAAGTGCCAAAGAGAGCCAAAGTTGTAATAGCGTCGGGTCTTCAAATGAAGCTTAACAAAATATTACGGATAGGGCCCGAAGAAAGGATTAGGGTTCCGGGTACAGCCAACGACTCGGGACAATGATAGGTTCCTGAGGTGGACAGTCGGGCCTGTGGAGGAAGACGTCAGTTAGACAGAGTGCTAAGACGTATGGTCGGTTGAGATGAAGAGGCAACACACAACTTAGATGGCTATTCTGAGAATAGAGCGGCACAAAGAGGAAGGAGGAGGAACAATCACACACTTCAAAGAAGAAGAAAGGTTGAACTGCAAAGAAAGCAAGAACAGAATGGTATAAAGAAGAAGAAGAAGGTAAGCAAGTGCATGTGATTGTTAAGCTTGGAGAACAAGAGTAAACCTGATCAACTCAGGGCAGGAGACGACGATATTTATGTTGTCGGCGCTCCTGACAAAACTCTGTCTTCCCAAGCTAGAAACAATCAACATCTAACTATGAACAAAAGATAAGTCTCGTGTAAACAAGACGTAACAGGTTCGTAACAATCGAACCAGATAACAACCCCCACCTAAGCACGCAATGGCAATTGCAACAAGAAAACTCCGCAGCAGCAGAACAACGTCTATCAGAGCACCCGTGCTCAGCACATCCCACGACAACCTCATATCCGTTGATCAACTCACGATCTACACAGACCAACCTGTGCCATAAGCGCATCTTCATAGGTCGCCGACCTTCGGCGTTGTGGAAAAGAAGAGTGGGGTAGGTCTCATGCATAACCCTTAGCATGAGCAGTGTCAGGATGGCTATTCATGACAGATGCTATGGTCATCGACACCGCTGGCGACCAGTCCAGCACACCCGACACCACTACCTCGACCACCACTTCGACCGCCACTACTACTACCGATGACGCCGCCTGTAACGATCTATGGATCGAGGTAGGCTCAGGCTCCGCCCTCACCGCTGTTTACACCGCCGTCCACACCGCCTTGCACACCGCCGTTACTCACCGCCTGCCAAACCCGTGTGCACACCGTCGTTGTCAAGGGTACGCGTCATACCTCTACCGCGCGTATATAGATAGTGTTGTTTCCGCCCGTTTTCTTGTACATTAGTCTTTTCTCTTTATCTGTTTCTTAATTTATTTCTGCTGTTCTAAAAGCGTTCTCCTTTAGACCGTAAAGCCTTACACAACTCATCTGCTACTTGACTAATTTTCGCGTACACCTTGTGTAAGTGTCATGAATAGCCATTCTTGCCATTGCCATTGCATAGGGTTATGCCTGGCACCTTACCCCGCTTCCGTTGTGTCACGCTAATGTTCCAAGGACGTATGATGATACGGTTATACCACTTGGTGGTCTGTGTAACCTTGAGGTGTCACTCCGGTTTATCTACTCGGGTGTGGCCGGCTTGCACACTATAGATCATCGCTATTAGGTAACTCGGTACTCTGCAGTTGATGCAGCTTATTCTGAGTTGACTGCTATTCTCGTTCCTTTTGTGTCAACAGCGTTTGAGCGTGGGGCCCACACCTGTTAGGCCGATATCGCTGTAACGCGACATATCGTTGCCTGGGTGTCTTGAGGGATTTTCAGTTCTGCTGCTGCCGTGTTGGTTTATCTCGTGAACTAACATCCGGTTTGATAGTAGCGTCTGGTAACGTTGAGTTACGTATGTCCCCACTTTCGGTTATCTGTGATTTGGTTCTAGCTTGGGAAGATCTCTGTTGTCAGAATCTGCAACGCCTTAAATAGCGTTGCCTTCTGCCCTGTGTGATCAGGTTAACTCTTGCTCCCCAAGCTTAACAATCACATACACCCCTTTTGCCATTCTTCTTTGTATACTAGTTTATAGTATCACTTCTTCGATAGTACCTTCTTCTTTAGTACTATATCTTTAATTATCACTTGTTTCTTGATAGCCTTCATTGCATCAGTACCTTCTGTCGTCTTCGTTACCTCAGTGTTCCTGTGATTGTTTATTCCCTTCCGTGTGTTATAAGATCAATTAGTTGAGTGTGCCTCTTTACCTCAAACCGACCATACGACCTAGAGAGTTCTATCCTCTCCTCCCGGCCGTATATCCGCGCAGGCCTGACTGTCCACCTCTGGAACCTATCATTGTCCTGAGTCGTTGGCTTTCTAGAACCCTAATGGTTTCCTTGGGCCCTATCCGTAATATTTTGTTAAGCTTCATTTAAAGACTCACACATTCTTCCAACTCTTTGTTATTCTTTAGCACACCTTATTCTTCTTTTCGTTCCGGCTCTCGACTACGGCCGATATCCCGTCTTCCTATGATCATACTAGCGCTGCTGTTGTTACACAACCTTCTTCGTCCGCTAGTCATAACTCGGCTCTTTCTGGTTCTTAGTTGATTCCATTTCTCAATCTACTTCTCTTCTTCTGTGGACAGTCAGTTGATGGCACTGTCTCTGTCCCAGCTCCTTTAATTTCGTTGAAGCACTTTGTTCCTCTAGGCTAATGTCGTCTCAAGCTTTGCGTTCCACTGCAAGCAATGAGAACCGGCGGGCTCACCGCACTACCGCTGAGCAGGTTCTCGATCCTGTTGATCAGGATGACCTACGGCTAGAACAAGTGCACAAGCGATATCCCGAATGCAGTTCGGACAGTTATTATGATTTGCGTCCGGTGTTCTTGCGGGATGGTGTACCTTCAACCACCTCTTGTCAAGACGCAGGTCATGCTGTTAATCTTGTCTCGACTGCCGAACATATCAATACTCTTCCGTCTGATGATGCACATCTAAATTTGCAACTTGTCAAGCAAAACCTGGATGGCATGCTCACACGTGGCTTCATTGCCCCTACTTCTTCAGTGTTGGCTTCTCCGATTCTTTGTCCTCGGGAACCAGGCAGTGTACGATCTTCTGTTGATTTACGGGCGGTCAACTACCTTATTTTATAAGCTGTTCATTTGGTCCCGCATCAACCAGTCGTTACAACTTGCCACATCTGAACGGGGGTTTCCAGAAAGCCATGTCTACCAGCTATGCACCTTTTGGCTTGCAGCAATGATGTTGCCAACTCCCAGATTACTTTGAGTTACAACATGGTACCTGAGTGTATAAAGTGTTGTTGTTGAGTTTACTCACACACCTGCCATTGTGCCAAAGCATGTTATTGAGTTCTTGTGGGATTTCTTGGACAGTTTATGTCTGTTTTTAGACCTCTGTGTCTGTATTTCTTGGCCTTTGTCTTGCCTAATTGTTTTGACTCCTGTTGGGTCTATTTATATGATATCAGCAGCTAGTGTCTGTTCTTTGCTGAGCTCGTTGGTTCTACGAACAGCTCGTGTCTGTTCTTTGGGTTGACACCTCTTAATGCCTCTTCCTTGTGACACCGTGTGTCCATCGGCGACTGCTTTTTTTGTGTCTCTTCTTTGACCACTATGGTGCTTGCGTTTGACCCCTGCTGGGTTATAATTGCCGACAGCTCGTGTCTGTCCGGGTATTGATAGTTTATATCTACTCGCTTTGCTGACAGCCCGTGTCTGTCTGGGTATTGACAGTTGCTGTCTACTCGCTTTGTTAACAGCTCGCTTCTGTCCCACTTCTTGACAGTTATGTCTAGTCTTCGTGCCACAGTTGTGTCTAATGCGTTAGGCCACTGTTCGGACTATTTTCTTTCGGCTGTTGTTGTGTCTACTTACGACCACTATACGTCTACTTCTTGTGACATGTTCTGTGTCCTCTACTTTGGACAGCTCTCTTGCCTGTTACTTTCTTCGACTCTGTTACGTCTACTTGCGACTACTCTATGTCTCCTTTCTTCGACCTCTTTGTGTCTTCACTTGGGCCTACTCTCTGCCTCTCTCTTTTGGACAATATCTTGTTGTTTTTCTTCTCGTTAAAAGAAACACGATGTCCCTCTTCGAAGTCCTGCCTATGGTGGTGCAGGCCAGTCTTGTATCTTGTGCTGAAATACTGCCAAGTTTGACAAGCTGACTTTACCAATTTCTTGTTTTCCCCTTTCACCAATACTCTTTACGGATCCTGCACGTCTTTGTTTCCATGCTGTCTGTTGTCATATACCAATTACCCGATCGATGATGAGTCCCCATTACACATGTTAGTCTATTCTCCCACAACCGGAATCGTGTTCGTTTACATCCATCGAACCATGTCCCAGGGGGTTCTTAGCTATTGTGGAGGCGATTATGTCGCGGCGATTGATGATTGTGCCAACTGAGTAGCCACTCTGGTGTACACTTGTTACCAGAACTTGGTAGTTCTCAGGGGACCTTCTGCATCTTGCAGGCAACAGATTTATGGGCTATGGAACTGAGCGATTGTTGTTTGTTATAACCTACAGGCCTGGCTCTTACTTCTATGACCAATGCCATAACTAGGGAGGACAACAAGGTTGAAAAACCTTTGCCTTTGCGGGTACTGAGCTGCGTTCTCAACTTATTCCCACTTAAGATCCTTGGTGCTGCCCCTCGGTTGATGAGGTTGCCTTTCGTTATTCCCATTCTTTTTTACCTTCCTCTTGTCTGTGGACACGAGGCCCTTACGAAGTTGTCGTTGCACTTCAAGGCCTTGTTTTATGTTGATCAGATGTACAAGCTTTCATGCTAGGGATTCCGTTGATCCCCTATACGTCACGATGTTGTTGGTGCATCGAGATCTACAATTCTTGCCTGCGGAGTCATGCTGTGTCTAGACCCGTATGGTTGGCTTATTCCTTCTGTTCCGATTCTGCAAAGCCCGGTGGACTTCCGTGTCCCTAGATGCCCGGCTTCCTTTTGCGAATTCTCCGACTTGATTCTAGTCTAGGATGTGGCGATCTTAGTACTGCTGTGGAAATCAGTCATTTAAAAGGAGCATACTGTCATGAATAGCCATTCTTGCCATTGCCATTGCATAGGGTTATGCCTGGCACCTTACCCCGCTTCCGTTGTGTCACGCTAATGTTCCAAGGACGTATGATGATACGGTTATACCACTTGGTGGTCTGTGTAACCTTGAGGTGTCACTCCGGTTTATCTACTCGGGTGTGGCCGGCTTGCACACTATAGATCATCGCTATTAGGTAACTCGGTACTCTGCAGTTGATGCAGCTTATTCTGAGTTGACTGCTATTCTCGTTCCTTTTGTGTCAACAGCGTTTGAGCGTGGGGCCCACACCTGTTAGGCCGATATCGCTGTAACGCGACATATCGTTGCCTGGGTGTCTTGAGGGATTTTCAGTTCTGCTGCTGCCGTGTTGGTTTATCTCGTGAACTAACATCCGGTTTGATAGTAGCGTCTGGTAACGTTGAGTTACGTATGTCCCCACTTTCGGTTATCTGTGATTTGGTTCTAGCTTGGGAAGATCTCTGTTGTCAGAATCTGCAACGCCTTAAATAGCGTTGCCTTCTGCCCTGTGTGATCAGGTTAACTCTTGCTCCCCAAGCTTAACAATCACATACACCCCTTTTGCCATTCTTCTTTGTATACTAGTTTATAGTATCACTTCTTCGATAGTACCTTCTTCTTTAGTACTATATCTTTAATTATCACTTGTTTCTTGATAGCCTTCATTGCATCAGTACCTTCTGTCGTCTTCGTTACCTCAGTGTTCCTGTGATTGTTTATTCCCTTCCGTGTGTTATAAGATCAATTAGTTGAGTGTGCCTCTTTACCTCAAACCGACCATACGACCTAGAGAGTTCTATCCTCTCCTCCCGGCCGTATATCCGCGCAGGCCTGACTGTCCACCTCTGGAACCTATCATTGTCCTGAGTCGTTGGCTTTCTAGAACCCTAATGGTTTCCTTGGGCCCTATCCGTAATAGTAAGTCACTAGGACTTGCGCAAGACACATTGGTGGCTTCGTAAAACTTCTTGGCGGCTGAAGGGAGGGTAGAGGTTTTGATGCGATGTTCGATTAACTTGAGGGAATCGTTAAGATTCTTTCCGGGAGGAAGATTGAAATCCGGGCAGGATTCACGAAGAATCTTCTTCCAAGTATGCTGAGCGGCAAGTCCATGATCGGTGGACGCCTTCGGCGGGTCTTCGAGAAACAGAGCTGAGGTCCGCGAAATGATCATGGCATTGCACATTTCCTCAGACCACGCATGAAACCCGGCGACAGAAATGTTAGGAATCTCGAATGTTCTGATCCTACGAACCATTTCTTCTGGGGTCGTTGACGATTTAGAGTCTTCAAAAAAGGTATGTGAGGTTGCAAGCCTTGCGGGGTGAATAGCTATTCCCTTGACGATAATCTTATCAGGCATTTCGGCGTTGCTGATGTCGGATTTGTCGTCTTGTGTGGGAAGAGTTTCGTTGACCATTGGAAACTTCAAGAAAATAAGATGAACTGCGCTGAGTGACACTATTAAATAGTGGATGCTTAATCAAGAGTAGAGGAACCTGAACTTGTGAGGGTGAGGGCTCATAACCTGTTGTGGTGATTTTGCGTAGAGAACCGTTTATTCAAGTTTTCTAGAGGAAATTTGTGATAGTATGCTAGGTGATATGTGGGGCGAGGTCACGTGGTGTGGCTGAGTGGCTGAGACTGCGTATTACTACAACAATACTCCCGTCTCGGGTTCCTTACATTCCAGGGATTTGGTTCCTAGTGCTAGGTTGCCTTCCTAGTACGTGACCTCAACCCTCTCCTAGCCGTTTCCAAAACGGACTCACTCTATTCCCGTTTGTTGTCTCATCTTGCTGGGATCTCAGCTTCCTCGTTGGGTATCAACCCTAGTGCTGAGACCTTAGCTGGTCTTTGATTCAAACAATCTTATAGTTCGGAAGTCTTGACAAGAACTGGTCATGCCTGACGGCAGCGTCCTCCTTGGGTCCAGGGTCGACGACGATGGAGATGCGGTCAGTCAGTGGCGGCTGCCAGAGACTATCCCACTCCTGTCGGCGACGTTCTCGTCTCCACATGCCTGCCACCAATGGCTTCAACTCGCGCATGATGCAGCCGAGTCGGGTCTTGACACTCATGTTATGCCCCAGGAGAGGCAGGTCTGAGTCATCGGGGGCAAGCTCGTCCTTGTCGGGTTGGGACGCAACACGGACGGGATGGTTGCGTTGGAGGCGGAGAGTGCGAGCGGCGTAGGCCATGCGTGCTTTGGCGAATCGAATAGAGGGGGGCGGGAGGCTGGCCTCGACTTCGACGGCGCGTGTTGGTGAACCGCGGAATGTACCTAGGATACGGGCGGCAGCTTGGCTTTGCAGTTTCTGGTATACCCTTTGCAGACTGAGCTGGGGTTTTGACGGGTCATACCAGAGAATTGATCCGTAATCGGCGACGGTACCCACACAGGAGATGTAGAGCTGACGGAGTGCCGCGATGGACAGTCCACGCGTGTTCGAAGCGAGCCGAAGCAAGCCGCGGAACGCGATCTCAGCCTTTTGGGTCCGTGCCTGGACGTGCTGTTTAAACGAAAGTCTGTTGTCGAAATGGAAACCCAGCCACTTGACCATCTTTTGGGGACGCACAGTGACATCACCTACTCGGACAGTTTGGGAGGCCCACTTTGCAGCATCGGTGTAGTGGATGAGCTCAGTTTTGCTCTCTTCAAACTCAATGCCGTAGTCACGAGCCTTGGCCCGCAGCTCCGTCACGAGTTCTTCGAGAAGCGCCGCTGAACGCCTCGGGCTTTTGGACGCCACGGTTACGCTGAAGTCGTCTATATACGACAGCTGAAGTTGTGGTGTGTCGCCGGCCACCCGAGCCACTATATGCCGAGCATACAACAGGAAGAGTAGAGGACTGATGGGGGAACCTTGGGGGATGCCGATGTTAACCGGGGTCATCGGAAACGGCTGACCCTCGATGTGCAGGCCGACAGTACGGCCCTGGAGGATCGAAGCAACCCATTTTCGGAACACCAGGGGAAGACCGAGCTCACGTAAGCTGCGCATCAAGCAGGGCTTTGACACGTGGTCGAAAGCGCCCTTGACGTCAAGGAAGAGAGTGCTTGGAACGAGCTTCATCTCCTTGACCTTCTGCAGGTGGCTGACGTATACGAGAGCGGCGTCCATGGCTGAACGCTGTTTGCGGCCTCCCAGTTGAGTGTCGTCTAGAAGCGAGCTGTCATGGCAATTGGCGAGGTACCCTAAGCGGGTCGCAAAGACTTTCTCGAGCACTTTGCCTAGACAGTTGAGCAGTGAGATGATGCGGTAGGACTTTACGACTGAATAATCAGCCTTTCCGTCTTTCGCGAGCACAATCCCAGTAGCCTGCTTCCAGAGTGTGGGGTGTATTCCGAGGCGAGACAGGGCTTTGTAGACGGAGAGAAAGGGCGCGGGATGGGCCTCAAAGGCGATCTGGATGATCTTGGCGTTCATGCCGTCGGGCCCGGGGGCCTTCTTGGCGTTGGCGGACATGATTGCCTCCTTGATCTCGTGGTCTGTAAGGTCAGGCCAGGGGTATATGCTTCGGTCGGTGTCGTTCGGGGGGGTGTCGTGATGGGGGTCGTGTGTATCGGCAACGTCAGGTCGGGGATCGACACCTGCGCTAGACGTAGCACCCAGTAGCGTCAGGAAAGCCTTTTCCTTCTCCTCGGGGGTATTGGCTAACCCGTCTGGCCCCTGGATGGGGGGGAAGTAACTCGCCGTAGCTGGCTTGGTGTATTTCCAGGCTGTGTAGACCTTTTCGTTGTCGGCGTCAGAGAGGC
Organism: Berkeleyomyces rouxiae; assembly: GCF_048999995.1. Lineage (NCBI taxonomy): Eukaryota > Fungi > Ascomycota > Sordariomycetes > Microascales > Ceratocystidaceae > Berkeleyomyces > Berkeleyomyces rouxiae. The sequence goes on along the minus strand of NW_027396497.1, from coordinate 1,085,831 downwards.
AAGTAGTCCAGTGAGTAGACTTGGCATCTCCGACAGCATGGGCGTACTTGTTGCGAATCGGATAAAACTCAACCAGCGACAGCCTGCCTCGCCTGTATCTTCTCTCTGCGCGCGCTGCGGCCTAACGTTGTGTTTAGAGCTCAGGCGTCCACCACGGCTTCGCGTGGACACTGTGCCTCTTCCCCGGCACGCATCACCGTCTGCAAATATCTCTGCCGGGGACAGCTGAAGCTCAAGGTCAGCCTGGCCAGCCAGCCATTCCTTGCGAAACAGTGACCAGTCGGCCGTCTTAATGTTGAACGCCGGGTTACGTGTTAGGGTTTTGGGTGTGGGTGTGGTGGTGCTGACGTAGTCAAAACTGATGGCCCGGTGATCGGAGCCCGTCTCCTGAAGATACCTCCAGGTCGTAAACAGGTCCAGTCGAGACTGCAAGTAATATGCGAGGTCGATCACCGGGGTCGTGCTGCTGTTGATGTAGGTACCGCCGTTGCGTTCAACGTAATCGTCGTCGACAATCAGAGTGGCATTCTGCGACATCAGCCAGTTAGCAAAGTTGTGAGCTCGTGGTTCGTGGGGATGTTCTCACTGGTAATTCCACCAATGGTGATGGAGATTAAAGTCGCCGCGAAGCAAAGTACTAGTGTCAAAATTGCGCGACAAAAGATTGGTGCGCTCGATGGTATAGGGGCAGGGTTGGGTCTCGGGGACAGGCTGCACAGTCAGCTGGCGTTCGTTGTAGACATTGAGAAGCGAAAACGGCTCCGACGCAAGGATGCGCAGAGTCTGAATATCACTCTCAGCATCGCCAAACTCGAACAGCACAGAAAACGGCAGGCCTTGGCGGACGTAGGTCAAAACCCGCGGGCGTAAAGGCATGGCCTCGAGATTCCTAACATTAAACGGCACAACCAGGGTGAAGCCCGGCTGCGTCAATGTTCGGCATCTGTCTTGCAGTTTTATTGGATAAGGCTCCCGGATGCCGACAATGTCTGCCTTTCCGGGGCAACAGCCTAGAGTATTGTGTCGTGAATAGTTTTCATTTTGTGCGTGCCGTGCTGAAGGATGTCTAGACCTTATCTTATTGTGGGCCCCTCTTTCATAGGTGAAAGAGGCCGTTGGTCTTGAGTGTTTTACTGGCGCAAACGTCAGAGGCCTTTGTGTTGGACTTCAATTACAACCACACCAGCACGCTTCGACTCTATATCAATAATAAGCCATGACGGTGGGATGGGAACCCCGATGGCATTAAACTCGAGCATTTTCATGGAGAGCTGCTTTGGCCTGTTGAGATCGTCCTGGACGAGTACATGTAAGGTCATGAAGCAGAACCTCTTGCCCGGAACCCCCTCCACTGTCGCGTATACACCTTTGGGGTGGCACACTCGCAGTCCGGGTGGGAGTGAGTCCATATCAAAGAATATTTATGTCAAAGTTGGCCAATTTGTCGATCCGATCGCTCCATGAAAACGAGTGTAGGAACTAGTCATGATAGTGTGCATGCTCGGTCCACAGTCAACCGATGTTGGCTCTCTCATCATTCAATCACTAACTAGTGAAAGGAGAGTAAAGGAGAACTATGTCGTGAGGAAAAAGAAAGCTCCCCGTTTTGAGTCTGCAGCCTAGACGGCGAACATGGCGTATGGTGGTGGTGTCTATGAGCTGCGCCCCAGCCTGACCCCATCCATGAGCAAGCCAATGCCCTGTACGATGAACCCGATGCCACAGACTCCAGGCGCTGCGACCAGAGGTCCCCAAGCCAACCGACCTCCGGGAACTGCAAACAGTAGCTTGCCTATGGCCACGCACCGCACCATATCTGCTAAACTTCTCCTGTCATCTCGTCTGACAATTTGTTGACCCTGGGGGTATCAACATTTGGCAGTGGATTGCTCCCGGGTCTCTCACAAACTAAGAAAACCCAGCAAGAGTCTATCGAGATTCCGAGTTGACGCGTGTCGCAGATTTGTGTTTTGGGGGGTGTCGAAGCACTCTGAGAAGGCTCTCAACTGGTGAGAATCTCAGCCTTTTCACGATGGGCAGCGTTTAGCGAAGCTTATATGGCCTTCTAGTAGCGAAGAACAAGGCTAAGTCATCACACTACTATATAGTGTGTCCTCAGCTCGCTTCTTGTAATCATCATGTTGCTGTCACTATGAAGTTTGCCGTTGAAGATAGAGTTTGCATAGGCTCAGACACTCGAACAAGAGCATTGAATGTGAAGATCCAAGAAACGGCCCCGAAGAAAATGGGCAAAGCAAATTAAACGCGAACAAACGCGTCTTTTTTTTGCTTCAAGAAAGACTAGTCACTATGAGGTTCGGTATACATGTGTGTTATGTTATGTATGTACACACCTTCATTCTCGGGGCATAACACGTGTAATCTGTGGTTAGTGTCATCCGTTGCCGTCTGTCGCTTGAAACTAGTTGTGTCATCAAAAATAACAGTTAACTATCACCATAGAATCATGCATGTGCATGAAGATACAAGCACCCTAACTGTTAGCCCCTGTTACATAACATCTGACTAATCATAATTCATGTACCTGTACCTTTTAAGAACGAGATCGATTCAGAAGAGAACTAAAGATGGAGATGGAGCGGTGAGTTCTCGGCTAAAACAAATGCATGAGCGGCACCAAAATCATCACATCTCCCTAATTTATGCAGTATGTGCTTCTTGGTAACTATAACTAGTTTTGCCTCAAGAATCGCTTTGAAGGAGAAGCATATGCAAGTGCAACATATTAAATATTATTAATATCCTTAATTCCTAGCCTAGTTTGTGCTGCTGACAGCAAGTCTGTCTATCTGTTAACATCTGGTCACTATTCATACGTACGGAGGTAAAACTTACTTCATGAGATGCTCCATGAAGAACTGCAGGGAAACGTCGTCCGTGAAGATGGTCTGCGCGTTTTGTGCGCTAACACCGCCATAAACACTCGATGTATGAGTTGTTGAGGGGTTCAGTTTCGAAAGTAGGAACCGAGCTTGTGATCCACCGGCGTCACAAACAATGAATCGAGGAAGTGGGAAGCGATCCGTGATGAGATCCTAAATGATTTGTTAGCAATGTGATTGATTATCATATCTCCATTCAACTTACCCGAGCATCCTCCTTCGGTTGCTCTAAAAGTGCAGCAAAGTTTTCGTAGCCTTCTTGATCTTGGTAACCGGCCTTTCTCCATTCCGCAATCGTCTCTCCATGGAAGATAAGAATGTGAAAGAAGGTATCCAGCAGCAAGACATGCGTGGGTTGAATCGAAGATGAATCCAACAAAACGGGGCGGGCACCATCCTGGTCAAAGGTGTAAGAGTCGAGAGTGGGTTGGATCATGACAAGAGAATTGCTGACATCTTCGTGATTCAGGACATGACGATAGAAAGCTGTTTCATCAGGGGAGTTGTTGAAGACTTGCAGGAACTGACTTCTGCGTAGATGGAACATGAACTGTGGGTACAGTGTAAAGTTCTTGTCAAGTCGGAAAGAGCTTGGATCATCCTTCCTGTAATCAGCGAAGCGCGAGCAAAGGCGAATCAGCATGCGGTCAACCCAGCGGAGAACGTCCGGGCCATCATCCACCTCGGCCTTGAAGATGGCAATTCTTGACATTAATACTGCTGCTGCCTCCTGGTCAAAGGACTGTCCGATAGCAGGATCTCCAGCTGGCCCACTAAGCTTTCTGGAAATTGTCGTAACTCTGAGGTGGTACTGGCCAGAGGAGTGTTGGTAGTAGGTCAAAAATTGAACCAGGCCCTGCTGCTGTTGTTGATGAACAGGGGCACTGTTCTGGTTGGCGATTTCAAAGTAGATGCCATAGCTAGATGTCGGATCAATGCCACACATCTTCCAAGAGCATGTGTTGCCAATACCACATTCAGTCTCACCCACGGAACTGGATTTCTTGTTGAGTGATATGGCATGCCCAATCAAGCCCGTGACTTTAAGCTCCTTCGTAGTGAGAACCTCCAGAACAGCATTGAAGCCCATGAGGAAGTTATCATCGCCATCTTTTTCAAATACTCTTGCAAATGACTGCTTGAACATGGATGATGTGAAGCTGTCGGTGAGAATGATGTGACCTCCAGTGGTATTGCAGAGGGCTTTCATTTCAAGCAAGCCAACCTGGTCTAGGCAGCCAGCAAATACATCGATGATGTGGCCATTGTGGGCCGAGCGTTTCGCTAGAGAGTCGTAAAACTAAGCACCCCGCATCAGCACATGTATTGATTACGAAACCAAGTAGAGTGACATACCTTGATAGCCTTCTTGTAGTATTTAACATTGTCACGGTCAATGTCGTGGTGAGACCGAACGGTCTCTCGAAGTTCAGGTCCAACGACCATACCAGGACCCTCCGTGGCAGGACCAGCAGCAAAAAGCATGATTCTTCCGCCGGCATTCTGGAATGAGCTCTCTAGCAAGCCGACAGCAACACTGAGGGCGACGCCGGTGCAGCGAAGACTTCTACGATCATTGGCAACAGGCCAAGGATCACGCTGTAGCTGCTCTAATGCTTTTGTGAGATGAAACTCGCATTGTTCAATGGGCATAAGGAAGCGGGAAGCAGGGGTAATCGGCGCAGGACGTCCGGGCTGAGAAGGGGCACCGCTAACACGGCCACTGGCAGAGTTCAATCCCAACATTTCAAGAACCTGCTTCGCGCTGTAGTCCTTGTTTCCACGGAATACATATGACTTGGCACATTCGGTGTAGCCAATTTCATGGACTTGGGTCTGTAGCAGAAAAGATATGTTAGAATATGTAGCAGACATTGCTTAATCTCTGAGGATTATTTCATGCGTACCATTGTGCCAAAGGTAATCAAGCCGACCAGAGCATTGGGGGGAAGGAGTCCAAGACTCATCACCAGTGACTCTTTTAGTGCGGCAAGGTCCTCCTCCTCCTGACATAAATCCACGACGTAGAGGAAGATGGGAGGAGCTGGCGCAGGTCGTGACAGGCGGTATTCAATGGTGGTGTTTGCATGGTGTAGCTCGGGGGGGATGGCGTCTCGGGTAATGTCTTTGTAGTGTGATGGGAGTTGGTTGCGTGAAAGGCAGAACGGGCACACCCACACACGTGCTCTAGTATCGACGGTGCTATTAACATGTTAGAGCCAAGTAATCATGTGTTGCAAGCCCGCCCGTGTTGAGCCTCACCAGAATGGGTTCAGGACTGCCCGGCAGGGCTGTTTGCAAGTCAAAGGTTCAAATTGAAGAAGGGGAGTGTCCTGTTTTTCCTTGAGAGGAGTATAGACCGCACCGATAGGAACAACAAGACGCGACGCTTCCTAATTGTCAAGTCAGTACAGGAAGTATTCTTGAAGACATATAGCTAGAATCTCACCATGCGGGTGCTGGGTAGCACGTTCCAACTCAGACGGACGCCATCACGATCCTCTTCATTGCTCCAATGCTCCTTCAATGCCTCGTAGTCCATGGTTATCAAAAGTGAACAACAAATAAAAAATGAATTATAGGCAAGTCGACGCAAGAGTCGTGACAATAAAACCGAGTCAATATGTGCTAGATCAACTAGCAGATCCGAAGGTTGTCGAAATGGCCAGAGTCGGTAGGGGTTCTATACTCTAAAAGAGAGCTTCGTTGTTGCAGATGCCGGCGTAAACATAAAGGACAGCTTGACGTTTCTTCCCAACTTCCCCACGTCTTATCAGCTTATCAAGTTGGTCCCTGCAAATGTGTAAATGACGCGAATTCATAGCATGCAAATACTTTGACTGTACCTGCACCTATAGCACCCCACCCCCCTCCCCTCCACTGTCTGATTACCTAAGGTGCACATTCTGCGCCTCAGCCACAGCCCTGAGTCTGGTGTGGCTTGTCGCACGGTTCAGCCACAATAAGCCTGTCTAGGGCTACCCACTTATCGATTGTGAATGCTGTAATTTTTGCCCACACAATCTTATTCAAATTTCTTACCTTTACTTCTGTAGACTTCTCTGGGATTACTGCAACACTCGAGGCTCAATCATCAGTCGCAAAATTAAGCAAAATGGGTAAGTTGTGCTACTATCACCAATGAATGTTCAAAACTTGGACAACTAATCAAATACAAAATGTCATAGCCAAGAAGTTCGACCCCAACGAGATTAAGATCATGTTCGTCAAACCCCCATCAAACCTGCCACCACGTTCGATTTTCAGACTTTGTTTCGACAATCTTTACATGAATTCAACTCGGTGAACTGACATTTTAATAGCCACCTCCGTGCCACCGGAGGTGAGGTTGGTGCCTCTTCGGCTCTGGCCCCCAAGATTGGTCCTCTCGGTCTCTCTCCCAAGAAGATCGGTGAAGACATTGCCAAGGCGACCGGCGACTGGGTATGAACCTTTGATTCCCTCTAGATATTTATCAACAAACGAGTCGACAGATCTCTAACAGCCTTACAGAAGGGTCTCCGCGTGACCGTCCGTCTCACCATCCAGAACCGTCAGGCTGCTGTGTCTGTCGTCCCTACCGCCTCTGCTCTTGTCATCCGCGCCCTGAAGGAGCCCCCGCGGGATCGCAAGAAGGAGAAGAACATCAAGCACAACAAGTCGGTCAGCCTTGAGGAGGTCATCGATATCGCGAGACAAATGCGGCACAAGTCTTTCTCCAAGGACCTCAAGGGCTCCGTCAAGGAGATTCTGGGCACTGCCTTCAGTGTTGGCTGCCAGGTGGAGGGCAAGAGCCCCAAGGCCATCAGCGACGCCATTGAGAACGGCGAGATAGACAGTAAGATACTCCCAATCTACCCCACCCGTCGATATTTGTGAAAGCCTGTTACTAACCTGTCCTTCTATAGTTCCCGAAGAGTAAAAAAACAAAAACTAATCGAAATGGGTTATGGTTTCCTCGATGTGTTTTGAATCTTGATGAAACAACCTCGGTACAAAAAAAGAAAGTGCCCGCGCCGGCAATGGTTTTGCAGTCCCGAATCCGATGCCCTCAACCGGGGCACATTTCACGCGTGGCTCTTGGTTGTCGGTTGGTATGTTGATGCTCCCAAGTGAAGATGTTGACATGTATGCACAAACGTGAAATATGAAGCCTCGAATACACTCTGGACCTAGTTTTTCGCTCTATAGCTTGGGCCAATTTTTTTCACGAGGAAGATCAAGCAAAAGTCCCTTACTCACCATGGCGTCGATTCACATGCTTATGCTTGTGTATTCCGTTACGCCAATGGTCCATATCCTCGGACTACATTTCAACATGACGTCTACGCATACGTATGTCGCCAACCAAGAGTCAAAAGAAGGAACTAACTCGACGGTTACTTTAAAGGCGCTCAAGGGCTATACGTAGTATGTTGTTTCGTGTCGTTAGCGGTGTATACATACATGCATGGGCTTTCTTACAAGAGTTGTATGTGTGCATAGACAGTGGGATAATAATAAAAATAGTAGAACTTCAATTTTTCAGGGTCAAGGTGCATATGAATATCATGTTAAAGGTGTCGATTTTGCACGCTTCAAGCAGGATGGAATCTAGTGGTCGTGGTTCATTTGGTAGAGTTGTAACCCTAAGGTTGACAATAGCCATGCAGAGGAAGTGAAAACCCACGTTGGTTATATGTGAAGTGACATGAAGTGGATTTGCAAGGTATAAAGTGGCTTGAGACTTGAGGCTTGGGGACCCTGTTTAGCAATGTGTTTCAAAGTAGGTGGGCGGGCGGTGTTTTGTTTGCAAGTCAAAGCGTTTTGGTTGGAGAAGGGGACAGCAAGGGTTGGACAGGAGTGAAGAGAGGTGAAAGAGAGATGGCGAGATGTTAGATGAAGAGATGGATAGATACATACACAACCAGGTGGATGGATGTATGCAGCTATCCGTGGATAAGTACATACGCATGTACATACGAATGTACCTGTGTATATATTTACAGCTACTTGTGGGTGCTTGTAGCAAAGGCGGCGCATGGATGGGCCAAAACTTGGGGTAGATAATGTACCGGTACAGGCAGGTACATCTGTAGACGTGCAGCAGGTGTTGCCACCGGGCGCATTTGATTGAGCAGCACAGGCATATGGGGTGCGTGGGGTACATGGGGTAGGCGGTGCTAGGTACCTGTACTTATGCTTGGCTGGGGCTCATGAGTCAGCAGATGAGAAAGCCACTGGCTGGCTTATTGGGGCCACTGATTGGGTGATTGGATCTGTGGGTACATGGGCACATCTGGAGGTACATCTGGAGGTACATTTGCATGTTACCTTGCCTCATTGCAAACAAACTCGCTCCACTCCACATTAGTCAATGTCTCGGCCAGCCCTCTGTTGTCAAGCTCAAAACAAAAGCGACATTCCCGCCGCTTCTGGCCCAATCAGACGAGGCCCTATCCTGTCTTTTCTTTTCTTTCAGCCTTTATGTGAAGTCAGTGTGGCCGTGGCACGGAACACGCGCCCGTCTTCTCCCTGGTTGTTTCCGAGTGTTTTCAGCATCTCTGCTTGACTTGCTACCTACAATACCAACTGCCTATATTACTCACTACCTACATAGCCGAAGGCTGGATTAAGCCTGAGCTTCTTTAGCACCATCCATTCCTTGTTCCTCCGAGCCTGAGCCTGGGCTTTTTAGCTTTGCTCCATCTATAGCGCAGCAGCAGCACATGATTCTAAGCACTCCAGGCATAGAGTGAGCAAAACACCAGTGCCGCCAGTCTAAGCGCCACGCCACACACGCGTGCTCCTTTCTATGCCTCCGACTATCTCTGGATTGCCCCGTCAACATCGCCTTGACGACCGTCGCCCGCCGCTCCTCTCCGCTCCGCTCCTCGACGCCGAAACCCACTCCTTCTCGCCCCGAGCCCGCTGATCCATCCCTCGCCGCCGCTGCTTCATACCCGTCCCGCCGCGAGCCCCTTTGCCTGGCTGTGCAAGGCCTCTTTTCTCTCCTCCTCGGGACGGGTCAGGCAATGATGCAGAGCACCTCGCCGGAAAATGGCATCGACGCCCGCGTCCCTGGCCTCGCACTTTTCAACGAACCTCACATTAAAGCTCTGACCTAGACAACCGCCAGATGAATCCCATCATGGATTCTCTGATGTACCAACGGCGCATCGTGCAGCCACCCCAGCAAACCCCCGGCCCTGCCTCCGCCCACCACACTACTTCTCCGCCCCAAGACCACCCCCGCCATCACCCCCACCACCCCCATCTCCATCCCCATCACCGCGAACCGCTATCTGTTCGCGACGTCAATCTCCTCGCCAGCTCCCACGCCACTTGGGGCATGGCCCAGGGCCCCGAACCTCCTCCCGCCCTTCTGCTCCGGGGCTATGCAAATCAACAACTTGGACCAGCCGTTCATCCCCTGCCGCTTCCTCAACCACCACCATGCCACTCACAGACTGCCCAAAAGCCCTCGACCTTCCCCTCGCAGGCGCCCGACCTCTCCCAGCATCAGCTGCGACGTAAAACCCCCAGCGGTACTATTGATGCCGGATACGATGGCTCGCACGTGTACATGGACCCGGGGCCGCCCGCCTACAAACACGTCCTGCTTCCGTCATCGAGTTTTGCACCCACCGCTGCAACCGAAGCCTATGTCCTTAGCCGCCCTCACCCCCAGCAACAGCAGCCGCTGCAAGCTTCCGGCTTTGTCGACAACCTGATGCCGCCGTCAGCTCATGCCCATAACCTCGCCCCTCACCACCACGCCAACCACGCACTCTTCTCTCTACTAGGAACCGGTACTGTTGAATGGAGTAGCCACACTCAAATAGCTGTCGGGGGCTCTCATGCCTCTAATCTTCTGTTAGCTGGCCAACTGCCCGCGGCCCAAGCCGCTTCTATGCACTACTACGGCTATGGGCCACCATCGCCGGCTATCGGCGCGCCTCTTCATCCGGCCTTCCTGCAGCCCCTGTCTTCTATTTTTCATACTGCGCAAGGGAATGCATTTCAACGCCATACGCCGTCAAACCAAACATACCACCGTCCCGACCCGTCTACTCTGCGCCAAGCTCCAGTCGCCAATGGCCCGCTTGCAAGCCCCTGGCTTGGTGGGATGCCCCAACCGCCTTCATACGCTTTTCCCCAGATGCACCCCCACAAACCGCCGCCCATGCTCACGTTGGAAACGCTAAACCTAGTGTCCAGAGACTACATTCCCAGTTCATCAGGAACATGGACCTCGGGACTTGCTGGCTATTCTCGAGACCAGGCCTTGGCCAACGCCCATCGTGCATATCTACTACTCATCGCCCACACTCAGCCGTCACGAAAAGTGGCTGCGTTTAAGAATGGGGACATCTCTAAGCAATATGTATTCCCGAAGCCGCCTCGCACGTCTCACATGTTCAGACCTTCGGCTCCCAGCAGTATGAACATGCCTGATCAACACGTAAATCACACTACTGCTGCTCGCGCAACCGAAGATTCAACTGTAGACAAATCACCTTTTGCTTCTGCGCCACAACCACATGCACCACCAGTTAGCTCAGCGAATGCCTTCTCCGCCCATAACAGAAATGTATCGACCACTCTCTGCCCACCCTCTACTGCCCCCGCTCCATTCTTCGCGCCCGTTCCGACCAAAGCCCCGGCATCCCCGATTTTTGGGGCTCAGAACATTTTGGACGCCCTAACTGCTCTCTGTGAGCAGAGCGCATGGCAATGGGTAGACGGCATAATCATCGGGGGCTGCCTCCATTATGCGCTTGAAAGATACGGTGATGCTATGAAGTGGTTTCGTCTAGCTCTTGGGGCCGATCCTCAGTAAGTTCTGCCGTGTCTTCTGCCGTGTCTCGAAATATTTACAGCCCTTGACTAACCACGAACCTAGACGGGTCGAGGCAATATCAAACCTCGCAGCAACCATGTACACAATTGGTATGACGTCAGAAGCAGAAGCTGAGTGGCTCAGAGCACTCCGCATTTCTCCCGGCTATCTTGATTCTGCCGAACATCTCATCGGCCTGATATATAATCGCCACCCAAAGGAAGCCGTCGACGCCGTCGAATTTGTTCAAAGCTCACTACGCATGCAAGACCCGCCTACATTCCACGACTCCAGTGCCTCTGGTGGTTTTGGAAGCAGCGGATATTCTATCCCCGGATGTGATAATGGCCGGCTTGTTGGACTTATTCATGCTAAAGGGTCCCTTTTGTATTCTCTCAGGGAAATCAAAACGGCGCTTGATGCTTTTGAAGAGGCCGTCATGATCAGCACTGGAAAACGATCTGCTAGCATATACAGCCTTGTTCGAGATATTCAGTATGCCCTTTCCCCCATTAGCCATATATCCGCCGCTTCTAGTCAACCGCCCTCTGCCCCTCTTCTTCTCCTCCCAGAAAAAGCCAGACAAACCGCACACCTTCTCTTTTCTGGTAATGGGCAGCTTCCAGGGCTCAAGTACGTGCCCGATGGTAATCCCCGGAGGGCCTCGATGCAAGCGACCAGCAGCTCCTTGCTTTCTCTAGCCAAGATTCTTCAAGATTCCTTGTCGAGCAACCCTGCCATCGCTACTCGGCCTGCTGGAGTCGGCGACATCCTTGCCTTGTACTACCTTTCGCTGTCCCTTCAAGAAAGCCCTTCGACTGCGAATAATGTAGGAATCCTTCTCGCGGCTGTTCAGCAACCTACTGGCCATCCTACAACTGGACCCAACCTTCCAACTACTTTGATACCGGGCATCACACCTGGTAGTGGTCTATCTTTTGCTCTCGCCTACTACGAGTATGGTTTACGACTTGACCCTCAACATGTGCACTTGCACACTAATCTAGGTAGCTTACTCAAGGACGTTGGCCAACTTGACATGGCTATTCGTGTCTACGAAAAGGCTGTGAGCTGCGATGGCACATTTGACATTGCCTTGACAAACCTCGCCAACGCCGTCAAGGACCGTGGCCGTATTCAAGATGCGATAGGCTACTACAAAAGGGCTGTCGTTGCAAACCCGTCCTTTGCGGAGGCTGTTTGCGGTCTCTTCACTGCTTTGAACTCAGTCTGTGACTGGCGCGGGCGTGGTGGCGTGATGCTCGACGACGGAAAACTCGATCGGTGGCATGTCAATGAAGCAGGAGGTCTTATTGATGCCTGTCAGCAAAATGAAGGCAGTGGACTGACAAAGAGAGTCGCAGACATTGTTCGAAAGCAGATTGATGAAGCGTCAAACTGGGGCAAGGGCATCATAACACAGGATGTTGCCACAAACTTTGCCAACCACATATCACGCTTACTAAAAGATCCAACCGCAACAACCACCATCGCCATCAAAATCCGCGGCATGGCTGGTTCACCCTTTGAGGGCTCTCAAATCGTGAGACTACTGGAGAGAGTGTCTCGTGTTGCCATGTGGCATTGGTACATGGATCGCAAGGCCGGCACTGAACGACCACCCGAAGTGTACGCTCGACTGCCTGTCCCAGCAGCCTTGACAATCCCTGCCACTCCTACAATTCTTCCCTTTCACACATTCACCTGTCCTCTTGAGGCTAGCCATATCCGCATTATATCGCAGCGGAACGCTATGCGTACTTCCTGTTCAACACTTCGCTCTCCGTGGCTCCCAACTACGGTTTATCCCCCGCCCGCACCACCGAATCCTCAACTCATAGTGGGATATGTGTCTTCGGACTTTAATAATCACCCCCTCGCACATCTGTAAGTCCACGGGCCTGGAATATGTTTTATAATGACCCACTAACTTGTATTTACTTAATAGTATGCAATCAGTCTTTGGTTTCCACGACTCCTCAAAAGTTAAAGCCATTTGTTATGCAACGACCCCCAGTGACACGTCATCTCACCGCTTAAAAATCGAACGTGAAGCGCCCGTCTTCCATGACGCCAGTTCGTGGTCTTCCCCGCAACTTATTCAGCAAATTGTCAGTGATGGCGTTCACATCCTTGTCAATCTAAATGGCTACACCCGTGGTGCGCGTAACGAGGTCTTTGCTGCTCGGCCTGCTCCAATTCAAATGTCTTTTATGGGATTTGCCGGTACCATGGGTGCTGAATGGTGTGATTACCTTCTTGCCGATAACAAAGCAATTCCACCCACAACCCTTCGTCCTAGCCGCAACAACATGAGTGTAGATGCTGTGTTCCAGGATGAAAATGACAAGCCAGAAGGCGATTGGATATACTCTGAAAACATCATTTTCACTCGAGATACCTTCTTCTGCTGCGACCACGCTCAGTCTGCTGAGCCGGAGGAGCGGCATATCACTTGGGCTGAAGAGGAACGTCGCCGGTGGGAATTACGTCGGTCCATTTTCCCTCAGTTAGCAGACGACGTCATCATTATGGGCAACTTTAATCAACTCTACAAGGTATGCACCCAGAACCAAAATGCCATTTTCGTATTGTATCCGCCCAACTAACCTTGCGTACAGATCGACCCTACCACTTTCCGCACTTGGCTTCGTATTCTTTCACAAGCTCCAAAGGCGGTTTTATGGCTTCTGAGGTTTCCCGAGTTGGGCGAAGCCAATCTCAAAAGAACAGCACAAGAATGGGCTGGCTCGTCTGTCGCTGATCGCATCATCTTCACTGATGTTGCGCAAAAGCAACACCACATTTCTCGAGCCCGCGTGTGTGATTTATTCCTCGACACCGCTGAGTGCAATGCACACACCACGGCAGCAGACATACTGTGGTCTAGCACTCCTCTATTGACGCTCCCTCGGTATCCGTACAAGATGTGCTCTCGCATGGCTTCGTCCATCTTAAGCGGTGCGCTTCCACGGACCAATGAGGGTCTCCGAGCTGCTGCCGAGCTCACAGCAACTAATGAGGATGAATATGAGCGTTCAGCGGTACAGCTCGTTAATTCTCTTCGGTATAGCATGACCTCGGATGGCTATGGGGTGGGCCAAGGGCGTCTGTTTGAGCTGCGGAAGCTTTTATTCGACAACAGATGGACTTGTGGCCTCTTCGACACCCAGAGGTGGGTTCGTGATTTAGAGGAATCTTTCTCTCTTGCTTGGGATAGATGGGAGCGCTGTGAGCCGGGCGACATATTTCTTTGAGTAGTCTTTCTATAATAGCCTTGTTTTTTTTTTTCGGAGTTTCTTTTTTTTTTAAGTGAAAGGGAGCACCTGTATCTTTATCTTTTGGTCTACATCTGGCTGTAAATAAATAGAAGTAAATGTGCCGATGGCTTCATCTTGACGTCTCCAACACACAAACCTCAACTTGCAGGGGAAAAAGAAAAAGAGGCATTGTCGATGATTTCTCGGTTCTCTGCACCAAGCAGGCCCTGCCCCCCCTCCGCAGTCAGCTATCCATCTACCAAGAATCTTCAGCTTTAGGGCGCAGTTTGCCCCTCCCGTGAAGCTTTTCAGCAAAGAGCTCCTTGCCAGCATTACTCGTGAACCTCGACGGAAACAGCTCTTTGGCCTTTGTCGTCGCAGCACCCTTGATAGCAAACCCCTGCGCGGCTCTGGCTTTCGTCTCGACAGACTCGTCGAGCATGTCCATGTGCGACCCGGTGGCGCGGGGCTTGCGCGGCTCCAGCTCGGGAAACAGGTTTTTACCGCGGTTCTTGAGCCGCTGCTGGTCGCGGATAAACTGGTCGCGTTCCTTGTTGCGGCCTGGGCGGGCGGCGGGGCCGAGCGAGGCTGTGTCGGCGTCGGCGTCGAGGTCCATCGTGGCGGTATGGCGCGCCGGCGAGGCCGATCTGTCGCGCCGCGTGGTCCCCCGGCCGAGGCGGTCGGGAAACAGCTCTCTGCTCCCGTTGCGGCGGGCGGGCGAGCGGGAGTATGAGCGTTCGCGGCGGCGGCGCGCGCGCGCGCGGTCGTCGTCGCCTTGGCTGTCGTCGTCGTAAAAGTCGTTGCTGAACTTCTCAACATCTTTGTCGTCGTCTGCGCGTCGGAGCCGCGCGCGCTGGCGGTCCCGCAGAGTCCTGTGGTCGGCGTGACGGCGCTCGCGCTCGCGCTCGCGCTCGTACCGCATGCGCTCCTCGGGGTCGTATTCGGGGTTCAGCAGGTAGAAGCGGCTGCGCGCGGCGGCGCCGTTCTCTTTCTTGTCGCGCGTGAAGGCGCAGCGCACAGCCAGGCTGGTCTCGGGCTGGCGGGCGAAGGGCTTGGCAGGGTAGAGGTGGTCTGGGGTGGGAGCGAGGGCGTGGTCGATGGGGGTGGCGCTGAGGGCATTCAGGGCGTCGGAGGCGCTGGTGTCGGAGGGGAAGATGAGATTCGCAGAGGTGTCATCGATCCATTCCACGCGTTCGAGGCTTCCATAGTGTTCCCGGACATATTCTTTGATGTCCGCCGTGGTGAGGACATCAAGGCCTCGGATGTGCACTTTGTTTGAGGCGAGAGTCAACGGCTCTTTCGTGGTGTTCTCGAGAACCTATGGCGGAGATTTAGCGGCGTCCTGAGAGACTGGTCTAGGGAGTCTTCGTTCTTCCACTGAGCGTACCTCATCTAGAGCATTATCGATGTCGGCCACAACAGGAGCCTGGGCTTCATGTCCGGCCTCCTCGACGTCCCAGTCCATGTCATTGAGAGACATGGCGGGCGATGGTAGAGAGAGAGGTTGTATCAACTGGCGATAGAGACTCCCCAGCGTCGGCGTTTTGCGCAATGGCTGAGAGAAGCGGTGTGCTGGTTGATTGTAGGGCGCGATCGAGGAAAAGAATATGAGCGTGGATGTGTTTGCTGTGATTGTTGTAGGATAACTAAACCTGATTCAAATACTGTTAAGAAAAGGTGCAAGGGTTAGGCTCCCCTAACCCTGGAACTTCATCACAAGGCTGGGGAGCAAGGCTTAGGGTATGCTCTATCTGTGGGATTTGAAATGACGTCAGACAAAGCCCAAGGTTTG
Source organism: Berkeleyomyces rouxiae (assembly GCF_048999995.1). Classification (NCBI taxonomy): domain Eukaryota; kingdom Fungi; phylum Ascomycota; class Sordariomycetes; order Microascales; family Ceratocystidaceae; genus Berkeleyomyces; species Berkeleyomyces rouxiae. Next base: position 1,070,054 of record NW_027396497.1, on the reverse strand, counting down.
ATACAGCAGCAGACCAAAAAGAGACAGTTGGAATTCAAACCACAATCAAAGTCATATAATATAGTTAGTTATCTCATCCAAACAATTATTTTCATAAAGCCCGTACAACATGTTGAGAAATGCACAACTATAACAAGCCGGCCCAATAAACAGCAAAAGAAACCACCACCCATAACTACATCTATGTGTGTAACTAACGTAACGCCAAACATATCAAGAAAAGAAATAAAGCAAAATCTAACGACTCGGATCGAGAAAGGAGCAGGAGCTAACAAGGCCCCTGGTTGTAGAAAAATAGACACTATATTGTTTCAACCACACGTGGCGGCCCAGAAACCTTTGTGAGGACGGCTGTCGTGCGCGGAATTTTAGCACGAGAAAAGGCATCGTCAAGAGTGATTTGCGAGGTTGGTGGAGGCACAATTGGCATCGCTGCTGCACCGGTTGAGACCTGCGATATTTCAGAAGCCATGCGCTTCTTTAGCGGGGGGCCGAGGCCAAGATCGCCAACTGTCCCAGACTCGTTGTCTAGGTATTGGTCTGGTTCCCAAGACGAATCAAGGCCTGGCATGAAGACATTACATTGGCGCAGGAAATCCCAGGACAGAGTATCGTTCTTCATGGCAATATAGAGGGAGTCCAGTTTACCTCCGGGGCATAAAACAGCGCAGTGTGTACGGAGGAAGCCAAGGTCGTACGGCATGTTTTGGTAGGACGGATCTAACTGGCGAAGCATGGGTAGCCCTTGGAGATCATGGACATCACATAGCTTTGCTTGGAGGGGCATCCAAGGCCGGCCACAGAGGAGAGGTCCAAAGGCATCTATTATGGCTTGGTTGAAGGCGGCGGCATTGTGGTCAGCTACAACAACACAGCGATGAAGGCCGCGCGAAAGACAGCGTTTATAAGCGCGAGTGTCCTTTTCAAAGGGGAATGGCTGGAAACGGTTGGGGAGGAGTGATACATGGACAGTCCAAGACTCGGATAGGCTGGAAGTTGCCGGGAATTTGACGCTGACGGGCTGGAGGGTCTGGCGCGGTGGGTTTGAGTCGTCACGGGACGGAGCCTCAATGGCAGGCAAAATTGTAGAGGTTGGTCTCGAGCTACGGGATGGAACGGGACTGGGGGCAGAATAGCTTTGCAAAGACTGGGGGTGGTGTGACTGGAATTGTTGGTGGTGTTGATACTGATGTGGCGGCCCTTGTTGTGAAACCAAGGAGCACTGCAGGCTTGGAGATTGGGTGGCACTGGCGGAAGGATTGCTACCAGGGCTCAGGGCTTTGTTCTCTTCCAGTTGGATGACACGGCCCTCCAGATTGTGATTTGAGTTGAGCATTTCCAAGTAAGTGGTGTCAAGCTTGGCTTCCAATGCCCGTATCTTGTGGGAATGAACGGGCAGAGTGTGCATGATTTCTTTGCCGCGCTTTTCCATGGTGTCCACCTGCTGCCAGACACAGCCAAAGCGGCCGTTGGATTCCTTGAGTCGTTGGTCCAGGTCTTCATAGTTGCGTTCCACGTGCTCCTCAAGAAGGCTGAGGCGAGACAAGAGGTCGACCGAGGACGATTGGTGGTCTCGCCTGAGCTGTTCATCAAGCATGCGGACCTGTTCCTGAAGCCGGCGAAGCTCATTTTTGTCGACGGAATATTGTTCTACGGCATGATAGCAGCTCATGTGACCGCAGTCGCAGACGACAACTGGCGAGAGGGAGCTGAGCGTGAAGTGTGTGCAGGGGCAGCGGTGGCCGGCTGCCAGGCCACGACCAACGAGGATGGCCTGGCATTGGCCCTGGGGAAGCCGCGGCTGGACGGGCGGCCTTGATGGACAAGGAGAGTGCAAAGGGCGAAGACCGGGGGATGGTGGGTGGGAGGAAGAAGAAGAAGAAGCAAGCGAAGCGTCTTTGTCTTGGAAGGAGGAGTCCAGAGGTAGAGGAGAGGGCTCCATGTTGTGAGGGGTCATGGCCGAGAGGCTCTGTACGACCAAAGAGGAGATGGGATATGAGGCGAGACGAAGGAACAAGGGATTGGAGAACAGAACAGCTAGAGATGCGCTGACAGTTATTATAACAGTGTGCAACAACACCAAGGAAGCAGTCTCATAGCTTATCGGCCGGCCGGTCAAACGGTGAAGAAGAGGGAGGGAACAGGGATGGGATCCGAAGGAAGAGAGAGGGGGCGAGCGAGCGAGGGTAAATGTGCACAAAAGTACAAGGGGTGCTGTACGGGACCAGTATTAGTTAGTTACAGATAAGGAGTCAAACTTGACGGCGGGTCAAATCAAAAATGTCTTGGGGATCTCTTCCTGCAGTGATGTCAGAGCACAGAGCCTCAATTGCATGTGCACGTAGGAAACGTCGGTGTCAGTGTCGGTGTTGGTTTTGGTGCTGGATTGGGAGCCAAGACAGGGCCAGGGCGAATGAGTGGTGCGAATGGGGAGCGAGGGGTCAAGAGGCCCGGGATGGGCGAGGAAGAAGAAGAGAAGGCGAAAATAGTCAGACTCACTGCAGGGCGCAAGGCGCGGGAGAAGAGAGAGAGATAGAAGAAGACAGAGAGATAGCTGGAGAGAGGCCAAAGACCAAAAACGGGCGGGTATAGCAGAGGATAGTATAGTATACAATGGGTGATTGATAATAGCCCACTTATATATGCAGGCCACCACAGTGTTGAGGAACAAAGCCGCAACCAAGGGGGGGACGGAAAAAAAAAGAAAAAAGAAAGAAAAAACAACGCCACGAGACACGCCACGCCACACAGTGTTCTCCGCTTCTTTTGAATGATTATCTGTCGGGCTGAGAGACGAGAGAGAGGGAAAAGAAAGGAGAAAGAGACAATCTGTATAGATGTGGTTCGTGGCGGCGACAAATGGCAAGAGCAAGCCGGGAAGAAACCGAAGCGAAAAAAAAATCGAAGAAAAAAAAGTACTTCCGTACTTGCTTCTTGCAGTATTCGCAAGCGGGAGGGGGGAGAGAATCAAGGTCCGGGATTTGCGAAGAGAGATAAAGGCAGAGAGAAAAAGTCGACCGAGGGGCTCAGCTGGAGGAAAAGCTGCACAGAAAGTGAAGAGCAGCGCGGTGCTGGTTTTTTTCGGGGGATTTCTTTTTCGATTGCCAAAGCGGGCGGAGATTTGGTAGAGAGCGTTGGAGGCGATGACGCAAAAGAGAGAGATGGTTGCGAGTGAAGAAGAAGTGAAAAGAAAAAGAAGAGAAGAGAAAAAACAGGGCGGGGAAGACGGCGCAGGATTAATTGGTTGATATCAGCTCTTTCCTGTCCTGTCCTGTCCTGTCTATCAGGGTCGGTCGGCCGTTGCGTGGTTGCTGGTAGTTGCTGCTGCTGCGGTTGATTCGAGATTGGCAACTGCGAACCGACGAGAGGGACTGACGATAAGCGAGACCAGCCAATGAGGCGGGAGGGCACGTATAAATGTATGTAGTTGACTAGCCAGTTATCTATGTAGCCATGTACCGCGCTAACTAGCTCGCCATGACAAAGCGAACAATGGGGACAAAGAAAAGAAAGAAAGACGGGAGGCCCAGGCAACTGCCATGGGCAGGGAAAAAATCACATGGCACAAATAGCACAAGGCAAAACAGCAGGCACGCTAAAAAGAACAAACGGGCATCCACCGGCTACAGCACTTGCTTGCGCTGGCCTGGTCTGTGAGGTGAGGTGAGGCAACTGCCCACAGCCAGGCAGAGCCTCGGCCAATTCCCTGCCGAGACGCTGAGCCGCCAAAAAAAAATTGAGATATAGATAGGTTGACTCCATCTAGATGGACAAAGCAGCGCACAAACACGTCGACACGCATGTCGCTCTAGTGGTGGCCTGCATGTTGCGCAAGGAAAAAAAATGAAGAAAAAAAAAGGATTTCAACGCCCCATCCATGTTTCGGCACGCATGGGGGCGGCGGACTACCAGGGTTGAGGGCTGGGGGCGCGGGTGAGTAACCCTAATATTATGACTAGGCAGGCTGGCTAGGTCGCGGGGTCACTCACTACTTTTTTTTTCTTCACCCCCACGCCTGCCCCCAGCAAATGATCGTGGCTCCATAATTTTCTTGACAAATCTGTGCGTGCCAAGCAGACCCACTAAACCGAGTACATAATATAGCCGCTGTGCGATAATGCGCGGGCGCCCCTCTTCTCTCGCTCTCCCTTCTCCCCTTCATTCTCCATACCCTAACCCCAAACCCTCTGTCGTCCAAACCCTACTGCCAGCTTTTCCCCTCACTGCTTGTGCTACGGGGATCGTGATCGATTCGAGCCACCGACTCCCAAAGCCTTGCGCCCAAAGCCTCGGCCTCACTACCACGCCTCAACGCCAGACACCATGGCGCCCTCATTAGCTGCCGCCCTCAGGGCCTCGACGCTCAACGACCACCAAGAGATTCTGGATACCGCCAACGCCGCCCTCAAGTCATCCAAGAAAGACGCCCTCGCCCTCCACACCCGCATTGTGGCTCTATTGAAGCTCGATCGCTTCGACGATGTTCTGCGCACCGTCTCCGACCTGGGCCCCGACCTCAAGACCCGCTTTGCCTTTGAAGTCGCGTATGCCCTGTACAAGCTGGGCAAGCTCGACGATGCCGCCCAAGTCCTCGCCACAGCTGCGTCCCGGACCGACGCCGTCAAGCACCTGGAAGGCCAGGTCGCATATCGCGCCGAGCGCTTCGAGGCTGCCTGGGACACGTACACCAGTTTCGGCGAGGACAGCGGCGAAGACGGCGATCTGCGGATCAACAGGATTGCCGTGCTGGCCCAGCTGGGCTGGCGTGGCAAGCCATCGGGCAGCTTTGCGACTGCTCCGGGCAACGTGGACGTCTTTGAAGTGGCATACAATCTTGCGTGTCTCCAGATATCCAAGGGGAATCTCCTGAGTGCCTTGAACCTGCTGCAGCTGTCCCAGAGGCTATGCGACGAGCTGGACGACTTGTCAGACGACGAGAAGCAAAGTGAACTGGTGCCCATTTTCGTGCAGCAAATCTACGTGTACTCTCGCCTGGGCCTGACCGAACGAGCCAGAGAACTGCAGTCGTCGCTAGCTCTGTCAGAGTGTGTACTTGTATTTCCATTTGTATTCATGCGCTGAACAAAACGGCCTCTTGCTAACAACCACCTCCCCTTTCCAGTGATTGCGGCCAAGACACAAAGTCTCTGGCAGACGTCAACTCCGCCGTCCTGTCCTCCACAGACCTCTCGAACCGCTTCCTTGCGCAGCGCACTATTGAAGGCCCGATATCGAGGGCAAAGGGCACAAAGCTATTCAACTACCAGCTGGAGGCACTCCGCCAGCTTCAACTTGTCCTGGATCTGAGCATCCACAAATACAAGGGCACCGAGAAGATTGCTCAAGCAAAGTCAAATCCCAGCCCAGATACTTCTGCTGCCGTTCAGGCCTTTGCTCCGATTGGCATTGCTGCTTCGTCCTGGACGTGCCCGGAAAAGCCGCTTGCCGCTGCTACAGACTTGCTGAGCAAGAGACCATTGGACGTTGGCCTGGCTCTCACAGTCATCCAGCTGACGATGCAGGCCGGATCGACCGACGGCGCCATTAGCCGCCTAGAAACCCTCTTAAAGAACCTCGACGCCTCTGACGATGCCAACCATCACCAGCTCCGCCACTCCCCCGGCCTCATTGCCACGGCCGTCGCACTTTACAAGCTGGCCGGCCGCGCTCACATGGCCCGCTCTGAACTTGGAAAGGCAGCGGCATTCTGGCAACACCATGCCGCAAAGGCCCCGAGATCATTATTGGTCGAGGCGGGTCTGGAGCTGCTCAAGTCCGACAAGCCTGAAGACTTTCAGCTGGCGAGCGATACTTTTTCCTCGCTGCTTGCCTCTGACGCCTCGGATGCCATCGCTGCCGCCGGCGTAGTCGCCGCCGCAGCAGCCACCGACCGGCAAAAGGCCGAGTCCCTGGCCACCGCGATACCCGCCGCCACGGCCCTGACGCGCAACATCAACGTCGACGACCTGCTCGCCGCCGGCGTCGCCCTCAACACCCAGGCAAGCGCGGGGACCAAGCGCAGCGCATCGACTGCGGCGGCCGCCACAGCCACGGCCACGGCCACGGCTGCCAAGAAGCGGAGACACCGCAAGCTCCCGGCCACCTACGAGGAGGGCAAGCTGCCGGACCCCGAGCGCTGGCTGCCCATGCGCGACCGGACGTCGTCGCGGCCCAAGGGCGGCAAAAAGGGCAAGAAAAAGGCCGAGGCGCTGACCCAGGGAGGCTACGTCAAGGGCGAGGAGACGCTGGAGTTGGCGGGTGGCGTCGGCGCCGTCAAGGTCGAGAAGGCGCCGCAGGTGGTGTCAACAGGAGTAGCAGCAGGAGCAAAGAAGAAGAAGAAGGGCAGAAAATAGCGGCTTCACAAACTCAAAACATACTCTGTTAAAAATTCAAATTACATGTACATTTTGTCTTCTTTCATCACGAGACGGCCAAGTGTGGTTAGAGAAAAGCGCGAGGAGAGACTTCGTGTAGAAGAAAAAAATAATAAAAAAAAGTCTAGGTACAACGAACAAGCTTGATGGTGTATTGATTGACGAGTCTAAGACATGTATGGTGAAAAAGAAAAAAGAAAAAAAGAAGACAACAAAAAGGAAATGAAATGAACAGAAACGCCTTGTTGAATTGTTGGTATACACCACAAAAGATGTGATAACTATTGTATAGTTTCCAAGATACAAAAAAAGGAAAAAGAAAAAAAAAACGGCAAGTGAAACAAGAAAGAAACACGTGAATTAAAAAAGAAAAAAAAAAAAAACAGAAAACGGATCAATATGCTATGCCAACACCAGTGTCATCAGAGCAGCAAGAAAGGAAAAAGAAGAGAGAGAGAGACTGCGAAGAGGGAAAGAAAGAAAACAAGTAATAGAAAAAAAGAGCAACGGCCAAGCGAAACAACAACCAGGAGCTGCATGGTAGAGAGACCTGCGGGTATACTAAAAATGTATCCAATCAACAAAAAAGAAAAGGTGAGAGAGAGAGGACGAGGAGGGGGGGAGGCAGAGAAACTGCAACTGGAATTGACGCGGGATTTTCAACGTCACAAAGAGAGCCCCAGAGAGTCCGGCGATGCGAGGAAGCTTCAGCGGGCGGGCATTTCAGGCCTTGATTGGGGAAATTGGCGCGCTCGGCATCTTGTCCAGATCATCGTGGTCGTCAGACTGGTCATCTCGGGTGGCATCTGAGGCCAAGTGCTCCGAGGGCGCTGCGTGGAGCTTGGCCCTGCCGTGTCCCTCAAGAAGGCCTTGCCTGGGCGATGAAACCTCTCCCGCCTCGACAGCCTCGTCTTCGTCGTCGTCCTCTTCCTCCTCGTCGCTCAGGGGGTCAATCGGGGGAAGAGGGGTCCTCTGGCCCTCGGAAAAGCTGGCGCCGGCGTCGCTATCAGCGTCCGACGGGACGAGCAGCTTGCCGGGGGTGCTCTGGGCGCGCGGGGCATGGGTCGTCGTGTACTTGCGATGCAGCTCGCGGAAGCTGCGCGCAGTGGCTGTGCTTGCGCTGGCGGCCGAGCCGCGGCGTTCGCGCCAGTCGTCGAAATCGCCGAGGGCCGAGTGGAAGTCGTCGTCCTCGACGGCGTCGAAGCTCGACGGCGACATGGACAGGTCGGCCTCGGTGCGCTTGGACGGCAGGTTGTGCAGCTCGCTGCTAAAGTTGATGACCGAGGCCTTTTTGCCGTGCACGGTGAAGCTGCCGTTGCCGCGGGCCAGACGCTCCTCTTCGTCCGTTACCAGGGCTGGCTCTTTGCCCTTTTTGGAGCGTGTGCCACCCTCGCGGAGAGTCCGTTGCAGGCTGCGTCTGATTTTGCTGCGGTCGGCCTTTTCCTTTTCGGGATCTACGTCAATGCCGCCGTGTTGAGCGTTGGAACTGATGGAGTTCCAGTTGCGGACTGTCGACGACCGGAGCAGGCCTGCCTGTTCCAATAGATTGTGCTCAACAATATCGTTGTCATCGCCGGATTCCTTGTCAAGCTTGTTGGATTCAGGTGGCCTTTGAGGGGAGGCCAAGGATCCTATGGCTAGCCCAATTTTCTCATCAAAGGGAGACTCTTCATGCAGGCTCAACGTGCTCTCCGACCTTTGGCGCCCATGAAGAGAAGCCCCTACATTGGTGGAGACATCCTCGTTTTCTGTGTCGGCGTTGGAAGGGATTTTGCCAGCAATCGAGTCATTGATGTCAGACTGAGGAGATGTGGCAAGTGACAGGGGCGTTTGAGACTGGATGCCAATCTTGATACTGCCCGAGGCAGCTGATGTCTTGGTGGGTTGACTTTCGCCGTAAGACGGTGTGGTGGGACGAGAGCCGTCCTGTGGTGCCAGGGTGTCTTCTTGAACAGAGCCTAATTTGCTAGATCCAGGCGGACTGAGAAGAAGTCGCTCCTCCTCCATGTCTTGCATCAAGATATCGCGATGACACTTGAGGCGCCATATTTCGGCTCGGGTCCACTTGAGCTGAGCTGACATTCGCGCAGCCGACAAAAGAACCTGCTCGCGAGTCTTGGCTTGGATAGGAGCCATGATTTGTAGATGGCGAGCGTTGCGGAGTTGGAGGTCTAGCAGCTTTTGGGCAACAGCTAGGCGCTCATCAGCCTCGACAACTTTGTCAAGAATGACTTGGCGACGCGCGGCAGAGATGTCCTCAGCCATCTTAAAGTCGATGCGTCCCCTTGTTATTGACACCTCGCCATTGGGTGTTTGCACAACCTGGGCGCCGTCGGCAGAATCAAGACGACGGATGGCTCGTCTGCTTTGGCCGTCATAATTGGCGCCGACAACCCCGCGCATTCTAACACCAGAAGTCTTGAATGCTGCAGCATAGTTGAGCTTGGCAAGCCAGTCGTTCATTTCATGTTCGTCATCGGCTAACAAAACCTCTTCGAAACCACCGTGTCTGACGTAGACAAAGGCGTGCTTGTGCTTCTTGTACGACATGTCGTGCAAAGCCACAGCGCCATCTGTTGACATCAAGGCATCAGGTTTGAATTGCTCCAGAGGAGGCTTGAAGATCACGGGGACGTCATCGTTTCCTTGCTTCATGTGAGAGTCATACTGATGCATCAGGGTCTTGATCCAGGCCGTGTTGCGGAAAAAGTAGAGCTGGGCACCGGTGAGAATAGCTCCCCATTCCTGCCATGGTGAGCGTGTCTTTTTCTTTTTGGCGTCTTTTCTCCACAAAAGGCCGACCTTTGTGACTTTAATGTCGACGATGCCGGGATGGGCGACCTGGGGATTGCTAGCAGTTTTTTCTGTCATGAAGGCGTCTGGGCGGGAGCGAGCAGAAACGATTTGTAGTACGCCGGTTCTGAAAAAGGTCTTTTGCAGCTCTTTGAGATCTAACCGCCGAGCTGTCCCAAGATAGGTGTAGTGGTCGTCGAGGCTCATGACATCTTTGAAACTCGGCCTGATGGTGTCAAGCTTGCCGTCGAGGATAAGTGTGTATGGGTCAATGGGCTCCTTGCTCTTCTTGGGGATCTCGGGGGGTGCTCCGGGAAAGATTGGCCGCCGTCTGCCCTTGTTCTGGTTGGTGCGCTCGCTATTTGAGTCGAAATCGTCCTCGACATGAATAAAAGGCGTGTAGGTGATGTTGTCGTAGAAGCAATCAAGAATATCGTCATAAACGCCCTGCTCGCGTGTGTTTTTGAGGTAGTCGACCTTTTGCATTTTGTGCTTGTTATTTTTGTTGAATACATCTGTGTGCAAGATGAGGAGGGAGAAGGCAACAAAGTAGGCCTGGTCTGGATTTGCGTAAATGCCTGGATTGCACTCGTGATAGCGGTTGGCGAACGCAACGAGACAGCGGTCGATTTGTTGTGTTTCTTTCGGGAGCTCTGCCTCCATCAGCAGCTTGCGCAGAGCCATATCCATTGGATCCCCAAAGAAACTGGATTTCCGCATGTAGCTCCGTAATACAGCGGTATAAAAAGGGTCAGAGCTTTTGGAGAGCGCACTAGCAATACTTCCTCGCGGAACAACACCTTCTACACGAGCGAGATATTTAACTGGCGTATCATCGTCGCGTTTTTCTGGCAGGGAGACCTCTTCGCGAACAAGCTGGAGTGAGTTGTTTTTAGAAGCGACAGAGCCAGGTGTGATGGGGGTTAGGTTGCCAGAACGGCCAATGGTAGCATCCGAGTTTTGGCGGAGTCTGTTCAAGCCAAAAAGATCCCCAAAACTCTTACGGCCGCTGTTGAAGGATGGGCGGGAGCCGGGAGGAGCAAGGTGTTCGTCGTTTGAATCGTGTCCAAGGGAGCTCAATGTGGATGATCTGCCTCTACGCGTCTGAGACCTTGCGGGCGACGAGCGGCCGGAGTGATTGGACTGTGGGCGGAAGACGGCTGTGGCAGGCGACGGAGACAGATTAGGAGTGCCGGTTTTGCTACGGACAGAACGTGGCCTCGGGGTTTGCGGACTGTAGGTTTTTGACTTTGAGACGGGGCGCTTGGGAGTAGGCGAGAAGGAAAGAGATGCGGCGTTGGGGATATTCAAGGAGTTGCTGGTATCAGACTCGAAGTGGCTGTCATCTCCAAGACTGACTTTGGGCTTTTGTGGGAGGTGGCTAGTGGGAAATAGAGGCTCTGCGGTCCGAGTTTTGCGACGTGGCAGGCGAAAGATTGAAGATGATGAACGTTGGGTCGAGGTTACTGGCTTGGGATCGGCTGAGCTGACATCGGAGGGCCCAGAGGAGTCAGATCGGCGGTTGGACGCAACAGAAAATGCGGCATTCTCGGCTGAGACGGGGTCGATGGTCGGCGCGGGAGAGGAAACGGGATCGGCGGAATCAAAGCTGGTATCGGCGGATGGGGGGCTGCTGGATACAGGAGTTTGCAGATTTGGATCGGGAATAGCAACTGAGTTGAGGGCTCGAGAGGTTTTGCGGGAAAGTGAGCCTGAGCTGGGGCCAGGGCCGGAGCTAGGGCCGGAGCCAGAGCCAGCCGCTTGAGCTGCAGCAAGCTCTGCGGGGAGTGGCTTTTTGAGTGTGTTGGTTGATGGGTTCTTGGCGAGACGGAAGCGGGACAGCCTCAGTCGCGACGGTTTCTTTTGCATGGCGACGAAGTCGACGGTGGGTGCTGTGGTGATGATGCCGGGAGCTATTGAATGGGCGAGGAGGATAGGATCGTTAGTAGGCCAGATTCCAAGGGTGGAAGTGATGGGGGATGGGGATGGGGATGGGGATGGGGGGAGAGCGGGTAGAAGAAGAGGAACAGGGAGGGAGGGGATAGATTGAAGATTGAAAAAGGGTGATGTTTGGCATGGATCATCAAGGGTCAAAGGGACAACGGGATGGAACGCACGAGGAACAGGAAGCGGCGGTGGCGGCGATTCGTCGAGTTTCATGCGGAGCGGAAGCTGCGAGTCAGAAGCATTGCGGAAGCGCAGGGAAAAGCGGCGGTTCTTTGCACTGTCGGTGGCAGTTGAGGAAGGCTGGAGCGGGAGAGGCGAGGAAGGCCGGATATCGTGGCTGCGGCGGGTGGAGGCAGTGGTGGAGGACAGATCGGTTGCAGTAAAGGCCGGGCGAGGGTTGCGGCGGCGGCTGGCAGCGTCGGGGTTGGGTTGGGCGTCAGGCGCGGTGGTTGGGTGTTTATTGTTGGTGAATTCGGACGACGGGCGATGGTGATCTGGGGGTGGTTGTTGGGAGAGGGAGAGGGAGTGGGAGGGAGTTTGGGATGGGCGGCTCAGAGGGTCGAGAGAATCGACAGGGCCGGAAGAATCGACAGGGCCGGAAGAATCGACAGGGCCGGAAGAGTCCAGAGGGTCGCTGGCGGTTTGGGGAGCAGTCTTGTTTGGGTAGGGTCGGGGCAAAAACACATGGCCAGACGGAAAATCAAAATCAGACTTGGTGTCGCTGGCGCCCTGGTTGGGGCTGGAGGGGTTTGCTGGAGACTGGCCGGGGAGAGGATGGTCATTGGCGTCTGCAGCAGTGAGACTTTGCGGCTGACTGGTGTGGCGTCGCATATCGGACTCGCTGGCCATGATGCCGCGGCGGCGAAGGAAAGGCATGGTGAAGGAGGGCGCAGATTCTCATGATAATCAAGGAGGGCACAGAAGAGAAAAAGGGAGGGCAGCCGGGGCGGGAGGCACAGGCAGCGGCACGGGCACAGGCAGAGGCCCCAGGCGGGGATAGAGAGGCCCGGCCAGGCCGCAAACAGCTGGTGCTGGTCCGACTGGCCACGGGCGACGCTGGGAGGCTTGCGTGGACTTGTGCCGGGCGGCGACGGAGGCCGTGGGGGGAGGCGGAAGCGGCGGAAGCGGCGGCGGAAGCGGCGGCGGAAGCGGGAGGTGTCGTGGAGCGGACGATTGGCAGTCGGGGGGCACCAGGGGCCACTTGCAAGCAGTTGTGTGTATTCGACAGTCTGGGCTGGATGTTGCGGAGAGCAAAGGGCGGTTTATTGGGTATTGACTATTTGATATTGAGGGGACGAGGAGGGGAGCGGTTCCCTTTGCGCTGCTTTGGGCTCGTCCAGGCGTCGTCGGCGGATCGAAGCGAGTCGAGTCGTCCACTAGAAAGGGAGGTGGATAGACGGCGCTTCTGGTGGTTGTCGAGCAAGAGAAAAAGAGACGCTGGCGGTGGCGGTGGCTTGTGATTCAAGGATCGAAACAAATCAACGGGCCCGGCGATGGCGACAAATAGCGACAGTGGACAGTGGTCAGTGGACAGTGGCAGAGTTCCGAAGCTACAGGCCAGGCGCCCAGAAACAGAAAGGGGGACAGGGATTGCGGCTGGAGGAGGGAACGTGATCGGGTCGAGGAGAAAGGACGAAAGAAGAGAGAGAAAAAAAAAGAAGAGAATTTTCTGAGGAGTCACAGCCAGCGAACGGAGCAAGAGGCAAGAGCAAAATCGGCCTGGCTGCCTGGCTGGTTTTTGGGGGTTTGCGTGGAATTCGTGGAGTTTTTGGTGGCGGTGGTGGTGGATATTCTCAGCCTTGCCCGGAGAGGCAGTTGCTCTCTGGAGGTTGACTGTCTGCCTGGCGGAGCATGTACAAAGATACAAAGGTACAAGAATACATCCACATTACTGCATCCAGTAAATATCAGTACGACTATCCCCTTTACACTTCTCTCGGGCCTCACGACCTGCAGGCCCAATCCAATCGCCTGCAGCTTCGCCCCAGTCCAGCCCAGCCTAGAGATAGACGTTAAGTACAGCCAAGTCAGACGTGACGTGACGTGTAGACCCCCGCTGGTGCAAGTCTCCCCGCACTGTGCTGCCCCCCTCTAAGCCCCCTGGCCTCGCCCCCAGAACACAGTGCATTCTTGCTTCTCGCACGCACCGCCACCTGCATCCTTTTTTTTCTACGGCTTGTCGACCAAGCGACCCGGCTTGGACTCGGCCCGCGTTCGCTGATTCTCGCCCCCATCGCAATTCTCGCCTCTCTGTCTCCGGATCTCCGCCTCCCCCGCCGCTCCGATACCGCGCCTCACTTCGCCCCGCTCCGCCATGCATCTCTGCTCCACGCTGGCCGTCGCCGTCGCCATCGCCGCCGGCTCGGCAGCAGGTGCCCATGGCCCGCACCCACCCGAGCCCCGCCTCGATGCCGCGCCCGTGTCGTCGTCTCTCAAGTCGTGGATCTGCAGCTCGCCCGTCCACTCTCTATTCCGCGCCCACTGCGCCGCCTCGCAGCGCCCTGCCGGCTCCCGCCCACTACGGCACGGCGACCGCATCCCGTCAAAATACTCGGGCCACGTGCTTTTGCGCCTCAACATCTCCGCGCCTGCAGACCAGGCCGCCTTCGGGACGGCTGCCGCTGCGCTCGCGCTCGACGTGTGGTCGGTTGCTCGCGGCCATGCCGATGTCAGAGTGCCTGCGGATGACGTCAAGTCGTTGATGGCCCTGCTCCCCGAAACCATGCAAAACTGCGCCACAACTCTCTCGACCGATCTGGCGGCCCAGATCGCACACACATATCCACAAGCGCTTCGCGAGGAGCCGTCTGCGTCAGAACCGCTTGATACTGCGTCTTACGCCGAAACCATCGGCAACTCTCTTACCGTCTCAGACGACATGTTCTTCCAAGACTACCAACCGCTGTCTGTAAGTAGCATCCTCCGCCCACGGTCTGTTTTTTCTTCTTTACCAACATTGCGTCTAGGTTATACAGCGATGGATTGACCTGCTGCAGGCCATGTTCCCAACCCACGTCCACCTGGTCAACATCGGCACGTCCTTCGAGGGCCGCGAAATCACCGGCATCCGCATTGGCATCAACACCGATCCGTCAGACGAGTCCCCGCGCAAAACAGTCCTGGTCACCGGCGGCCTCCATGCCCGCGAGTGGGTGTCTATCTCCAGCGTCAACTATCTAGCCTGGTCGTTTGCCACGCGCTACGGCCGGGACCACGTCGTCACCAAGATCATTGAATCCTTCGATATTGTCTTCATCCCCGTCACAAACCCCGACGGCTTTGAGTACACCTGGACGACCGACCGGCTGTGGCGCAAGTCGCGCCAGCCCACCGCCGCGCCATACTGCCACGGCCTGGACCTCGACCACACCTTTAGCTTTGGCTGGGACGGCACGTCCGAGCTGCACAAAAACCCATGCTCCGAGGCCTTTGCTGGCTCTGAACCCTTCCAGGCCACTGAAACCGCCCAGCTGGCAAGCTGGGCGCGCAACGTCACCGAGAGCGGCTCGACCAAGTTCATCAGCCTGATTGACCTCCACTCGTACTCGCAGCAGGTCCTCTTTCCCTACTCTCACTCGTGCCATATCGAGCCGCCCAATCTCGAGAACCTCGAAGAGCTCGCTGCTGGTCTGGCAAAGGCCATTCGTCTCTCTGACGGCGGCATATATACCTTTGCCTCTGCGTGTGAAGGCTCAGTCGCCACGTCTGGTCCGCACTTGGAGACTGGCGGTGGCTCTGCCATTGACTGGTTCTACCATGAAATGCAGGCCCACTACAGCTACCAGATCAAGCTGCAGGACACTGGCGTCTACGGCTTCCTTCTTCCGCGCGAGTACATCATCCCCAGCGGCGAGGAAATGTTTAGTGCCTTGAAATACTTTGGAGACTTTCTCCTCGGCAACAACGGAATCGAGCATTCGGGCGCATTGAGCACCGACCAGCTGGAGCAGGACTTTATATCAGTGCAGGCCAATCAGGAGCTGTAGCGTGGTTATGTGGTGTGGGTGTGTTGTCTATTACGAGCCATAGCATGAGATTCAATGAAGTATTTCTTTTCCAATTATGCCCTGCTTGATCTTTCTTGATCCTGTGTAACACTTGGCGCAGCTGTTATGCTATGATTCCTATATTGCAACATATCTTTCCATGTGACACAAATACCACACTTCACTTATCAATATAATCACGGTGATGTCATTCTCTACTAATGCGCGGCAGTCTACAACACCCCCGCCACCACCACCTCAAAACAGCGAACCCAGCCGCCCCTCTAGCGGCCCAGCGCAAACATGATGCCCGTGTACAAAGCCATGGCCTTGAGCCCATTATCAGTGAAAAAGCATATCACCGCGCCGCCAAGACGACCTTCGGGCCCATTGACGACATATCCCCTACTATACAGGGCGCGGCCCACCAGCCACGCGCCGCCAATCGAGGCCGCGGCGACTGGGTAGCGCAAACCTGAGATCAGCAGAGCGCCCAGCCACGAGGTATGGACCTCGCCATAGTTGAGATGGACGCGTTGGGCTACAGGCACCCAGGAGCATGTTAGCAGGTGGCGTCACAGTCATGGCCGTTGCAGGCAGTTGGGTTGGGTTGGGAGCACCCCCTCCCGCGTGGAACCACTTACCGCAGTTGAACTTGAAGGCCTTGGGGTCCTTGGCGGCCAGCTCGTCGTTGGCGTAGGCAATGGGGTACTTGATGCCGGCGTCCTTGCGGTACGTCGAGACCTGCATTCCGAGTGCTGAGCTGAGGATGAAGCTGGCTGCAGCAACGGAAAGGACGTAGCTATGGGCGTATGTGAGTATGTGCGCAGATCTGGCTGGACGGCTGGGGCGTATACTTACCCGAGCTCGGGGGAAACTTGGTATGTGACGGTCATTGTGGGAGAAGGAGGATGTGTGGATGTGTGGATGTGTGGATGTGTGTGTGTGTGTGTGTTTTGCTGGTAAGAAGCACTTGGTGTTCAAGATCAAAAAGTTATGAAGCTACAACAAACATTCCTCCAAAGCTCTTGTGGCAAATGTGGATCGTGGCCTTTATATCATCGACTTGTACACCTGACTGGAGCCTATTATCCAAGTCTCCTCATGACGTGTGTCTTATATCCGGCCCGGTCCCTGGTATTTCTCACAATCTACAACCGGCCCATCTCAGTCTTGTCAACCATGACTGAAAGCTGTTGTTAATTCGGACATAACAATGCCCATCTTCATGACAACTTGTGGGCTTGTAGAAGCCGATCCGGAGGCTTTATTACTAACAATCAGGTAGATTTCTAAGCAAGCTAAGACACGTATGTATATGCATATAACATATAACCCTGTGTATATCTGTAACCCTACTACAGCAGTGTGCCAGAGACATTCACCACCACCACGGATCACCGCATTCCAAACAACGCGGTAAAGATGTCAACAACACGTAGTTGAAACAAGACAAGGAATAACAAAAAGCCAATGCTGCTCGGGTGATTTCTTTTTTTCCGCATTTGCCCTCCCACGTCCCGTCGTGACGCTACATGTTCTAGTTACACATCCTCAAACTCCATATCGTCCTCGCTCTCATCCGACACAGGCTCCTCCAGCTTGACCTTTTTGGCTGACCTACCGTCATCAAGCTCCAGCTCCGGCACAGCGATCGAAGGCGCGTCCATAGCCACAGCCACGACATCCTCAAAGTCGTCGTCGTCTTCGTCCGAGCCCTCCTCTTCGTCCTGGAGCCGGAGGCGCTCCTGCTCCTCCTTGAGCCGCAGAAAGTAGTCGTCGATTGCGGCATGATCCTTATTTGCGTCCGCCTGGGCGGCCAGGGCGGTCTTGTCGTCTTCTTCGGGCTGGAGGATGGCCGGCAGGGCGGAGTCGTCGTGGGCGTTTGCCGAGAACGAGTCGCCGGTGACGGTCGAGTTGGACATCCACGAGGGCAGGGCGTTTTGCTGCGCAATCTTTTCCTTGCGTGTCTTTTCCGCAGCCACTTCGGCATCAGTCGGCCCGTCTGACGCGCTGATACTGACCTCGAGCGACTTGGGGCCCGTGTTGGCAAGGCCCTTGACGGCAGTGGGCCGGGCGATGCCAATGTCCACGGGCACCGCGGCGGCGCCGGGGTTCGAGGGATCGCGCAGCACGGGACGCGAGTTGGAGAGCGCATGCTCAAAGTTGTTGTCGGGCACAAACACGCCGTCGATTTGCTGGAGCCGCTCGGTGATGAAGTTGATTTGGTTGTTCATGCGCGTCGACTGTTCGTGGCCCGTAGCATTGCGCTCGAGATCGTGCACCAGCGGGCTCCCGCATCGCTCGCACAGGAAGCCGGCCGACTCGTCAAACGAGGAAAAGACTTCGAGGTTGGTGTAGTCGGCGCCGCACGTGTTGCAAAAGTATTCCTTTTTTTCCGTGATTGTGATGGAGTTGCCCTGGATGTCCTTGGTGATTGTGTAGACGCGCCACTTGATGGCGTCCAGCGTTTGGCGGTAGTCGATGTAGTAGTATGTCTGCGTGACTGGTCGCGTCTGGCCCTCACGGAGCTCGGGGCGGCCAAATCTGGGAGACACGGGCGGGGCGGTTAGCGTGGGTTGGCCGCAGCGGCGCGGGAGAGAAGAGACAGAGACGGACGGCACCTACTTGTGGAGGAGGCGCTCCTCCAGCAGTTTGCCGACGAGCTTGTGTAGATCCTTGATGTTCATGGACATGATGTAGGCCAAGTCATTGTCGCGGAGACTGAGAACGGAGGAAGCTGCGGTTAGCGCGCGCGTGTGTGTGTTTGTGGACGGAACGGTGGTGTGGCCCGGCCGGCGCGGCGTATACGACGCCCGAGGCCCCGGCAGCGCGTGGAAAGTCGGCGCTTACGCAGAATGTGTGATGACGGCATCCACGATGATGATGTGTCGGGTTTCGTAAAAGGCGCGAGTGACCATGCGCACCAGGTTCTGGGCGAGATCCATCATGGGAGGGCGGGACTGGCGGTCGAGGAGAGAGCGGAGAGGAGAGGAGGCGATGGGCCTGTTGCGATAGTGAGAGGCGGAGAGCGGGTGGGAAGTGGAGGGAGAGGGAGAGGGAGAGGCGCAAAGAATCGATGGTGGTTGTGGTGGTTATAGTTTTCTTTTTTTTTTTTTTTTTTTTTCCGCTGGCTGTCGAATTATAGCAGAGTCCCAAGACAAAAACAAAACACCGACAAAACCCCCCTCCAAGAAAAGAAAAAAAGAGACTCCGCGTAGATCAGGTCAAGCTTCTCTTACAAAAACCACAAAACACCACCCAACTACGTCAATGGGAAAAAAATAATCTTTCACACATGTGAATCCGTGTTTGGCTCTTTGGCTTTACGCGATGCGCATTTTCTGGGCACGAGGCTCTTCAGCCTTGCTCCACTTAAGACGTCATCCAAGATCCTCACAGAAACAAAAAAAACTCCCCACGCATATTCATTCATTTAGCCCAGACAATTCAAAAATCCCACATCTCCCGTGTCAGAACCTCCATTCACACCGAAACGCCTTGCCCGTCCGTGTCCATGTGTAATTAACCGCCCCGTGCCAAAGAACCAAGCGTCAACAACGTCCCCCAAATCCAATTCACTGCTTTAGGCGTATTTGCGCAGCTAGCAACACAAAGAGAGTTAGTTTTGCGTCCAGCAAGAAGGGGGAGGAGACGTGAGAAGAACAAAGAAAAACAAAACACCTGTTGTGTACTTACATCTAGCGTCAGGGTCTTGGAACTATTCACATCCTGGTCCCGGTACACGCCCACCAGGCTCTCGCTGTCCTGGAAGAGCCCAGCCTTGAGACTAATCACAATAAACTGCATGCCGGGCCCGGCGTGCTCGCGAATGTACTTTTTGATCTTGCCGACATTAGCATTGTCCAGCGCCGCATCGACCTCGTCGAGCACAAAGAACGGGCTGGGCTGGTAGCTGTGGATGGCAAAGAGCAGGGCCAGTGCCGCCATGGTCTTTTCGCCGCCCGACAGGTGCTCCATGTCGCGGAAGCGCTTGAGCGGCGGCATGGCGTGGTACTTGATGCCCGAGAGGTATGGCGTGTCGGTGTCCTCCTCAATGTCCAGGTACGCCTGGCCGCCCAGCGGGTAGGCGTCAGAGCGCGTCAGGTCGCGGTACACGTTGGAAATCTGCTCCTGGATGTGGGTAAAGGCCTTGCTGAAGAGCTCGTAGCGGACGGCCTTGACTTCGTTGAAGGCATCGCGCGCCAGCTTGTGCTCGTTGCGCGCGTCCTCAAAGTCTCTTTCGGTCGACTTGAGGCGGCTCTCGACGCTTTCCAGACGCTCAATGGCACGCATGTTGGGGTTGAGCTTTTCCAGCTCTGTAGACAGCGTTGCAATCTTTTCGTCCAGGCCCTCCTCGACACTCGCGTCATCGGAATCCTTGAGGTCGTCGTCCAGGTTGTCAAAGTCGATTTCAATGCCGTGGTCTTGCATGGCAGCATCCATCATTTGCTCGTCCTCTTCTTCCTCATCAAGCTCCATGGCGTCGGGATCAGCAACGAGCAGAATGTTGTCCTGGTTAGGAAGATTGTCCAGAGAGCCGCTGGAAAGCGGAATGTTGATTTGCTCCATCTTGCAGCGCCGAAGAAGGTTGAACTTTGCGTTGCCCTGGGTCTGCACAACGCTCTCCAAAGCACTAATCCCCCGCTGAAGCGCGTCAATCTCCTTGCTTCTCTTTTGCAGTTCCTGGCGAGCCTCGGACACCTTTTGCGCCTTTTCGTCAAGCTCAGAGCGGTACTCCTCAATGGTTTCCTTTAGCGCACTGAGCTCCTCTTCGGCGCCAGCAAGAGCTCTCTGGATCTTGACCTTTTCGCTGTTGTAGCCCTTGAGATCCCTTTTGCGCTTCTGGAGCTGGCCTTCCAGGTTGGCAACACGGGCCTTTGTGGCTTCACATCGACTGTTTTCCCAGTCGAGATTACCGTTGAGACGCTGTTTCTGCGCACTGAACTTGCTGCGCTCCTCGGCAATCTCCTGCTCCATGCTGCCTTGCTGGGCCTCATAGTCTCGGATATCGCTGTAGCCAAGGCGCCTGCAGAAGCCTGCAAAAACGTTGTCCTCGACCACGGATATGGTTTGCTGGAGCTCGCCAACCTTGGCGCGGATCTGTTCAAAAGCAGCGCTCTTTTCAGCATACTCGGGCTCCAGCTCTGCGAGCTTGCGTTTCTCGTTGCTGGCCAGCTTGGTAACATTGGCAACGTTTCTCTCCAGGGCATCGTACTCGTTCTTGGCAAGGGCATGGCGCTGTTGCAGACTGGACAGCTCGTTTTGAAGAGCCTCCTCGGCATTACGCTCGCGGCGAGGGAGCTTGTCGAGCTCCTCCTTGGCAGCCAGAATCGCGCGCTCTAGATTCTGGACATCGTGCTCCTCGAATCGGCGTTTACCCTTTTCTGGACCGCGGCCACCGGTCATGAGACCTGCCTTGTGAATAACGAAGCCCTCCAGAGTGACAGCTTTCACGGGCGTCTTCAAAGTGACGCGCTTGGCAATTTCTAGGCTGTCACAAACAACAGAGTTTCCACAGGCATAGGCCATGGCACGCTCGTACACAGAGTCAAAGTCGATTGTGTCAATGGTCAGGCGGGCACCATTGATGCTTTTGATGGCAGTGTTGACGGCATTGACTTTGATGTTGTCGAGGGGAATAAAGGTTATGGGCGGGAAGCGGTGCTCCTTGAGGTACTGGACACAGGAAATACCGGTTTTCTCCGTGTCAACCACAACTGAATCAAAGTCGCGACCGAGGGCCACAATAACAGCTTCATCAAACTTCTTCTGCTTGGGCTTGCAAAGGCTCCCTATGCGACCCTTGACTCCGGGATATATGCGCTTGAGAGAAATGATCATTTCCTTCATGCGAGCCTCTCGGTCGTTTTGTCTTCTGCCATCATCGGCTTCGCGGAACTTGGCGGAAAGGGTCTCAATCTTTTCCTCTAGCTCGGTTCGCTTCTGGTTTGTTCGTACACGCTCTGATTGCATTTGGTTGAACTGCTTCTTCTTGGAGTCAATGTCCTTGGCAAGCTGCTTTACAGTGTTGTCGGCGGCAGCTTTGCGCTGGTTCAACGACTGAAGCTCGGATTCGTATTTTTCGAAGCTTGTCTTGGCGAGATCAATCTTGCCCTTGAGCGTGCTGACGGTGCCTTCATCTGTCTTTTGTTGGCGGACCAGGTTGGCCAGGTTGGACTGGGTTGACGAGGTTTTTGTATTGACCTGGTGTCGTAGAGACTGGTACTCCTTGCGATCTGCATCCGTCACCTCCTTGCCGAGCTTCTTCATGCGGTCACTGTATTCTCTTTCGTACAGCTTTTCGGCCTTTTCAACGCTGGCAAGATCGGCTTTGGTCTTGGCTACTACAGCGTTGTACTGGGCAACGTCTTTGCGGGTGGTCTCGAGTCGCTCGGTAAAGTTGGCGCATTCCTGGTTAATAGTCTGAATCTTTTCTTCAATGGGGATCAAGCCAGTTTGGTTGGTCTCCATGTCGCGCTCCTTGAGCCGGATTGCTCGTTCAATTTTGCTGATTTCTCTGTTGGTGGAGGATTGGTCTTTTCTCGCGTCGTCGAGCCTTGCTTCAAAGGATTCCAGGTTCCGGCGGTGCTCCTTGAGGTCTTCTTGGTGGTCGCGAATCTTGGTAGTCGACTCGTCCATGGTGGTTTGGATGTGGTAGAGCTTCCACAGAGTTCGCGTGACTATGGCATCGTCGCGTTCGTCGGTTTTGCGCTGGAAATTCTCGGCTTCCTTCTTTTGCTCCTGGTACTGCTTGATCTCGGAGTTGATTCCACGGCGACGCTGGAGTTGATGGTTTGCGTTTTCGGCCGCCACCTCGGCTTCCGCCTCGAGTCGTTCGTACTCTGCCTTGTGGTCAAGACTACCCGAGATTTGCTCAATCAAGCGGGTCAAATCCTGGGGCGACTGGGCAGCAATGGCTTCAACATCACCCTGGAAAACGAGAAAATTACGGGCCTTGATCAGGATGTTTTCGGCCTCGAGAGCCGCATTGTACTGTTGGGCGGTGACGACGCGCTCGTTGATTCGGTACTCGCTGGAGCCCTGGGTGGTGATGGCGCGCTTCCACCGGAGCTCATCGCCGGCGTCGTCTTCATAGACGGCCATGACCCAGGCGGTTCGGGGATCACTGCGCGAGGATTTGTCTGTGGATTCGGTGTCTTCGGGGGTGTCGTCGGTGGCCTCTGTTGTGGCAGAGCCGTCATCGTTGATCTTGGAGGTTTTGAGGACTCGGCCGCGATAAACAAGATCTTTTAGGTGGGTGGATCTGAGATGCGAGGACTTGATGCCGAGCACAAAGGATATGGCATCCATGCTAGATGTGATGTTGTCAGTCTACGGACTTTGCACATTATGGAGCGTTGCAGGCTGGGAGGGGGGAGCTTACGAATTTGACTTTCCAGATCCATTGGGGCCGATGATGGAGGTGAAGTAGGAGTCGCCAAACAAGAGGGTGTGATGGCCCTTGTAGGACTTGAAGTCTAGAAAGCGGCAATATTAGACTGGAATCGGCTCGAGGACCGACGACGACAAACGTACTGTAGAGCTCGAGTCTGATGAGCTTGCCCATGGTGGGTGCAGCTTCGGGGCGGTGGTATTTGGCACGGCGAAGCTGGGAGGGACGAGGGCAGTCGGAGACGTCACGACAGGAGGCAGCTGCGGCGGGCGGTGAGGGACCAGAATATGCAGAGTGTCCAAGATGCTCAGAATGTCGAGATGGCGGGGTGGATTGGCGAATGCGCAAAACGCGGGTGAGCGAGCACCAGGAAGGAACAAGGGAGCGGATAAGGGTTGGCGGCCTGGCGGAGGTCTTGGGGCGGGCTGGAAGAGTCGCGGGGGGCAGGCAAAACGAAAGGCGCGTACAAAACGGGGGTTGCAGTGGTGACGGGCGCCTCTTTTTTTCGATGTGGCCGATGGAGAGCGGAGGGAGGGAGAGAGAGAGAAAACGCGTTGCGCGACGTGACCAGCGCTAGCTTCAAGTTCGGCGCCAACTATGGTTCTCTCAGGAAAACGCGCTTTTTGGTTACAGGGCAACCGACGGGGCTCAGGCCGGGGTTTACCCGCAACAGAGTAGGTCCACTTTTGGGCCAGCAGCCAGGAAGAAGCTTGGGCGCAGGAGACCAGAGCTTGACATCATTTTGGACGGCGGATGGATGCGAGCTTTTTCCGAGGGCAGCCAGATCGCATGAATCCGGCGGGCGGGACATTTGGCCATGTCCATGTCGATATGTGATATTAGGCCGTAATAAGAGACGGCGGCGGTGGCGGTTGTTGCGGCTGGTGCTGCGTTGAATGACACGTGATAGTCGGTGTACCATGTAGCCCACCATACTGAACGTGCAGGAGGGTACAAGTCCATCTCCAGCAAAGAGAGCAGTGGCACAGCTTGGGTTAGTCACGCACAGCGAGACCGAACCGTCCAGCCCCGCCCTCCCTTCCGCCGATCGATCGACGTCTGGGCTCGCTGGCGGGAAACACGGACTCTTGGCTCTGCTCGTATTTCCCTTGCCTTTTGGACTGATAAAGCTGCCCGTCCATCCGCTCCCATTCACTGGTGCTGGTTCGAGAGAAGACAAACAGTGAACTAAGGCAGCGTTGTTTATGTCTTATCAACGGCCCTCCCAAACCACCACCACCAGTAAGTCCCCCTCCCACGTCACCGCCCTCGACTTCCCGTCGTCCCGTCGTCCCGTCGTCCCACCATACTAACGCCCTCCGCTCCCAAAGCTTCTTGAGCTCCAGCGGGAGACCCTCCACCCCCATCGCCAACATGCCATCCACCCACAACGACGCCATGGCCGCCGGCCCCGGCAACTTGAAGCCAGACCCCTCGTCGGCCGCCGCCTTTGGCTCCCACGACAACCACGCCCGCCCCGGCCTGTCCAACTCCTCTTCCGACACCACCAACGGCTCCCCAAGCTCCACCGCCTCCAAAAGCCCTCGCATGTCGCGCAACTCGTCCTTTTCAGGCGAAAGCTCCTACCAGGACGAGTGGGAGGGCTTCCCGCCTCTGGACCGCCTCACCGTCCTGGACATTCTCGACAACTTTGCCCTGTCGCAGCACTTTGAGAAGCTGCAGCGCGGGCTGTCGGCCCAGAGAGAAAAGGTGCGCCAGTCGCAGCAGGTGCTCAAGTCGCGCGGCAGCCACGCCCGCGAGCGCGTGGTCAAGGAGTGGAAGCGCCGGGCGCCGTCGGCCGAAGAGCAGCTCGAGCGGTACCGCCAGCGCATGCGCCGCGGCGTCGAAGACCTCGGCACCCGCTGGAACGACACCAAGGCCATCACGGCGCGCGAGAAAATCTCCTTCATCTGCGGCGTCATGAACGTCTTCATCAGCGGCTACCTGCTCGGCAGCTGCCCCGAGTTCTTCCACATCTGGTACACGGCCCAGCTGTTCTACTTCATGCCCATCCGCGGCATCGCCTACCACCGCCGCGGCTACCACTACTTCCTAGCCGACCTGTGCTACTTTGTCAACCTGTTGCTGATCCTGAGCCTGTGGGTGTTCCCCGGCTCGAAACGCATGTTCACGTCCGTCTACTGCCTGGCCTTTGGCAACAACGCCGTGGCCATCATCCTGTGGCGCAACTCGCTCGTCTTTCACAGCTTCGACAAGGTCACCTCGCTCTTCATCCACATCATGCCCTGTGCCGCCCTGCACTGCATCGTGCACCTGATCTCGCCCGAGCTGCAACAGACGCGCTTCCCCGCCGCATACGCCATCAAGACCGCCCCGCCCGACTCGCCCAACAACTACGCCACCCTCGCGTCCATGCTGGCCTGGAGCAGCATCCCCTACGCCATCTGGCAGCTGTCCTACTACCTGCTCATCTCGATCCGCCGCCGCGAAAAGATCGCCGCCGGCCGCCCGACCTCGTTCACCTGGCTGCGCCGCTCCTACTCCAAAGTCTGGATCGGCAAGATCGTCCTGGCCCAGCGCGAGTGCCTGCAGGAGCCCATCTTCATGATCATCCAGTACTTTTACGCCGTGCTCACCATGATCCCGTGCACGCTATGGTTCGCCAGCCCCACAGCCTCCACCCTCTTCCTCAGCCTCATGTTCACCTGGAGCGTGTACAACGGCGCCACGTTCTATATCGACGTCTTTGGCACCCGCTTCCAAAAGGAACTCGAGGCCCTCAAGGCAGATGTCGCAAAGTGGCAGCATGCTGAGGACGTCGAGCGCGCTGCGGCTGTTGGCCACACCGACGACCACCATGCCCACTCCGAGGATGACGCTGATACTACAGCGTCCGGTGCAGCTGACAAGGCCCATTCTGCTGCCGCCGGTGGCCATGCGCCCGAGCAAGGCCCGTCTTCCACAACGGACGTCCCCGAGCTCGTGGTCAATGGCGTGGCGCACTCGGCGTCTTCTTCGGGTGTCAACTATAGTGACGAGGGTCTCCAGCAACGCAAGTAGACACGGCATCCATAAGTCAAGCCAAACTGTCCCTGTTTTCTTTCTTTGTCTTTTCCTGTTGTTTTGGTTCTTTTCTTGCAGTCTGCTCCTCCTTTCATCTTGCTACATTTAAAACAAACTACATTGTTTTCGTTCTTATTCTTTGGTCATGCCTCTCCCCAAACCAACATGCTCTTCCTCTTGTACATAGAAATCCCCCCCAAATGTCATGGATAACCTTCGTAAATTCATTAAAATATCGCTATTTTGCCACAGAAGAAAAAAAAGGAAAAAAAACAACCGGTCAACCATGCCAAGTTTCCACACGCCTTTATCAAATCAAAGTGTCTATCAAACCGACGCGCCTATCGAATCACTGCCCAGTCCGAGAGCTTTCCACAACTCTCGTCTTCCTCCTTGGCGCCAGGCCGCCGGCCAAAAATGGACCAGAAGCGCAGGGTTTCATCTCCCGCGCCAGTGACTACGACTCTACCGTCGGGGCTCATGGCGAGGTAGAGGACGCGGTACGTGTGGCCCGTGAGGCTGGCGACCTGGGTCATTGACGGGTACTTCCATACCACAATCTGGTTTTGGCTGTATCCATGCGTCGACACAATCTCGTTGGAGTTTTTCGACCAGGCAATGTTGCAGACTTGGCTGCCTGTATCGATCTGGTTGGTGACTGTCCCGTTGATGGTGTCGTGGAAAATGATGCGGCGGTCGGCAGTTCCTCCACCAGACGCCAGTAAACCGCGCTGGTGAGGCGACCAAGATATAGCTTTTACCGCTGCAGTGTGGTCGGCAAACTTGAATAATGGAGTATCGGAAAGCTTATCCCAGACCATGAGCTTGTTGTCATTGCCGCCACTGGCAAGCTGGCCATCTTCACAGTTCCACTTCAACCCGCAGACCTCCTGCTTGTGGCCAACGAGTTTTTTCAGCCATTGATCGGGAGCACGAACATCTCGATGATAAATCAGCCGATCGCGGGACCCCGAACTGAGAATGTGAGTGTTCCAAGCCAGCGAGCCAACTCGCGCTGTGTGGCCTGTCATGGTCCGCAGTCTCCGCGTCCGTTCTGCATCCCAGATTTGAACCAGGCCTTTGCCTGTTCCAATAGCTAGATGGGTTCCTTTTTGAATCCAGGAAACGCTGGTGACAGTATCATCCTCAAGACTGCAGAGCTTGTTAACTCTGCTGGTCTGGGCATTCCAGAGATACACGCTTGATCCCAGCCCTACCCCTAGAACATTTGCACTTCCCCAGTCGACCAAGTTCAGATAAAAGTCGTCAGCTAGCTCTGGTGCGTCGAGTACTTTGTAGGGTACCTTGCTGACAGCGCGAGGTTGCCTCCGGGGACTAGTCAGCATTTGTTGGCTGCCAAGACGGACAGGAGACAGGCTGTAGATTTCGGCGCGGGTGTCAAGATTTGGGCCGTGGCGTCCCTGGGGAGTTTTGGAAGGGGTAGGATGGCCGCCGACACTGTGATGTGCAGGAGAAACATATGTGAAGAGGTTTTTTTTGCTGGGCGTGGAGGGCGTCATGTTTGAGCCTGTGCCATTGCTGGCCGGCGCTGGTGGTGTGTGTGAACGCATGCCGGATCCTCGCGTCGAGAAATCATGCGGAACACTGCCTTCAAAAAGCTCAGCCCGTAATAACTTGGAAAACACCCTGTTTGCTTCCTCGGCTATATCCACCAGTCAGTCAGTAAGCGATGTAGCAAACTTTGAACGACGGACACGTACTTTTCTGGAAATCAAGCTCGCCGTGAGGCGTTCTCTTTTTCTGTTGCGGCGGGGTAGCTGGAGACCCTTCTTCATGTAGCAAGCTAAAACTAGCTTGTAGGTCCTGGCCCGATCTTGTTGGTATGAATCTGAAATACAAGGTCAATACGAGCCCCACCACAACGGTTGAGGCATTATCACGCGACTTACCGATCGCCATTTATCCGTTGCCTCTTACGGTGCGGACTGGTCCCCAACGTAGGGTTGCTCTCGCGAGCTTTTCGTTGGGCGTCCCTCAGGAGAGCATGGTCCACGATATCAGGGTCAAAGGGCGGGCCACGGATTGAACTGTTACTGCTCCGGCGCATGGTGCTCGCCGCGCTGGACTCTCCCGATTCGCGCATTGTCGATCGCGGCGTCTCGTTGCGCGGGCAAATGTTGTGGGGGAGAGGAGATCCAGATGCAGTGGCCCTTGACGCAACAGACGATAAGCGGGTGGAGGAATTCCGAGGTTCCCTTGTGGGTTTCCTAGGAGAGGAGCCACTTGAACCCGGCCTTTGGTCCCGTGAGAGAGTCATGTCGCTACTTCGGGCAGAGAGTTACGGGCAGAAGCTACTTGAATATAAAGCAATGTATTTGCCAAGGAACATCAACAAGAGGCGAGGTTCTGCTCAACGCGACGCATCAAGCCTCAAGGGGAGCTTGGAACGGCTGGCAATGGTTGCTTGTGAGATCGACACGTGCAAGCCAAGAGACAAATGTCTTACAACGGCAGGCCGTAAGTTGTTGACGTTTGCGCAAGTCCCAAGAAGCAGAGCGGTTGCTGCAACAGCGGGCAGCAATGCGGGAGGGCGGCCGGCCGGCGTGGTGCAGGCGGCGTGTTGTGGTATGGGGGAGGTCTGGATTGTTGGAGAGCCGGTGGAACAGATGCACGTGCGCCGGCGTCGTGAGGGCGCGTCCAGCGTTGGCGGGGCGGTAGATTATCGATAGCCAGGCCCAGCAGGCGTCGGCAGTCCAAGGCCAGAGGTTTCGTAGGCTCAAATGGCAGGCTGGAGGCTGGAGGCTGGAGGCTGGAGGCTGGACAGCAGCAGGCAGGCGGCCGATGGCGATGTGACGAGAATAAAGCAGTGGGACAAGACGCTGGGGCTAAACAAACGCTGTGGACGAGCTGGACCGTCTGTCATGCGACTACAACTAGCACAGGGAGCAGATTCTAGGACGACAAACACATAAAGGATGCTTGAAAAGGATGTTGAAAATAATAAAGGCGAAGGCAGAGCGTAGGGAAAGAGCGTGGGCAAGAAGGCCGGACGAGGATGGCGGAGGACGAGAGACAAAGATGCCGGCGATGAGAACGAGGACGAGGACGAGGACGAGGACGAGGATAAGGAACAAGGATCCCAGACGGCCACCAGAAGGCAAAAAAGCGGGATATGGCTTCAATGGCAGGCAAGAATGGGCAAGGGAAGGAGGGAACCGCCCCAGCGACCAGCTTTGGCAGTTTCCGTGTTGCTCGTGGCTGGCTTGTTTGCATTTCTGGGGGTCTTCTGTCTTTTGTGTTTTGTTTCTTTGAGTGCCAGCCGCCAAGCTTATTGGCCAGCAGCAGCTAGAGGGCGCCAAAGATACAGGGATCCCCCGCTGTAAATACAGGCTGCACGCCCCAAGCCAAACAAAGAAAAGAACAACATCTGGTTGCCAGTGCCCGAAGAATGAGTTGTCCCAGCGCCAATCCTAAGAGAAGCCAGGGGATCCCCAGGAAACGCCCGCGACCATTTCCCAACTACGCTTCTCTTCCCGGGGCCGCATTTTTGTCATCACCACCGCCGTCATGTTTTTCCACAGAAACGCGTCGTGCTTTGTTATTGTTCAGAAATAAAACCCCAAGATATACGTTGAGACAACACAAACAAGCAATGAAAAACTCCGCAATTCGCTCCGTCATTAAACCCAAACCCCATTGCTTCATTAGAGAACAGAGACCAAAATGAGTACACGAAGATGTGGCCATGGCCCCTCAAAGATCGAAAAACACAAGCCCCCTCCCCCTAAGTCTGCGCAGACTCGGCCTGGGCAAGGAGCCTGGCTCTCCAGTCATCGCAGACCTTTTCAAACCCGCCGACCACATCGCCGCATACAGACGCGCACTCGCGATTCTGCAATCGCTGGCTCCAGTTTCCGCGGGCTAGCCACCGTTCGCCCTCTTCCCGGAGCTCGTCCTCGTGCTTCATTTCAGCCACTAGCTCCTTTGTGCTCTTAAGTCGTCTTGTTGCCGTAGTTGTTGTTTGGCGGGACATGTGCAGGGTGTCGGTGAGATAGTTGAGCGTCTGCACAAGGTCGTTGGACATGGCGTGCAATGCACTTATGGCACCCAGGGCTTGTGTTGATGGCCGGGGCATGGATTCTGACAGACTAACCAGCAATGGGATCATGTCTTCAATGGTCTGGGGGTCCGAGGGTGGGGCTAGCGGTGATAGCAAGGGAAACGTCAGGTTGTGAAGCTGTCTCGTTTGGTGCGACAGATGTGTTGTCAGTGCGGAGTGGGCTGTGATGAGTCTGCACGAGAAAGACTGTTAGCAAAAGGGTCATCAACATGTAGGCCAAGATGGTTTCTGTGTGGGTTGCTTGCTGACCTGGTCGCTCCTCCTTCCACGCCGGCCTGGGATCCAAGATCTTTCAAGCTCTCTGTTACTCTGGCGAACACGCCATCTGCAGGACCGCCCGTGTTTTCGGTTCCCCTTCTTGCAAGCGATTCAACAGCATCCATCTTGCTCACAAGCCCAATAGACATGGTCCCCGGTGTTTCCAAGTCGGTCTCCGATCCAAATTCGCTGCCGTCATACTCGCTGCCAGTGCGCCGGTGGCCTTTTCGGTTTGGCGACACCACGTTCAGCATTGAGTTTTTCTGCTTCGAGTCCAGGCTGGTCGGGCTTGCGCTGCCTGAGCCATGGCGGCCATGGGGGTCTGCCGGCTGCTCCATGCCGCTATCTTGAATCTCAATGTCAACCTGGGGGGTATCGTCATCGTCATAGTATTCCTCGTCACCAGAGTCGTCAAACGCATCAGCAAGCTCGTCGGCCAGGTTTCCCAGGCCAGAGCTGCCGCCCATTCCGCCGCTGCCAATATCGCTCAGGTCAAAGGATTCTTGGTGGGCAAAGCTGCTCCGATTTGGTGTGGCGGGGTCGTGTAGAGAAGAATTGCGGTACTGGGAGGGCGAGTTGAACGGGCTTCCCTGAGAGATCGAGGCATGCCTCGAGTGTATAGGAGTATGAGACATGGCGTATCGCTCGATTTGCACCCAAGTCGACAGGTTTATGTTTAGGTAAAGATCGTTTGTAGTTTGCGACAAAACGAGAGGGGGGAGGGACAATAAGGACTGGGTGGTCGGGTGTTTTAAGGAACAGCCGCCAGGTGTGTATCAATGCTATGATGGTTAGCAGATAATACAAAAGATAAGAGGGAGAGGAGAGGCCACTATTCCGGAGACACGTAAAGAAGGGCAGTATGGATACAGAATTGAATCAAGGAAAAAGGACGGCGGCAGCAAGGCACAAAATAAGGCGGATGCAAGTGTTGTGGGGAGAGCCAAAGGAGAGGTTAACTCGTTGGTTGGTTCCCAGAACTGGAACAAGTTTTGAGGCTTGCAGAGCGTGAAGCGGTCGGGGTCAGATTCAATCTTAGCCCATCGCTTAGTGATGCACTCAGACAAGGCAAAGGCAGCGCAGCGCAGGCAGCAAGGGAACCGAACAGACAAGGGTTTGTTTGGGTTGGCACCCACTGCTTCATGCGCTAATGCTGGGTGCCCCTGGATGGAGACATAAGGGTAAGGGTCTGCGGGCCCATGGCATCGACGAGTGACGCCAAGTCGGCCTGTTTCTTTTCCATCCCGCCTTGTTGGCACTCCGGTCCCCTGGTTACACACGCCGTTTCTCACAATGGCGACCTTTCGGCGGTTCAAGCCGGACGACCTCAACAAATTCTCAAAATGCAATCTGGATCCCTTGACGGAAACATACGAGATTAGCTTTTACCTCCAGTACCATGCAACTTGGCCTGCCATGTTCCAGGTCTGTGAAGATGCAGATGGGAACATCATAGGATACAGTACGTCTTGGGCCAGTCTTGCTTTCTCTGCTGTCGTCACTAATCAGCCCATACTACTTAGTCATGGGAAAGGTGGAAGAATCGCCGGCCGCCTACAAAAATACCGAGCATTATCTTCCCTGGCACGGCCACATCACTGCTCTGACCGTGGCGCCATCAGCACGTCGGCTGGGGATTGGCAAGATCCTGACGGATCAACTTGAGCGTGCTGCTGACGACAATGACGCCTGGTTCGTCGACCTCTTTGTGCGCAAGAGCAACACCAGGGCCATCCGATTCTACGAAAGCCTCGGCTACAGCATTTTCCGCACGGTGGAAAGCTATTACGGAGACCACTCGACCGATCCGGCTGCAACCAGCGAAGATGCCTACGACATGCGCAAGTCGATGAAGAGAGACCAAAAAAAGGAGCACATCCGGGAAAATGGAGCAAGCTTTCTTGTGAATCCAGAAGACGTGTGGTGAAGCGGGCGACTGTGGCATGGGTGTGCGTTGTTGAACTTTGGATCAGCTAGCTAGTTAGTTATAGGAAAATGGAGTACTGGGATGAGGTCGGTATCAGTTGCTGGGAGGGCATGATTCGAGCATGACTTTGAAAGACAAACAGCTCATGGCTGGCCGTGTCTATCGCCTGTCCGTGATGGAAGGCCCAGATCTGCTCCAAGGAATAGGTTGGTTCAGGTCTGTTCTTTAGGGTATAGACCCTTACTGGCCCAGCTCCGCCAAAGCCCCTTGTGACACACAACCTGGTTGGCCAGGCTACAGGATTTTCCCCTGGAATCAACAAGCTGCCTTGCATTTTGATTTGATTTGGCGCTGCTTGCCTAACCCTGTCGCCCCGTCACTGACTGCCTGCAGCAAAAACGCAACTACGTACACGTTCCGTACAGTGCATTTTTTTTTTTGTTAGCGCTTGACCAGTCCCTGGGGTTACTTCTTTTTCCTCGCCTCGCCTTTCTCGCCTCCAAATTTGTTTCCTTTGCTCGCCCAGCGACATCAGAAATTCCAGCTTCGCATTTATCTTTTTTGTCTCCGAGACGCGTCCGCATCGTCCCGACAGTAAAGCGGCTTTTTTTATTTTCTTCCCTTTCCACATCCGCTCATCGTGTGCAGAATATTTCGGTGAAAAAACGCGACAATGGCCACGACATCGATGGATTACGAGGCCACCGGCTCATACGAGGGTAAGACTTGGCCATTTTTGCGTTCGCAGACGAGACAAACTCACCGCCGAATCTGCTCTTCGCGCCGAACAGCCTTTGAGATGCGTTGGCTCTAACATGAATTCTTCCTCACAATCAGACGAAAACCCTCGCTACGAAAACGACCGCCGCAGTGCCTCGCCTCGCCCGAGCCGCGACGATGGCGACATGGACCGTCGCCGCCCTTCACCTGGCGCCCCTAGCAAGTATGTCGTGGTCTTCTCTGCAGCATCACGGGAGCCATCAACGCTAACAATCAACTCTAGCGGCGGAAGCAAGGATGACAACCGCGATGATGATGGCGCCATCAACCCCGGCTCAAACTTGTTCGTGACTGGCATCCACCCCAAAATCAGCGAGTCTGAGATCACCCAGATGTTCGAAAAGTATGGCGAGGTCGAAAAGTGCCAGATCATGCGCGACCCCCATACGAAGGAGTCTCGTGGTTTCGGATTTGTCAAGATGGTGACCTCTGAGGGCGCTGATGCGGCCAAGGAGGCCCTCCAGGGCGAACAGATTGATGGCCGCACTCTTAGCATTGAGAAGGCGCGTCGCGCGCGTCCTCGTACGCCGACTCCCGGAAAATACTTTGGCCCCCCCAAGCGTGGTAAGCTTCATTCGTTCCTCTGACTCCGACTTTATCTTTGTGCTAACGTCCACCCAAGAACCCCGCGGCCGTTTCGGTGACCGTGGCGATGACCGTCGTCGCGGTGGCGGCGGCTACGGTGGATACCGTGACGACCCCTACCGTTACAGAGGAGGCCCCCACGGTGGCGGCGGCGGCGGCGGCGGCGGCTACGAGCGCGGCTACCGTGAGGACCGTGGCTACGACCGTAGCTACCGTGACGATCGTGGTGGTTATGACCGTGGCTACCGTGATGACCGTGGTGGCTATGAACGTCGTGGCGGCGATAGAGATGAAGGTTACAGCGGTGGTCGCTTCGATAGATACGGTCGCGAGGACCGGTCCCGCTATGGATCTCGTGGTGGCGATGACCGCCGGGGTGGTGACGAACGCCGTGGCGGTGGTGGCGGCGGTGGCGGTGGCTATGACCGCGATCGTTACGACCGCTCCGCAGACAGAGAGGCTCCCCGTCGCGACCCTCCCCCCCCTAGCTACAACGACGGTCCTAGACCCGAGTAAGTGGTGTTTTGGAGACATGCAGTACTTTACATAGCAAGCAAGCATATGGCCGATATGGAGACTAATCACTTGGGGTTTGTCTAAAAAAGAAACAGGTACTAGTTTGTGGGGGTTGAGGAGTCCTGGTAACCGTCAAACAGCCCGACCACTCCTCGCCTTGAACGCGTCTTTACAACATGGTCTCCATGGCTGTGTCGTGCCATTCATTGCCCCCTTCAGCTCTTCTGTTCTTCTCCTCTCTACAATACATCACCCCAGGATCAATCAATTTCGGCTCGGTTTATTTATTCGGTTTTCAGTCACGGCGGTCTCGAACAAAATGGAAATATCTTAAGCACCCGGGGGAACAAACACCATCTCATCTCGCCCAAGCAAACATCTTCTATTAGCAACTGACAAAATCTCGTTCTCTCTTCACGTCGACACACACACATGCTCTCCGCACTTGTCATCTCTGCCCTTGTCCTATAACCGCCAACAAAGCAAAGCCACTTTCACGTCAGCTTCAGCGGCCCGCTGCCTTAGATAAACATGTTTCTCGAGCCTGGCTACACCACATGCGGACCCTTGCCTCTGTCTCCACCCACCCCGACATCCATAACTCGCGATCGTCAAGTGCTATCCAGTATGGGCTGATGATTGCAGCATGCTGAAATCCAACACCTTGTTTCTTGTATTCGAATGCACAGTTCCGGCCCCTCCTTCACGTCATGTCCACCTGCAATTTGGGATATCATACGCCATCTCACTCGGTTTCCATGCGACTCCTGTCTCTGTTCACGTTCGTCTTGTGTTGATTCTCGCGCCTGTTTTGAATGAATATCGCTTTTGTCGCCCCCTCCCGTCGTCTGAAAAAGAAGAAGAAAAAAAACGTATCTTTCGAAACCGACAGGAAATGCAATTGTAAACGCCGCCCACAGGTCAACGTATCGCCGAAACTTTTTAAATATTCAATCATGCGTCTATCTGCTCCTTGCCAACCAAATAAAAATCTCATCTGCTTACTTGTGTAACTTGGCCGTTACCCTACTAGCCTTCAACTCCATACTCGCTCTAGCTGTCCATACAACGGTAGGTTCACCACTCAGAAACGTGGGCAGCGTCTTGTAACACGGCAAGCTGAGCGTGCAGAGGCGGAGTCGACCTGCATGGAACTGATGTTGAAGCAAGCTCTATCGCGATGGAGACAGGGATGTCCATTTGTTGTGTGGCCTCTTGAACGCACATGGCCACGCGTACGAGAGAACTAACCGCCCTCAGGCAATTCTTTGACTTGCTTGTTCGCTTCCACAGCGGATCTGTATTCTTTACGACTTGATGGCTTGTAGCTGTTGAGTATGACGAATCCACAGCCAACAGGTACTCGTATTGTATCGTGATCTATATCAGACGGGTAGGTGTATCACAACCTTAATTGAAACCCGATACAGTAACTATTACATAAATCATACAATGTTGATACTACTCAATACATCCATTGGACGTATGATTTCTTGTCCAAGTTTCCAAGCAAAAGAAATCTTGTCTCTGTCGTGTCGTTCACAGGAATCGTCAGGGAAAGGCCCACGTTGAGGAGGCACCATGAGTTGTTTTTAGCACGATGAGACACAATTTGAAGTGTTCAGATGAAAAAGCGTCTTGCTTGTACATATTAACAAAGGCCACATGGGCCAAAGCCCTGCTCTTGGGGCAACTGTGATTGGTATTTGTTTATCTCTGTTTTGATCCATCTGTTGTCTGTCCCGTCCCTGTGATAGATTGCAAAGTATCACGACAAGAAAGAGACTGGAGTTGTAGGCGTGCATGACTCAAGACTCTTGTATCAAAATCAAAGCAAGCCTTGGCAAATTCCGTGTCTCGAGGGGCATCCGAGTTGCTAAATCGACTGATCCGATCTGCATTCCGACGCCGGGATATCTTGGGGGAGGGGGGGGGAAGTGTCTTCCTGTTATTTGCCATGGTGGGAGTTGAATGTCGCAGGCCTATTCTTTGCGTATCAGGCCCAGGCTTTCGATTTGTTCGCGGGATGGGGTCATGGCCTTGCGATCGGCCGCTTCAGCCGCACGGTAGGCTTGCTTCATGGCCATGACTCTGGCGATCTGGGGACAGCGGCATGGGTTAGCACAAGTTTGCACCAATGCGGGAGAATGGCGTGGGAGGGGCAAGGGCGTCCCGGGTCCGGCATACCTCCTTCTTGTTGTGCAGGCACTCGTAGTAGTCTTCCAAAGCCGGCGCGCACTTCTTCTTGCTCTCCTTGTCTTCGGATGAGGAGTTTACGACGTAGCAGGCGAGTACTTCTTGCCAGAAAGGAAAGCAGCGACCGACGCCTATGAAAGCACAAGGTGCCATGCATGGTTAGCAAAACGACGACAACAGAGGAGGGGGCGGCCCAGTCGCGAGCGGCAAGCCTGGGCTCATGGAGACGACGCCTGTCTGGCAGCCGTCGGCCGTGGCCGGCGCTATTTGCAAGTGCTGGATGGTCGTGGATCGTGGATTGCGTACCGCCGTTGAGCCCGTAGCCTGACGACATTGGAGCAAGACTGGGTCAAGAAAAAAAAGGAGAGGGGAGCTCGGGATTGCGGGCGATAAAGAATCGGGTCGGAGGGCTGCTTCGGGGCGGGAAGCGGTGGTGGTGTCGAAGAGTTGCGGGAGTCTCAGCACCAGCAAAGAAAGCCAATGGAGCTAAAAACTAACCAACTAGTAGGACGTAAAGCTCGAACGCGGATTGGTTCACAAGAGACCTGGAGAAGAGACGGACTCAGGGTACAAGGTACTTAGGTACTAAGGTAGATGGCCAAGCCCCCAGGCTCTCCCCGCTGGCCTGCTGCCACCTGCCAGCAGCTGCCAGTACACACAGGAGCTTTGGTGCTTTGGGAGGGCAAGCTGGATACTTGTACAACTGAGCCGGACCGGCATCGTCATCGTCATCGTCATCGGCTTCGGCTTCTCTCTCGTCACACGTCGCCAGCCTCAATCTCCCGCCTTTTCGCCGACTCCCCGCCGGAGAATGCTCATCTTCCCCGCCCACATGCCATGAATCTTTCGCTCTGGTGCCATCTCCGCTAACCGCCTCCGACCATGAATCCCGCCCTCTCCAACGCCAAAGTCGTGCTTCTTGCGGTGCACCTGGCCACTGCTGCCGATGTCGATCGTCTAGCCGGCCTCGTGTCCCGGCATCGCGAGGTCTTGAGAAAAGACGTCGTCCTCCGCATCCTGCTCACATGTCTTCCCGAGCAAGTCCCGCCACCGCTGTATGTCCCGCTGTTGAAGCAGCTGGACAGCGGCGTCTTTGACGAGTATCACGGGGAGCTTGACGCCGGCGTTGTGCAGAGTCTCTCGGACGAGGAGGCCGTGAAAAAGGCCCGCAGACTCAAGCTGGTGCCACTGGTCTGGGAGTCGCCCGTGGTGGAAGTCCAGGGCGACCAGGTCGGCCTGTTTCTCTTGAAGAGAGCGTACCAGATCGGCAAGCAGCCGCAGCTTCTGGGCCACCTTCCCGGCCTCCTGTCTCCGTTCTTCGGCCGCTTTGCTGGACTCCGGGCTTGGTTCGTGTCACGGGTTCTGCCCTTGATACGTCGAAGCTTTGAATACTACCCCCAATCCCCGGCCCACGTCACTCTTGAACAGTTCCAAGAGCTGTCCGAAGCTCAATGCGCCAGCCTTCTTTTGTCGCAGACTGGCGTCACGCCAGAAAGCAGCAAATTCATCGGCCGTGACCTCAGGGGCATGATTGGTCCCTGGCTTCAAGATAAGAATCAATGGTCCTGGTCAGACCAGTACGGCCGCCAAGTCTGCCCAGCCTTCATGCAAGTGTTGGAATGGATGCTCCGCCAAGCGGGCACAAACTGGGCCACTGCCGCGCAGGCAATCGAGCAGTGGAATGGATTTGACGATATTGATACCGGCAGCTTTGAGACTGTCCCAGCTGTTGATCAGACCCAGCTCCACAGCCTGCAGCAAATGTATCTGCAAACTGCCCTGGGGTGTGCGTATCTCGCGCCCGAAGGCACTGTTCAGGCTCTACGTAGTGTCTATGACATACTGTTAA
This sequence comes from Berkeleyomyces rouxiae, assembly GCF_048999995.1. Taxonomy (NCBI): domain Eukaryota; kingdom Fungi; phylum Ascomycota; class Sordariomycetes; order Microascales; family Ceratocystidaceae; genus Berkeleyomyces; species Berkeleyomyces rouxiae. Next base: position 1,032,342 of record NW_027396497.1, on the reverse strand, counting down.
AAGTCTCCCACATGCTCAATCTCCCAGAACTACCCACACTGGAGCAAAGCGCCTCGAACCCAGCCGTGCTGGAGCCCTTCCAAACCAACTCCTTCATAGTTCCTAAGTTAGCAAGTTACATGCGCAATGGGTTTCTGTCTGCCTCAAACTCTCTCACCATCACATCACAGGCTTCTATTCACATATTGCAGATGCTGTGTGTGAGTGCCTTTTTGCTTGCCCGCTCCGGCATCTCACAGACTATCAAGAATATCGGCGACCTCGTCTTTTTTGCCGACAGCCACAGCCAGCAGATTCTGGCTAGCAGATACATCTCTCTGATTGCCAACAGAACATCACATAGCCAGGAAACCGAGTGGATCAAGGCCCGGGAAGAGCTCATGTGGCTTAGATCATGGGGCAACGAGACAACAGACCACCCCATTGGTGTTTTCGGATCCGTGAATAAACAATTCATTGAATCCGAGTTTCTCAAGACCCTTCTTGGTTTAACACGTAAGCCACCGTGCTTCAGCCATCACTCTGCCGTTATCTATTACTAATACCATCTACTCTAGGACATTACAACCTCGCACGAACGCTCTATGAGGAGACGACACCCCCGTTGCTTGACCTAGAAGTCCTCAAACAAATCATCGTGGCTCAGGCCATGAACGCATATGATCATGCGTCAAACCCCAACCGTACACGAGGCGGCCTCAAGAAGTGCGATGAAATCATCCACGCGTTCCCACAAACCATTGAGAAAACCTCAACCGAAATGCTTCGCGTGGAAGCGCTACTCAAAGCAACACATGCTCTCAGCGAGTATTCTCTGGTTCTTAAAAAGGGAGAGCCATTCACGCCTGTTGTCCTCCGAGCTCATGGCGATCCCATCTCCATTCTTGAAAAGGCACTAGAACAGAACCCGAAATCATACACCAAGCTCCAAGACTTTTTGGATATCAGTTTCAACTTGGTACACGCTGGAGTCTGCCATCCGCCCACAGCCAAGAAATCAAAAGAGCCCATGTCCGACGGCGAAAAGACACTCTTCCTTGAGCTCGTCGAACGGCGAGTCATTGCAATGTGCGTCCAGGCCGCCCTGAAAGAAGACGACTTTGAAACCGCCTACTCCTACGTCGTCAACCGCCTCTCATCAGCCACGCCCTCCACCACCTCATCAACCAAGGACAACTACGCCTGGGAAGCCGCCCTCCACGCAGGCACCTACACGCGCACATCGCGCACCCTGCGCCCCACACACCTCGGCACCGGCAGCATGAACCCCGACATCCGGCACCTCGAGCAGCGCATCGAATGCCTCTCCGCCGCCCTGCGCACCGCGCCCGCCGCTCGCCTCGACGCCGTGCTCCGCGTCTTTAGCCGCTGCGAGCAGCAGCTCGACGCCAGCCTCAACGCCGAGGCCGCACGCGACGCCGCGTGGGAACAGGCCGGCGACACGTCTGCAATGCCCGGCTCGTTTGCGCCCCCGCCGCATGTCGATGACCTGCGCCGCACCGACTCGGCGCGCTCGGCGCGCTCCGACGCCTCCGCCTCCGCTGCCTCCGCCCGGGCTGTCCCCGGCAGCGACCTCGACGAGTCCATGTCGCTCTTTGACTTGTCCAAGGCTACCGCGCGCATGGCCACGCGCAACCTGACCGCGCTGTCCGGCTTCACCGGCGGATCCAACTCGCCTGCGCGCTCCATGTCTCCCTCGACAGCGCACGCGGGCGCCGATGTGGCCGGCGACTCGGACGCTGGTGGAGACGAGGCGGGCAGGACGCGCAAGAAGCGCGATCAGATTCGCGATGCGGCGGTGGGGACTTTGATTTCCGGCGTGGGCTGGCTGATTAATGCGCCGGCAAAGGAGGGCGCACAACAGAATAGACATGCATAGAAGGTAGATAAAACAGTGTAGCGGCTGGTTAATTGAATCTCGGTTTCGCGAGGCCTGGGGTTTCCTGGTGCGTGGAGTTATACAAGTAGCATCTCAGTATACCTGGACTTGGGGGTGAGTGGGAGTATATCTATACGCCCATGTATTGCAAACCCTCGTACACAAAGTAGACATGTATAAGCTTAACATGACATGTATCAAGCAGCCACATAATCACGGAGACAGAAATATACGCAAGAAGAGAAACCGCTCGGACTTTGGGTTCGTTTACAAGAAAAAGAATAACTCAAGGTCTACCATCTTTCAGCCGCCCACCTCGTGCAAAACATTGTTCCAGCTTTCAAATCACGCAGGCTCGGACCAGGCAAACTGCTCCTGCACCGGGCCACCAGCAGAGTGGGTAAAGGCAAGACGAAGACGTAAGCGGAGGGCCTAAGCGACGCGAAGAAGGTGCGTTAGTACCGGATAATAGGGCGGGAGGGGGGGTTAAAAGAGAGAGCGCGAGAGAGAAAGAGAGAGAGGGAGATACGTACGCCAGTGCATCCGGAAACGCGGACAGCCTGCGTGGCTTCGGCGCCAGGCGCCAAATCAGCATTTGAAATGGCCAGCAGCTGCAGCTTCTGCGACTTGGGCACCGCAGTCTGCAAGCTGATGCCGGCGAGCGACGCCGCCGCCGAGGTGTTGGTGAAGCGCGCAATGGCCTGGATCAGGCCCTCGGGCGAGCGCTGGACCTGGAAGGTGATGCGCAGGTCTTTTTGGTTGTAGCAGACGTGCTCGGCGGCGGCGGCTGCGGCCGGGGCGGGGGACGATGCGGCGGGCGCGGGCGCGGGCGCAGCACTGCCGCCTAGAGACGCCATGAGGTCCATGCTTGACTGGGGCGCTGGGGATGCTGCTGCTGCGCCCGTGGCTGGAGAGGGCGTGGAGCCAAAGAGGTCCATGATGGAATTGACATTTGAGCTGGGCGTTGGGGACGCCGCGGTAGGAGCAGCCGAGATGGAGGTGCCGCCCAGGATATCCGCGAGGAGATCGGTGTTTGACGCAGTGGCGGTAGGAGTATTGGATGTGGGAGACGCGCCCGAGTCCATGAGATCAAACAAGAGGTCTTGCTCGGTGGGCTTGACAACCTTGGACCGTCTGTTGGCAGCCTTTGACTTTTTGGTGGTGGCGGCCTGGCCAAAGGCGCGCGACTCCTCGCGGATCTGCGGCGCGGGCATCTTTTCCAAAACACCGCGTCGGATCTCGTCGTGCGAGAAGAGGTTGCCGTACTCGACAGCTCGTTGTTGTACTTCAACGTCCAGGCTGGTTTGGTGGGCTTGCAACAAGCGACGAATGCGTTCGATTTGGGCGCCGTCGGAAAACCGAGTGGTCAGTTTTACTAGAGCCGTCACAATGTACTCTGTTGTCACGCGGTTGGCGTAGCTACTGTTGAGAATCAGAGATAGCAAGTCAATAATCTCGTCCTCCCTGACAGGCTGCGCAAGCTCCTCTTCTTCGTACTGGCCGCCTCTTAGCAGTGCATCGGCATATTCGCCAACACACCAAGCACCAGCCTGTGTCAAACTCTCCTGTGTAATGTCCTTTTTCAAGTTTGCAAACAGTTTCTGGACGGCGTAGGTTTGGAGCTCGGGCGTCGTAGCAACCAGGCGGATGAAGGACGAGAGAATGGGCTCCTTGACATGGTTTCCAGCGAGCGTGAGAACACGAAGCATGGTGTCAAAGTGCCATCTCTTGTTTGGGCCAAACTTATCGGCGGCAATTCCAATCTGGGTGGTCATGGTAGGCTTGAACTCGTTGTCGGCAACCTCCAGGAAAGCAAGTAGCTCTCGGATCAGGACACGCACATTGCTCTCGTTGATGAGGGTGAAGCTGAGATCCAGAGCACGGCGTCTAATGCTGATATCCGGGTCACGAAGACACTCGAGAATAGTATTGCGGTGACGCTGGACGGCGTTGGGCTCCAGGGCGACCACCTTTATCAATGTGTTGAGAGCCACGTATCGGATGTTGTTGTCGCGGTTGGACAGGAACTTGCCCAGAATGTTGACGCCCAGAACACGCAGGCCCGAGTCAGCCTCGATGTCCAAAATGGTGAGGACGGCCTCGTAGAGAATGGAGTTGCCGACGTTTTTGCTCGAGTCGGTGTTGGTCGCGACTTGAGCAAGAATGTCGTTGATCTTTTCGCTGATCTCTGAGTCGCCAATAGCCAGAACGCGCAAGAGGCGCAGAATCTTGACCTGCAAGAACGGGTCGCAGATTCCAGTGACATCATGCTCTGGGTTGTAGCCCGAGGATGCCAGGCTCTTCAGTATCTTGACCAGGTGAGGCACGTGTTCACGGAACTTTTCGACCATGCCCTCCTCACCGCCTTCTTCCTCGTCGGCCTCGCACATGTTGGAGACAAGAGTCACACCACACAGAAGGACGCCGTGGTTCCGGTCGCTCAGCAGCTTGGTGGCCTTTTCGACAAAGTGCTCCTGGAGATCGGGCACCTTGCGACATATTCGCATGGCGCAAAGGGCGGCCTTGCGACTAATGTATGGGTTGGCGGTGGTGATGAGGTTTTCGATTTCCGGGAGCAGGTCTCGTGACATTTCGACAGAGGCAATGTTTCCGAGGGTGCAGAGGGCGAGGCCAACAATGTACTGGTTCGAGTGTGCAAGATCACTGTGGCGTGGCGGTTAGCATGTGTCGCTGTGGGGGGGGGGGGGGGGGCAGGAGGCCGGCATACTTTTGGAGCGAGTTGGTGACCAAGGTCAAGACCTCCTGGTTCTCATCCAGCAGCAAGCTAGTTGCCAGATGTCCCAGGCGCTTGTCGGCGAAGCGGGGGGACGCAAGAAGCTTCAAGCACTCGATCTGGCCAAAATGGGTGCGCTCTCCAAGCGTGAAGAGGTACAGCAGCTTGGCGACATTGTTGCGGCTAGAGGAAGGGCACGGCTGTCAGCGTCACGGAGCGTCAAGGTCGGGCCACGCTTGCAGCCACGGGCAGGGAGCCAACGGGCCGGCGGCATACCGGATGCTGTGGTCACCGCTCTCCTCGCGGAAACTGGCCCGGATGGCGGCACTTTCTTTCTGGATAACGGCTCGTTCGTCGGCAATGGTTTTGGCGGCTCGCACGTTGCGGATGAATTGCTTCACTAGAGAGAAACGGACCGTCGTTAGCACCACCGTCTCGGCGCCCAAATGGCGATGGCCATGTCGCAAAGCCCCGTAGGGGGAGGGGAGAGGCAAAGGGGACAACACGTACATGAAGCCATGGTGGGCAGCGAATAGACGGATTGGGCACGGAGACAAATAAGCAGCCAGAGAAGAGCCGGATCATGAGAGAAGCGGATTAAATGGCACGGCGATGCACGACTGTGGGAAATGGCAGAGTTCAATGGCCGCCGGAGACAAAAAAAAGGTGGTGGGTGGCATGGATGATGATCGCAAGATCAAGTCCAACCCGGAGCTTTGAGGCTCGAGACCCCATCCCCCTTCACCGGCCGCTGTAAATTGGCGGGCTGAGGGCCTGTAGCAGCCGTGGTTCCAGTGGCTGTTTCGGGGGTCTAGCGCCTGTACAGGGAGGACTTGTAGCGCTAGCCGCCCCAAATCTAGCCCCCATGACTCTGATCCCTGATGCTTGGGGTGGGGCTTGGCTCTTCTACTGGGCATTCATCGTTCACATATTGCTGCAACACTTTGCCTTGTGCTTGTGTCAAGATAGAGAAGAGTCGCAAGGGTCATCTTCGGGCTCAGGCTCGGGCTCAGGCTCAGGCTCAAGCTCAAGCTCAAGCTCCTTGGCTGGCAGAATTATCAGCCACACCAAGCCAGACGCCACACTTCAACCAAACAGGCTCCAGAATTCTCCAAGGAGCTACATGTCCTTTTGGCCAGGAGATCACCAACGGCCGGCACATGGCCACCATCTTTCATGTGACGGAATCTGCTGCTACTCTGGGTTCTGTATTCATTGTAGCCAGACTGAATCAACCAGATCTACCCCGTCCATCCATTAAAACCATGCCATTGATACCATATCATTGATCAACAATGACATGCCGGGCTGGAAGCAATATCGAACCAGCTCTATGACATAGAAGCCCCATGCTCCCTCCCTCACACACATGTCTGTCAGTTCGCAGCTGTGATGCATCTAACAAGCGACAATGCAACACGCAAATCAAAGTTGGCTGCTTCACAGTAGCTCGTAGCTGTGGAATCGGATACTTCATAAATCAACGCAAATGCAATAACTATAGTATTGTTCTCGCCCCTCCATTATTTCTGCATCATCAGCTGGACGAACTCGTTGTCTAGAAACATCATGTGTTAGCATTGTGCCCCATGAAAAAGCCCCAGTTGTGGAGTGCTATTGGTCTTACAGTCGATACGGCCATCGCCATCCTCATCAGCTTCGTGAATCATCTCGTCAACCTCCTCATCGGTAAGCTTCTCGCCGATCGAGGTCATGACATGACGCAGCTCGGCAGCAGAAATGAAGCCGTTGTTGTCGCGGTCAAACACCTTGAAGGCCTCACGGATTTCCTCCTCGGAGTCGGTGTCCTTCATCTTGCGCGCCATCATGGTAAGGAACTCTGCGGGCGACTCTTGTTAGACACGAAGCTTAGGGCTTTATAGCCGTAGGGTAGGCCGTGTTCATGACGTACCAGGGAAATCGATGGTGCCGTTGTTGTCGGCATCAACCTCGTTGATCATGTCCTGCAGCTCCGACTCAGAGGGGTTCTGGCCGAGAGAGCGCATGACAGTGCCAAGCTCCTTGGTGGTGATCTGGCCTGTAGACGAATGCTTCTATTAGTACATGCTCGTCGGACGGTTCGGTATCGTTGGGTGGGACTGATATCAAGTGTGCTGTCGGCGTGGGCTGATGGGCAGAGGACAAGTATCTCGTAGTGCGCATTCGGACTCGAGCATCGGTGCCGAGGGTTTAACGTGTAGGTTGGGGAGGAGAATACGAACCATCGCCATCCTTGTCCTAAGAGTTTTGATATCCAGGTCAGCAAAAGGTGTTACAGAGATAACATCAGCAACGACATGATCAAGATAGACGACGACGATATGAGGGGGCCCAGGACGATGACTTACAAACAGGGAGAAGGCCTCCTTGAACTCAGAGACCTGTTCTTCGGTGAGAGAATCAGCCTGTCGGGCCAATGTGTTAGCTACATGATATCACAGCAAGTCGAAGCCGGTGTGTGCAGGAGCTCCGTCAACCCCGCCAGCGGGCACATTTGCCAAAGCTCCAGCCAGGACCAGAACTGCACACGCCAAAGGAAACTCTTGACGCTGGAAGACCGGCCAGCAGCGCTATAGTAGACTGTGCGTATAAGCGTGGATTTCAACGTACCATTGTGAATGTGGTATGGGGTAAAATTCGATGTGAACGATAAGTGCTACTAAAGGATGGAAGAAAAGAGAAGTTCGAGTTGCTTCAGGTTGCGTCGAGGGAAGCGAGAAGTTTAGAAGTTTAGAGGGGCTGGCTGGCTGGCTGGATTGGATTGGATTGGATGGGTGTGGGTTGGGGATCCGAAGAGAGAGGAAAACAGGGGGGGGGCCAAACAGCAATAGCAATAGCGAGAGGGAATAATATATTTAGTTAGGGGCTAAGCTGATCGAACAAGACAAGGCAAACAATCCAAAAACTCTCCTCTTCTCCCATGTCTACAAATACACGCTGAAAGTGCTGGCCTGGCCTGACCGGGCTGTTTAGTGATGTGGCCCATTGGGTTCCTGGTCTCCGGTTCCCGTCCCTTCAGTCTTTGAGCCCATTAGGTGTCTGAAAGTGTGCCCCTCCTTTAACCCAGAGTCAGGGCCACACCCAGCAGACTGCGATAAGGGTTTAGCCTGTTTCCCAGCAAGCAACTGAACTATGATTACGCGTTGTGCCCACTGGCACACTACCAACTACGTGTTTTCTCCCCGGTTTTGTAGCTCCCCCCGTCGTCGCGGGGCTCCGTCAAGCTTGGATCGCTATTGGTAGGCCTGCGCTTCGTGGGAATGTATCAGAATGCAGGAGAATTCGGCTTCAGCCCAAAACAACACAGCCCAAAGGCTCAGAAATGCCTGCACGTGATCGCCACCCTTGTCGAGGTAACCCTTGCTTTATTATACATCCAGTTTCCCATGGTCGGGTGATCCCCGGCTGAGCCAACTCAACCACTATCAACCAATCCAGAGCTTGGAGCTCGACGTCGTGATGATAGTTAGTCCACATGCGTGGATAGTTTCACCTCACCCACCCAACTGTTGCTATAATACCACCAAGAACCCCTATGCTGAGCTTTCGCACCTGATCGCCACTGCACCGCCTCCCTAGAAATCAACAACCTGCGTGCCGTATTTATCCGTCTACCCAAGACTGTCTTCATTCAACTCCCATCCCGCCCCATTTGAGTCCTTGGTTGTCAGCTTCAAAACGCCAGCACCGCCTTCTCTTTGTTCCTTGGTAGAGTCGCCCATAGCTTTACTGTGCTCTTTTCTCTCTGCGAATCTACTGCAACGCTCAAGCCAAGCAGGTTTCGTTTGCGACACAATCCTCACACGTACCGAGCTGCCACGCCCGCCAACGCGCAAAATAATTGCCTAGAGCTTTTGAGTATAACCCTGGTGTTGCCATGTGGCGCGACCGCACGAACCTGTACGTAGACACAAGGCTAGTCTTTGGCATCACCGGAGCGTCTCTAACTGCCGTATAGCTATATTTCCTACCGACAGTCCTACGCCCACCACCCGACGAAACGATCAAAGTACTCTTCAAACCCCATTGGTCGCCTGGGTAGTCCCATTCCCGATAGCTTTCCCGGAGCTAGCAGCGCGATAGCAGACGACCGACGAGGGCTCTTGTCAGCCGGGGCCTTTGAAGATGATGGCGACGCGGTCATTGAGATGGACCTCCTGCCTCCGCGGTGGGCAGATGTTTCCGACGAGATAACGGAGATTATTAGCGATATTGCGCGCAAAGGCCAACTACTGGAGCGCTTACACCAGAAACACGTGCTTCCCGGCTTCAACGACGAAGAAGCCAAACGAGAACAGGAGATTGAGATCGAGAAGCTCACCCAGACTATCACACGCAAGTTCCACGAATCCCATCGATGTATCCAGCGCATTGGCCAGATGGTCATTGAATCACAAGATGCCGGAACCTTGACTCACGGCGAAGAGACCATGGCGAAGAACATGCAGATATCCTTGGCTAGTAGGGTACAAGAAGCCAGCGCCAGCTTCCGCAAAAAACAAAGTTCATACCTCAAGAGTAAGTGCTGCCATGGCCTACAAACACACCACTTGTGCTAACACACCAGAAGAACTCCGTGGTATGAATGGCATGGCCGAACGTGCGTCTACGCCAAACCCCAATTCACAAGCATACAACACCGATCCTTCCTTGTTCGAGTCCGATGCCGACCGATCATTCTCTCAGTCAACCCTGCAGGGCATATCAGAGCAAAAACAGCTGCACAAAAGCCGCGGCGCCAACGACGCCATCATTGCTCAACGTGAGCGGGAGATTGAGGACATTGCTCAGAGCATCATAGAGCTGTCTGACATATTCCGCGACCTGCAGACCATGGTTATTGACCAAGGCACAATGCTGGATCGCATCGACTACAACGTCGAGCGCATGGCAGTGGATATCAAGGCTGCGGAAAAGGAACTCGTCGTAGCCTCGGGCTATCAAAAGCAACATATCAAGCGCAAGATTATATTACTGCTCTTGTTAATGATAGCAGCAATAATCATTCTCTTGGTCATCAAGCCAAAGAAGAAGACTCAAGGTTAACCGCCACAATACACAAGGAGTGAGAGGTGGAGAGTCTCTTGTTGGCCGACATAATCTCCGTGTTTTTTCTTCTTTTTCTTTTTCTACGGCAGCGATTCGTTTCCTTGATTTATGCTGGATACTACAGGCGTTTTCACGGGGACTGGATTCTTAGACTTTTTTTTTTGTTTTCTCGCATCGTATCATGCAAACATGACACTGCAGGCTTAGTTAGCATGGAAATCGCTAGTTATAGCTATTCAAATACGTGGACTTTATAGTCTCCTTTGTTCATCACAATAACGGTTGCATATACTCAATGTATTGTCATGGTCTGTATCTTGTGTGACTATACTGTATCAACGCCTATATGCGTCTTCCGTAGACATTTCTCGCAATCTTCTTGTACTCTTCATCTCTCATCCGCTTGTTCTCGACAATCTGGGCCCTGGCTTCTTGGACCATATCCTGAAAGGTAGCAATATCCGGTAGTATTTCACTTCCCCACGCCTTGTCACACATGATTTTGATATCCTGCAGTGAATACGCCCTCCAACTCGTAGTCAGGAGTAAGTGATACTTGATCTTCCAAGGCTTCGGCTTCCAGTCCAAGGCAGCATACACAATGGCAGATTGCACAAAGCCTCGCTGTATAGGCACGCCGCGGTCGTGCAGGATGCGTAGAAGGCGGACGCCGGTAGCCGGGCCAAACGCCGAGGGCGGAAGAGGTTGTTTGGAAAAGACGGACATTGTATCGGCAAGGGCCACCGCCGGTCGGCTGAGAGGCGACCTGAAGCCAGAAGACAAGATATCCATGACAACTCGTTCGTTGAAAATGAGCCGAAGAGGGTGGTATTTGTTGGAAAAGGACGTCGAGGCAGGAAATGATGTTCTGCTGTGTCTCTTGAGACTCTCGGGCTTGCGGAAGGCGGCATCCGAAGAGTGTATGCGAATGGATTTCCCCGTGTACTGGAGTCTTGTATAATGAGCGATGAGCTCGTTGCCAATCGACTCAATCTCTTGAATCTGACCGGTTCGTGACAAGCTCGATAATATAATGCTCCAAATCTGACAGGGCACGGCATATCCACGCTCCATTGCATTCAAGCAAATAGACACCACCACACTGGTGTGGGCACGGAGTCCATTGGAGCTTCTTTTTTTAGCGTCATCAACTATCGCATTCATAAAGGTATTGAAGGCAGATAATCGGATTTTTACATTGTTACATGTAGCGTTGTTGAGAAGGCGAAGCGCCGAAGCCCATCGCCAAGGGCCCTTGAAACATCGCAAGAGGGCGTCGCGATATAGCTTGGGCGTGGCGTCCTCATTGAGATGGGCTAGAATGGTGGTGAAGAGACGGTGCTTTTTCCAATCCCCAGCAGCAGTACTGGCCGCGAGGATTTTCCGAAGAGTAGGGATATCTTCAAATACGTCAGGATGCACATCGCTTTTGAGCAGCTCAAACAACTGGTCGTCGGTTTTGCTCCGTGCAATGCGCAAAACGGCATTTGTATAGTTTGATTGTGTGACAGTGATCCCGAGGGCTTTGAGGTCTTTCACACAAGCTAAAAGCTCAAGGGAAGACTCGCAACGCAGACCCAAAGACTGAAGAGAAGCCGACCCAATTCTCCGAACACCGAGCTTGTGGATGACGGTGAAGGAAAACTCAATGCTGGTCCATTCACTGGCAAACCATCTTGCAATCAGGCGATCGTTGGGTGGCGGCTTTGCATAAGTTTCGCTTTCGGTGCTCTCTGGGCTGCTGGGCTGCTGGGCAAGGGATTGCGGGGTAAAAGAAGGATGCGACACCATGAGCTCTTCCTCACAGAGTCCCTCGTCGGGAAAATATTGGGAGAGAAACCGAACGAACGGGCCAGAAACGGCAGATCGAGGTCTATCGTGGTATTGCAGAAACAAAGACCGCCAGTCACGGGCGGCATTCTCTTTTCCCTGGCGATGAAGCAATGGAACAACCTTGTCGTAGAGATCGCGGTAGTTGCTGTGAGAGTATATAGACCTCAAGGCTGCTTGACACTGGGGATCAAGATTGGGTGCAAATGAAGTCATGATGCTGGCAAACGCCTGTGGGCCCGGGTCGAACATTGGCATCAGTTTTATATGCCAGTCTCTAGCCTCTCCAAACCTTTTATTCTCCAGGAAAGCCCGGATACTTGTGACATACAGCCTGGGCCACGCTGCGTTGCGAGAATGAGCTATCATGTGCGCAGCTCCGACTACTTCTTCAAAGACGTCACCATGGTCCAAAGACACGGCAGTCATTGAGTCCCAGAAGAAGTCTGCGACCTGGCCGTCGAGGGCGACATCAGGGCTCCGGGCCAGAAAGAGCTTGAGGATATGCAGGGCACCGCTTCTCCGGTTCCACCTCAGAGAGACGTCCAGCAAGCAAGCCCAAAGCACAACATCATCACGCCATTCAGGGTTGTCGATGAATAGGACACCTCCGTCAGGCGATATCCCGGACAGTTCAGACCGAACTCGTTCATTGTCTTCCAACAGGAACTTCCATTTGCCATATAGAGACTTGTCTGGGGCGCGGGGTAGCAACACAGGTTTGGGGCAGGGTATTCTTGCACGGGCGATCGGAGGCGGTCGTATGGGCGCTGGTGGTGGTGTTGGTAGTGGGGCTATCGGCGGTGGTGTGAGATGGTCATCGCAATGCGGGGTGGCATGGTGAAAGAAGGAAGGCAAAAAGTCTTGTGGGCACGTAGAAGAGCGTGGGACATGGAGATTGCTGGCCACGCCTTGAGTCGAGGACTGCCGTCGTCCAATGGTCCACGCCCAAGAACGTGACCATGTCCCGATGTGACGGCGAGGAGAGCACAGGCTCATTCTCTCAACCGCAGGGACAGTGTCGCAGTCCTGGAAGCGCAATCCATAGATTCGCTTTGGGCCCTCTCATTGATCGGGGAGTCGGGGCATTGGCTTGAAGAAGGAATTATCGCAGCAGCCGTTTTAATGGCTCTTCCAATGACTTCATAGCCTTGGAGCTCAAGCCAAGCTTACCAGTCCAGGAACCACTTTAATTTTAGCACCTGGTCCTCTCTTGCGGGTCGCCAGATTTTTACCCGCCCGGCTGCTTAGTCATCTACAGTCCCACTTAATTACTACACCGCTGTGGTGCTTCTTCATGGTGCGACTTTTGGGGACGTGATGAATCAAAGATTGTTATCGCAAACAAGCCTCCTCACCACCATCGCCCCGATTCCGCAATAACCAGCTCACCAGCACCACCTTTCGACTTCAAAATGGGGTATGTGTTTTCACCAGCATTTCTGTCTGCCTCTCGAGTCGCCCGGGCTTGCTGTCACAGACCAATCGACGCTTCCGTTCTTCCGACCCTCTGGCCATGACAAAAACTTGCACCCACGGAACGATGGCCATACATTGGCCACCACCACTTTGTGGTTCTTTTCGCTAACATTTGTCGCGTTTGCCAGTTTCGTCAACGCCAAGAACCGGGTCCCCACCCTCCAGAAGACCTACCAGGCCGCCTTCAAGAACCACACCCGCCTGTGGCAGATCGTACGTCGTTCCCGATCCAAGGATGCGGCCCCGGCTTGTCCCGCGACAATGTCCAATTGCTTACAGTTGTGTCATGTTTAGAGCCCCCGTAGCCGTCTCATCGTCGCTCCCTACACCGCCGTGCTGTTTGGCACCACTGCTGGTATGTGTTACCCCATGCCCCAAGTCTGTCATCCCTCACTAACGCTGTACACAGCCTGCATGTACGGCATGAGCCGCAAGGCCCTGGGCTACAACTCTTGGTTCTAAGTATCACATGTACGCCTCTGCTCTTCCGGGAAAAGTATCTGAAGTGCTCGGTACAATGTGAGAGTCACGGGGTATACGACATATATAAACTAACTCGGCACTGTATTTCATGGTAGTTGTGTCTAGTCAGTTCCGCAATAGAATTCTTGCTTCATCTTGGATATCCCGAAGAGGGCAGCAAACAATGCCATGTTGAGAATAATCGCCACCCAAGTAGCGTTTAGTCCATGGAAGCCAAATATATCAATGTACACAGAAAGGGTGGGCGTAATTGAGTCGGGTCACTGAAACTTGCAAGCTCAAGATGTCCCAGTTTTGATATAAAAGAAAAGTGACATTAAATAACAGGAATATCAGTATGGCTTAGTAGCCCGAGGCTCCCGGAGCCTTCTCGTCCTTCTTCAAACTGACCAGCAGCTCCCGGAAGCGCTCCTTGCCGGAGCCGCTGGCACCGCCCTTGGCAGTCTTGCCGCTCACATCCACCAACTTGGCAATGCGCTCCCAGCTGGTGCCGCCCGAGACGGTATTCTCCCGGTTGGCCAGGAACTCCTCGGCGTCCTTTTGGGTCTGTGCAATAGTCTTGTCCTTTTTGACATTGTAGTTCTCGTAAAAGTCATCGATATTTTGCCGGGCCTCCTTGACGGTCTCTTCACGCTGCATGGCAAACTTCTCGGCCCGCTTGGCATTGTTCTCATCGCGGGTTTCGCGCCACTGCTTGATGACCTCGGGCTCCTCCTCGTCTTGGGCAAATGCGGAGAATCCCGAGTTGTAGCTCACCGACGGGCCGGCGCCGGTTATCGTGCCGTCATGGCTGACGTCCTGGGTGCTATTAGCAGCCAAGCCCTGCATTTGGTGCGGGGGGAATCGGGAAAGCTTACTTGGTTGGCGGTAATGTCTGGGAACTGGGATGTGAATGCAGCTTCGGGGCTGCTGGTGTCGTTCTCGGCAAGCAAATCGTCGTCGTTGGTAGCGAACTGGTCGGCGTCGTCGCCGAGCAGTGCCTTCTCGCGGGCCAGGAAGTCATCTGTGGAAGGGACGTCGTCGGTGGTATTCTTGACTTGAGGAGCTGTGTGCCGGAAAAATATGATGTTAGCAGGCGTGGGTGATGGAGGTCTGGGCTTGGGAGCTACTACCTCCAGAATCGAACTCTTCGAGCGACGGGAATCTGTCGGCCATGGCGATGATGTGGCGTGAGCTTGGAAGCGGAGGTGGATTGGAGATGGATGCAATTGGATGGTGGAGGAGGGTAAAATTGGGTTGAGGCCAAGTTTCGTGGTTGGTGGGTGCTGATCTTCGCTTCTGTCTTCAAGGAGGGTTGAGCGGAGGTTTGCTGTTGTTGCCAGGTTCCTGAATGCGCGCCACCCACCCAGCGCAAGTGCTACAGCCAGACGTAACCGAGCCTGGATGGCAGTGGCAGTGGCAGTGGCAGTGACGGCTGTGTTCCGTTTGGCGCACCACCTCGTCTGCTGCAAGACCCCGATACGTGCATGTGGCCTTTGCCTGAGGGGCTGGCTCCCTGGAGAGAGAGTCGGCAACGCATGCGTGCAGAGCGGACGCAGCCAGTTTCGCATTTGCAGCCGATTGCTAGACAAGACGGCATTCTCTGCATTCTGCAATTCTTCCATCGCTGCTGTGGTCTGTCGCTGTTTCTCTCGCCCTGCCGCCGAATCGCATCGCTAGACCGGGGCCATTTTCTGCAAGCTTCAGGACCCGGGCCACAACGCTCTGTGATTGGCCAGGCTCAATCGCTTAGACAGATACAGAGATCCCCTGCTTGTCTGGCACTGTTTTGCTGTGTATGTATAACTCACTATTATTTGCTTGGTCAAAGTTGCTCGTGCGGTGCGCAAGTCAATAAGCTTCATCACGGATTTCCCGCCAGCAAAATACTCTGATTTTTTTTAATATCGTAGCACTACCACTCCGCACTTATCGCATTAGCTTTCTTCCTTGGCGGTACGCGGTCTTCTGAATCCGACACCATTTGCCTCAGGCCTGATTATACCCAGCCCGCATCAACCAGGGATCCGACATTTAGAACTGGGCGACCGTAGCTCGAGAGTGCTGCTTGGAGTCGCTGCTCAACCACGAATACTTAGCCGTGACATTTATTTGCTTCTTCGAATCCAACTCGCCGCTTCAAAGCCTTCGAAATGGCGTACAACGATGATTCGGTTCTCGCCAAGCTGTCGGCTGTTAACGAAAGCCACGAGAGTATTGCCAGCTCGGCGCAATGGATCATTTTCCACAGGTAAACAGGCATCTCGGCGCAGCGACTTGATGCTCTACTCGCGCATGTTCCCTGGGTGTGAGTATATACTAACTCCTTCGCCAGACGATATGCCGATCGAACTGTCCATCTCTGGATGCAAAAGCTCAAGAATTCCCCCAGCGGCAAGCGCTTGAGTTTGATCTACCTCGCCAACGGTATGACCAATCCGCCACTCCTATCA
Source organism: Berkeleyomyces rouxiae (assembly GCF_048999995.1). Classification (NCBI taxonomy): domain Eukaryota; kingdom Fungi; phylum Ascomycota; class Sordariomycetes; order Microascales; family Ceratocystidaceae; genus Berkeleyomyces; species Berkeleyomyces rouxiae. The sequence goes on along the minus strand of NW_027396497.1, from coordinate 1,016,456 downwards.
TGTATACACCCTATAAAGATTGGTTGCTAACGTGTTCCACAGAGGTCTCTCAACAGTCCAAAGCACGCAACAAGTACGAATTCATTACCGCCTTCTCTACCGCCATCCCCGAAGCCGTCTCAACGGCCTACAAAGGAGCCCCCGCCGAGGTACAAAACAAGCTCAAGCGAGTCATTGATGTGTGGAGGGAGCGTCATGTCTTTGACGATGCCGTGCAAGCAGATATCGATAAACGGCTATCAGGTTGGTGTCATCTCTGCCCACTTCCCTTGGATGTTGGTCGTTGCTGACAGGTATCAAGATCTTGACAAATCTAGGGGATCCGCCACCATCACAGGCTTCTCGTCACTTAGTTCCAATCAGCTTCCGAAAGATCTCGCCGCTCTTGCGCCTCTCTACCACGCTGTTTCCAGTCGCAGTCTCCCCGTCACCGCCGCCACCAGCTCAGCCGATCAAGAATACAAAACCCTAAACGACCCGTCAGTGCCAACACCACCTGCTCCGGTTTATGCTGCTCGCCTAAACGGCCTTCTGAAGCTTCTGGGGACTGCAGAGACGAGCGTTTCAGACTCATTGAAAGCGCGGCAGGAGTTTGTGTCCGCCATGGACAAAATCCTCGAATCCCAGCGCCTTGCTCTTGTGCAGGACGAGGGTCTCTTGGCTGATATTCAAACACGCAAGAGCGAAATATCCGCGAAGCGCGATGATGTCGAGAGAAACATCATGAATGGCATCAGTAACTCTGAAAACGATGGTGATGCCACAGGTCTCCATGCTTCCAATGGCAACTCGGAACCTGATCGCCCAGAGATGGAGGCTCTGACTCCTCCTCCCATTGACATGAACCTTGATGAGGCCCAGTCTGTTGACGCGTCAACACCAGATCAGACAACCGAGGCGGCCTCTGACTCTGCAAAGCCTGTATTTGACGTGCTCTCCAATCTGTCCTCTCAATACCAGTCTCTGCCCACGAGCGAGAACGGATCAAACAAGAGACGTCGTGTAGAGGGTGGCGAGCAGGCGTTTTCAGTCGGCGGCGAGGTCTCTGAACAGACAAAGGCCCAAGACGACGCAACAGGGGAAGAGCCCGTCTCTGTCTAAAGGAAATGCCCCTCCTTGCCGCATCTTCAACCCAATAGCATGACATGGATATGCAAGTCTTTGAAGAGTCGAGGCAGCCTGATTTTGCCGACTCGTGATGACATGATTTGTTTACTTGCTCCCGCCAGCTCTCATGCGCCCAGCCTACGCAATTTGCATTTTATTGATAGCTAGTGAATTTATCTTTCATATTACTGTAACTCAGCATTTTGGTTGTTCTCCGTGTCCGATGTGTTGTTCAACTCTTCAGCTTTCCTCCCACTGATATTGTGCACTAACTAATGGCTGTGCTACCCTCACTTCCCACCACGGCGCTGACTTGAGACGGAGCTAGTCCGCTTCTGGCCTGTCCAGATTAGCCGCAGTTAATCCGAGTATTTTGCAGCCGGAAATGGACCACCGATTGGCCGATGACGGGTGCGTCAACTTTTGGCTTGGGTAAGCATGTAGAAAAAAAAGCTCCGGTGATGCTATTCTTTCTATAGGCCCCCCCCCCAGAACAGAACAGAGGCTAGGCCACTGTGGAAACCTTTAAGCGGAGAGATGGGAGCCATTGTTTTCCCCTCCCACACATCGCATCTGACTCTCGATTCTGACGGTGCCACTGCGTCCTTTGTTGTTCATGACCAGCTAGCCAGTCCCTTAGTTTGTCCTTCACAATGAATCTGGGAGCGGCACCTCGGCTGCTCCCTCATGGATGCGGAAGCGCACTCCTTTCGCGAGCCGCAGCCGCTGCCGCACGCTTTCCGCCCTGCCCAACCCACATTGTGCACTCAATACCACCGCCTCCGAGCTCAAGATTCTTCCATTCTGCAACTGCGCCCCTGCTCTCGCGACCGGCCTTTGTCCGTCCACTAGCGGCGGCTTGCCCCGCCCCCGGCAAAAGACACCACCAGCTCGGCCTCCGAGCCCACAACGGCTTTGGTCTGGCGTGCTCGGCCCCGACTTCTGGCCAGCGGATGTTTGGCTTCCTGAGCCTCCTGACAAAGCCCCGTGACAAAGAATCAAATGCTGCCAGTGTCAACTCGACTCCGCCGCTGTCTCCTCCGTCAACCCCGAATACTCCTCCGTCCCCCGCTCCCTCGATCCCGACTAGTGTAGTTACGTCCAAAGCCTCCCGGGCAACGACAAAGGCTGCCGACGATGACTCGGAACTCCTTGAAGCTGCTGGTTTTGAGCGCAGCGAACGTGCTGCCAAGGCCGCTCAGGTCAATCTGAGTGCGCGCCTTGCCAAGGACGGAAAACCTGCCAATACCGACTACAACGATCTCTGGCGTCTGCTTAGAATTGCGCGTCCTGAAATGACCTGGCTTCTTGCGGCTTGTGGTCTCCTGGTGCTTTCGTCATCGGTAACCATGTCACTGCCGTGGGTTATCGGTCGCCTTCTGGATATCATGAACAATTCGAACCCTGACGATGTACGAATCCTGGGACTCGGCCTAAACTACTTCTTTATTGCGCTGGCATCCGTTTTCACACTGGGTGCCGTGTCCAATATGGGACGCATCATCCTGCTCCGAATTGTCGGCGAGCGTGTTGTTGCGCGTCTGCGCACTACCTTGTACCGCCGCACCTTTGTCCAGGATGCCGAGTTTTATGATGCCAACCGCGTGGGTGACTTGATTTCTCGACTGGGCTCTGACGCTGTCATTGTCGGCAAGTCAATTACCCAGAACCTGAGTGACGGACTGCGCGCCTTGTTTGCCGGTGCCTTTGGTTTCAGTGCCATGATTTGGTTGAGCCCCAAGCTCTCCGCCCTGCTGCTGATTGCCGGTCCTCCAGTTGCTTTCGGCGGTTTACTCTATGGTCGAACGATTCGCAACATCAGCAAGTCTATCCAGAAAAACCTCGGAACTCTAACGAAAATCGCGGAAGAACGTCTTGGAAACGTCAGGACCAGTCAAGCCTTTGTCGGAGAAATCCAGGAAGTCCACCGCTACAACAAACAGGTCCGTCGTATATTCGATCTCGGCCGCAGGGAAGCCATCACAGCAGCGACCTTTTTCGCTTCGACCGGCTGGGTCGGTAACATGACGGTCATCGGCATGCTAGTTGTTGGAGGAAACCTGGTGCGCAATGGGTCCATGAGCACTGGCGATCTGACTTCTTTCATGATGTACACTGCATTTGCTGGTAACAGCCTGTTTGGTCTCTCCAATTTCTACTCTGAGCTCATGAAGGGTCTTGGTGCTGCCAGCCGACTCTTTGAACTACAGGACCGCGAGCCCAAAATCCATCAAACTGTTGGTAGCAAGGTCAAATCTGCGCAGGGTATGATTGAGTTCCGTGATGTCAACTTTTCCTACCCTACCCGCCCTGCAGTCTCCATCTTCAACGGACTCAACTTTACCATTCCGTCTGGAAGCAACGTCTGCATTGTTGGTCCGTCGGGAGGCGGCAAGTCCACAGTGGCCTCGCTCCTGTTGCGTTTCTACGCTCCTACCAAGGGCACCATCAGCATCAACGGCACCGACATCAGCACCATGAACGCGAAGTCTCTACGCCGGCGCATCGGTGTTGTTTCCCAAGAGCCCGTCTTATTCTCGGGAACTATTGCCGAGAACATTGCCTATGCCAAACCCAATGCCACCCGGCTGGAAATCTACCAGGCCGCTCGCAAAGCCAACTGCACGTTTATCAGTGATCTGCCTGACGGCCTAGACACCCAGGTTGGCGCGCGCGGAAGCCAGCTTTCTGGCGGTCAAAAGCAGCGTATTGCCATCGCTCGTTCGTTGATCAAGGATCCTGATGTCCTTATTCTAGACGAAGCAACCTCAGCCCTCGACGCCGAATCCGAGACTCTCGTCAACGAGGCTCTCATTGCTCTGCTCAAGGGACGCAACACTACTATTTCCATCGCCCACCGCCTCTCAACCATCAAGCGCTCAGACCAGCTCATTGTTCTCAACAGCGAGGGCACTGTCGCTGAGATTGGCAGCTACACCGAGCTGTCTGCCAACCCCGAGAGCGCCTTTAGCAGGCTAATGGAGTGGCAGATGAACGGCGGCGAGCCTGTTGCCGGCGAATCCCGCCGCAATGCCGGTATTACTGAAGACGAGGAGATTCAGGAGGATCTCGAGAAGCGCGAGCAAGAAGAAGAGGCTGAGGTTGGAAGTGGAGAAAAGCCCAAGAACTAATTTTTTTTCAGCAGCAGCAATGCACACCTCCACCCCCATTCTACGGATACATGCAAAAATAATATATGCATGTACGTGATAGTGTATACATTACAGAACGGACGGTCGGCGTCGGTGGATGGATGGGCGGACAAAAGCCCGGCCAACTCTTTATAGCCCTTGGGCCGTCGCCTGTGCGGTGCAGCCCCAAGGTGCGTGTGTCAATATTTCCGACATGTGTCTGTGAGACAGACAATGTCTTGTGTTATCAGTGTTTTGTTTTTTGTTGGTTTTTTTGTATCGCTAACTACTTTGTTCTTTGTATTAAATACATCATCGCCCTTTGCACTTCACAGACTTGTTTACTTGTGAGCTTTTTTGTGACGTTTGACGTAGTACAGACAAGTGGCCCATAAACAATTCATTGTGGACCTCGGTAGATTAGTCATGCTCACCATCTCAATCCGCAGCTTCTCAGTTGGGGGCTGAATTGCTTTGTGACCGACCCCCCGGCCCCGCATGGCACTGTGCTTATGTCATCGGGCGTTCATGTGCTTTCCTTCGGCTCATGGTGAGGGAGGGTTCTTCGCCATGGAGAACCCCAAAAGGAGACTGCCGAATAATTGGAGTTGACGTGTTGTTTCTTTTCCTTCTCAGCTTTGCTTCAATTTCAATAAGCCTGGTCCCATCGTTGAGATCACCTCGAACGGTTTCTCTTAATTCTTTAACTACTATCTGATACGACACCACCATGCCCGAGGTCGAAGGAACGTTTGATATTGGGGCGACCAGCCTGTACACCAAAACCTGGTTGGTATGTTTCTCTCGGGACTATTAGGCCATCCGGCTTTTGATGTCGAATGCTAACAAGCCTTGCTGTCGATGCAGCCTGAAACCCCGGCCGTCGCCAACCTCATCTTCATCCACGGCTACAGCGACCACTGCAACACCTACCCCGAGCTCTTTGCCGCGCTGAGCTCCCGCGGCATCGCAGTCTACTCCTTTGACCAGCGCGGCTGGGGCCGCTCCGTCAAGACCCCGCGCGACCGCGGCCTGAGCGGGCCCACGCCCCAAGTCATCTCTGACATGGTCGCCTTCATCAACTCGGTGCTCGCCAAATCCGACACCCTGCCCGTCTTTGTCATGGGCAACTCCATGGGCGGCGGCCAGATCCTCACACTCGCCTGCAGCCCCGAGCACAAAGCCCTGACGGCCCGCGTGCGCGGCTGGCTTGCCGAGGCGCCCTTTATCGGCTTCCCCAAGGGCGCCGAGCCCATGCGGCTCGAGGTCGTTGCTGGCCGCTTCCTCGGCAAGCTGCTGCCCACCTTCCAGCTGAAGAAACCCATCGACGTCAACACCCTCACGCGCATCCCCGAGATGGCCGAGCGCGCCGAAAAGGACGAGCTCTGCCACGGCACCGGCACCCTGCAGGGCCTCGCTGGCATGCTCGATCGCGCGGCAAACCTCGACAGTGGCTCGCTGAAGCTCAATGACAACATTGCTGCTCTCGCCATCTTCCATGGCTCCGGCGACAAGGTTACCAGTCACATCGCCAGCCGCAAGTTCTTTGATGCCCAGACGCTCCAGGATCGCCATTTCAAGGAGTACGAGGGCGCCTATCACCAACTGCATGCCGATCTGTGTTGGGAAGAGTTTTGCAAAGATGTTGGTGATTGGGTTCTCGAGCACGTCGAGTCCAAGCCTCGTCTGTGATGATGTGTTGGTGTTTTTTTTGGCTACGGGAAGCATGTTCACAATAACCTCTTTTTCTTTTATACCCAGTAACTTTGTTAATATTATTCGATGATCACGTTCAATCACAAGTGTTTTTGATGTTGAAATGCAACCCAGAATTGAGGTTTCTGTGCAAAGTTCAAAGAAAAAAAACATGGGCAAAACGGGCAGACAACGGATGAAAAAACTCATCGAGTTGTTGGCTTTTTTTCTGTTTTTCTTTTCTACTGGCATGGAATCTCGTGCAACTATGGCAGGGCGTAGTGAGCCTGTATATACACACATATATATGTACATCTCCAAATGGACCCGAACTCTCTACATAGTTTTTAGTTTTCCAACTGTTGTCCGTTCTTGAATCTCATCAGAGAACACATGTGAAAACCCATGGTCCAGCAGTAGGGTTAGGGTTGCAAAAACAGACGTCGTGCGTGTCGGAAGTCACATCCTGTTGAACTTTTCACAAGATCGAATCCTGTGGTCTACGCCTTGTGCTACACCCAATGTATTTGAATCATCTAGGCAATGATCTCATCGCTTGATTCCGACTTCCAACCATCCGCCTAGACGTCTCTTAGGACATGACATTTACGTGAACTACACCATGACAGTGCGAGCTGAGATTTACGCCGTGATACTGTGTTGGATAGTATCCCATTTGCAATCGGTACTTTAGTATCAAAAAGAATGTGCAATACTTTTTTAAAGAGTCACGACGCTTTTTTTTTTCTTCTTTTGCTCTGATGATAAATCAGGACAGGACACATACAGTTGCCAGGAAAAAAACCAAGAGGAGGAGGACGAGAAGGGCGTTCATGGCAGCCAGCGACTTGAGTACCAGGCAACGAGCGTGAGGGCGAAGAAGAAAACAACAAGTTCCAATGTTTTAACCCAAGGGGGTGCATGTGATACCGAACCTTTCTTTTAAAAAAAATTCCTTTCCTTTCATTCAATAATTGTTTCCTGGTATTTTTAACAATTTTATTCGGTTTTGTCTTTGCAACGCTTAAGCAGCAGTCAGAGCCTTGCGGACACGGGCACCACGCTGTCTGGAGGACAGGTGAGCGACGGAGGACGAAGCCTCGGCCTTCTCGACAGCCTCCTCAGCCTCGGTCAGGATCAGCTCAATGTGGCAGGGGCTGGACATGTAGGGGTTGATCTAGGAGTATCTGTTAGCTGGCGGGTTCAAGATAGTTGTACAACGTCATCGGGTTGTGACTGTTTGGGGGGATATGCTCAACATACACGACCGTGGGCACGGTACGTCCGTCTCCGCTGCTTGGGAGCCTGGTTGACCTGGATGTGCTTGACAACCAGGTTGCCAGTGTCAAGACCCTTGGCATCGGCGTTGGCCTCGGCGTTCTTCAGCAGGCCAAGCAGGAACTCAGCCGACTTGACGGGCCAGCGGGCACGGGTGACACCGAACTGCTTGCCTGTTGGGAAATAGAGTTAGTTTATCTGTCGTAAAGATACCCAATAGGAACAATGTATGCCCAGCTCATGCCATGTAGTTCATGAAATGTTTTGTGGCACACATAATGTCCAAGATCAAGGGTATTGTCGGGAGTAGTCGTCTGGTGTGTTCGTACCCTGGGCGGTGCGACCAATGGAGCCGCAGAATCTGCGGAAGGGGACGGCCTCGGTCTTGGTCTTGACGTTCTCGAGGAAGGTCAGGGCGCGCTGGAGCTTCCAGCCGCTGATGGCCTGGGCGGTCTCGCGGGTGTTCTTGAAGGACACACGAAGGTAAGCACCGCGGGCGCGGGCAGACTTCGAGGCCTGGATCTCCTGGGCAGCGTACCGAGTCTATCGTTCGAGGGAAAAAAATCGGAGTCAGCATAATTTGCTCGGTCGTGTTCTTCTTGATCTCTATGTCTCGATTTCGATTGTTTGCGCCTCAACGACGGTTTGAGGAAACCGTGAAAAGGGCATTATTGGTGTCTTTTAAATCGTAGGGAAATGACGGGGTGTCTATGGTGACAAAGATTCAACTCAGAGAGTTTCGGGATAGGGACGACGTACCATGTTGCTGTCGTATGTGGTTGTTGATGGGCTTCAACGTCGTTAACACTGGAGATGGAGGAAATTCAGAATATGTTACCCACATAGCACAAAGGCAGATTGAGAGATTGAGGGCCCCGCTCCCAAAGCGGTAACTGGGCCTGGCTTAGGGCAATCCAACCCTCCACTCGTGTGGCGCGGCAGAATACCGGCAGAATATATGAGGCGTATTCACGAGGGAAAATGGGGAATGTAGGACAGTTACAATACCTTTAAAACCTGTCAATTTCGAATCTGATATCGAAAAGCTTCCAAGTCTTCTTGTTGTCTGTTTGGCAGCAGAAGAAAACTTAACACGGTGAATTTTGAATATTGAAATATTGCTGAAATGTGCGGCATCATGTGATCCACTTTTACGTTGATCAAAATCCCTGTCAATGTTTTGATTGAAAAGTTGCCTTCACGTGAGGCTCGGCCGGCCTTCACCGAGGTGGGTCTCAAACAGCCAATGAGCGCCACGATGGTTGATTCATGGCTGAATTTCTTATCGTCCAATAAGATTCAAGATCGGGGCCCCGCTAAAAAAAAATTGGCCTAGCCTGAAGACGGAAGAAAAATTTCAGAGACTTGGTCTCAATCAATTTTTTTTTTACTTAGAGATCGCAAAGATATCGCAGCCTTCTTCCCGCAATCTTTCTTTGTTTTCATCGTCTTGCGATTCCATTTCCGATCTTTTGCGCATTCAGCTACACGCAGCCGCTCCTTGATTTCATCGTCAAGTACTTTATCCGACACACAACCCTCTGTCTTAGGAAGCTTCGAAGCTCTTAAGACTTTTTACCAAACCTCAACCCTTTGCGATCTAAACTTTTCGTGATGGCTCCTCCTGGACGTGGTGGCGGCGGTTTCCGCGGTGGTGCTGGTGGTCGCGGTGGCGGTCGTGGTGGCGGTCGCGGTGGCTTTGGCGGTGGCTTCGGCGGTCGTGGTGGTAAGTTCTTTCGTTGTGTCGCTGTTGTCGAAAACAAGTTGCAACAATCCATCTAACAAGATCTCAACAGGTGCCCGTGGTGGTGCTCGTGGCGGTGCTCGCGGTGGTGGCCGCGGTGGTGCTGGCGGCCGCGGTGGTGGCCGTGGCGGTGCTCGTGGTGGCGCTCGCGGCGGTGCTGCTGGCGGCGGTAACAAGGTCGTTGTTGTAAGTTGTTCTCTTCTTGTTTAATCTCTCAAAACCTTCACGGGCAAGACTTGTTCGCAAAAGGCTATCTAACTCACACATGTATTTCTACAACAGGAGCGTCATCGCCACGAGGGTGTCTTCATCTCCAGAGGCAAGCAGGATGATCTGGTCACCCGCAGTTACGCCCCTGGTATCGCCGTCTACGGTGAGAAGCGCATACAGACTGAGGAGTCTACCAAGGCTGAGGATGGCACTACCATTGTCAACAAGATCGAGTACCGTGTGTGGAACCCCTTCCGCAGCAAGATTGCTGCCGGTATCCTGGCCGGTGTCGACAACCTGTACATTGCCCCTGGCAAGAAGGTCCTGTACCTGGGTGCTGCTTCCGGTACCTCGGTCTCCCACGTCTCGGACATGGTCGGTGCCACCGGCCGTGTCTACGCCGTCGAGTTCTCCATCCGCTCTGGCCGTGAGCTTCTGCAGATGTCCATGAAGCGCAACAACATCAACCCCCTGGTGTTCGACGCTCGCATGCCCGTTAAGTACAGATTCTACATTGACGGCATGGTTGACGTCATTTTCTGCGATGTTGCCCAGCCCAACCCCGCCCAGATCGTCTACGACAACGCGCGTGTTTTCCTGCGCAAGGGCGGCTACGTCCTACTGTCCATCAAGGCCAGCTGTGTTGACTCTACCCGGCCACAGGAGGAGGTTTACGCTGATGTTGTTGCTCGCATGCGCAAGTTCAACTTCAAGCCCAAGGAGCAGGTTTCTCTGGGTAAGTTTTTTGGAACAACAAAATCTACTGTCTTCTTTGCTTTGGGAATACCCTAGTGCTAACTATCCGTTTAGAAACCTACGAGCGTGGTCACGCTCTGGTCGTCTTCCAGTACAACCCCGACTACGCCTGGTAAACAGCGCTAGCTCTCCGTCAACATCCTCATCCTGTCTCATTGCCGTCCACTTGACCCTGCTCGACTTCTGACGCGTCGAACGAGCTGCTCCGACAACCGACGGACACACCATATACCATTACCGGCACACTAATGGGCAGTGAGACGCCTCGGCACCGCTTTGGATGAGATGCTGTCGGCGTCTGTCGTTCTTGCTTGGGTTCAAAACTGGGGGTTCTGGCGTTCCAGGCGCAATACATTTGTTTTTTTCTGCTTTGTTTGTTCGTTGCTGCTTTCTGTTTTTTTTTGCTCTGCTTCTTTTTTTATGTAAACAATTTTCATAGGGAAACCTGCGTTGCATCTGGTGGTATCTAGTTTTCCTCTTTATCTAACTACATTATTCCATGGTGTCTCTGTCTCGCCTTGTCGACTCGGTATCTTGACGCCTATGGTGCTTGTGGACAAACTTTTCTTCTCTAACGGGGGGGGGCACTATCATAAAGGGCCTGACCTGATAAGGAACCCTAAGTACTGGCAGTTAGGGTTGGGTTTACAACTCGGCCAATAGTGTTACACGGGGATTTACAGGTGGGGCCATTCACGCCTGTGGGATAAAGGGGAGAACGTCGTAATCAAAAGTTCGTGTTTAAGATGTGACTTTTCAGTATTTCAGTAACTAACAACCAGTGATAGCATTGTTTTAATAGCCCTGGGAAGTCGTATAATCAAGAGCCTGAAACAAAGGGGCTCAACCTGAGAGAGCCAGACGTGAAATGCTGGTCTTGGCTCACAGCAAGGAGATGGACCGCATCGAAGGCCATGATCACAGCTTCTACGCACTGATCCATGCCCAAAGCCGATAAGCCGGTAGCGCAGGCTTGAAATGTGCTGGCTTGTAGTTAGGACGAAGCCTAATGAATGAAAGCATTCTTCTACTCGCTTTGAGCCCGCGCTTTGAGGGAAGATCTAAGACACGGCTATTGGGGCTGGTCGTTTTTGACGTTAGTGCTGATGGCCAAGTCTTCCATGTTGGGCAATCGGTCGCAGAAGGTTGTCAACCGAGTAGTTAACTACATCTCCAGTCCAAGTCTTTGCATTCCGTCTGGATGAGACGCTTGGCGTTCTTTTCATTGGTAGCCCAGGGCTTGTCGCCACTCTTCTCACCGTGAATCTGCCTGGTTCATCATACACGCCGAACAGTGATTTCTATGTGGAAACTCTCTTTGTCCAAGAACTTGGTCAAAGGCTCTTCTGTTACGCTCTCAAGGAATGGCTACTTGTGCGTGTTTTAGCTGCAACACCACTGCGCCCACCTTGGACTCCAAACCTCCGCCCATCCCCGCCAACGACGCAACTCGGAAACCCCCTCCACCTGGGCCATGGGGTATGTCATGCCCGAGCGGCTTTCCGACAGCCAGCTCAATGCCTTGAGCATAATCGAGCGGACCTGTTCGTCGCTCTCACTGATGGGATGCGTAATCATCATAGCGACCTTCACCTGCTCCACCAAGTTCCGGAAGCCAATCAACCGGATCATGTTCTATGCGACATTTGGCAACCTGTTGACCAACGTTGCGACTCTGATGGCGCGGGCGTATATCGAGTCTCCAGACTCTGGGCCCTGCCAGTTCCAGGGGTTCCTGATCCAAATGTGCCCAACTACCTCCCGCCTTATCTGCTGTCTCGGGCTCCCGTTTTCTAACATGTAGATCACCAGGTTCATGCCGGCCGATGCATACTGGACTCTTGCCATGGCGGTCAATGTCCACTTGACCTTTTACAATCGCTTTGACGCCAGGCGGCTGCGGTCAATGGAGATCCCCTACGTCTTTCTTTGCTACGGAGTTCCATTTATCCCTGCGCTGACATTCCTGTTCGTGCGGGATCACGCGGGGGGCCGTCCATATGGCGACGCCACTCTCTGGTGCTGGCTCACGTCAGACTGGGATATATACCGCATCGCTGTCTTCTATGCGCCTGTTTGGTACTTTTATCTCCCCCCCCTCACGTCTCAAAGACGGTGGATTTCTGACTGTACAATACTAGGTTCACTTCATTTATCACCATAGCCATCTATGTCCGTGCTGGCCGTAAGATATTCGGCATACGAAAACAGCTACAGAGCTTTGAAGACACGGCTGACTTTAACACCTCCACAGTCCGGACTACCAAGATTTCCATTACATCGGAATGCTCGGAGAATGCGGCAACCAGCTTTCCACTGGACGTCCCGATAGCCGGGGGCGAGGGCGATATACACGGCGGACCACGGGCCTATTCGGTCTCAATAAGCGCAGTGACCCTCCCCCCCTCAGCCCAAACCGAGCCGCTCAATGAAGCCAACCAAACCACCACTCTCACAACGGCTCCCGCCGCCAAGATTGACCAGCCCCGCCATCACCGCACTCACCTCCACATGCCGCACCTCCACCTCCACGGCCGCATCCACGGGCGCCACAGCCGGACCAGCGAAAGGAGACGGGCACACGCAGTCAACAAGGCTGCGTGGTCCTACACCAAGTGTGCCATGCTGTTCTTCTTCACCATGTTCGTCACGTGGATCCCGTCCAGCGCTAACCGCGTCTACTCCTTCATCCACAAGGATCGCAGCTTGGCGCCACTCGAGTTCATGAGCGCCTTTGTCCTTCCATTGCAGGGCTTCTGGAACTTTGCCATATACGCCGTCTTCTCTTGGACCTCGTTTGTAGCGCTGTGGGATGAGTCCGTTGAAGCTGTATCCCGGCTTGCTGCTCGGCGACACGCACAACAGGCGCAACCTTGGAAAAGCGGTGGAAGAGATGGTCGCAGCGACAGCGTCACAGAGCTTGCGACGAATCAAGTGACACAGGACCGCGAGTGTTTGGCGTGAGGCAGAGTAATTTTAATGCGTGTTTGTATTTTTTGTCTCCCTGAAAAGAATCAGAAAATCATGAAAAAAGATGAAATATTGGCGTCAACTTGGGTGGTGGGACACAGCCTTCGTGTTCCTGCAAAATCTTCCCAACGCCAACCAAGTCCTGTGCTAAGAAAAACTTCGAGTAACGTAACTCCGAACTAGCAGCCAGTTGGACCAATAACCCCGAAAACAGAAAAAGAGAAAATCTTGAACAAAGAAATATTACAGTCCTGAAACGTGCCGTCAACTCCAGCTCCTTTTCTCGCTGGCCTCTTATGCTCGCACAGCCTCAATTAAATGGTACTCCCACGTGGTGTCGTACTCCATGCACTCTTGTAGAACTTCGGGATACTCCCACCACCATTTGTGCGCCCCGACAAATCGGCTCCAGGTTTGCTTCCACAGCAGACGCCCAGTCAGGTGTCTAAGTTCTGACTTGGCTTCCAGGTCAGTTAGATTGCCAATCCCCGAGACAAAACTTGCCCTTGGTGTTGAGAGCTCGTCGGGCTCCTCGTGGATAACCATGGAAACACTTGACCGGAAAAGCTTCTTGCGCTCGCTGGGAAGAATGGCTTTACAGCTGGCAGTGGTGATTGTGCTCCCGGGCCCACGTAGATCGGCGTTGTGCAACCATTTTCGGAATGACTTGGAGGGAGTAGAGCATCGAAACTGCCGCATCGTGGTTCTGGTTAGGTTCTTAGAAAGCCACTGTCGAAGCAAAGGGCCAGTAGTTCTTTCTATAGGGGTGGGATCTACAAGTGCTAGATGAAGAACTCCCCCCGGGGCGAGACAGTTGTAGATTCGGTCCAGAGCTATTGGAATTTCGGATACTGTGAGAGCTGCTGGTAGTGAATAGGCGTAAACTTCGCCAAATATGTGGCCGCTATCGGGTATGTGTGCGGGTGAGACGCTTGGAACTTGAACAGAAATGACGTTGCTGAAAACCGGCGGCACATGAGCAACGCTATTTGCGACATGGAATATTTGCTTGGTCGGATTATTTGCAGATATAAATGAAATCATGCCTACAGAATTGGGTTGAAAGATTAGAAAGAGCTTGAGTTGGATGAAAAGAAGAAATCCATGTCAACATACCAGGTGACTCAAACAGACACATGATGCGCTGTGAGTGGGAGCCTTTCAATTTGAGACTTGGACTAACGGTCGATGATCTCCGAGTTTCTTCTTGGTCGATATTGTGTATGGCAGTGAGCATCCAGCGCTTTTTCTCCATCTCCATTTCCTTGTATACAGCAGCGTCCTTTTCAGAGCCCCAGTTGCGATTTAGAGCAGTTAGGATGGCTTGGTCACCAACCGACTGCATCATTTTGGTGGCAATTTGTATTTCCTGAAATCTTTCTTCCAAGGTGGGCTTCCTAAAGGGTTGGTGAGGGAGTGTATCTTCGTCAGCCAACAGATCTTCCAGATTGACTTTTGTTTCTGCCATTGTATCATGACTGATTTCGTCCTCCCACTCATCAGGGGTCCTCCAAGAAGATTGATCGTTTGGTCCGAAGGCTTGAACCCAACCAGTGGGATTGATTGGAGCTTGTAAAGATGACAATGGGCTGAAATCGACAGGAAAGTCTTCTAGATCAACAGTGTTGATTGATGTGGCTTTTGAGCTCGGATTGCTGGTATTAATCAAGTTTTTAAAGTTGCTGTTGTTGTATATTGCTGACTGCAAAGTATGGGGGGTTTCCCCAATGTGGGATGTTTCCGGGGATGTCAGCAGTGATACACTATCTCCTATAGAGATAGTCCTTCTAGGTATTGACATGTCATGACGGTCGTCCATCGCCTGGCTTGGGGCACCAGTAGTCCTAGAAGCCAATGTCGTGATGGATGACTGGCGTGCCGCGTGAATGCGCGATGGGTATTTGCTGTCTACCGAAGAACCATAATGGTGTGATGTCTCTGAGGAAAGGTCAAATGCAGTTGACTGTGTGTAGATAGATGGTGCAGTGCATTTTGAAAACACAGAATCTAGATGCGTCATGTGTCAATTAAGCTTCTATTATTTGGTCAGAAGCGAAAAAGGCTATTCAAGATTGGCTTACCTCTAGAGATGGGACTTGTAGGATCCTCCATATCCTGACTTTCATCTAAAAACCTATTGGAGAGAAAATGGTCTACTGTGTGAATGGTGAGATTTTGTTGAGGTTGTCTCAACTTTGGAATTGCCAAAGTTGAAGAACTAGGGCCATTATCGCTGATGTTTGACATGGAACTCTGGCTGAAGCTTAAGCGCGATTGTGCTCGAGATTCTGATCTATGGGACGTGATATCGGTGTCTAGATGATACGCAGAGCGCTGAAGAGAGCTTTGTGAAGTTATCGAGCGAGGTTTTTCGCCGAGCTTGCTGGAGGCTGAGGCTATAGATTCCAAGCCAAAGAAAGAAAGCTTGCGCTTAGAGTCGTCGCATGAGCTGGAAGACTGAATGCTAGGAGACAAAGGTCGGATTTTGGTGGCACTCTTAGCCACACGTCTAATAGTTCGAGAACTAAAAAGACTGCTAAAGGTATTTTCGCTCTTTTCGCTAGGGCATTCACTAGACGGGGTGGTGTTGTTGCTTCGAGAGTAGGCCAAGGTGCGAGCGGCATCTGTCGTCTTTTGTTTTCTTTCATTTTCCTTGCGGGCACGATGCTCGCCGACTGATTCCCGCTGGGGGTCAGTCCAAACAACGTCGAACATGGCAATTTGGATATTTAGATGGCCAATGGAACAGAATAACTAGTACATAACAAGTGTTAGTAGCACTGGAAGGAAAAACGTAAAGTCATCGCATCGTGGGCTAAATGCGAGGTAGCAGAGCGCTCATAATGGCATCAGGAATTTGACATGGCGAAGCGCAAAGCCCAAGACATGGAAGCGGGGAAGGAGAAAGGCACTTCGCTACAAAACCAATGCGATTAAGCAAGAAGCCGATACTATGCACGTGGACGGCTGTCTTGGGTTTCAATCCGGCTTGCTTGATGGCAGGCGAGACATTGTGAGGCGGGAAGAGGCGAGGAGAGTTTTCCGAAACGCAGTGTTGAGCGTGGAACTTACAGTTGCGACAACGGATGGAATGGGCGAAGCAGCGGCGATGGGCGTTGAATGGGAGCGGATGAATGCGATTAGTAGCAGCGGGCGGAAAATTCGAGGCGAAAGGCAGGATGTGAAGATGAGGAGGAGAATAAGAACAAAAGAACAAACGGATGGTCAAGAAAAGATTTGACAATACAATATACGGCGACAATGTCAGGGAAGGCAACTGCTCGATCAAGAGATGATGTGAAGCTTGGGCCTGCACAAGAGGAAGGAGCGGTTCTAACGCAAGGGATGCACGATGGAGATGAAATGGTAGCAACAGGGACAAATAGCGCCATCAGAATGTTGGTTGAATGGTCGCAGCAACGGTCGGGAAAAAGAAAAGTCGAGTGTTTAAAGGGAGGGCAAAACGTGCGGGAGGCACAAAATGTGTGTGCCATCGGGAAGAGAAAGCAGAGAAGCCAGAGAAAAAAAGGTCATCCCATCCGACACGGGCGGCAGGTATGGCTTGCTCCTGCCTCATCTGAGATCCGATAGCTGCGGAGGGGAGGAAGGCAAGAGCGTTTGTAAGTACATACATACACACATGGCAACAGCCTCAAGTCAATCCGCAACAAAGTTTGCGCTCCTTCCTTTCGCCATGGTGTATGTGTGGTACTTGCTTTGACTTGACTATATTTAACGTCTACATTGTAGTACTTGCTTTGTTTTTTCTGCAGCTCAAACAGGAAAGCCACGAGAAGACGAACGGCCAAACTCTCTTACAGGTTCTTTCCGTGGCCAATGAGAGAAGGTACACACAAGTAACTATGTAACTATTTCCATAGCAGACTACTTGCGTAATTGCATCTCTCCAAGTATTTCCGTCGCTAACTAACTATAACCAACTACACTCTATCTATTGCCCTGAGAAAATACGGCTGATTCACCCCAACTAACCAAGCTCTACGGCACAATTCCGTTGGCCACCTCACAACACAAACCAGTCCAGGCTTCTTTCTGCCCACCCGCTTCTTACACAGTTAGACAAGACCTGATCCGTTGTTCTATCGTATCCTTGATTTCCCGCCCGCCCATTGTTGTGGAGGCCCCATGTTTCATTTGTTTCTCCTGTCTGCTCTTACTCTCAGTCCCACCTTCATTTATTTGAAGGCTTCTATGCTGGGCGCCAATGTTTTACATCGTCATCGTTTCCAATCCTGCCGTGAAGCACAGTGGGCGCTGCTGGTTAAAAGTGTCTATATCATTGTGTGGGAGCAAGCATGTTTTCCGCCTTCTTTTTTTCGGTGGCCAAGAATCTTGCTCGATCCCAAGCGGGAACGGAGAGGCCGCCTGGCGGGTTGAGCAGTGATAAGATCTAGCAAGACGGGCCGTAGTCAAGTAGCGCTTCTGGGAGCTCTGATA
The DNA here is from genome assembly GCF_048999995.1 of Berkeleyomyces rouxiae. Lineage (NCBI taxonomy): Eukaryota > Fungi > Ascomycota > Sordariomycetes > Microascales > Ceratocystidaceae > Berkeleyomyces > Berkeleyomyces rouxiae. The sequence goes on along the minus strand of NW_027396497.1, from coordinate 999,107 downwards.
GTTACGCATACCGAGGTTGCTCTCTAGGTCTGGCGCTTTCTGCTCCTACCGGGGCCGGCCTTGGGTAATCCTACATAATCTTGATTGCGGGAGAAACCCTTGCAAGACTTGTCAAAATCTAATCGCATCAAAAGCCATGGATCCATGGTAAACACGGCGATACACATCCATCTAGGCCGGCTGTCTGTTAATTTTACCGTACACTGTGCATATCAAACCAGTGTCTAAAGCCTAAAGCCCATGCCTCCAGCCTCAACGTGCATCCAAGCCAAGCATGCGCTTTGTGGCTGATCCCGGCTCGCGATCAACCTCCCGCTCTTCCGCCCAATTGATCTTCACAAAAGTCTTCTACTTTGGGAGATCCACCCCAGGCAAGCCACGAGGCTTGGACGTAGTCAATGTGGATGCACAACAGGCGCGTAGCGAGAGGCAAAGGACAGTGTAACGGTTTGTGCGACACTGACGCAAAAGATATCAAGTAGCCGTGGATGGTAGAGGCACATGGCTTGGTGAGTTGGTCGCTCTCCAGCCTGTGTTGTTCATGTTGTTTTTCTTGGAACAAGGATTTCTCTCCCGCCATAACTATTTGCTTACCATCAGGTACAAGTAAAGTAGCCAGATACGTATTAGTGTCCCTGGCCATTGATAGATGCATTTGCTCGGCTACAAGTACAGCCATGTACGTTCCAAGTATACACCATTCGGATGCTCTATAATCTATTACTCCCTTGGGCTTCAGAATAGTCGGATGCCCATGCAAGGGAGACTCGGAAACAACACCAACATGCACATATTACTGGGCGAAGCACCTTCGAAAACCCAGCGCCCTTCCATGGCCCATTTTAAATACGCCAATGCACCCACCCATGATTGCTGGCTGCCCTTGAAGCTATTCTGTCTGCTACTAGTACTAGAACCTTTGTCTCAGGGATCCGACGCGACTGGGTCTTATATCGTAACCCTAACACAGATCATTCGATATCGAGGCAACAAACAAGGCAAGGGAGCTTGAGACACGACTGATCAGAGCCACTTGCTAGTATCGGCAGTGATTTTTTTCCATGAGACAATGCGTAATTCTGATTCTGCTGTCCTATGACCGGAGAGTCAAAGGCGTACTCACAGCACCAAAAGAGAGACGGCCATGTATTGGCCAGCCCAACCCAACCATCTGATCCGCCAACATTTCAAATTCACATGCAGTCATGTTGCGCAAGTGCTACAAACCAGGGAGCTTAAAGTGGCGTTCGCCATCTCGGCTGTAAATGCACTCTCGGTAATTTTAACACTAGAGTTTACAGGGATGAAGGCCAACAGTTTTGGCCAAAAAAAGAACTCTGCTTGAAGATGAAAAACAAAAAGTGTAAAAGAGAATCCCGGAGGAGGTTCTGTGATTCCAGATAATCTGGAGCACTGGGAATTGAGCCCAATGCGGGGGTCGAACCCGCAACCTTGAGATTAAGAGTCTCACGCTCTACCGATTGAGCTAACCGGGCGGGATATTGGTAGTTGTTGAGGGAGGGGCAAAAGTTGGTACAAAATATTTGGCGTTACACAAGGTCACGTGAGACCGATTTTGTGACACCATCTCGCCAAAAGTCGTGAATGTCTTGAGGCTATCCACTACAAGGTCACAAGGTGGTTCGGCGGATCTAGATTGTTGGGAAGAGCTGGCGCGCGAACACGTCAATGGTGGTCCGGGATGATGTGTAATTGTGAAGTTTGCCTGCAGTACATTGGTGAGCTTGGGATATATGTGCTGAAGCTGCGAGTTATTTGAACTTGCCTTGTTGCTGACTCTCATGGAACTCGGTGTTCTTCAAACTTTCTTTTCACAAAAGATCATGAACTGTCGTCCTTTATATGTATCCAGAAATCTCATAGTCGAGTTAGCCGTGAAAGGCCGAATCAGAAGTCTTCGGAGATCTTGAATGGAAAAATGCCGAGGTGAGCAGAAATAAGACAAATACATGCAACTGTAGCAAAAGAAAACCCCCATCTTCGTGGTGGCCTATTTGTAAAAAAGCACTCTAGCCGCCTGTATTGCGAGCCTAATTAAACTGGCGGCACTTGTATTCTTGTACCTCATATTATCACTGCCGATCGTGCAACAGCCCATCCATTGTCGGTGTCCAGCAAGAGCAAGAGCAAACGCAGGCGTTTGGCCCGGCAACCCGCTTTTGGGGGGATATTTGGCCGCTTCTCTTTGGCTGATATTTCACTGCATGCATCTATTGGAGAAGACTCTTCATCCCGGGGATTTGACCTGCTCTTAATTCCATCTAAAAGCTGCCCGCACGATACGAAACTCGGCCTCGGTCAAGGTTAGTCGCCGGCATTCCTTCCCTCCAGAATCGAGCGGGACCCACTGGTCGGCAGACATGATACAGACGCAGAGTAGTTGCTATCTTTCTCTTATTCCCATCACCAGGGACTGCGCTGATCGCCGCGGAGTTTTCTTCGCGAAGAATGTCCAAGCATCCATCCTCCTTTTTGGCCCGATATATCACAGCGAGTCAACAGTCCGACTCATCAGCTAACCAATCTTGATAGACAACGCATCCAGACACCCAACAAACGCCAGCAGGCCCACTGGAACAACCCCGGCTAAGCGAATATCCCACAGCCGCCCGCGACCGAGTGTCCATGGCCCCAATGGAACAAATGCACCACACCGACCCCCCCATGGTAGGCGGAACTGGAGTCTCCAGCAAGACGCCCGACCAACCAACATTTCTGGGCTGGTTCAGGCCAAAATGGCGCTGGTTGATCCATGTATCTCGACACCTTGATCGCAAGATATCTTCTTCTACCTTTGGAAGAATCTTTAGACTCCAGGGATCAGGACATGTAAGGAACAGGCCCAGCAGTCCAAATATCTGTGCTAATAGAAGATGGTCCAGGTTGATGAAATTCCTTCGGCTACCTTTCTCACAGAGATTCGCGCTGGCATGACGACTTTTGCTACTATGGCGTACATTATCGCTGTCAATGTAAAGTTCCTCTTAAAGTACCAGCCGGCTGTACGCAGCCCACCGCCAAAACTCTAACACCGTCCTTCAGGCGACCGTTCTCTCACAGACAGGAGGAAACTGTCCTTGCACTGAGTTTAACAGACAGAACTGTGACAATGACTCTGATTATTTGGCATGCAAAGAAGGTACAACCCTCCACCCACTCATCGCATAATATCAGTACATCTCAAGTCTAAGTACCTGCGTAATCTTCACACAGATGTTCGACGAGATCTCATTACCGCAACAGCAGCAATTGCTGGTCTTGCAAGTTTCATGTTTGGCTTCCTCACGAATCTCCCAGTGGCTCTCGGGTAAGTAAACCAGGCCCAAAGAAAATATGCGCCGTCCTGGAGGACCAGCTGGCTAATGACACCAGACCGGGAATGGGTCTCAATGCGTATTTTGCCTTTCAAGTTGTCGGCCCAAACGGCAGTGGCTCTATTCCCTACAGTCTTGCCCTGACTGCCGTGTTTGTCGAAGGGTTGGTTTTCGTGTTTCTTGCTCTCACGGGGATGCGACAATGGCTCGTGAGATTAATTCCTGCAACCATCAAGACGGCCACTGGCGTTGGCATCGGGCTTTTCTTGACTGAGATTGGTCTTTCATATGCTGCTGGTATTGGAGCAATCACGGGCGGCTGGAAGTCTACTCCTCTTGCCCTGGGAGGTTGTGCTCCTGAACTGATTGACTCACAAACGCAAATGTGTAGTAGAGGTCTCATGTCTAATCCCAAGGTTTGTCTTCCGAGCCCTACCAATCGAAAAACCAGTCGGCCATTAACACTAATCTCTTATAGATGTGGGTAGGCATTGTTGCAGGAGGCATTCTGACAGCTTTCCTCATGTCCTTCAGAGTCAAGTATGCCCTTATAATAGGGATTGCTTTTGTGTCTCTCCTATCCTGGCCGTATGTCATTACTGTTCTTCAGTTCCCTTTGTTCGTGAGACTGACAGACAACAAACAGCCGTAACACTGCCATTACCTACTTCCCGTACACAGATGAAGGAGATTCTCGGTACGAGTTTTTCAAACATGTCGTGTCTTTCCGTCCGATCAAACACACATTGGCACAGCTCGACTGGGACTTTGGCGAAAATGGCTCCCAGTTTGCTCTGGCCCTATTCACATTTTTATACGTGGATATCATTGACGCAACTGCCACACTCTATTCCATGGTCCGGTTCTGTGGTGTTGTAGACCCAAAGGACGGCGACTTTCCAAGATCAACTTTGGCATACTGTACAGATGCTCTGTGTATCTCAGCTGGGGCTTTGTTGGGATGCTCTCCAGTGACTGCATTTATCGAGAGTGGAGCTGGCATTGCCGAGGGCGGCAGAACCGGTCTCACAGCTATGACTACAGGGTTATGTTTTCTGATGTCTATTTTCTTTGCACCCATATTTGCTTCTGTTCCACCATGGGCGACTGGTTGTACTCTTATACTGGTAGGCACTACACTGCTTGTAAAAGCGAGAGAAAGTCACGTATTGGAATGGCTAACATTTGCTAGGTCGGTTGCATGATGATTCGGCAAATTACACAAATCAACTGGAAGTATATTAGTGATATTCTTCCGTCGTTTGTAGTGATGACCTTTATACCATTCAGCTACAGTGTAGCCTATGGTCTGATTGCGTAAGTGGCGGCACTGATAGTCATGGCACAGAGGGGAAACGCTAGCTAACTATCTTCAGTGGCGTCTTTGTTTATACTGCACTCAACTCGATGATTGCCGTGGCTGTATGGGCCTCTGGGGGCCGTCTTGAGCCACGTGAATACGACATGAAAGAGTACTGGTCATGGAAAGGAATGGGTCGGCAGCCGTGGTTTGTGCGGGCTGTGAGGAACCGTGGGCGGTTCTGGTACGACCAGGATGACCCTGCTAAGCAAGGCTACAATTTAGAAGAGGACCACGATCATGGCCATCGAGGCTCTCTGGAGCATGTGCACCAGACGCTGTCCGCTGAGAGGGACAAGGATGCCGTCGGTGTCCAGGTTCCCAATAGGGCGTTTACGTCTCGAAGATAAAAACAGCAGCAGCGCACGGCAAGACTGAATCAGCGTTGAGGCGCGTGGCGTGGTTGGTACACAGTGAAGAAGCAATGCAAGAAATTTTGGTGCATCGCGACTGGGAGTGTGGTGTTTTTATACAGGGACAAGTACCTATGTACCTTTGCACATTGGAGCTGGCTGCCTTGTTCATTTCTGGTGGGGCATACGTAATGGACATGATGGATTTTGGGACTTTGAGCTTGTGATGCAATCGCAGCTCTGCAAGCTGTAGTTAGTCCAATTTTTCTTTTTTCCCTTCTACACATACACAATCGCCCACCGCCAGTTATTCATCACGACTGCCCCCATCTGCACGAGCGGGCATCTTTTACAGCGATAGCAAGACAGAAAACAGGCCATCCTATTCCGGGTCTCTGTGTTATTAGCCAAGCTACAGCCATGTCTGGGGGGTGGAATACCAGTAAGCCTCCGCATCTTGGAAGAGCCGCCCGCCAATGAATACTGACCTGCGTTTCCGATAGTCGAGTCCGATGCGGTTCGTACATCCCGCCGAAGCCCAGCCGCGCACTGCTAACCAAGCGACAGGGCGTTTTCACCTATCTCCTTGAGAACCTTGGCGTCACGGGCGTCCAATTCGAAGAGCTGATCAGTCTCGACCCCGCCATGCTCGCGCAGCTCCAGCCAGTCTACGGCGTGATATTCCTGTTCAAGTACCCGACCGACCAGCCCTATACATCGGCATCCGGCCCACAAGACGGCGAGTACGACCACGCGGCGTCGCAAAACATGTTTTTCGCGCAGCAGACGATCCAGAACGCCTGCGGCACGCAGGCGCTGCTGAGCGTGCTCATGAACAAGCCCGACGACATCGACATGGGCGCCGAGATGCGCGCGTTCCGCGACTTTACGCTGACGCTGCCGCCCGAGTACCGCGGCGAGTCGCTGAGCAACAGCGAGCTCATCCGCAGCGTGCACAACTCGTTTGCGCGCGCCAGCCCCTTTGTCGACGAGACGCAGCGCGACGGCGGCGAGCCCGAGGACGCCTTCCACTTTATCGCCTACACGCTGCACAACGGCACGCTCTACGAGCTCGACGGCCTGCAGCCCGCGCCCATCGCCCACGGCGCCTGCGACCAGCCCCGCTTCCCCGCCATGGTCATGGACGTCCTGCAGCGCCGCGTCGTTCGCTACGCCGCCTCGGAAATCCGCTTCAACCTGCTCGCCATGGTCGGCGACCAGCGCGTGCGCGCGCGCGAGTTTGGCGACCTGGAGATGCTCGAGCGCGAGGAACAGAAGCGGCGCGACTGGATGTTTGAGAATGCCCTGCGCAAGCACAATTTCGTAGGCTTTGCCGGCGAGGTGCTCAAGATGGTCGTCGCCGACAAGGAGGCCAAGGGCCAGTACAGGCCGTGGATCAACCAAAGTCTAGAACGCATGAGAAACCAGCAGGCCATGTATAGAAAGGCAGGGGGCGGCGGCGGTGTTGAGGACGTGGATATGGCGGAGAAATAAAGGAGAGATGAAATGCGGGAGCCTGGTTGGGCTGTGCTATGCCCCTCGGTTTTTTTTTTTTTTGTCTTTTTTTCTCGACAGTACTGCGGCAATAATACAACAGGCATCTATTATGAAGGCAATATTCCACTGAAACATCCCGACTACTGCAAAAAAAAAAAAAAAAAAAAAGAAACATCAATGTAGATACATAAATTGCACGCCTACTGATACGAGGCCTCAAGCCGTAATCTCGGGGACCTGGGCATCCTGGTTCACAACCGTAGTTGCGTCTGTCGCTGAGCCTCCGGCGCCAGCAGAACCAGAAACGCCCTCTGCTTCGCCGGCGTTGTCGGCGGCCTTGGCACCGCTTTCCCCCGTCTCCGAGGTCTCTTTCAGGCTCGCCTTTTCCTTCTCTTCAGCCTCCCTCTTCCTTTCTTCTTCTTCTTCCTCCTCGGCCCTACGACGCTCAAGTTCCCGTTGTCTCTCTGCTTCAGCCTCAACATTGGCAATGTGACCTTCGGCAAGACCCGGCGCCAAGCTGGCCACAAAGATCATAAGGCCTCGCTCGAGTCGGCGGGCGGTGTTGATCAGCCAAGTGGCTTGCTCGCGCTGGGCGCGTCTCTGTAATCTCCCAGCCAGGGCGGCGGGGTCCGGGGGCACCTGGCCGGCGGGCTGGGCAGGGCCAGTTGGGGCATCCTGGGCATTGGCGGGGCGACCGTGGGCGTCAATTAGAGGCATTATGCCGCCTACAAAGTTGGTCCATAGCATGCGGCCGGTGCCTTCAAACAGGCCGGCGTTCAGGGCAATAAAGACAACAGCCATGGAGAGTGCGCCAAACCAGCGGTAGGGATTGCTGCTGCCGCCGGCAAACCACCAGACAAAAATCACGAGGCGAAGGACAAACCAGACCTCGGACCACAAAACATTCAGGAGCTGCTGCCATAGCGCACGGTTGGGCCGAGCTCGGGCTACACCGCGTGGGGGGATATTGATGTGCATTTCGATGTTGTTGACTGCAGCTATTCCATCTTGGGGGACAAAATTCAAAGGAACTGTCGGTGTAGGCGCGGGGGCGGCGTCTCGCGACGGCGGGATAAATGATGCGGGCGGTTTAATGTGGCTGGTGTCGATGATGATGCCATGTGATTGGCCGTCTGGAGACTGCAGGACATACATCTTGGGCGTCGGTTGCGTCGATGCGTCAAACAGTTGGGGAGTGTGGATTCTGAAGGGAGGGTGCGCAAATAGCGGCGCAGCGGCAGCCGGAGGAGGCCTGTCGCCGGGGGTCTGGGCAGGGCCGTTGTGGAGGTTGTGAGGCAGAGGGGCCATTCCCGACATAGAGCGCTGCATCGCAGTAGCAATAATGTTGACCGCCTCCTGGGTCCTGTGTTCGGCAGTGCTAGCCGGGGCCGGTCTGGGGCTGGCGGCGGGGATGTGTTGTGGCGTGTGGGAGCGGCGCTGGTAGTGGGCTTGGATGCGGCGCTGCATCTCGGCTTCGGTGAGCAGCGGCGATGAGCGCACGGCGGGCGTGGGCCGGGGCGTGGGGACGGCGGATTCGGGCTGGGGGGTGTTTGGCAGCGAGGGTTCGGCAGCCGAAATGGCGAGGTGGATGGTGTGCTCGGTGGAGAGGCGCATCTATGGCGAAGGGCGATTGCGTCAGTGGTGGCAGAGGCACGATGGAGGGGCCTATGGGATGGGATCTCACCTGTTGTTCCCCGAATACGGCGAGCATGGAAGCGCTATCGTCAGTGAGGAGCCGGCCTCTGTAAATCAGGCGAAGGCGAGCATCGCTCTCGGCGGCAGAGCGTAGGCCCAGCGACACGAGCAGCCGGGGAATCCGCTGGCGCAGCTCTCCGATGGTTGCCGTGGTGTTGACGTTGCGGACAATGAGGGGCTCCGGGAATGAGGGACAGAGCACGTGGAGCTCAAAGAGGAGCGTCTCGATGGGAGCTGTCTGGCGCGCAGCATCGACGGCGATGCGCCGGAAAGGAGGCAGCTCCGTCACCATTCTCGAAGCGGGCGCGCGGTGGTGGAGGGATTTGTAATGCAGTACCAGGAAGAAGACGCTGGGAGGGGGCGTCGGTTGGAAGGCCAGTAGAGAGGCGGACGGAGATGTGGCGGAGCGTGGAGCAGAAGAGTTGGAAGCGAGTGTGGTGCAGGAACAAAAGAGCAAGAAACAATCGGCGGACCGGCTGAGGAAAAGAGGCAGTTTGAGGGAGGATCCGATAGTTCATACGCCGTTAATGTAACAGAAGATCAACAGTGCGGAAATCGCAGCAAACAATGGGCCAAGTTCCTCCACGTTGCCATTTGAGCGACAGGTACCCAGACAGCGAAAGTTTGCTGGGCGGGTACAACGCCTGGCTTTGGGGCCACCTGGACTCTCTTACAAGCCTCTGGGCAAGACCCCAACCCCAGTCTGTCCTGTGCCACGTGACAGAATGGGGGCTCCGACTCCACCAGCTGCCACCAGCTGGCCCTGGCCTCTGCCACCCGTCTGGGAACTTGTGGACCCTGTGCTATTCTTGGCCTAGCCGGCAGCCCTGCCCCTGCGGCCAGCGCCAGCGGGAACATGTGTCAAGCCACTTACTTGCAAGGGGAAAAAAGGGTGTTGTGCATTTTCAGAAGCAAAATCACAAGCAAAATCCAAGCAGGCCAATAGACCCAGTCGCAGTCGACGACCCTTGCTCCTGTTTGTTGCTACCTGGGCGGGCTGGAACTATCGTTGGGAAGAGGAGGCTCCTTTCGCTGGTTCAACCGCCATGTCTCATCTCCTCCAGTTAATTTTTTTCTCCTTATAAACCTGCTCCTTGGTCCTGCTCCTCGGCTGCTCTCGAGTCCTCTGGGCCTTCTCTCTGCCTTCTCCCGGTTCTTGCTTCCTGCCTCCCCCCGCCGCAGAGTCATGCATTTCGAGGTAATTTCCCAGTGAGCCTCTCTCTGTTGTTGCCATTGCTGTCTGTGTTTCTTGTCGAGGTTCAGTCTCGGGGCTTTTTTTCTTTTTTTTTTTTTTACCTTTTTTCTCCCCCCCACCCCCCATTTTTGCCATCCTCAGCCGCTCCTTCCTTCTCTTTTCTTGGATGGGTCGTGACTGAGGCTCCGCAATGGCTCTCGCAACTTCCACCACAAACGCTAACCCCAAGCTCGAATTTGCTGGGTCTGTGGCAGCCGAGTCAGACCTAGCCTCGTGCCCTCCGGAAGCCGCCAGCCACGCAAACTCGCGGCCCTCGTCGCCGTGCTCGACTATTTCCGCTTCTAATTTTGCCGTCACCTCCTCCTCCTCCTCCTCCTCTGCAACCTCCACCGCCTGCGACTTTGACGCCGACGCTGACGACGCCCAAATGAGACCCCGCGTCCCGCTCTCGGCCGCCGGCCCCGTGCCCATGCTCAAGCCTCACCCGCTGGGCACGCCGTCGGGCGGCTTCGCGGCCGCCTCCATGCGGCGCCAGGTTCCGCAGCCCCAGCCCCTGCTGCAGCAGCAGCGCGCCCGCAGACCGTCCACCGCGGCGCCGCGCTTCCGCTTCTTCTCCACCTATGCGCCCAGACGCCTGCGCTTCACCAAGATCAAGACGGCCATCCGCAACACCCGCCGCCACTGGTACCGCATCCCCGTCGGCCTGGGCATTGGCCTCCTCGGAATGCTCCAGTTCTACAAAATGTCCACCAAGCGCAACCAGGAGCACGATGAGCTTCTGGGCGAGGAGGCCAGACCGCCCAAGAGGCGGCCGCGTATCCGTCCAGATGGCCCTTGGTACGTTCCTATTTTTTTTTTCTCCCTCGTTTTCTCGCTTCTTCTTTTCTCCCTTGACCGCCAGTTCTGCTTGGATTCTTTTGGCCTGCATGCGTGCTCTCCTTGGCTTGAATATATCGCTGACATGTGATACAACACCATAGGCAGGTCCAGGTCATGTCAACCCTGCCTCTTAAGGCCATCTCACGTCTTTGGGGCCGCTTCAACGAGTTGACGCTTCCTTACTATCTGCGAGTCCCTGGCTTCAAGCTGTACTCTTACGTTTTCGGTGTCAAGTAAGGCTCCTCCGTTCTGCCCTTCTCCCGCCCTCCCGCTCGCTCGCTTCATGCTCTTCTTCCCCTCTTTCACATGCTTTTTGTTGGGAAATTTGCACAAAAGAGTCCCCTGCGCTAACCCGTGCATGCAGCTTGGTTGAGGTCGCTGAAGACGATCTCCACACTTATCCTAATCTGGCGTCCTTCTTTTACCGCACTTTGAAACCCGGCTCTCGTCCCCTGGATCCCCGTCATGACGCCCTTATCTCGCCCTCTGACGGTCGCATCCTACAGTATGGCAAGATCGAGGGCAACGACATTGAGCAGGTCAAGGGCATGACCTACACCGTTGATGCACTGCTCGGAAAGAACACCCCCGCGCCTAGCATTGCCTCTGGCGGTCTTGCTTCACCTACTGGTCTTGGCTCTACCGAGGCCGTGCTAACCGAGCGCGACGAGGAAATCGTCAAGCGCGACGAGGAATTCGCCCGTCTCAACGGCATCTCGTACACTCTGCCTTCGCTCCTGTCTGGCGGCTCTCGTGGCCGTGCTGCTTCCACCTCTGCCGATCTGTCTACTCCCGCGTCCAAAGACACCGAGCAAGAAGTCATTGACGAGCTTGCGCTGGGCGAACGCCCCTGGTACCAGCAACTATCCAACACCCGCAAGACCGCCCTGTTCTACGCCGTCATCTATCTCGCCCCCGGAGACTACCACCGCTTCCACTCCCCCTGCAACTGGGTCGTCGAGCGCCGCCGCCACTTTTCCGGCGAGCTGTACAGCGTCTCGCCCTACCTCCAGCGCACGCTGCCCGGCCTCTTCACGCTGAACGAGCGCGTTGTCCTCCTGGGCCGCTGGCGCTGGGGCTTCTTCAGCTACGTGCCCGTCGGCGCCACCAACGTCGGCTCCATCATTGTCAACTTTGACAAGGAACTGCGCACCAACTCGCTCAACACCGACACTGCCGCCGACCGCGCTGCCGAGGAGGCCGCGGCCCGCGGAGAGGCATACTCGGGCTTCTCCGAGGCCACGTACGAGGCCGCCAGCCCTGTGCTGGGCGGCCATGCGCTCAGCAGGGGCGAAGAAATGGGCGGCTTCCAGCTGGGAAGCACCGTTGTCCTCGTCTTTGAGGCGCCCGTCGAGGGCGAGAACGGCGAAAAGTGGCACTGGGAGGTCGAAAAGGGCCAGACCATCAAGATGGGCCAGGCCCTCGGCCACATTGCGACGGCGCCCAAGAAGGAGTAAGAGAATTGCCCTTGGTTTATCAGTCAGTACAAGTTTGAAATCGGGAGACCAAAAAAAGGATTCTATACGCATATACCCCTATACTCACGGTACAATATTCAACACTGCCCAGAGTGTTCCAATACATATCAACACTATAGTTAGCGACGTCAGAAGAGAGAGTGCCAAACATCTTGTAGCTAGCATATGTGACCATGATTAGGCCAGAGGAGCAAGGTTGTGACAGTAATGACTTGGTTTATTCAGGTCGGAGTTATACTCCTTTGGAGTGCGTGTCTCTGATTCTATCTAAGGGTGTGTGTTTGGGTCCAGCCGCGTGTCAGTTGCTTGGTGAGGCTGTCTGCGGGCATCCTGTCTGTGTTTGGTTTCGACTTTCGCAGGTGCTTGCCGATCTCGTGGTGGGCGTTGCAGCTGTTGCAGAAGGGGGTTTGTATGTCTCCATCAGGGCGGGTGCGATCTGGATGAGACGTGCCTGGGATTTGTCCATTCGCGGCAGGTCCTCTGGTTCTTGGATGTGGGTACCCCTGGCTATTATTGGGTCTGATGCCAGCGCGGGGTAGTGTCGTTTCAAGGCGGTGAAGGCCTCAGACATCATGACTCCGTCGGGGTGCTGGAGGTATTGCGGTACCGCCGGCCGGGTTTTACGGTACCTTTGGATCCGCTCACAGTATTCCTGTATGCCGTCTTCTTTCGGCACGTAGTAGAGTTTGCGGTATGCATTTGCGGCATCCTCGACTTGGTCTGGGAGGCTGGTGCGGGTTCGGCTGGCGACGTGCCCCAGAGCGGATGGCAGGGTCATGTCATCCTCCCAGTTGTCTCCCATGGACTGCTGGAGTAGGAGCTTCCAGCTCAGTCTTATATTTATTTATTTTTAAAGTCTAGCGGGGGAGCACATGACTCTCGCCCATCCCAGTAGGGACATGCAGACTAAGGCTAGCTTGAAACAAAAACTGTCGCTATGACAGCGCGTGGCGCAATGCCAGGGTTAGGCTGGTGAGGCCTGCGTAAGGGTTGGTGGGCGCTGTACAGCGGCTGTCCCACCGGAGGTGTTGTAGAGGGGACACAGGTCCTGAAGAAACTGTGTCTTGTAGAGGAGGGTGGAGAGGCGGGCCGCTCCCGTAGGGGTACCGAGCATGAAGGCTAGGGTCCCGAGGCCACGGGGGCGTCCGAGGGTTGCGAGCCGTTTCCTCACGGTGGGACACGCAGCGAAATGGGTAGAGGCCTTGGGACGGTCACAGGCGCAGTAAAGCGCTGCTTCGGTATGCTCAAAACGTTCATGGTATGACATGAAGTCACCATGATCGGTTCGGCACTGGATCAAGAAGCCGAGGTGGCGTCTTAGGAGTCGGAGCTCCTTGGGGGGCCCTCTGGGCCAGGGGATCTCTAATTCGTGGTAGGAGGCAGGTGCCGTCTTCTGCCACCACTTCGAGGCCTCTTCAAGGAACGGCGTCTAGTGACTGCTTTGGCCCCTGAAACTGTTGCCACAAGCCTGGCGGGCGTTTCCGGGCAGGCTAGGACGCGGCGAGTTCTCGGAACTCAAGGATTTCCCTCTGAGAGGTCAGAGTCGGGGTGGAGTCAAGCAAAGACTCCGAGGCCTTCTGATTGTCCAGTATCACGTGAACATTGGTGGCGAGGCGGGTGCATGGAGATGCTAACGCCGCCTTCAGGCCCAAGAGGGCGCCTGCGACCTCCGCGTCGTAGACCTCGTGGTACCTGCCCAGAGGAGCGGTCTTCTCAGCCAGGACTTGGCCAAGCTGAGTGACGTGTGCGCCGGCGCCTGCAGAGCCGTCTGCCTGCTTGAACCCGTCGGAGTATACGACGATGTCGTATGGTGGGATGGCGGCAGCTCAGTCTTATATCTTTAGCGATATATTCCTCGACGCTATTAAGGTCAGCTGTCTCGGTGAAGAGGACTGAAGTTTTCGTTTTGTGGGCCTTGTGGGTCACCACTTCTAGCCAGAGCGCCGGCGTTGTTGCGTCCAGTCTGGGTAACGTCAGCGCCTGCGCTAGCTTCTCGCTGATTGCGTCTCCGTTCTTGAATCTGTGGGCTTTCACAAGGTATTCTTGGGATTTTGTGACCTCTTCTATAGTAGTAGTAATAGTTATCTTTAACGTCTTTTTCTTCCACATCGGGAAACAGCGACGGTCTGCTAACAAGGTAGCTAAGAGACAGGAGGCGTGTCAGGGCACACGCACAGCGTGGAGCTGTAACTCCCAGGCCAAGGCCTATGACTGTGGGCTATCACGCTGGAATCTAGCCAGAGGAAAAAATAAGAAAGGAGAACTCTGTACAAGAAAATACAAAGGAAAGGTAAAAGTGCATGCTCGGAAGCCACACGAAAAGAAAGATGAAAACAAGCCCAGGCGTAGAAAATATGCCGCCCAAAACAAATGAAAAACCAAGAGGAGACCAGTGAGCCAAAACCAGAGATGTATCCGTGTACCGCGATAGGGCAACCTGCCGTAAGATCCCTGGTCGTCCGGGAGATCCTCAAGGTGGAGATTCTTCGCGAGGTATTTGAAACCCGGGTCGGTGAGTGCCAGCTTGTTCACGAAGCGGGGCCGTAGCCGTTTATCGCGACTCGGGCAGCCACACGGGTGCTCCGGCGTCTTCTCGCACTTGGCGCAGGTGAGAACTGCCGACTCATGCTTGAGCCACCCTGTAGTAGCTGGCGTAATCTCCGTGGGCGGACAGCAGGCCCAGGATCGTGTCGGCTGTCTTTCTTCCGACGCCCTCGTACAGATGTTTCCATACCTTCGGAGCATCGGGTCTTAATTTTAGGTGGGCAGGTAACTTCTGCTTCTGCCACCACTCGTTTGTTTGGCCATGTAGCCACTCTCGCCTCCAGCGCTTTGCTCGCGCGAGAAAAATCGTTGTGGACAGGGCCGTGAGGAGCTTGCTGCCTTCCTTGGCCAGCCGGTCCGCCCGTTTGTTGCCGGGGACTTCGGTGTGGCCTGGCACCCAGGCGACTTCAGCGCAGTGGTGCTCTCCCTTGCTGGACCACTGCGTTAGGGCGTCTCAGATCTCGTCTATGATGTACTGTGACGTGCTAATGTGACCCGAGGGGTAGCTTATTCTATCTACCACGCTCCTGTTGTCTAGGAAGACCCATATTGTCTCGGTGTCTCCCGCCGCGCAGTGCATCACTGTCTTCAGCGCCATGACCTCTTCTGTGGTCATGAGGGCTACTCCGTTCTTGGAGTAGATGTGGTCATTATGTTGGAGCTTAACGTCGTCGGCTTCTGTTTTGACATTGATTTCGGGCTTTGTGTCGGTCTCTGATATTGTAGGGGTCTTTTTAGTTTGTAAAGGCGATTCATAAAAGGGGGCTCATAACTTGTGATAGTAATGACTCGGTTTATTCAGGTCAGAATTTTCTCCTCCGGAAAGCGTTTCTCTGATTCTAAGGGGGTGTGTGGGTCCAGGGACCCCCATGTGGCTGTTGTTGTTAGGGTTAGGGGTTATACCACAACAAAGGTCATGCTGTGTTCAGACGTGCTAGGGTTATAAACAGGGTTGAGACTATCTTTGACACTAACTGCATAGTTACACATGATTATGTAGTTATGCACATACGTACCTATTGTCTTCATAGCAAACCCAATTCTGTGTTTGAAAGCTCAGAGTCAGCTTTTATACATGTTCCAAGGCAAGTCCTACCGGCGGTTGTCACTGGCAGTTATTCAATTTCAGTGGCAAGTAACTACATGTGGGTATTCTGTCTGCATTTTCATCTTATCAAAAGGCTCGAGATCCATCTGTTGGTTTGTCCTTGTTAACACGTAATACCTGTGTGCAAATTGCAAAACTATTGGTACTACCATGTGCATATTCACCAGACTACTCTTGTAGAGATGCTACTTGTTTATTTGAAAATCCATTTATTCATCACTGTAGAAATTTATCCGCTTGCTTCGCTCTAAATCACACGTCTAAGCACCATACGACTTGACACGCTCGTCGATGGGAGCAAACTCCTTGGGGTAGGTCTCAGCGGCAATGCCACCAAAGACCAGCTGGGCATCCAGAGACCAGGACTCGGGGATCTTCCACTCGGCAGCGACCTTGGCGTCAATGAGAGGGTTGTAGTGCTGCAGGTTGGCACCGAGGCCCTCAGCCTCCAGAGCGGTCCAGATGGCCAGTTGCTAAAAGAGCAGTTAGCAATCTTGTCATGGGAGTGATGAAAGGGTAGCTGTGGGCTTTGACGGGGGAGTTTGAGAGTGAAGCTACAAAGAGGTGGCGGGGTAGAGGTGGAGGTGGGTCAAGGCAAGAGGGAGCTAGGGTCAGGTGGGACGGCCAATCCCCGAGCACCAAGGGAGCTATGAGGCTCAGACAGCTTCGGATCTGGAAACCAGATAGAAACTCTGCCGAGCTCGGGAAACAAAATGAGAAAAATGAGAGGAAAAAATACTCACGCTCATGGCGCTGGTCTGGGTGCCCCAGCCAGGGAACTTGTCGGCGTAGGTGGCAAACTTCTCCTGCAGAGCCTTGATAGGAGTGTTGTCGACGAAGAACAAGACGGAGCCAGCAGCGGCGCGGAAGCCGGCAATCTTGTCGCCAGTGGTCTTCCAGTTCTCGGCGGGGACAATCTTCTTGAGCTCCTCGGTGGCAAAGTCCCACAGCTTCTCGTGCTCGGCGCCGTACAAGACGACAGCACGGGTGCTTTGCGAGTTGAAAGAGGAGGGGGTCTGCTTGATGATCTCCTTGACAATGTCAGTGACGCGGTCAGTCGAGACGGGCAGCGTCTTGTTGAGGGCGTAGTAGGTGCGGCGGGCAGTTAGAAGACTGATGAGGGAGTCGGCGGTAGCCTTGGTAGCCATTGTGGATGATGATGGTGATGTGAAGACGAAGGTGAAGAAAGAAGCGAGAAGAGGCGAAGATGCAAGAATAAGATGAGTCGAGGTTGTGGATGAGGAAGGGAAGACAAAGGAAAGTCCGATGGCCAGAAGCACCAGGAGCAGCGGGTATTTATACGCGGCTCTCATGGTGAAGTGGATGAAGTGGCCGGAAGGGCAATTGCCAGGTACAACTGGCTCGCTGTAGACAAGAATGCGCTAGACTGGCTAGCTGCAGTTGCTACAAGTGGATAACAGGGTGGGTGCAGACGCGCAAGGAGGGGAGGAACGAGATGGAAGAACGGAAAGAAGCTTCTACTTGGCCGGTTGAATTGAAGGCCGCAAAAGAGGGGCAGTTGCTTTGGGAAGTTTCGGGCTTGTCTCGTTATCTGTGGCCCCCGTTGCGTAGTTGTCGCTTGTACAAGTAGTAACTACGACTACAGTAACAACAGTACAGATGGCCTCTCCCCCTTTTTTCTTTTTCTTTTTTGCGACGCTGATAGCTACTTGTAACTATACTTGATGATACTTGTTCTTATTCGTACCCCTTCCCTTCCCTGCGGCCTGCTTCCCTGTTGTCCTTGGAGCTTGGAGCTTTGATATCGCCGTTCGTGTCTTTCTTTGTCTCCAGGGCGGATGCCGTAGTCAAGCAATGTTCTTGTATTGTCAAGCCCCGCCAGCCTACGTCTCTGTAGCGTCTCAACAAGCAATTCCTTGAGCGGCTGGCGTGCTGTGCGGCACCTCGTTCCCTGAGCTAGCCATGCGTCCCCGCTTTTTTATTTTCATGACTGAGTCTTTGTCAGCATTACACATGAAGTCTTGCATCCACCAGGGCGACCAAGCTGCGGCGTTTCTGAATCTCGCTGGCGGCAGCGGAGTTGCAAGAACAGCGCAAAGTATCGCGAAATTCGTCCTCGATTCCGCTCGCCCCCCCCCCCCCCCCCCCCACCCCCGTCGAGCCCAGAACTTCCCATGCAGGCTGCGTCTTGGATTGTACCCGATGGGCCCTCCAGCTGCGGCATTTTGTCCCTGTCCGACAGCAGCATTGACCTACATGCTCAAGCTAAAGCTCCTGGCTTGTGCAGCAGGCAACGATTGCACAATCTTGTGTTGCTCCTTGTTGCAGCGACTTTTCCGCCCCGGAAGGCGAAGACCGAACCATCAACGGCCGCTAAAAGCTGAGTCAGCATGGATGGATGGCCTGGATTACTTGACAACGAACCACTAAGCGCTGCCGCTAGGGCACCAAACGCCCCGCATTTGGCGGTCTTTCATCGCCCTTGATTACATAATGCTACCGCGGGTGTTGGTGGCTACCCTAAACAAGTTACCGCGCGGGGGAGAATGGCCGTTCGGAGACCGATTCTTTTGATGCTGTGATGTCTCCCGATCGCGATTGTTTGTCTGGGGTGTTGTCTTTGTCACACTCCGCCAGAATTACTAATTACATAGCAATGTTCTGTAAGTATTGGCGGATATCCGCTTGGCCCACTCCGCTTGCTTCTGTCCCCTTTGTGGCTACATTATACAAAAAGATCACCACACTGGAGTAGGTGATATGTTTGCTCAATGACCAGGTCGGTAGCCATGTGGTGTCTCATTCTCTCTGGCCTCAAGATACTCTTCATGCCAGAATACCACCTGGCGCATGACATGCCCATTGTTGAATATGAAAGTAGACGTTGCGCGATGATGAAGTAAGCTTACTGTTTAGAAAAAGAGTCCCTGGATAAAAACGCCTAACTAAAAGAAATACCAATTTCCTGACCTTGAGATTGATACAATCGGACAGTCTTGTTCTAAGCCGAGAATCCTCTATGTGCAATGGCAAAACATTCGAGATAGGAAAACCCCCCAAACGCCGACTTTGCCCGCCAACCAAATGTGAAAAACATGGCTGCGAGAAACCAAAA
The DNA here is from genome assembly GCF_048999995.1 of Berkeleyomyces rouxiae. NCBI lineage: Eukaryota > Fungi > Ascomycota > Sordariomycetes > Microascales > Ceratocystidaceae > Berkeleyomyces > Berkeleyomyces rouxiae. The sequence continues at coordinate 980,587 of NW_027396497.1, read as the reverse complement.
AAAAAACCCAAAAACCGGACTCGTGAAAACAAGTAAGAAAATATAAAGAGCGCACCAAAAGGCAAAGGAGCGAATGCCCATGTGATTTCATGTGCATTGCATGTCGTGATGCAACAGCTACTGTGCATGAGCGCGAGGATAAGGATGTCTGCTGGTGTAACACAGTGGACGAGCCAATCTCCAGCCCCCAAGCCCCAGCCCTATGTCCAGCTGCTGCTTACCAAGTCTCGGCAATGTATTGGCCGGCATCGTTCTTTAGCTTCCAGAAGTTCTTTGCCTCGTCCAGACCCAGGTTACCCTTCTTCATGGCAACCTCAACCAGAGCCTCTTCGACACCTTCGCCCATGCCACGAGAGCTGCCGCAAACAAAGACACGGCCGTCAACAGAGTTGATGATGTACCACACGAGATCTGCCTGTGCGCGGACTTCCTCCTGCACATAGCGGCCGGTTCCCCGTCGAGACTCAACGACCCGCTTGACTTCGTCCTCATGGATACCCCATTCGCCGCTGTAGATTTCATCGACGAGAGAGTCGCGGATACCCTGGAGCACCCACACTTTGTTGGCGCAGTTTGCCGTCTTGAGGCGGCGCTGGACGAAGCCGCGGAACGGAGCGATGCCTACGCCAGCACCAATAAGCAGCATAGGACCGTCGGACACAAACTTCTTGGCAAGAGGGTTCTGCATCAGGCCCTTGAACATGGGGATGTGTACTACAGGGTCTTTGATGCCAGCCTTTTGGGCTGCAATGTATTTGCGAGCCTGGCGCTCAAAGAAACCAGAACCAACGCCCGTGCGCGGGCCCTTTTTCCAATCATGGGACTCGTGGACAGTGACGGCGATTTCAACAACTCGGCGGGTCGACTTGCCGTCAGCGGTCATGGCAAACGACTCATGGGGGTCGTTTGACAGGGAGTAAAAGCGAGGCATCAGGGTCTGGAGCACAGACAAAAGCTGGTCAAGAGGCGGGGTTGCTGAGGGGAATGCCTCAAGAATCTGAGAAACGGTCACATGCGGTCCGGTCCGAAACTCACAAAAGACGCCCTGGCCCTCGTTGGAGCAGAGATACTCCAGGATGCGGCGCTCAGAAGCGTCGCTGGCGTGCTCAGCCATCAGTCGCAACATGGGCTTGGTGGGAGGGTATGACTGGACATCGGCGCACCAGGTAAGCAGGTCACGGCGAGTGGTGACGAGTTCACGCGGCTTTTCGTCGCCCCAGACGGTAGGCCAACGGCCGCTTGTGGTCTTGAGGAGCACCGGCTTATCCCGAAGAACACGGGGGATACACAGAATGTCCATGACCTCTTCAACAACGGGCGTGTCGTTGGGTGCCATGACACCAATAGCACCACCGACTCTGAAATCAACACCGCTCTCGCCAGGGTAGTCGGTGACGTCAATGTCAAAGTGGTAGGTTCTCTTTTCGGCGCCATCCCTGGTCAGCTCACGAGCATTGTGGAGCCTTGCAGGGAATACATGGTAGGGAGGGTGGGGCTGGACAAAGCTTGGAGGCTGAATGGATGTGTCCAGGTTCTCGAGGGACATAGCCACAGGCTCTTGAGTCGTGGCCTTGGTTTCCTGGACGTCATCGTTGATGGTGCTGACGCTTTCGGCATTCGCAGATACTACAGAGGTATCTGAAGCATCCGACGAGGAAACATCGTCCTCAAAGATACTCTGGCTGACCTCTACAGTCGAAGCCACGGAAGGGCCAGTCGCCAAGTCAATGCTGTTGATAGCTGCAATCATCTCCGCAGGTGTATCGAGAGGGCCAAGCTCCGTAGCAGCTCCGCCAGATGCGACAAGCTCAATAGGGACAATTTGTTCCGGGGAGTGGGTCTCGGGAGTAGGAGTAGCACTCATATCCTTTTCAGACTCCATGACAGCAGTCACTCCGGACTCGGAGGCCTGTAGTCTTGGAATGGCCGAGGTGTTCTTGGGAAGAGGCAACAGGTAGACGGTTTGCTCGGGCAGGTCACACAGGCCGGTGAGGTTGGTGGGAACATCGTTGATCTTGAGGTTCAGAGATCGGAAGGCATCGTTGTCGGGGAGCGGAATCTGCTCGCACTCGGTATCGGGGTGTCTCTTGATTTCGGCGTTCTGGGCAGCGCCGTCAGTGGTTCGGCAGCAGCCGCCGCCGCAGCAGCGCGAAACGAGCTGGGCCGTGGTCTGGCCCGTTATCCGCTCAATGTCGGCGGCATTCTGGGATATAAGGCGGGTGGAGGCCCGTCGTTGGCGGGGGTTGGTGGGGACCGGCGCGGGGTCTTCTTCAGCCTCCGACTCTTCGGAGTAGGTCAGCGAGGGGGCCAACGATGCCACCGACGGCTCCTGCGGAATGCAGCACGAATTTGACTTGAGGGGCAGAGTGTGGGTGGGCTCGACAGCAGACATTGTGACGGTGGGCGACGGGTGGTTCTGGGTGGAAATGTCAAGGGAGAGAAGACGAGAGAGGAGCAGTGGCGTTGTGGCGGGCGGGAGAGAAGTAATAAGAGAGGGTGAGAAGAGAGACTCAGAGCAAGTTGTTTATCTGATCTTGGCGGGAAGAGTCTGTCTCTAGTTACCAGGACAAGTACTTTGGCCAATGACCGAGAGGCAGCTGGTGATGGGAGGGAAGAAGGAGGAGGATAAGTATTTCCCAGGAGTCCAAGACAAAACCGACGTGGAAGCCGAGAGACAACAAGTGTAATATAGCCAAGTGTGCCAGGTGACCAGGGGGTGGAAGAAGGAAAGAAATATCTAAGCGGTGGCCAAGTGGGTGCAATAGGTTAGCGCTCTCAAGACGGGCACCAGGAGCAAAAATAATAAAAATAAAAATGCAAACTAGGCCTCTCGCAGGATGGGCGAAATAAGCCGCGGGGTGTCCAGAGTCAACAAACGCAAGCTGCGAAAACGGAAAGCGGGTCAAAGGGCAGAGAGCGAATCAAGGCGTGCGAAAGCGAAAAATCTGTTTAAGCGGCAGACGAGCGGCGTGTTCGTGATGGGGGAAGCTTATCTGATGGGAAACGGGCGAGACAGAAGGGGAAGGGACACGGCAGGCAGGTGCAAACCAACCGATTGGGAAGCAGCAATTGACTCGGATCAAGAAGGTGCGGTCAACGTTTATTTTATTTGGCAACAGCAATATTTGGTGTCTGGGGAGGGGCTCTTTCCTTGGCGGCCGCGCTAGGGCAGCAGGGCTTCTTTATCAATCAGAAGCCGAGCGGGCATCGATCGCGTCATCCATTGGCTTGACACGATTCACTCAGGGGATGACCTGACGCGGAGGAGGGCCTCGGGGTTATTGTTGTGGCATTAATTTCTGGCTTTGGTCTCGAGGTCTTCCATTGTCGTGATGCTAGCATGTTGCTCTGTGACTTGCCCCCTGGTGGGTGTTGGCGCAATGAGGACAAGAGCCGCCACATTCCAATTTTTACCTGCATTTATCAGATTTTACCTGCCCTTTTCAATCTGTGTTCTCTTTTTTTCCTTCTCGCCGAAAGCAATCCACAGCAATCTGTGGGGCGCAGTCGCTAGAGGGGAGAATTCGTCACCTGGCTTTGACCAAAGACACACATCCCTGACGGGCTTTGTTTTCTTTTTCGTCACCTCCCTCGGCTGGCACAGGCTGAACTTGAACTAATGCCATGTAAGGCACATGGACACGGCTTTTATTCGTTTATCAGATGGTTGGTGGAAAAAAAGAAGAAAACCCCCCGGCCTGAAGGACCACATCGGCTATTGACCGCGGCTTTCCACGGGAAAAACAATCATGCGATATATTGCTGGGCACCAGAAATCAGCACATGTCATTTCAGCAGCGTGAGAAACTCGGCCGACACTGGTGCGATGCCCACTCACTTCGCGGCAAGTTCAATCCAATCCAACTCGGCTGCTCCTGGTGAGGCCAAATGTGCCCTGGCTGGCTGTCAAGCTTATTTCTTGTGTATTACTCCTGAATCCACCACCCACGAGCCAATAACTAATTACCACGCCACCAGCATGTGTCTGTTTCTGTTGTGGCTGCTGGCTTTGGCACGTATTCATGTACATCTGTATTTGTTGCACCATCTGATAAGCCGACCATCACGGCTGAGACAGAATCTATAGCGAGCCGAATTGGCTGGACAGTGCTCATTCCATTAAATCCGGCGCTCAAAAATCGCGACGCAGCCATGTGAACTTGGCGGTCTTGGCAAGTAAATACTTGCGTATTTTCTACTAGGGTTAGGGCCACAAGCTCGGCATCAAGCACCGTCCATTCTACATGCTTTGGAGACGCTTCGGCTATAGAGAACCTCATTCTCGGCCGTATGCACATCTCTTGTTTCTCCAAAGTCTGCTGCCGCTGTAGACACTCTGTGAGCGTTGCGCATTGCTCTCAAGACCAACCAACGTTGGGGCTGCAACTCCTCCAGTTGGGAAAGACAAGTTCCGGAGTGTTGTTGTGCTCGAGACATTTACAATGGAGCATTCTACGCTTTGTCTTGCGTTTTCAATACTTTCAGGCCACGGTTCTAGCAATTATACTTTCATGGACGGTCTGATCGGCTCGTGGTATACAACAAGGTCTCTGTGCATCTCGCGTGAATCGGGGAGCATCAATAGCAAGGGTTTAGTGAGCTGAAAAACAAAAACAGACAAGTAATATCCTAAACACTTCCAGACTTCTCGAGCTAGGGATGCCCTGTAGATCTTGTTTATTTACCTGGGAATTTAGCCGGCTTATCAGATCAGATGCTACCAGCCATTTCCCAACCATTACAACGGCAGTCCTGTACGAATCAGATAAGCAGGCCTACGAACAGCAGCCTGTGGATCCCCAACGCCGATGCCGGCTTCCATCCTTGCTTGGTCCCATCCGCTTTTCCTTGTTTGGTGCTCTAGATTCCTAGAAGCTATGAATGTGTACATATATGATTATACATGCACACACACATACTTGTGATGATTGCGCTAACTAGGGAGTATATACATTTCATGGGGCAATCCCCCTTTTCTGCCAGGAGTCACAGCTTGACCGCAATTGCGCGATCTGATAAGAATCTTGTTCAATGTTCAAGGTTGCATATGTCTGCCACGGTGGCCTCAAAAAGACTTATTCCCCAGCAACGTTTCAGGCATCTACAGAATGAGTCATATTTCAAAAGACGAATCTTCAAAGAACCAAATTATTGAGCAAAGATCGTGATCCGAGTTTCCTGTCCAACCATTCCGCACGCAGATGCATAGTAAGTGGCTGCAGAATTCAACAGCAAAATAGGATCCACCTGTACGCTTATAGCCCGGATGTGCTATAGATATATTTGTTCCCGTTGGCTTGACTGGGTTTGGTCTTGGGCCACCATGCAACCCGTGCGGATTCTTTCTCCATCACACACAGCAGCCAATTCCAGTCCTTTGCTTGCTTAACCCCGCTTGTGTGCCTCCTACACTATTGTCGTTATGATGAAAATACTGGGGTAAAGTGCCAAATGACGCGGGCAGGTTGTAAAGTGATGCTCGTCATCGACAGACCCTCTAATTGGTGGATTCCAACTCGGCGAAGGTGTGGCAGGTTATCATGTCGACATTGGACTTGGGTTACACCAAATGTTTCATCGTATGCTTAACCCTATTTCGCACACAAGGGTTGGTTGGCTGTCACTACAAATCAGTGCTCTCAAACCACCAACTGATCAAGGGGTCCAAGTCCTTGTTTTCGTCACAGTCTAAAGGCCACGGATGTGAAATACTAAAGTCTATAAGAGTGCGTGCCCGCCAAAATGAAGTACCTATATATGGAGGTGGCCAAATATGTGTCGACTTTGAAAACAGGGCTCGAATACCCTCACATAACGCTGGCCAGGAGGAAGAATGGGCAATGTTTGTTTTTGCCTCTGTGAAATCCCCTATTTACATCACGGATGAGCCAACGCGTCACCGTCAACGACGCCTTGTACTTGTCGCGTTGAACACATGGGATACGTGGAACTCTCCCCAGTGCGTGGATGATCGCGTTTCACATTTGAATGACTACGCAAGAGGCAACGAATCTTTATAAAACTGCCTTTACAAATGAATGGTGCTCTCAAGTATCAATTTCACCAGTTTTTTGTCTCACACTCTTCCACCACAACAGTACCGCCCAGCTGAGCAGTAGCATAGTTGAACACGGCAAATCGGTAGCCCATGAAGAACTGCCACTTGTGGTTGAGTAGGTATGTGTCTCCAAACTGCGTAAAGTCGACGCCATTTGTACTGTACCAGAAGGTGGCTGGCCGAGGGTCGTTGAATAGATCGGAAGTGAATGCCGGGCGCACATCAGCTTGTACACGGAGCCAAATGGAGCCACTTGGGAGTTCTGGCCCATCCTGCACGTCACCTGCATAGTCTGTCGCTGTCCACATTGTTTGGTTCAAGACGAGATTGTCCACATAAACTAAGCGCTGGCTGCCACTATCCTGGTGAACACCGATATAAGCAGAGTCGTCGCGGAAGATTACCACGCCGGCTCGGTCACCGTCGCTCATCTCCGAAATGTCCAACTTGAATGTGGCCTGTGACTTTGGCGCAAATGTTCTCACTGTAAGAGTGTTGGGCGCTGTAAACAGCTCCGAGGCAAGCTGTTCTGTAGTGAGTTCCAACCCACGCTGCGTTAGCTTCCACGCACTGCTCAATGGATTATGGTTCCATTCCCATCTGGGGCCAAGACTCGTCTTTCCTGCAAAAGACTCCTTGAACGGTCCAGGAAGATCTTTTCCGTCCAGTACTTTGTCCGTAGATATAGGTATAGGATACTCTGTACCCCAGCCACCGTTGGAATCAGTCACAATGTGCGGCCATCCATCGCTATCCCAGGTGATGGGTGCTAGCACTGGGCATCTTCCGAGCGGGAAAGCATCGATGAAGGCCATGTAATACCAGTCGCCATTGTGTGTCTCGATTAGGCCTCCCTGATGCGGAGTGCCGGCACCAGGGACTGGAGCTGCCATGTCTACAAGCACAGGCTGGGTTTTGTAAGGACCAAACGGGCCCGATGTCGACTTCAAAATATGCTGCTCATTGGCTGGCTTGGTGGCAAAGATATAATAGTTCCCATTACGCTTGTACATGCGAGAGCCTTCGATCAGACGGCCATTGGGCTCGGTGTAGACTGCCTGTAGGTGAAGTCAGCATCAGAACTTGAAAATTAAATCGGATGAGACATTGCTTAGTTACCTCAGTCTTCACTTGGCTAAGACCATCTGGCGAGAGTTGAGCTACGTGCAAGACGTAGTTCCCATAGGCCATATACATGGTGTCGTCATCTGGATCAATAAGAAGACCGCAGTCGTAGTAGGCTTCATCCATGGGAGTGTGCTCGGTCCAGGGACCCTCGGGTGCAGGTGCAGTGAATACATGAGTCTTTCCTGTGCTTTGGATGAGACCATACCAGTACCACAGGCCATTGCTTTGGCGGTACTGCAGCGTTGATGCCCAAACCCCCCCATCATATGCCGTACGAGAGTCGACAAGAGAATACTCGGGCCCAAAGCTTAGCTGAGGGACAGAGTGGCTCAGGTATTCCCAGTTGACCAAGTCGTAAGACCGAAGAATGGGTGCACCGGGAGAAAAGTGCATCGTTGAGGCAGTGTAGTAGTAGATGTCATTGACTCGGATTACTTCGAGATCAGCCAAGTCTTCGTAGATGACAGGATTAGTGAACTTGAGGCTGGTGACTAGGGCTGGAGCCCCGAAGAGAGCCACGAGAAAAGAATAGAGATGAGCCTTCATGATTGAAATGAGAGTGTCTGGTTTACGGATATTCACATGCTGCCAATTGAGATGAACCAAGGCATGCATTTATATAGCCATTACCATGGTGTAGTAGTAACCTGCACTCGATATCTTCTATGCCCAAGCACCATTGTCAACGTGAAGATCTGCACAACGCATGCCCTATGGAGTTGCAAATAACAACCGGCTTGCATGTAAAGCCCCAAATTTTTGGAGAAAATTTAAACCATCCAATCTTCAACCGGCGCATAAAACATCAGCGAGAAGGATGCCTGAGCTGTATGCGCTCCATAGGGAGACTCTGGCTTGGAGAGAGCGCAAAGACACAGAATAGCACAGCATAGAGTAAGCCAACGGGAAGTGGAGCCAGAAGCCGGCGGTCCACCCCGAACCAGGGCACGGCGGGATCACCGGCCGGCGACCCGAGGAGCCAAAATAGTCTCCAATCGGCTCCGGGCGACAAGCCCAAAAAGGGGGACAGGTTTTGGAGTCTGACGGCGTGAGGTCGTCGCTGAAGCTCTGGTATAACGGCAAGAAAGGCCCCACACCCAGAGCGAACCGAGCATTTTTATTGGTTCGTTTAAACATTGTACCGCGGAGCCGAGGCTTGAGCTGCTCCTTCCCGCAACGATGAGCACACCTGCCTGCATGCATTTATACTTGCCTTGACCTACGCATACTGTCCTACGAGTCTTTTTTATTTTCTTTTTCTGTGTCTATATTCCGCCGTCTCTAAATATCCAGCAACTCCACTAAGCAACATGGCCGAGCACGAGCTTGCAGATTTCCCGTCTTTGTTTTCGCTCAAGGGCAGGGTGGCCGTGGTCACCGGTGGCTCGCGTGGCCTGGGTTTACAGGCCGCCTCTGGGTACGTGTCTCCCATCTCGTGAACTCCATACCAAGTCCATGCTAACCAGGCCGCATACACAGTCTTTTACAGGCTGGCTGCTCCAAGGTCTTCATTTCATCGCGCAAGAAAAAGGCATGCGACGAGGCTTGCGCCGCGCTGAACGCCCTGCCAAACCTGCAGCCAGGCGCCAAAGCCATTTCGGTGCCCGCGGACTCGTCCACCGTCGCTGGCGTTGAGGCGCTGGTCGCTGGCGTCAAGGAGCACACCAGCACAGTCGATATCCTGCTGGCCAACGCTGGGGCTACATGGGGCGAGGCACTTGAAACGCACAGCGACGCGGCGTTTAGCAAGGTCATGGATCTGAATGTCAAGGGCGTCTTCAATGCCATCCGCCTCTTCCTGCCGCTGCTCGAACACGGCGCGACGGTTGAGGAGCCTGCGCGCATCATTGTCACGGGTAGTGTGGCGGGTCTTGGCCAGGGCCCGCCCAACACTTATGGCTACACCGCCTCCAAGGCTGCCGTTATGCACATGGCGAAGAATCTGGCAATCGAGCTGGGCCCGCGCCACATCTCTGTAAACTCCATTGCGCCAGGCTTCTTCCCTTCGAAAATGACCAATGGGATAATAAAGAGCGGCGGCGGCTTGGATGCCATGGCTGAGACCAACCCCATGGGTAGACTGGGCCGTGGCGAGGATATCGCGGGCGCTGTTGTGTTTTTGGCGAGTAGAGCCGGTGCTCATGTTAACGGTGACATCTTGACTATTGACGGCGGATCGTTGATAGTAGCAGGGGAGCTCAACGTTAGTCCCAAGCTTTAGAGATCGGTGTGTGCATCGGGACACGTCTTTGTTTTTTTTATCCCTTTTCTCTTCTTCTCACCATGTCGTTTGAAGATGCCTTTAATACTATACCAGGCCTTGTTTTGTATCAAATTCCACTGAAATACCTTACACATAGACCACTACATAGCATGATGGAGGCTTTGTCGGGGTTCTCTATTTTGTATTTAAATGTCTAGTTTCAGTGTCTCTTCAGCTTGCTACAAGACCATCACGATGACGTCAACGCAGGCTTGCGTGCTACCCACGTGCTGGCCTTGTAGACTGTTTGTAGCATTGAATCGGGGTTTGTTATATAAGGGGCCGTAAGACCGGTTTCTCTAGACTCCACAGTGAAGCCAATCTTCGTAATCAGAGCCATGACTTCGTCATCACTGAGCTCAAAGCTTCCCGGATCAGCGATTCCAGACGAGGTTCCACTTTCGTGAAGACCGTCTCCGTCGGTATCTTTGCCGTGGTTGCCCGGAGCGTTGTTTTCAAAGTGCCACAGCAGCGGCCCCATGTTAATGAGTATGCCACCTGGTTTGAGACAATGCCAAATCACCTCGAGGTATCGGATTAAATTCGGCGCTGTGTCCAGGAAGAAGACTGTCGCTACTGCGTCATAGCTGTCCTTGTGCTCATCATCGCCGTAGAGGCATATGAAGTCTGCTGCGCACATGGCCATTTCTCCGACAAACTTGCCTTGCTCTCTCAATGACCGCATGTGGCTAGCAGGATGGACATCGGGCATGGTGTAGCTCCGCAGGTGGCTATCCCGCGTCGGATGGTTTGAGAATGTGTGGATCCAAGGGAAAATGGTGTGTTGGTTGACGGATTTGGCGCAGTTGAGGACATATGACGAGGCCGCCAGCTGGTGGTACGAAATTTCATTTCCCTCGGTATTATGGCCATGGCAGCACAGCTCATAAACTAGCCGACCCAGCCCAGCACCAGGAACCAATACATTCAGCGGTTTGTGACCAGCGCGTGACGCAGTCTCCTTTTCAAGAGCTCTGATGACGGGGTCGTAACTGGCGTCACGTTCCGCCTTGCCGCCCTCGGTCCAATCACGATAGAACTGGCGAATGGTGCTGCGGGCCTTGTCAATGTCGCTGTGGGATGCTACGCCAGCCCAGCGAGGCGGGAGTGAGACATCGGCGTCAGGGTTCTCAGGGACGTCCATGTGAACAAAGTTCTTGAGGCCGAACCGGGCAATTGTGCGTGCCAGTTCAGCGTTAGAGTCAATGGCATCATCGGTGCGCATCAGAGTGTCTAGGAAGTTGAAGGGAGGGGCAGCCAACATTTTCCAGTGAGCCTCTGGAAGCGCGTAGAATGACTGCCGCCGGAGGTGCGTCACACTAAAGTGCGCAGTACGGGCATAGCGGCTAATGACGACGTATTAGCTAAAGGTAACAGACATCACAGTGCCCATCGTGAAGGGGAGAAGCTGCCGGCTGTTCCAGCCAAACTGGCCTATAGCTGGATGAAAAAGTACGTACACAAACGAGTCCAGAGCGCTAAAGAGAACGCGGGCCTCTTCTTCGTCCTTTATCGCCGAGCCCTCCAGACCATGCCAATCTTCGGGCTGCGACACGGCCATTTTCATGGGCAAGTGCGCGGCGATGGAAGGCGATGCTTGTAAAGCAGAACAAGGAACAGCACTCTGACACTGTAATCCGGGGGGTTACAGGGTGTGGTGCTATGGTGCCACTGTGTGTCAAGCCACTGGCCAAAGTGCAGCGCACTGACGGACCAGGTATAAACAGGGAGAGTGGAGGGAGCCAGAGACAAAACGAGACGGCTACAAGTCGGACTGCAGCAGAGAAGAGGAGAGGAGGGCAGGCCAGACGGCAGCGATGGCGATGAGCAGGACAGACCCTGGGCTCTTGAAAAATCAGGGCCGTGGACAAGAACAGATGCAGTTGTGGTCGCCGGAGAAAGGCGGAGAGGCCTTGGCTCGCAAGATGAGAGCTTGCTGCTCCGCCGTTTAGCGGGGCCAATGAAAGCACCAAAATTGATAAGAGAGAGAGTCACGTGATGCGCAACAGCATTCCATTCTGGCCATTCCAGCCGGGCAGCCCCACCAAAGCGCAGAGGCTTCTTGTTCGTTGTAGTACAAGTACAAACAAGTAACTATGTACATCCAGAAAACCGGCCAACACCACCCGCTAAACATTGTTGTGCTCTCCCAAGATTAGCCTGTCGCTTGCGTGCACATTTCATAGAGCCTTGCAAGTTTAAGCACACACTCTCTCTCTCACTTTTGCCGACGTGCTTTCAGAAACAAGACACTTTGGGTTTCCGGCCTGCCTGTGATCCCATCCCGCCATGGCCTCGACTCTCTCTCAAGTGACGCAGGTCTCGCTGCCTCTTCCCCGCTCTATGGACGCCAAGATCTTTGTGCGCATGGAGCTACGCGACAAGTCCATCATGTTGTTCTTGACGACAGCCGGCGTGGACAGTGCCGGGTCGCTCCCAAGCCTGGGCAGTCTCGTCTATGCCATCTCTGATGTAAGCAGCCAATTGCAGAGCTTGCTGCCGCCATGAGCCACGGCACCAAGAACGAGCCACGGCTCACTCCAGTCCGGGTGACAGTGCCAATACCCCAATCAAGAGACCGGGCCACCCACTACCCCTCTCTTGCTGCGAGGCATGGTCCATCACCTTAAAGATGGCATCAGTTGAAATGTCATTCCACCAGACACTAATTTTGCTCTCATCATGCAGCGCTACAACCCCTCGCAACCTCTGGCCACTGTGCTGTATTCTGTAGAGTCGACGGTTGAGTCGACGACTCGTTTGGCCAAGATGGTGGCCCGCAAGACGGGACGTCCTGTCTACATCAGCAACTCGATGAGATTGGCTAGTACTGGCATGGGCGGCTCTCCCGAGGAAGAACTCGAAGCATTCAAGAAGGTTGTGGAAGTCGTTACTTCCAAGCTCCCGCAATCTTGCAATTAGAGATAGTTAGAAAGGAGAGTAAACAAAAACAAGAGCATACCAGCAACAAGCACAAATTACACCAACATACAGGTACCATCCCAGACACCTTGCTAGCCAAAACCCAGCAATCCTTGAACGTGGTGTAGTTAGCGTTAGCGACTTGCTGGTTGTGTTGTATTTGCACCTCTGCATAAAGCCGACCTTTGGCAGATTTAATTTTCCGTCCATCATATCACTTCATGCAATGTCTTCCTCCCGGTGAGGTCATTTTGCATGAGCAGACAGGCATCGTCAAGTCGCAGGTTTTGGTGCTACGAGCATACCTGCCTGTACCCAGCTCCGGGGGCAACCCTTGAGCTACATATTGGCCATCACCAGGCAACCAGAAATCCAGGCTGTTGGTGGTGGGGTTTCAGAAAGGAGTTGAGACGAACAGCGCGCATCACCATCACTTCAGTGGGCGGAGAAGTGCGTCTGGGGTCTTGGAGAACAAGTCTAATATCTCAGCGCGAAATGTCAGAGCCCAGATAGTCCGCGCCGGCCGCACAAGCTGAGGGCGAGAGTAAGGGTGCGGTAATAGTCACGACTGGGCTCTGGGGCCTTATGCCTGAGCAGTGTTTGGGGTCAGAATGATGGAAGGTTTTTCCTGCTCTTCATGCGGCATATACTACAGGCCCAGAGTCGCCCTTGATTTCGGGTCCACAGGTTTCTAAAAAAAAAAAATAAGACTTTTGACTAAGCAAGATTTGTCCGGCGGATGCCTCTCGGCCTGATCTCTCTCCTCACCTGCGCCAACGGATAGTTGGTTGGCTGTTCTGTTCTCTTGCTGACCCCAATCCCTAAACTTAGGTTTCCAGCGGTCCAAGCTACAACCCAAGTTGCTATGCTACACTTGGCCCTGTCACAGATCAAAATTACTGCACCCAGCAAATCTCCAGGCATGGGATCAGCCCTGGACTCCTGGTCTGGGCTAGGACTCTCCAAACACCAAGATATTGGCAAGGGATTTTATGTTTTGGATGTGAGTGTCTAATTACCTGATGATGGGCAGAACAAGCCAGTGTTCGCCAGACAAGTCGGAATAAGGAGAATCAGAGGAACGAGAGAAGCCCTTTGCAGGTCAGAGTTCAGATCACCCGTCGTCTCATCTAGATCTACTCGCATTCCTGATGTGTGGATTACTGGGCTTAGTTTAGAAGGGGATGCTAATTTTGGCGGCACATTTCTCTGCTTTTCGCCAGGGTTCTGTCGCTCGCGCGGGGGGAGACCGCCAAATCCTGGAATTTTTGGGCTTCCTAGAGCGAGACGCAAGGTGCACTCGGCATGAATGAGCCGACCGGGTCTAGCAGAGGAGACGAGAGAACAGGCCGCTTGCAACATGGTGGGCAGCATAGATAGATGGCAAGGTTTGGGGCGGAGTTGCTGGTATTTTCGGAATGGGCCAATCGATGGCTGCCAGGATGCAGAGGAGAGGATGGACTGAACTGGACTGGGGACTTACACAGGCCGGGGCTTCATCTCGAGAGATAAGTATCGAGGCCGGCCCCTCTCTCTGCACCTGTTCTTCCCTCCTTTCTTCTTCATCAGCTCGGCGCCCCTCTCTCTGGCTCTCTTCTGATTCCGTTCTTTTCCATTCACTCTCTTAATTCTTCTCTTCTTCTTAACTAGCAGCCGACTCCCGGCCTCTTCTGTCTTTAACTAGCTCAGGTGAGGGTGTGGTCGTCGTCCTCTCCGCTTCACCTCGCTCTGCACTGCCAGTTTCTTTTTTCACTTTTTTTTTTCAAATCTTTTGCCATTCTTTTTCTTTCATTGGGAACTTGTTCGTTCAGCATTTACTTTCGTGCACCCTTTTTCTTGCTTTCAGCATCTTCTGGCTCTTGGGCCACCACACCTGGTCTCTTCTTGACCGCCACTTACTGCTTTTTCAAGCGCTCTTTGATTCCGTCCGGATCGCCACCCACCCACTGCTTTGCCAAGCACCCCCGGCTCGTCAGCCAACCACTTTTCCGTAGCCCTTGGGCTGCAGTCTTTCTCTTCAGAAACCCCCACCCACGCTCTCGCGTTGACCGGCTTCTCCAGCCCCCTCCCACTCGACTATCGCTGTCGCCTCTTCGGCCTTGTGCCTCCCGCCTCTCGCTCCCCATTCCACTCGCTACCCGCATGAAGATCATGGCTGCTACTACTACGCCTCTGGCCCAGTTCACCTCCAGTCTCTGCCTCTGACTCCGCTTCGCTGACTCCGCCCGCCATCCTGGCCCATGCCCTCTCCTCCTACAGAGCTTGGGCTCCGGTGTCACCTTGCATGTCTCTTGGTAGAAACTCCGACTGCCGCCTGCGCAACATGGTTGGAACGATTATCGACAACAATGTTGCGTCCCAGGCCTATTAACGGCTGTCTTTGATTTCTTCGTGCCACTCTCGTTTCGCACTTGCTTGGTGCACGCCAGTTTTTGTCCTGAACGCTGCTTTTTCCCGCTTTGCATTCCCTGTTTTATTTCAGACCCTGGGCTCCGAGTTAATCGCTCACTCTCGCTTGCCTTAGGGTTGGTTCCCTGTTCACTCATTTCTGCGTTAGTTCGCCTGTCTGGGCGATCTTTAGACGGTTTACCTGGTGTTATGGTTGCTTTCTTTGCATTATTTTTTCTGCATGACAGTCATGTTTGACTCGTCGGTTGTCTTTTCTCTAGCGTTGCTTTCCATGGTCAATTAAACAAAGCAAAGCTTCTTGTTTCCGGTCCTCACACTGATGAATAACCCCTCAGTGCCTTTCTTTATGTGTGATCTATGTGACGCCACTTTTGGTAGAGGCTTGCCACTCGTAAGCCATGCTGTTGTAACTTCACAACACCGAAGCCAAATATCCAGAGCGGGGCAAACGTACAATCCTTATACTGTAGTCAGTTGATGTCGAGAGTCATGGACAGTCGTCTCCCCGTCAGGTTGTCTTGTCACCTTGGATTACACAGGCCATGCATCACACCAGGAACGGAATGCTCAGGATACGTATGTACAAGCCAGGCAGTGGCGAGGCAGCGGCCCGCTACATATATGTACATACATACATACATACATCACTACATCACTACATAAATAGCAGGTCTTTTCGATCGCTCAAGCGTCGCCTTCTTTTCATCCCACTTTGCCTCCTTGCAGACTGTATTAACAATAGTGATAGTTAGTGCTCACATTAGTACGACCTGGCGATGGTAACACAAATACCATGCTCTCATGTTGTTTCGTTGTGAATTATCTTACTTGGGTTCACTCGCGATGCTGTCTTAGCATGTATCATACCATTCATTTGCTGGTCCATTTCTATCCTGGGACATGGTCTGTTTTCTCCAAGTACCATGTAGTGAGTGGCCTGGGGCAGTCCAACATATGATGAGCCTTGGTCAACCAGACAAGACACCAAGGGGTTTTAATGCCATGGCATGCAAAAGGGCCAGACGGAGAACCGGTAAATGTGTGACTACTGACAAGATCAGCGACCTGGCCGAGCAGACTGAGAGTTTGTTGGTGAGCGGTTGATGCTATCGGGTTGGAGTTCGTTTAGTGCAAATAGTAACGGGCCGTGGGTGATTGGGTATGCTTGTATAGCGTGCTGTGAGTCTTTCTAGGGTGTCTCATACGAAAAGCGCCGTAGTGTTCATTCCACAGTCATCATTTCGCCGTCTTCGCTGGCCGTTAGGGTTTGTCCACATTGCATCTTGTTTCATCGGCCGCTGTTTTACCAAAAGGGGTTGGACAATAGCCAAAGCCCCACTTCCTCCTACCTGGCCCTTTTCTTGCTGCACGGCATTTTGTCCCCATTCCACCAAAATTAAAATTCCCCAGGAGCCTCTCTCTCTTTGTACAAGTAAGCCAGTATATTCTGTGTGCGTGCTCATGCTACAAGCCGGAGCTCCCCATAACAACCTTTGCCTTTTATTTGGCTTCCATTAATTCCACCGATTGCCGCGAGAGTTGGCCGCCAACCTGTAAATTTTCCCTTGGGCCTTTTTATCTTATCGAGGCTCTCCCCGTTTGCCCTCGACCACCTTTGATCTGGCTTCCCATTCTATCCCTTCCCCCGCCTTCTTATCGTCCCCAGGCTATTTGCTGCCCCTCCCCAGACGGCCTTTGCAGACCGCACCACCCACGGTCGTGATCTTGTTGGCCCTACGCCAACTTTGTTTCGCCGCCTGTCCACCGGTTTGACGCGCTCGCAGGAACTGCTTCACAATGTCGTCCTGGCAGCCGAATCCCGAGTCGCTGGGCCAGCTGGCTCAGTACCTCAAGAACTCGCTCAGCGGTTTCAACAAGGAGCTCCAGAACCAGGCCGAAAAGGTACGCTCCCATTGCCGCCCCCGCTAATCATCACTTGGTGCTGACCCAAAGCAGATGCTCGAGAATGCCATGACCTCTCCCGACTTCAACAACTACCTGGCCTACATCTTCTCCAGCCCCGAAACACCGCCCGGAACTAACCTATCTACCGAGGAGTTCTTCACTGTGCGCTCCGCCGCAGCCATCATGATCAAGAACAACATCCGGACAAAACACACCACCATCCCCGAGGCTAGTCTGTCCCTGATCAAGATGTCGGTCCAGATGGGTCTCCAAGACAAAAACGCCCTGATCCGGAACTACGCTGGAAACATCGCGACCGAGTACGTGCGTCGCATGGGCCTGTTTAGCTGGCCTGAGTTGATTCCCATGCTTCTGGGTATTGCTCTCAACGAGGGCGGCAGCACTCAGTTCTCCAACGAGGCCCAGGAGGGCGCCATGTCTGCTCTTGCCAAAATCTGTGAGGATAACACAAAGGCACTTGAGAAAGAACACGGCGGTGAACGCCCCATCAATGTCCTCCTCCCCAAACTGATTCAGGCCGCCAAGAGTTCTTTGACCAAGGTCCGCGTCGGCGCCCTGACCGCCATCAACGAATTCGTTCCCCGCAAAACCCAGGCCATGCTCAACTCGGTTGACGAACTGCTCAGCCAACTTTTTGCTCTTTCCAGCGACCAGAGCGTCGAAGTGCGTCGCCAGGTCTGCCGCACTTTTGTCTTGCTAATCGATGCTCGGCCTGACAAACTCCACCCCCATATCCCCGGCCTGGTTGAGTACATCATTAGCCAGCAGCAGAGCGACGACGAGGACCTTGCCTGTGAAGCAGCCGAGTTCTGGCTGGCTATTGGCGAGCATGACCACTTGTGGCAAGCTCTGACACCTTACATTGAAAAGATTATCCCTGTTCTACTGCAGTGCATGGTCTACAGCCCTGAGGAAATTGCTACCCTAGGTGGCGGTGATGATGATGAAGAGGAAGAAGACAGAGAAGAGGACATCAAGCCCGTTTTTGCCAAAAAGTCTCAAACTCGCAACATGAACGACGGTGGAGAGGGTGCAGCTGCCACCCACGCCTATGAAAAGCTAGCAAGTATGGAAGCGGATGATGACGATCTCGAAGATGGAGAGATTGAAGACGACGAGTTTGGTGGCGACGAAGACCCGGAAAAGCGATGGACACTGCGGAAAGGCTCTGCCGCTGCTCTGGATGTGTTTGCCCGCGATTTCCGCGACCCGGTCTTTGCCTGCACTCTTCCTTACCTCACTACCAACTTGAAACACGAAGAATGGCCTCATCGTGAAGCTGCTGTGCTCTCTCTGGGCGCCATTGCCGAGGGTTGCATCGAAGTTGTCACTCCCCATCTCCCCGAGCTGGTCACTTATCTCCTCAGCTTATTAAATGATTCTGAACCTGTTGTTCGGCAAATTACTTGCTGGACCCTCAGCCGCTTCTCGGGCTGGGCCTGTAACGCCTCGGACCCTAACTCGGTTTCCGAATACTTCCTACCTCTGATGGAGGGCCTGATGGCCCGCATGCTTGATCGCAACAAACGTGTTCAGGAAGCTGCTGCTTCGGCCTTTGCTAATCTAGAGGAAAAGGCTGGCAGAAAACTAGAGCCTTACTGCGAGCCTATTATCCAGCAATTTATTCGTTGCTTCGACAAGTACAAGACCCGCAACATGACCATCCTGTACGACTGTGTGCAGACTCTAGCCGAAAGCGTTGGTCCTCACCTCGCTCAGCCCCAGCTCGTCGGCCAGTTGATGCCAGCCCTAATCACAAGATATCAGGTCACCCCAGATGACTCCCGTGAACTATTCCCTCTACTCGAGTGTCTCTCGTACGTGGCCATGGCGCTTGGTGATGCTTTTGCCAACTATGCTCAACACATATTTGGTCGCTGTGTGACCATCATCCGCAGTAATCTCCAACAAAGCATTAATTCCAAAGCTAACCCCGACACCACTACTCCAGAAAAGGACTTCCTCGTCACTAGCCTGGATCTTCTTAGTGCGATCATCCAGGCTATTGATGCCAGAAAGGCCTCGGAGCTGGTTGGTCAGGACGAGAGACACTTTTTCGAGCTGCTCACCATGTGCATGAAGGACTCTGCCGACGAAGTTCGCCAGTCTGCCTATGCTCTCCTTGGAGATGGTGCCAAGTTCATCTTTCCCCAACTCTCCAAGTACCTGGATTCAATCATGCCCGTGCTGATCCATCAACTAGACCTCGACAATATTGTTGATGAGGACATTGAGAATGGATTCAATGTGATTAACAACGCATGCTGGTCAGTTGGTGAGGTTGCACTGCAGCTGGACGGCCCAGAGATGCTCAAGTTCTTGGAAACTTTGGCTCCTGCTCTTGTTGAAATCATTACCAACCCTCGCATCCCGCCCAACGTTGCTGAAAACGCCTGCATTGCTCTTGGTCGTATAGGAATCAAGAACAGCGAGGTCCTTGCTCCGTTCCTTTCTACCTTTGCCGAGGACTTCCTCGCGACTATGGAGGGTGTGGCTGCAGCTGATGAGCGCGCGAGTGCCTTTACGGGCTTCTCGCAGATTGTTGCAAAGAACCCCAAAGCCATGGAGAGCACTCTACTTGACTTCTTCAGTGTTATTGCTCGCTACCAGGATCTTTCACTGCAAAGCCCTGTCAAACAAGAAGTCCATGACTCTTTTGCCAACGTAAGCCACTCTACTCTATACTCTATGTTACACGAACAGTTTACTAACCTGCCGTAGATCATAAACATTTATCGCCAGATTATTCCCCAGTTCAACGAGTTCTTGGGTCAGCTCAAGCCACACGAACGTCAAAATCTGCGCACTGGTTATGGAGTCTAGATGGTGGTTTGTTTCGAGGGGGGATTTGTGATGTGTATGTAACATGACGATTATGAGAAAAAAAACAAAAGGAAAAGGGCCATGACGAGTTCACGATCAACACACTGTTTACCGAGGCCCATCTCGACAGAAAAGAAAACTCCCACGATGATGGAAATAGCCAAAGATGCCGCCTTGCCTTCTGAAGCCGGGAGTCGTGTTCCTGTGCTACTATCTTCACATATCTGTTGGCCATGACATGGCGGTTCATTTCTTTGGCTGCGCTTGTTGCTTTTTTTATTATTCTATCTTTTCTTACTTTGTTTTATTTTGGTTTATATTTTGGCTGCTAGCTCATCAACATCAAGATGGGGTTTCTATAGAAAGAGGCACTCATGCTCTCATCCGCCGCCCTCGTCTGCATAACACACACACACGCACACAAGCAGCGCGGGCATCTGAATCTGCCAATTATGGGGGAAAAAGCTTTTTTTTTCTTATTCTTTTTTTTTCTTTCCGCCGCTACGATGTATACCGAATTGGATTTCTATTATTTCCCTTGTTTTTTTTTTTCGTTCTGTCGTTGCACTATAGTAGGCTTGGATTCTATTAGAGAAGCCAAGCATCAGCATACTTGATTTGACCGTTGTTACTTTTGCTTACGAGACTATATTGGCTTCTAGGCGGCCTCCCGATTCATATTTATGCTTTTTATGAGACGCCTGTGCATGATTGGGGGCGACTATTGAGCCTTGGGGCATACATCTTGACCTGTCCTAATGACATGATGTTGATAATGGTAACCCTCGGTAATTAACCCTATCTAGTTATGATTCTTGACTAACACAGGCTCACATCCATCAATACTCTAAGACTAAACAAGATTTCATAACAGACAATTTATCACGTTCTAGAGAGACCCAAGACCCTCTTCTTAGTCTCTTGTCAATACCCGACCCCTTTTGGATGCAGAAAATGTCTCTGAAGAAAAAGAATGGCCCTGCTTCCACAAACAGCCCAGTCCAGAATGACATATCAGAGATCAAAGCCAGTCAGTCACTAGTCCATCTGCCGACTAGCTGAAGCCCAATCGACCTGGAAGGCTAATGCATACCTCTGGATAGAGGGGCAAGATAGAAAGGAATGGCGAGGAAACACGCCCCTGATTGTGAGCAAGTCCGAGTTTGCTGAATACGAGAATTCTGAGAGGGGCGGGCATGTGTGGGTGGGGGAGCGAGAGCATCGATTTGGTATGGGGATTTGCTTGGGCAAGAGAGCACCGAGGTTTCAAGAGCAAGGGGGCTAGCCGGCAGGTACGGCGTGAGCAGCTTTGCTCCTGTGAGTGTGCGATGAGAGGGTTGAGGAGAGAGATATGAAGGAGTTCTAGATGCGGCGGCTATCAGCCTGTACCGAGATGGATGGGGGCATACCAGATCTCTCGGCCCTTACCTCAGCCGGGGAGAAGTGAGAAGTAGGGGATACAGATGGTCGATCTACTGGCACGCTTGAAATGGGGAATCATCAGAGAGTGACGGAGACGGGTGTGTGTGTGGGAGAGCTTCTCCTATTCTCGCCTCGCATCGTGATCCACAGGCTTCCCAACAAAGTCCTATGCGTTTCCTCCCAAACTGGCACTAGCCTAGGAGCCAATTGGGCTGCAAAGAGGTTCCTGGTTCATATGGGCTTCGGCATGTGCTCTGTAAACACTCAAAGGTCAACGCCAGCTGTTTTCAGGGCTTAGAAGAGGAGAGTCAGGAGTCAGGAAACAAGCCTGAATGCCAGCAAAGCTTGGACACGCTGGATATACATGGAGGGGAGATAGCATAGAAGACACGGACGGCGGGATACGTGCTTCGTAGAGTGCGAGAGTAGAGAAGATGTGCAATAGGTGTATCAGCTAGCGAATCAGGACTCGTGGATGGTGTCGGCGGCTTGCCACTATGCATTCGTGCGTACAGATACTGACACATCATGCCCCATCATGTCTCTGGTTCCATCTGTTCTCCTTTCCCATATTCCTCTTTCGGGCGCTACCTGGCGGCGTCTCTTGGAAAGGAGATCAGGTCATCTGAAAAGGACCCAGAGGGAAAAAGGGCGAGCGTGTTTTTTCTTCCCGGTGGAACTGAAGATTTGCTTGTTCCGGTGCCATGTGATGCCCCGATACCTGTCCTGTGCTGGGCCTCGGAGTCTAGCACAGATGAACCATGGGCCCAGGCAAAGAACTGCTAGCAGGAGGTTCTTGGGGACTTGGGGCCATCATGAACCCAGGCAAGGAGACTGACGATGGTACATAGAAAACAGCCCAACTTGCCCTCGTTGAAACACTCCTACATAGGAGTATATTCTACTATAATGGACATCCAACAGCTTGTTTGGAAGTAAGTCAGTATCCAGTAGGGTGGAATTTCGATGTGAGTTCTTCACATCACAGCATAACAAAAAAGATCGGCTAGTTTTGCCCTAGAGGGCTTGTTTTGATTCGCTGAATACGAGGTTTCGCTGGTTCTATATCCAGTCACCCCCTAGCCCACAACTGAAAACTCTGCGCCAAAGCATACTACGCCGCTTCATGCCAGACCACAAGTGACGGAACTGCTAAAAGCTTGGCTCTGGGGAAGGGCCAGTCGACAAGTTGGTTCTCAGGCAACATGGAGTCTAACTGTAAAGCTGAGGGGCTCGTAGGCACTCAGCAATATAACAAGTTCATGGGCACTGGCCGAGAGCACAGTTGCTGTCGAGCCTCAGAATCCACCCCCGTAAACATGGCCCAGCCTTCCACTTGCTGTCTGTCATGCCAGAGCCTCAGGCTGCCAGAGTGTTACCCGTTGGCTTGTCACTCTTTATCCAGGGTTAAACCAAAGCACCTCTTTCTATCTGCATTGCTGTCCGCTGATGTGCAAATACTGGCGATCTGTCTCGCCTTGTTAGATCAAACTCGGGGGGCATTTCGAGAGCTACAAGGTACTTGGCATTCTATCTAAGCTAGCCAGTGTCTAGACAAAGAGTACCTGGTTCCACAGGTCCAACAGCTACCAGGACAAGCTCTCATGGAGATAGGCAAAGGAGAGCCCAACTAGTTCCTGAAAATCATTGGAGGCTGAGATGAGCCAGGATAACTACCCACAGCGAGCAAGTGATAGGTATGCAATTGCTCAGACTCATTAGCAACAGGCCAGGCAGCTGCTTCGACGTCAGGACTCGGGCCCTTTCCAGAATTAACATGTTGTGGATGCAAACATCCACTTCTATGATATTCAGAGACGGGATGGCGGACTTGAGCACAGGCTACATACAAGGACAAAATGACTGATGTTGTACTGATGGTGCCCTCAACCTTTCTGTAGACGCTGGTGGGGTCTCTGGCTGTCCTGGTCCATCACCCAAGAGCCAAGACGCAGACACGTGCAACAGAGGGGAGAGGGGCGCGTAAGAAGTGGCAAGTGAGTGAGTGAAAGCAAGCACAGGTCGCTGAGGGGCAGGCGCCTACTTGAGAATCATGTATATCTATCTGAATGTGCGCAATCAGGATTCATCGGCGGGTGGGCGACGCCGAGCTCGTCCGTCCACCTGCTCGCTCGCCTGGCTCTGAACGCATCTCCACGAGGCTTCGTGATTTTACTTGGCCTTTTCTATCTTTCTGGAATGAGCCTTGTTCAAAAGCACGGGCAAATCATCATCCTTCTACACTGGAAGAGGGATAGATGGAGAGCAAGGAATACCAGCCCATATTTGTCTGTGTCCTTATTATCTCGTCCTCTTCTAGTTCCGTTTTATCATGCAAGGCAAGGCAGCCTGCCCTCTATGCTTCTATCCATACAAGCAAAGTATGTGACTATGTATGTATAACTACCATATAGTCGACGTTCTTGTCACCACAATAGGAGAAGGAAACCTAATCTAGTTCCCAGGCTAGGGCCCATAAAACAACACACGGACTATATCCCCTTCTCTTCCTTCTCATTCTTCTTTGGCTTGTTTCCACTTCATATCTTCTCCCCCCCTGGTCAAGAAATCTCGTATTCCCCAGCCCTATTTTACAGACAGCTATCGGGCGGTAAAGCATGTTGTGCGCCGCACTCATCGTCGAAAGCAGCTGCTCTGAGCAGAGAAATGTGGATGCCCACAACATGCAGATGTGGCTGGTCAGCATAGAATGGCTGCACAATAAGAGGATGTGTAGCTCGAAGCATACGGCCTCCTGGAACAGGTCAATCGAAACACTGCAGTGGCAGCTGTCAAGACTAAAAGCAGACCTTCTTCCTTCTCTCTTAGCTCACAATTAATGACGTAGATGGCTGGAGCTGCCCCGGGAGATCTCTGGTTCGTGAAGGCGGAGTTTGGCCATCGTCAAGCCGGGCACTATTCTCGGGGCTTTGAAAGCTAGACCGAGGGCAACGCCTTATATTTGTGGCTCCTCTGGTTCCTGTCTCCTCTTCTTTTCCCTCCTGTCTCCTTCTCTTCTCTCGTTGACGCCTTGCTTTGACTCCTGTTCACTTTCTACGCCTAGCTCATCTGTCTGCATGTCCCTGGCTTGCACCAAGTTGAGGTTGAGCTTAGACCTGACAACCATAGTATACAAGTGCACGCATAGCAAACATCAGCACGGATTCAAAGACATCATAGAAGGCAAGCGGCAAACTCTCTCTGTCAAAATGTTCTGTACGCGAGTGAGGAACCGAGAGCTTCTCTTCTGATTGGCCTGGCCTTTGATGAATGTGGCATAATAGAAGAGGTGCCTTGAAAGGCGAAAATCAGTGCGTTTTTCTCTTTCCTCTCTTTAGCAACTCCTATAAGGCCCATAGGGCAGATGCTGTTGAGCCCGAATATGATGTGCAAAAGCGAGCGGGAGGAGAAAAGAAAAAGAAACGGCACTATGGAATCGGGTTCCACAAGCCGGCTTCATGGCGGTTTGGAATTGGGGAGGGGGGTCCGATTGGAAGCATAGACTGTTGCTTCTTTCACAGAGTAACTACATGTCGGTTCTGCTCATGCTTCTTCTCTGTAGAGGTGTCTCGCTTCCAGTCTCTTCCCTCCACTCCCGCCCGTGGTGCGGTTGTAGAAAGGCGGGCCTATCTTCAAGATTCGACCAGATGCAACAAGCCACTGACTGCACCGTGATCATAAGACAACATGAAAAGAGGTTCCAAAAATAGATCTCTCTGCCCGTGTCTCCGTTGAGCCCATATAGTACTCTTACAGCTATAGTTTGCATCAGGAACTTGGGGGTCAGGCTCACCACCTGGCCAACTCTCTTTCTTCCTTGGAATCCCAGCCTCCGTCAATCCTAGTTCCACAGCACGTCATGGTGGCAACAAGAGAGCAGAATACTTGGATATCGGGACGGACTCAACCAGGGCCTTGGGGTGACAATCTATAATGCTGTCTTCCGGCGGCTGTGGTGGCTTTGTCTAGGGCTTAGGCTTAGACTTTGCGCTACCGTTATGGTTTCTTGTCTCTGCATAGTGGTCCATGAGTCTATTTTATTACTGTCACATTCCATGAGGCAGCGCTGGCCAGTGCAAACCTGTTATTAACTCGCTGCACCGGACTCTATTTCGCATTTTATGACAAAAGGAGGCCCATCAAAAAAGCACTTCGCCATGACATTAGCGGGCACGCCAGACGGCACTCATAGCGTCCCCCCTCCGCGCATAGACCATCGGGGGTTTCAATACAACTCCGACGTGTGTATGTCCTTCTACTATGACTAAGGGGCAGAGCTATTTGATTGTTTGTTGCTAGTGAGCTCCTGATTTTGTTTTTCTCTTGTCACCACTGCTGTCGTTGTCAGAATCCACTTGGCTATGGACGTCCACTCTGCTTTGCTGTTTGGCACTTCCTCTGGTCCTTCGGCTCTGGTCGGCTTATGTGTGATAGACAAGCAAACGCTTTGAAGATTACACTTTTAGCAACGATTTGCCTTTGCTGGGTTTGATAACTACTATGCCAACTAACTAGGTTATCTTGCATGGTAACTGACTGTCTCGGCCTGATTGTCTTGGTGCTTGATTGTCTCATCTCACCAAGCCAAGCCAAGGCCACATGAAAGCCAAGTGCTATTCACAAGTTGTTAACTAACGAGTTAACTAGTATGTACATATGTATGTATGTACATGCGCTCCAATCTTGACCTTAGCTTCTCATGCATGGCTTACTTGATTTTCACCTCTGCGCACAAACACACTACGACCACCTCGCGCCAACGTCCGACGAACATGGAATCCCACGGTGACTTGTCGCCATAAGGCCTGAAGCAACCATTCCATTGGCCTGGGTCGTAGACGGCGCGGAATATCTTCCGAGTGCTTCCAGGAAATCACCATCTCCGCATGGCGCCACGCTGTATACACTGACCTGTGCAGCCAAACTCGACTGATTTCTTTCTGTCTTTCTGTCTGTATAACCTATTTCCTTTACACGGAAAAACTCTCGTCGATGTGGTTTCAATTGTTGGGGTGAACGGCCTGGAAACTCAATACCGTTGCTTTAGGGTTTAACCCAGGGACACAGCCTGCTGTGATGCATGGAATCTAACGGATCGAGGCTGGTTGTGCAACTACCTCCACTCTGCCCAGCCGGGAGAGGGAGGTTATAGCCGTTTCGTTGAGCGGCCTAACAAGAAAGTTTCCGCCTTTTTTTTCCTTGTCTCTTTCCTCTTCTTCCATTTTCTTGGGGAAGCTACTTGTATGATTCTTGTGTTCCAGCAAGGCCTCGAGAAGCGGAATAGAAAAAGGGCAGGTAATTGCACGTACAGATGTGAGATGGTTGGCCATTTGCGATGTAGATAAACAGACGAGGGCACAAAGGATCCCGAGAGAAACAAGTCTGTAGCTAAGAATAGCATCTCAACTTTTCACCCCCTACCCCTCCCCCCCACCCCGTACTCCCCGAGTCCATCCCTGCATGCAACCGCCAAGTCACCGGCACCTGGTGCAAATCCTAACAATGGACGGTGCAATTTTGATATGGGCTGAACACTGAGTACCACTACATCCAAATACACACACAAAGCCTGCGAGCAAATGCTACTGTTGCAACTGCTTTTGCTGCTGCTACTTGCTCCCACGATGTACACCCGCAGCCTCCTGGCCGTTATGTTCTGATGTAGCAAGTCGAGGTCCTTTTTTTTTTTTTTTTTTTTTTTTTTTCAATGGGCTTTCACGCCAGAACCGCAACCCATGCCCGCACTTGGTCTGTCCAAATAAGCGGCGAACGGATGGGCGGCTGACCAAGAACTATTGGGTATTGGTAATACATGTATACCGTGCTTGGGACAGAGACTGACCACCAAATGGCCGGACGGAGAAAAAAATGTGAAGCTGGGATCCTACAGAGAACATGAAGTCTTTATAGAGAGAACCAAACCAAACTCGCTTGTAGCGGGCTCCCGTCATGCCAGAGCAACAAGCGAAGTTGTTTCCCCGCCGTCAGACCCTGGTTGTTGAGCGAATGGGGACATTGGACAAGGGAATTAAACAGGGTTATGCATCTCTCCCTTAGCAGCTGGCACGAGGAACCTTTGTGCAAGCCATCAAAAGAAGAGAGAAGAATATGCATGTATGGCACAGAAGTTTCCGCAAGCGAGAGTCGGACCAGATGGGAGAAAGGGCAATGGGGAGAAGACCTCGACTGCAAGACCATTTGCACACACGCAAATACATGGCTACCATTAACTATAGTTGTATAGTTGTGACTCTTCATACTTTCACACACCCTCTCTCATTTAGGGTTCTATTAATCCGTGCTCTTCAAAATGCCCATTGCGTTGTTCTACATCTCGAATGCCAAGCAGCCTAGGAAGAATCACCAGCATCCCGTGAGAACCAACAAAACGAGGATTAGGGAGCCAAGTCATCTCCGGCCCGGGCTGCTAGTGCCCAAGTAATGACCCCGAAATAGCATACTTCTCGTCTTTCTCCTTGTCATTGTCCCCGTCCTCCTCTCCGAGGAGTCTCCCAACATCCACACTGGACTGGTAGGGCCCTGGGCGTCTCTCAAAGTTAGCGGTTTCTAGAACAATAAGATCGACGTTTGTGTGGAGGGTCGCGTCGGCCTTATCACAGGGGCTAGCATATTGGCTCCTGGCCATGGACATGTAACACTGATGGACTTGATTGCAGTGCATCCATCACAAAGGCCCATTTCAAGCCTGATCGGCCATGATTTGGCGTCGGCACAAGAATATGCGTGAGCAGCAGCGTCCAATAAAAGGGGTCACAATCAAATCAACTTCTGGTCCCGGTCTTCCAAAGGCCTATTATTGGCATATCAAAGCAAGGGCCTTGGGCTATCCCAAGACGTTTTTTCTTGGGTCGGGGCCTGTGAAGTTAAAAAGAAGGTCTCCGATGAGCGTCTTGCCCTGGCGAATCGACCAACTTTAATAAAATGTAGATCAGCAGGCCGCGGACGGTATACGAACTTGTGAGTCTTGAGCCTGAACGTGCAGTGTCTGTGTACATCTGCAATACTGACGAAAAGTGCGTTGTTGGTCGTGTTTGTGCGCGTATTCACGATTCTCTCTTAATCCCTAACCACAACATCTATGCCCATGGCCTGACTTCCCGGCATTTGCGCGTGCACCTGTAGTGTCTGTTCCTCCACGGCCCACGCGTGACCTCAACGCCCAAGGGTTTGATTTGATGCTGGCTACAGCGTGATACAGAAAGCAGAGCCCCCATGGAAGAACCAGCCATACCAAGTATACACTGACAGATGAAGCACACAGCGCTCACAGCGCCGAAAAGGAGAGAGGTGGGAGGGGTGGCGTCGCGTCGGATTCCAGGGAAAAGAAGAATAAAAGGAGATGTGTGAAGCATCGTTGAGAGATTCCTTCAATGCCGTGATCTACAGTCTCACGAGCGAAGAAACTGCACAGAACCATTCCTGAAACCTTAGCCCAAGTGTTGACGATGGCCAGAGGGTGTCAATCTGGTGCAGCCCCCAACTCCAGACCATCACAGAGCCTCAGCAGTGCCGCGTCTTGGGCTTCCGAGGCTTCCATCAGTACCAAACAGCCCTTCCCAGGGGTCACACGGCAGCATCTGGCAGTCTCCAGCTGTTGTTTTTTTCTTAGCCTTCGAGATTCGAGCAGCAAACATGTTTCTCGCACATCTGTTTTCTCTCTTTTCCCTGGCCCCCCTCCCCCCTTTTTAATTACGTGGACGGCATCAACACACCACGCAACCGGCTTCTTCGCAGGCTCCGCAGCTGGGAAGGGCGGCGGGCTTTTGTCCCGTGCTGAACGTCCATGCAGTGTCACAAAGCGCTGTCGCTTCTTCACACAAAGTCAGCCTCAGCTTCTGAAAATACAACCCGTCCTACGACATGCTGGAATACACAAGGCACAAAAACGGATGCACGGAGTTCTCAGGCCGGCAAGGCCACGGCTGTGTATAATTCAGCAGATAACTAAAGTACAGTACATACAGCCATACAGCCTAGTTTGTACAATCATGTAACTACATAGCTATGTAATGTATGTGCATACAGCTACGGCTACAGCTAAAGCGGGCTGGACGGGACGCAACAATGATGTCGGCCTGCAGCTTGCGTTATTCCCGCTGACTCCTGTGTCCACTCCGTGTTCCTCAGCCGCTCCGGCTGTCTTACAGCTAGACCTTGCTACGTACCTAATGCCGAGAAATGTGTGTGCGAGAGCAAAGGAGCTGGAAACGCTATGTGCTAGGTTTATGTCTCAACTTCTCCCGACCAGACTATTTGTTATATGGACAACATCGCATCGGTCATGGGTTGTTGGACTGTCGTCGGGTATAGAGCCTCCATTCCCTACCCAGGGAATCGAAGAGGTTAGGCTTCTATTTTCAGAATCAAGCTAGGTCTCCGCTGTGTTGTGAGCCGTGGTCAAGGCAGACACCGCCAACCGTGGACAAAGCTGGGCGGGAGCCATGTTGCGAACAGGGAGTACCCTGGGACCAAAGCGGATCTATTAGTAAAACAGGCAGTTTGGCCTCTAGCTTGCAGGCCGTTTGTCACAGATGAGACAGCACAAAGGTACTTTTTTCTTGTGCCCACCAATTTTCTCCCTCTCCCTCGAAGTAGCCTCGGTTGTTTTCTACTTGACCATGTGTGGGCTCTCTGATGTGAACACTCGCCAGAATCTATACAGTAAAGCCAGCTTATATCATCCTGTCAGGCGTGGGAAAGAGAACATGGGTTGGATTGTTGACATGAGCTCAGAAAGCAGAAGACACCAGACTGTTCACCCTGCACTACGGGGGAGGGGTGTCTCAATAACAACTTCTCAAAGGGGGATGTGATTGTGCTACCAGTACGGCCGTTCTACCTGTACTTGTATGTAGACATCTATGTACACTTACAAGCTCTATTGCCGCTCCTGGTGCCAACACTAGCCTTACAGACTCTGTAGTTTGCTTGAGCCGATACTCTGGTTGTAGGGAGCAAAGGGGCAACTTAGTTCCTTGTTTTAGCCCCCACAACTTGAAGTATGTTTGTTCACTTGTCCCAGTTATGATATCATAGCTGCGAGTTGAGCAAGTCTAGGAAGACTATCACATGCAATATATCAACTGCGGCGGAGAAACTGTGTTGATGATGTTTGTTGAGGATATCCTTGAACAGTTGCACTTGTATATATATAGTGATATATGTGTATGAATGCGTAGTCACTACGTACGTGTTTTTGCTTGGTCTCTCATGCCACAGTATATGTAAATCTCACTGGTCCAATAGCGCTTTTCTTATGCTGCCAGTCCACGCCTCCAAAACTAATGCCATTGTGCAGTTGATTCGTTGGGGGTCTTACAGTAAGTCTGAGAATCATACTATGCCTGAGCTCTCTCTGGCAATACTGTTCAAGTACTTGTAGACGTCAAAGATAAAACAATAACAAGTCCCTCCGCTTGTCAGAGGAGGAAGTCATCTTAGCGGGGACCCACAGTATCGGACTCGGGGCTCAAGATAAAATACGCCGGGCCTCTGTAGTGGTCCCATTTCTCCTCGGACTTTTGTAGCCGAAACTTGCGCATATAGAAGAGTTTGCGGAGAGGAAAAAAAACACCCGGCTTTCTGATTCCTTTTCGCCGAGTTTGCAGGGGTTGCCGCGCTAAACAAGTCCCATCACAGGCAAAAAAAAAAAAAGTGCCCAAGTCTAAAGTAACTATGTACATATGTGCGACTTAACAGCAGCGAAACAGACTTCTAGCGACTCTGGATCCGCACGGCTGTCGGGACCTCTGTATAACTAACCTTTTTAAAGTATGCCCCTCCCCTCTTGCTTTTCTTCTTCTAGTCAGGGAGAGAAAAGAAACCTATGGGGCTCCTCCCACTCCAAAAAAAAAAAAAAAAAAAAAGAAAAAGAAAAACTCTTCTGCTTAGCACCTGTACAACTACGGCTCTATTCCCCTTTAGCCTGAGAGTTAAAAAAGCCCACCTCAACCTGCCCCTAACAGTGAAAACATAGGAAAACTAGCACAGTAAAGATTACATAAAAAGCCTTGGCACCTCCAAAAACTCAGATATGAGCGGCTTCGTGAAGTATAGGCGCCTCTCTGCTTTCCAACAATATAACCGCCATGGACTGTTTTTTTTTTTTTTTTTTCATGGGGTGGATGCTGTCATAGCCAGGCTTGTTGGCTTCGCTTATCTCTTCTGGGACATGGCCATTCAAGGGAAAAGACAGGATATGTAATACATATGCAGCTATTGTACATGTGTACACATATGCATGGAATGCATTGTGGATGCAACATGTATCTGGTCTTTTGTTAGTTAGTTACTACATACATGCGTTCCGTAGGCAAGAGCCGCTTACTATGATGGGCTGTCCCGGAACTAAGCCAACAGCCCAAAAGGAGCCAAAAACAGCCCGCGTGAGGTCAAGACATACTAACCACAACTTAGGTAAGAGTCGAACGACTTGAGGGAAACAAATTGTCTTGACTATCTGGATATGGGTTAGGCTCTGGATGTCGGCATGGCTGTGTCTGCGAGAGCCTGAAAACTGGCTCTCTGGACCGGACCGTAAGTCGCCGGTATGATTCAATTCAATCTTGCCCATCGGCGCGCCATAGAACTCGATCACATTTTCCCTAGAGAGGAGAAATCGGCCTTTTCTCCAAGGGACACTAATCCCCGTCCGTCGATGGGCTGTTACATCGGGTCCATGACTTCATTTTCTTCCTTCGCGCAGGCTTTTTTTTTTTTCTTGAGCCATGCTTCGCCTCACTGTCCGACACACAGCGCAGAGCCCCCCCCCCCCTCTTCGACCTGGCCTGCAGCCGCCCGCCCTTCTTCCCAGTCTTGTGGTTCCACCAGAACCCACAAGAAGCCTGTTGCACCGTGATTCAGGCCCATGGGCGGGGTGAGCAGGGACACCAAGTTGCCAGAGGCCTTCACCTGCGGTTGTTGCACAGCACAGCAGACGAATCATGTCTACACTGCATAGCATTGTCGATGGGCTTATTGGCATTGTGAGAGATGGGGCTGTTATATGTACAGGCTGTGCGAGTTTGCTTGGCTTGGCTCTCTCATGTACTGTGACGGTAGCTGGCTATTCTGGGAAGCAGGCGGAGTACTTGGACCAGGACTAGTGAACAACAAGTTGAATGGCTATGAAGCTTCATGAAACCTCATGAGAGCAGTGGCTTGCCAGGGGGGCCTCGACAACAAGGAGGGCCTGCTTAGCAAGAATATGAAACTTCCATTTGGAGTAAGTAGGCATATGGGCATCGGCATGGCAGGTTGATAGTCTCTTTTCGGGGCCATTCTGTATGACCATGTGCAACCAACTATCATTACATGTAACTAGTCAACCCGCGCATGTTCACTTACCAGTACAAACACATTTGCGTCCAATACATACGAGAAGCGAATACTGCGCAGTTATTTATACTTGCACCTGTACTGTGTATGTACTATCTGATATTTTCAGTCTGTTGCCTTTCCAGCTCCATCATGGCCTGGTGCCGCTCTGGTTTTGCTTCCATTCCTCGCTTTGGAGATTCAAAAGAGACGCAGCCAAACCCAGGACACCTGCTCTGGGTCTGGTTCTTGTTCTTGTTCTTTCTTGTTTCCTTTTGCTGCGGTGCCTCGCCCCCCTGCCCCCACAGCCCCTGTCCATCCAGTTTCTTCCTTCCCTTGTTCCTGCTGTTCCCTGCTATGGGGAGAGGGGTGTGTGTTTCCTGTGTTCTGTTCTTGGTCCAATGTTTATTTTGCCCATGACCAACAGCGTAGCAGATTTGTTTGGACTACACCAAGCCTCACGTTCTGGCTGCATGTCCACATGTACACATCTTTTTTCCTCATGTAACTAGTTAACTAGACAACCAGCATGAATGTTTGCGTCTTTCTCTTAAGCCCGTGGCAACAGCTTGAGGTTGCCCGACCTCGGCCCCGAAATAGTACCTCTTTCCCCGGTTTCTGTGGTGGGTATCTAAAGCAATTGCCCGCCGCCACTCAAGGCAGGTGCGTCTGTCGAGTCAATCGAGTCAATGGAAAGTCTGAGAGCGCCCTATCGCAACTTGGAGGCAATTGCCCTTTTCCTCCATCTTGACGTGACAGGCAACTCCACATTCGAGTCCGACGGCCCATAAAAAAGTAGAAAAAAAAAGAAAAAAAAACAATACCCAACATATAGGGTTTGTAGGATGATAAAACTTCTTTTATTTTCCCTCTCCTTCATTTTGTTTTCTTTGGAGCTTATAGCAGCAAGAAAAAAAAGCCCAACACCGAATAGCCGACTATTGATCCAGGGCTCTTTGTATCCTTGCAGTGTTTAGGGATTTTTGCCAGCCCCAAATTGGCCTAACCCTTAAGGTTGAGGTGCAACAACAAAGCAAGCACCAAACCCAAAAAAGAACAACAGGAAACACTCCTTAGACTAGGTTTTTGCATGTCAGTCAATCTCTAGCCTAAAGGAACAAGAAGGACGAAAAGGAAGAGAAAGAAGAAGAAAAAAGGCCTTGGTTGTAGCATCTGGTGGTCTTTTTGGCCTGGAAACCAGGCTAGTTTGCAGGTATTTGGCTGCTTCAAGTATGCATGCATGCATTAGTTAGTTAGTACATACATGCATACATCCATCGTTGCATATCATAGGTATCATCACCTCGGGCCGGATCTTTTTTGGTTGGTGGTGGATACACTAGAAAGGCTTCATTATTTTGTCACAATCAGATCATGTAAGCCTGTCAGCATGTGTTGTGTGTGAAAGTGTGAGAGTGCCTGTAACTATGTATGTATGCATATTTGCACAATCACTTAGTTCGCTACTAGCTGGGACTTGTATGATTGCCCTTATATGACCAATAGGGCTGGTCTTACATATTCTTTTCTTCTTCTCAGCGGCGGGATTCGCTTTTTTTCGCCTGAACAATACAAGTACTACACATAACTATGGGCAGGTTGCCTGTAAAGGTAAACGAACTTGGCCCCGTCCGGACATGGTTAGGTTTTAGCTGGAAAGAAAGACAATATACGGCTATGATGACGGACGGCAGGGGCGGCCTATAGATTCAGGGCTTGCCAGGTTTAATATCAAGTGGCCCAAAAATATCTCTGACAAGGAACCACAACACAACTGAACCGCGACTAACTAACCAAGAAAAAGGGATAAGGTCTGCCTGGCAAGGAAGGGGAGGCTTTCAACGTCATTGGCTTGGAGCTGCCTCATGCTATTTGTACTAGAAGGACTCAAGAACAAGATAGCCCTCCAGGAATGTGACGTTCCAAAGTCTGTGAGGCAAACAATACTAGCGAGAAAGTCGACCGAAGAAAGTTTTTTTTTTCATTGCTTGGCTTGGCCTCGGACTATGGAGTTATGAAGTCACCAAGTGGAGTATTTACTTTTGCATGTATGAGGAGCCTCTATTAACCTGATACTTTTGACATTTTCATCATCATTTTTTTTCCCGACTGCTTGATTCTGGGGGCATGCAAATGGAGCGCGTTTAGTGGTAGTTGGTGTTTCTCCACAATTGGGACGGAAGAGTGGATGGAGGATGAGGAGAAGAAGAAGAAGAAGAGAAGATAAGAGAAGAGAAAGGAGGGGAGGCAGACTAACGGGATGGTCACTGGATGAGGGACGAGCGCAAGAAGCAGTGATAATGCGCTCTCTGTAATGTCTATATTTACAAGCAGCAAATACTACCAATGTAGACCCCGGGTCTTGCACGGGTCTCCTTGGTCACGCTCATAGTGGTTGGTACTTGTCTGAATACTGGTATACTGTCAGTTCTCAGCTCGAAGTGCCTTATCAGAGAAAGAGGAGAGAAGGGAGAAGAAGCCTTAAAGGGGGTGCAATTGCAGTCGTTTGGAAGAGGGAGCAGGAAACCCAGATACAATCGATACGTTTGAAGCGTTGAAGCCTTTTTTTTATATATATATATTTTTTTACATCATCAGCTTGGTCCCATGTCAACAACTCCACACCCATCTGCTCCTCTGGCTCTTTGCGTCTGAGCCCCAGCATACAGCATAGACATGGGGACATGGGAAAGAAACACCAACTCCGCCTGGGAAGAAGAAAGAAAAGCAGAAGCAGGGAAGCGCGCCCACACTAACAGCCCATGCACTACGCCAACCCCAGCTTGTTACGACCACACCTCCCCCGATGGACCGATGCTCAACGGCCCCATTGTCCCCTTGTAGCCTCTTCACAGCAGGCCACTCACGAGCTGATTCACACAGGGTCCTGATGCGCAGGCTAAAATTTACACCACGTCCGTCTCTTCACCAGGCCAGTCCTTTCTTGGTCGTTTTCTAATTGTCAGAGGGCTGTGTCTCTACGGGGCCTTTTTGCTTGGGTTTGCACGTTTCGTTCGTCTGGTCTGAATGCAAAAAGACAAAGCCGCAGGAGTTGATGCGAAGCCAGGGCCGACATGAACGCGGCGAATCTGTTGCTGGGCGATCCAGAAGATACTGTTCTGTGCAGTGGCAGAAGTGTTATTTGCCTGACAAGCTTCCCTTGGGTGTTATGGAAACAGTGCGGCAAGCCAGCCAGCAAAAATCAGACAGGCTCAAAATACACATAGTTATCAGCTTGATATAGTTAACTAATAACAAGACCTCCAAGCAAAAGCAATGGCAGCATTAGAAAAAAAAGCAAATTACCAGTAATAAAACGATGAAAAAAGGGAAGGTGTAAAAAAAGAAAGGTAAGCACCTTTCTGACTCGTCCTGAATGACTTGAAGGAAGGAACAGTTGTGGTAGCAGCAGTCGCAGTAGTTGCTAGCTGTGGTGGCAGTAGCTGCGGGAGTGCAAAGCGTGCCGTCCAGGAAGGAGGACAAACAGACAGAGCAAGTACCTTGCACGGCTGTCCATTCGCTGGTTCTTGCCTTTCCTTGTCAGTTATTGCCAGTATGTTCATGCTGGGCCATGGCGACTGCTCTTTTATCCTTTTAACTGTTTTATTTTCTCTCCTGTCATTTTCTTTGGGCAACTGCACACATAAGAGCTGGGTCTTGCCCATCCCACAATCGATCTTTCCCTTCTCGTTCCCTCCTCCTTCCCCTATCACCATTTTCATCTCATTGGCTCCAACCACATTCGCTTTGTCACTTACATCAATTTTGATACTTGAACGGCTCTTAGTTCTAGCTTCGTTCTGAGCTCTTATTATTTATTTTCCCTTTGCTACTCCCAACCTTTTGAGGAAGTCCTCGTCGACTCCTGTCACTCGCTTGAATAAAAAGATCCGAAAAAAAACACACTCCTCCTCTCACCTCTCCTCCCCACGAGTTTTGTTCATCTCGAGCCAAATATCGCTGCGTCTGCTATTGCTCTCACTCTCCGTCTGTGGGAATATCGACCGGTGCCATTTTGCTCACTCCTCCGCCTCTCGAACGCGCCCTAAAGTCTCGTGCAGATTCTTGCCGTAAAGCGCAGTTCTTTTTGCTCCCATCTCAGTGTCCTCACAGAAGCCATTTGCTTGGTTTTTGTGCACGCTCAGAGCCCTTCTCCCAGTTTCGTCTGAGAGAATCACCAAATGTCTCGGGATTCTTATTGAACAGCTTCTTTTGCTATTCAGTAGCCCACCACACTCGCTTGAAACCTAAACACCCCCCTAAAAACAACAAAAAAAACAAAACTCCTCCCCCGCCTTGAACGGTACC
Organism: Berkeleyomyces rouxiae; assembly: GCF_048999995.1. NCBI lineage: Eukaryota > Fungi > Ascomycota > Sordariomycetes > Microascales > Ceratocystidaceae > Berkeleyomyces > Berkeleyomyces rouxiae. The sequence continues at coordinate 943,991 of NW_027396497.1, read as the reverse complement.
CGAAGCTCCACGACCCAAGATTGCTGCTCTGAGATAATCTTCACCATTCTGGATATTTGACTTCACTTGAGTTGCCGGCGTCTTGCAAAACCATACGCTCGCTACCAACTAAATCCTACCGGAAGAGGAAGTCTGAATAGAGCTAGCTCGCAGACTTATATCTTAGTTCCGCGCTACAGTCTTTTTTTCTTTTGCTTCTTTTTTGCCTCTATCCAGAGTCATCGTAGTCTAAAAGCTTCATAAGGCCGTTCGTCCCACGTGCTGATTGTCCGTCCAGCTCCCGCTCGACCTTTATCTTGACTTCTCTCGCTCCCATCAGCAACGCCCTCACCTCGTTGCTGATCGTGTACCTGTTTGCCTCTGCTCCCCCCCGCAGAACTCCCGCCTAATACACTCGTTTGCCCTGTCAAGAAGATCTGCCGGACGTTGACCTGATATCAAGTCAACATCAGCCTCTTGCCCCCTTCGTTTCTCTTGACTACTTCGTCCTCTTCTCATTCGCTCACAATGGCCGGTCCCGGTGGTGGTCCTCCTCGCCGCAGGTAGGCGCCCTTTGATACCCTCCCCTCCTCATCGTCTCGCCTTGTTGACTAACACATTCTCTAGCCACACCAAGTCCCGCAAGGGCTGTGACGCCTGCAAGCGTCGCCACATCCGCTGTGATGAGACCTTCCCGCAGTGCCTGAACTGCACCAAGCACAAGATCCGGTGCCCGTACAACGACATGCCCATTGACCGGTCCAGCTCCCCTGACAAGGGCGGCCTGGTGTGGTCCGATGACGTGATCAAGGTGGCCGACCAGTGGCTCGGCACTCTGGCGTGGCCCTTCCCCATGCTCAGCGTCTTCAAATACGTCGACCCCAAGAGCCTCAAGCTGGACGATTTGCGCCTGCTGTGCCATCTCTGCCTCGTCTGCAGCGAGCTGGCTTCGCAAAACAACCTTGGCCTGACCGTGTGGTCCAGCCAGATGCCGGATATCCTCAGCTTTGCCGCCGTGCATCCGTTTGTCATGAACGCCGTGCTGGCCTTTGCCGCCACGCACATGAGCACCATCCAGGACTCGCCGGCCATCCGCAACATGGCCTTTGCGCACCGCGGAAAGGCTCTGAAGGGCCTGAGCGAGGCTCTGCAGCTGTTCAACGCGGAGAACTCGGACTCTGTCCTTGCGGCTTCGGTCGTGCTTTCGTGGCAGACTACTGAATGGTAAGTCTTGTGTAGACTGCAGCGTCTTTTCCGTTTTCTTCCTGCTAACACACGCACAGGCGTGACTGGTCCAAGCACATGAATGGCACGCTCTCGGTAAGTATTCTCCGACTCGTCCACTACAGTGCAGCCTGCCTAACACGCCTAGATCATCGACCTCATGCGCAAGGGCAACTTTGTCTCCAACTTCCAGGCCTTCATCGACGACCAGCACGTCACCACGCTGGCGCCGCCCTCGCCGCGCCCGGACCACAAGACCACGCAGCCCGAAAAGGAAGACATGGAGGTGCTGCAGCGCACTGTGCAGCAGCTGCAGGTGCTCGAGGCCCACCTCAAGAACACGGGCATGGATCTCAAAGACGTGCAGAACCTGATCAACTTTGTCAAGAATGCCCGCAAGGCAAGCTCGTCGGGCATCACCGTGCAGCAGCAACACGAAAAGCTGGCTCCGCTGCGCACCTGGCTGTTCTGGCAGCCGCTGCGCTACCTGAGCTCGGCCAACTCGTCGTATACCGGCCTGGTCATCATCTCGCATCTGTACTCGGTGGCCCTGGTCATGGAGCGTCTGTTCCCCGACATTGGCGCCGGCTACTTTGGCAGCCTGACCGTCAAGCCCATTCTGGAGATGAACGAGCGCGTCTACCACGCCGCGGCCTCGGGCGACGGCTCCGTGGCTGCTCTGCTGACGCTGATGCGCGGCCCCGCCGGAACCGCTGCCGAGTTCCAGCAGCGCCACGGCTTCGTCTACCAGTCTGCGCCCGAGGTCTACGGAACCCCCACGACAAGCTACTACGCCGTTTCCGAGGCGCCGTCGACGCCGTCCATGCTGTTTGCCGGCCCGTCTGCCTCGCCCGTGTTTGCACCCGAAGCTCTGCCCTTTTTCGAAACCCCAGCCCACTCCATGCCCATGATGTCGCCTGCTCTCTCGACCAACATCTACCTCTCCGTGCCCAGCCCTGGCTATGTGGCCGGCGGAAGCCCCTACAGTGCTGCTTCCAGCCCTGGCACCACCACCTTTGACGGCTCCTATGTGTCTGACCCTTCGTTTAGCGGAGACTGGGACGCAGCGCAGTGGCAGCTGATCCCCGAGTTCTCGCCAATAGCCCCCGAGTGCGTTCCTCCTTCTATGACGACGGCTCTGCTGTACTAGAGTGAAGCCAGCTGTGGCTACTCTAGTCGGCATTCCCGGAAAGATCATCACTCCTATATGTTACAGGCAGCTGAAAGCACCACCCACACACAAGGATCCCCGCATTGACCAAGACCGCCTTTTTTCTCTATCCAGGACTCACTCCGCTAGGAACTACTCGGTGACAGCAAGCCCGGCCGCCAGCTATGTTGGCTCTCAGGGCCCGTCATCGTCCATGCTCAATCTGTCTTTGACATCGCCGCCAGATGCGAGTGCCTACCTGCCGCCCCCGGAGTCTCCTGTTCCTGCTGTCCCAAGAGCCTCCGAGTCTGATGCACCGCCGCCATGAACTCCTTGAACGTCTGCTTGCCCCATGCCTCTTTTGCCTGTGACGGGAACCTCGACTGCTGGCTTGAGTTGTCACTCACGGCCTCGCCTCCGCCAACATTTCCGCCTGACCTCGCATTTTTCCAGTTCTCTTTTTTGCTTTCTTGATCCTGAGTTTTGCTCTTTTTGTTTCTTTTCTTTTTCTTTTTTTTTTTAATTTCGCCGACACAAGACGCCACGTACAATCGACGCTCCTTATCACGAAACATGTGAGGTGGTTTGAGCCGCCTGCTCTATCCCCACGACGCTCCTTATTAGACCGCTGTTTTTTTCTTTTGCATTTTCCAACCGTGAGATCAGTAGCGAGCTACTCTTTCTCTCGACGACATTCCTTTACGAAATATGACCTCCCAAAACATATACCCAAGGCTCGACGCCGCTCTACCCCCTCCCTCCACCCGCCTAATATTAGTCCGTTCTCACGGATATCTTGTCCCCCCCTCCGCCTCTCATCACCGATCCCCAGACGGTTATTGTACCACTATTCACACATTAATGATACCCGCTCACCCACCCAACGCCCGCGCTCTCTTTGGGACGAGCTCATGCGGAGCAGAACCCTCCTTATTTTTAATTCCCTCCCCCACCCTCCCATCCCACTGCACATTATCTCCATTGCCCTCCCATTTGCACTATATACTTACGACCGTCACGACCGACCAAAAATCTTGCATCTGCATCTCAGGTTTTTCACACACATTCCTTTACATTGTTACTTGCCGATGATCATTGAATGATCCGGCCGTCTCTTGGCATATCTGGGTTTTTTTCTGCTTCTCGCGCTGCCGCCGCTGCTGCTGATGCGCATTACGGCCTTCTGTAGACAGCGGCCATGTACCGAGGCCTGCTCTTACAGCGTACTTGCGTCTTGTTTCTTTCTTCTGCAGGCGAGAATCCTGTCTGTTTTTTTAACCACTTGTTCTTCTATTTGGTGCCTGGGTCTAGCTTGGAGTTTACTTGGACTGAAATCATTGTGTTTTATTTTGCTGCTTGACATTGTTTTGCGTTTTCTATTCTAGTTTGCTGTGACCGAAAACGTCATTCTATCGGTGTTTGGAGCTTTCGGGCGACATATCGACTTGACTTTTTCTTCTACTGCTCGGTGAATAGTTGAATCATTGACTTTTATGTTTCCACCAATACTGTCTCTTCTTGTCGTGAACCCGTCCATGCATCTGATTGGGTGAACCCACTGTATGCACGAGCTGGGTATTATTTCTTCCTGACAGCAACTCTGCCTCGTTTAGACGTAAAGGTTTTCTCCTAGATTGTTCCTCCCCCCCCCCCCCCCCCCCCCCGCGAAGTCTCTGTGACGACATGGGGGTCTTTTGGTTTGCTAGTCTAACCTGTCAAATACACATCGTGGCAATTGAACAGGTGCTTGGCTTAGACTTGACCTGTCCACACTCCTTCACCTGCAACACACACCTGTACCGGGCCAGTTTCACCAGCTCTTTTCTACAAGCCACTCCAGGCTCTGCTTTGACAGGATGCGTTGAAACAAAGCTTTGATCAAGTGTAGCACACATTTTCTACTTTTTGCCTAGCGTTGGTCTCTTCCTCCCTTCCCTGCCCTGCCCTTTGATCTGCACTTTTATTCCTCACCCACAGTGTCCGCATCCATGGCCTAACTGATGCGTTGTGGGAATGATAGACAGGGACAAGCGCAAGTGGAAGGTTGAAGAAACGATATTTTTGGCAGCTTGGCTGGGTGAATACGAGGTTCCTTTTACATCCCCCCCTGCTTCATGCGCATTGAGAGGGCTTGTTCAGAGGTAGGTGTCGATTTCAAACAAGATTGCCTGCTTTGTCCTTGTAAAATCTTACTTATTGGGGGTTAAGGTAAAAGGATAGGCCGATTGCGATGCCTGTAGCCAAATGACCATACTTGTATTGCGACCACAGGTGCGTGTGTAGGAGTAGGGCTGGTAGTTAATCTGTCCAAGAACGAGGAAGTACTGGCAGACCTGGCACACAAATATTTTGCACTTTTTTTTTCTGTTTCACCAAGACGCGGAAACGAAACGAAACATGGACAGCATTACGACTCCATTTCAGCAAAAAGAAAATACAATTGACAAAGCGCTCGTGGGAGCTAGGCTGAGTGGGAGGCAGGGAAGGAGGGAGGCGGGCTCTCTGGCTCAGCGAGATGATGTGATGTTGTGCTTGGAAAATAAATGAAGGATTATGACGTCTATTAATAGAAACATGAAACATGACCTGCACAAGGATCATGCATGCCGGCATGGAAGGAGCCTCGAGAGAGGGTGCAATAACTCAATTCTGTCCTGTATAAAAGTACACCAGGTTGGAGGCCGAGAAGAATTCTTTCGAGTCAAGAAGCTCTCCTTCTCAAATAGGCATAGCTGCCCAAAGGACGCCACTTTCTTTCTGGGGCTGTTGCCCTCAAAAGTAGCAACTTCCATGTGTGTCCCTAGCTGCTCCAATTGTCCGGGACTCCATGTCAAGTACATTCGTTACCTTTAACTACAAGCTATTAAACACGCCAACCCCCTTGTTGTCGGGGGGTTTATTGATTGCTCTCAGATGACACCATGGAACGCTCCAACTAGGACCGCTTATTCTGCGCTGTCCTTCCGTTTGCTGCTGGTTTCTTTGGCTTTCCGCGGCTGGAAATACACCTCGACGCCAAACAACACACACAGATAATACGCCCGTATACTGCCTTCTAGCGCATCGCGAGAGCCCTTCACCTGTAACTCAAACGCCCTACAAAGCCCTGCCACAGTCTCGCTTACCACCAGCTCTGCAAGATGCCGGCCAGGGCATGTACGTCCCGGCGCACCCCATGCCAGCGAATGTCTCTCGAGTGCTGCGATTCGCAGGCGGGTCTCAGCTAGGCTTTCTGTTGCGCAATAAGCGCTCACCTGGAGGCCTGAGGGAAGCGTCCATGTGGGCGTACGAGAATGCCCGGCATCGGCACATGGGCCCAGGGAGGACGTGTCAGGGCCAGAGCAGCAGCAGGCCACAGGGACTAGCCAGCGTTCGGGTCGGAAGGAGTGCGCGTCCGGGCCAACCAGATCCAGACTGCGGTGAAGCGCAGTCGGAGAGCAGCCAATCGTTGTGCCGGGGGGGAAGGTGTACTCCCCAAAGGAAAGCCCTTGGCGCCCAACAACACGGGACATGGACATGCTGATGACCGGGAAGAGGCGCTGAGATTCTTTGATGCAGGCCTGTAGATATGTGTAGCCTGTGGCTTTTTCTCTCGAGCCCTTTCTGTTGGTGTTGCCAGGGCCTGCTTCCTCCTCACCTGTCTGGGTTGTACTCTCTCCGGCTTGCTGCAGTTGCATTTCCTCGTACACCTTGTCTTGGACCCCGGGCTCTATGGCTATTAATGTAAGAGCTGCAGTAAGTGTAGCAGCAAGTGTCTCGTGACCCGCACCAAAATTAGTAACAGCCATGCGTCGCATGTACTCGTCAGTGAACTCGGGTCGATCCAGGTGAAGTTGGATAAGACTGTAGAGCAAGTCTCGCCTGGCATCGCCTTTAGGTTTAGGGGCTGACTCTGTAGGGACAAGGAGATTGATACGTCGCTTGACCTGCCGGTAAACGCCCTGGGGGGAGGAAGAGTTAGGCTATGGATAGCGGATAACAAAAGGGCTTTGCTCGTATCGGAGAACATACCGGGAAGAAGGGCCGGAACCCCTTTGGCGTTGGAAAGGTTATCCCCCAAAACAGACCCCACAGCCGTCCAACCGCTTTGGATACCTGTCCTGCCTTGGTTGCGAGGGGAAACAGGCCAAAGACACTTCGTCGACGCCATGTCAAGTATCCGTGTTCTCCAGTATGATGGTCTGAGCCGTCGCGAAGGAAGCCCGGGGACCACGACAGTACTGCTGCGCTCAGAGTCTCGATAGCAATAATGTGAGTCCATTCACGGAGGTCCATTGCCGGCGAGTCTCCGGGCTTTATTACGCTAGACTCGCCGTCTGATTCTTTTTCTAAACGCCCTTTGGCAGCACTTACCGGCCTTTGACTCTCTTGGGCTGACGTGATGCGCAACACAGCCCTTTCCACCACTTCACTAACGGATGGCTGGAACTTGGCCATGGCAGCAGCCGAGTACACGCCACCCAGCATGCGTCTCTGTCTGCGATACTTGACTCCGTCTCTCTCCGAAAGCAGATCCAGCGAGTCTCTCTCCGCGACTATCCGGCCAAACTTGTTCCGCTGAGGCGGCTGCAACGCACTAGCCAGATAAAACTCGGACTTGTTCAACGGTCCACCTCCGCCAGCCCCAGATGCAGATGTCAGCGAAGGCACCGGCGGAGGATTGGTGGCGTAGATGGCCCGCAGGCCTTCTGCTGAGCAGACCCATATCTCGTTTGGCCCAAGCCGCACGACCGGGCCGTACTGCTCGTGTATTTCCTTGGAGAGATGGAACATGCTGCCGTTTTTTGAGTGCAAGGCAAGCCAAATGTTCGAGATAGCAGCTAGGCGCGGACCAGGGACACCAGCAAGCGGATGGAAGTATAGCCTGTATATACATACCACTGCTATAAAGGTACAGGCCGATACGGTAGTGTATAGTGCGCCAAGTCCAATAACTTTCCATAAAAGTGCCAGATAGATTCCGGTTGCCCGGACGGCCGAAACCGCAGCGTGTACCATTTCACGCGAGAACATCAATACGAAAGCTTTATGTCTAATGCTATGCAGTATAGACTAGAGCATTGGATATAAATGACCGTGAAAAAAACGAACAATTGAAACTGATCTGATTGGCATCTGTATTCTTCGTCGTTGGTGCTGCAGTGAATAGAATTTCTTGTGAAACCTGAGACACAAATTTCAAGGGTTAGAGGCTGATTGTAATCATGACCGAGACCTAGATAGGGTTAACGTCTGACATCCTTCAAAGGGCTGAATAGTTTTAGTTGCCAATAGCTCAAGATTCACCAGCCGGGAAAGTAAAGAAAGTTTTTTCTTCGTCAGAAAAGATAAATATATTGCGAGTGTATCAAGCCAACATAAACAAAAAAAACAGGGAAGTCTGGGGTTTTTGTATAGAAATGTACATAGAAAACAAAAAGGACAGATGAGAGGGGGACAGGCTGTATAGTGAAAAAGTATAGCAACCGGGTCGTTGAGATGATACCGCCAATCATTGCAACACAGAGTCATATCATGGAGTTGGGAGGCGACCAAGCAAGAAACACAAAAAAACAAGAGCCAAAAAAAGAAAAAAAAACAAGAGAAAAGAAAGAGAAAACAAGCGCTGGAACTCCGAGTATCACCGAGTGCCTCCATCGGCAAGAAAACAAAAACAATGAAACCAGAAGTGCATAAGGGGGAAGGGGGGACAAAACAAGAGGGCATATGTATACGGAGATATGACTTATGGAGGTTTTGCAGGTGTTATAACAAAAAGAAACAATGACTGTAGTAGTAGATGGAGCAGCCCCCTAGCAAAGCGTGGTTGCAGAGGCAAGGTGAGTAGGGTATCCAAAGGAAGTGTCCGGACACAGAGTCTTGAAGCCGACTTTGCGCCTGAGTGTACTTTTTTGGTATCAAGAAACAATCACAAAAGACAACAAAATCTCAATGATGCCCCAGGTGCAGGCAAATCGTGCCTTTTTGTGCCAGCTGCAGCTGACGGCCCCAGATAGACGTGCGAGATGGTCTACCGAGACGGTGGTGCAGGAGATGACTGACGGGATGATGATTGAGAGACGTCACGGTCAGTTTCAGGCGCGGATGTGAACTCGGTGAACTCGGATGTAGCGGGGTTTTCGTGGAGTTGCGATGATGCTACGCTGTTGCTAGACGAAGCGGCAGTGAGCACCATGGTAGGCCGCGGGAGGTTTGTTGTACTAATGATGGACGCGGCGGTAGACTCTGAGGCCTCATGGATCGGCTCGACTGTAGATCGTGCCGGATCGCGACGAGGGTGTTGAGAGACAGCGTCATGGTAGCTTGGGATTGGCGGAGCATACCGAGTCGAAGCATTCGAGGCAGCACGGTCACGGCCGACGACCTGTATTAGTGGTGCGTTTTCACTGTCTACACTGCTGCGTCTGCTGCGGATGGGGGAGGCAGCAGGACTAGTGTAATCAGGAGGCGGGTTGAGGGCATCCTGGAGGCCAAGGCCGATAGGATCTTCGGCATTTTGGCTTTCGGATGGCTGGTGGTGTGAGCTCTCGCCAGTCTCTTCGGCAGGAGCAAGCTGGGCAAGAGAAATGTCGGTTGGGCTGCGCTGAGGTCCGGGGCTAGTGGGCGGCAGAATCCTGGAGTATGTTCCACTGCGAGACCGAGCATGTTGGGGGTGCAAAACATTTGTCAAGGCGGTAACTCTATATGACGAGAGAGAGTTGGAGTGACCACGACGCGGGTATTGCGGGCCGCTAAATCCATCCTTGCCGGACTCGAGAAGAATACTTCCAGCCTCAGAGCCGTAAGGCGGAGGAGGAGCCAAGCTACCAGTAACGGGAGCAAGACCCCATTTCTTGACGTTGGCCTCGATGAAGACATAGCCAGACTGGCCGAGGTTGACATGGACGGTGCATGGGCCATTGGCGCCAATAACAGGGAAAAAGTTGGGGCTCTTGAGGCCGTGGGCTACGTCGTCGAGTCTTTTGCCATTCCGGGTGAAGAAGATGGTGCCAGTTCGGGGCCGATATCCGACTCCGATGACATCGCCTTGCACGAATTGAGGGCCGTACGGAGTTGCGTTGAAGGGCTGGTTGTAGCGGCGTGTTCCCGAAGAGAGATAAGCGACCGAGGTTTTGTGGAAGCCTGTTGAGCAGTCAATAGCGTTAGCGAAAGAGGCCATTATTACACGATGGCACCGTATGCATGTAAGATGGAGGCAAGGGCCTTTGGAGAGGCGAATCACAGACCACTAGAAGCTGCATGCGCGATTGGTAGACTGCAAAGGAGACAATTATGCATAGGGCACCAAGGCATAGTGACTAGGCTTACCGGGCAGACGGAATAAGGGGTATGGCTTTGTGGCCATGCCTATACTGATGAGGGTATTCTCGGGCTTTTCAAAGATCTTGGCCTCCCAGTAGTAAACCTCGTTTTGCTTGGGAACGGGCAGATTGGTGGCCACGGTGCACTCGCAGTCAAAGAACTCGATTTCAGTGCGCTGCTCGACAAAGCAGTTGGCGATTTCCAACTCGGGTTCAAACTCCCAGGCTGAAACGCCCTTTTCTTGGATGGCCAGGTATTGCGAGAGCGAGATTTCGGAATCGATGGATTCGGGCGGGTTTGCAGCAACAAAGGCTAGGCAGAGATAGTCAGTATATGATGGTTGGGTGACGGGCCGGATGAACAGCAAATAACTTACCTTTGGCGCGCAGATATTCGGTGCGCTGAATCTCGTCCATGTCTTCCAGAGCCTCCTCCTCGGCACGCGCAAAAGCCTGCTCATCGTCGAATTCACCTGGACGGCCGAGGAAGTCCATCCAGCCACGGCCAGTCTCGACTGCGGACATTCGCAGATAGTACAAAGCCATTAATGCCACGCCGATGACAATGGCGGAGACAAAGGAGGACAGCAGTCCCACGAGGATGATGCTCATGACATCGTTATCAGGCTCGGACCCCATGATGGGCAACGAGGACAAAGGGTCTAGAGCACTGGAAAGACGTGCGCGCGATTATCGTCAAGATGGTGTGATTGCAGGTGTTTCTTGATTGGAATTTCTGCTGTTGCGGGAGCCAATCTCTATTGGCGCAAGTTTTTGTCGAGAATAAAATGCTAGACAGGCGCGGCACTTTGGGCCTATCGTGAGATGGAGAGCTGGGTGCAAGCCAGCAGAAACAGTGGCAACAGAGAAGCCGCCGAAAGACAAGATCGGAAGCGTGGATCAAACACACACAGGAATGAGGCCGATTCTAGTCGGCCGAAGCGTCCTCGGCGTCGGAAGAGAAGTCGCTGGGCGAGCTTTTTCTGCAGAGACTGATTGCCGGGTATCGCAGCTTCATTCGAGTTGGTGGTGGTGGGCAGAAGAAAAAGAAAGCAAAGGGCCCAACAGCGCGATGATGACGATGATGAAGCGGAGAAACGGAGGAGAGAGTCAGTCGACTGATTGGATAGCCAAGAGAGAAAGACAAGATAATTGAAGATGGGGAAAAAAAGATAATAAACCGCAAAAAACCGTGAGATGATAAAAAGCACCGCAGAGATGGCACAAGGTGGACGCTGTTATCGGGATGCCAAAGAAAACGAAGAAAAAAAAGTGAAGATGAAAATATCGATGCCGACCACGTTCGTTTGCAGCAGCAAAACGGAGTCGCTTGCGTCAGGAAAAATCGCGTAACAATCGATGCTTTGCGTCGACGGACTTTAGCTCAGAGCGTTTCCGTTTTCAAGGGCGGGCAATGTTTCATAGGCGGCTTTGACCGCGAGAGAAGGAAAAGAAAAAAGAAAAATCTCCCCAGGCAGTGAGTTAGCAAGGAGAAAGAAGTAAAAGATGCTTGATAGCCAAAATATCGCCAGAGTTCATTCAGTCCATGGAGCGAATTGAATTCCAAGGCTTCAGCATCATGGCAACATCTATTAGTTTCGTTATAGTGCGGAGAGGCTCCCTTTATTACGTATCGTATCGGATCTGCCACAAGCCCACAGAGCTGCCCTCTTGGCTTCAGTCTCAGTGCCTGGTCCCCTGTGGCTCTACCATTTACAGGGCATGCATAGCTCGTGGAAAGTCGAAGCAGGAGGAGGGGAACCCCATCACTTTAGCCCAAAGCTGCCTGATTGCACTGCCCAAAGCTCCACACCTCTTCCTGCCATGTCGCGGCTGTTAAGCCAGTGCGCGATCTGCACCGCGCGCACTAACAGAACAACAAGCTCTTGGGGCTGCAGACTGCGACAGATGTGTGCATCTGCACCTGCACCTTTTGCTGCTTTGCCTCAGGCACCCTGTTGGAGATTCCCTCTCTCTCCCCTATCGCCTCACATCTACCCCAAACCCTATTCGCCTTTTGCATGATTGGCTCCGATCAGCCCAACTCCCCAGCTTCAGTCTCAAGTCGCTCGCTCATCTAACGGTACCTGCATTCTGTTCTGATTCCTGGCCTCTTGTTCATCGTCTCTGGCCTTCTCCTTTACTCGTCGCCCCTAGACTCGGGCGGTTTTAGACCCTCACCAGGTTGAATCCTTTTGGCCTGCTTCGGCGCATAATTCATTCCATTGTGTCCGCGCAATTGGGACCTTGTTTCACTAGTTGACTATCGGCAGAGGCGGAAGGAGGGCCATTGATACCCTAACCCTAGTAAGAAGCATGATCTGATTTCAATGTCAAATCGAGAGGGCTGTTCATTAAAAGTCTACAATACATTCTGCAAATACATACATACATGACGTAACAAACACAATCAACAAGTGAACTTGTCAAACAAACATTTCCACCGCAAAGAAAGAACCTAAAACAGAAAAAAGAAGTCCCAAGGAAACGGTATTCCATCCTTGTTGCGCTCCATGACCAAATCGCCGTCTCTCATGGCCCCGCAACTCAATCCACATCGTCATGATCCGACTGCTGGCCACGCCTGTACCCGCGGCTCTTTCTCCTCTCCTCCCGCGCTGCGCGCTCCTCTTGTGTACGGGGGCGTGACTGTGACGTGCGGCGGCGGCTTCCCTCGTCGCGCGACTCTCTGCGGCGGCGAGATGGCTCGCGCGTCGGCGGCTTTGTTGTCTCTTGTTGCCGCGAGGCTCGCGTCGACGCACGCAGCTCGGGAATAGGGTGGTAGTAGCTCTTGGTGCCCGTCGACGAGTCGGTCTGCGCAGTTGTGCCGCTGATTGTGCTAGAAGCGGGAACGCTGCTGCTGATTTCGCTTGGCGGCACCCACGGGGATGGCGCGGGGGTGGTCGTGTGGCTTTCTTCGCTGATGCTGCTGACTTGGGACATTTCTGGACGCGAGCGGCGCTTGGACTTGGAGCGCGGCGCGCCGGATCGCTGGTACGTGTAGCTGCGGCGGAGGCCCTCGGAGGCAGTAGATGTGGTGGTTTCACTGGTCGAGCTGGCGGTGGCGGTGCTGGCGCTGACATCACTGGCGCCTCCTCGAAGAGCAGCAGCACGGTTCTGGCGATGCATGGCGCGGGATTCAGCCTTGAGTTCCTCTTCTTCTCTGCGTCTGTTGCGGTCCGCGACCGAGTAGACTTTCCGGATTCCAGGGGCCTTTTTCTTCTGTGGCGAGTTGGTGGGCGTGGGTTGTTGGTTGTCGAGCAAGCTAGCGGAAACAGCACTTTCAGTTGGGATTGTCGAGCCTTCCCACTCGGAGCCCTCGGCCTGTCTGTTCATGCCACCGACACGTGCCGGTCTCTCAGATCGGTATTCGCGCAGGTGGGAAAAAGCCTCTTGTTCAGCCTGTTGCTCCATGAGGACACTATCTTCACCGGCATGCATAGCACGCTCCTTGGCAGCCTTTTTCTCGCGCTTGCGTTTCTCGATCTTGCGCTTGCGTTCATCTCGGGCCACCAGGTCACTAGCACCGGCTGTAATGCCAGAGACAGTAGAGCCTGAGAGGCCGGTGCCCTCGGTCATCTCGGTGCGATTGTCGCCATCGTAGTCGTGGTAGATACTGCCACCGCCCAGCTTAGTGGTCTTGGTGGCGTTGGAAAGGACAGTTCCATTGGGGCCTTTACGGCGGAGGACTGTCGAGACATAGTCGTCCCAGTCGTTTTCGTGGTAGGTGAAGCCTCCGTTCTTAGCCCAGAAGAAAAACCAGATACCACCAATGACAAGACCTGCCGCTAGAAACCCGAAGAAGATAAACATGGCAATTTGGTTGATGTTCTTCGGATTTATCGAGCCCGATTCGGGGTTGTAGTTTTCAAGATTCGGGTCATCTTCTCGGCGGTGTAGCTCGCGGCTGGCTATGAGTGGACCGAAGGGGTTGAGTTCTTCGGCGGTGAGGAGCGAGCGCGTAACTCGCGATGAAATGGTGTTGGACCACAGGTTGCGGGCCCTGTGACCTATTGATTCCAGCGTTAAAGACATTGTCGATAAGGCTGCACCGGGCTGCAGCACACCAACTGGAATGTCGCAAGCGGGAGCGGTGAAGGGCGACTAAGAGCGAGGAAGAAGGAATGGACTCGGCGTAGAACAACAAACTGCAAGCTGGACGGTCTGGTCTGGACAGGGCTGGCGGTAGATTTCCAAGACACGTGAATGAAGCTTGAAGGTGAGAAAGGAGAAGGCAGTAGATAGATGCAGATGGTGGACATGAGACTTTAGAGAAGAAAAAGAAGTATAGAGAGCTCACAGCCGTCTCCCGGGCAACTGCTTTGCATGTCATGGCGGTCCTGGTTGATGGTGAAGAAGAATAGGGCCGAAAGTATCTGCACACCCAATCTGATGTGGCCGTTGTGCCCCCACGACACTGGCTCCAGGTGCAGGTAACCGCCGGTTTCAAAGTCGAGGCGCATCCATGGCACAAAGGCTGGAAGTCAGTCAAAAGAAGTCCTTTACTGGCTCTATTGAAAGCCGTACCAGCCAATGTCCTAGTTTTGCTCAGCTCTTGTGCGTCCAGAGTGTGCAGGTAGGTGCAGCTGGCCTGCCACGCCGACTTGTGACTTTTAAATCTTGTCCGCTCGCAAAGTCATGGGCCAAAAGTAAACAATGAGCCTCGTCTCCATGACAACTGACAGCCCCACCACATAAGCTCAGGTCCAACCGAAAGAGACCTCCAGCCAATCGTGGAAGCCGTGGCGCCCCACACTCAACATCAGGATGTAAGTTGCCGTTTGTTTCATGTGCAACCCGGAGATTCATGCACGTGATGGCGGCAGAGGGCGAATGGCGCCATGTGAAATGGGAGCTAGATACAGAGAGAAGATAGAGGGTCTTGATGGATTGAATAGCCACACAGTCGGCTCTTGAAGAAATGTAAGAATGAACAGGTGTAATGTATGTATATGAAGCGGTAGAGACGTAAAAAACTATGAAGATACCAGAAGCGAAAATCCAGATACATTATATGGTTTATACATGACGAAAAGTAGGCCTGGGACCTTGGGAACGAATGCAAACATGAAGTAAAACAAGATCAAATAGAAAACAGTGCAATGAAAAAAACATGAGCCCCGTCGCTATATTCTGCAGCCGACCTTTGCAGTACAGCATATGCGAGGGTGAAGCAAGGCCGCGGGGCCTAAAGCTTTAGAGTAGACGATCTGCCAAGCTTTGGCAGCACATGAAGAAGTCTTTGAGAACCCAAATGAGCAAAGCAATAAAAGATACAAAACCAAAATGTTGGAAATATGAAAAGAAGAAAAGAAAAAGAGACCGTCGTCCAGCCAAGCCAAGTCCAAAACTTGGCAAGCAGAGGGCGGTTTTGCCGAACATTTTCTTTCAAAAGAAAACGCTCTGAAAAGCCCTTGATCGGGGGTATGGGACCGGTCCCAGAGATAGCTCATGCTGGTGTAGGGCTCGAAAGCGCTAAATGAAACACCAACGATACACATTTGTCAGTAGCTAACAATGCAGACGGAAAATAAGCTACCGTGGTGTCTCTTTTTTTTTTCGAAAGAAAAAGGAGCGACGAGCCAACTGCTTGTGCTTGGGACTGATTTTATGAAAATAAATTCCACTGGGGATAGTTGGTTGTCACACGCCCGAAGCACCAAGAGCGCCTAGAAGGAAGCAGGCGGCATACAAGGACGTATAGATCTGGTGCGACCTTGGGACAACCAGAAAAAGAAACCCCATGAAGAGGAAAAGAAACACGATCAGGAAAAATGAAAAGATCAAATAAACAAAAGAAGCAACAAGAAAGATCCAAGAAAAAATGTCGTGCCCTCATAACCTCGTCAAGATACAAAACAAGACTCATCAATCACATCATTTCGCCAACTGTCTTCCTATCAGTGGCGTGAATAGCTATAAACAGGCGCTTCGTAGCGGCGGTCATAGGACCCATAACCAAATGAATTGGCTTGGCTGTTAGCGCGGTTGCGCTGAGGTATGCGCTCACCACGTGCCATGCGTTCCTCCGAATAGTATGGAACCGAATCAAGAGCTGGGGGTTCGACATCGTTGCGGATAGATAGCGGTCTGGCAGAGGACAAGGTTAGCTCGGTGCCGTCACGGCATTGGATGTCGCGGCCGGAAATGTTGACAATGGCGTCGCCGCCGCGGATCTTGATAGTAACATCCTCTTCATTTGAAGATCGCGTAGTCTGTGTGATGACTGAAGGCTGTAACCATTCGCTCTCGTCGCCACGACTACCTCCGCTCCGGGTAGAGTATGTACTACTGCTAGGATTCGCATGGCTGACCTTTTTAAGCGCATCACTCGTCAAAGCAAGGGTATTCATGCTGTTGGTAAGGTTGGTGTACGCATGCTCATAGCCATCATTGAAGCTGCTGCTCAGAGGCTCTTGTGCATGGTAAGAGGAGAGGCGGCGTGTACGTTGGGATGGTGGCGCACGGTTGGTATAGCCGACTGATCCTTGGCGAGGGCGGGAACTCCCGGCAGGAGCATAGTCATCTTGGTCATGCGAGGTGGAGCGATAGTAGCCTGGATCGTCGATATCATCTTCTTCGCATACTGAAGAGCGGTTGCGAAGATGTGAGCGTTCTCCGTGAGGCGGGCGCGGGTACGCTCCTGATACCGGCCGGGCAGACTTGGGGCGCATGGGGGGAGGCATTTTGCGCTTGTCATCTTCGATTAAACGCCTGCGGTCACTATCGCCGTCTCGTTTGCGCATGGACGGGCGACGAGTAGACAGCTGCCCACTATGAGGAGCTTCGTCGAGGTAGTCATCATAGTTGCGTGAGTCTCGGCGGACTGCTTGGGCCGACATTGGGCGTGGGGGAGCAAACTGCTGGCCTAGACGCTGGTTTGGAGCGTCCATGAAGTTCGGATTGGAGACAGGAGGCGGCTGAGGGAAGTTGTAGTTGTTCATGGGTTGAGGGGGGTATTTGTTGAAGTTTCCCGGGCCGCCGGCCATTGAAAGCATCGGCTGCATCATCTGCGGGGTTCCAGCGTGCATGGACATAGGAACACCCATCATATGGGGGTGGTGGTGCATTAGGCCTGGACCCATGTTCATGTTGGGAGGCGGCGGGAACATGTTGTTCTGGGGGTGTGGGTGAGGCGCCGGCATCATTTGATTTGGGTGATGGTGATAGAAGTTTGCGTTGGCCTGAGGAGGGACTTGGTATCCGTGGGGTAGAGCAGGAGGGTTAAAGGGAGTCCGGTTGTTGTGAGATCGAGTGCGGGTGAGCTGTTGGTCGTGTCCAGGTTGTTCCTCTTGGTGGCTGGTGCTATTCCGGTGCTCCTTGGACGGGCGGTGCATGGAAGATCTTCTGGCAACTCTCTCACGCTTCCGCTCTTTGTTTTCACGGGAGTGGTTGCGTTCACGCTCGTAGGAATGCTCGCGGGATACGGCCCGGTCTTTTTTCGCAGCTCGAGACTCTCGGCGGTCACGGCGAGTACTTCTGGACGGGGGTTCGTGCTCATCGTCGCTGAGTGGTGGAGAAGCCTTTGACTTTCGGACTTCTTTGGGAGGACTCCGTGGAGTAGCGGCAGTAACACGAGTTCCAGGCATAACGGCTTCGGAGTCGTCTTCCACCTCTTCAAAATAGGCGGGTTGCATTCGTTTTGACATTTTGGAAAGTAGAGCTGAGGGACGGGGGGGAGGGCGAAATATAAAGCAACAGGGCTTCAAGGGACCTGGCAAGAAAAAAAATTGAGACTATACAGCTGCTAGCAAGGTTACCAGCCGTAGACAAGGCGAAGTTTGGTTCGAGTCGGTGGGTAGAAGGGAGCAGATTGACAGAAGAAAAAAAATAAGGAGCAAAAAAGGAACTTGAAAAAGAGCCAAGCGGTGAAGAGGGGGGTCAAGTCAGAAGTATCAGCGTGAAAAACGGGCTAAAGCCAGGCATAAAATACAAAGAGAACAAGGAGGGGCCTGGATCTTCCTGGCTGCCCTTTGTTTTTGGTGGTGGAAGGAGAATGGAGCACAGTTTTCAAGGGTTCTTTGGTCCAAGTTTGTCCTAGTGGCAGGCGAGGGAAAAAAACGGCAAGGGACTTGGCTGGAGGTGGGGGTGACCTAGAGCGCAGGAGCCAAGTGATATGTACAGAAGAGGCCCAATGACAATGGCGGCGTGGTGTATGCTATTACCAGCGGCAGCAGCGGGTTCGAAGGAGGGCGGCTGTCAAGACAGCTAGCTAGTTTTGTGGCGGAGGGGAGGGGAGAAGAGAGGGTTGAAGAAAGGCGGCTACTATTGAGCGTCGCTGGTTGGATGTCGGAGTAGGAAGAGCCAAGGCAACATGAAGGAAAGCAAAGACACTCAATCAACAGGGACGGCGGCTGATTATCAGTGCGTACTTGTAGAATGTTCTGATGGGGCGGCGGCAGGGATTGTAGACTCTGGCGCTGAATGGAGCAGCAGGCCGGTGCAGCTGGCTGTTGACGGTGGCAGTATTCAAGGCGAGAGCAGGGCGAAGGGCAAGGCAGGCCAGCAGGGCCAAATTTAGGACGGACAGGGCGTTTTATTGGCGATTGGACGGGCAGAACGGAGAGGGCTGCTTTTGAACAGGCGCAGCCTTGAAAGCAGTAGCAGTGGTGGGTTGGGGAGAGAAGAGTTGGATTTGGATTTGAGCGATGGCGAAGGCGATGAGATTGGCGGCGATCGATGGCGTTGTTAAAGAAGAGGTGCAAGAAAAGATTTCAGAGCAAGGAGGAAAGCAAAGTGGGGGTAGAGACGGTTTTGTATGCCGATGCGTTTGCGTCAGAAGCGAAGGCAAGAGCGACAGGATTGGCCTGGATTGGCTTGGAGTTTGGGAATGGAAGGAAGGATGATTGTGCACCCAACTGCTTTTTGCACTTGCTTCAGTTGAGTTGAGCAGACAGCAAGCACACCCACAGAGAAGAGTAGCTGCCCCGTCGTGGGGTTGACGGCCATCCAAGGGGAGTGGGACGGGGGTGTGAGACCAGCAACTGTGTGGAGATGTGCATATTTGTAGTGTATTGTAAGTAACTATGTATAACTAACTACATTCAAACATGTACTACTATCTGCGTACATGAGTACATCTGTACGTCTATGCATGGTCGCAAGTCTGGATAGCCATAACTACTTGTGTATGTATGTACATTGTACGTACAGCCAGATGCAGGGTTACTGTCTTTGGGTTTCAGGCCCGTATAGCCATTCATGTACTCATCTGCCTGTGCCAGCAGACCTCACTTGCTGGAGTAAGTAGCCTGCAGAAGCTAAAAGATGAAGATAGATCAAAACACCCGTGGTGGTTCTGTTGACGAATGCACCGGCCCAAACAATCGAAGGGGAGGGGTGTGTTTGGCCGGCTGCACCTCACCCACGGGGAGCATTGGAAGCATGGGACAAAGACAAAGTCGAAGGTCTTGGCGGGATGAGACAGCAAAGAATCGCAACCAGGTCTTGAGGGCAGGCTAGGACATGTCTACAGGGGAGGGATCAAGCCCTTGGATATTGCCAGTCAGCCAGGTACATAGGTAGTCGTGTGATTGAACATGACAATGGACACCATGGACAAGCGAAAACCCACCGGCCGCCATTCTCTTCACACATGGACATACATACTCACGTCTCCGACTGGGACCATGGCTTGGAGATGGCTCTGGCTAAATCTCGATCCACGTCTTAGAAGCCGGCCAGCCCTTCTGTCTCAGTGCTGCGCAGTAGTATCTAGCCCTATAAATACATAATAGCAGAGCAGAGTCTTGTAGATAGACGGCGGACAGGATACAAAGAAAAGGACAAGGGAAGCCGTTGCTTCAATTCATGCTCGGGTAGGCCGACCAAACTGAAGCATCTGTGTTTGTAAATCCGCCAAACCCTGGGACTTGTCCTACTTGTAACTAGAAGAAACAGAAACCCGCCATGTCCGCTTGGTCTGGCTGGGCAAAAAATGCAAGTTTATCTGGACGACGCCATGAAAACAGCCCGGCTACGCCTCGTCGTGGCCCATCACGTCATCAATCTGAGAGGGGCAGGACTTTCTAAGCAACCCCATCTAGTAAGTTGGGCTTGATGAGACAACATACCACAGTCCTCTTTTCCCACGCTATGTCTCTTGAAGGACCTTTCAGAAAAAAAAAGCCAATGAAATGACGCCTCCAGACAAGGATAAACTTTTTCTCCTCTCTCCACCACCTCCCTTCCATCCGCTAGCCATACCCGGAGAGAAGAGACAGGTGATGGAATGGCTTGGGGATCAGGATGGTGAGAGTTTATCTCATGTCAAATTGCTTTAGAGCCTATCATTCTGTCCAAACTGAGGCCCCCCGGCCTCCACCTTTTGGAGAGCAGAATAGAGTATACTGCAGGAGATGTAGTTGAGAATGGGAGAGGGCCATTGGCTAGCAAATTCCCAATGAGCAGGTGAGGGTGGATCAAGATAATCTGCCTACCTGCCGCTAGCTAACTATCCAAGTCAAGCGTCAGTCTAAGACTAGGCTTGCGGGTGTTCCTTGACTTGTGCATGGATAGCGCCCGCAAGAAGGCTCGCTGTGTGATATGCACAAGCTTCGGTTTGCAACATAATCTGTAGGCTAAAACTGGACGGCACAATGAAATGTAATGCCGTGCTAGTGCTGACTAGAGGCGGGTGTGGCGTGGCCAACTAACTAGCCAAGGAAGCCGATTTGGTAGTTGGTTATAGTTATTCAGACCTGCCTCGAGTTGCTTAGTTATCCTCTTCTCATACAAGGCTTCCACATGGCAAAGTTAGCTATACATGTGTGCATACGTAGTCGGTTGCATGTTTTGTATTACAAGTGTGTAGATGAAGCGCGGCCCTACAAATTCCGGCACTCTGAAACGGCCTCCCAATATCTTTGGCATTGTGCTACTTGACTAGTGAATATGCTTTCTGGTTAAGTCGACGACAACATTGGTGGATTTGCCGCTTGAGAGCAGAAAATATGTAAAGATCGCGGCGTGTGTAGAGTGCGCCTGTCGGCCTGCTTTCTGTGATGCGTCAAGATGAAAAATCCAAATCGAAAGAGATCAGAATTGAAGTCCAGCCAAATTAGTCACACCACTGGCGATTTCAGTCGCACCGCAGTCCCGTCTGCCTCTCATTTTTATATAGTCGCAGCAATATAGTTACTGGGACCATCCTCTCTAGGAAGGTCTCTCCTCCACTCCCCCCTCACCCTTGCCGTGGTAGCTGAGCGGTTATCAGTTGGGCCGGGCTCAACTTTGGGCCACTGTTTCCTTCTTTTGCCTCTCCAGACTGTGGCTAACTGAATGGCACTAGCCAGTGCCGGGGTCTCTATCGTCTGAGCGGACGAGCAGATGGCTGAGAAGGCTGTTTATCCGCCGTATGCAGCGACGCCCATCACTCTCCGTGTAAATGTATTCCCGATCCACAGTGAATACATCTCATCTGCATACAAATGTCAAAACCAAGGAGTGTGCACCTAGTTTCCCAGTTTGCGACGAGCTGAGACTGTTAGTTACCTCACTACATGTTTTCCCACTCCAAGACTTCACGAGATCCATACACCCCGAATCCTGCGAGGGAATGGAATGGAACCAAACTACAGCCAACTAGTTAGTAGCAGGGAGAACTGACAAGATTCCAGAAGGGCACACCCAGAGGTAGTTCGTCGTCTTGAAGCCGTCAAAACAACCAAGCTTCCATACGCCACACCTTCCAGCAGCTGACTTATGGTCTTCAAAACCTTTCTTCGTGGTGGTTCCGGCCTTATTAAGACCTGCCCCTCCCGAGTACATACAGATAGACAATGTGTCTGTGCATTTCTGCCCAACGAAGACTTCTTGCCTGGTCTCTGCAAGTTGGGCAGCAATGTAGCACAAGCGTGAAAGGCAGGATATTCACGCAAACAAACTCTGGCTGAAAGTATCCTGCGGCCAAACCCGGATTTCACGTTGGAATCTTTCTCGGCAACAAAGACTGGCGACAATGAGGGTTTCCCTGTTTCTTTTTTCCTTTGCGTCCATCCCATTTCTGGAATCTGTTTCATGTCGGGAGGCTTCATGATTGAGTGGTACGGCGTGCTGGAGCAGCCTATCCAATGAAATCACAGCCAGCACGATGTTAGATATGCACAATCCTACTTCACGCCTCTCGGTGGAGGTCTCTGTATAAGACTCCCTTTTCCTTGGTATGGGATCCTTCTCTGGCCCGTGTGCTATGGAGGAGACTTTCTACAGAATCAATACCATAGTGACTGTCTTTATACAGCTAGTTATCTTTGTCCTAAATACCCCCTCCCTTCCCCTTCTGACTGTGACTTTCCTTTGCCCACAGTACTACTAGTCTCTAGGACATGCCGCCACCAGCTGGCTGCATGGTTTGTGACCACTGCGTGCACGATGTGATTGGCCAGGACTGGCTGGAAATGCATAAACACCACTCCTTGCTAATCTGATCCGCTCGCCGGCCCGTCATGATCCCACACCATAATAGCTCTATAGTTACTGCTTCTAGATCTCCAAGTCACCAGAAAAGAACACGGTCTAGGTATAGGCTACTTGTATACATGTGCACCAACTCTTCATGGTCTGATTAACCATTTGCCTTTACTCGCCTGACGGGCAAGGGCGATTCGCTCTGAAGCAAAGCCACACACATCAAGCCGCCAGCTTACCCGAACACACAATACAATAACTACGCCCCGCCTCATCCAATGCAAGGTGGCTGATCCATACTTGACTACAGCACAACCCCTCCTCCCTGTCAAATGCATAGAAATAGTCCATGGCCACTCTGAATGGCTGTGATGTGATGCTCATAGAAGCACTCATGGTGTCACTACGAGAAAAAACTTGCATCCGCTTTGCAGCAGATCAACTTCGGGAGCCCGTTCTTGTCCCCCAGTATAACAGACCAGGGAATTACATACATGGTCATGGCCCATCCCCATGCGACCGATGAGCCCCCGGGGCAAATCTTCACAGAACACGCATTGTCCACCTTTTCACTTATCCTCACATGATTGAGAACAATGGCCTCCGCGGGGGCGAGGGCTTGCGTTTCTGTCTGCTTTGTTTTCCGGCGCCACCTATTGTTCGTTTCTTCCGCCTCACATTAAATCGCCAAGGAGAAGCAGACACAGCTTTCGCTCTCAGTCGTCCTATTATTGGAGGTGCTCGGAAATCAGCCTTGCTTTTCGTTTTCGACCTTGTTTGGCTACGCTGTGTAGGCAAATGTATTTGCATACTTGTGTATAAAGATAGCACAGTACGTGGTTATGTAGTTGCATACATAGCGAGTTACATAACTCCATACATACATCCGAAGCCTGTACCCCTGACAAGGCTTGTCTCCGGATTTTGGCTCCCTGCGGGCTTGTTCCTCGCGTAGTTTTAAGATTATTCTTCGTGAAAAAAAAAGTCAAGCAAGGTTCTTCGATGCAAGTGATAGGGTTAACCACATATACCTTCAACTCCATTGCTATTTTGGCTCTGTTAGATCAGCCCTCTATCCATAAACCGAGCCCCCCGCTCGCATCGTTCAAAACAAGGCACAGGAAGTATCATAAGAACGTGATCGGTGTCAGAACACTGAGTGGGTGGCGTAGATTGCCGCACAAGGTCCCTGAAGCCCCCTGTAGAGTATGCGCCCTCGAAGAAAGACGAGGCGTTCCCTAGATATCAGTCAGTCATTGCGTCTCACCGCCTTATTCAATATCATGAGCGCCTTGGGTTACATGTCACATGTGCTAGATCGGCCCCGCATTGTGCAAGAAAGTATCGCCTGGATACCCGTATGAAAGCATTGCCAGGACCATTCAGGCCAAGGCCACGTCAAAGTCCATTCAAATCTTGAGGCTTACTTTTCTACTTCCTCGTCGGGTGTAATGGGGATATGGACTCCGGTCATGATCCAAATCCTGGTCTCAAGTGTCATGGGGTCTCCAAAAGAAAAGCGTATGCAGCATGTATCCACGTATTGATGGGGTGGGAAGCTACATCCCGCCTAATCAAGTCCTTATCAGTGGTCTTCCTCGACTTCCAAGCGGAAGCTGCAGACGAGGTAGGGCTGGTAGTATTGCCATGTCAAGTTTGCCAATGGCTGCTTTTCAAGGAATAATCCGAGCTTTGTTTACACCCTTTGGACCCTCTGCTCATGTGATTTGAGTTTTGTAGACTAGAATGCTAACGTAAGCTGCCGCCGGTAATCGTGATACAGAATCCTGTCCAGACTTTGTATACACTGCAGGCTTTGCCACAGCGAGCGGAGGATTCTCGACACTTGACTGAAGAGTCACTGCTTGTGGACCTAGAAACTGCTACATTTATGAGGCCACAATGGTAGACACGAGTTCTATTTCCAGCCCAAACTAGAGAGTCACACCGCCTTTGAGAGTCTTACCAAGCAATGGAAAGCCGCCTGCTGGACGTACTTGCATCGCCTAGAAGTCTAGAGTTAAAGATGGTCAACTATCAGATCTTGGGCTAACTGATGTGGTGTAACTAACAAGTGTGTAATACTAGGGTTTGGATGCCTCACTGGACTCTAACCCTGGACAATGCACCACCTCGCAGTTGAACCAGACATGCTTGTCTTTGTTTTCTTTTTTGTTTTGGTTTGAATGCATTTGCTCACCTCACACACTTTGGAGAAGCACCCCCACGGCAGCTCCTGGAAGCATCACCTTGCAACTTCATCTCCATTCTCCCCTTTCGGTCTCGTGCAGCATAGAGTCCTGTCTTTCTTTTCCCCTGGAGATTCAATGATCTGTATATAGACCGGTAATTGGTACCAGCTATAGTTAACCAGCCAATGCTACTTCAAGGATCTGAGGCATCATCCAAAACAGAACGAGGGTGGTGAAAATAGACCAGCAGAATGCCCTCACCGCCTTTTGTTCAAATCAGATTCGTTCGTTATGCTTGGTAGAGACTTGCCGCCATGTTTTTGCAAAGATACCCAGCCACTCACTTGCGTTTTTGATGCAAAGTACATGCTACGTGTATGTGAGTACTTTCATTTCCGCAAGATTCTTTGTAACTATTTGGACTTATGAATGCTTGTGTGTTCATGCGTGTGCTTAGGCACCGTCCTTCTCGTATAGTTAGTTATAGATGATGCTAACATGTTCGAGCGTACAGGTGGCCCAATATTCGACTTGTTTATGGCAGTTCTCGTCCGAGTCTAGAGCTTGCTTTAACTAACTAGAACGTATACTATTGCTGATGTCTTGAATGTTGCCGGATTCGCAGATGCTGAATGGGCATATGTTTCTGGCTAAAATACTATTGTCTTGCAGTGACCGTCGACTTGCCTACTGTCTAGACATGTATAGAAAGCGCCATAGGTCTGTTGATGTGCAGCAAGTGTTCTGCTTATGCGGGGGTGAGGTGATTACTACAAGGGAAATTGAGGCCGTCTGACAGGCTGTACGATGAAGCTGTGATCGGCATTATCTACGACTGCATACAAGGAGCTCTTGTTCGGGACGGCGCCATTTGATTTTGTTCTTTGTTGGTATTAACTACCTCAAATGATAAAAGAAACATACAGTCTGGAGTAGACGAGGAGAGGATAAAACGAGGAGTGTGTGCCAATATTCATCGCCGGGCTACAAGTACTGCATATCCAATTCTCCCGCCATGGCTCACAGGTAGCTCGCTTGAGCCCCGGGATGTCTGTCAAGGACGTGGGGGACGAATGTCTCTCTGATATTTATGTAATACTTCCGGGATAGGACCCCCGGTTATTATATGTAAAGTTTGTGACCATCTGCCTGTTCTTTGTGAAGATTCATGGGTGAAAAGCCCGCAGGTAGTATCTGTATGTCTACAAAGTCTTGATACTGGGATATGCAGCCAGAGCCAGAGAAGTATACTTTGCCTCGCCTAAGCCAGAAGTACCACCACCCTTTTCTTTTGGTGTTGACGTGTTGCCAACAGCTCCATATCCGAGCTTGACCATGCATTAGATCCAATTCCTCCACGGCAAGCGAAAGGACGGCGGTGTCCACGTACACATCCCCGAGGACACGGAGTGGACCATGAAACCACTCAAGATTTCATGCAAAACACATGCATGCTGGCAGTACGTCTTGTCACGGCTTCAAACCGGTCGCTTGTAATGCAGAAATTATGTGCTCCTTCTGCCAGGTCTCACATGTGTGCGTGATGCGTACATCGGCCTAGTCCTATGGCCGGTGCGCAGGTCAGCTTGTGGTTCAAGATGAGGCCGGATGCTCTTTGAAAGTAGACTTGGGGCCAGTTGTGCCATGGGAAAAAGATAGATCAGGATAGTTGATGAGGCGTGCCCGGGCTTTTCGGGATTATGGAGGCTACATTCTGACATTGGTAGGCCAATCATAGTCGATTCAGGAGGGTCTAGACCATCCGTAGTGGTGAGATATCGTTTTATGAATCGGCATCATACAGTACCGTTGGCTCAAGCTATGAGTTGGACTGAGTTGGCACAGGCAGTGCATGCACGATAGCTAGAAGGAGAGGTTAAGTATACTGAGCATGTCATCAGCGGGTCGTCAGCCGGCAAGTTTCAGTCGAGTCAAGAGGTTGGGGTGGGTGGGAAAGGTGTATACGATTCTAGGATATGACGGGGAGGTTTGGGGAAAAATAAGCACATGTGTAAACTTTATGTCGGGTATCAGAATAAGAGGTTTACTACTACTGAACCACGAACTTTGCCATGAAGATTGTGTGGCTGTTGTGGTCAGGTAGGGTTCCATCGTTACACAAGACCTGTTGAATCTAGATCTTGTATGAAGTAGTTAACAGTAAAAAGCATTTTTTTGAGAATAGGTTGAGAGGATATTAGGAATATGGCCAGAGAATGTTAGATGTGACTCCTTGCTTATTAATTACATGATAGAACCTGGGGCATTAGAGGCTTAAAAGGCCTATGACTTGGAGAGCGACGGGTTGTTGATAGTCACGGGGGCACTTTTCCCCTCAGCATGCAGTATGGAACTCGGCGATTCTCCAATGTTAAGAAGTGATAAGACTATGTATTTTGTACTCCAATGTTTGGAAACTGTATTGTAAGTTCTGAGAATAGTTGGAAAAGTGCTTATCCTAATATTCTAGTAGGATCACATGCTCTGGTGTCTTGGACGCCCATTTCCACGCACGTAAGCCCTCCATTATCAGCTGCATCATTGTTCAAAGTTGAAATAGCAAAGAAATCAAAAGCACTTAAAGCTAGTTTTACTACTTTAAAATGTATGTAACTATCTAACTAGATACTGGTTCAAGGACTTACGAATGTTGAATTTGGGGCTCATTCACACCAATTGAGGCTGTGCCTGAGGTATATCTAGGCTTTGAACTCAGCGACCTTTTTACGTTACACGTTTATTTTTCAAGCAGTGTCTTGTGAGGTAGCACTGAATCAGTTCTACGGTTGTTTTCTACCTTACGTTGCAACTTAAGCCACCCCGAGAAATCTAGGTTGTAGATTATCAGCCCAAGGCAAACATTATACCCCCTCAAGGCCATGACAGTACCGACGCATAGACTAAACTCACAGACTGTGCCTGAAAGCCTGGCAGATGAAAATCCCCTATTGTTTAGCGGCAGTATGCATGGCGTTGAATACCTGTCGTGCCACACCGGCGTCACGTCCCAAGACCACCATGTCGGGTGATGTCATTGAGCTCTGCCCACCACCCATGACTTGCATATGAATGTAGCGTAGTACTAGCCCTACACAAACTTGGCTGTACATACATGATTGGGCACCTCAGGCCACTTGCGGTTTGCTTACTTGCACATGAAAAAAAAAAAAAAAAAAAAACGGCTCGCAAGTAAGCAAGAGACAATGATACACAGTCAGGTTGACTGACTGACTCATGTGCCACCTGCAGATGTTGGTTGGTGAGGTTGGGCTCAGCGGAAGACGCAAATAATAACCACATCAGGTCACGGCTGGTTTCAGATGCCACTCATGTGGCAGGCTGGAAAGCAAAAAGAAGCGTGCTTGAAGGATTCCATACGTCTTCTTTATATGGCAGACAACGGAAAGCAAAGAAATCTTATCATTGATCTGTATTGGGCTGTGCTCTCATGTGGCTTTGGCAGCTGAGTACACATTCCAGTCCAGACTGGGAATTCTGTTGCTAGGGATAGTCAGATTAGGGTAGCAATGTAGCTGGAATGGAATGGAGATTCCCATTAATCCCTTTGGGGCTTATGAACAGACGTCAATGAGCAAATGTCCTTGGTTTGGTTCATGTTTCTCGGGTTCTTAAAATAGTGACGTCATTGAACATGAAGTTCCACTTCAAGTGGCATCCAGAACCCTTGGTGGAGGGGCGGGGGCAAACCTTAACCCTTATTTGAAACAATGACATTTATCTCATCGATGACGAGATCTTGGAGTTGGAGTGACAGCTATTGGCATGTGTGTTTGTTTGATAGAATATTTCTACCAGTAGCACAAGGTGCATTCAGTTTGTTCAGTGGAATTTCTTCCATTCTTCCATTGTGTGCATAGTTCCACGTGAACCAGGGCAAGCTAACTTGAGGCCGGGAAAGGAGGGACAGAGAGCAAGCGAGCGGGACGTCTTGGGTAGTAGTGCCACACTGTTACAATGGAAAAGTCTGACAATCACGGGACTATAGTCACGGTTGCTCCAGGTGAAAATCGGCAGAGACCGGTTTTGGGTTGCACTTGTGCATACTACGGGCAAGACTGTGTGGAGACGGGGAGGCCAGAAAATGGCTCTTGAAACATGGATAGCGAGTGAACGGCTAAAGGTGAAGAGCAAGATCGGCGGTAGGGACGAGGGTGGATGGAGAGGGGACAAGAGGAAAATGCAGAGGAATCATAGCATAAAATGGGATAAATGGGGGGGGGGGGGGGCTTTTGGCTACTAGGAGGGACAACACCAAGTGAGATTGAATGTACAAGGACTAGCAGTTATGGGCTCACCAACATCCGATATCGCACACTCCAGGCGGCCGGCAGTAAAAACAAGAGACGAAAAAGAAGGTAAAATAAAATAAACAGGTGCTACACACGGGCTGGCCCAACACTTTGCATTATGATGATGGTTCTTTGAAGTTCGTGTGATGGGCTGGGTGCGGAGAATTGAGGGAGAGTGTCAAGCGAGAGCCGAAGTAGGTTAGAGTGTTGAAAAAAAATCAGATCCAACGAGAAACAAACAAGAACAGCGAGCCCGAGGAATGGCGGGCAGACCAGAGGTGAAGATAGCATCTTTGTGTGCTTGTGGCGGTGGGAGCATGGTGGCAGCTGGCTTTGCCACAAGGGACTTTTCCTTTTGCAGGGTTCAAGAAGGCTTGACAGGGTCTCATGTGGCTAGCCGGGTGACGTTGGCCCGAGCATTACTGCAAGTGTATATTACAAGCGGGCTGACGAGACGTCCGGCCGGCCTGAGAGGAGGGAGAGATGGGTGGGCGGAAGCGTGGATGCAAGAGTTGGTTGTCAGGCTTTTGTCAGGCTAACAAGCAAGTGACAACGGCGGAGGCAAGCTAAGGCACAAGGGAGTCTGTCTGGCTGTCAGCTTGCAGGCAAACCAGCCTGTCAGCGGCATGCATAGAGCATAGAGCATAGATCACGGAGCATGGAGCATGAAGCAGACTAATGTGGTTGGTAGAATATTCGTTGGGACTTGGCCATGTGTGGTAGCATTACGACTGGCACTAAGCCGGTTGGTAGTGCGAGGTCAGGCTCTCAAGGGATATCGTGAGATTAGCGAGCTGGCTGTACGCTGCGACGCTTCGTAAGGGCGGCCTTGGCCATGGAATCTTTCGGAACGAACCAAGAGGTTCGGGAGCATCAGCGGAGCTGGTTAAGGAGGGCATGGATGGCCAGACTACAGGGGGCTCTTACAGGGCTTTAGGTGGTGGGTTTAGCGCCCTGGCACCGAGTGCTCCACTGTAAAAGGTTATCAATAGTGGATGGGCGCTTGGCTGGCGCCCCTGTACGAAGAAGACAGGGAAGTAGAGAGTCAAGTGGCTAACTATAACTAGTGAACGACTGTTCTGACACCAGATTAGCCTCCCTTTTCGAACTTTCGGGGGGCACTTGAGGATTTTGCTCATTGTTTCGAGACGTCATGTGGGCAGTGGGCGAGTGAAGCAGAGTGAGACATCCAGCGAAGCCGTGGCAGGCTTCCAGGCGAGTCTTGGTGCTATCGGGCGGTGCAGGCATGTGAGAATTCCAGCAGCTGGGGCCGGGCAGCAAAGGGCCTCGTGAGCCAAGGTTTGCTTGGAGGTGCTCAGCTGCGTCTGTTATCTGGAATGCCAGTGTCTCAGGCCACCATGGGGGTTGAGTCCGGGCTCGGTGGATATCGTGATAGGGCAGACCGGGATTCTTGGTGGCAGTCTCTTTTTGTTTGGGGAAGGCTTTTTTTCTTCGGCTTCCCCCCCAGCCTCGCTTAAACTTGTGAGAAGGGCGTCACGGACCAGGCCAAGAAGGATAGGAGAGGAGGCTCCCACTCGCAGCGGAGGAAACACAGAGCACGCGAAGCTGGGGACATGTTTGCTCATGGGCCTCGAGACAAGCAAGTCAGATGAGCAGATCCGACAGGACCAGACGGTGCAAAAGAAGATGACGAACAAAAAGGATGGTCGAGATAGCCATCCCAGGGCAAATCCCGCCGCGGTAGCTTGTTTCAATGTCCGTTTTTAGTTCAGTTTTGTGTATCAATCCACGGCCAAGTCTTTTAGTGAGCAGAGGCCACAATTAGGCGATTTGCTCAGAGGACGGCGAGAAAAGAGAAGAACGATGGCCTGGGCACTGAGACAAGAGGGTACACGAGAGAGATGGAGAGAAAGAAAGCGGAAGAGAGCGGCGAAACGCCCGTGTCACCCGCCGCAAAGATAGACGAGCACGACGGCGATGTCAGCGCGAGCGAGATCTGGCACCGGCAGTACAGCGTCTTTCTTGGTGCGCGAGAGCCAAGACGAGGAGCACGAGAAGCAATAGATCCATCCCCCTCCCCTCAAAGCAAGAAAAAAAAAGAAAAAAAAAAGACCCTTGGTACCTGGCACGACGCCCCAAGGCCCTGAAGGAAGCCCCGAGACACGCCAGAGGAATGCACAAAGGGAGCGCCTAGCCCCAACGAGAATCGCCTGCAAAGCCAGAGAGCTGGTGATATAAGATGCGGAACATTTCCTGTCTGCTGTAACTGCAATTGTTTTTTGTTTTTGCCTTGTCCTCCGTGGCTTCTCGCTTTGGTCTTGCGCTTCTGCACATCTCACGATCGGCTCTCGGCTCTCTTCTGTGGCTCGCTCTCCTTGGACACGGAACTTTTCTTTTTCTTTTTCTTTTTGTACTTATTTTCCGCGCATTGACTTGTTTCTCAAGCGTATCTAGCCAGCGTCTTCCGCGTCTCTCTGCTTTCTTTATTTCTTGCTGTCTGTTCTATCCTCTTCTCTCCGGGTCTCCATGATATTGCCCGCCACGACGTCTCCCTCTGCCTGCATCTTCTGCTTTATATGCTTCACACTTCTCCCCTGCACCAGTCCCTTCGTTGAGGCCCAGCATACGCCCTCCCGCCTTGATTCTCCTGCGTTTCAAGCCGCAGACAATTCTCCAGCTAAGCCTGGCTTTGCCGCCTCCAGCTGTATCCCAAACCAGGCGGCCACATACACACACTCGCCCTCTTTGTCTTGGTCTCCCTCTTTCAGTCTCTTCGCTAGAAACACACAGCCGCGCCATTGACGACGGCTCATAAGAGCACGCGCTCTGCCCCTTCTGTCTGTGTTTTCTTCTCTTTCCTCCTCTTCTAGTTCCTCTTGCCCGAGTTTCTGCTATCCTCTACTCCAATAGTTCGCCGTGCCTCTCCCCTTCGGCGCTTCCTTGTTCTTTGTCAACGTGCCGTGGCACATATCCTCGTCCCCTCCCCCCTTCCCGTAAGCCGCCCTCTCATCATGGACCCCTACGCCCGCGCCTCCGGCTCGCCCTCCTCTACAGCCTTCGGGTCTCACTCTCCCTCGCCGCACCCCCGCTCCGCCAGCCCCACCGTCCTCGCCAACATGCGCCGATTCCACGCACGGCCCTCTTCCAGTTCATCCCTCAGCAGCATATCCTCCAGCACAAGCTACAAGTCTGCCCCAGCCCAGCCCGAGCTTTCTCTCGACCCTGATTCGTCCGCCGGCATCTGCACCGCGCGCCCACGCCGCAGCGGCTCGCTGCTGGCCTCGCCCTTTGCACCGCCGCCGCCGCTGCCGGCCTCGTCTTTGCCTGCTGCTTCCGTCTCAATACGGCCGGCTGCTGCATCCAACGCTCTGGCGTCCGACTCAGACTCGGACGACGAGGAATACATCCGCTTCCCCAACGGCGCCTTTACCGATCCGCTGCCGGAAACCGACCATTACCCGCCGCAGCCATACCGCCCGTCTTCCTCCTCGCCCGGGCTCAGCCGCGCCTCTTCCACCAGCTCGGCCAGCTCGCCCGGTCGGAGCAGCGGCAGGTCAAGTTGCCTCCAAATACGGCACGACCACAGCCCCGTCTACGAGTCCGAGGTCGACGCCATCATGTCGTCGCCCGTGCAGCACGGCGCCACTGCCAAAGCCCGTAGCCGGAGGTATTCGGCCGGCAGCAAGTTCACCACCCGGACCAGCGAGTCTCAAAAATATTACTACGGCAGCGGCATTGCGTCGTCCATTTCGTCGGCGTCGGAATATCTCAGTAATTACGTCACAAACGAGGCGGTGAAGAAGGGAAGCAAATCACCAAAGAGAGTGCGCTTTAGTCTCCCCGTATGAGAGGATTTCTCTTCTTTGGCCTCTTTTCTGGCCTCTTTTTTTTTCTCTTTTCTCTTCATGTTTTCGCGCCTTATTTCTCGCATTTTTTCCTTCTTCGTTTTTATCATGCCGCTACGCTTTCTTTTTTATTTTCTCCACACACATTTTTTTTTTTTCCATTTTTGATTCGTTACTATTTTTCTTTTGCTCCTTTGCTTCTCCCCTCAGCCTTTGTTTTACTCAGCATTATCTAGCATCTGTTTTTTATTGTGATTTTCTTTTTCCCGGCGGCTTATCTTTGCGTTTGATATCTCTTGCGTTGTGTCTTTTATAGCCTTGTTTCTTATCTTCATTGAACACTGGCTCTTTGGTCTTTTACAATATATCGTGTGCTCATGCATCATTACTACAATTTTTCGTCAAGTTCATCCGTGAAGCCGTAATTACATAACCATAACTAAATGAATCATCTCCTAACTGGTAAAAAACGAAAGTTCCCTGGTATCAACAGAAAGACCAAAACGCACCGCCAAATAACGAAAAACGGGGATATCATCCATCCTGCTAACCCAACAAATACACCATCAACCCTCGACATGTCAAGGACACACTTTTGAAAAGCAACAGCTTTTTTCCCTTTGTGCCCTCACTCTTCCATTACCGTCGACAAGTAGTAAAATACCTTCCTGAGTCGTCTGCCCATGGCCTGCCTTGGGCCGTCAGTAACAACTGTCGGCCCACGTCCCGTTGCGTCAGTAATAACTGACCGGGAATCTGTTTCTTGCAGAGACTGCCTTGGCTTCACTTCGCCATCCATCTTCACTGCCCTCGCACCATCACCATCCCCAGCGGGTTTTATCTAAAAGAGCTCCACCTCCTGGTGCAGATTGCGCAACACCCACTGCGCCTCAACGCCGTTCTTGCACTGGAAACACCACTTTGTAATGTTACCAGCCGCATTGCCGTTTTGCGGAATATTGCCCACCACACCCTTCTCGTCCTTGACCTCTTCCCAGATGCCACAGACAACGCCGCGATTGCCCATGGGGGTAAAGCAGCCAGAGCCGAGCACCGCATCAATGATGGTGACGGGCTGGTCGCCACTGGACTTCTTCGGGATTGTCATAACAGTGACTCGTTTCTCTAGTCCGTGGTCCCGGCGCAGATCCATACGCTTGCCAGGGGGTGGCCGACTAATGGTTAGCATGCAGTTACCCCAGTCTTCCCACTTGCTTTGTGTCACAAGAAGATGCAGGCGGATGCGAATGGCATCCGTGTTGAGCGGTAGTCCCTTAGAAGTGCCCTGGGACGCCATGCTGAGACTGGGAGCTCGCAGGCCAGGCCCTCCTCTGCTCGAGTTCACTGAGTAAAGACTGCCCGGTGCACCTCCGGCCTGGTGATCGACAGATGACTTGGCCAGATTGAAGGAGAGGTTACCGCCCGTGAGACGGCGCAGGAACGACGACGTGGCGGACGCGTTGCTAGACGGGGTTGTGCTCACACCATCCTGGGACTGGCCCATGGCTTGGGACTGTGGTGGTGCGCGAGCCGCGGCGCGGTAAGAGTTGCGACGACCAAACCAGCTTTTGTTAGTCTTCTTCTCATCGCCATCGTTTGCGCCATCGTTGGCCCCAGCCATCATGGCGTACGGGTTCTGGCCAAACGATTTGATGCGCAGTTCGTCTTGCTTGCGGGTGTAACGCTCGTTCTTGAGACGTGCGTTGTGCACAACTGCGTACAGATCGTAGCATTCTGACGTGTTTTGGCAGCGGAACCGGAAATTGGCGCCGTGGCGGACAAAGATGGAGCCAGTGTCAAGCGTCTCGGCGCGCACTTCAAGATCGATAAAGGTGCTTTGTCGCAGTAGGATAAGCGGCGTGAGATCCAGTGCCACGAGGGGTTCGGCAACCTTAATATCCTCAACTCCCATGTGGTGGACTTCAAGGCTTCCTGCCTGGACAACAATCCAGCAGTTTTCAGCCTTGAGATCTTTCCAAATCGCCTTCTTGTCAGACCATTGGGACACCTTGGCAACAAACTTGGGAATTTGCACTTCCTCTTCGACTTCCTGTGCTTCCCCTTGTTCTTCGTCTTGATAGTCATCACGGGCCCCAACTTGCGACGCGCTGTGTGACGGTGTGATAGTATCATATGTCATGACCGAAGCTGTTGCGGCCCGCAGCGCGCGTTGTCCCTCTTCATCTCGAATGCTGATGCCAAGTTCCGTCTCAGGCATGTCAATACTGTCCATCTCATCACCTGATGATTCCGACGCTGTGTAGCTTTCATCTTCGCTTCCGGTTTGAGAACCCGAGCCGCTGTGCATACTTTCATCATATTCATCAGG
Organism: Berkeleyomyces rouxiae; assembly: GCF_048999995.1. Lineage (NCBI taxonomy): Eukaryota > Fungi > Ascomycota > Sordariomycetes > Microascales > Ceratocystidaceae > Berkeleyomyces > Berkeleyomyces rouxiae. The sequence goes on along the minus strand of NW_027396497.1, from coordinate 909,292 downwards.
ATCTGAGTAAATCTCCTCGACCTCTCCCTCGCTTACGTCGGAAGCTTCAGAGGAAATCTCCGATGGAAGATACTCGTGCTTGAGGGGCGATGAACCCCGCCGTTCGATACCACGGCGCAAGGGCTCAGGTGGTGCTAATACTGGCGGTGTTGACTTGCTGAGCGTGCGATGAACAGGAGGTGCAGGCGGCTTATCATCGGATTGCTGTTCATTCTTGAGGGTGATATCAGAGCCAGAGCCAGAGCTGTCTGGTTCTGGCGAGGGTGATGAGTGGCCAGGCCTTTCTGACTGTGTGGGGTCGTTTTGGCCGGGGTTAGATGTGTTGGGACTGAGACCACGCCGGCTTTTAACCTTGACCACAATGTCTTTTCCAGGAGTTGATACCTCCGAGACACTGGAAATTTCAGTCGAAGCTTCCATGATGGTCGATAGCTGCGGTGGTGCAATCGGAGAGACCATGGCACTGGAGCCATTCGGGACCCGGCGTCGGTTGAATGCAGGGATTGGAGAAGGACTGAAAATAGCGATCCAGTCCTCGATCTGCAAGTCGTCTTCTGTACGCAGGTGTAACAGTTCGTACCATTCGTTGACGTCACTGGCTAGAGACTGAGCAAGCGGGCCACGAATCATGACCATGATTCCAAACTCATCTTGTCGTGCAGACACATAGTCCATGGTGATGGGCTCGAACAAGAGCCAGGCTTGCTTGTCGCCGTTGGTCTTACGTATCAGGAGATCGCCGGGGTCGCCATAGTTCCGCGGTCTGTCGCGATGCACAAGCTCCACTTCACACTCCAATCTTTGTCCATTCGAGTGCCATAACGTCAACGAGAAAACATCCTTTGCATTCACTTGGCGAAGAGGATCGATGTCGACGCCGGTCACCTTTTCCATAGTCTGTAGATTGAGACACTGAGAAGTGTCTGTCTCAGTAGCGTCCTTGTCTGTGATGCGGGCAATCTCTTCATTGTACCGACGGCGAGCTTTGTCCTGAAGATGCGTATAGCTTTCGAGCAGTGCCGTGGTAGTTGCAGAAGGTAAAGCCTTGGTGACACCCTGTTTTTTTGAGTTAGTAAACCATGAAAATTCGATGTACCACAAGGGAAATCAACTCACCTTCAAAAACTTAACCATCCGTTTCAATCTTTGCAGAGGCCTCTTGAGGAAATGTGCAACATCAACTCTTGAGCCATCAGCATCGACAAGGTCGCCCTCGTCGTTACGTGGCATAGCATCCAGGAGTGAGTCTGCGTCATCCAAAGTGTCAATCAAAGGAGCCAAATTGACAACAATATCATGGAACCCTAAGCGCCATGCGTCAAGGTACAAATCATAGATCGGCTGCACCCGTTCTAGCCAAGCAAAAAGCTGATAAATATCAGTCAACGGTGCCTTTTTATGAGAGTTTCGGAGTTTCTCCAAGCAAACACCCATGTCAACTACGGACTTCGAGAAACTATCTTCCTTGACCGAAGGGTCGCCAAACAAGGGGGTTTTACCGTCCCAGTGGAGAACTTCTTTGAGCAAGACAGGGACAACACCGTCTACTAAGCACTTAAGCTCACAAACATATGTTGCTTCTTCTGTAGCGAAATCTCTCAGCAGAGCCGCGATAGAATCCTGATTTGACTCAGAGTTACGGCTCCCCTTGATAGTGCTCTGTGACCCGGACCGCCTGGACGTACGAGATCGTGTGCTAGTCCGATGAGACATGACATCCTCACCATCAGGAATGGATAGGACTGAGACAAGATCTGAGTGTTTGGTGAGTTTGCGTTTAACCCCGCCGCCGCTATTTGACCTATGGCTGCGCTGGCTGTGATGTCGGTGGGCCGAGTTCTTGCGTGAGGCCTTGCTGGCCTTGCGGGTCAATACTTCCTTGCCAGAAACATAGCTTGAGCTACGGTTGATGGTGTCAGGGCCCGAGAGAAAACTTGGGTTCCGACTTAACGGCTCTTGTCTAGATGCAAAACTTGAATCCTTGTCGCTGCTCTCAGCCCTGGACCCGTTGCTGTGAGTGCGATTGGCAGTAGTGGCCACGGACAAAACGCTGGGTTTCCGGTCGACTTTTTCATTGCTAGACATGTAGCTAAATTGCCGATGTACTGCACCATCTCGTTCAGATTTCGACTGCTCATTGCCAACGCTACTAGCCTGAGTCAGATTCGTTTGAACGGGAGTAGCATCAGAAAGGTCTGTCGTCTGGCTAGAATCTGCATCGACTTGTGCATGATCATCTAGAGTGACGATTGAGGGAATGTTGTCGCTGTCCTGGGGTGCACGTCGCCGCAGAGGCGCGGGTGTCATGTCGGAGTCGGTGATGATGCTATCTGCATATCCAGTGCCATAGGGGAGTCTGGATTCATACGAGAAGCTGGACTCTGTAGGGCTTAGGCCGCGTCGCAATTTCGGATCCCATTCTTCACCAGCCGACTCTTCATCGGGAGTTAGTTCAATCTCATAAGCCCGTTCCTCTTGGCTCTCGTAGGTCGTTGGGGGCAAATTGTGACCGACAGACTCTCCTCGGAAAACATCGCGAAGGGCATCTTTAAGTGGCTTTTTAGACGTTTGGGATTTGGGGGGAATCTTGGGCCGGCCGGTAGGCTTGCGCTGAAGGCCACTAGAGGTGCTGGACTTGTTTTCTTTTTGTGTGGGTGACTTGTTGTTGTAGGTAATGGAGGATGGTGATAGGGCAGGGTGAGCCTTCGTATCTTTGGGGGCTGCATCAGGGGTAGAAGAATGAGGAGTGTTGACCTTTTCTGGTGTTTGTTTCTTGGGAGTCTTTTCCTGTTCCTTTTCTTTTTCATTCTCATCCGCCTTGTCGCTTGGTTTTTCTTTCTCAACCACCTTTGACTTTGGTATGGGAGTCTTTGGCTCAACCACGGCCTTTTCAACATCAGACTCGCCTTTCCCAATGTGATGATATTCAGCAGATGACTTTCGGATTTGGGATTCATGCGCCCACTCTTTTTCTATGGCCTTCTTAATTGGCAGTTTGCCACCCTCGTTGTCAACTCTGGGCTCGACAGTGTTGTTGAGCCAATTTTCGATGCGGACTGGCCCAGGTTGTTTAGGAGGCGCGGGTTTCGACGATTCGTGAACTTCATGGAGAATCTTTTTCCCTTCGCTGACCATTTTCTTGAAAACATTGGGGACGTCGCGGAAGATGGGAGGTTTAGCTGGAGGGGGTTGAGTTTGTCGAGGCTTGGCCTTGCGCGCCTCGTCGGAAAACGGAAGGTCGAGTACACTGAAGGCAGAGTTGCCAACGGGAATTTCACTCAGACCATCATCATCTTGGCTGAAGCTAGAGCCCGTGGAGAATGAGCAAGTACGCACAGATCTGATAGCCGGCGGTCCCAATGACCTGGTTCTACGACGGCCAGATTTGGACTTGGTCGACTTTCTAGATACTCGCGGGTTGCTTTTGTCTGCGTTGGGGGCCTTCTCCCGAACTGGAAGCTTGGCGGTGATGGCAGGGGTCTTGGTATTAAGCGGCTTGGGCTTCTTAGACTTAGATGATTTTCTCAAGCTTTCCTGCGACTGCTTATGGTCATTCCGATTCAAGGAGGACGTGCCAAGCATTGAGGAAAGCGCATCTTCGGCTTCTTGCAAAGACGGTATTGGAGCATCATTGTCTACAGGATCCGTCACAGGGCGTATCCGGATGCCGTCGTCATCAATATCTGAGCCCCGAACTCTAATCCCGTCATCATCAGCAAGCGATCGCGGTGCGCGAATACTGACGTCAGGTTCAGAAGGTGTGACACGAATACCATCGCCAGGCTCTGAGGCCGTTACTCTAATTCCGTCGTCTCCCATAGGTTCGGAGGGACTGACTCTGATTCCATCATCTCCAAACGGCTCTGAAGGCGTAACCCTAATTCCATCATACTCATCGTGTACCTGATTTGGAATATCAGAGCCACGGACTCGGATACCGTCATCATCTGGAACAGAAACTGCCGAAGGAGCCGGTGTTTTCTTCAGACTCATGCGCAGCGGCTTCACGTGTACTGATGAATCGTCGAACACTGGTGATCCCGGTGGTTGCGATTTTTGATCATCTTCTTCTTCCTCATCCTCACTAGCGCTTGAGCCAGATTCAGAGTCTGTTTCAGTAGATTCTTCCGACTCCTCATCCTTGTTTATTGCATTGGGCACCGACTGAGAGTGTTTATGGTTTCGATAGAGCGGTGGTGATGTTGGCGATAACGGTGGACTTTCGCGAGAACTATTTGGGATTTGAACATTGTCCACCCAGTCTCGAACCTTCATGACAGCAGGCGGATTCATAGTTTTGTGAGTAAAGTCCTTGGGAATGCGCTGTGTGGTGTTTGGTGACCTTCGGCGGTGAGAGGGCTTCTTCTTAAGCTTAATCTTCATCCAGTGATCATCACTGACGACACGCTTTTTAGGCGCCTGATTAATTTTTGACGGCAAACTTCGCGATCCATGATTCAAGTCGGGAATTCGTTGTTTCTTTGGCGTAACAACGCGTTTCGCATTTGTAGTAGTGTATTTTTGAACAGAAGGGCGCTTCGGGGTTATTGCGTTCTTCTTTTGTGATCTTATCCGGATACGGTCTTCTTCGGTGACGCTGTGGTCGTCGGATTCAAAGGCTATGTCGCCTGGCTCAGAAGGTGTAGCTTGCGGATCACCGGCTGCCATTGCGGCCGCATTGTTTTTTTGCCACTTTTTTACTCGATCACGGACTCCGCCTGGCGGCTGCACCTTGCGCACAGCTTCAGCGCGCATCTCTTGTCGTAATTCGGCCTTGATCGCGTCCATGCTTTCACGGCGGGCCTTGAGGGCTGCTCGCCGGGCTGGGCTTGGTCTGCCGAGAAAGAAATCGGTCAACAGACTCGGTGGCAATGTATCGATGCGTCGTACAGGGGTCCGGCCACGACTCCCACCAGCAGCGGCTGGCGCACTTTTGGGCGTTACATTGGTCTTGGAGGTGACCTTTTTGGGAGTCGTCGGGTCATGGACTTTGTCGGTGCTTGCGTTTGGGGTGGAGGACTCCATGGTCACGAAGCGCGCTCTATGGTGGTGATGACGAATGTTAGTACAGTTTGGCATAGGCTGATGTGGTGATGGGAGATATCCCATCTTTAGATGCTGGGGCGGGCCACAATAGGGAGCCGCCGAAGGGGGAAATTCGAAGCGTATCAACAACCTGGCCTTCTAGACTTTGCATGCCTCGGCAGCAGATCTCGAGCCGAGTAAGACACCTTGATAAATGCCACCCAGAGTCACAGTCTATGTGCAGCAGCAGTAGCCGTAGCAGCTGGCTGGTGGACCGGTACCACAACAGCTAGATTTTCTCTCGCCAGACCAACCAAAAAGCGCCGATTGTAGCCACGGCGCATCAGCTATAAGGGTTATTTCCTGGCAGTGATGGACGTTACAACTTACCAAATGATTTCAAGCATTCATCCTCTCCTGGTAAGATTTTGACAGCGCAGTCCAGCGGTGGACTTCGCCGTAGCGGAGAAGGCAAGGGCTCTAGATCTCGCCTTTGTCACTGGTGTGTTGTTGTGGACTGTTTAGCGCTGTTGTGATCAGTTTGCTGGTCGCAATAAGCGTGCCGCTCCGGTGTGCTCCCAGAAACCAAAAGCGAGGCCGAATGAAGGAAAAATCGGCGATGCAAACGAACGAGGGTTTGGGTTACTCAGTCGCCAGAACGCACAAAATCCAGAGTAGCCGTCCCAAAGGCGGGTTTGAGTTTGCGCGGGAAGGACTTGCTCGAGATTTGGAAGTTGCCTGGCTTCTGGGTTGGTGGGAGACGGGTCGGGGAAGAAAGTGCTGGAAGCGGCAGGTGTCGAGCAGTTGCCGTGTGTAGATGAGATGAGAAATGCAAAACGACGTATGGGTGAGCCGGAATTTAGAATTTCATTCGTGCATGTCTGTATGATGTTCGTGGAGGTGTGAGCGTGGGCGTCTTAGCTGATGCAACTAACTATAGTAACCAAGAAAGGTTGTTTTGTTTTCGCAGGTAGCCGACTACACCAGATAGTATACAGGCGCTAGATAGATTGGTCGGCCCCAACAACAACGGGAAAGGAGGAAAGAAACAGGGAAGGGACGAACAGGTTGAACTAAGCAACTGCCAGAGTGGAAAGCGAGCGATATGCACAAGAGCGACGGGCAAGTCCTAAAATTGCGGAAATAAAAAAAAAAAAAAAAAAAAAGACCCAGAAAAGGAGTTGGACTTGGGATCATGAGCACAGCGTCGGCCGGAGCAAAAGCAAAATCAAAAGCAAATACAAATGCCGTTATGCAGTTGGCGGATTTGTTGTGAAGCTGTCTGTCTGTCTTATGCAGAGCTTTTACCGCCTTCAGTCTCTTGCGTTGCGTTGCGTTGCGTGGCGGGCTGGAGGGGTGCTTGTAAGGAAGGACTGATTATGCCGGGCTGGTAGTGAGTGTTCTGGGTTTTGGGCCATGGCCTATGGGCTATCGGCTCTGGGTTATGGGAGACGACTTTGGACTGGCTCGCTTGCATCCTGCGACGAAGGGGCAACATGAACAGTGCAGCCAGCCAGTCGGCCCTTGCACAAGCTAATATCAGAGAGTGATTGGGCTACCATGCGCCTAGTCACACAACACACAACCGCGGTGGCCCCTACAGCAAGTAGCGTGTCTAGCTTATGTTTGGCGTGGCCGGCGAGAAGGTGGACTATCCCGGATCGCAAAGGGCAATCCCATCTATCCACGCGCTCTCGAGAAATCGACGCTTGCTGCATGCTCAGCGCCCATCAATTTCACAAGCCTATTTACCCTTTGCCCTTCCCCTCCCTTCATCAAAGCTGCAGCCAGGAAAGTAAACAAGACAACTCATACTTAATTGATTATGCCGTGCTTAAGCAGCCAATCAGAAACCCAAAAGCCGAGGCGTTGCAGGGATATCCATGCCGACTCCCGTTGCTATGGACCTTAACAAGCAGCAGCCAGGAATACGTGGTGATCTGTTAGCGGCTGCTTCTCAAGGGGCAACGGGAATACCGATTCCTTTCTGCATCGTTTGTTTATCGAGAAAGTGTGCCATGGTCCCCTCCTGTTTGGCTGCCTCGCCCCGCGATGCCAGTCTTTGTGTATGTACATACGTACACGGGGGCTTGTTTCTTTTACATCGTTTTCTGCATAGTCTACGACAAGTGAGAGAGGTGTATGTGCAGATATCAGGCTAACTGTAGTGCGGAATCCCACTCGGATTTACTCCAAAGACTTCAGCACAAACAAAGACGGCATCTACATCCCACGGTGACCATGCCGAATGCTTCTTCCCTGTAGACATATCTTGGACGATACCAATGGGGTTATGTTCACTAGGGTTAAGATCTGCCCAAAGCATCCGACGGAGGGTGGATGATTTACGGATGCCGTCCCAAAGGAGCCACCCTAGGCCCCGACTACTAACGTCCTTTTGTGATTGTTAGCCCCCCCTGGGCGGAAAGGTTTGGCGCCCATAAGCGCCAACAAATAGCCCCAAGTTTTCCATGTTTTAGATATACTTGTCGGGACGGCTTACCCTTTCCTCATCTCAACATGACGGCATTGTGCAACGTGAGGTCTGCTTTCTCTCCACTCTGAGAGATGACTTCATCAGCCAAATGCTGCGCTATCACCACGACCACTGCCTCCTCGTTACCGCTAGGAAAATATCCACTTTAGAGTACATATGCCATGATTTTGAAGAATGAGTGCTAGCAAACGCTCAAAAATACTTTTGGCTAGCTGATCAAAACTTCACACCAATAGCATCACTGCCAAACTTGGCAGATGTCAAATACTAGGGCCAGTTGTTAGAACAAACTGGGGCATGTGCACCATAAACTTCAAATATCTGGCTTCAATATCCCTTAAGTGGGAATGGTGGATTACTAGTAGAAAGGCCATTTGAGCTACTTTCTATAAAACAATATAAGCTAAAACTTCTGACTACGTCTCCAGGACTGTGGCTATCCTAGCAGAAGGAACAAGCAAGAGATGTCGCTGGCGTTCGACCAACATCTTGAGCAGGAGACCTACCTGCTGAGCCTTTGAAGGGAGTGAATGTTTACTAGACAAAATAATACATTGCAATCTATCAAGAAGTAGTCAGACGGCATCGTCGGCTAACTATACGAACACCATGCGCTAGTCCATGTGAGATGCTAGGCTTGGATATACGTCGTCAAAGAAGAACCATTTAGAGTGTCCGAAGAAAACGAGTTCAACAGATTCTCGCAGTTATTGCGAGATAGATGGTACTCATGGTTGCGTCTTCAGGATGAAGAGGCAAATAATCACAAAGGGCAAAATACGAAAAAGAGCGAATGTGCGCGGAATGAAAATCAATTCGAAAAACACCCAAACCCATAATAGAAATGAACCCAATCGCCCAGCCAGTGGAAAGTCAAACAACCAGAAACGCCATCAATGTCAACCTCCAACTCTAAGTGTGCCTGCTTCACTCAGAGTCTGCCGTTCCAGTCCATATCAATGACATCCAAGAGCATATCAAGAAGTACATCTTGATTTTGCCAGGAGCCACAATGACAAGAAAGGTTTCAGGCGTATTTCATCACTGTGAGAGGCACACAAAGGAAAAAGAAATAAAGAAAACAGGGGGGTTGGGCGGAACCGTCTGGGCCAGAAACACCACAACCAGATGTGTTGTGTTAGTAGAAATTTCTCACCAATGAAACGAATAGAAAGAGGGGAGGCCTAGGTGCCTATCAGTATGAGTTGCGAACTACCGGGTCAACATAGGTGTGATATTCTTCTGAGCAGAAGGAAGAGGTGATCTTTCGAGCACCAACCTCCACGCTAAAATAGGCGGCGCGAGCCGCCATATCTGACAGAAAAAAACCGGGACAGACAGCGGGAGCCATCACGTCCGACACTAAGAGAGACGGGGTTAGCCATCAAATCCGAAGGGGGATGAGCTGGTCATGAAAAACGGGAGAGACAATGGGAATCATCAACCCCCACAAGGGGCTCATGAGGCTCATGGCATCAGGAGGATATCGCGGCTAGTTGGTGGTGATTCCAACCGTACTGAAGAAGCAGGGCCTAAAAAAGACAAAAGGTAAGACGGGACAGGGGTAACTTAGCTCTGGAGTATAAAGACAAGTAGTGTCGTAGACGATATCTGCTTGGATGAGAGTTGCTAGCTGAACGACCAATGGTTGGAATGTACAGGGAGTAGGAGTAACTTAACTCTGTAATACCGGCCACAATGAGTGGCAGCACGTATGGGGAAAAGGGGGTGAAGTCGAGTCGTGATTCTGAAGGTGAAGCTCATATCTAAACAGGGCCATGAGGTTTAGCAGCAATTTGATTCTTTGCAGCACGCCAAGAGGATCGGAGTCCCTCCCGGCGGCGGCAAGAGGCGATTTTGGCAGCAGCCGCTTTAGCCGCACGGGCAGCTTCGGCGGCGCGGGTTGAGGATCTCAAGCCCTCGCGGGGTGCGTGAACAGGCTCTTGGGAGGTCTTCGTAGCAGCAGGTGCTTCTGAAGTGCAAGCAACCTGTTCGGACATGGAAACTCCAGTGACAGAGGGTCCCACGACATTTCCAGTGGATTGAGCGTTGTTGGAAGATTCACAAGTCTCAACAGTAGCTGAAACTGAGCTGTGAGTCGGAGCCACAACTGGAGAAAAGTCAAAAGCCATTGCCGAAGGAGGAAGAACCATTGGAGACAGATCAAGATCCATTTCCAAAGAAGGAACAGCCAGTGGGGAAGAATCAAGGGCCATAGGAGAAGGAGGAAGAAGGGTGGGAGAAGTAACAAGAACCATTGGCGAAGGAGGAAGAGCCATTCGTGGAGAAGGAGGAACAACTGAAGAAGAAGCGGGAACGATTGGGGAAGACGGAGCAATAACCGGAGAAGATAGAGCGACGACCGAGGCAGCCCGAGCCCAAGAACCAAGACGAATTGGCAGAGCTTCGCTCAGGAACCAGGCATCAAGTTCAGTCATGACCACGGAACCAGACAGAGGAGTTGCCTTGGCAGACTTGGGGCGGCCAGGCTCAGACTCCGAGAATTCCTGGAAGCTTCTCATAGCCTCGTAGTTGTCACGAGGAACATAGCCGTAGCCCTCGTGGAACCACGGCTGCTGCTCCACGGGGGTGCGAGTCTCCATAGCCTCGTCAAGCTCCTCGAGGCTTCTAGGAAAGACGGAGTCAGGGTAGACAGTTTTCAGGGTGCATTCGGCGTTTCCCTCTTCCTCACGCGAAGGAATAGTGATGACCTCGAAACCTCCAAAGCGGACTTCCCGAGTGTCATAGCCGTAAGAGCGCTTGCAGCGGAAAGCAGACTTGGGCTTGGATAGCGAGTCCTCGAGAGGGTCCTCGATGGCAGCGGCAGTTGTCTTGTGTCTGACGCGGCGAGCCAGGCAGGCTCCACGTCTAGCACGGCGGCGCTGGTAACCACGGACGGACTTCTCCAGGACTTCTTGGTGTGAAAGCATCAGCTCATCACAAATGGTGGCACCCACTACGCTCTTGCTCTTGACTGCCGCCAAGGGGCGCAGGGGTCTGATCTGGCGTCTCCACGGAGCCTTTTCAAGACGAAAGTTGCGGTGGGCGGCTCTGACAGCGGCATCGCGGGCAGCCTTGCGAAGAATAGCCTTGTTTCTGTGGATCTCGTCCATGTAGGGCCGCAGGGCTATTTCGTGCAGCAAGTTTGCCACGCGCTGGCGGACTTCCTCTTCGTCAAATCCGCCATTGTCAAACTTGGGACGAGTGAAGGCGAGAACGATGCGAAGGTAGGGACGCATCGTCTCAAAAGAGGGGACGACGGAACGGCCAAGCCTCTTAAGCTTGGCACGTACCGCCGCCGCCGAGTTGTACAGGGATTGCAGGCCTGGAATCATTGTGGATGGATGTTTGAATGGAAAGCAGTGAAGTGTTTGGATGGTTTGGAGTGTTTGGATGTTTTGGCTTGGAAGCAGATGGTGAGCAGTGTGGTAGTCCGATGAACTGGAGATTTAAGAGGGAAAGAAGTTTGGAAAGAAGACAGGAGACTGCCTGCCTATTTATGCGTTTTGAAGGGCAGTTGCCGCTTACCTAACTTCCTCTGGTCCTCCACCCCGGAATACATGAACGCGTAAGTGCGGCTGCGTAGACTGCGAAGTCCCGAGGCGGCCGGTGTTTTGTTTACATCGTTCTCTCCGTTTCATTGGCCAGCGACCACCTACCCCGCTTCTCTGCCATCAGTTTGGGCAGTTGCTCTGGTGTGTGGAAGGCGTCATCACGCCATCGTGAGCAGTTGCTACGTGGAGGTCTAGCCCTTGTGTCAGATAGCCAGCCTCCGACTTCCCAGTCTCCCCGATGCGCTGCGCCGGCTCACACCGGGTGTACCCATATACCCACTAAATCTCCGGTAGCCAGTAGCCTGGCACCCGAGTTGCTGTCTCTTTAGAGGTGCCGGTAGTTGCTTGGTTGACATTCAGTTTACACACACACCCAGAAGGTCTCCATCGATATTGGGTTCCTTCCCCCCGTGAGATCCTGCTACAAAAGGACCGCGCCACCCGAGTCTCTGAGGCCATTTCTGGAAGAGCCACTCACATGTCGTCATCTCGGTCCGGTATTGCTCTCGAATCCAGCCGGCTACTGTCGGGAAGATGGTCGCGCCATCATGCTCTTCACACATGGATTCACAACAAAAGTTCCCTCGGCAAGTATGAACATTGGAAAGATACAGACTCTCTTGTTACCTCGTTCCTAAGGCGTGGATTCGCCTTCATCATCCGGGTACATCCGCTGTTTACTCTTTGCTTTTAGGGTTGCGATATCCTGATCCGAAAGTATCCAAGTGTCGCGCGTTCTCGTGACCCCAAAACAACCCGTCAAGACGCGTATCTCCCTCAAAGCTTTATTTGGGGTCGTTCCCAATCCGGTCTCTAGACCACGACAAAAGAGATGTTGCCAAGTGGCTCTACATGTCGAAAAGTAATAAAAGTCGTATTGAACGTTTCCCGCGCAACTGTTGTGCTTGACACAACGTCGTTGCCTTAAATGTTACACAGATATTACCAAGGGAGACTAACTTGTTAGTGCTTTCCATGCCACGATTCAAATAAGGTTTGTATGTGTGTGGTAGCTATGTGACATCAGTGTGGGGTGCGACCCACACAAATGTCAGCTTTTCTCAGATACAATACTATAGTTCGCTTCAATAGGGTTAAAAGGCCGCAAAACCCTTGTCTATATTTCCGGTGCCTCATTGAAACGGCATCACATGCCGCCATTATAATATCCACCCATTATGGCTGATAGCTACTCAAAACAACGATGAAATCGAATCAGGATTTTGATTTTGAGAGGTCGATCATCCCCGCTCCTTGCCACCGGTCATCACTCGTTCAGATAAGATCGCCATAGTCAGATCGTAAGGCCGCGGCCAACATGCCAGAACCACACTGCTGTATGACATATCGTTAGAAGGACTATTTGTGGCATGCAACGGGGACTTGCAGGCAGCTTCGTGCAGAAACTCTAGCATACCAGTGTCGCCAGTTGGCTCGGCCTAAACTACCCAATGTTTATAGACATGCTGGGCCTTGGCCGAGTCAATATCCCCGACGAGGATGACTAGTCTAGAATCCATTATTACCTCAGGGAGGAGAGACTCACCATTATATATCGAGTTGCTATGGGGCTTCAGGAAGGAATGCCGGGTCGACTGTGGTACAGACAGAAAACATGTAATCAACACGATGCACTTATTCTTGTGGCTGTTGCTATTAAACAAAGAAGACCAAAGTCATCGCCAGTCCACCGAAGAATAACCTAAGCACCAGGAGACGAAATCTTCATACAGTTAATGATAGAGATTTCTGTCTCAAATTATAAATATAGGAGACAACTATAACATGAACACCCTTCAAGTCCGACAATGAAGACATTGATTCACTACGTAGTTTTCGCCATCTAACCATACAACTAACCACGTCTAGTTACTTACATAGGTGTCTTTTGTTATGCATACAGAATTGTATACACACTGTGGGCTGCTCTCTGGAGCATTCAAAGTTCCATGTCACTTATCTACGCCCTCTTACAAGAACGCTCAATGCGCACTACTTACCGTCTAGCTTCTTCTAAGAATCGGACAGCAAACGAAGTCCCCACCGCATTCTCCATCGTAGTTCAATGACATGGAGCCACTCTGGACTTTATGTTTAAATGAAGTGCGGTTCTAGTGACTGTCGTCATTAGAACAACCAGCTACAGCTGTAAAAGCCATCAACCGGACCGTCTAGCGCCCTTCCCTTCGCCCCTCCCCCTATTGTGTCGCTAAATCTCACCGGCTACATCTCGTAAATCCGTCACGCCTGTACCCTCAAAACCATCGAATCGAATGCGAAGCATGTAGGCTCATTGTGCATACCAAATAGCTGCCTAACTTGGTGCAGCCTCAAGTGGCCATGCAAGTCTCACATGAGGCTAAACTCATGAGTCCCTGAAATCTCATCGTCGGTGCGAACAACTGCATCGTCTATTTTTAGAACGACAGGGATCATTGGAGCCACAGGGCTACAATGATCGCTTAACACTTGCAGGGTAGTAACCCTAATGCAACGCCATCGCATGCCAAGATGAAGATGGACGCTGTCTGTGGAAGCGAGATCTAGATGAGTTCCAATCAACAATCAGCATGAAGATTTTCACCCCATGTCGCGAAGGAAGAGATTTGTTGGCTGTCAGTCGTTGCGCCACTGTCAAGCACCCGCCTAGCTGCATGGAAATTCTACGAGGCAGTGCCCATGAAGATATCTCTCTTGCTCCAAGGCGTGGCGGGTTTCGTCTTTCAAACCGGCCTTCATCGGGCGGTCGCTCCGTGGCTATGAGCTCTGCTACATACCGATTGGTCGGAGGCTTCGGCGGATCCTTGCATGTCTTCGGCGGTCAACGTCATCGTCTTCCGCGTCCACCCAGATGCTCCGACTCTCCTCCACCACATTCTCCTCTACAAACATGGCCTAGGCTTCGCCCACAAGTCGACCAGCAGCAATCTGCATGCGCGCGTCTTGCCTGTTTTTTCTAACCATAGAAATGGCAACCCCAGCTTGTCAAGTGCCCACCGACCACGTAAATGCGACATCAACTTTTTAAGCGCCGGCGCTACCACCAGAGGGGTAGCACGACATGGGTGCGGCAGCTAGCAGAGCCAGGCCAAATGAGAAGAAGAGACTTGGGATGTGAAGACAGCACGTGGATAGGGCGCAGTTGTCAGCGAGTTGTATACAGGTAGCCGCCAGACGGATGTCATGCAGAAAATTCCCGCTCGTCGTGTGAGGGTAGGTCGCAGTATATAAGTATCACCATGAGATCCTCCCCAAGTGAGCGCTCATCATTGCCTCAAGTTTCCACTTCATCGAGACTGTTACTTCTTGTCTCGCTCACTTTGAACTTATTATTAATACATTCCCTATTTTATTTTGTTCACTCTGCTCATCTTTTTGTTACATTTTTTTCATGCATCTCTGGAAGATATGAAGTTCTCTATCATCTGCCTCCTTGCCGCTACTACGGCGTCTGTAGCTGCTGCTCCGTCAGAGGAACGGGATCTTGTTCTAGACAAATCCCCCCTCGATGCTCTAGATGCCGTTTCTGAATACTTCAATATGCTTGCTCATAAAGTCCATACCTACAAACACCTTGGTACCGCGCCACCATGCAACCCTGCACAGGCTGTTCTTCCGTCATGTAAGTTGTAGAGAAGTCGTGGACTTGTATAAAAGCGAGCCAGCCATATTAACATGATCTAGCTGAACTACCCGGCGTATCTTCCGGCTTGTCTCTTGTCCACATTGCAGTTGGCCGTGGCACCCAAAACTACACCTGCGCAACTTCCGACTCGTCCTCTGTCCCCAAAGCCGCCGGAGCTGTCGCAGGGCTCTTCAATTCTACCTGCTCTAGCACTCTGCACCCGGACCTCAACACCGCCATTCCCAAGGTCGCAGTGCACTTTGCTCTGAACGACTGGAGAGCTCTAGACAAACACCAGCTTAGCCCCACCGGCCTCAAGTCTTCTGGTCTGCACTACTTCCAGCCGATTAACAGCACAGCCAGCGCGCCTTTCTTCACCCTGGACCATATCGGCCTCGGCAGCGCACAGTTTGCAGTCAACTCAACTACTCCCGCTCCCGCTACAGCTGCCACGGGTCAGCTCGGAGAAAAGGCTGTAGCATGGCTCAAGCTTTTGCCCAGAAGCGACTCTAGCCCAGCTGCGTTTGAGGAGATTTACCGTGTCAATACTGTAGGAGGGTCGCCGCCTTCCACATGCGAAGGTCTCGAAGCCAAGTTTACCGTTGAATATGCCGCCGAGTAAGCTTATATCTGTAGAGAAATGTACTTAATAGTTACTAACATATTCTTCTAGATACTGGTTCTTTGGCAGACTGGCTTCATCCCGTTCTGAGGGCGAGCTTTGACTGCAGTCAACATGAGCGTCACGTCATAGGGTTAGGGTTATGATGTTGACCTAAATCTTGGAACCCAAATACAGATTTACATTCACACTACAGAAAACACCCATCCGAATAGTAATGCAGAGCAGTTTAATACCCCAAAACAACGCCGGCTACCCCAGGAAAATAACAGAGAAGAAGTACATGCAATGTCTCCGAATCTCGCCCGCCTCAAGGCAACCCCGCATTCACCTTCACCTTCGTATCGCTGTTCGTGGCGTGCAACGGCACGGCCGCCGCGTCGTCTGCAGAGAAGAGCGTGAAGAAAACAAGCAGGTGTAATACAAGACAGTACATGGCGAAGAGGTTCCTGCTTGTCCGAGACGCAAGAACCATTCGTGTGATAGAGTAGACTACTCGCTCGGGAAGCGACATGCGCTTGTATGCGCGGGCTGATTCACGACCGCGGAAGGCTGCAAAGGGTGAGATGTTGGACTCGTATGCCTTGCGATAGCGATCAAGTGCGATCCCGGGGTTGCCCGTGCTCCCAATGTTGACCGCCGAGGGGTTTGCGTTGAGTGAAGATGCAGTAGTGGCCGCGGAAGATGAGGTCGTGGCGTGGTTTGCGCCACCCCCGCGGTTGTACGTTGACACATAGCGCGTCTTTTCATACAGGTTGAGGTTGTCGCGCTGCAAAGAGGCAACCTCCTGGCGCAATGAGGAGACAGTGCGATGCGTATCATGTAGCTCTTGTTCCAGTTGGGCATTGCGCTTTTTGAAGCGATCACGTTGCGCGGTGATCATGGGCAGAATCCCAGCAGGCTGAGCGTTGTTAGCACCGGTGCCTGGGATCAAGGAGCCAAATGAAGATTCACGATCACCAGGCATGCCGCTGATGATGGATGAAGTCGGCGACACGCGGCCCTTGCGACCGCCCATGACTGATGGAGAGAAGCGGCTGACATAGGTACCTGCAACGGAGGCGCCGGAAGAAAAATGGTTTGTAGGCTCAGCCTGGAAATTGGATAGATCGTTTTCGAGCTTCTCGTTTAGAGTCTGGGCTTTGACAAGCTCGCCCTTGGTGGCCGCCATGTCGTTTTGCGCGCTTTGAAGTCGCGCCTGTAGATCCTGATGAGATACACGCAGAACTGTAAGCTCGTCACCGAGTTTCTTGTTTCGCGCCAACAGAAGCTTCTCAAGAGTATCACTCTTGGCCTTGGACTCATCAGGATTAACCATGTCTGCACCCTCGTCGTCATCACCAGTAGAAAACTCGATGCTCTTGAGTACCTCAAGTTCCTGCTTAACGTCTTCGTAGTCACCCCACTTGTCAACCTTGTTTTTGAGAGAGTCGCGCTCCTCCTTCAAGTGGCTAACCTCGCGTTCAATGCTGCGCAGCTTTGTGTCAAGTTCGCGTCTGATGCCATCGCGCTCAACCCGAGAAGCGTCAAGTTTACGGATGAGAGAAGAGTTTTCGTTGCGCATGCGCATGTAGCTCGGATCATCTTCCAGCGCAGTCGAGCTCTTTTGAGAAGAGGACTCTGCCTTGGCTTGGGCAAGCTCAACGCGAAGCTGCTCATTGCGCGATTCAACCTCTGAAAGTCTCGAGGAAGTGCGTTCCAGATCAGAATGTAGCATGTCTAGTTCGGCACTTGTGACACTAGAGCTGGAAACAGACTCTGAAGCGCCCTCGCCTAAGCGCTGGTTCACTTCGTAGCTAGCCTTGATTTCGCTGATGAGGCGTTCTTGGCTCTCGATCTTGTCCTCGAGTGCCTTTTCCTTGGCTTCCCAGTTGTCCTTTTTCTCGTCCATGACGAGAGTCCAAGAAGACTCTACATCCTTGACCCGTTTTTCCAAATCGGTTTCAAGCTCCTTGCGTGCGGTTCCCTCTGCTTGTAGTTTGGACTCGGTGTCTTCTAGTTGGGCAGTCAACTTTGTGATGGACTTTTGTAGGCGGGCGTTCTCTTCGGTCAGTTTTGGAAGTGTGTCTTCGGATACAAGCATCGAGTCGACCGACGCTTCGAGCAGAGGGTAGGGATCGGGAGCTTCGGATAGCGAGGTGTACGCCCTAAGGAAGTTGCTGTTGACAGCCTTGGAATGGTTGGTGAGAAGATCGATGAAGGTTTGGTAGGCTAGTAGGCAAAATCAGAGGCAATAGTTAGCACTATGAACTAGGGCAATGCGCGAAGGCCATGCAGCAAATAACCTTTGAGAAGGCCCTTGATCTCGGAGAGCTTGGTGGCGTCATCGCTTTTGCGAAAGTCTTTGGTCTTTTGCGCAAGCTCCTTGCGTTGTATAGTCGAGTCGCGTTGGTAGGTTACGATGTCGGAAGCGGTTATATCAAGGCTCGTGACAAGAGTCGTAAGATCGACAGCTATTGTGCAGCTGGGATTAGCTTCGGAGACAGACGAGATGGTCGTATGGGTCAGATGTTGAGATACACACCCCGCCAGGCCGAGATGGCTTGCTGGAACTTGTTTGTTTGGGTGCTGCCGGCGCCAGCATCGGCATCATCCCGAGAAGTGGACGCCTCGATGGCGGCCAGATCGGCTGCTATAGACATGTGAGAGAGGGAGGAGTGCGGTGGATGCGCGTTATGAGCAGCCAAGAGGAGATGCGCGTTATGAGCAGCCAAGAGGAGATGCGCGTTATGAGCAGCCAAGAGGAAGCCAGCCGCAGCAGATCGTGGCCGGGCAAGGTCGGGATGACGTCGTGCAAAAGAATGCTAGTAGAGACAAAGGTTGGTCTAATCGCAAGTGAGCGAACCGAGGCCGCGATGGCAATGTTGGGCGATAGTTTGTGGTCAACAGACTCCCAATCACGAGTAAGCGGCGTGTTCGTTTGGTTCGCCTGGTTCGCTTGGTGTGGCGGTTTGGCCCAGGCGTTTCTGATTGGTGGGTCTTGAAAACATGGGGTCGTCTGGGGCATAAGCAGGTGCGACTATTAGTGCATTGTCCGCGGAGATATAGCGCCCTAGCGCCTATATCTAGACCCGGATACAGCGCATGGTCCACTGAAGCCAGAGTACAATGGCCCCAGGGCCCCTGTCTCCCTACACCAACGCAAGCACAGCCTTCTTTGGGACCACGATCATCATTGATCACCCACTTTGTCCCTGGAGCTAAGCTTCCACATAGCTTAACCTAACATGACGCTCCAATTGCGCCTGCACCTTTAAGAGACCAGCACTTTGCTTTGGAGAGACCCCTGCCACCTCGAATCGCCTGATATTCCAGGGCCAGCCATGCGCACACGCCGATAACAGCTGTCCAGTCTCTCCCGCCGCTTCTTCAACTCTGCCCGCCCGCCCGCCACATCAGCGACATGTCCAGCGACGAAGCCGAAGCCGATAAGCCGCTGCAGGTCGCTCCAGCCCTGGCGGCCACCGAGGACGGCCCTTTTGTGCTCCGCACGCTGATGGACGGGGTGCCGCTAGCCACCGAAGCTATGCCCGATGGCGTCAAGATCAACTGCGTGGAATTTTACGGTTAGTAGCATACACTGGCCTCTGATCCACGCTGCGCCCTCGAGTGTCCTCGTGTATGGCTTCTCTGACTGTTTTCTTTGCTCGGCAGACAATAATCTCTACATCGGCACCTCGGCCGGCCAGCTTCTCCACTTTGTGCACATCCCTGCCGACTCCTCAGATGCCTCGTCCTCACCGTCCTTCATCATGGCTTCTCGCCTGGAGCCAGACTATTCCGAGCCGGCCAACGCAGCCCCAGGGGCCCGACCAGGCGTACAACAGATCCTACTGCTGCCAAAAGTCAGCAAGGCATGTGTGTTGTGCAATTGGACTGTGACCTTTTATATGCTGCCCGAGTTTAGTCGCGCGCTAGGCACTTTGCAAGTCAAGAACTGCAACTGGATTGGCGGCATTGACCTGAACGAGAGCAGAGACCCAGATGAAAGTGGCTATGACGGCAAGCAGGGTGCTACTCTAATGATGTCATTGAATAGACGCATTCAGATTGTGCGCATTCTGGACGAGGCCAAACTAGTGAGGGTGAGTATCGTTGTGTGGTCATAATAATCGCGTCCGTACTAATGTCCTCTTGCAGAATATCGACTTTGCCGGAAGCACCGTCTCTGTCCGCCGTGACTCGATTGCGTGTGTTGCAGATAACCGTAGCTATGCTCTCCTGGATATTGATCACCAACTCAAAATTCCCCTGATGCCCATCTTCTCTCTTGATGATTCTGTGTCATCCGGGGATATGGGGCGCTCCCAGGCTATTGGGGGAAGCTCTGGTGAGGGTCTTGTGAGAAGCAATTCCTCTGCTCACAAGAAGCCTCAGGCGCCTGCCAATGCTCATAGTAGGAGCACTAGTATGGGTGCGTCCATGTATTCTAGACTGAGCTCTGACACTGCTTCTGGCCCTACAACACCACCGCCACCCCCCTCAAAAGCTACAGACCGTGAGAATATAGATACCCTGCAGCTACCACAAGACGAATCTACATCCACTGCAGGTGTGCCCCAAAGATCAACAACTCCATCAAATGGAGATACCAGCAAGCAGAAGCAGACCGGCTTTCTCAAGGGCCACATCGTTTCACCCACAAAGGAAGAGTTTCTACTGGTCATAGGCACAAGCCCAGTAGACCCCGGTATTGGAATGTTTGTCAATCTTGATGGAGATCCTACACGACCAACAATCAAGTTTGATCGATATCCCAAACAAATTGTGGTGGACAATGGCCAACCTCCCGAGAATCTTTCACAGTCAATGTCTCCTTTCGTGATGGAAGAGGATCCATACGTCATAGCATCCATGTCCCGTGACTTTGGGGACGGTCCTCACTATGGCTTAGAAATTCAACGAACAGATGCAGGCTCACAAGCTGTGCCTGAGAAACAATGGCTTGAGCCCCCAATCGTACACGATTCCCATACTCTTGTCGGTGTCAAAACCTTGCTCGATGGTGGCCAAGTCACCTTCCCTGAGATTGTTGAAAAGCTTGGGCAAAAAAGATTCTTCCCTTTTGAGCAGCGCAAGAAGGGTGAAACGGTGTTTTCACTTCGCGATTTGTCCTTCAAAGATCCCGAGCCGCAAGATGCCCCAACCCCTGAGGAAGAAGAAGCTCCTAATAACTGGGAAGAGAAACGAGTCAGAGATGAACGAGACTTTGTCCAAAGGCTAGCAAACGGTGCTTCATCCATAGCAGTCTGGTCCGGTAATCACATCTGGTGGGCTATACGTAACCCTCTTCTACTAAGGCTAGAAGCCGAACTTCATTCAAATGCTGCTCTTGATACGGAAACAAAACAACAATCAAGTCAAAGATCAGCCTTTGCGCTTGTGGAATCATTCAAGAACCGCGAAGCCCGGTCAGAACTCGAATTCCTCACATTCAACTACCTCCGACAAAGAGCCGGGCTTGTTCTCTTGTTTGAACTCTTGAATTCAGGCCAAGACCCAGAGCTCCCTTTTTCCGATAGTGACATCAAAAACCTGGAGGAGATTTTGGTAGAGAGTGTTCTAGACCCCCGAGTAGTCTTGTCGCTTATTCCCGGAGTTTGCAACGAAATTATTGAGAGCAAGATGGGAATCTGGGTGTTTGGTGGTGTCCGTGAAGCCGCTACCCATTACCTTGCCAACGAGCCGATGCCGGACAAGGAGGGCAAGCCAGTTCCTGCCATTGAACATCTATCTGCCCAAGTACTGCACTTTTTGCGCAGGTTTCTTGTAGCATGGCGCCGAAGAAAAGGCTTTGGAAGTGTTGCTGGCGAAAAAGAAGTTTTCCAGACTGTCGACTCTGCGTTGCTGCTGGTCCTACTTGAAATTGACCAGCACTCACCTGTTGGTTTAGCCAAGAGCAGCCGGAGTCCCAGAGCCGAGCTATACGAAGTGGTTGACAAGGGCATCGACTGCTTTGACCGCGCCGTGGAGATGCTAGAGGCCTATAACCGCCTGTTCGTGCTCAGTCGCTTATACCAAAGTCGCAAAATGTCCCGCGAGGTACTGGCAACTTGGCGGCGTATCATAGAAGGCGAGGTCGATGAAGGCGGCGAGCTAATGGACGGGGAACAAAGGGTGCGAGACTACCTCTCCAAGGTCAGCAACCTGGACTTGGTGTGTGAATATGGCCTTTGGCTCGCAAACCGAAACCCTACCCTCGGTATCGAGGTCTTTGCTGAGGAGAAACGAGCAAAGAACGGTGTGGTCGGACCTCGCTTTGAATCTACGGATGTGGTCAGTATGCTCAAAGAAAAAGCCCCAGGCGCTGTCAAGGCATATTTAGAGCATATGGTCTTCACCAAGGGCCACAGCCTATACATCAACGACCTCATTTCCTACTTTTTAGATTCTGTTGTCGGCCATCTCCAAGACTCTGAAGAAAATAGAGAGGCACTGGCAAACACATACACAGCATACAGGGCACTTCGGCCCCCGAAGCCATCATACGGGCGCTTTCTAGCAGACAATTTAGTTCAAGATGGCGATGAGGCATGGCGCAACCGGCTACGGCTCTTGCAGCTATTAAGTACAGCAAGAGGGTACGATGCCGAAGCCATACACAGGCGCATTGCGGAGCTTCCGGGAGACCTCCTTGTCCCCGAAACCATTATCTTGGCAGGGAAAGCGAAGCAGCACTCGGAGGCCATTCGTCTGTTGGTTCATTCACTTGGCGATTATGACACGGCAGTCACCTATTGCGTCCGCGGCGGCCGGAGTATCTACGGCAGCCCTTCGCGGTACTCGGCGCTACAGCAAACATTAATGTCACCTTCGAGCCACAACTTTCCTACGCCAGATGCGGTCGATGATGAAGACGAGTTTGAGGACAGCGAGGCGCTTTTCAACAAGCAAAAGAGTCTATTCCTGATTCTTCTTGGAGAGTTTTTGGTCTTGGAGAATACGACGCATAGAGTCGAGCAAACAAGCGCACTTCTCGAGCGATATGGTCCGTGGTTTGAGCTCAAGCAAGTCTTAGACAAGGTTCCTGATTCATGGGCGCTTGAGCCGCTTGGCCCCTTTATCATTGGAGCTCTGCGCAGAATGGTCAAAGAACGCCATCAGGCAATGGTGCAAAAGGCGCTGCATGCTGCTCGGAGCTTGAAGATATCCGAGGAGCTGATTGAGGCACGGGCTCGGGCCGGGCCAATTGTGGAAGATGGAAAGGAGGGAGCGCGAATGGCATAAGGGCCAGGCACACGCGATCGGTCTTTAGATATGTCAGGGTGATTAGGGTATGTATAATTAAAGTATGTGTTGATTGTCTTGTATGACTTGGCTCTTTTTGGTTTTGTTTTATGATATCCTACAACTACTGGGCGTGCGGGCTCACACTCTCTTAAGCACACATACCACCAGCCAACGCTTCCGCTCTGTGATGTCCTCGGAACCTCGGTCCAGGACCCAAGCCCGTTCTACACCATCGCAATCCCGCTCCCAGATAGTCTCAACCTCAAGGCCCTCTTTGCGCAACTCATCGGCATTGAAAAAGTCTCTCATCTTTTCTCTGCCTGTATGAAAGCCACCGACCACCCACGCTCTCGCGCCAGCATCAGTTCCCAAGAAATATCCAATCGATGCGCGCAGGTTGGCATGCTGCCACGGCATCCACAAGCAGTCGGCAACAAACATGCGATCAAACGAGTGCTTCAGGTGTTCCTGGTCCGCCGGGAACACGCCCCACTCGTGGCCAAACACCTCGAGCGCATCGGCCGGCGCACACGCCTCGGGCACGGCCGAGCTCCCCGGCACGCTGTTGCGCAGCACATTGTCCTTGAGCGTAGCCATCAGCTCGGGCGCCGGGTAGTCAGTAACGGTCACGTGGCGCGCGCCGAGCAGCGCGGCCATGATGCTCGGCAGCGCGGTGCCGGCGCCGACTTCCAGTGTGCGCTGGCCGCGCACGTCAAAGTGGCCGGCGGGCACGCCCAGCCGGGCCGTCTCGGCGGGCGGCGCGGCGCGGGCCTGTTCCTGGGCGTGCTGTTCTGCCGCGACGGGCAGCGAGTCGCGCTCAATGTATTCGGCGAGCAGCAGGCTGGCGTTCCACAGGTAGTGGCTGAACAGGCGGCGGTTGTGGTCGCCCTGCGGATTATTCAGAGCAATTGTTAGTGGTTTGGGGAGAAAGGGGCTGGTGTAGGACAGGCCGTGGCTGTTGTCGCCGTGTTGGTTGGTGATGTCATCGGGGAAAATAACGCCCAGACTCGAGGCGAAGAGGTCCTCTACTTCGGATTCAGGCCCGACGAGGGCAATACGCGAGGTCAGGGCCATTTTTTTCTCGGTGATTTTGCAACGAGTAGCCAACGGTGAATTGATGGTTGTTTGAGAAAATAAAGACAGCAAACTCCAGTTTCAAGTAAACTAGTTGGTCGGATTTTATTCGATAGGATCTAAAAATCGAGGTCGTGAATAAACCCCGCCCCACCAAGGCTGGGGCCCAGTTGACTGGTCGCACAAGAGCCTTGCCCCTCATTACCAAACGCGCAGACACATACGACATGAGCTCAAGAGTGGATTTCACTTTAGAATGAATAAACATGTTTTCATGATATGCGCCATCGTATTCCGACGCCTGTGTTGAAATTCAATCCCACCTGGCGCGCCCTGCCTCCCCGCTCGCTTTCAACGCTAAACCGAAGTGAAAGCCCGAGCAGTGAAAAGACAAAGCGACAAAGCACCACGACATGGCGTGACAGGCTCGTCACCTTTTGGTATAAAAAAACAAGTAAAAAGAAAAGAAAAAAAAAAGATCCCCGGTTCAAACGCCTATTCTCCCAAGAACATTACCGAAACCGTCGCTGCCCCCTTCCCCCAGTCCCCCAAAGTCACAGCAGTTGAGAAGCCAGGCTTTGTTTATCGGCCTTCTATCCAAAACACCCAAAGACAAAAACACAAAAAGTAAAAGACAAAAAAGAAGAAGAAAAAAGAAAGGGAGGGACACGGTAGACATCAATAGATGGCCATGTTTTCTCCCATGTCTCAGCCCAAGCAGAAGCAAGGCATCGGGCATCTCTCAACCGAGCACCCAGGCCCTGTAGTAGTCTCCGCTAGGACGAAGAGCTAAATATTAAGAACAGGTAGAAGAGTTAGAGTATCGTGAACGCGTCATCATGGCCACGTCGAGTGAAGCCGTTTAGGAGAGAATAAAACAGAAAAAATAAAATAAACAGGAGAAGAAAAGAGCTTGTGGAGGCACACGAGAAGTGGTGCTTCTACGCAGGGTTCATGGCCTGCATCTGGGCCATCTGGAGGTGTGCTTGTTCCTGCTCCACAATGGCCATCATCAGCTGGCGGTCCTCTTCCGTGGGGTCGTCTGAGATCCAGGGACCCTTTTCTTCCTCGGTGGCACCGAGCCAGCACTCTGCGCGACGAATAGTCTGGACGTCAAGATCCGTGACATACGTGTTGCTGCCGGCGAGCTGATAGCGGACTTCGTGCTCGCTGTTGATCATCATGTCGTCCTTGGCAATGCGGCGCTGGCCCTCGAACACAGCCAGCACGCGCTTCTTGGTGTTCATTTGGCCCTTGTCAAAGCCCCAGGACGAAGGGTACTCACGGCGAGGTTTGCGGCCGCGAGGGCGGTTCAGCGGGATGCCGCCGCGGGAAAAGGTCATTCCACGAGACTTTTGCACGCCGTTGGCGGGGTTGGTCTTGGCCTTGGCTGCGGTGGTGGTGGCACTCGACTTGACACCCTCAAGGAGCGAAGTGCTGAGCACGTCGCTGGTCTCAGCCACATCATCGTCATGGCCGTCTTCCTGATCCGAGCAGTCATCATCATGGTGGGCCATGGGTTCGCTCGGGAGAGGCACCTTGTTGCGCTCCAGGGTGGCAACAACCTCATTGTCGTTCTCGACAGTGGACAGGCACTGGGCGTTGATGGCCTCTGCGGGGTCCTCTTGTTGCACGATGCGCAGAACACACTCGTCAAGATGCTCGTAAAAGTCCTGCGGGGACCGGAAGCGGCGGGGGCATGTGGAGCACTTGCCAGTAGCATCCGAGGCACAGCCAACCATCGGCTCGTTGCTGTCGGGAGCCATGGCGGCGGAGCCACGACGGCGCGAGTTGGGGGGAGTCTGTTCGACACCGTGCATGCCGGTCAAGTGGCGCTTGAAGACATCTGCACGGTTGAAGGTCTTTTCCTTGCTGGAGCCTGAGCCGGGGCAGAAGCCACACACCATAGTGCCCTTGTAGTGGGTAAGCGTGTGACGGTTACGATCGTAGCGGCGTGAGAAGCCCTTAGTGTGGTAATCACACGTGGCAATGGGGCACTTTTCGGGGCGCTCTTCTTGGTGCGTAAGCATGTGGGCCTTGAGGTCCTTAAACTTCTTGTTGCACTGGGTGCACATTTGCTTCTGGTGAGAGTTGCTGTCGTCGCTGTTGAGCCCTCCGGGCGAGCCGATGGTGATGGCGCTAGGCCGCCGAGACGAGCTAGCGGCGTAGTATGGCTGCAGCGGCGCCTGGGGCTGGGGGAAGACGTTGTGCTGGGGGTAAACGGTGCCCATGGGAGACGTGGGCACCATTTGCGGGGAGGTCATGCCGCTGTTGCCCATCGCCGTAGCGAAGTGCATGGTGTTCATGGGGATAGGCATCTGGCCGTCGTTGGCCATGATCAGAGGGTCGGCGACTGTCCATGAAAGAAAGGCGTCCATGTTAGCGGAAGGTTCGGGAAAACAAGAGTAAGCAGAGGTAGGTTTGTGGGGTTGTGGTCAATAGATCTGACAGACTCAAAGATCATGAATGGCATGAATATGAGTGGGCAAAGTGTGGTGGGTGAAGAGGAAACGAAGAAGAAGGGGAACCCGTTCTCCCAAATAGCAGACTATGAGCACAAATAGGGAGCAGACACTGCACCAAGGGAAGCGAGAGCCCCGAATTTAGGGCGTCCGGGGTCGGAGACGGCCACTAAAGACTCCTCATGCCGCGCCCAGAGTGCTAAAAGAGGCACTAAATGAAAAGTGGGGCGCAGGCTTCAGGGAGCAGCGTGTTTTTCGATGACGAACAGCTCATTGCTGGACTCGGCACTCGGCACTCTGGCTTATGCCTGCGACGGGCTCTGATTGGACGGGGCGGGGACATTGCAA
Source organism: Berkeleyomyces rouxiae (assembly GCF_048999995.1). Taxonomy (NCBI): domain Eukaryota; kingdom Fungi; phylum Ascomycota; class Sordariomycetes; order Microascales; family Ceratocystidaceae; genus Berkeleyomyces; species Berkeleyomyces rouxiae. The sequence goes on along the minus strand of NW_027396497.1, from coordinate 882,855 downwards.
TGACTTACCACCAGGCGTGCCGAAGTTGGGCTGCTTGCTGAGATCCTGGGCCATGGGCACGCTGTGATACACGGGGTTGAACTCGGCGGCTGTGGAAGCGAGCTGGAACTCGTTGGGGCCAAAGGTGAGGCCCAGGCTGTTGCTGTTGACGGTGACGGGGATCCATTGGTGCGGTTGCGAGCCGTGAAAGCCGTGTTGCTGTGCGGGGTGTGGTTGTTGCTGGTGCGGGTGCGGGTGCTGGGTCTGGGACATGGATGGCACCACAGGCATTACTACGGAGGCGTACTGTGACTCGGGGGTGCCGGCGCTGGACATGGAGCCAATGGAGGCGGAGCGGGTGAGCGAGGTCTCGTCAAAGAGGCCGCTCGGGGACGGTTGCACGCCGAGGCTGGTGTCTAGTAATAACGCTGAAGGAGACTGCTCGAAGGACATGGGCATGGTGCCGGGCATGGGCCCGTTGAAGAAGGGCGCCGTCATGGGAGGAGAAGAGAAGGAAGCGGTGGTCTGGAACATGATGTTGTTGTAGTCTTCAGGAGACTGTTGCGTCGGAGGTGTTGACATTGTGATGGAGATGTGGGTGTGGTTAAAGGTGAGAGGTGAGTGGGAGGGGATGGAAGTAAAAAGAGAAAGACAGAACAACGTTTAGAATGTCCGAGAGGCTTGAAATGAAAGGCACTACTGTTCGCAGTCAGTCAGTAAGTTCTTCTTGAAGTGGGTGTCGCCATAGAAAATATAGCTTGCGTCCCAACTCGGGCCTAGGATGGCTATTTTCAGAATGACTTGGCCCCGTCTGCCCCCATAATCCGGCAAGGACTTGCGAACAGCAAATAAGACACAAGACAGACAGCAAGATACAGAAGAGACATGGACCTGCAGGTTGGAGGTTGGAAAGTGTGCCGTACCGAGAGAATTTAGAGGAGCCCTTTTGATGTTCTTTGCTTTCGATTCCGGGTGGACTTTCTAGGGAGACTGTAGTCGACTCAGGCGAGATTCCTGTGGGTGATCCGTTGAACGTGTAGCAAAGACGTCAAGAATGCAAGAGAAAACGAGAGGATTGGGCTTGGAGAGGAACTGCCGGTGGTGGTGGTGGGAGGATGGCAGCGGGCGGTGTGTCAGTGAGGAGGACTCCGAGATCAAGATCGCGAGATGAGGCCTGGTTTGGAGGATAAGTGATGATATAGAGGAGAACGGGTGAGAGCAAAGACCAGGAGACCAGAGGGATGCAGCAAGATGATATATGTGAGGTCTGGCTTGGAGGTGAGAGACCAAACGAACTCTGCCATGTTCCCACTCTTAAGAGGATCCCTAGGGATGGGACTCGATAAAGTGCCTGGTTTTATCGAGCGTAATATCACCGCAGTTTATAGATGCCATCATATTAGCATTTGATCGATTTAAGCGCACGCTTTCCTGCTCCAATCGTGGGGTGCACCACACCCGCTCCCTGTGCTGGCAGCAGGGGTGCTTCTATCATAAGCTCTCTGCCATCCGCTGCCCGGAACTCTTCCTCGGATTTACTGCCATTTTATAGCAGGCCTAAGACAGACACCCCAAGCCATCACCGTCTACAAGGCCACACGGCCCCCTTCGCCCCTCCTCAGGCGCGGCTCTCTTCACCTCAACCAACTCCTGGGTCCCCGGAGACCGCACGCAAAGCAGGACGAGCAAGTTCACCGGCACCATGACAAGGAGGAAGCATGGCAAGCCCACGGCCAAGTCAAACCCTCACGTCCTGGACTCAGGCTCAGGTACCCAACGCGGTGGCCACGTATCGTCCATGCCCGTGTCCCGTGTGCTGCCATGATTCCCTGGGACAGGGCCCAATATGTCAAGGCACGGCGAGACAGCAAAGGCGCATGTGGACAGTGTCTGCGAAACTTGGTGGACAGGCCAATGCCGCCTGGATTCAGACAGACGACAAACGACAGTACAGAATGCCGCGCATGCATACTTGTATGTACATCCATCCATACAGACTTACATAATGCACGGAAGCACACCAGTGCTGGCCCATGTCTGCTTACGCCATGACTCGACTAGACCATAGACTGCCAGCCCAAGTCCCAGGCTTATCGTTATCCGCAAAAGGCGGCGCACTTCCGCACTCGCATTCGCTTTCTCTATGCCTCTGGTTTCGCTTGGGGACGGGCACAAGCAGAAAAGTCAGCCCAGGAGGCGGGAAATTCGTGCAAAAAAAAAAAAAAAGAAAACACACAATCTCCGTAGTCATCTTGTATATTGTCTCCTCCATGTTCAGCCTCACCTCGTTCCGACAAGACGACTGCAACACTGCAGAACATCGACAATTCAAATCACGGACGGCTAGCCCCTTGGTTCGGCCTTCATCTCAACAACCCCCTTCGCCATATGCTGGCTCGCCTCAACGGCTGCGCAAATCTGCTCCGCGTCACAGACCGCATCTTTGGTGCTGCTGACCCAACACTCCCATTGTTGCTAAAGCTGAGGATATCAGCTCGCATTTCTGTAATTTCTCTGGTGCGTTGTATTTAGCAAGCAAAAGAAAAAAAAAAAAAAAAAAAAAGCAGTTTTGGGTGTAGCACTAGAGACGTCGGGTCGACATGGACATGAAAAGAAAAGACATCATCATGTAAAAAAAAAACAGACACTCGAGGCGGTTGTATCCCCCATCAGTCTTTATCCACCACTTTAGAACGCCGCTTAGACGATCTCAGGTACTCTTGGGAGAAAATACTAAGAAAAAAAAAGAGTAAAAAAAAACAACAGTAGTCACGCAGAAACTTGACGAATGAAAGACATCGAAGACTACTACCCAGACCAATACACCCAAGCCCTGACTTTCTGGGTGCCGACCTCTTCACACACTCAGTCGGGGCTCGTGGTCACCATGTGTCTTATTTGATTTCTCGTCTGTATATTTCCGCCCTTTGCCCTCCTGGCACTCAGCCTCCCATGTCTTGTCTTATTCATCCACGGCTTATACTAGCACCCATGACCCGGATTGCTTTCCAATGCAACACATTTCTTCACCAACCACTGCCACAACTCCTCTTGACATAACGGCATCTCTCCATGATATAGACAGGGTTCGCCTGGGCTTTTGTGTTTTCTTTGCGAAGCTAACAAGTGAGTGGAGAGTGCTCAAATTGCAGTGCAAGACGTGAGACTTTTTGTCACTAGCCAAAGTCAGACATGAGACCCCGACGTAGAGGGAGGGGAAAAGGGTTATGCCTGTTGATTCTGCACTATTTTCTTTCCTGCCCCGACTGCTTTATTCCCGACTGCTATACAGACCATTGTTTCCAGCATCTCTCTCCTCTTGACATATATGCACGGACTGCTGCATCACGAACCGCCTAGCGCCGGAGAAACGGAGCGAAAAGTCGATTGAGCACTGGCAATGTTTCGCGCTTGAACTCTAAATCATCGCAACAAGAAAAAAAGAATCACAAAGTAGACCGTGCTAGACCGCATTAAGCCAGCCGAGGGCAGGGTCCGAGATGCTCTCTGAAACTTGCGTCCGTATCATTGTCATTGTGGCTTGGTTCTTCTTGACACCCAATTGCAGTAAGAGCTGTGTGTATCTACAAGCAAGAAAAACAGCTTGGCTACGGTGAGCCATGGCGGATGCCCCCAAGGAGCTCCGGGTGACTGACTCGGCCCGGTTACAGTAGTTATGCATCTGAAAAGTCAACTGCCAACCCCAACCCTACACGCGAGTGCTAGTGTCTCACAAGTTCCAATGGTCTAGATGTTAAGCGTAGCATCCCTACCCCTTTGTCAACATGCTAGTCAGGGCTATTCAGTGTGATGCATCTCTCCTTAGGTTGCGAGTACAAGAAGCACAAATCTAGACTAGCCGACTCGGACATACCGATATAGACTCAATGTACTAGGAAACCACTGGTTCCCTTTACGATGCAATCAATAGTCCTGCTTGGTATCTACATGATAACTATCATGTCGGCTGCCAAGGGCGCACCACAGTAGTGCTCTTTGTTGGTTTGTCAGGGAGCCGGCGCACCGAGCGTTGAAGTTGGGTTTGGAGCGAGGAGGCTGCCAGGATTTTTCCTGCTGCGCTTGCACGATTTGCTCCTGACTGGCACATAGAATGCGTTTTGTATCGGGCATTGGAAGCACATGCACTCAGCCTTCGGGTGGTGACCAGAGGCAGCTATTGAGGTTGTGGCTTCGGAGGCCGTGGTACATCCTAGAGCTCTTAGTGACATGGACAAGAGGAGTCCTGGGCACAAAGCTCTGACTATTGTCTCTCCTTTCCACGCACTACTGTTTTAGCTGTTGGTGAGCACACTCCATGGTGCTGTTCTCACCAGAGCTCTTGACAGGTACTTCTGGCACATCACCTCTACATGTATCAACGCTCGCCTTGAGACACACTTGCGTCTGCCAAAGGCGTGACAAGTCCCCCAGGTGTCAATGGTTCTTGTGCTCTGTTGCGAGCTCATGTTTCGAAACAAGACAGCCCGCTCAACAAAAACTCGGATCGCAAGGGTGTCAAGCAGACACGTCAAGTGAGTGAGTGGACGGAATAACAGAGCAAGGCCTCGGACGTCAGTGGCATGTGCGGGATGCCCACGCCTTTTTTTCTTCTTTTCCCGCTTGATGCCAACTGGCTGCTCAGTGTTCTTTTTTTCTTTCTATGCCTCGACTTCTCTTCTAGAAGAATTACAGCAGACGGGCAGCAAAAAAAAAAACTCAGGAACCCCAAATGCAGGGCCAGGGAAAAGGGGAAAAAGATGTGTCTTTTTCTCTGTCAAGCGTCACTTGGGCTCAGCCCAACATGGAACATGAGCGAGTGAGTTGTGTGCTCTTGTGCAGGCAACATGCACAGACAGATGGCAATAGGATCTGTGGAGGTGCAGAATCCCTTGGTGAACAGCCAGGACACGGCCTCCGGTCTTGGAACAAATTAAGAAAAAAAAAGGCCCGCATCTTGGGCTGCCTCTCCAGCTGGCTTTGATATCTCTCTACATAAAGTGCACATACTATTTTGCAGAACCCCCCACTATGGCTCGTGTTGTGCTTACGCTGGCCAATCGTCAAAACCTGCGCTACCCAATCCGCAACGAGGAGATGGAAATCTTAAGAGACAATATTATGATATCCAGCGAGGTCTCGAGATGCAATCGCATGCACCTCTTTTGTCATTTTCTCGAGTGCATCGCAAACCCCGCTTAGAATGGCGAAAAGCCGAGAAAGCGAGGTCAGGTTGAGTCGTGTCAGTGGGATAGGGTTTCACGAACGAGATCGGAGATAAGGGTTTGGCCGGTAAAAAAAAAAGGAGACGGGTGAAAGCTCACGTAACCCTGTGGGTCTTTTTACTTGTAGGATTGCCTCATATTCTAGACTCCGCTGAGATGACGTCGGTGTCCGGATAAGGGTGGATGCGATGGAGAACCAGAGGCAAAAGCAAAAAAGAAAAAAGAATAAATGCGTGATGGCTTGATTATGGTGTGCGGCCAAGCGCACTCTTGTGATGCAAGTTCATGACAAGTTGTGATGAGAATGAGAATGAGAATCAGAATGAGAATGTGCAATTGTAAGCCTTTACACTGCATTCATGCCGGTATAAGCACAATAAATGCACACTTGTCTATCTATCTGTCTGTCATGGGTGCCACCCCTCTTGTACTGCTTCCCCAGGGACCAAGGATCCGGGAGACATGGTCCTGGAAGCAGAGTTCTCCCTCCGCGGTATAGACCTATGAAAGCCTTTTTTTTTAACTTCTCACGGAGGTACTTGGCTGAGCGTCTTGGCTTTGATCCTATGCCCACCGTCACCCTTGCCGTGCTTTCTGTCCTGGGAGCCACCTGTGGGAGCCAGGCCTGGTTCATCCACACGCCGGTAGTGGGCAAAGCACACGGTAAAAGAAATGTGCCGACTGACAAGGTGACTATGATCAGCGGCCCATGGTGGTATTCTGCCTTTGACAAATACTTTTACAGGCCTTGATTGGTCTGCGAGTCTGGGACTGGTGGATCTGCCTGAAGCAAGCAAGCAAGCCCGTCTTTTTCTTTGTGCATTTGCAAGTTGGAGTGCATCTTGTGTTTACACAAGACTGCGTGGATGGGAAATAAGTCGCAGCCACTGGAGAAGAATACAGGCATATTGGACTTGGCAGTCCCGCGGATCTTGGAGGACTCGGGACATGCTACTCGTGGCAACGAGGGAGACGACTTCAGTGACAAGATGCGTGCGTCTTTCCACTCAAGCACAAGTATACAAATGTGTACAGACTGCTGTACTACCTGTATCTGGCTACTGTCTGGGAACTAGACATTGCCTTGTAAGCGAAGCTTCGTCAATGCCAGCAATAACAGCCCGGCATCCTACTTCGCCCACCACAACTGCTATCTGGCTGCCCCTGTGGCTTTAATACTGAGATCTCCGTCATCAGAAATATCCGCACCGGAGGTCAGGGAGGCGTAGCATGTTCGCCAACCGACCCAGAGTTTTATCGTGTTCGGTGCCCTGTCAAGCTTGCAGAAGCAAAAAAAAGTCACAAAAAAAATGAGAGCCGACAGCGACAGGCAATCAAAGGGGACACAAGTAGACGCGAACCCTGCTTCGTCTACGACATCCCTGCCGATTGACACCAAATAATAAATTCTGTTTGCCTTGAAGCGGAAATATGACAGGGTCATGGGAAGTACGGGGCCGACAAACTGTGAAGGTTTTGAGGCAGCATTTCAGGAAAAGCAAACCCGTGTACATGGGTCATAAGTATCGTGATGCAAACCAAGACGAGCAAGTGGGTAGACGCTACATTGCACAAAAGAAGAAAAAGAAAGGGTTTGGCCCGGGGGACGTGCCCTGTGAACCCCCTTCCCTCTCCAGCGTCACCCCCGGACTGGATGAGATGTGAGATTAAGGTCGCCGACCTCGACAAAATCCTACAATATGCACGTACTGGGGTCGATGAGGGAGGGGTAAGAATGACCTCTGGCAAAAACAAACCCCCGACCTGGCTTACACGGCCCAATTAATCGTGATTAATTTTTATGCTTTGCAGGCATGAGATGAAAGGGGACAAGGGACGACAGGCCGCCATCAGCAAAGTGACAGGCTCTTCTAGACTGGAGCAGCACCAGAAGCAGTTCCAACAACTGCCAAGACGACGGGGGTGAAGAGCGCAGATGCGTCTTGCCCAGATGATGACACCCAGTTTGTTAGTTGGTGATTCTGGCCTGCTTACAGCCGTGGGCTTGTCGTATCTTACCAATGCTGAGTTTCATGGGATATTACCGCCTTCTACACCAACTGCTGCACCAAAGGACTGCTGTAGCATCACCATCTTCCCGTTAGGATAGTTACAGCAAAGGGCCGTAATCTTTCAAGCATGTATTTGCATTTCTAGACGGGCTGAAGAGACCTGACACGTCCCAGTCAAAAAGGGCGAAGAGCCTTTGGCCTAGCTGCTCTCGAGCTTTGTTCACTCTCAATTAGGAATGGTTATTGCTGGTTGATCTCCATCCAACATCCCGCCTATCTCTCTGTGTTCTGCCTTTGCGCCGTGTAAATTAGTGTCCAAGTATCAAGGGAAGCCTTTCCTCGGCAAAGCCTTCTCCAGCATCTCGGCGTTTTCTGCACAGAAACCAAAGGGCTTAGAGAGCCCCCCCTTGTGTCTTGTGTTGCGCCTCCTAGATTGCTTGATGAGATGCATCAACTTGTTTTTCTTACAGTGCCTGTTGCGCCACGAATCTACACTGACAGCGGTGCCGGAAAGTCAACTGACTCAGCGCGCCTTGGCTATGTGCTTCTATCTGGTCTATAATGGTGGCCACGGGTTGGTACTAGTCACTGCAGTTTGGTTTCGCCTGATCGTGTCATGACGTGTCTGTTGTGAAGCTGCCCGCTGCGTTCGTGCACTCTTCTCAAAACAAACAGCCGGCCGTTTTTATATGCTGACATCAATCAACATGTCTCTGTGTGTGTTGCACATTTGTTTCTCTCGACCAACAAGCGTAGAGGCGCTACATGTCAGAATTTAGCTGCGGCTGTCAAATAATAAGGTCGACGAATATACAGCAGAGCTTATCAAGGGGAGTCTGGCCCATGATTGGTAGGGGCTGTTACAAGTACCAAGCAGGAAGGAGGTGATGTCAGAATTAGACAGGCCTAGACCAGCCCATCAAACACCAAGCAAATCACGACCTCTGTTTCTCTGAAGCAGAAAAAAAAGAAGAGGAGAAATAAGGGCAACCCCGCTTTCGCATTTGCGTGTTAGACAAAGTAAGAGAGACCATCACACAACTAGATGCAACGCAGACTTTAGTGCTCTGCCCTGCTTTGATTTCGGCCATGGAACGTTGGCTCCTGTACGAGCCTCTGTAAAGAGCCAGAGCAGGAACCCAAGGTCCCGCCTGCTACGCACGGAGCTAAGCCCTGCCATTCTCGCCCGTTTTCAAACCCCGTCCCAAAAGCCCGCGATTCCGACTCGAAGCACAACTGCACGCGTTATGAAGCGTCTTGGTGCCCGCGGCCAACCAAATATGCGCTTGTATCGATCAGGCAGGTATCACAACGGCGTGCCCCGACAGGGAAGTTACTTGTTATCATGAGATGGCATTCCTTCCCTGGGCTTGCAGGGCAGTTGCCCTTTTGTCTGGTGTCGAGGTCGGCTCAAGTCGATGGCTGTTTCACCTTATCTTTGCTAAGTGGGAATTGGATCTTGGGCGTTTAGTATTGCTTTTTGCTGTTGTTCTGGGAGGACCAGATGCAGCTCCGGTCTCGCGGTCTGTTGACGGCCGGCCCTGTGCAGATGGCTGGAGGGAGGGGAGCCTTCGACGAGTAGTTGCTTGTCACATCTCACAGGGCAAGTCTGGGTATGTATCTACATACATGCTTCATGCCTCCTCTCGCCTGTGCAATTTTATCTTCTCTGAGCTTTCGTCCGTTGCTGCTTATGCATGCAGTCTGTCCAAATATCAGCCACTTTCTAGACAAGTTTGTCTTGCCGTTGCAGCCGCTTCGGCCCTCGCTGGACAAGGGGGGGTACATTTGGCTTTGGTGTTTCTCCTCTTTGGGTAAATTTGTCTGGGCTAAAAATGGGCTCTACGCGATCCCTGTCGTGTTGTTCCTCCACTTATTCTTTTTTTTCGTGTTTCCCTTTAAAAAGGGCTTTTCTTAAAGGGGTGATGTTTGTGTTTCCTCTGTGCTCTGAAAGTTCAGAGCCTTGCCTCGGTACTTGACTTTAATAATGTGGTGCTAATAACACTCCCTAGCCAAAAACAAAAACAAAAAAAAAGACTTGGAGCCACCCTCTTCAGATTATGCACAAAGTAGCCATATTCCTTTTTTCCTCGAGAAGAAAAAGAAACGAGGAAAACTGGAAACTCGGAAAGGTAGATCCCCTTGTCTTGACAAACGAGAATTGGGTTTCATTGGTATTGCGGCCATGAGGGGTCGTGGCCAATCATCATCACCGCACAGCACAGTAAAGCTTCTACCACAGACCAAGACATCTGATCAAACTCGGGCCTGCCTTCCGCTGCACTCTTGTTTCCGATTCTATGCCCGACCGGCGCATTAATATCATGAGTCTGCTCCAAGCAACGAGACGCCGAATTCAGGATATGCAATGGAAACCAACACATGGCTAGCTACAAACGCATACTAGACATGCACAACAGAGCCTCAGCATAAACACAGGTTCATCTACGGCGCGGAAAGATCGATATTCCAAGACTATGATACACTAATCTCCTTCTGTTTGCTGCCGAAGGGTCTGCCTCATCTCAACAGCAAAACCTGCGGATATCCGTGTTGCACGGCCATAGATCGGCGTCTCGTTCCGTGCATGTTTGCCATTGTTTCCCGTACACACAGAACAATTCGTGTGGTCTAATTTGTCCACTGAACGAGCCTTGCCATCCGTAGTCTCAGTTTCCCAAGCATATCGGAGGTAACAGCAATTCTGATGGTTGTAGACACGGCGTTTGGATCTGGCTAGCTCTCCAGGTTTGGTCTTCCGTGTAAATGACTTCTACCTTGCTTTTTCGACGCTCAATCAATTATTTGTTCACTGGTAAACATAGCCCGGCACTGATCCCCATTCCATTCCTTGCCAGATCTTTATGTACACACATACCTATGCCATGTGTATAAACAAGCCCTAATGCATAATCTCATCGCATAAAGCATCCCTTCTACTCCTGGCCCGAATCATCCCAACTCTGCTTTTATACACAGTTAGCCAAGGGTCATGCCTATTTCTTGCTGTCTCTGAGGAAAATCATTACTAGGTTACTGGAGGCTAGTGGCTAAGTCATCAGGTCTTGAATTGCATTTCGGGCCAAAACAAAGTGCCACTCGTGCAGATCAACTTACAAGCGCCACAAATTTGCGAGTGGCTAAAGCACGGCAGCGGATGGCCAACTTACACTATGCATATCTGCATGACAACAAAGACATCGACTTGGCTCAAGTTGGCCAAGCTTGGGAAGCTCGTATCAAGCTCACTCTAATGAGGTCAACTGGGGCTCTTTGTGTCGTTATTAGTGGCTGTCAGACGTGTCTCCCGATGCATTTGAAGATTCCTATGACACATTATGGGTAACTATTCAAATCAAACAAAACCGATTCATGATCATAGCCACACAATGTAAAATAGGTCAAGCTTGTTTTGTTTTACTAGCCACCGAAACAGCCTGGATCCTCCCTTTTTACCGGCAGTACAAAGTAAATAGCATCTACGGCACTTACCACTAACATATGTCGATTACTGGCTAGTTTACGAGCCCAAGTACACATATAGTAACACAAAGACAACTTGTGACGCCGCCTGTGTTTTTACATTGACGGCTTTCGTTGTATCGCCTTGACTGTGTGCTTGCTTCTCGGGTGCCTCTTGTTTGTGGCATTTCAAGCTCTGCGTGTGTACAAGTGCAAGACAAATCCGTGCACTACAACGTAAGACCGAGATCTGGAGACCCTGGAACAAGCAAAGGAAACCAAGCAGAAGGCATCACAAGGGCAGCGGGTCATAATGGACTGGCCGGCACAAGTAACAAACCATCACCAGCAAGACTTACAGATACACCGGGAAAATTCACATTGTCAAGTAAACGACATCCACGCAGAGCACAAGACACGCACTGCCATGTACTCAGACTGTCTTCCTGACGCGTGTGTTCCATCTTCTGTCCCAGAACCAGGTTCGTGGTGGAAAAATTCAAAGTCAAATTCAAAGATGCCTTTCGTTGACTGGTACACGAGACTTGGACGGCTAACAAAAAAAAAAGCGGTAGGGGAACGAAAAGAAGCTTGATAGAGAAAATCGTAGCAGCCGGTGTGTTGTGCGAGAGACACAAGTAGATGTCGGTGCAGAATAAGTTTGTGCTGCTTGATGGAAGCAGAAGCTCTAGGGAACTTTGGGATGCCGCAGACCCTAAGGACATTGACCTCGCATGTACCCTCATTCACTTCAGTTTTTAATGTCAAGACCTCCCCCTAAAACACCCAAGCCTGTTTGAGCCTTCCAATAACTTAGCAGTCCCTGGTGAAGAAACAGACATGGACTAAGCCAATTCTAGTAATTTGTTCGAGGCGCGTCAGGCCACTCAACATATCAGTTTGTCGCGCAAGGTGAAAGTGAGAGGACATGTAAGCCAATAGAGGGCTTTAAGACAGTCTAGGAACACTTTTTATGACGTGGGTAGCTTGTTGAGATGTGCACTAAAAATGGTAGGGCGCGCCTTCTATATCCTCAATCTGTGGTTGTAATAATGCCGATGGCTATCTATTGTAGACAAGTCTACAGCACACGTACCCCATGCCCAGGCTACAAGTAGCCAATCAGTATCTTTAAAAGGCAAGGAAGGGTATTTCGATGCGCGATTCATGATAGTCACCAGTAGTCCTACATGCGTTATTGCATACGTATTATCACTGGAAGAGAAGAAATGCGACTCTCTGCTCAACGAGCCCTGTTCTGGCCCTCTTGACCAGCCACTTGATCCATCCAAAGCCAATCATCAGTCTTGCTGATTTTTCACTTGGAGAGATGCCGAATTCAGTCATGGGGGACTTTGGATGATAGTGGGGTTGGGACGGCGGCCGCCGATATAGACACTCAAGGATTTATGATCGTCATAGTACTGGGCTATCCTCGCGGGAATAAGTGGGTTTAATTTGATTCATGTCTACTTGTGTATTCATCACGGCCAATACAAGTGCATAGGAAGGCAGGCCATAAAGTGGAAGCAATCCGAGGCATAGGAGGCTTCCCATGTATGTATAAGATGTGCTTGTAATAATTACAGTTGTGTATGGAACCATCGGCCTTACGCATTACTACAATTGGCAAAATCAGTTTGAAGGAGCATGATCACGCAGATTACACCCTTTTTTTGCCTTCTCTTTGCCGTGATGCCCGTGGGAGGCCGATTGGATGATGACAATGCTCATACACAGGCGACTTTTGGCAGATGAACGCAAATCTCATGTTGTCCGTTGACGACGAGGCCGCGAGCTCTACGCATATATACCTCCACGAGAACCGGTGTATACGTGTACTTAGTTTCCCAATGAAAATAGGTTTGCAGTCTGATTACTCTGCTCGCATCAAGCATATTACGCACCACGAACTTATTGATCATGGCCTCGCTTTTTCGGTCTCAATATCTGTCAGAGAGAGAAGAACTTGGTGAGTTATACTCCGAGCCCCACTGTTTTATTTTATCGACTTAATAAAGTGTTGGAAGGAAGAAGAGTTTTACAACCCTAGAAGAATAAACAGGCACTTGCGCCTGGACTCGAACTGGCTCCTTCCTCGGTCCGTCAAGTCTTAATATATTCACCTGTAATCTTAAAAAAGCGGCCCAATATTTCCAACTCCTCTCAGCCCTTTGATTTGTTGACTGGGGAGGTCACAAGAAAAGAAAATAGCAGCTGCCTGCTGGTGTTGGACTCCACTTATCAACCTCATTGGACTAATTCGCGGAAAGAGGGCCGCACTGGCGGGCGTAGAGCGCACTAATGTCTACAGATATGGCCTAGTTTCTGCGTGAGAAACGCCTTATGATATTTGGCTTCGGGGAAGATGGACTGTTGTTTTGATCTTCTTAGTATGATGCCACCTATTGCATACAAGCACAAGTACGAATGTATTTGTAACAATGGCTGTCTCTGGTTGTGAGAGTACTTGGAACGGGCATAACATATAACTACTTCTTCCTACTCCTTCAAGTCTCTGGCGAGACGTCTAGTAATGAGACAATCCAACAAAGTCTTCCTATTGTTCCTCGTCCCTGTACTTACATGGTCTGTCGTTCATCTCATGAATTCAACAAGCCTCTGCAATGAAGAATTCCTCTCACATGTTTCAAGAAAAACTAATGAGTGCTCTACAAGTGTAAAATTTCTGGCTCAATATGCGTTTAGATAGAACCGATATGCCGTCACACCTAGGAACCCATTCTCACCACTTTTATGACATTTCCCCCTCCCTAGCTAGAACATTAGAGGATCAGGGAGTACTAAGCTTCACCTTTTGAATGAATTACCGCTTTGGGAAGTGTGGCCAGGCCTTATAGAAGCCAAGGGTTAACTATCGATGGAACAGCATAGGTATAGAGTGGGATCGGAAAGAAAAAAAAAGAAAAAAGGGGTGAAATTAACCTCTTCAAGTAAACATCGCAAGACAAGATGGGATGCCCAATTTTCTATGGGCTATTGTCGTTCTTTGAAATTTGAAACTCTCCATGTTTTCTTGGTATTGTGGATGAGTTTTGTGGATATAGTTATCGCTTTGGCCGAACCGCTTTATGTAACTATCCCTGTTTTTTTTTTCCCCTTGTTATTTTTTTGATGTGAAGATGCAGGTCAGAGGCGGTCTGGATCTTGACTTTTGTGGGCGTCTCATCAATTTGCTTGACTCCTTTTTTTTTCTTTTTTAGATGCGGAATGAACAACGGAAAGGGTTTGCTTACAAGGCCTCTCTCTGCAAACCATAGTTACCACAATATTCAAAGTAACCCCTCATCCAAAGTAAGTTTACATGTCACGTGAATTCATTTGTCTGTTGAGTGGTACGCTTAGCATCTATTTTCTGTTTTGGGAGAATTTTGACGAGAATGCTGCTGTTGTATTGTCCTGACGCAACGTCAGTGAAGTTGGTCATGGAGGGTAGCAGTAGAACGGCGCTTGAGACGAGAGGCCGAACGGAAGAATGATATAGCCCTGTATACTGGGTCAAAAAAAAAACTCAATATAGGCTGGGGCTCAACAATGCCAACGTCGCAGCATACAAGTCCGTTGGAAGTTTTTTTTGTCATGGAGTGTTGACGCATAAAAATGAACAGAGACTTTGTTAATACTGCCCCATCACATGTGAGTGATATTTCATAGGTGGTAGCATAACTACTTGTAATTGCCAGTTACATGTAAATAATCATGCCCCAGATGGATGCGAACATGTGAACCTCAAGAATATTTCAGACTAAACTACGGAATATCTACATTGTAAACTTCAAGCAGGGACAGGCTTTGCCTTGATCTCCTTGCCTTTATAATTTCCGATGAATTAACCAAGGTGAGAGTCCTGTATTTTGATCATCTCGCGAGGGCAGGCAGAGTTGTCTCCTCCTACTGGGTTTTTCTTCATCACCATCGCTTCCTACCCATTCTTTTCTTCACTCGCTTATGGAGACCAAAGGCTTTTGCAAACCGGCGACTTCCAGGTCGAACAGTGATCTGCATCTGCAACTCCATATACCCTGACTGACAGTGGGGGTCATCTATCCAATGTAATTCATACACGTGAATGGAGACATGGTTAAAGAGGGCTTTCCATGTGGGAATACGTATACATACACGTTTGTCTACATGTATACCTACTGGAGTCCATGAAAAACCAGATGTTCTGACTACTTGCTCCCATCGTCGAATTCCATTGGACAAAAGAGTCGCGATGTTGGACGAAAACACAGATGTGCAGGCGCATCACTTTTTCTGTCCCCCTCCCCCTTCCCATGTCAGGCTTGATCTGACCGATAGCCGGGCATACTTGTATACCCGCTGGCAAATGTCGGTGGGCCGGAAGATATTGGATCTCGACGTCAGAAGTGCCATGCTCTGAAACAACATTAATAAGTGAGAACCTTTCGGGCACATGGCCAAACATGGAGTTGGCAGGACTGTATTTTCAGATGTGCAATGCGGCAATTATGGCCTCCTATTCTATCGAGGCAAGACTGTGTGTAGTTTTCGGGACCTTTGTCTTTCTGCTCAACTTGACTAGTTTCGATGGTATAGGTAGTTAGCCCAATTCAACCAGACTTGTTCGGGGACATTTCGTAAAATTGTGAGTGCCTGTATCTATGTAGTAGCAAACATGCACACTAGCATGTAGGTACACTTAGAAAATAGGCATTGTTCGGGAGTGCCATTGCAGCACG
Source organism: Berkeleyomyces rouxiae (assembly GCF_048999995.1). Classification (NCBI taxonomy): domain Eukaryota; kingdom Fungi; phylum Ascomycota; class Sordariomycetes; order Microascales; family Ceratocystidaceae; genus Berkeleyomyces; species Berkeleyomyces rouxiae. The sequence continues at coordinate 867,456 of NW_027396497.1, read as the reverse complement.
CTTGCGGGATTAAGTGGCGTGCATTGTTTGGCTGGCTAGCTTTGTACTCCGTCTTGTCCAACTGGGCTAGCGGCATTGTCGAAGACATTAGTTCGATTAGCACAAGTTACTGGGAAGTGCACTCTATAGGTATGTACATACATATGCAACTACAACATACACAAGACAGAGCCCAAGACCACAAACGCTGGCCTAAGACCAGGGCAATGTACCGCCTCGCAAAATCTATTTGGAATTCTGAGATGGACCCTGTCTTTGCGGTTGCAGACAGATGCAGAAGTCGTGTGAAGTCTACCAGGGACAACTGGGTCTGGCTTCGAGGAGGCTTGGATAGGGAGGATTTGTATAGATAGTACCACTCTCTTCTCACCTTTTCAATATGGTATGATTATGTATGTACATGCAAGCATGCATGCTCTTGGGAAGAGGGGCGTGGCCAAGCCTCTCCAAGTTTGTGGGGGTGCAGCTGACTAGGGTCCTATCCAGCAATACTGTGACTGTTACTATGCACGTCTCATGCAACGCACCAACTTTCATGTCAACGTCATGAACCAGAGAATATTGTCCGCAGCCACTATCCTGGCCTTGCTCATAAATAGCAATTTCATTTCCTGGCTGCCTTGACTGTGGTTTTGTTTTTGCCTGGCAGCGGCTCTGATACCGCTGTTATATCTGTTCTTGCTACGCCAACACATGTGTATGTATGAAGTTGAAATCCTATTGTAATTGTGTAGAGCCATCCAACTACCTGTGCGCGTGGGAATCAGTCTCAGTCTCACTCACAAGAAAGAGAAAAGAAGAGGAAAAAAAGCGACTGGGAGCAGCAGTAAGCTTTCCCCTTCTCTGACCGCCTCCCTTCCACTGCCAATTACCTAGATAGGAAATGTCGTTTGGTCTGAGCACTACTAAATGGTGCAAGGGGTTGGTGACAAAAAGTCGCCAGTCTGAATCCTCGGAGACTAGATAGACAAGTCAAAGCAAGGAGCCCAATGGCAAACTGTCATGGGTGCACGAGTGGTCATAGAGCCAACAAGTGTACTTTGGCATACAATAGAAGCAAGGTATATAAAAGTCAGAGCAAAGGGACAGGATGAAGGTTGTCTTTGCACAGATATTTCGCGAGTTACGCGAACTACACGACCAAGACTAAAAATCCAGAGGCGGCTTTGCATTAGTTGTTGCTTCTGACCCTAAGTCTTGGGCAGAAAGCACTGCTGGGGCCTATTGTGGGTGGGCCCAAGATCTGTGGAAGCACATGCTTTCAGGCAACCGATAGAAACTATGTGCCATTGAGTCTTCCGGGGCCATCTGGTCCCAATACGAAGGGGGGTAGGGGGTATCTGTCTTGAACCACAGCCAATGAGGGATACAGCACAATACCAACAGCGGCTACTCACTCATGCATGACGCCCTCCTGATGCCAAAATCGATGGGATGGGGGAAAAGAACTACAATGTACACCTCATCTTGTACACTCCCGGTGCTGTCTACTGTGCACAGCATGACCTGGTTCCAACTAGATACTGCCCAACACGCAGTGTCGGGCACACTGTATGGCAGCCACCCAACGGGGCTCCAGAAGCCTGTATCCCGGGGAAGGGTAGGCTTTCTTTTTCCTATTGCTTTCCCTGTGGCGTGAAGCTGCACTCGAGATTGTGTGGCCAGGCCCGGCAATGTGCATTGGTAGCTCTCACGCACACTCCCAGCGGCGGATGCAAGAAACTAGTACACGGCGTGGTGGCGTTGGGCGACCCAGGCGCAAGGAGACGGGGAGATGGAGTCCTTAACTTTTAGCCACAATACAACGCATTTATGCAGAAAGCGGCCCGTCTTTTATTTACCTCGCGGGACTTTCACTGTTCATCAGTGCCACACTCTGTACTGGTACGCCTTGGATTTTCAGCTCAATTTTCCTATCTCAGTACTGCGGGCGGTAGAACAGAGAGAACTGTGAAAGAACAAACAGGCGGCACCAAGAAGCATGTTGGCGATACGAGGACAGGGCGGAGGAAAGCGTGGCTTCAAGTGCCTCATTTGTCTTTTGTTCGGCGTATGAACAATGCCAGGAGACTGGGTTAGGACACGCCCAGGTACCGAGGTGGTTAAAGTTGGAAGCATGCATGGGTGCTTAAATCCGTTCCCTCCCGCTAGACGTCGGTGCTGGCTGGCAGGCAACGTATGCCACTATGTATGTAGTTATGTACAAATAACTAGTTATAGTTACCAGCACTTAATACAAACGACATGTGCAAATACAAGCACCAACTCTACATCGCAGGCGGTAGTCAGCATGTATAGGTCTGGACAGCTACAGCATGCCGAGCGAAATAAAGGCCCGGTCAGGTAGGGTATTTAGAATGCTCTATTCTCCTCGAGATAAGATTACAACGCTGCAGGGTACGCGTGAGCTTTAAGTTTTAAAGCATGTGTAGACAGTGGGAAGAGTGTCAGTAGGGTTAATTTGTTAGTGACGGGTTGTAATAACACAACATGACCTCTCCGACTCGCGTCTGTTTCCCTCGCTTCCCACAGCTCCGAAAGACAGTCCTGGCAATTATTAGGCCTTCATATGGATAGATGAGGGCACGGACTCCCAAAGGACGCGATCTTCAAAGCGCTGCAAATGCTGTCTTAGCAGAAAATCCTGAGCCTTAGAACGTGGGCGGGTGTCTAAAGGCCTGAGCTCTGAGCCTTAAGCCTCGAGCCAGCCAAAACAAAAACTTGCTTAACTGGAAATTGTACGCCAAGCGAGATGCGACGCCGTAAAGCCGACTGCCCAACGGCGTAAATTTGGACAGATCTGTATGGGGTTTCAGAGGCTTGGGATTTGCAGGAAGCAGAACAACAAGTAGAGACTGGCACTAAAACAAAGCCCAATAATAGAAGACAAGAGACAAGAGCATGCCCAAGGCGGGAGCTAGCTAACGTGAAGCTTGACAATGGGAGGACAAACGCCAGGTGGCACTAAGCCAGAGCCTAAGGACTAGCCTGTAAATCTACTCGACGACACCTCTACTTCCTGTATGTATAGAGACGCATCGACATATACAGGCAACACCAAGACTCTCGCTCCCAGTCTCCCACAAATGCTCCGTCTTTGATTTACATCATTCTGCTGTTGCGTCCTCATAGCCCCCCAGCTGTTTGAACATATTGCCTTCCTTCGTAGTTTGCGAGATTGGAACTGCGACGGTCCTGCCAGAGCAAGATGGCAGACTTGGACAGAGCAGAGGGATCGATGATGATCTAGACTCCTCGGACAACATATGCCTGTTTTGGTCTTTTGGTCCTATCTTTCCTCTTGGCTCATCTCTCTGCAGGCCCGGTATCTCGCTGGTTCCGCACTCTGTCCCCAGGATTGCCCCTTGTTATTTTACGATTTTGCCTGCATTATACATATCCTGAAAGCATATGTGCCGCCTTGTCCTCGCAAGCTCACCCAAACTTTGACTGTCGATCATGCTCCACTTGGGCTTTGTCCTCAAACGGAAAGAAAAATAGTGGACAAGATTCCGAGGCAGATAGGATAGATATAATAGAGGTCATATGTGCAGGGTTCGCTTACCGAACCCTGTCAGTTTGGTGGCTATAAAATATATATACCCTGTTTATTCTCCCCAGGAGACAAGGAGAGGAAGCAAGGTGAAGTGAGGGGAGGGGGCGTGGGGGGGGGGGGGGGAAGGGGGCTTTTTACCTGAAGAGGAAATGCAGAGGGTTCTGTCTCATAGAAGGATGCAGGCATGACTGTCCAATACTTTTGCTTCATAGACCTAGGAGACAACAAGGCGGAACGAAGGGAGATGGACAGATGACAAGGAGGATCACGGTCTAGGTTGAGGGGGGTACAGAGGGGCGACCCCGTGACGACACTTGGAGAGACGGGGGTTTGCGGAGGGTGAGAGGTCCTTTTCTGCGATGGGAGATATGTGATATCGGCCTCAACGTTGTGTGCGCTACGTCTCCATCTTGCTGTCCGATTATGCCTTTGGATGGCCGCCATTTTCTGCTCCCGTTGCTACCAAGGAAGAGCGTTACACTTTGTGTTAGACATGTGGTGTGCTGTACTGTGTTGCGTGGCTTAGGGCCTGACCCAGTAACATGGATATTAGGGGCGGGCACGCACATCCAGCCGAAAAGGACCAAGATCATGGCGATGAAGGCTGCGTAAGTGGTGAGTGGTGGCCAAGGCAAGACAAACGAAGAGGACCAGAAAAAGAAGAAAAAAAAAGGCTTAACCAGTGCAGGGGGCGGCTGAGCATGCTGCCGCTTCGAAGGTCGCCGACCATATTGGAAGATGAGTGTATCTGTACCATGTGTCTTTTGGCGTGTCATTTGGTCTCAGATGAGAGTGCACAGCACTACGCGGAGCTCTGGCGGTGTTGTCTGCCATGGATATGGGACAGAGACGTCTCGTTCATCTTGGGCCTCGACTCGCGCAGTCCAATGTCTAGTCACACGTATCCTCTCACTCGCACTCATAACCGTTGTTACAGCCACAAGCGGTAGTTGGAGCAGAGCAGGGCGAAGACGTTGTAGTTTACCATTGCCGGTCTCGTGATGTCTGTCCCTCTCGTCTTGTTATCACGTACACCTCGAGCCTAGAGCCCACCGCCTACCCGTGAAAATGCTTCATACATGCCTGTATGAATCCAAATACTACAAATGTATGTAGGTATGCACTCATATGTATGCGGACTTCCCGTTAGAAGCCAACTCCAAGACACCTACTTGTCACTTTGCCACGACAAACCTGTTTCTCCCCCAGGACCCTTTCTGCGCCCTTGGCCTTGGGCTTCGTCTCTGAGCCTTGGATACAACCACGTGTATAGCCTCGGAGCCTGAGGGGTTATAGCCAAAGCTTGTTGGTCCATGTCTTGCAAAATGAAATGAAGATAATGCATGTGGCAGGTGAACAACGGCAGGACTGACTGTTGATCCCCGGTTGTATTCTCAATCCTTGAGATGCTGGAGCTCATATACCGCCATTCTTTTTCCGCATGGGTTCTTTCTTTTTCTCCTATGTACTTGCATGGACACCGGCTTGTCCACAGTACATAATGTGCTTGTTCGTAGGCGGGCGAGCCACTTCTTGCTTATGAACACATGCAGTAAGAGACCCTGCATACAGCATACATACAGGAACACTTGGGTAAGTGCCAGCCCTAGCTTGAGTAGACCGCATGTCAGTTCTGTTCTTGACCAGTTCTAGAAGTAGGCCATAGTCGTTAGTCTGAACGACTGGTTTGAGTTGCTACAGATAGAAGAAAGGAAAGCATCCCTGAGACTAGTCTAGAAGTCGGAACAACGGTGAAGCTTCTCTATTCTTCTCCTTGTGCGGGGCCATTCCCTTTGAAAGGATATAGAAACTCTGCTGCGACACGTAGACCAGTTGGAAGAACATGCGTATGCATACATAAACTAGACCAGAAACATCTTGACTGACCTTTCGTCTCTCTGCAATGACAAAAACTGGCTGGGAGACCTGTACTCAACACGAAAAGTGCTCAATCGCGAGGCTTCTCTGTCTGTGGTCAGTATTGGGTATGCGAGGGGTTCAAGACGCTTTCTAGTGTGGCGTCTAAAGTGGCACTGAAAAAAGAAACTAGATAAGTAGGCGAAGACCAAGCGCATCAGGTATAGCAAATGGCAGCCTTGGGATGGTGACATGTCAAGATCTTGAGTCTGTGCAATTGACTTGTCTGCTGCCTCCTCGTGCTCTCCTTGTGCTGGGCCTCCCTTTTTGATTTTTTTTTGTTCGATGGCTGCACGACTTGCAACGTGAGCTAACAGAGTTCTGTTGTTTGCGATAATCCCTGCTTGTGATCTCCAGTTGATAGCATACAACTGGATTGGCGTTGCAGACTTGCACCAGGATGTAGTGTGATCTGCCGTAGAATTTGCTGCAAAGAGACTAGGCCAGTTCAACTATTTGGAATTCAACTCTGCACCCAGTGGGGAGCAGGAAAAAGAAAGGACGGGAGAGACTCGAGACACAAGGGAGAGAACTTTGACCAGTAGGCTCATTCGACAAAGAAAGGGAAGAAGCATCGAGTCACCCTGGGAGAGATGACTATAGACATGGAATTCCAGGACAGACTGCACTACCCCCACCTGAAATCACGTTTTTACTTATCCCACTAGCCAACAAAGTATGTGTGTATGCATGTGCATAGTTACTTGTATGTACTAGATGCATGGGTTTTGGGCATATTAGCATTTGTGTCGTGGCTGGTAGAATTTCAACAGGCCTATGATTGTTTCTTCACACTGCATAACGCAAGATCTGCGGTGCAGACAAACCAAGTCATACTGGCAGTTTTTCTATCACCCTGATAACGGCAGTAATAGCCGAGCCCAACTCCATAGACACACTTACACGGACGCTCATGTGAGTGAAGATGTGTGTGATTAGAGAACTTGCGACACGACCACCTTGACATCCATCATCTTGACTGCTTCCTTGAGAAACACACACACCGTACTTGGAACGTGAAATATTAACCACACACCCGTATTATCAGCACCGGCAGAGGAGATAATACGGCATCGTTGGATGGATATCCCGGCGGTAAGATGCCTTGGTATACTTGGAGGTTGTGTCATGGCTTACTGTCAGTGATGACTATTCCTGATGGCCTGTATCTTCCCGAGTAGAGGGGCTCTGCCTTGCTCTGGATGCATGCAAATGTAACAGATACTGGTGACTCTCCCCCAGTGCCTATCTGAACACTGTGATACGCAGCTACCCGCACTTTAGCCACAGCCACAGCTACAACTGACATATTCATAACTCTGTCTGTGTAGGTTGGTGTCTGTGTGACTACAATGTGGAGGTATCACACGCCTCACTATAGACCACAGCCTGTACCGGGGAGATTAGCACCCCGAGCGAACAAAGTCAGCTTCAAGCAAAGCAACTTTAGGGTTATCAAAGGAGACTGAACCGTTGATCAAGTGACTAAAAACGACTGGGACAGGATGAAGGCAAGGCTTGGATGATGTAGTTGGCAGTAGCTTCAGATGTAATAAGATGGGCGGATACTGTTAAGGCTGTGGAAGCTGCTTCGCCGTCTTGCTCTATACTGGGTCAAGGGAGTACATGTCTAGCGGGGACATGTAGAAGTAAACTAGAAATGTGCTATCTCTTCCATATCCCTAGAGATGAAGTCGATATGCATTTTGACATGAGAAGAAGCTTGTTAAGAGACGTTCCTCTTCTTGGTTCAGCCCCTGACTTGAAGATGTGTCTGATGTCAAAATTCCAGCCTAGTGTAAGGATGAGGTTGTCTCCATTGAGGGCCCTCGCCTCTTACCAGCTCGATCTGTCTGCGTGGTACCCCTTTCTATTCTGGTTACAAGTTGGCAATGTCGTGTCTCCAGCCCCAACCACGGGAAGCAGATTCAGAAAGGCGCTCCATGCCGGAAGCTTCGCAGATCTTTATCACCACCTCGCGGACTGCTCGAACATTCTCAACAGTAGCGCCACCATTGACAGCCCCCTTGAGATGACCTTTGAGTTGAGGATTAACCTGTATTGTAAACTATATCAGTAAGGGTTCGTTTTATACAAGCTGGATAACTAGGGGCCTACATCTTGAGGAATCAGAGCTGCTAGTATGACGTAAGACGTCTCTGCTGGTGTGAGAATGTTGGTGTTGCTGAGGATGTAGCCATACATGAGCCGGGCTGTAAGTCCCAGATCTTCCGTGCCTGAGCGGTCCATGTTGCCCATGACACGTTGTGTAATTTTCCCATAGACCATATCAAAATAAGCCTGTCCTCGCTGAAGCATGACTGCCGATGGGGTCTCAAAGACCTCACTACGCCGCCGAGTGGGAGAAACGGCCAAAGGCTCATCAAGAAAGGCCGGAGGAGTAGCTTGCTTCAGCTCAAAAAGCGCGTTGATGGTCTGGATGACGAGTGTCAGCTTGGGTCTCTTATCAGATCAGGAACGTAGGTGGGTATGCTATACAGACCTTGGGCAGTCCTCCGATGGCAGCCGACTTGACCAAAGCTTCACGGATTCGGCGGGTCATGTTCAGCTGCTCATCTTTCTTGGGGCTAGAGTCTATGGGGCCCGGTCCATGGGATAGGGCATATCTGTACACCTTGGATATCTCATCGGGGCGGTTGAGAATCGACAGGGCAGTGGCTGTGATAAAGTACCATGTGTTGTTGGGTAAGTTCGACTGGGTCCGGATAGCCGAGAGAAGGGCTGGGGTTATAACGGGAGCAAGCGGGGGCGCCATTGTGATGGGAGTGAATGAGGGCGTGCGCCTCAAGGGGCACGCGGAACGAGAGGGACAGCCTGAGCCTTGATCGTCTCAGAGACAGACCCTAACCCGCCCTCGTATCATCACGTGCCCGGCACGAGAAACAAAAGTGGGTCTCTGTTCACCCCATCAATCCCAAACAGGCAAACGCAAGTAGAAGTCTCGAGAAGCTTCAAACGTGGCATCAAACTCATTGGGAAACCACGCCGCCAGCAACTTGGCAAAATAGCGACCAAGATTTCCCCCCATCTTCAAATCCTCATCTGACTCGCAACGCCATAATAGTAATTCTCGTGTATTCTTTTTTTTGCCGCCTTGCTGCTGTTCAATGCCATTTTTACTTCGGGCTTGCTGCAGAGAGACCATGTCATGATTTCCTACCTGCGCCCTTACTCGTCCTGCTGCCCACTATTCCGCGCTGTTTTGTTCCTGCTGTTAAGCATTAAGCCACCCACGATCACGTTCCAAACTCGACACCCGCGATCTCCAGAATCGGCTGCACTGCTTCGTCGCCGGTTGAGCTGTTTACTTTCTGGCGCATAATCTGCCCGTCTCTCCACCGCATCGCCAGGATCATAGCGCATCGAGCTGCCCCCAAGATGCGGCTGGCAGCTTATATCTTCGTATGTTCTGCATCCGGGCCCGCAGTCGTGCATCTGGCCCGGCTAGCCATCCTCGGCCTCGTACTGCTCTGGCACCCGCTCAGCTTGGTTTACTGACTCTATTGTCCTCCCAGGCCTCGACCGGACTGGCGCTGGGTGTCGCCTTGTCGGCCTTCCAGGTACAAGCCAACTTCTACTCTGCCATGGTCCACCTGTCGCAGAGCAACTTCTGTCTCTTGGTATGCTCCCGCCCTATCTCGTCTGCTCATTCGAGCTGCCATCCATCGCCCATTGATCTAACAGAAGCTTCCCGAAGGCACTTGTCAACTTCATTTTCATCATCTACGCCTCCATCATGCACGGCCTTCGACACCTGTGTTTTGGCCCGCTCCGAACTGCCGAAGTCGAACAACTTTCCGATCGCGCTTGGATTGCTATCACCGAAACCTGCCTGGCCATGACCATCTTCCGTGAAGAAATCGGCGCTTACTTTCTCACAATGTTCACTGCGCTTGTTACTGGAAAGGTCTGGGCTTGGATTGGCGAAGGTCGTGTTGAAACCTTTGAGCAACAACCCCCTGCGAACCCACGCCTATTCCATACTAGACTTGTCATATCACTTGCCATCAGCATGATATATGATCTTGCACTGTTCAAATATGCCGCAGGTGTGGTTATTGAGCAAGTCCGCCCTACTATGATGATCATGTTCCTCTTTGAATTCGCCGTCTTGACTACAACCACTTCTCATACCATTGTGCGCTACCTTTTCAACATTCTCGAGGCCTTCATTGTCAAGAACCAGACTAAGAAATGCCTAGAGGCAAGACGCAACGAGGTGCGCCTCGAAAGGGAACGTATTCTGAAAGAACGCGAAGAAAATCCCCCGGCCGATGGTGATGTCGTTGCTGAACTGCCCGACCCCGACGACATTGAGGAAATGGACATTGAAGTGCCTGGTTGGGAGGAAAAGGGACAATACATGTTGACAGTTGACTTGATATCTGGTAAGTTTGGCTCCCATTTCTTCATGACGAATTATAAATGCTAACACAATTTAGACTTTGTAAAACTGGCCATCTATGTTGCCTTTTTCGCTATGCTGTTCTCTTTCTACGGCCTTCCCGTTCACATTCTCCGCGATATCTACATCACTGGTGCCTCCTTCTTCCGGCGCGTTGCTGCTATGCTCAAATACCGCCGCGCCATTCAGAACATGAGCCAGTACGCCGATGCGAATGCCCAGGATCTTGCCCGTGAAGACACGTGCATTATCTGCCGTGACGTCATGCGTCCTTGGGACACTAGGGCCGCCGGTGCTGTCGAGAGAACCCGTCCCAAGAAGCTTCCCTGTGGTCACATCTTGCACTTTGGATGCCTCAAGAGCTGGCTGGAAAGGCAGCAGGTCTGTCCCACATGTCGTCGCCCTGTTTCCCACAACGCCCCTCAGAATAATAATGCCCCTGATCCAAGGCCTGTTGCCGGAGAAAACGCTGGAGCTAACAACGTAGCTCCTATTGGCGGAAATGCCAATGGTGTACCCTTTCAACAACCTGCCGCCCCTCAACCTAGAGCTGCCCCGGCAGCCAACCCGGCACCTGGAGCTGGAGTCGGGCCCGCTGGAGAGCCTGATGGTCTTAGAGAGTACCAATTTGGCCCCTTGCGCCTTCGCGTTGGAGTTAGACAATTCCTAGGCGACCAAGCATTGCAACAAGCCCATGCCGCTCAACAAGCCTTTTTCAACAATGGGAATTTGCCTCCAAACAACATCTTTAACAATCCGGCTCCAAACAATGTGCCGAACAATGTTCCCTTTGGCAACGCTAACCAAAACCAGCCTCCTACTCCGCATCACAACACTAACACTGCTGCTACGGGTGCCCCCACTCCTGCCACACACACACCCACCGCTACTCTCCCTCACACTCCGACCATTGGGCTACCTTACCATCCTCCTATCAACGCAGGCCTGCCTCCAGTGCCTCAGATTCCCCCAAATGGCGACTTAACTGCCCTACGCGCCCACGTTAGAGAAATAAACGAGATAATGAGTGCCCATGTTGCTTCTATCCAGAGCGTACAGCAAGAAATTCATCTCAACAATCTTCTCATGGCGGAGATCGCTAGACTTCAAGCCATTACCAATATTCCCCAGTCCACACCATCCGCTTCCACCCCGGCTCCTGGCCCCACATCGGCCCCGAATCCGTTTGTGCCTGGCAGTGTCAACCCCGCTGCTCCTTCGCCGGCAAACACCTTCCAATCGCTCCTAACACCTAACCGCCCATTCACGCCCCCTCCCGGCGCATCCTCAACAACCGCATCAGTTGGTCCCAGTAGGCAAAGATCGACAAGCCCCCTTCGCAATGCCATTCCTGCTGGTAGTTCCGAGCTTCCATCCGGCCTTGTCCTCCCGAATGGCTGGAGTCTTGTCCCGATTAAGAAACCTGACCAAAGTCAGACAGCTTCTGCTCCTACCACCACTGCTCCTATTGGGACGGGAACCACTACTACGTCAGCACCCCCCTCAGTGCGTTCTGTTTCGCGCAGTAGATCCCCTGTACGAAACCGCACCATACGTGCAGCGTTGCAACAAAGCTCTAGTTTTAGTAGTCTCTACAACGCTGGCGCTGAGCCAGCCCCCGCTCCAGCTTCATCCGGCTCTCCAGCTCCGGCCCCGGCTACACTTTCATCGTCGGCGGCATCCGGGCCTTCTTCATTTGAAGCCATGACCAACACCGTTCGGCCAGTGCCTGTCATGGCCCCGAACCCGCTGAATGACAGTGCAACTAGCTCCTTATTAGCACAAAGGGGTGAAGGCAGCGACAAGCCAAAAAGTGGTTCTGACAACAGCAACGTGGGTGAGGAGGCCACCGATAAGCCTGGCGATAGCAAATTCACGACTACAGAAGGCAAAGGCAAAGCAGTCACGGTGGTGGACGAAGACGAGCTGGCGCGCTAGATATGTCGCTACTTTCGATGAGTAAGCTTGTTTTGGTTGAAGGTGAAAGTTCTTGACTCTGTGAGTTGGTGATTTTTGCACTTTCTACCTGAATGTCCTTTTGTTAGTTAGTTACTTGTATTTCTTTTCTTCTTCTTTTCCTATCCTTTTGTCATATCATCAAAGTATCCGCAGAACTACAACAAATTGCATATTCAGCGTGTTTGTTATAGCCTTGGGCCTTCCACGTTTTATTTTACATGGTGCATATTTGCTCTTTATCTTGAACTCAGTAAATTGCAGCTAATAGTGACGCCGGACTCTTGTACTAGAGTCACTAAATCATGTTTAGGGTGTTATTATTATTCTTTTTTTCAGTCAGGAGTAACACATTTAAGCAATAGTCTTCTCAACCATGGTGATGCCGAACTTCTCCTCAAGCTCCTTGATCAAGGGGTTGTTGATCTTGGAGTTCATGGGAGCCAGAACACCACGCTCGTTCAGGGTACCGTTTAGCACCTGCTTGACAGCAACGGCGCAGGGGACACCGACAGTCTTGGCCATGGCCGAGTAGCCGCCGCTACCATAGGGCTGGCCGTACTCGCACAGAGTGGAGGTGCGGGTCTCCCGCGAGCCATCGGCGTTCTCGATAACGAACTTGTGCTGGAGCATGACAAAGTCGCGCTCGCCGTCCTCAAACTGCATCTTCTTCTCCAGGGTGGCGCACAGGGTGTCGAGAGGGTTGCCACGGGGGGTGATCTCCTCGTCGGAGAAGAGACCGATCCAGCGCAAACCAGCCAGGATGCGTTCCTTGTCCTCCTCGGAGTCGAAGGTGGCCTTGGCAACAATGGCGGCCTCCAGCGAGGCAGCGTCAGTAGCGCTGGAGCCCAGGACGGCGGCGGTGGCGGCCTTCCAGGGGCCGGTGGTGGTCAGGGCGGAGATGGAGGCGTCGCTCAGGAAGCCAATCTCGACCAGCACACGGATGAACTGGGGGAAGCCCTGGTAGCGCAGAGTGCCACGAACAATGGTCTGGGCCTCGGGGATGTTGTAGCGCTCGCGGTAGGGAGTGGAATCACGGTTGGGGTAGGCGACAAAGGCGTAGCCAGGGTAGATGAAGTAGGGCTTGGCAGTGCCCATCAGGTCGGCCGAGGCAATGTCGACAACAGCGCCCTCGTCGTAGTACTTGGCAGCGTTGCGAAGAGCCAGGAGCACACCGCGAGAAGACCACGAGAACTTGTAGCCCAGCGGGTTGTCCGAGTTCTCGGGAGCGGGGAGACCACCGCAGAAGGACAGGAACTTGATTATCTTGCCACCAGCAGCGTGGACCTCCTCAATGGTCTTGACGGCGTACAGGTGGTCGATACCGGGGTCCAGACCAATCTCGTTCATGACGGTAATGCCGGCCTCCTTAGCAGCAGCGTCCAGCTCCATCATGGCAGGAGACACATAGGAAGTGGTGACGACGTGCTTCTTCTGGCGGATGGCGCTCTTGATGACGGTGGCGTGGAAGGTGTAGGGGATCAGCGAGATGACCAGGTCGTGCTGAGCAACAGCGGCATCGAGGGCAGCATCATCGGTGACATCGAGGGAGATGGGGGTGGACAGAGCAACACCCTCAGACAGCTTCTTGGCGGACTCAAGAGTGCGGCAGGCTATAACGCGCGGAGGGGAGTTAGCAGCCGATAGAAAAGGCTGGACATGCAGACCAGAACTCACCAACAGTCACGGGAATGCCCGAGGCGCTGAGGACATCGAGAGTCGGGCGGGTGACGAAGCCGGCACCCAGCATAAGGACCTTGCTGCAAGGATAGCAATTGGTTAGCCTGGACGGAGCTTAGAGCGGCGCGGGGTAGCTCTTCACCTACTGAGACGACATTTTGGCGTGGATATATCAACCAATTGATTCACAGAAAACAGGTTGGATGATGCTTCCAGAACAAAGAAGACAAGAAGGACTCATGGCGAAGCATTTTTCAACGACTGAGACGCCCCCTCCGGCGGAAGGGATTTCAATTGCAAGACAGTAACCCTGACCCTTAGTAACGGGCTGATGAGGGCTGGACCTTCCGATAGCGGCTGCTGGCGGGATGATAGGCGGGGTATTTTTGGTAGCAGACTTATGAGCTCGCATGGCGGGGCACTATGTTGATGGGCCTTGCTTGTGTTTTTTTGCTTCTTTGATGAGAAACCTGCTGCTCAAGACAGACAATAAGCCGACCTTTCTTCACCCATTGCAGGCGAAAACAGTCTTGTGGTGGCTGCTTAGTAACAGCTCCTCGGTCCCTGGGGCCCCACACCTCCGGAGAGGACCGGAGGCGTTCGGCATCGGCCCCAGTGCGTGCAGCGGGCTTTATCTGCAAATTTCAGCAGAGAAATCCGGCTTAGGCGAGGGTCGGTCTGTTTTGGGACATGGGCATTGGCCGTCTGACATTGAGGCTATAGCCATGAAGCTCTCTTATATGTGTGTACATATCTACGGCCAATCATTGCTCTCACAATCCGACCAGTGCCCAACTCCAGATCCCGTTCGCTCGTCCAGCCAGCCTCCTGGTCCCCCTGGAGCATGACCTTTTCCAGATCACAAATCATCTAGTTCGTGACGTTGGGCACTGGTTGCTGCAATCGGGCCTCGCAAGTATGACTGCATCTGCCCCAGAATACAAGAGCTAAGCGGCGCGGGGATATGCAAACGCAACTGACTGCTCACTTTTTTATTCGCCTCCAGGCTTGGGGGCTGTAGGCTTCACGGCGGATTTTCTGAAAACCAGGCTCGCCATGACTCTACGTGCAACGACGACGTCGCTATTGATGTGGTTGGGTTCATTGTCGTACAAGACCCGGCTTGAAGAGTGACTGATTCTCACATTCTCACACTCAAAGTCCGTGTCTCATTTCTCACATGAACTTCCCTTTGTAAACGTCTGCAGAAGAGATGCACGTGCAGCTGCATTTTCAATCACAGATGCAGCATGCAAACCAGCCCATATGCACATCACATCCCAAGTCGTCCTGATATCCCATCATTTATTTGTCGTACAATACATGTGCACCATCTTAGGCATCACTGTTTGGGTTGCTTCTCTGGCTCTGGCTTTTGCTCAGGGTTATATTGTGCCTTATGTAGTCGGTAATCTACATTCCACGCATACTCGTCGCCACACACCTGACAGGTCTTAGGATGCACCTGGATATCAACGCCATGAAGCTGATTACAGGTAGGGGCTTCTAGGGTTTAGCAAGGGCTGGGTCTAAGTCTCGTGTCACCCCAGGGTTAGGTGGTGAGGCTCAGTGGAGGAAGGGCCAGCAGCAGATCTTTGCTCAGCCCTGAATTTTGCTTGCTCCGTCCCATCTACAGATGCGCGGCTGTTTGAACGCCTGTAGCCTCTGGGTGCTCGGCAGCATAGGCGAAGTTTTTGTGTGTGGTTATGCATGGACGAGACAGCAAGCATGTCGCACAAATGCCATTGACACCAAAGAAAGACAAGCACCAGCTTGGGTGTGCGAACTTCACATGCCAGACTAGTAGACAATGTAGTGAGACTCAGACCTGCAGATCTGCAGTGGCAAAAAGCGCTTGGGGCCCCATAAGAGAAGGAAAAAAAAACCAACAATATCCCAGGACAGGAGGCAGAGGAAACATTGGAGCGGTGAAGAAGGAACGGACAATATAAGGATGAGAAGGGATGTCCTTTGAAGGGGTTGAACCTTAATCACATTGTTTGAGACGGAGGGGCTGGGAGGGCTACACAGTTTCCGATATCTCAGTCCAGGCGCTGCACCGACAAGACAAAGCAAAGTGACAAAATGACAAGGGAACAAGACCGGCAAATGAGGTGAAATGCACAGAGCAGCTTGTAGCATATACGAGGGCCTAATCAGTACCAGACATAGAGACAACATGGTCTGACTTTTTTTTTTCTGTCGGCCAGCGAGAGAAGAGCAAAAGATAGCCAAGCAGAGGAAAAGACCCAACAGATTGGAACGCCCTAGACAAGGTTGGTATATGGCGATATGTTGGAGAGATAATAACGAAGAGCTTCTACGCACATCGAGTCTCAGCTGTACTGGTAAATCGCCGCGCATTTTATCCGCGACAACGAGGCAGTTTCCTGGTGTTCAATTAGCGCATTAGCCTGGTTAGCCAAGAAGAAAAGGACCTTTCCAACGTGCTCCCAAGATGTCCCGCAGGTGCCCTCGAACCCAACACCGAGATCCCTGCTCTCCTTCCCCCATCAAATTGGCATCCCCGCTTTTGTCGCCACTTTCCCACAAAGCTCCGTCCTCTTCTAGCATATCCGCTTTACTTTTGGTAGGTAGCACACAGCACAAGTATGGGGTAATAAAAGCTTCGTCCAACGTTCATCTTATTGCCATAGGAGAAAGAGGCTGATGCCAATAGCCAGATGTCTCAGAAACCTCCAGTAAACAAAGGTCTGAAAGCTGTACAACTACGCGAGAGTGGGGGACGTTCTGAAGTCCTTGGAGGCTGAGTGATACAGACAGAGAGCGCTCAGTCCAGCAACCCCTCCTCCCAGCGCATAGCGCATTCCAGAGAGATAAGTCATGCAACTAGGAAACAGTATGCATCAGCGTAGGGTTATTGCCACAACCTGCCGTAGTGCATCTTTCCCTGTTGGCTTTATCAGTTTGGCGGCAGAGCAACTGCCTTGATCCTGGGTGCACCCTGCCACTTGAGTGCAACGACAACTGCAGCTCTCTGTGATTCCTTTTTACCTTGGCTCAATGACTTGACAGTCGCATTGTTTTTTTTCTGCTCCCTTCTTCTGGTTGGCTTGCCTTTATTGTCGTTTTAGCGCCAACCACCGCATTTCACCGTTTTTTTCCTCAGTCCTCGATATTGTCGATACTTCTTGATTTTTCGTCCGTTCCCTCCTTGGACGTCTCCACTTGCACCTGCAGCTACCTCAGTTTAACCTAGACTAGAAAGGCAGCCTGCGGCCAAGGCTTTTGAGGAAACTACCCACAGCTCGAGTCCAGCCTGGATTTGCGGTGTCTGGTTCTTGGTCGCTCCTTCTTGTTCGGGGCGCGTTCTCCTAATCTGTCTTCTCTCTGGCCAAGATAGAGTAATTGCAACCCTCCTGTCCCAGGCATACTTGTACATACATAGTACATATCGATAACTACATACATTTCAACGCACGCTCTTGCTTTATCCATCTGGGAAGCAGCCCTTTTGCGCATCCTGCATCTGGCGTTCTGCAGCTGCTGCGACCATCAAAAAAGGTAGTTGCTGCCCAACTCTGCAGCTGTTGCTTGTTTCTCTGCGCGCTCCTGCACTTGGACTTCACCTCGAGTCCTGGATCTCACCAATCTTCGGTATCTCTGGACTCGATCTTTCCAGGCCTTCAACACAAGTTTACAGGATAGAAATTCGGCTTTTGTGGCTTGCCCTGGCCTCTTGTCTGTCTCCCTTATCTTGGAGCTGCTGGTTCTCAAATATCCCGCGGATTCCTACCTCAAAGACTGGCTCTCTCCCCCTTCTTCCTCCTCTTGCCTTTTGTTTCTACTGCAGCAAGCGCTTTTGAATCCGAGTGATCTCTTGTATTGACTGTTTTCTCAAGTCTTTTTCTTGCTACTCTCGCCCCGCCTCATATTTCTGCCTTGTATCTTTTCTTTAGCTCCCCACCGCAGCTTTGGTCTTGACAATGGCTTCCGAGGTTTACGCTACGGTATGTCGGCCCTGTTGTTGCTTTCAATGTGTTCTTGCTTATCTGATCTTTCTTATTGCATAGTTGCTCACCAACGACTCGTATTTGCCTGGTAAGTCAAGACAGTGTCCTTTTATGGCACACTAGCCACTTCCGTCTCTTAATTACTGACTCTTGGCCTCAAGGTGCCCTCGTGCTGGCTCACTCTCTTCGTGATGCCGGTTCCTCCAAGCAGCTTGCCGTCCTGGTGACTCCCGACACGGTCTCTGCCGATGCTATTGCCCAGCTGCGCACCATCTATGACTACATTATTGAGGTCCCCCGTGTTTCCAACCCCAACGCCAGAAACCTGGCTCTGATGCAGCGTACGGACCTGCATTCTGCTCTGACCAAGATTATGCTGTGGAAGCAGACACAGTTCTCCAAGATTGTGTACATTGATGCTGATGTGGTGGCTGTGCGTGCCCCCGATGAGCTGTTTGCTCTGGATGTGCCCTTTGCTGCCGCCCCCGACATTGGCTGGCCCGACTGCTTCAACTCGGGTGTCATGGTTCTGAAGCCGAGCCTGGAGACTTACAACAGCCTCAAGGCCGCGGCCGATGCCGGTGTCTCGTTTGATGGTGCTGACCAGGGTCTGCTGAACTCGCACTTCCCCGACTACCACCGCATCAGCTTCAACTACAACGTTACGCCTTCTGCCCACTACCAGTACCTGCCCGCCTACAACCACTTCCGGGGTAACATTAGCCTGGTGCACTTCATTGGCAAGGACAAGCCGTGGAACCTTGGCCAGACGGCCACTCACGGATCTACTCCGTACAGTGAGCTGGCCTCCAAGTGGTTTACTGTGTTTGAGAACCACTATGGTATCAAGGGCCGCAGCGGTGCGCAGCTCAAGGACACTGAAGTGGTTCGCCGCTTTGTTCTGGGCGCCAACAGCTATTCTACTGGCGCTGGCTACTCGAACTCTGGATACAGCTCGTGGGATGGCTCTCGGTACGTTGACCAATCCCTTTGTTTTATTAGCTCGGTTTAAGTTGCTAATCATTTCTTCCCTTCCTTTTTTTTAGGTCCGGCCCTCCTTTGAACGGTGGCCCCGAGGCTGGAAACTTCCCCAACCAGGTGTACTCCATGTCCACCGATGCCAGCCCTTTCAGTGGTGGTATTTGGTCCGGCAACGATGCGCAGCACGCCGCTGTTTTCCCCTGGGAGCAGGAGAACCGCCAGATAGCTCCCTCACGTGTCTTCTGGGAAGACCACATCGATAACGACGCCGATGAGTATGAAGAGGAGGAACACTACGAGGAAGAACAGGTGCATGAAAAAGAAGACTTTGACCAGACGCCCCAACCGGAGACCCACAAGGAACAGTACTTCGACCCGCCTGCTAGCCAGGATGTCCAGGACTATGAGCATGACGCTCCTGGCATGCACCCTCAGAATGAAACCGCCGCACCGGCCAGCGAGATGGGCCTTGCTTCGTACGCCACCACCCCTACCGCCGAAGCCAGCAGTGGTCCCTCGACTCCTCCTCTAATGCAACTCAATGCTGCCAGCGACCCGTGGACCAGCCTGACAATGACCAATGCATGGGATACTGTGCCGCAGATCACGCGCTACTTTGAACAACGTAACACGTGGAACCGTGGTGTGTCCTTGCGCAAGCCCAAGGCGAACTGGACCTGTGTTCATGGTCACCAGTACGAGCCCATGGACTGCCTCTGTGAGGTCGTCAACATTCTGTACCAGCACCCCGATCCTGTGCCCGAGTTGAAGCGACTGCTCCAGGCCTACCAAACCCAAGACCACGATGAGAGACACCAGCAGCCCGCCCAGATTGCCACAGCGGCTTCGACTATGACGCAGTCCAAGGCCAATGCTGTTAGTACCGCCACCCAGACGTCTCCTGTTTATGACCCAGATGCCGAGGACGAGCACTCGCCCACGTTCAGTCTCCCGCACGCGCAGCACAAACAAGATGAGAACCTGCCCATGTTCGCCCCCGGCTATCTTGGTTCCTCGGTCACTATAGACGACGAGACTGCCTAAGACCTTGGGCCATTGTGGATGTGACTGACTATATTTCTTGTCTTCCCACGTTTCCCTCCTATCAGGCTATCAAATAATGGCCCCAAAACATATCGTTGCATATAATATCCCTGGTCTCCCACAAAACCACCCCTCCGCCTTGCCTGGATCTGGTTCACCTTTGATGTGAGCCGGCTACCCCTGCAACCACACGAAAATTACGAATGGATGTCCTCTTTTGCTTGTTGATGTACCTTTGATTCTTCTGCTTTCTCTGGATCTTGCCTCAAACTGTCCATGGCATTACGAAAAAAAAAAGTTCCACCATGTTGATGTTATTACTAGCGGGGTTTCGTATGCACGGCACAATTGTGTTTTTTCATATATTTTCTTTTTAAGTTAAGCAGTAGCTTACATTGTTAATAAGTATTCACGTGATTACAATTCAGGTTGACTTTGAAGGACAAAGATTCAGGTTTATAAAAGCTATGGAACATCTCATTTGTGACAACAATATGAGCAGCCCAACTGGATATTGTATGAACAGAAGCACCCGTAAAAACATCACCGCCCCCAAAATCCCGAGACGGGAAAGACAGAGTTGGAGAGAGATGGCAAAGGACAGTGTAGAAGAGAAAAAAATGCAAAGGGCTAGATGCAGAGTGGAAGATATGAAGCAAATATGAGAACAGATCTGGCCTTGGCGGCAATGTACGCTATGCAAGTTTGTGTGTAACCGAGAAAGTTACACATTGGTGATTCTGAAGGGATATCGACGAAGCAAAAGAAAACGGAGACGAACGAAGGAGAATCGAGAACAATGACAAGGAAGAAGAGAATAAAAAAGAAGGAGAGGGGTATAGTGACTGGAAAAGAGAAAAAAAGAGAAAGAAAAATGCAAAGAAAAAGGTATCATCAACAGCCCGCTGTCACGCCTGACTTTGAATGATCTAAACGTTTTCATCTGGGCGACGGTCGAGTTGGAGGCCATGAGGCCCATAGAAGAGTAATGATCGCCCGTTATCTGTCTGGGCCACCAGCTCGGGGTTACCCCATTGGCTGCTTGGCATGGGCTGGGATAGGCGCACAATCGGCCCGCCGGCTAGTGTGAAGCCAATAATGTCGGCGTTGTCGATGGCGGTTGCCATTGTAACAGGCGAAGAGGGCTCGGGTGTCGGAGGTCCGGAGACGCGGATGGTGTTTCTATACGGTGTGAGTCGAGTGATCAAAGATGGTTTTGTGTGATAAAAGAAAAAGGGACTTACACTTGACTGAGAGGAAGACCAGGGGCCTTTTCGTCCTTGGTAAAGGTCTTCTCTCGCAGAGAGCGGATTCTATCGACCAGGACGATGTGGATAAAGTGCCAGATGGCAGCGATAACCAGGATGGGAGTTCCCAGAGCAAGACCCCACGGACTAGAAAGGGTGTCAGCACCTTGATAAAGTAAAAAGCGGAGAAGAGAATACTTACGGCTCCTTGCGGTCGCGGTGGATGTGCAGGAGAGCAATGACAATGCCGCAGATGGCCACCATGGAACCAACCTGCATCATGGTCCAGGTTGACCAGTAGAGCGACATGAGGACCTCACCAGCGCAGAACTGAAGCGCAAGCAGGATGGAGATTTCTACGGCGACAATTGAAATGCTACAGGCGAGACAAAACAGACAAATCACAAGGTACCTGGTTGTACTTTGGGAGTAGTCCTTGGTGCTTTTGACATAATTTTGTAGGTTGGCAAGGGCTCTAAAGAAGGGTAGAATGGTCAGTGGGAGTTGGTCGTCAATATGGAAAAGAAGTGTGCCCTTACTTGATGTAGGTAAAGGCTGCCGAGAACAAGAGTAGCAGGTTGGTGGTAAACAACACCCAGTAGATGACGTCAAACTGACTTCTATCTAGGTTGGCGGCAAACCCGGCATACTGGCGGCAGAGTTCGGGATCCTTCTGGGAAAAACGGACAGTGGGCTCGTCCATGGTGGGCTGGTGATGACGTGTGAGAAAAGGGTGAGGTTGAGAGTGAGAGTGAGGATCGTCGGTAGCGGGCGTGGAGTGGCAGGTTGAAGCACGGCGATAGATGGAGTCAGGTGGTTGTCGGATAGGAGGTTAGGATAGGTGCAGGTCCAGCGCAGTAGTGACTCGAGATGTGTGTCAACCAGGACAACAATGTGGTAGATCTATCGAGTCAAGCTCGAAGAGGGAAAGAGAATGGATGATGATGCAGAGAAACAGAGATCGAGTAGTTCCAGAAGACGTGCGGACCACTCCAATATTTATCCATGCCGGCCTTGACAGCCAGCTTGGCAGCAGCGCCCATCCGAGCCAGGGCAAGGCGGTCTCACGCAAGCAAACACCCAAGGCCAGAAGCAATAGCAAGAAGACAGCACGCAAAAAGCAGGATATCAAAAGGATCCGAAGTAAGGACAAGAGGTGTGGTTCAATGAGGCTAAGCTTGGAAAGCCAAGACTTTCCAAGGGGTGGAAGAGGGGGTGCAAAGGATGAAGGGTGCAGCCAGGCGTGAAGATGCGTGTGCATAAGAGAAGACGGAGGGTGAGCTGGGGGTGTGTGTTAAGGTAGAGTCGGTACTTGGAAGGGGGAGGGTGTGCTCCGACAGGGACAAAGCTCAGCGCCAACGAGCAGGACATTTCCGGATGCAGTAACTTACAAGAATTAGTAAGCTCGAGCCAACCTCGAATAGTGGAAGCGCAGGTTGTTAGTCACAGATGGAGAGAATATAGAGGAGGGCCATGGAAGCTATGGTAGACGACGACAAGAAAAACAATATAGACGCCTATCACGACTCGGTTCAGAGACTTGACTGCCCGTACTGGCCTCGTTTCTAGGAGCCCGTGGCCACATACAAGCTAAGAGCACCAGGCTTTCACCGGGATTCCACCACTACGCGTCCCCCCCTGTATGGCTGTGAAACGAAACAGCCAACAGGGTGAGGCGCCGAGCACAGAAAATAGTGCCAAGAATACAGCTAAGACACCGTTCAACCCAAGCAAGAAAGAACAAGAGGGGCGGAGCAGCAGGAATAACATGAAGAGTCTATAAATCCAAGTATAGCATGCAGTAGTTAGGGGAGTGGCTGTAGCTGTAGTTGGAGCTGCAGAAGCAGAGCAGCTAGATATATCTAAATGGACAAGCCAAAGAGAGCAAGATAAGACCAACAAGAACTACCGCAACATACCTTGTTTTTAGCCAGTAATCAGCAGCACGCAACAGGAGACGCAAACGGGGAGGCCTTGAAGCCAAGCGCACACATGCGCGCACAGTGATCGACATGCACCACCGACTCTCGAGTTGGCGTGTGTGCGTTTATGATATAACTATGGTACTTGTAACTGTGTACATGGTACCCTCCCCTCGCCATATCGTGGGTCTTCGCTATTTGACCAGCTAGGCCTCAACTGCCCTGTCCGCGAAGCCTGATGCTAGACAGAGCGTGCCAATTTAGAGGCCCGGTCAGCACAGACACCTTGGAGCTATACGGTAACTAGATAAGATCGAAGAAATGCACTTGGAAAAACGCACGGGTACATGCAAAGCAGACTCTTACATGTCCATCTACCTACCTCTTTCTGCTTGTATACCTGTGTTCTCTAGCTTGGCGGTCTGTCCCCTCCCAGCAGTCTTGGCGGCCATACCGGGCTCAGGAGTCACGAGACCAACCGCGGGCCGGGGTGGAAATGGGCCAAGGGGGACGTTTGACCAGCTTTTGTTGTGCTGAGCCCAGATTCGTTTGATTACACACAGCAGTAGGCCGTGCTACTTGCTTTTGTTGTTCTGCTTGTCTTTGTCAGCATAGAGAAAATGTACATGCCCTTCATTGGCGCAGCAGAGACCGATGAGCAAGCTGTCACTATCTCCCTGACAGGTGCGCGTATACATACATACCACAGGATGTATGCGCAAACATGCGTACAGATGCGCGTATGAATCTGTATCGTTGCAGGTAAGGAAGAGTATTCAGTGGGATGCCGATAATCACCGTTGCATAGTATTGGCCCCGTTCTACTGGCCGGCCCGCTACTCCTCGTCCAGTTCTAGAACCTACCAAGGCTCTTTGACAGCCGGCTAGCCCTTGGCCTGGCCCATAAGACAGACGGACACCAAACCCACTGAATACAGTTTCAAGCCCTGTGCGCTTCTTTCCATAGCTCGTCTCGCGCACGCTCTCTTCTCTCGCTTGTCTATTGAGAAAACGAGTCCCTCTACATTGCCGAAGATAATTACAGAACACTCGTTTCATCTCATGTGTCTATTGTCTTCTTCGCCTCCTGTTTTCATGGTGTTCTCTCTCTTTCTCTCTCTCTCTCTGTTTTCCCCCTTCTTCCCTTCCTGAGTCTCTTCACTTATTTTCTCTTCCCAGAAATATGGATGCAGAGCCAAGATCCAGCCGGGAGGAAGGGAGAGGCGGCGGAGGATGATGTGGGGGCGTGTCTCTAGTAGAAATGCACCTCAATGTCATTTTTGTGTAATCTTTGCCCGGCCGTCCGTTCGTCTTGGCAGAGGCATAGACTTGAATGTTGGATGAGGAATAACGGACGCAACTCAATGCCAATTGCTAATAATATTGCCAAGCAGAAGATGAGGAAGGTAATGCTTCTTGATCTGCTGCATTTGCTGCGGCCATTCTCACTACCGTGCAAAAAAGAAAATCCGCTTGTGCCATGTCAGGACTGGTCACTATGTATACAGTATGTCTCCATATACGTCTCCATATGGCACACTCGCTTTTTTGAACACTGTTTTGACTATTATTACATACTCAAGCTGACAGTGAGCTTCGTGTGAGTATATATCTGAATAAGAATGTATATATGTAGCAACATGACAACGGCCCAAAAGGGGGACATGGGAGGGGGGTCCAATAACACCTTCGCCAGGGGAAATGAGGTGGCACAGCCCTTTCCCTTGGGACCTCAACGGCATGATAGCAATGTGCATACAGATCCATCAACAATACAACAATCGAAAGTGACAAAGCCGATTACAACAGAGAAGACTAGACAACAGACAACTAGACGCCAGCAGAAGAAAGGGAAAAAAAGAGGCCCGCCGATCGACGCCTCATTTAGCAACATGGTCATTTTTCTCCTAGCATGCAAATCGGCCAAGGAGACCACAAAACAAGAGCCAAAGACATGTGTACCCATACAAATGCGACAATCAACTACAGGTACATCTTATCACCAGTGTAGCCTGGTTTCTTTTTTCCGGATTCTTGGTAATGAAAACTAAGTTCTGGTGCCCAGTAGCCCGAAATATTTAGAATTTAGTGGCAGTTGGACTTTTCACAGAGTCCGTTTCCGCACACGTCGCGGCTTTTGTGGTATTTTGTCTATATTAAGGCCTCCTAGTGGGCAAACCCGTCAGATCGCGGGGCTGATCTTTGCCACTGAGGCTCTGGCCGTCAACCAGTAGTTAGTTACAAATATAACAGAAAAAAAAGGCTTGTGCCGTCAATTCTGGCGCACGTCAGCTATGTCACTCGTTTTGAGCCGCATTTACTTGCTGGATAACTAATAATTGTAGCTGGCTATTTTGTTTCCTGTTTCCCCCGCCCCCTCCTCTCCTGCGCTTCACATGCTGTTTTTCTCTTTCTTTTTTCCTGGCCTTTCAAACGGCCCCAGAGGTATTTCGTCGCTTTGAAATGCTGATCTGGGACTTTGTCGATGTACTGTGTGTCGTGCCAGTTGCACAGTCCTTGTTCTCTGTATCAGGATAGTTTCGTTTGGAGTTGGCTTGGCGACTGCATCTTTCGCCCACCAAGCCTGCGTCGCTATGATTTTATGTGTATACATGCATGTTTAGCGCTAGTGATCCACTGCCACAAGCGACACAGCTCACATACACACCGAACACGGAAACGCCTTTGCTTGACTTGCTCTTTGCCCATCACACAGATTGTAGTCTGCCAAGAGCCCCCAAGGCCTTGGCTCGCTCGTCCAGTCAAGCCCGCCTAAGAGCCCTGCGTCAGCAACCATTGATCGGTCTAGAACGCACCCGAGAAAGCGCACACTGTGCCCACAAACTCTCGCCGTAGTCTCGGTCGTCGTCGGGAGCTCGTTGACAAGCGGAAGGCACCCGGTCGGAAATATAGTAGGTGGAGTGCCTTGGCCCTCTTATCTAGCCAATAGTTTGAGGCCTGATAAGATGAGTTAGTGGGCCTCAATCGAGTCCGCGCTCTCCTCATGGCAGTTGCGTCTACACAAAGCAGCTACAGGGGGTGGAGAATAAACACACCCCTAAAAAAGCGGGGCGCAAGGGTAGCCGCCATTTCTAGCCTTTATCCACAGTTGACCTCTTGCTACTGGAATGGAACAAGGTCGGCTCAAACTTTTGTCTCTTCCTCTCGGATTTTCAGCTTAAGAGTCGGCCTCCTTGCGCGGCCTGTTTCACCGCCTCTGAGGTGTACAGACACCAGGCAATTGTACATTTCAACATGGCAGGTTTTTTGTCATGTGCGGCGCTGCCCGCTGGGGCGGACGGACCTGTCTCTTGTCCCGCTAACTAATCATCCTTTCCGGACACCGGCACGTGTGCTATGCCTGTACCTTATTCGAACTACGGAAGAGAACTGTTGCAAAATCATACAGACGCGCTTGTTTGACAATCAACATGTGTCTCTGAGTCGCACATAATAATGGCCACAAAGCCCTTTGCAAGGTCGCACTCTGTGCCTCTCACATGCCACCGGTGCCGCTTCTGCTGCTGCAGCCCCCGCCGGCGCTGCTGCTGTCGCTTCGAGTCGCTTGTTATAGTGATCCGCAGAGGGCGAAACATCATTGGTACTGTAACTGCAACGCGGGTCTCCAAGTTATCACAAACACAATCTAGTCCATCCCGGTGCAGAGGATCATTTCCAGCGACACAAGTGCCATGTCGATTAGTCAACGGCGTCGTCACGCAAGCCATCTTTTGGCCCAAAAAGCACGGCCAAGCCCACGACTGTTGCAAACAGAAGCAACAAGGCAAGAAATATATTGGGGCCCTAATGTGTCTACCCTCAACATCGGCTTGGCGCGACAACCCTATTGGTCGTGCGTCATGCTTCCAAGCCCGAGCAAGACATTGAGTAACGTATCTGCCAGCAACGCGCCCAACAACAAGATAGCCTGAAAGACTCGTGCTCACGTTATAAGAATGCACCCGAAAAATCGTGGCCATCCCAAATGATTAGGACAAACAGACAGTGACACGTGCACAAGTACCAAGCCCCCTAGACTGAGGTCTCCAATTTCAATACCTGTTTGCATATCAATCTCACCGCCGTCATGTCAACGAGAGCCTGCCTTCTTTTTACTTCGTCGAATATTTCGATAGGACTTCTTTGATACACGCCAGCCTTGCATGTGACTGTGCATATGGCTGTTGCAGATGTGTATCTACTGTGTATATAGCTATGCATTCGCACATCACCTCTCCTCTCAAGGTTCTCTTCACTGCCGAAGGGTCGACGAAGCGGCATCGCTTCTCCACCCGCCTTGGCTGCCGGCCTTGGCACCTTAGCATCAGAAACAAGCAGAAAAAAGTACCCCCTCATGCACCCCATATGCTCCCCTACTTTCTGTTCGCATCTGCCATTATTTTGGGGGCTATACTTGCTCTCGGGATAGCCACATCACACACAGTCAGTCAAGGAACGAGAGATAGTGCAGATTCAATAGGGAGAAAGGAAGGAACAGGCGATGGCGATGATTCATTTTTTCCCCCTTTGCGGGCTTGGCGTTGTGGGCAGCTCGGGCTGTTTTGCTCTAGTTGTCTACAAGCAAGTTTGATGGGCTACACAATCAAGCATGAGCGATGGCAAAATCGTCAATCAGTTGGTTTGGCCAAGACGATCGTGCAGAAACAACAGACTCAGAAGACGGAGAGAAGGGAGGGGAAGGAACTCTTGTCAATATCTATGAAGACAGGCTTAGTTAGGCTCACGCTTGGCTTTTGGCTTAGCAGTATTGCCAAGCATACTTGATTCAATATGGAGTCAGGTGACAAGGCCCAACCTTGTTCTTTTTTTGCTGTCTTTTCTTGGCCTGTGAGTTGAGACGATACACTCAATTGTTCTCTTATGTTGTAGTACATTTTGCATTACATTGTCATAACAAACAAGCTTTAGATGGTTTTTTAGAGCCAGTTCCATTTCATGTCCTGAGAGACAGGATTCGTGACGAATTCTGATGATTAGACATTCTCTGGATAAAAGGCTTTGTTGGAGACGGCACATACAGTAGAGGCATGATATGCTACCGCAAGGGAGGAAGAGGCTGATGCAAATCAAGGGCTCACAGACCGAAGCCCTGCAAGAAGTCCCAAAGGTCCGCCCACGCCCACACCCACCCATTCTGTATGTATGCCGTAGATCCCATGAAACCCAAACCGGATTAAGTGGCCTAAGAGCCATTGCCACAGACCCTTGTCCACAAGCGGAGCCATTAGACGGTCGCACACGCCCACCTCTTGTCGCGAACGTACAAAGATAACAACGTGAGACGGTGGCCATAAGCTTTACATTTCTTGGCACGTGTGGGAAAAAACGGCAAAGCGGGTTAGGACAGGAACATGACTATTTTTTTTTGCTAGTGGAATATGTAGTTACAGATGGTAAAAGACTTGTAGGTGCCGGGCCACGCACACTCTGCATGGTTAATCGTATTGGGTCAGTCAGGTCAACTCTCAAAATAGGAGACGGACCAGAAATCTGCAACGTCTTGGATCCCTCAAAGATAATGGGATACCAGTCGCAAGTCGAATACCTAGCCAAAAGGCTTGTTGCCCACCCATGAGGAATGCAAGTGCCAGCCACGCCATCGCATCAGAAAGCGAGCTCGTTACGCTTTTATTCTTAGGGATGGAAGATCGCATGGGCGAGAGTCACGATAGCCGTCAAGTGTAAGCCACTGCTGTTTTCCCGTGGCCCCCTTTTCTTCGCTTTTCTCTTTTCTCGTGTTTCTCTGGCCATGCTTCGAGGCAGACCATGTGCTCGAAGCGCAAGAAAAAGCCGTGATGCATCCCCTTCCATAAAAGGGCAGCTTCGCTGTGTCTTTCAATAGCAGAAGATTGGTGCAACAGGTGTATTTTTTTCAAAGCCCAAAATACATGACCTGCGACATGCTTATGGTTCTCTCTCCCTGCTCGGAAGTTTCTATCCACTACACCAGTAGCGAGGGGTATCTCAGCCGTGACCTGTCATGCACCGATGCCAGTTCCTTATCGTCGCTGTAGCTACTTGTATACAAGCAACTAACTATGTGGAAACACTAGTTGAAAATACCTGATAAAACATGTTTTTGGCATGGCCCTTGAATAAGCTTCGTATCGCAATGCCCAACCTTATCTACACAATCTAAAAAGAAAAGAGAAGACTGGAGACAAAAAAAACGGCGTACAAGAACACCCTGCAAGAAGAGAAATCGGGAGCGAATTATGCTTGCTTATTCGCGCCGCTCTCCCAATGCCACAATGTTTGGGAGGGGACATATTAACCATATACAAGCAACCGCGCCTTCAGCAGAATAGCATGGATTGTGATACACCTCAAAATCTTTGTTAAGCGCAACTAGAGAATGGGCATTGAAGCTGTGGACTTGAGGTAGCATTCTGGGTTCCTGTTTCTGTTCCTGCGGCTGTTTCAGACTCCTTGACTAACCCTTGCCACAGCAAATTTGGTAGGGTTGGTCTATGATGATCGATAAGACGGCAATGTGTAGGACGGGATCAGCCCGAACGTGTGGGAGGAAGATGAGGCTCTGAGGACAACGGCATTGTGTACGGCACGAAAATAACATGATACATGATGACCTTACACTCCCACGGGCATTAAATAAGACCGTAGAATTGAGAAAGCATAAGATACCGTCAGCTCCTCTCGCCAACCCGTAGAACCTCAGATCAGTTGGCGGCGTGCGAGGAGATCGCACGTAAATCATTGATGATACATATTAAGATCTTGGTGGTTGAGAATCCGTTTTTAGAACATGGCATGATCTGGATGGTCAAATGGGGACCACGATATTTTCTCAAATCCTACCGTTCATTTTTAAGGTAACCGTAAGATTTCTTTTTGACGTGAGCATATTTTATATCCAGACATAGCATCGAGGTCAAACGACGCTGGTTTGGTGGTGAGATAGATGTGGCCATCGGCATTATAAGTTCAGATACACTTTGCCTCAATACATGCGATCACAACTTGTACAAAACACGAGATTTTGTCTGCTTTTCCTTGGTTAATCTACAAAGAGCCAACATAGAACTAGAGTGAGTAACTACGTAGGAATCACCAGTGTTGTATGTATTCCCTTTCCTTTTGCTAATGCTTGAATATCAAGTAACTAGCAAATAATGAAGTTCCAAGTTTCTGTAAGCAGTGTATATGTAACTGGCACGGAGTGCCATATAATGCTTTATATGTATCTTAGTCAGTAAAATAAGCTGCTGTGTGTCGAGATTTATCAGTGTTTAATAGGAGGACTCACTGTTGTCCTGTACGGAGAAGTACCCGGAACGTCACAAGTTCAGAGAGTTCAATGAAAGAGAATGTATTCAATGAAGGGGAAGAAAGGCGAACGATGATCGATGCCTTCTATTCTAGATACTATGGAAGAGAGAGAGAGCAGCCCTTTTATGCCCAGCAGTTCATTGATGTCTTGTGCTAGAGTCAAGTAGTAGTCGGAGGAGAATGCCTAGTGAAGCTTGGAAGCAAAGTCTAGTCCGAGCAAGAAAAGGAGAAGTAAGGCCTTTTGTCGTTCAGCTTCCACTAGGTTGGGAACTTTTACAATAGCGTTCCTCTTGTGGCGATTTGTGATGTTAGAACGTGAACGAGTTGAAGGCAATTCCGATGTAGTCAGAGGAGCACAACCCTAAGATGCTTCTATTTGTAGGGTTGGCATGCTGACAATATCAACAAGATTCCGTCGCGAGTAGACAGATAAATTCAGAATGTCCTCATCATTACTCGCAGAATAATGTCATCATTATTGTGGGACTATTGCTCAAATTGGTATGAGCTATCAGCAATAACATACGGCTAGTTGGATACGTGTGGGAAACAATGCTCATTTTTATGAAAATGTCAGGTTAGATCTGACATCCCTCTCTTTTGTGTGACAGAGTAGGAAGGATAAAGCTAACATTGTCCTACTTCACCTCATTTCAACTACATGCTACTATTCACTTGGAGTAGTGGCTGACGGTTCATAGGATACCTAAACGGAACTAGCATCTTGGTGCGAGTGGAGCTAGATTTCATGTTCCCACACCATGACAGGCCCTGCTGATCTCGAGATAACGGTCCTAGGGTCCACCGGCAAGTCTTTGACTTGACTACATTTTACCACCTATACAAACCACTAGGATCAAAAGACGCCGGATTGGTCACCGGACGGATGGTTAACGTCTCCCGCTCGGCACCCCGCATAGTTTCTGTGTGCTCGGGATGAGGCACCAACCCCAAGCCCCGAAAAGCCATGACCAGGCAAGTCCGTTTGTTTGTGCTATTGGACTTCCACTTACTGTTATCTTGTAGCAACACGACGGCATATTCCGGACGTAAGCAGTCAGATGATGTCATCTTCTGAACAACTCCCGGCCGGTCAGCAATTGCAGGTTCGCAAAGACTTCAAGCATCTCCTGTGACTTTTGAGGGTCCGGCGTAGAAGCCAGGAGGACTCTCCGTCCAGCGCGGCCCGAGAGCACACCTACCCTTCCAGGATTGGTTACCTGGTCTTTTTGGTTTGCAACAAACCGCGTGAAAAACTAGTCTAAAAGGCCACTGGCTCTCGGCACGGGGGTGACATTTTCCAGGCCCGGCAAGTCTGTATGTTTCTTATCGCTTCCTATCTCCGGTCATATCAACAAATAGGTTACACACGCGTAATTGGTGTAGTGGTAACATTAATCGTTGCCATCTGGTAATGATTTCGATTAGCCCTGGGTTCGATTCCCAGATTACGCAGTATCTCGGTCGATGACTGTGACTCATCTTTTTGTAGCCTCATGGTCGGTTCATTTTGTTACCCGTATTTGGTCGTTTTTTTTTTTTTTTTTGTGTATTGGCGGTATTATGTATGCATCACGTCATCACCTATTTTTTTTACGCTGCGACCGCGTAAAGCTAGTGTGCAGGGGGGACCCCGAGCATTAAATAGTCGTCAGCGCCGCGTCGGGACGAGGGGGGAGGTATCGCAGAATTAGTCCCACTAAAGCCGTGTAACTCTTGTATCCCCTGGAATGGCAGAAGCCGGCTGTCACCTGAAAGTAAAGCTACTACGGACTGCCAGAGAAAAGGAGCAGCAAAAACTAACCAGGGAACAAGAGAAGGAGAAAAGTGCGCCTCATCGAGCCTTGCATAAGAGCCCGCACGGAAACAACGGAAGAAAATGTCCCCACGACAGGAGGCCGGCTGAATCGGCATCGCGGAGCTCAGGGTCGCTCAGGGTCACATGCACCTGGACCCACCGTCAAAGGACCATTGGCCAATGACATTTTCGCGGTATTGCTGGAAGTCTCAAAAAAAAAGACCCAGAGAAGGAGTGCCCTAAAGAGAGGCCCCTATCGCCTGGGCCAATCGAGGGAGACGGTTTGGAGCTAATCAGGATTAAGCAGCGGTAGCTTTATGCCTTTATGCCCTAGTCCAGAGCGCCAGCCATGTAACCATGTCTCTTTTTCTGGCCGTTCGGCTGCCTGGATCGAGACGCCGATCTGGGGCGAGTTGTGATGGTTGTCTTCTTTCATAAAGACGCCGTGCTCAGCCGAGACGCTGGTGTTGCCTGCGTTTTTTCTTTCAGCTTCTTCTCCTCTTGTTTTTTCCCTTCCATTTGAGCGCGCGTGAAATAACCGCTGTTGCATTGATTGCCACGCGGGTTTTCTTGCTTTGTTGCACATCTGCTTTTCTGTTCTTGTTCTTTTGTCCCCTTCTTTTTCCTGTCTCTATAATGACGTCGACGGCAACCGGACCCGTGTTTCTCCCGCACGAACACGCCGCCACCTCGACGCTCCGCGCGCGCCCGAGCCGCAAACATGCCGGTCAGCTTTCGCCTGTGAGAGCCATCAGCTCCGCCTCAATGGCCAGCGCCGTCGAGAGCGAGAGCGGTGCGACAAGGCAAGTCGATTGAACACCTCTGCTGGTCAAGCAAGCCAAGAAGATGAAACAAAAGAAGCATATGTGATCCCCCTATCTGGGAACCCCGAGCTCTGTTGACCCGCTCTCCGCCCGCCAGTCTCTCTCCATCTCTCTCGCGCGCATATCCCCCGCCAGGACTCCCCGCAGCTGACCGTGTTTTTTTTCTTCCCTCTCCCTGGGTTTTAGTGGCCACTCGACCCCCGTGCCTGAAAATGCGCCCCCGTCCACGAAGCTTCTCTCTTCCGTCCGCAAACAAGTGCGCAGCCAGCAGCGGCGCCGGCTGTTTCCCACCATCGAATACGCATCGCGCGTGTCGCACTTTGACCCGGCTTCCGACTATCGCGACTTCCATGGCTTCTTTGCCTTGTTCTGGATCGGCCTTGCCATCATGGCTATCACGACTATTCTGCGCAACATCAAAGACACCGGCTCCCCGTTCCGCATAAAAATCTGGACCCTATTCACAGTTAAGACCTGGCATCTGCCACTGGTTGACTTGACAATGGTTGGTTCAACGGCTATCTCCATGCCTTTTCACAGGCTGTTTCGCAGCTCCGACGGCCTCATGACCTGGAACCGCGGCGGCATGGCGCTGCAGAGCACCTATCAGATACTATGGCTTCTGGTCTGGGTTGCCATTCCGTTTCTACTGGAGTGGACATGGACCGCTCAGGTGTTCCTACTCCTGCACGCCATGGTAATGCTTATGAAGATGCATTCGTGGGCCTTTTACAACGGCCACCTCAGCGAGACCGAGAAGCGCTTGTACGCTTTAGACCACCCGGCTACAGCGTCGCGGGAGCCTGCCGTCGTCTACGAAAAGGGCGCAACGGCCAGTGCAGTGGCTGTTCGTAGCGTGCACGGCGAAGGCAAGTCGGGCGCTGCCAAGCGCACGGCCAGGGGCTTGTCACCCAGTGCCGATGATGAACTCGCCGAGCTGCGCGAAACGCTGGCACTGGAGCTTGTTTCACCCATGGGCAATGTTACCTACCCGTCAAACCTGACCTGGGCCAACTGGTGCGACTACATTCTGTGTCCGACGCTCTGCTACGAGCTCGAGTACCCGCGCGTCGCCATCCGCAAATACACCCGCCTGTTCTCCTTTGTCGCCGCTACCTTTGGCTGCATCTTCCTACTGACCATTGTGTCCGAGGAGTTTATCCTACCCGTGCTCGTCGAGTCGCAGGGCAAGCTTGCCGCGCTGGCCAGCAGCGGCCGCGTGCACCAGACTGCTGAGACGCTGCTCATCCTGGCCGAGACCATCTCGTGGCTACTGTTCCCCTTTATGCTCATCTTTCTGCTCGTGTTCCTCGTCATTTTCGAGTACGTCCTCGGCTTCTTTGCCGAGCTCACCCTCTTTGCCGACCGCCACTTTTACTCGGACTGGTGGAACTCCACCGACTGGATGGAGTTCTCGCGCGAGTGGAATGTGCCTGTGCACAGCTTCCTCCGCCGCCACGTCTATGGCGCCTCTCGTCCCTACACTGGTCGCAATGGCGCTACCGTCCTCACCTTTCTCATCTCCGCCTTTGGCCACGAGCTCATCATGGCATGCATCAGCAAAAAGGTCCGTGGCTATGGATTTGTGTGCCAGATGATGCAGCTGCCGCTGGTTGTCATACAGCGCACTGAGATGGTTCGTGGCCACCGCACTATCAACAACGTCATGTTCTGGTGCTCCATGATTCTCGGTCTGAGCTTGGTAAGTATTCTCCTTGCGAATTCTCTTGTTTCTTTATCCCTTCTCGCAACAGCAGTCCCTAACTATAGACCCTTATTCCATTTAGATCTGCTCTCTGTACGTTCTTTTGTAATGCCCCCTTCATCTACGTTTCTGTCGCCTTCATAGCAGATCCTGGCTCTTCCATTTCTTTATTCGCCTGTCAAATCCGAGGATAGCGCTTCTACAGACGCATGGCATCCCTTTGGAGTTGTACACGCGTGGGTTCTTGTATTTTTCGGTTTCCTTCTTTTGTCCTTAGATATACCACATGCGCGTTCTGTAATACACAAGCGACTTTTTCTTGCATCCTTGTTCAACATGGTTCAGTCATCATTCACATTCATCATAAACCTGTGATAAGAAAAAAAAAAAAGTAATTACTCATGAGAATGGCTGAACGCCAGCATGGTTAAGTAGTAACAGTTCAGGTGTTGGACGAATCCAAGATATAGAATTGCTGTCAGTAAATAGCAATTAATCCATATAGATAAAAACAAATAACCAAAGAAAAACAAGACACAACAATGCGTAGAAGATAGGACATCTGATAATAGAACTGTTCCAAGATCAGTAAAAATATGATCTCGTCTCTAGCATGTGAAATATTGACGGCAGTGTGATACAAGACACGCCCTGGTGATAAAACAAAGGAAATGATGAAAAAGAATGAAGGTGAAAAAAAGTGGAGGGAACAAATGATGAAAACAAAACACCATCCCAATAAAACTATAAAGAGAGAAAGAAAAGAGACAACGCTGCCATTTATTCACCAGAATCAGGGAAAAGAAGCAGGAAGAGACGCCGATACCAAGGATTGCCGTTCATAAGGTATATATGGAACAAGAGGTTGAAGAAGGAACTGGACTTGAAGCCGCGTACATCATCTTGAAAGTGAGTCGATAGGTGTTGCCTTTGATTTTCAAGAGGCATAGTGACCGGTGTAGTCTGTCGGATATTGGTTGCTGTACACTACATCGGCCTGGGTGAATGGCCGTACTGACGCTACATTGGGAACTGCACGGAAGTCATTCCAAGAGGTGGGAGCCATGGCGGAGTAGTCGTAGGCGTCATAAGCAACAGAATGGAAAGCAGACATGCCTGTGTCTCGGCTAACACGGGAGAAGCTGTTCCTGTAAGGGACAGACTCTTCCCCCACAGTACGGGGAGAATTGCGGTAGCTGGGTTTTGGGCGGTACTCATTTTCCACAGTAGGGTTCCGGTGGTACTTTGGCGGGGAGTGGTAGGCGGTGGTAGAAGGAAAGGTTGCACCACGAGACATTGCAGGCGGCTTGTGGAAAGGCTCATCGGGCATTGACTTGCGGTGTGATGGCTTTTTAGGCGAGTCCTCTGACATGCGGCGGGTGCGACGTGCAGATGGGGTATCCGTTGTCCCAGACTTTGCGATCTTGCCCTGCTTGTTACTGATGTAGTTCAAGGCGGACTGGAGCGTTTGCGTGTAATCACTTCCAGTGATTTCTGGGGTGCTTGCAGAAGCCCGGGGAGCAGATTGTGAGCGCTTCTCTTTACTGCTCGACTTTTTCCTCTCTGCTTTAGGAGACCCAGTGTAGTCATCATCGAAATCGCTTTCTTCGTCGGGGTAAAGCTCTTTCTTGACCCTACGGTCAGTGGCTCTGGCCTTGGAGGTGTCGTAGGCTTTCCTTTCGAAATGGCGCTTAGCTGCTTCCTTTGCCCGCTCCTTTTCCTTGCTCTTGCGGATTTTTTCCTCGACACGAGCTGCCTCGTCCTTGGCCTTCTTCTCCATATCCTCAGCCTCTCTCTTGGCAACATCTTCAGACTTGCGTCTCACCCTCTCCTCCTTGTCTCGTCTTCTTTTCTCCTCATGACGATTCTCATACTCTTCACGCCACTTATCAGATTTGCGCGGTGGCGTGTCGTAGGTGGAAGATCTGCGGGAGGGACGTTCGGTAGGATAGGTCTTGGGGACATCGTAGGTATCCTCAGGCATTGATCGCCCAGGGCTGAAGGGAGAGTGCTGACGAGGTCTGGCAGTCTTGTTGTAGGCATAGGATTCTGTGGTTGGCGGAGCCGAGGAACGAGACTTGTAGGGAGTAGTAGGATTTCTTGGTTGATACTCCCCAGTCCTGTTGACATTCAAGTTGGCCAGGCGTTCTTCAAGAATACGCATGCGTTCATCGAACTTTGCTCTCTTGGTTGCATCACTCAGAGTCTCATAGGCGGTGAGCAGCTTTTGGAATTGTTCCTGCTTCTGAGCTTTAAGGTCCTCATTAGGCTCCTTGTCGGGATGGCAAGACAGAGCTCTCTTTTTGTAAGCAGTGCGGATTTCAGAGGGCTCGGCGGTCTTGGAGACACCGAGGATCTTGTAGGGATCTGGTTGTGAAGACATTGTGGATGTGAACAAGATTGAGTAAATAGACAAAAAGGCGGTATGGTATGATAGAGGCCGAATATGTGGGTACACCAGCAAAAAAAAAAAGGCGTGCAGGAGGATAGAGATGAGGATCGGGATAAGCAGAGAAAAAGAGAGAAGTGTGAAGAAGAAAAATCAAATACTGCAACAAAGAGGGTATCGTCTAGTGTCGTGGTCTGTCGTGAAAGAAAACAAAACTGTATAGAGCCGTGTATGCCGGTGTGGAAATACGGTGGCAGGTCGTAGGTTGTCGCGAGATGCAGAGTAAAAGAAAAGAAGAAAAGAAGAAAATGGATGGCACAAGTGAATGGAAAAAGAAAGAGATTTCGAGATGGAGGCTCTGATGAATAGAAGAAACAGGTTCAATGTTGGAGCAAGTGCAGCATGTGGGGAGTGGGTACAGAGGGGAGAGGATAAGAGAAGCTCAACGCTTGACGCGTGGATGAAAGAAGCAAAGGAGCAGAGGCGAGGATTCTGAAGGGAGGGGGGTCTGGGGAGATAAATAAGTTGGTGGCGTAGCGCTGCGAGGTTTAGCTAGTAACCATGTGTGTCCCGCTGGCTTCTCAAGCAGGCAGTAGGCAGTAGGCAGTAGGCGGTGGGTGGAAGACGGTTTGAAGTCGAAAGTGAAACGGGCGAAAGACACAGAAAAGAGTGGCAGGGCAGCGCCTTCAATTTAAAGCCAGGAAAGCAGCAATGACGCGTTGGCCCAAAATAGTACGGAAATCAAGAGTAGTGAGGCTGGGCTCCGGACGACGAAGAAGCCGTAGAGCGGTACAACAGAGGCAAATGGGAAAAGGGCTGAATGGTGGTGAGAGAGACAGGTGCAAAAGCGTTGGATAGAGGACTCCCGCAGTGAGTGGCCGGCGAGTATACATATATATGTCAGTGGTATGGTATAGCTAGTGAGTTACATGGATAGCCAGAAGGTAGGGGGTAGGGCTTGAGACTGCGTCTTTAACTAACCAAACAGCCCTTCCTCTTCCTCCTCCTCCTCGACGCTAGTTTGAGCCGAGAAGCTATAACTATGGGATCACTGTGCCCAATAAGTGTATAAACGCGCGCACACACAGTACAACTATTTCGAAAGAGGGCAATCAATGCCAACAAGCCGGCCTCACAGCGGGCGGGCTGTCCCAGAGGCTCATCAAGGAGGTCGACGAATAAGACTCTCGAGCCGGGGAGAGTCGAGAAGAGGCCGCTGGGCCATGGTTCTGATCGTCGAGGCAGCACTCCTCCTCCTTCTCCTCGCCCTCTGGCCATAGTAAAGGCCGGGCCAGCCTGAAAAAAAGGGCCAGCAAAGAGAAGGCCGGCCAGTTGTTTTCTCCTGGGAACGAGAGGCTTGAGGCACAACAGCAGGGCAGGCCATGTTATCCCATAACAGACAATCTAATGTGCCTCCTCTGGGAGGGAGAATCACAAGCCTGGTGAGGCAACAAACATGAAGAGAGACGGGCGAGCTCCAGACTTTCTCCCGGCGTGAAAATGATGACCAGAGCAGCAGAAGGAAAGATTTAGGAGCGGGCTCGTGATCAGGCCAAACGCAGCCACTTCCTGCGCTGGCGGCCGACTACGTTTCCAATGAAGGCATCAACATACGCAAGCCGTGGCTGCTGACTGGGCTATTGCCGCCTTCAACATCGGAATCTAGACGCCTTCATACGTGTCGTGTAGTTACCAGGTATCAGAGCATAATCACACGACTAAACAAACCGCCGCGGGCGAGCAGTTGCTAACCACTACACAAGCCGTACAACCCCTTCGGGAACGTCTTCTCTTGCTGGGCTGTCGCCTGGTTGACAGAGCCTGCACGGGCCATCTATAACCCTAACTGCCATAAAGTGGAGTATCTGGACCCAGCACGAGCACGCACGAATCACGTCAAGCAGGCAGGGTGGCAGGGTTTTTTTTTCTTGCCCTTGATTCAATACGGCCAGCAGTGATGGGCGGATGCTTGTACCATCCAACTCTCCATCACTAACTACATACAACCCTCGCCATGTTTCTGAGGGGAGCCCTCCGAGGCAAACAATGAAAGGCACGAGGACCGACCGACATTCGTCAAGCCAGAACGGCTGAAATGGATGGGAGATAGGGAGAGTCAGAGCGCCTAGACGTGGGATCGCATCTAGGGCGCTGCATTTCTTTGTTCAGCTTCTACCACGATCGAGTGGTTATTCTCATGAGCATCCTTCAAATCCCATCCATCCATCCTTTACCCCCACCTCCATGTACAGCGCCTGAGGTTGAAAAAAAAATGCAAAGCGGAGCGAGAACCCCCCATTGCATCAAGAGTCCGTCCGTTCTGTGCCATGGAGAAGAAGAAACAAAGACCAGGGCGAAAACCCGTGATCCCTCTTTGTTTGGATAGGGAATGGAGACTGACCATGTCTGTTTCTGCTTCTCTGTATTCCCTCCCTATCTAAATAGCAACAAGCCATTAGAGGACAAAGGCAGTTAGACCTCTCTCGCTTGCCTCTCCAGGCAAATATAGCTGTCCCTCCACACCCGCTGCAAACATAAAGCCACATAAGTATCCGAACAGGCCGTGGCTTGGGTGAAATCCGACCAAACAAATCACACCTTGTGTATCGCGTCATCCTCGCAAAGTCCAAACAGGAGCTGGCAGAGAATCTCAGAGTAGAATTCCCTCCATCCTACACGAATTGTACATCAGTATACCGGCGAGCAAAGGCTGAGACTACAATGCTCTGTACTCTGTAGCACCGTAGCAATGTTTAGAGACGCCATGTCAAACAGGGGGAATTCGAGATGGAGACTCACCACATGCATACATACCTGTCCGACTTGGGCTGCCTGCCGTTGGAGCCCGCTTCCGATGACTAAGATCTCTATAGGGAGACATCTCACCATTTGATGAGCCCTGTTTTTGCCATTGGACGTCCATCACCCGTCGAGGTTGCGACTGGTCCTTTGTTACTGGACCGGTCCCCAACTACTCAGCGCCAAAGTCTGGTACAACACTGCTTGTGTATGCCACTAAAGTCGGGCACAACCCGCCAAGCAAACACAGCAGAAAGACCACGGGGAGCCAGGCGGGAAGACTCCTGGGGAGCAGGACGTCCGGTTTTCACTCTATGATGTGAGTCCATGTCTGTATGAGCGCAAGACTTTCTTGCAAAGACTGCCTGCGTCTTCATCATTGCTGTGCCATCCTGTTGCGTTATAACCGTGTCAATCCGGCACAATGACGGGTCCTGCATATGTATGTACTTGGGCAAAGTGTGTTAAACTCCGCGCAGCCCTTTTGATCGGACGACTTTATTCTACAAGTGGTCATTGTGTTTTGGCGTTCTCTGCTGTCCGGAAATATGAAAGAACGCCAGCCACAAGAGAAAAAAAAAGTCCAAGAGCACCACATTCAAACAACGTATGACGTCGCCGGCCATGACTGAGCAAGGATTTCCCAGCCAGCAAAGGGATAACCCACATAACTCTACGAGCAGAAAGCCAGCCAAAGCAAGGATAGGGTCTCTTGTTTTGATACGCCGGCAGCCGTGTTGATGGCCATGATGCTACCAGCCTGGTAGCTAAAGGTAGTTGACTAGTTGGTTAGTTAGTTCTGGCTACTACTTACATATATGTCCCTCACCTCACTTTCCAGGACATGAAGATTGCAATGTTGCCTCGATGCTTCAAATTTTGTACCTGCGTATAACTAGATCGGAGTTCATCTAATCTTGTAGGACAGAAACCAGCTACATCGTTATATATATTTTTTTTTCCATTCTTTTATTCATTTTTTACAAGAAAAAAAGCACATTAACTATTAGCCTTCAAACACCCCGGTGATATTAGTAGTGAGTGATGCATATATTTGTTCTTGTGTTGTCGTGTTATGTTGACCAAAGATTCACTGCCCTGGCTCATGTTTAGATCAATGCAGCCAAGTGTATCATACCCAGGCTTATGTAGCTTGTCATCCGCTGCCTGCGAAACCTTGACCCGAGATGAAGATTCATCTGCGCCCCCTCTCTTCTTCATACGATACGATGCAGCGGATTGTTTGTAAACAAATGCGTGTGGATTGTGCGTGCATTGTAGACACAACGACCATGTGATAACGCTTGAGGCTGTCTAGGGCCCCTTGCCACACGGTGCAAGGACAAGGCCCAGGGACTCCAGACTTGTTGGTTCAAGGTGGGCTGAGAAGGGGTGATGGAGAGGGGCAAGGCCCGCGAAAGCTACGCCACAAGAGACAAAGCCTTGCCCGAATGGCCCTCCTCCCCCAAATCTCCAAGCTGCGCGATATCACGAAACACCCCGCTTTCCAATGTTCCCCTGTGGCCATCACCCTTTGGCTTCCCCTCTTGCCCTTATTGGCCCCCGGACTCCGAGCTGACCTGGGCATGGTGGCTTCGTGGAGAGTCACGTCGTGGTCATCATCGTCATGATGCTTGCTCAGGTTGAGTTTTGGGTTTGCAGCCGAGCGCAACGCCGATAAATGCCTCGAGACTTGACTTGTACAATTGTGGTTTCTTTTGTGATCCTCACCTAGCAAGCGAGACAAACATGGGCCTGGTCACCGTCGTTGTTGACTTATCTGGCCAGTTAGATGGTCACAGATAAGAACAAGCACAAGATCAACTCCAAGACACAACAACATCGTGGTAGCGCAGCGCTAGTTAGCTTTATCTTCTCTTGACTCCCTTGGAATAGACCCCTCCTTCACATGCTCATCCTCACCCGCGGCGAGCAAAGATTACCATGAAATGGCACATTGGCGGCCAAGCGTTCAAGGGTGAGGGCGGGGTTAGCTAATCGCCCAGCGTCAAGCTGAAGAAAAGCCCGCCCTCGTGTCTTGGTTGCTTTCTTTTTCCAACTACGCGTGTCACATCATGTCACATTTCACACTTCAAAGTGCCCTCTACGCTTGTACGCAGGCTCATATTCTGCAACGCGGGCGGGAGAGCGATGACAAGACCACGCGACAAACAAGCCCCATCTTTCCCCTCATGATGAGACAATAGCCGCCTGTTGAAGAGCCGATCTCGTGCCAGCGGGCCGAAATGGACAACCTAGTGCCCATGCATGTATTATCAGGCAAGGATCATGAGGTGAAATGTCCGCACTTGAGCCAAACCATGTGGGGGGGAAGCAGTGAGTGATACATGCAAATCAGATTGCATCAGGACTTTCAAGAGCACGTGTTCTTCAGTTCTTTGCTGTCTGTATGCCCAACTCACTGGCATTTCGGTGGCATCATTATATCCAGGTCCATCATCCACGAGTCAGTTCATTGAGGTTAAGTCAGATGGCAAAAATTGTCAAGTGAACATAACATGCCTTTGGGACAGGGAAAGCACAGAATGACAGGCTCCTTCCCGGTGGCAATCACAGCCACAAG
Organism: Berkeleyomyces rouxiae; assembly: GCF_048999995.1. Taxonomy (NCBI): domain Eukaryota; kingdom Fungi; phylum Ascomycota; class Sordariomycetes; order Microascales; family Ceratocystidaceae; genus Berkeleyomyces; species Berkeleyomyces rouxiae. The sequence continues at coordinate 825,343 of NW_027396497.1, read as the reverse complement.
TACATACATACATATGTACAAATAGCTAGGCAAAAAGGGTCTCCGTCGCTGACTAAAGCTGTTATGCCCGTATGTATGTAACTAGCTACATCTAGTGGCTACGCGTCCGTAAACATGTCCTCAGCCACAGCGGCAAAGTACGGACAAGGGATACAATGAGTCCGAGAAGCGGGAAACAAGAAGCGGGAAGCGGGAAGCGGGAGTCGGAGCCCTCACACACAAACACAAGATGGCCACCATCCAGATGCTATTCACAAAGTATAGCTACAGCCTTCAGATCAGCCAAAAAAAGGCCCTGACATGAACGAGGGCCGAGCAATCGGCTTCAAGGGTCATGTTTTTGCCATCGTCTAGCCCGGAGCAGCCTCATAGAAGCCCTCCAGGCTTTAGCTTTGACAAATTTCTCGCATTCTCGGGGTTTCCTTTTGTGACTATTTCTGCTGTTTACATTGCATTTTCTCGGGTCTATGCCCCGGTGGCCCCATCATGTCATTGTTAGTTATGAGCCAAGTGCGCGAACCTTGCCACTTTTGGCCGTGGCTCGGCTTGCCGTGCATTTGCATTTATTTTTTTCCTGCAATCAATTTGCCCTAGTTATTACTTAGCCTTAGTTAGAACAAAGAAAAGTACGAATTTTTTATAAACTAGTCACGGGAGTATCAAGCTCTGAACAAGGCATTAATCGCCGCTTTCATCATTTCATTGTTTAGCCTAGCATTGACCAATATCAATGTCCATGTGCTAGGGTTAGAGCGTAGTGGAACCCTATCTTCCACTATAGAACTTCATGGAAGCCCATCGTCACAACCGCCAGCGAAAAACTCAAAAGCGGAGTCTCGGATGGAACAGCTCATGCATGCAAATATGCAAGACGATGGAGCTAAAAATGCAAATCGCCATGTCCACTGGACACTGCGTATCATGCACCGCGCCCACACGCATGGCCGTGGATTCATCAAGATCTGACTTTTATGACTTGTACTAACTAGTTAGCACTTCGAATGCACGTCAAGGCTTTTTTAACAGGCCAACATTGACCTGCTTCATAGCTCTGCACCTCCGCAAACTGACGGGAAAACGCCCCGACTGCCAGGCCAAGTAAAAAAGCGGTCAGTAGACTGCCTAGAAGACCACATAACGGCAGTGTTATAAGGCCTAGTGTGCCCCCAAGGCCTATATTAACTTAATTATGAGAGCCAATAGAGACGCAGCATGCTATTCACACCCACATACTTACTTGTCCTTGCATAATAGGCCCTGGCCGCTACTAACTCTCTTATGGCCCTGACCAAGCGAGCAGTCGGGGTTTGAAAACAGACCACAAGGGCCTGGTTAGACAGCGGCTGTTGTGTAGGTACCCTTTATGTACCGAGCCGGCTCTCTCTGGTGGTTGTGCTAGTGCTGGTGCTGGCGTTGACAGTTTGGCATGGCTCGAGGCGGACAAGGATAACTGTGAAACCTGCCACAAGTCATCTTGGGCATGCTTGACTGCTACTAGCTTTCAGGCTGCCCTTGGTCCAGATGCACAAGTCTTGACTTGACTTGACTATATTTAACGTCTACTGGAATCACTAAGTTACCAGATGCACAAGACAACGACCTCTGGTATACAAGTGCTCACCCATTTGCCATCTTCTTGCCACAATGTCATGGGAAGCTGTCTCCTGATCCAAGATAGGAGGGGGAGACTTGCCTGGAAATCCAGTATCACACAGTTCAGCCAGCGCCCGGAGCAGTGTCCGATGCTTACTGTAAAATGCAACAGTGCACTGGCTTTTTTCCCACCCACACCTCCTTATCACATCAAAAGAGAGCCAGTGGCCACAAGACGAGCTCTCATTAATGTGTCTGTCTTGGCCTCCTGAGCTGCCTCCACCTTCGCCTGAACTTGGACACTGGCTGACTGGCGCTTCCTGTCAGCACTGTCGACCAAATCAAGGATTCAGCCGGTAACAGAGTTCCATTTAGCCTCGAACTGGCCCATTTCAGTTGAGACCAAGGCGTGGGGTGTTGGTTCTTGTACAGACAAATACTTCTAGTAAGAGACGTCCGTGTGTATGTGTATGTGTGAAGCAAAGTTGTTGCCACGACACATGTCTGTATGCACCGAAGAAAACACATAACGAACATATGCACATAGAAGCACGAACCAATGTGCCTACTGGACACTCGTGGGGGGCACGTCTAGACTTTACTTGTATACTTGTGCACATGGCTGTCTGTCTGTCTGTCTGTATGTATGTACACCTCATGCATCAAGGACATATGTGTGGCCATTGTGAAGTGGATATAGATGGATCGTATCTATCTAAAACAAAAAAGCTGCCCAAGGCTGCCCAAGCTGGCGTTCATCATTGGCTGCCGAGACAATATGATAGTTATCTGAACAACAAGAGCTTCTCATTTATTCTGGTGGGAGCCCACATCTCCTGTATTACACCAATGAATGGGCACAAAGGACTATAACTGTGCAAGAACGTTGTGGTGAAAGTACAGGCAAGTATCGGGACGGTGCCTACATCACCTACACTGGCAGTAATCTGCCACGTCTCCATCTCCCAGTTCATTTCTTCTACACAACGTCTGTCACACTACAAATGTGTGGCTTCTATGGCGGTCACAAACTCCAAGCCACATACCTTTCTCCCAGCTTACCTATTGGCTAATGCAAGCTGATAGCCCTGTCTTCAAAACGACTATTTTATCTCTGGAAGGTACGGACCTGGCCTTTTCCAATAGCCGCCTTCGGCTTGAAGCTTGAAGCTTAGCTGGCTGGCTGAAGAAAGGTCGGTAGTAGGGGTCTCGTGGACCAATGAAATCTGAGCCAGGTATAAAAGTGACGTTGGACATGTCTTGCATCATGTAATAATATAGCACTTATGTATGTACAACCGCCATACCACAGGTACCAATGCAGGGTCTTGTGGCTGGGGTTGCTGTTCAACTATCGTGAGCCCTACTTTCTTTTCCATCTACAACTATTCAGGCTTGCCAGTGACAAGAGCTCTCTGCCACTTGGCAAGATAAGAGCTCTGGTGCGATCAGAGAGTGAAAGTGTGTGACAATACAGCGAGTTTGCCAACGTGTTGAGATGTATGACACGTGCGCATTTTGCTTGCATGTGTAAGAGATTTGAAGAAATAGCCACACGCAAGGACAACCACATGCATGCTTCCGTCTAGCTATATCTGTCAGACTCACAACATTCACATGCGGTTGTAGTATGGGCATTACTACATGTAGACTGACCACATGACTTTCTCACCAAAAAGTAAGTTCAAGGATAACGAACTGGGTCGTTGTCTAGCCGTTCATATACAGCAAGCCCCCTCCAAGTATCGGAGAGAGCTGCATGAGCCTTGATTACCACGCTCCAAAAAACTATGCATTTCCGTACTGAGTGTATCAATCTGCTGCTTATACCAAACAGGTAGCATGTGGTCACTAACAGACAGCAGGGCGCTATCACAGTGACCAAAGTACACATCATCACATACATACATGCAGTTTTTAGCTCATGATGTTTAGGTATGTGCCCATTTTGATCACGGTTCTTGCTTCAGGCATAATGTAGGTGTCCATGGTCCAATAACCACCCTCTGTACGCAGTTCGGTTTGGGTTGACCGAGGCCAGTTATCGTTGTAGCCCAACACTATCATGTAGTCTTGGTTTTAGACCATTCAGGCTTTCATTGAACGAGTTGGCATGGCTCTCTCACCACATGAAACCCATAGCGAGACAAAGTATTAGATACTAGTGTCATGTGAATTTTAAATCAACCTTCATGTGTTTCCTTACGTCATAGACATCGCAAGCCTATTCACGATTTCGAGGAGACTGAGCATGGAGTACATGATGTAGAACACAAGTCCCAGTCAGCCACTGCTAGTGCTACCAGAATAGCGGTACTTTCTCCAAGGCAACTAATTCCAGGCATAAGCGGATAGTTCCGCGCAAAGCCTCAAAATAGACCGCCCACATGATATTCCGTGTCGCCTTGGAGCAGTAACCCCTGGCTTGTCGCTTGGGGTTATGAGGCTTGAGGAATTGGGGACTGCTGGTCCGGTGCTGGGGCTGGTTAGGATAGACCACCAGCTACATTTGGCCGATTACTACTGTATGTGGGAACTATGGGTGTCGGAGAAAATGGGGAGAACGACTACTGTGTATGGGGTGAAAAAGGGCTGATGTTTACTTCAACTTCACTGATAGGTTGGGCGAGTGTCATGGATATCATGCTGGCGTTAACTTAGTGTGATTGGCATCTGGTACTAACACCAACACAACTTGCCAACAAGTCTAGGGATGACGAGCCTGCGAGGACAAACTTTAGATATGCCTACCTATAATAAGGCTATCATGAGATGCTATCAAAATAACATAAGACGCAATCCGAATACCCCTCAAACGAGGCCAGTGGGAGGGTGTACGTTAGAGCCACAAGGCAGAGCGTTTTTGATTTTATCAGATTTTCTCTAAAACACCCATCATCTCTCGCCATATGTGACAGAGCGAATACTAGCAGATGACAAAGTGTTACCAAGTGTGCGGCTGGCACGAATCGCAGTGTCAGCCCAGGCAATATCTTGACATCATCGCTTCCAGCCGAGCTTTATCGACCCCAAGCTCGGTTGAGCCTTTGGGCACTCGACTACAGCGTCGATCTGAAGCATGCGAGCTGTGTTACTCCAAACCCAACAGCCAGCTCGTCAAAGGCTAATTGGCATACTGATTCTGCAGTCAACTTGATCCTAGCCCGCCTCAAAAAGCCATCGTGAGTCTACAGCCCAACGTTGACTTTGGAAGCGAAATGAGGCTGTTTGGTGCAAATGATGCCTAGTTCCAGGTGACGCAGGGCCAGCAGACTTGGTCACTGACACGTCAGTACAAGCAAAGCGAAATGCGACCGGCATCAAGGCCATGTGGCTTGTTATCCAGCCTGTGGATGTTCTGTTGAGCCTGGTTCAGTTGTGAACGAATAGATTGTGGGAAGAATGGGGTTGGCTGTACCAATTTTGGAATGTTCTTATCGGGTCCGGAGTGGGGCAGAGATTCGGCGCCAGAATGCGGATGTGTTCGGAGCGGCGCTGATACATCAGAGGGTCCATTTACACAAATAATCTCCATTAGAAAAACATACACGCGCAGCAGTGAGTCGTCAATTTCAATAATGGATGTGTTTGAGCGATGGCGTCTTGCTACCAAGAATGCAAGACAGCGAGAAAGAGGGCAAAACCACGATGCTGATTTGCCAAACCCAACATCACGTGATTTAAACAGACAAAAAAACCACAGCAACATCAGCCCGGGCTCAACGTCTGTTGATCTCAACATCATCCACACTCCTGCTCACTCCATGAACTTGCCTGGAAACCTAAAAGCCCTTTCTGCAGAATTTTGCTTTTCTGAATAGTGGCTCTACGGGCGTGCCCTGCTTTGATTTCAGCCGTCCCAAGTCGCTTGCGTTGTCATCAAATAATCAACCATCGCCACTCTTACTGATACCTATAACTGTAATCACGTCCTTGAGAAGAAGGCCTTCTATATCTTCTTCTTTGTTTGTCCCACCATGTCATCTAATAGATCTTTCATGCAGGCGGGTCTTTCTCCTTGGTGCGCACTATGCGGTTCTGCGATACATTTTGCAGCTCTGGAGCGGACCGAATCCGCCAACATGAAGGTTGATAGCAACACCTACTTCAGTGAGTGGAGGCTCCAGGAACAAGCAACGTCAGGTTATATGATATTGTTTTAAATTCACTGACCTTAAATAGTTGTATCGCGCTCGCCATTTTTTTCGGGGGTTAACAACTATGAAAACGGGCGTTACATCCCTTGCAATGTGCTTCCACATCCCGAGGCCGGGAATAATGGCTCCTTTGTTAATAGACCGGGTCATGATATACCACTTCATGGCCATTGCTGGGACTTCTTCAAGCGTCAGCTCCCGCCATCCATTTTGGATCCAAGTGCCATCCGTGGTCTTCATCTCCTGCTGCTTGCGATCAATACTCCGCTACTCCCAAGTCTACCTCATTATACATATGCCCGCTTAGTTCCTGGAGTCTACGGGAAAAGCTTTCGCGACTCCTCGCTTGCTCGGAAATGCGCCGTATCTCCAGAAAGGCTGTTTGCCATCACAGATAATTGCCCTCAAGATACTTGGGATCCGCCTGTACTTTCTCAGGATATGGAACTGAGAGAGCCCGGCACACATGATATGTTTTCGTTACTACCATCCGAGATTCTGTGCTGCTTATACGAGTTTCTGACTCTGTTTGACCTTTGTGCACTCCGTATAGCCTCTAGAACCGTGGCTATCAGGTCCCGGTTCCGGGAACTACAAAGGGGATTTTGGGCTGCCCAATTTCTAGGTAGTGGTGAATACGGATTTCTCAAGCTTCCTACCGAAGATAACTTCATGTCCACTCCTACCAGAGATCTCATACGCGGTATATATCGAATTTCGAGGGCATCACGCTATACGCACAGCAGTATCGCCATGACTCCTGGGATGATACAGTGTGAAAAATTCTCAAGAGACAGATGGAGGCGCGGTGTCCTTTGTCTGGCATCTCATACTGTACATGTTCTAGCACTTTACTCAAAGCGTCTATTGCAATATAAGAACGCAGTTGCAGCTGATAACCTGATCCCTGATTCAGTCATGGCTTGCAACTCGAGACAGGCACGCACCCGCAAAACAGAGCTGGTATGTAATCCCTTTGAGGGCTTGATTACCCTTTTTGATCGTGACTCTCAGGAGAAGAGGGCGACACAAGTATCCGGTCATTTTATTCCTTTCTTTGGGCTGAATATGCTATGTGGACTTACAGTCCGTCGTGGAGAACATGTGGAAACCCTCGGCCTTCTTAACGACATCCTAATTTCTACGATTGAGATACCACATGACGCCAATATCACATCCTTACATGTGACAGCAACACAAGAAGGAATCATTGGCCTCCGGTTTTTCTTTGATGGATCCATTCCATCCTGTGAACTTACTGCGGGAGGATGTTTGGACATGTATAAGGCCTCCATCGGAGTGTCGGTCCTGAATCCTTCTCAAGGCGGGGACTTGGAAGGTCTTTATATGAAATTTGATGTAAGCTTCTTCGTCTCCATCTAACTCTTATATCTTCTTGTGCTCACATACACTTCACCTATTAGGTTTTCAAATTCGTTGGGGCCAGGTTGGCCATACATCAGCGACATGTTCAACAAAAAAGCGCCTCTCTAAATTACGAAAAGCTCTGGCATGGCACCCCACCGTCAACCGATAGATTCTCATTAAACAAAATGCTGCCACCGCCGTTCTCGATGTGGTGCTACCACATGAAAATCTACGACAGGGAAACTACCAGCCCATCTAAAGTCTTGAGTGAAATCACATCTCTATCAATCGAGGAGACGGGCGCCTTGTTTGGGTTGATTCTGGGCTTCACTGATGGCACAAAGAACCAATACGGCGGATATTTCCACTGGCGCCTAAACGCTGCCCGCGATATAAACATCACCCGAAATACAGTATACTTTGACACGCTTCAATCGGAGCAAATCAAAAGTATCTCGTATAAACTTGCTCGCTCTACTGACCATTGTCCAGTTTCTGTCAGACGAGACAATATCTTTATCGTTGAAACCAAGGTGAGTAAATAGCCAACTCCAATTACACTGTCAAAAAAAAAACACAGAGCTGACTGGTCTAGATCTTGACTACCAAGTCCCGCCTAATCTACTTACAGAAACCCGTTTCCTCTCATTTGTTACAGGGTCGAGTCCGTACTCTTCGTGGCGATTCAGCCCCTAGCACTCCGGGTGAGCGTGTGTCGGCTATCAATGCTGCTACAGGTGTAAGTGGCATTTCCTCAATCATCAAGCCACCACATTCTCTATTCATTCTTGTACTAATGTGACTGCAGGTCGCCGGTGCGCCTTTCGAAACCCTCGCCCTTGAATCTTTCAAATGCTCCCCAGAATAAATGCGAGTACCAGGACTTTCAGTCTTGAAATAGCCAACTCTGTCAATTTTCTCCCTTTAAATTCAATATTGCCTTACCACTGGAATACATTTATGTGGTGTTTTAGAGTTCTCTCCTCCACATTTTTGGCGTCAGGGACGCGAGAACATGGTTACACAGCGCCTCCATTATAACCCTAATAGAATATAGGTCTCATCCATCTGAGATATTGGCTTCTATTCATTCCAGAGTGACCATGTGAGATTTGCCATGTCCACTTGGTGGACGTAATAGAGGGAAGGTATTAGTACTATCAGGGTTGGGCGGCCCTCTCTCACGAGCTTCTCAATTAAGAAAAGAGCCAGGGTTTGAACAAAAATGACGGATATCTACGAGTCTCTGGTACAATCATCAGTCTGTATGTCCTCGTAGAACGATATGGGATGAAGTAGAACTAGAAGGCTTAAGTAGGATATGTCGCACAAGTGTAGAGAAAGCCATTGTTAGATCCTAACTCTCAGCTATCATCAAAGCATGTCATGACACAAGAGCTTTATGTAGGTTAGGCTGTTAGGGGATTGCATCTGGTATCACACGAATTTCGGTTGTGTAATGCTCCATGACTTTGGGGTTTACCTTGTATACCCATACAAGCGCAAAGGGGCGCCTCGGTCAGGGGCTATCAAGCCGCACAGGCGTAGGTTCATAAAGAAATAGGCAAAGTTCCAGGCAAGCCAGTGATCTCATAGACAAAGGACCTTGGTGGACATGAGAAGAAGAGCCCCCCCCTGGTCATGGTACATCCACCAGGGGCGAATAATACTTGCAGAGAGTCCCAAGAAAAGGGTCTATTGTTGATCAATCCCCTCCGCTGAGGCCTCAAGACAAGCAAACTGGACAGAAACAAAGCTAACAGCTGGCGGGGGAGCTTTAACTAGAGCTAAGCAACGAACATGACAAAAAAAAGCCGGGGTTGGGCTCATTAGGCGAAGGAAGCTTTGCTTTCGTTTGTGAAGAGCCACCGCCTCGCAAGTTTGATTAGCTTGGGAAAACTCGGCAAACATACAATAGCACTAAATACAAAACACCGGCAGAATCAAGAGCAACAAGGCATAAGTAACCGTCTAGTTGAGAGACCAAGGAAGAAACAGAAACTATGAGACTTGGTGATGGGTGGTTCAGTTCGTCTAGGTTTAGTTGAGTGTATGCTTGCACCCGCTGCCCCTTTTGTAAGCTTGGGAGTTATCATGTCGCCATCGTTTGGCTGGTGTCTCCAGACTTGTGGGAGACGGGGTGTCTTGTAGCGGGAGGTGCGAGGTAGGGAGAGACGTCAAAAGCAGCATGACCATATCTTGTAGTGAAGTGGTCAAGACAAAGCAAGGTGCTAATGCGTTCTTGGAAACTCATTGGCTGAAATAGAGCAGGCGAATGCATGAGTGACGCGATAGGCTGATATCACGGGTCTCAATCTCACTCATGTTGAACAGAGCAACTTATGTAAGGGATGTAAGGGATGTAAGGAAGAGGCCAAGCCAAGCGATGGGTTCTCAACACATGCTTTATGTAAACAAACACAGAGGTGGACTCGGATCTGCACAGACGCGCATAAGAAAGAATCCGCTGGTTGGTTATGTGCATAGAACGCAAGGATCCGAGAAGGTAGAAGGAAGGATTGGGATGAGCCATAGAATAGGGGAGGTGATGAACAGAGGAGGGACGCATGTAAAAGTATAAAACCAGTATGGTGGCTTGTAGGCTCTGGCACATCATATTTGCATCCGTCTAAAGACATGTATATGTATAACAAGAACGTGCAGTGAGAGAAGAACATGTTGGCCGGGTGAGCTCAAGCAGACATGTACATACTTGTTTAGAAGCATTTCTTTTGTGTGCATTGATAGAAAATCTGCAAGGTCAACAGGAATAAACATAGTCAATAGACAGGGGACCCAGACTTTGTTTTCTTTGGCAGTGGAAATACAGCGCGAGGTGTTTCCTGCCTCCTTATCTTCTTGACACTTGCTTGGACCGAATGATAGGTGTCAGTGTGTTGCACCTACCAAAGCCAAAGGAACAAGACGATCACTCTAGTCGTATTGCCATCCATATTCTAGGAAACAGGAGGACTTTTCTAAGTTACGATGGGATAAGTGAGTTCCCAGATGTGCTGTGAGGCAACAGGAGACAAACACCTGGCTTGACTGTCTCAAGAACTGTCTTGTCCCCAGGCCAAGCAAAGACAGCACTGTTTGCCTCAAACATGTAGGCTAGCCACTGAGAGAGCAAGGAGGAGAAAAAGAGTGGCTAACAAGAAGCTATGGCGTATGTTAAGAGACTCGTTATTCGTAAGGAATATTGTAATGGTCATATCACGGTAATACTTCGTCCGAACTTGGGCTGAGGCTGATTGGCTCTGGCGATATCGCGGGAAAGTGCCAGTGAAGACAACGGCACGGGCTTGACGTGGACATTTGGGAGGAAAGGTGTAGGTGGATGGATTGACTGCTTGACAGGAGAGACGTCTGGGTTTGGCGACCAGGAGCTTGCCTGTATGTCGCAGAAGCCAGGATGAGGGATTGTCTAGGTTGCTCTTTTGGTCCCTTGTATTTTGTTGCTCGGGACTGGGACCTGAAGCCCTGGAAAGTGAGGGGAAGAGGGAAACGAAGGACGGGCGACTATGCAACGTGCATAGTGAAATGTGTTTGAACGTGGCCCTGATTAATCTCGCAGGACATGCTATTTGTGCTGGTCTACAAGGAAGGACTTGTGCCTGCGTGGATACGAGAGAAACAAAACAACTGACGTGTGTGACAGTAGTGTGCTTGAAAGCGAACGACGATTGGCAGCTAAGGAAAAAGAAAAAAGAAGTTTGATTCAACGCGAAATGAGACATAGGCACGGACAGATGTCTCGTAGATATGCACTTATGGTGTTGTCAGCGTGGGGCGCAGATTCAGAAGGTGAGGCTGAAGTCGTGTGGCTGAGTGCCTACCTTTTTGTTTTCACTGCGGTGGCGCGGTACTTGGGGCTCTCGTCTTCAGAGGTACTCTTGCTCCTGTTGAGAGCTGGAGGGTACATGTTTGTGCCCAAGGCACTTGTACCTGTAAATCCGGTGAAAATGGAAGGAGAGCTCAAGCTAGCTCTGAGCAACCGACTGGCTCCTTCCATGTTGGCGATAGCCCAGCCGACAGCATTATGCATGCAGTATGCAAGCACGCACTTGTACCTGTACTCCACGCGACGCGCAATTTTATATGGGCCCCAAAGTACCGCGACACCGGCGTTTGCGCCAGCCAGGCCTGACTTCCCCCTACTAATCTTGGACGTCCCGCCTTTTGGGTGGCTTTTCTCCTCGTCTCTATTTCTGATTGATTTCTAGCTGCTTGTCTTGACCTGCTCAAGTTCTCTTCCCTCCCTTCTTTTTTTTTTTTGTCTTGCTGGACGATGTTCCTCGCTTGTGCCCCTGATAACTTTTTATTCATTGATTATGTGCGGCATTCTTTTCTCCTTCTCTTGTCTTGACTTTTGATTCTTTCTTTCCTTCTCCTCCATTTTCTCCTACCGCCGCCATTTACGAGACGCTCCCTTTCTCAGCTCGACGTGACTCTACGGCCCTTCTTCGTTGCCACTTTTCATCACCCCGAGTTTCATCGTAGCTACCCGACGAGAGTGTCTTTTTTTTTTCCTCTTCTCTCTTGAGACGCGTTGAGAAAGGTTGCAGGGTCAAATCCGCCAGCCAATATATCACCACGCAAACGGCGCAACGCGTGCGATTTGTCGACTTTTGGCTCAACCCCCATCCAATATTCTTCATTCCTTCAATCCTTAAGTCATCATTTTTTTTCAATTTGTTCGTTTATCTGGAGCAGTATTGACGTTGGTTTGCTGGTTTTATAAAACTTCTGTTCTCACTTTCGTTTGACACATTTTTGCTTTCCAATTTTCGACCCTCATTCTTGGTCCCGATACCTGGAACCATTCTCTTTACATCGACACTTAGGATAAGGTTTATTGGTTATCGATTGCCAGCCAAGCGGCCAAGCTAGTCATCGAACTGATTGTGGCGTTTAGCCTACTTGACAGCTGTTAGCTGCAAAACTGCTTGTCGTTTGCGCAAGTAACCGCCAAAAGTTCGGCAGCTTTGCCGGGTTGGTGTTTTGCGCTCTATCTGCTCCGCGCTATCGCCAACACATGCACTATTCGCAACAGGCATCTGGAATATCTTGCCTCCGGGTCTCGTTCAAGAACCGGGCGACCGAAAGGAGCTTCTTCAGCTGCTAGGCGCACTGTGAGGAGCACCAACTAAAGTCGCCCACATCTTTGATCACGAGAAAAAACTTCTATCCTTGACTCGATTTCAATCTTCCACGGCGACAAACTGACCCCAAATTCATCATGACCGCCGCTACCGCCACCGCATCACACACGACATCGACACTCACACCGCCCAGCAGTAGCCACGGGCATCGAAACGATACCAACTCTTGGGATCCAGACCAGGTATGGTGCAAAACCCCACTCCGGAAGCCCTACGACACAGCTTTCACGGCTGTTTGAAAATTGTAATTAACAGTAAAGCAGGACGCCCCGGCCAAGTCCAATATTACGAATGGTCTCAGAGATGCTTACCCTGGCGGATACGATGGGGCAGATGTTCCTGAGGTGTATCCGGAAAAGAGGAGGCCTTCTCCCGTCAATACGTCTCTGACATACGAACGCGAGAATGGTCTGAGATCACCCATAGCGGTTGATGACGGATCATTTGGAGATGTATTTAGCCAGAACCAGTCCCACACTCGTGCGCAGAGTCGAGCAAGCGAGCGTCGATCACGCGAGAAGCATGCAGATCCGGTCCCATCCAACGGTCTTCCCACCACCAGTGACGCAGACAAGTGGATTCATCGCGACAAATTAGCCAAAATAGAAAATGCCGAGCTGCAAGCTGCAGGAATAATGCTTCCGAAGCCTCGTGCAGCGAGCAGAAGGCGGGACCGATCCGAACATAGCCATTCCCGAGCCGACGACTCACGTAAGAATTCCATGAGTGCTGACACTCGACCGATCGATATACCCGGTCACACATGGGATCTACGACTTCCGGAGGAGATTAGAGAAGAAACTCTGCATAGTTACTGGGAATCCCCATTGGGAAATGGAAAAGGCTCTCGTATTCCTCTTGCTAGAAGCAGCCCTGCTCCCATTCCAACAGACTTTCTCGACCGCGATACCCCGATTGGTCGCTCCAAGTCACACGATGCAGACCTGGACCCTCTGCGGAAGTCCCGCTCTCGTAGCAGCAGTGTCAAGACCAACGGCGATTACTATGCCTTTCAACAAGCCAATGGCTCAACACCATCCTCCACAAAGCGAGGCTCGGACAATTCCTCACGTAAAATGTCTACGACGCGTAAGACATCAGTACCGCCACGACGCAGCTCGTCTCGTCCAAAGACTCGCGGTGGCAAAGAAAGCAACTCAACGCGCCCAGGGACACGCTCTGGCGATTTTGCTTTCTCTGGCGGATCTTCCAACAAGCAGCCCGAGGGTGAGCCTCCGTGGATGATTTCAGCGTACCAGCCAGACCCGCGACTTCCTCCCGAGGAACAACTTTTACCTACTGTTGCCCGTCGTCTACAGCAAGAAAAGTGGGAGAAGGAGGGCAAGTTTGGTACTGTTTATGATAAGGAGTTCCGGCCGCTCAACGATGAAAGCCTGCTCAAACCACCAGAACGCGCTGCTGCTGCGTCGGATACTACACAGAATGAAGAGCCTAACTCGGAGGGCAAGTTTGACGAATGGCCACTCAAGACCTCCGATATCCCTCGATCACCTACCGTCCGGTCCAACTCATACTCGACAATGCCCAAGATTGTCGACAAGCCGCCAAGCTCGCCCATTTCTAGCCCGCGGGGCAACAACCAAATGTCGTTTGGCACTTCCAGACCCGATGCGCAACCGCAAGTGCCACATGAACCCCATAGTCCTACCCACCACACCAACCCAACACCGAACCATTATCAGCCGCAACAACAGAACTCACAACACCCACAGGCGCAGCATGTTCCACATAAACAGGAACAAGAGCAGCCTCGGGAAGAAAAGGACGGTGGCTGTGGATGCTGCATCGTTATGTAGTCGAGGGTTGGTTCCAGTTATTCACAATCATATCATGATCTTTGTTCCAGCGTATGGGCTAGGCTACCATGCTGGGTATCGCGACTTTTTTTCTTTTCTTTTTGGACTTCGACATTGAGTCAATCTCACACCAAAGTCTGGTTCTGTGCTAGATTACTACCCGCTACCTCCACTTCTATACCTCCGCGATCGGGATTTCTTTGAATATTTTCACTTTTCACTTTTCAAAGCGGCCTTTTTGTTATCGCTTCTCGTTACTCTGTTTTCTTTGTCTTGTCTGATACTAGCATTTTCTGCAAGCGAGCACCTTGGCTTTTCTTTTTTCCGTCTTTCTCTCTATCCACATATTCCCCTGCTTTTCCAGCTTGAAGTTTTTGGTTTCCCAACAAACCACTACCTTTCACTTAGTTTGCGGTCATCGCTTGATGGCTGTTCTTCTACTTTAATGACCGTTACGAATGCCTCTCTCTCTCTCTCTCTGCGCTACTGTCGCTCAACTCTAACCAGATTGTTTGATGATGCTGCTTGTTTCCGTGTGCTGCAACGGGAACTGGCTGGAACTTCGGGCCCACGCCTTAGCATGGCCTCTTCCACACAAGCGGTCAGATATTGATCTTATCTGCCTGAATTAACCTCGCACTGAAACGGCCTTCCAGCTGCCCGTAGTCTCGGATGTTTATTTTTGGTGGTGGATTGCGCGCATCGCACGAGTTGACACAATTTCTTTTTCTTTTTCTTTTTTTTCTTGCAGTTTTTGTTTCCTTTGTCGTTCACCCCAATTTTATTCCCCATTGTTTTGTGTTCAGTCTTGTCTTTTGTTACCTTCTACCCACCTTCCCGTAAAACCTTATTTACATACCCAGTCAAAATTTACGTTTATTTCATAATTCGTCTTGATGCCAGTGTTGGTGATGTGATGTCCAGGAAGTTCATCGCGTTGTAGTGCTGAGTAAGCAAGGCTATCTAGTATGCGCCGGCTATTATCACACAAGGATTCGTGCCATGGCATCAAGCTTCTATATGGATATAGAAGTCCACATATTCTAATACCACTTCTTAATTGATAGACGTGGCGGCGTATATGAAGAGTCGATTTCCAATTCTTAGTTTGGAAAATCGCAATCATTTGCTGTTGTGCTAATCGCCGTACTTTTTCTTTTTCGCCTTCTAGACGTCGCTTGATGCTCGATCCAGTCTTTCTGTTGTCGCAATCCATACATCATCTATCCAGCGGCGATTATACAAAGCCGACTTTTCCCTTTTAACAGTTTCATTCACCCTCCTTGTTCTTCTTTACTTCTGTATCTCGATCACAGTATTAGTGACCCAACTCCCATCTATTATTCAGGCATTTATTTCACTTCATCAATACGCCTTTCTCAGCAAAAAAACCCGCTTCTTCTCCTATCAGAACTTAACCCTTCATCATGGGCGGTCTTCAAAATTCCCGCTGGGCTGCTAGCACTGAGCAAGTTCAGGTTGCTACTATGACTCTCAAGGCGGACCAGAAGACTACTGCTTCTGTTGCCACTAACAGCCCCAAATCTGTCGGGGTCTCTGGTACTGGATCGTCTTTCTTGGCTACTACTGCGTCTTCCAGTCCGGGGATTTCGGGGCGGCCTTCAACAAAGAGCCCCGGCCTTGCAGCTTCTCGCTGGGCATCGCCACCGTCAAATGACGGCGTGCCACTAGAGAAACTCCAATCCACGTCTTCAGACTCTGGTTCCAACCCTGGGGCTGTTCCTACATTGGGCGGGAAACCCAAGCCTGTCCTCCCTCACCTGAACGATATAAAAGCTGGTGTGCCGGCTACATCTCAAAACTCACCAGTGCCAAGAGATCATGTGCCGCAAGCAAATTTCCAAAATGGATATTCAGGCCCGGCCTCTCCTCCTCTGTTGTCCGGCCCGGCCCACTCGAATCCAGGCACTCCCGTATCCGCGCCTTTAACGCCGCACAACCCTTCGAGAGGGAGAAGGTCTAAGAAATCCAAATCGTTCTGGCCTGAGACTACTATCAATCAGGAGGCTGTATCTCTGAAGATTTCAACGCCTACCGAGCTCAACAGCAAAACTATAGACACCAGTCACTCGACCGCGTCACACAAGAAGTCAAACTCCCTTGAGGGCACCTCGGTGATTATGCCGGCCACTACGACGGCGGCAACGACGCCATTTGCCGCAACGCCAACGCAAAACCTGCACCGATTCCTGCGCATTGTTTCGCGGCTCAAGTGGAAGCACCCGTACCTCCAGATGGCCTACATGAATGCCATGGAGACGCTTCAAAAGGAACAGCAGCTGGTCGCTTCGGAGTCTCAAAAGGAAACGAATGGCCTGAGATCAATAGCCGCCGGCAAGACAACAAACTGGGCCGACATGGTCGAGGAAGACGAAAACACCGACCTGGCTACGACGCAGCAGCAGCAACGCACAAAGACAGAGCACGCAGCAGCCCACAAGGTCGTCGAGCCGCATCCCTGCGACATGTTCAAGCTCGACTTTTTCGAGTACTACATGCTCCTTGAGCGCGCCATTGTGCACATCCTCGCTGTGTTCAACGAGCGCGTGCGCCGCTCACACATCACCGAGATTCTGGCTCCTCCCGCTCCCGCCGCCAGCGGCACGCCCAGCGGCATCGCATCCAGCCGCCACGCGCCCGGCGCCGCCAAGGCGCACTCGTTCCACAACGACGTGCTCTTCTCGCTGGCCGCGTCACCGAGCCTGGGCAAGCTGCTGAGCGACCCACGCGGCACCAACGCGCTCGACTCGTTCAAGCTGGCCAAGACGCTGCGCAATCGCTGGAAGTTTGCCGACATGGACGAGGCGCCGGGCCAGAGAAAAAACAACATTGGGAGCTTGGATAGCGTCGACTTTGATAACATGCTAAGCACCATTTTTGCCTTCTTTGATCGCGTGTATGAGCTGGTCCTGCAGCGTAATCAGCACGATGTGGCTAAGCGCCAGGAGAAGCAGCAACAGCAGCAGCAGCAGAAGACAGAGCGGAAGACGGAGGGGGCCAAGGCCAAGGTGCTGGAGAAAGAAGATTCAGATGTGGAAATGGATCTGGGGCTGGATCTGGATCTGGATCTGGATAGCAAGCAAGGTATGGAGGGTTGGGATTTCCTGGACTATGCCATGGACTGGGAGGCGATTTGATCTTGGGCTGGAACATTGAAATAATCCCCTTGACGAAACATGAAATCGAAATTTTTGAACGTTCACTACCATCCATCCCACTTATGTGTTGAGGCTCCGTGACTGCAGACTAAATATATACTATACACACACTAGAGTAGGGTGCCCGCATCCAGGGCCATGCACTCCCTAAACAAAAATACTGATATCAAGCTACTGTTTCTCTCCACTTTGAGATCCTGTTTTTCTTCCTATTCCCTATCGTCAATTCACGGCACCTATTTCTCTGTGCCGTCCAGATGCACAACCTTCTGCGAATTAGACATGGTCTGCATCGGCGCACCCACCTCGCCCTCCGGCATCGGCGCAGCCATGGCGACGCCGGCATCGACGATAATCTGCTCATCGATGCGGGCCGCTATGTTGTCGCCGTGTTCCAGGCGCTTGTATGTGGTTATGCGGCCCTCGTTGGTGTCGATATCGAACACGCGGATGCGTCGGTTGTATCCGCCATACCCGGCGTAGCCGCCAAACCCGACGCCACCGCCGTAGCACATCCAAAGTCGAGGCTTACGGTTGTCGTCAGAGGAGAGGGCGCAGTAGTCGTTGACATGATCGCTAGAGGTGAAGGAAATGTTAGTGTTGTGTCATGTAACATGTTCAAGGGGGACAAAAACTTACTGTCCACAGCTGACCATCACTACGCCCTGCTCGATGAGCGCATCGTGGAATCCCGTGTTGTAGTGCGGGGCCGTGACATACTCACGCCACTCACCCTTGATGGTCGCCAAGTCGGAAACAATATACTCGGGGAAAGGGATATGAATAAAGGCCAGGTCCATATGCAGGTGGGTGTACTGCTGGTGCTTGCCACGCAGGCTCTGGGCAGTTTTGCGGAACCACTCAACCTGCGCCGGCTTGATCCAGTTGTAGCCAGGGTAGTTCTTTTGGTCTGGTGTGTACGCATGGGAGTCAATCATGTACAGCGTCAAGGCCGAGTGGCCCGAAGAGCCACGGCCCTGGACTTCAACGTAGTAGTTTCCGACACCCGGGATATCGGCAGGCCCGGCGCGCGACAGCGAATATGGGAGGGACTCGATGATTGTCATCTGCGCCTGACGCGACATTGTGTCTTCGTCGTCGTGGTTACCGAAGATGCTCACATATGGGATCTTGCGTTTGATGAGTAGATGGGCGTATTTGAAAATAGTGGTTTGGGCATCGGGCGAAGAGTCGCCGTTGACTTGGTCGCCACTAAGCACAACCAGATCCGGCTTTTCTTCATCTAGGATGCGCTCGACAAAGTCGGCAGTACGCGGGTCTGCCTCGCATTTTCCGCCGTTGTAAGAGTCGGGTACGGCATCACGGCAGGCGCCAAGGCCCGTGCTCAGGTGAAGATCAGCGATCTGAACAATCTTGAAGCGGCCGTTGGGGTTGATTTGTAAAGCTGGGGGTTTCTGCTCAGATTGCGCCCCGCGCCGCAGAGTAAGATGGGCCGAGGGAATATCTTGACTGGCGGACAGCATAATAGGCATGCCAGTGATGGCCCAGCCGTCCCGGACTTCAGTCGCATCATCCCCAAAGAGCACGTCGATACCAGTGACAGCGTTGGCTGAATCGGCGACTTTGAGTCCGGGCTCCCGGCGCAGCCAGATGCCGCCTGGCCGGGAATCCCACTTGACGCCATTCTTGGAGGGATTCAGTCGACCGACAGTCAGGTCCACGACGACGCGGTCAGTAGTTGAAAGATCCTCCTCTTTAACGCGGCGAACGTGCACAAAAGCCTTGGATATCAAAGCTTTTCCGAGATACAGGTCCTTGTCGATACGATGCCATATTTTGGGGTCAAGTGTACATGAGGAGAAGACGTTGACGCTGGAGCATGTGGCGATGGTAACGTCGGTGACGACCAAGCCATGATGGTGTTGGGGCATGTAGGCATGGATCGAAGTAGGGAGAACTCGGAAGTTTCGGTCGAGAATCGTGAGGGTTACAAGAGCTGTGATGCAAGCAACAACGGCCTGCACAGCTGTGCGGACCTGGAAATTGGGATGCATGTTAGACTGTAAGTCCGGCAAAAGAGGATGAAGTTTGGGCGGCTTGACCTACCAGTCGTCGTGCCATGATGTTTAGATACAAGAGCTTTGGTGGCTCTAGCGGTCACTCGGAGGAGGGGCAGCTCAGAGCAAAGTCTCCAAGGCCTGGCTGGCAATCTACGAGCTTATGGAATGGCCGACGCCAGTCGCTCTGGGGGCGGTGGGAGCGTGCTCGCAGGTTGCAGGATTGGAGATGGCGCCCAACAATGAGCACTCCCTGCACAGGCCGCAAGATGCAGACAGTGTAGAAGAAAAAAGGCGCGGTGAGAGCCTTAAGCAGCAAGCTTGGGCTTCCCGGAGTTGCTAGCAATAGGGCCAAGATGGAATCAATCGGTATTTGCTCTGCTAAATTAGGACGCAGGGTTTGGGATGCTCTACTGGTCAGGTCATTGGGCCCTTGCGGGTTCGCATTATCGGGTCCGACTGGTTCGACAAGAAGGAGTCCGACGGCAGAAGCTGATGTGGTAAGCAAAACCAACCTCCAAATCAGGAAATAAAAAACCGATGGCCGCAGATGCAGCAGCGAAACTCTTAGTGAGCTAAACAACGATAGCCTGCCAGAGTCCTTGGCGGAGGAGGGAGCTTGGAGGTGGCGTGAGGTTGTGGCTGACCTGACCAGCAACCCTAGCCTTGCAATCATGTGAGAAGCCACGTGCTGGCAATGGCCGCCCCACTTTCCACTTTCCAACGCCGACATCACCACTAGCTCGGCACGGCCCAACTGGTGCTTGGCGGCACTTGACCCGAACGCCTTGGCACCCGATCATCCTGCTGTCCTGAAATCGTTGCCCCATATTTTCCGATCGGAAAAACTCTGCATAGGCGCTGCATTGTTGCGATTCTGATCCGACTCAACCTCTTGGACCCTAACCCTGGCTTGCAACTGTGAGAGACGACGGACGCATGTTCTTCCTTCCGACAGATTGATTTACGCGCAGACCCGATTCCTAATCATCAAGGTATCATCCGCCAGCGGCACTACAACTCCCCAGTTCGTACAAGTAATGCACCATCTCCAAATTCCCATGGCTCATATACACCACGACCCTGCTATAGTTGGGGACAAACGTAGAAATGATCACCGGTTAAAAGCGAGCAAATCATCGATCAGAGCTCTTTGCGAGATTTTCAATGCAACATGTTGATTTCCGCCCACTTTCGGATCGACACGTTACCTTGAGACGATCACAACTATACGCCAGAACTACCAATCTTTTTAGAGAGCCGGTTGGTGCGGCTTGACAATGGGCGCATGTTCTATTGTGAAACTGGTATGCTTAAGTTGGAAGTGTGGATGGGTCAAGTCATGCCGCCAGGGAACGAACATTTTGGGTTTCATGTTATGGGCACATGTTGAAGAGGATATAAAGCAATGATGGGCCTGCTATCTGAGAGCTCCCGTGGCCACGATCTCCAGAGCACATCAGGGTTCTTCTCTTCATCTTTTGTTCAGTCTCTAGAGTAGCAGGTCTCTCCTATTTGCTGTCCTTCGTTTTACCTTCTCTAATGCTTATACATACTCTTCTGGCCCTAGTGGCCTCCGTCGCCGCCGTGGACATCACAGTGTCTTCCACTGGCGGGAACAAGACAAGTGGCCACCAGTACGGCTTCCTTCACGAGGTGAGAGCCCCCTCTATATTCTATCACTAGGCCGTGCCAAGAGTATCTTCTAACCCGTCTGTGCAGGACATCAACAATTCTGGTGATGGCGGCATTTATGCCGAACTGATCCGCAACCGCGCTTTTCAGTTCAGCGATGCTTTCCCTGTCTCCCTCGATGGTTGGGCCTCTGTCAATTCGCAGCTGTCTCTGCAAAACGTGACTCCTCCCCTGTCTTCGGCTTTGCCAACTTCGGTTCGAGTCACGCCCGCCAGCGGTGCTTTGTCTGCTGGCCTCTCGAATGATGGCTACTGGGGCATGAGTGTCAAGAAGCAGCGATACACTGGCTCATTTTGGGTCCATGGTGAATACAAGGGCTTCTTCAATGCCTCCTTTGTCTCAGCCCTAGACGGGAAACTCTTTGGTAGCGTGAAGATCGAAAGCAAGGCAGTTGAGGGCAGCTGGACAGAGCACGAAATCAACTTTGAGCCGACTGTTGATGCACCCAATGGCAACAACACCTTCGTTATTACTTTTGACCCTACTGCAAGTATTTCCCCGCGTCTTGTTACTTTCAAGTAACTATCTCTTTTGGGTCTATGCTAACGCTTACTTCTCAGGGACTAACTGGCTCTGCCCTGGACTTCAACCTCATTAGCGTTTTCCCTCCTACTTATAAGAACCGCCAGAACGGCCTGCGTGTTGATCTTGCCAATGTCCTGGCCGATCTTAAGCCTGTAAGTCAACCCATCGCATATAAAGTCTTTCTATCGTTGACATTCCCTTAGACATTCTTCCGCTTCCCCGGTGGAAACATGCTCGAGGGCAACACTGTGGCTACTCGCTGGGATTGGAAGCAAACCCTGGGCCCTCTGAAGGACCGCCCTGGCTTCCCTGGTGTCTGGGGCTACCAGCAGACCCACGGCCTAGGGCTTATGGAGTACTTATACTGGGCTGAAGATATGGGATTGGAACCTGGTAAGTACAACTTGCTACCTGCTCTAACCCTGTAGTCATACCAAGACTAACATGAGTACCCAGTTCTTGCTGTATGGGGTGGTCTTGCTCTCGATGGCACCAACATTGCTGAAGCTGACTTGCAACCCTACATTGATGATGCCCTGGATGAAATCGAGTTTGTTGTCGGCCCTGCCACCTCCACCTGGGGTGCCAAGCGCGCAGCCCT
Organism: Berkeleyomyces rouxiae; assembly: GCF_048999995.1. Lineage (NCBI taxonomy): Eukaryota > Fungi > Ascomycota > Sordariomycetes > Microascales > Ceratocystidaceae > Berkeleyomyces > Berkeleyomyces rouxiae. The sequence continues at coordinate 803,225 of NW_027396497.1, read as the reverse complement.
TGGGCGCAAAGAGCCCTTTAAGTTGAACTTTGTCGAGGTCGGCAACGAGGATTGGCTCGAGGGCGGCGCTGCTGGTTGGGAGGCATACAAGCAGTACCGTTTCCCCATGTTCCAGAAGGCTATTCTTGCCAAGTATCCTACCATGACCATTATCTCTTCCGGTGCCACGAGCGACGGATATCCAGATATTCCTCAGCCTGCGCTGGGCGACTACCACCCCTACAAGACGCCCGATGATTTGGTCAAGGATTTCAGCCGCTTCGACAACGACGCCATTGGTCACATTGTTGGCGAGGTTGCCGCAGTGCACCCCAACGGCGGCACTGGTTGGAACGGCCCCATTAGAGAGCGGCCCTGGTGGATCGGATCTGTGGGTGAGGCTGTTTCGCTGATTGGTTATGAGCGCAATGCAGACCGTGTGCGCGGCTCCTTCTACGTAAGTCCCCGTCTTACCCTCCCGCGCCTGCGCTGGCCACCGTACTATCTACCGTGCTGACTTTGCTCTTTAGGCACCCGTTATCCGCAGTCTGGACCGCTACCAGTGGCCCGCAACTCTGGTTCAGTTTGGAGCGGATCCTGCGATTACTACGCGCTCTACGAGCTGGTACATCTGGCACCTGATTGGCTCCAAGCAGCTCGTCAATACTCTGCCCACAACTAATACCTTTGACCCGCTTTTCTATGTTGCCGGCACCTCGGAGCAGAGCACGCTGGTCTGGAAGGGTGCGGTCTACAACACCACGAATGGCGCACCCGTGCCTGTCCGTCTCAACTTTGACGGCGTTGGTCAGGGTGCCAAGGCAACCTTCACCCTCCTGACGGGACCTTCGGATCCGTACGGTGTTAACACGGCGACTGAGAACGTCATCAAGAGTGATACGACTACCCTGACGGCCGGTGAGGGTGGAGTGTTTGAATTCGAACTGCCCCAGCTGAGTGTGGCGCTGCTTGAGACAGCGTAAGCAGATGTATTGCACCTTTATACACAAAGTATTGCTGTGCGCTCTATGAGCATTTTTAAATAGCCCAAATTTGGTAGCATGAATAACAGAGAGTAGTAACGAATTTACGTGAGAACCAATCCAATTTGGTGAAACATCGCAAATAGAGAAGACCGTCGCATCATTCTTGGTGATGTATCTCGGCTTTCTTGTTCTGTGTTACCATGGCACGTTCAAAAGTGGGGCTGTCCGGTAGCCCCTGCGATTGCGCCTTGAAGTGCCTCAATGACGCCCTTCGCCCCCCAACACACCAATAGGAAGACTCACGTGTAGCATTCCTCGCAAGTCGCCAGGTAAATAAAGACCTTCATTTAATACCCAATCCATTGCCTTTTTTACTGGTTCTGCGTGGTCAAAACACTGCGAGAGTCTAGAGCTGCGGTCATAGTCTTCAACAACTTGATAACTCACATACAACATGTCTGCTGAGAACTCAGTCCAGCAGCCCCTTTTAGCTGAATCGCAAGCGGTAGATCAGCCATCGGCAGTCTCTTATGGTGCTACAGCAGTCGCCAGCCCAGGCCCAGAGCGCGAAGTGGCTGGCCCACGGCGCACGCTTGGCACCACCGAGGCCTTTGGGATTCTAATCAGCATCGTTATTGGAAGCGGAATCTTCACGTCGCCCGGCTCAATCGACACAAACGTTCCCTCGCCTGGCGCTGCGCTTGCGGTATGGCTTGTAGGCGGCCTTCTGGCCTGGACGGGCGCCAGCACCGTTGCAGAGCTGGGCACTGCGATTCCCGGTGAAGGTAAGTTTTCTCAACTTCGAGATGTACCAAACAAGCGCGAATTCTGATGCCAAGTTACAGGTGGCGTCCAGCCCTATCTGCAGTACATTTTCGGAGATATCTTTGGCTTCCTTGCAGCCTGGACGTGGATTGTTGCCGTCATGCCCGCGACTCTGGCCATTCTGAGCATCGTTTTTGTTGACAGCATCTTTTCAGCCCTCGGTCCTGTCCTGTCTGTTTCTGCTCTAGCGCCTGACTTGACGTGGCTTCTGCGCAAGTTTCTCTCCGTAACCATCCTTGTGCTTGTCAGTCTCGCCAACTGCATTAGCACTAAAGCTAGCACGCAGCTCAACAGCTTCTTTGTCGCCACTAAATTTTCAGCCATTGTCTTTGTCGTTTTGGCTGGTCTAGTCGTAGTTGTTGTACAGATTGCACACGGCGCCGAGCCAGTCCAGGCCGGCGGACAGGATTGGTTCCAGAGATCATGGTTTGCCCCCCGCGTCAGTTTCAATCCCGATGGGTCAGAGACCGACTGGACACAGATATCACAGTGGGAGCTCCTGGGCCATTATTCGGCGGCCCTGTATGGCGCACTCTGGGCGTATTCTGGCTGGGATAAGGCAGTGTACGTGTCTTCGGAGCTGCGAGATCCCGTTCGACAGCTGCCGTTAGCCATCAATACTGCTATCCCAACTATCATTTCTGCCTTTATTGCGGCAATTGCAAGCTACTATGTCCTGTTGCCATGGACTGAAGTTTCAATCACCGACAGCATTGCAGTTGTGAGTAACCGCTAGTTTTTGAAGATATCTATCTATGGATAACTAATTACTACTAACACTGATATGTTTTTTTCTAGACTGCCATTGCCCGTCTTTTTGGCCCAGGTGTTGGACTTGCAGCCTCTGGTATGATTTGCCTCGTAGTTGCTGGTTCTCTGCTGGGCAATTCTTTTGTAGCTGGCCGCATGGCTGTATCTGCCGCCCGTAAGGATTGGTTCCCCAGCTATCTCGGCACTGTCGGCTGCATACGTCTTCCTTCTCTTGATGGCTCTGTCTCCGAGGAAACACTTGGCACCGAAACCGAAGAAAACGCCGGCGATGCCCCCGTCAATGCAATTGGGCTAGCTGCACTTCTTGCCACATTCTACATTATATTTGGAGATTTCCGTTCTCTCGTCACATTCAATGGTCTGGGCGAGTACACTTTTTTCTTCCTTACTGTTCTTGGCGCTCTGATCCTGCGCTTCCGCGAACCAGACCTGCACAGGCCGTACAAGCCGCCGTTTATTGTCCCTGCTGTCTTTGCTCTAGTTAGTGGGTTTGTTGTCATCAGAGGCGCTATTTTTGCTCCAGCCCAGGCCGCCATGCTTCTTGTGCTGTGGGCTATAGGTGTCGCATATTACCTTATTCGTCTACATAAGAGTGGTGATGCGCGACTGTGATGTCCTGATTGGCTGATGTACAAGTATATTTAACTAAAAGTACTTGATGTGTCTGTAAGACCAATCCGGCTCACTTGTTTTTATCAGTGTTTAATAGGAGGACTCACTGTTGTCCTGTACGGAGAAGTATCCGGAACGTCACAAGTTCAAAGAGTTCAATGAAAGAGAATGTATTCAATGAAGGGGAAGAAAGGCGAACGATGATCGATGCCTTCTATTCTAGATACTATGGAAGAGAGGGAGAGAGCAGCCCTTTTATGCCCAGCAGTCCATTGATGTCTTGTGCTAGAAGCAGAGTCTAGTCCGAGCAAGAAAAGGAGAAGTACGGCCTTTTGTCGTTCAGCTTCCACTAGGTTGGGAACTTTTACAATAGCGTTCCTCTTGTGGCGATTTGTGATGTTAGAACGTGAACGAGTTGAAGGCAATTCCGATGTAGTCAGAGGAGCACAACCCTAAGATGCTTCTATTTGTAGGGTTGGCATGCTGACAATATCAACAGTTTTCCTACCCAGCGCTAAGCCAATATACATGAAATATACAAATGAGCCACTTGACTATGAATAGACATCTTAAACCTCTTGACTTGACTTGAATTTATGTAACGTGTACCAACATCACTAACATCAAACGGCTCCGGATTAGCTACCTGACACCCCCGGGCGGTCAACTTTTTTTTGTTGTTGTTTTTGTTTATTTTTACGCCGACGGGCGGCCAGCTTGACTTGACTTGACTATATTTATCGTCTATCAAAATCACTAAGATCACACGATGCCGGATTGGTTACCGGACGAAAGTTTAAAGTCCTCCACTCGACACGCCCATCGTTTCTGTGTGTTCGGGATGGCGCACCATCCCCAAGCCCCGAAGAACCAGTGGTCCTTGACTTGACTTGACTTGACTATATTTATCGTCTACCAAAATCACTAAGATCACACGACGCCGGATTGGTTACCGGACGGAAGTTTAAAGTCCTCCGCTCGACACGCCCATCGTTTCTGTGTGTTCGGGATGGCGCACCATCCCCAAGCCCCGAAGAACCAGTGGTCCACACTCCGCTATGAGCAAAAGAAACACAAGTACAAAAGAAAAAAAAAAAAACAATTTCCCCAGATAAACCCTAACCCCCACAAAGAGTTAACCATCCCCACCAACATTCGTTCGACCGAGAGACGTGGCCAGACACAAAGTCGACCATCAAAACCAGCGTGGCATGGGAAAACCTGAGTCGTTGAGCGGGTGAAAAACCATGCCAGATGAGCCTCCGGAGGCTAGGAGTGTATCCTTCCGCTTTTCGAAGTGGCTGCCGCACCGAAGCATGGCTGAGGCCCGATGCAGTCCCCGAGTGCCACAGCAGGACAAAGGAAAAGACGAAGGTGGACTGTCTGAACCTTCAAAGGGACAGTCCCGAGTTGCGAAGATGGATCCACGAGTTGTTGGGTGTGGCGGCGATGAAGGGCCGGCGATCGCGAGGAGGGTGTCGTGAAAAGGGGGCGAGTCGACGGCGAGGAAATCCCTCAAAGTTGGGAGAAAGCGGACTCGGGCTTCGCAGCTCTTTGTCCTGTTGAAAGGACAAGAATGGCAGCAGCATTGGGATCGTGTTGCTGTCCTCATGAGACCCTCAGCAAAGGCTCGAGGGGGGGAGGCCGACCTCAAAGGTACCCCCCCGAGGGTTGTAGGAGGGAAGGTTGGAACCAGTGGTCCACGACGGGCGGCCAGCGGTTCTCGGTGAGCTTTTTTGACTCTCATTAACAACCTCCTCCTCCATCAAAGGGGACATGGTCTAGTGGTATGACGGATCCTTAGCATGTTGTGAGCCTCTAGCTCGGCATTCGCTTGGATCAGGTCCGGGGTTCGATTCCCCGTGTCTCCAGTTCAAGCTCATCGCGGTTATCTTCTTCGGGGACATGGTCTAGTGGTATGACGGATCCTTAGCATCTCGGAAGCCCCCGCTTCTCGGCATGGATCAGGTCCGGGGTTCGATTCCCCGTGTCTCCATCATCAGAGTCGAAGTCACATTTTTTGTGGTGCAGCGTCCATGGGGCTAACCAAGTTCGATTCGTTTTTGCCGGATCGCGAGACTCTGAGCTCCGGGGGGCAGGAAGAAGACTTCCCAGGTCCTGTCGTATGCCGAGACTCGACGAGCGAATGTTGGTGGGGATGGTAGCTCCACAGCAGGGCTGCGCTGGTTTTGGTCCCACTTTCGGGGATGGTTTTGAGGAGGTCTGCTTTTTGTTTTGTTTGCTTTGTTTTTGTACAACAGGGTTTGGGCCAGGATTCCGGGTTATGTTTAGGGGCTGCACGCACGAGGGACAGTCTTGGTCGCTGGGCAGGTGGGGGACCTCCCTTCATTATACTTCGCAGTGTGCAGATTCTATAGGCACATTCGGGTTCTGTGTTTGATAGCTGTATGTACGCCCTAGTACCAGCAATGGTCTCCTGTCGTATGCCGAGAATACCTCGCCAGTAGACAGGTAAATAAAGAATCAATCAATCAACCATAGTTTCGTCACGTTGAATAAAGTCAATTCGAGTCATAACATGCTTTTGTAGACCAAAACACCACACTGTGTAAGCATTTTCTACTTATACATCAAGCCAATGATATTCTTTGCTCGTCAGCCGCATCTAGGATTTAATTGCCATCGCGCCAGGTCTGTAGTCTCCACGCCGGTCTTCTACCTCCTACGAGACACACCAAGAGTAAGCCAACATGCTGCTCCATAATCCTCATGGTCTAAAATGACTCGACTAGCTCGGCCATCCAGGTGTCCTGGACCCCTTCCTTGTTGGCCTTTTCGACTGTCATCTGATTACGCACTCCAAAGACTTTCAGCGTCTCATTTCAGCCGCCAACGTCCATTCCTATGTCTGGATTCTAATGGTCTCTCTAGATTAGTCATATGGATATCTTGACCACATCAGAGTCACCTCTCCCTGAGAACTTCCAGGGACTCACACTTGAACCTTTTGGCACTTTTGTCTAGACAGGAGAGTTAGACGCGAGCTGCTCTTCCGATCCAGTGATCTTGTGGCTGCCTGTTCGTGCAACAAATAACTAGCGGAGAGGAGACCACCACTCTAACTTTTGATATTGCGCACTGCCGGAATTTTCGGTTATCTTCTCGATGTGACTCCCCGAGAATCTGGACTGAGACACACTGGGCACCAAATCGCTAACTGGACATTGCTACATTAATTGCTGAGAGCTCTATGTGTTTGGGTTACTCGCTAGGCTAGCAACTTAATGTCTGGAGCCAAGGATCTTTGCTCTCGGTCGTGACGGCGTGCCCGACGAGGTTCCTCTCCCGCTCACTAAGACCAAAGGAGGCGACGCTACTACCAAGCTAGCAGTTCTGCTAGGCCCAGAGCTTGAAGAGCTTTGCCTAGAAAGGTAATCCAGGGCAGCTTGTAATCTCCAATGGTCAAGCTCTGATAGGAAAAGCCCACGTCTTTTGTCAACGGTTAGCTATGAAGAGCCATGCTGGGTGTGAATCGCCCCAGAGTATACCAGGCTCCGCAGTATGATTGAACAGCCCAGCGCGAGTCAGTATCTTTCATACACCCCTCTACAGACCGTACTCGGTAGTGTTCAGGATTGGTATTTACCACACCTATGGCTTTAACGCGGAGATGTCATGCACGTTCCTATCAGCTGGTGCCGAACAAGAGGCTCAAATCTTTACTGAAAAGACTATTAAAAGTTGATTAGCGAACCTGCGCCAGTGGCCCGGCCTAGTTTACACGACTAGATAACTCACACTTGACATCGAACTCACCCTCACGATGGTCTGTTATAGGAACCAAGACGGTGATAAACAAGTCTTGTTGCTGTCAGTTGGGGTTTGGCATGACGGAAGGTCGAGGGTCTCGGCTTCCCTACCAACGCAAAAAGCCAGACCCTCATTTTAACATTGCATCCCTAGCTGTCAATGTCTATTGATGACTTTCCTTTTCACAGGCCTCCAAGTTCCATGCCAATTCCGGGAAGCTTGAAATACGTACCCCAATATCACACGCTTCCGCTCTTGTCGCTTGTCTTCCGCGCTGTCTCTTCTCCTTCCATCACAGCCCCCCAAAGCTATATTCACACCCGCAAACCCTGATTACCACTTCTGTGCTTTTGTTCTGACATAGAAGAGACAACCACAGGTCAGCAGGCCAGTCTAGCTGGTACCTGTACCCATAGTCAAGCCATCAATTTCTCCCTCCGGAGTTAAAGGGCGTACTTGTCCTGTCGCAAATGAGACGATTAAAGTGCCTCGGCAAGAAGAGTACTTGTACTCGTCTAGTCAGCTCACCCAGGATTTTCTCTAGGCTTAGTCGATGTTGTCTTAGGAGCTTGAAATAATAGCGAGGTGCCGTGCCGAAACGCAGCGTTTCCGCCGGGCCGTCCCACGGAACGCCGCGTTTTCCAGTTGCGCCTTCCCGCATGCGGCGAACCAAGCCCTCTTATTATCTCCTTTTTACTTCCCATGTTGTGGGTTTCCCCTCATATTTTCTCTATACTCGTTTATTTGTCGACATTGATTTGCAACTCCCTAAGCCGTCGTTAAAACGGACATGGTCGTCGGTCCTAGAGCCATATTTTTGGAGGTCTCAGTCAAGCGGGTGTGTATTTTACTTTGCCAAGATCATTTCAGTCAGACCGGGTTTACGACGTTGTTGACCTTGACCTCAACTACTACCATTCAGTGTGGAGTAAGACGGTAAAGCCCCTTTGGGCTATCTGGTTTGTGAGCTCTCATATCTCATCGTCAGAAGGGCTATACCACCAATCTAGACCGATTAGTTGGATATTTTGGAGATGATGTATACATTCTCCAAGTCCAAGGGTGTGTTATCCTCCCGTCAGACAGAAAAGACTCAAAGCAAATAATCGAGAAAATACGAGGCATGGACTCTGATGATTGATGTGACTTTATTGTGACATCGGCATCTTTCATTCGGGCCATGACAGCGCAACGCTGCTCAGGTCAGAGTCCCGGGGCCTGTTCGGGGTAATCACTTGCCTGCCAGCTCACTTCCCAATCTGGTGTTGGCGACAATACCATATTCACCAGGACTGTTTTCATTCATGCACACACAGCAGGGAACCCATCCTCCTCGATAATGAAACCTTGACGCCGATTAAACAGGGCTCGTAGCCATGAAAAGCTCGGACAGAAACAAGTATTGACAGTGACATGATACACAAAGCCCTTGCTGTCTGCCATGTGTATATGTGGCCTGGTATGCGCAGCCACTCCAAATCTGGGCACATAACCAGGCGTTACGCCAAGCCAAGAACCATGGGCTTCTTAGAATCCGGGCGGCAAGCTAAGCCATGGGGCTCTCTTCGTGGTGATAAGAATAAAGGCGCCATGGGTGGTACTAACATCTGTCTTGAGGTCAGCGAATTTTGCATCCATCCGCGTTTATGAATAAGTGAACAATGCCAGTGCCAGTACTTCGATACTTCCTACACACGCGCTGGCTCTTGCACAGCGTACATGTGCTTATGTTACGTTGTCGCCAATGTGTTGAGGGCTTCCGCCGGCGTCCAACATCGGGCCGTGTAAAGAGGGCTACGTGGCCCAGATTCGGTGGTCTATACACGGAGCCCTGGGACTGCCAATTCCCATGGGCCACTTCCATGATTTGCGATACAGAACAGCTCTGTATCCAAGCCAGGCAGTATCTTTGTATCTCAGAACAGGGCGAGACGACCAGTTCTGCTTTTTGTTTTGTTTGGATTTTCCCTGTTGATACTGCGCTGCCTCTCAATTCCCAGGGCCCAGCACACTTTCTCTCGTTCTCTCTTCTCCTCTCTCGGGTCAAATCTTCCTTTGTACAGATCTTCGTGGGAAAAGGAAACAAGCCTGCCCTTATTCCCTGTTGATTTTGTTTATGCTGTCAACTTGGCGAGGTTTTGTTGATATGAGAAAAGACAAGGGCATTGTTCCCCCTTCCCATCACGAGACAAGATTGACGAGGGCCCCGGTTCAGCATCAAACGCTTTGAAGCTGTATCCATCAATTCCCGGCATATTAATACAAAGATTTGTTGATGGAGACAAGCTTTCGATGTCGTTATGTTGGGTTGGCAAACCCCTTGCAAAACGCGCGTTGGGCAACAGAAATACGGCGTTTCTGCAAGCTTTAGGGTTTGGTAAAAAGGAATCGTGATTACTACTCAACACGCTTTGAGTAAAACACCTGTGTCAGTAGTAAGAAACCAACAAGGCTGAGTGGCATTCAGCTCATCATATTAGCCTGCTGACTGTTGTTAGTATGCGTATAGATTGCCAGGTGTTTAACCTTAGTTATAGTTACTTCTGTCGTTACTTGTGTGGTAACTAGTTATATGTGCAGACAACAAGTGCGAGCCTGAACAAAACACAAACTTACAAGAACTGCTCAGTGTCTAGGTACTTGTTTTTCTTTCAGTCACCCAGAGTTTCTCAGCCCTAAGACGAGGGCTCTTTGTCGTGCAGGACGAAAAAAAAAATTAAAGAAAAAGGGATGCTCGATTGCGAGCGAGAAAAGAAGTGGGAATCGGGAAAGAAAACAACCCAATTTGTTGTTTACTGGGAGTCGTATAGTTATAGTTGCTTGGAAGTAAAATGATCATCTGCAGATGGTAAGCAGGGGAAGGTGAAGAAGGAATGGAATACATAGAAGAAGAAACGAGAAAAAAAGAAAAATGTGCTGAAAGGGAAACACGGAAATGTGAAAACCTGGTGGTATGTAAAAAGACCGCAAAATGAAGCTTCTTTGGGGGGCATCTCCATGAACAGGCTGCATGAGATGAGTGAAAGAAAAGAAAAAACAATCTCTTTTGGCGTATCTCTGAGATGGGCCATTCTGTGGCAGTCGAGAGCTGACTGAGAAAAGAGCAACTCTTATGCCTCCTCCCTGCATCCACAGACAATCACCAGGGACTACCTGATCTTTGTTCTGGTGCTTTTTGTGGAGTGTAGGAGCAGGCTGCCTCCGACGAAATGGGCGGTCTGGTCTAGTCACCAACAAATGTGTGCATACAATGACACCAATATGCTTCGCCGGCCGGACCTTTGAGGTTGCGGTTGGCTATAGGTAACACACACTGACTATCATGACCACATGTCGTCCGTGGCAGCCCGATACACGACAGCCACCTACAACGCGTGCCCGGTCACACCAGCACGGCATATTCGTCTTAAGTCCTGTCAAAAATAAAGCCATTCGCCTCCTGAGCGGCAGCCAGACGTTTCATCTGCACCAGGAACGTGAGAGGAGAACTTGGCTGGCGTTGCTAGCGCCGCCCAAAAATACATGCTACAAAGATGTTGGGTTTGAACTTAGTTTAAACTCGTGGGATGAGGGACTTGCTTGGGCGACGACGCAGGCTAGGAACACATTGTACAACAAGGAGAGACGGAGACGGGGCTGCTAAATTAAGATTGCCTACGATAGGTCAAGGGGGAGTTGCTCGCGGTGTTACGGATATGATGAGCAAGACAGGGAGGGACATGTCTGCTGGTATGTCCTGCCCTGCCCACAAGTGCAATTTTGCTGTGTAGCCAAAGAAGTTTCTCAGGATTGATGTGCACATCGTACCCAGTAGAACACCGGCTACAAGGTCTGCCGGGCGGCTGGGTCAAGGTGATGGCGAAATAACCCGGCCCCAGTGCTTCTCGCTGGCATCCCAGCCCTCTATGTGCACATGTAACTAACTGTACACAGGTGCAAGTAGACCAACAGGCCAGCCGTACAAGAGACGACAGTCAATCAGGCACGAGTGCATGTCGAACTGCCCATCGACACGTCAGTAATGCTGTTCCTGTGCTCGCTGGCGTGTCTTTCAGCAATCAGAGACACAGCATGAAAAAAGAAACGCCGGTTCGGCAAAAACGCCGCGGTCCTGCCAAGGGCACATACGTGAACAGGCTTGTCATTCATATCTGCTTCACACCCCTTGAACCACCCAAGAAACGCAACAGTACAGATGAGTCTATCTTGTATACACGAGGAGACCTAGTACGGCTCCTGGAACCTCCTGTTTAGGCATATGAAGCTTCGATTGTTTTGGGGGCTTCGTGATCACGAAGATCCTAGAGCGGCTGATTACTACCCCAAAACCCGTCGTACATACTTCAAGACGTCCCGCATTCATCGTGTGTGGTCTCGTCGTCCTTTTCTCTATAGAATCACCCTTTACCCAGCAGCTTATGCGCTTTCTCATGGTATGAAATAATACATGCATATGTGTGCATACTATTAGGAGTAGTTGGTACAACATACATACATGTGAAGAGATGACCCAATGCGACCCTACATCGTAAAGCCTATCCCTACACCTGTGTATGTGCTTGTTCGAGAGCCGTAACTCCTTTGTCACACCCACGACAGGTCTAGCTTTAGGGCTGGCAAAGGGATGTACCTAGCGAAGACCAAGCTACAGCCAGTCACAAAAGGATGGAGCAAAGATAGCCTACCACACTCTGCATGTGTATTTACAGCTTCTACTACGAACCACTACTAGTTACTACTGCTAGCCTTGTAGGGCAGTCGGGCTTTAGCACCACATATCCGCCTATATAATCAAATAAAACGAAGAACCCGGGGGGATAAATGTCTATGTCTCAGCGCCAAGGCAGAACATAGTTATAAGCGAGAACAAGAGGCAAATGTGAAGGGGGCCGTGAAAGACTGTAGAGGTGAATATCGGTCACGAGATCATGAGAATCGCTTAGTGGTTGCCAGACAAGTCCGGGAAACCTGGTCTTCTTTGTCCCTCTGGGTCTGTATAGTTTCAAATGAGGAATGTCACTTTTCCCCAGGCCATCTACCGGGCTACACTGACAAGTAAGTACATATATACTCAGTCTCAAAACTGGATAGACGTCTCCTGATCACCCTCCAGGTTCCTTGCTGCCACCTCCGGCTTCTGGAGTTTGAGAGAGACCTAAAAACAGGGCATGTAACGCGCCACTTGCTCGCCAGGCGGCAATGTGAAGAGTTAGTGGTTGCAAGGGTTTAATGCTGGATTTGGACAAGGCCAGCCTGACATTGACACACATGGCTTCTTAGTTCTCTCCCACTGGCGGCTTTCAACGACTCTCCACACCGCTTCGTTGACAAGAGGAGGGAATCGTCTTTTTTCCTTTTTTTTTATGTTGCTATTCAGGCCAGCCCATGGGACAACAATGGTACCAAGCCCATGAAAGAGTAGCATCCAGGTAGGAATGTTGTGCTGTTTTTGTTTTTCCTTTTGTCCTGTTGTCTCTATTCAGCGCCCAACTCAACGGTTCACATGCGGGTTTCATGTCTATCTGCATGATTTGCATCATGTCTTTACCCAATCTGCAGCAAGCTCGTTGGGCAATGGCTTTGAAGGCCGTCTTTTGGCTCGCTATACTTGTATGAAAAATCTCCGGCGCTGGCATTCAAATATCGTGAGCCGGCCCAAGCTACAGCCCGACGGGTCGACGGCTCAACAAAGCTACCGCCGAGCCTGTCCCAAAAACAACCTACTCTTAGTACAGGCGCAAGTTTATTTCCTCGTGTTCATTTGTTGTGCCGTGGAGGAACAAAGAGAGCCCAAGAGCGCCGTCTTTGAATGTCTTCTTTTGCGTGCTCGGACCAGCCCAAGATCAAGCAACATCTCCCTGGACCAAACTAAGAGACAAACGAGGTCGAGAGTGACTGCAAGTTCCCCCATACTCCAGACCGAAAGGGGTCAAAGGACACTTAGTTTTCCTTGCCAGGACCCGAGCGGCATTCTCTCTCGCAGCCCAATAGCAAGCTCTCCCCTACCTCTGTTACATGCTATTTATCCAATGTTGCCTGAGACGATCTCCATTGCGTGCAATAGAGCAGAGTCGGTCAGGAAAAAAACCCGTCCCGTCTTTATTTTTGCTGACAGGGAACTTCCCGGTTGGCTCTGGTGATAGAGGGCGCGGTGAAGCATGTGGGATCTTGCCTCCATCATCTAGTGGGTTATTGTGCTAAGGCAAAAAGGGAGATTTTGGGTCTTTGAGAAAAGAAAAAACCGAGACAACTTGCTTGGACACAAGAGAAAATCTCCTCCGGCGCAAGAGAGCAAAAGGCAGAGCCCGGACGGAGTAGAAGGAGGAGCTTGATGCTAATCCCATAACGCTGGTATTCTTTTTGTCCAGGTCCTCCAAACGCAGCGTTTTACGAGGAACAGCCGGGTTGCCTATGCCAGTAGCACGCATCTGTGGACAATGCAAAAAAAGAAAAACGAGGCCGCCTAGGTAAAAAAAAGGATCGTCTCTGGGTCTGATGCACCATATCGGAAGATTTCTTCTATTGCCTTCGAGAAGATTACGATACAAGATTGCTTAGGGTCTATATAGCTCTTACAAAACCCAGGGTTATGTTGTACCACGTTGTGATCGTTGTCTGCAACCCAAATACAGACCCAGGACTACCAACATGATGCTACGTTTTTATGTTGCCGTCTTTTCAGCTTGGTTCTTCTCAAAGGGAGCCGCCTCTTCATTTTCGTTACCGTCTACAGCCGCTCAAAAAGGGGAATGTAGTACATGCAGTTTTACTCACATTTCGTTTTTTTTCTCTTCTTTCCCTCGAAGAGAGTTAGATCATGGAAAAAGTACCAGTCTCCATGTACGAGAAGGGAGGGGTCATAACAGTACTGGTGTTTTTAGGAAAATACCACCAATGTTGTTCTCTTTTGTTTGCTGCTGGCTGATCGAGGGGTTCTGTTGTTGGAAGCCCCATCCCTGTCAGGACTACCAAGGGACCAGAAAAATAGGGGTACTATGTGAAGTGCTAGGATACCGTGCGGTGCTCTGATCACGAGGTGAGGAGGGATATAGCTTGATAGAGCAATTTTTCCCCTCGACTCTCGTTTGTTGGTACTGCGGCTGGCTGAGACGACAACTTCCATGGCAGGGTTGGCTCCCGTTAAGTTAATTCCAGGCGGGAGCCTGAATAGACAAAGGTAAATTGAGGGTTAGTTACAGAAGGCCGCTAAGGTCAGAAATGCTCCTACTAGACACAAAGACAAAACACAGACGGCGACAGTGGAAAATGAAGGGAAAGTAAGAGACTTGTGCCAAGTACTAGCTCACTAGAGACTCATCGGCTCATCACAAGCCAATTGTGGGTGGCAATCACATGGGACAAGAAGAGAAAAAGAAATACAATAGAGCAAAACAAGGCGGTAGTTAGTCATAGGCAAGGACTTGACCGACGAGACGCTTGAGCCAGCATTTCTACCGACCAACACGGGCCAGGCCAGACCGGACCACGTAAGACAAGCCAGCACCAAAAAGGCTATAAGAAATATGGTGGAAGCACATAGTCACTGCCGCTTCAAAGACGCATGGCCACGGAAGCCAGCTCCGGAATATCCAGCCCCAAACTTTCATACCCAGGTACTGCCCAGGGTCTTTGCAAACATACGCCATCTTGGGCATATTGTAGTCGACAGATCATACCAATCTCACCGGTAGCTGCAGTTTTTTCTATACTTGTCGTCACATGCAGGGCTCAAATTGGCTGGAAATGCAGGGGCTGCTGTTGTGTCCCTTTGTGTTTGACCCAGATCAAGGGATGCGAGAACCAGATGGCATTCGCTCCTGTCCATTCTATTGGCTCACGCAGCGCTAAGCCATGAATACAAGGGGCGTTGTAGCTTCCATGGAAGCAGTTCCGGTCAAGGGGTCCCGTTGTGCTGGGTCGCTGGACAAGCCGGCTGGCGGACTGGCTGTATGCTATAGACCTGAGCTTGGTATCACGCAGAAGACAACATGTTGCTTTGATCTTTTGATTTCTTTTTCTTCTGCGACTGTGCAGGGCTCATCCGTCCCTTTTCTTTTTCGCCCAGTCGTCCAGAGAAAAAGAAAGCCAGCCTCTCAAGCTGGGCACGCCAACTGTCTCTGGAGCCTCTGGGCAAGCCCTGTCCATACACTTGTAATCCGTAGTATGGTGCATACATCCATACCCAATCATCCGTGCTTTCACACTAGCAAGTGATGGCCTCGCCGGAGCCTTTATGCTGTAACCAGAAAGAACCTTCTAACTCGGCCCAAGAAAGATAGAACAGAAAATAAGGAACAACATGAAACGCACATAATAGCAGCACACAGACAAGTATATAATTATCTTCTGCCCGAGGAAAACGCTGAAGGGCAAAACGCAGCAAGGGCCACAAAACGCGGGTCTGTCCTCTCTCGTCAATGGCTCGTCTATTTTTTTTTCTTTGTGGTGGTGTTGGTGGTGTCTTTGCCTGGGGATTTCTTTTTTGTTCGAGAAGAAAGATAGAGCACGCATGATGGCATTGTGGCTTCTGAAACCACAAAATACCGGGGCAACTAAGCCATCCTGGCTGCGTTTTGATCAACCGCTGACAGGACTTGTGGTCCGCTAAGGCCCGATGAAAGCGTCATGTTGGTGTGTGGATTATACCAGAACAGCGGCCTTTTTCTTACCAAGCGCTGATATAGCGAGAAAATGAGGGTCGCGATGGAGACGTGGACTGGCCGCTCTGGTCTGGACTTAAGCTCTTGTGGGCCCAGCCGGACGGACAGATGGGCCAGAAGTGATGTCAGATGTCAGGTGTACGGCAAAACATGGTGGGGAGAATTGCTGCAGCAGGACGC
This sequence comes from Berkeleyomyces rouxiae, assembly GCF_048999995.1. Taxonomy (NCBI): domain Eukaryota; kingdom Fungi; phylum Ascomycota; class Sordariomycetes; order Microascales; family Ceratocystidaceae; genus Berkeleyomyces; species Berkeleyomyces rouxiae. Next base: position 787,441 of record NW_027396497.1, on the reverse strand, counting down.
ATACATAGAGGCAAAGCGTGCTGGGGCCAGTTGGGCTGGTGGACAAAAGGCGCTCGGGGAGCAATGGCTTTGCTGCTATGGTGGTGCCAAGCATGCTGGGCTGCATGCTCTACCGGACGTTAAGGGAGACAAAGGCGTTAGGACGGTCTATTCTCCGGGAACACTGATAGTGTAGTGTGTATGCGTGCAATGGGCGGCGTCTAATAGAGACCCGAGTGTATACAGAAAAGATGACTTGAAACACCATGTAGTACATGCCTTGTTGAAGATACTTGCACCATGCCCATGGCATTCCACGTCAAAACAAAAGGGCAATGGCAAGAATGACGAGCCGCGGTCCCAGAAGGCACAAGACAGCCGACAAGAGGGAATCCCAGTTGGGTGTGATGTGATGTCCAGATATGTACATACATAGCCTCTCGGGGCAGGCGGGAAGCAAGACAAGAAGCACGTTCTTCTTGTCCAAGGAAGGAAAAAAAAAGAAACACAAGAAACACACTCTAACCACCAACATGGTCAAACTTAGCCATGTTGGCTCAGCCCTAACTGCTCTTGTTCTGCCCCCATTGTTTGACTAACGAGCCTGACAGTCAAACAACGGAGAGCAGACGCCAAAATAGAGTGTTGCCCGGCACAAGATGCCCTGTAGAAGACACATCACACTGCGAGTGAGTGGCAGTGAAAACGGCATCTGTTCCTTTGCAGCGTTTCACCTGGCTTCTCTGGTCGCTAGCTAGACTAGCCGTGCCACTCTGCCTCGGGGCAGCTTGTTCCCCTTGTTCTCTGTGTGTGTACCATGTGCAAGCAAGCAGCAGCATCTCATGCCAGTTTCCAGAATTACACCCAGCCTTAAGCTTGGCTCACCGATCTTTTGCCCTGGTTTCATTATTTGCCACCACGATGCTTTTCCGGGCTTCATTGGCTGGTCTTTTGGCTTCCCGGGCACTAGTGGCCGGACAATTGTGTTTTGGAGAACGTCCTTTTGTAGGTGTTTTCTCTCTTTGTTGTCCGCGCCCCTATGTTTTGTTTTCTTTTTTTGTTTACCGTGTGCCTGTACAGTCTGAATATCTCTCCCCCTATTCTCTCAAGACTTGAGCCCCCCTCCCAGGCAGCCAGACTGCTATGATCAGATATGGCCGCCTGCACAGGCTTGCGCCCCAACCCTAGTCCCCCCTTGTCTGCGATTTTCCTTTCTTGTTTTGATTCCTGCTTGCTTAGTTATTTACTACACATGTTTGTACCTGTTAAGCTTCTTGTTGTGCCCTGCTAAGCCCCGGCGCTGTCCATGAATTCTCCGCGGCCCCCGCAGGCGATGTGACTAGAGAGAGCCAATATCGACACTTAATCTGGAGAGTTGAGTTACAATAGAACGCCGGGCTTCCGGGGCGTTGAGTGCGAGTCGGCAGCTAAGTATAGATCATGTGTGAGTTCATCACTAACCCACTAACTAACCCTAGTGACACGCCATCGTCGAGATGTGTAACTAGTTGGTTACAAAGTCGTAGTTAGTTAAACACAACTGACTAATAGTTGGTTATTCATAGTATACACTGAAAATCCCCGCCCTCTAGTCCATACCTCCCATCCACCCAGCTGTCAAGATCAGAGCACAATGACAGTTAAATTTTCCGCTTGGTTTCCAGCTGGAGACTAGGAAGCAAAGCCTTCTTTTTTTTTTTTTTTTTTTTTTGCATGTCCTTATGCAGAATTATTTTCAACCACGGCTGGTTTCAAACAATGCTTCTACAGACAGATCAAGACAAGAATAAACCTGTCGCCTTGCTACGCCATGCGCTGTCCCGTTTCGAAATCTAGCCCTAAGAAAGATCCGAACAGGCGGTTTCGAGTGCAAAGAAGTGGGCCTCAAGAGTGAAAGTAGACCAAAGGTGGCTAAATAGGACGGACCTCGCCCATCTGGACCGATATCTGCACACCATAGAACAATAGGAACTGGGTTGATCGGGAGCAGCGAAGCTGCACTAGTCCGACAGAAAGCTGCCCAGTCATGCAAGAAAACAGAAAACACCAAAAAAAAAAGAAACAGTTCACATAGGAACAGTCTTTGCCAGAAGAACCGGCATAGTGAGGTTAACACCAGCTCACAATGTATACCCGGTGGCACATATGCACTTGGTGCTGGGGCAGTTTGAGGCCTTTTTGTATCGACAGACTCACGTCTTGTAGCAGGAACGGACGGATTGTTGCCCACTCCGCAGTCAAGTGTAGTTGGGCGAGTTACCGGAGAGAGAAAAAAAGGCAGACGTGAAGAACTCAGCCCCGGGTAAGGTAGGTATTCGGGAGGTGGCCACAGCCCCCTTAGCGAAGTGCGGTGTAGTATGTGTCAAGTTTCGCGATTGTATTGGCCGTCAAGCGGTGAGTGTGTACAGATGCACACTTGCGCGATAGAGTATAAATGTATAACTAATTATACATACATACATACACGATTGGCCATGTGGCGTAGACCCCAGGTTGATGGCTGCCGGCCCGTCCCAAGGCAGCAAAGTATGGCGAGAAATGTATTTGAATGGTCCGAATTGTCAAATAACTAGCCGTCGGTCGATTTGCTACTCGTCTGGCATGTCACAAAAAAAAGGTCAGAATAGGGGTGAGATTTGATATTACGACTTGGGACAATAAACGCATGGTTGTACACGGTTTGATAGGAGCGACTCGAGCAAACGCCAGCTGGAGAAGGGCCTTGGAGCATGGGATTTCTTTTTGGCCGGGACAACAACAAGAAGCGCAGTTTGACCCTCACTTGTACCGTACCGCACCTCGAGAAGTCCAAAACGGCGGTTTGTCTTAAACGCCGTTACGGTCCAACTACCAGAGCACCTAGGCCACAACCCTGCCGTCTCAGGGAGAGAATACGCCTCTGCCGTGGCCCACACCCCTCCCCTTGCTCTCTGGGCTTTTCTTTAATTGTCCCTTTTTTTTATTTTCTTTATTTTTTCTTTCTTCTGGCCTTGACAAGCTGTCTGTAAAAGCGGCTGTATTTTATCTCTCGCCGGCCATTTGTATATATGATGCGACGATCTACCTCTCCATTCAATCCGGCACTGCTTCCTCGTTCTTCATCAACTAACTCTCTCATCTTTTGTTACTGCTTCAAACTACTACAAGCACAAGTCTACTCTCTTCTTCTCTCTGATACTTGTCAACTCTCTCGTCTTCCACATCTTCGCCTAAGCTCACGCTCGCACACAAATACGCCTTGTCCTCCCATCATCTTGCTGTGCAATACTACTTACTCACTTCCTGTTCACTGGCTCATCTTTCTTCCGTGACTGGTCTGCCCTTTTCTTCTCTCACACCACTTATTTTTCCTTATCAAGCCCTCTTTGAGACGTCCTTGATATCCAAGATACATATAAGACTGCATCGTCTCTCCTCCCACGGAACAGAAAAAAAGCCTCTTCTCTCCGTCTCTTCACCAGAGCTTCTCTTGAACACACCATCCTCACACACCCAGCACACCTCAAATATGCCCTCATCGTGCACTTCTTCTGCTTCCATCTACACCAACATGAACACCGGACCCGTTAGCGCCACCGTCGAGACCATTCGCTGCTTGCGATGCGCCGCCACTGCTGAGATCACCACTACCGATGATCTCACAGCCACCACTGGCATGGTGCGTGTAGGACATGGCATCTACTACTGCCGCCACTGCGCCCAGGCCGTGGGGTACGGCCACATGAACTAAACAACCACCGCGCTGTCAACAACAGAACTAAAAGTATCTGGCCGACTGCACGCCCAGGACAAGCAGGCAAACAGTCCTCTGTTTCCTTTGTTCCACTTCCACCCACAGAGGTGGCCTGCCGGCTTCCTTGCTCTGCATCTGTGCATTCAGGTGGCTGGCCCACTACACGCCTAAAGACCAGAGAATCTCGTCCAATACTACTTTTGACGACTTTTTTATTTTCTCTCTTTTTTCTTCTTTCTTCCGCCTGGCTTGCCTCAGGCTTTCTCTTTCTCGGCCACTTTTTGTGGTTAGACCAGGCCTCGGACCTTCTATTCCCTTCTCTTCCTTGACCACCCTTTGCCCGATCTACTACACCTGTTTAATCCACCATTGTCACGAATCTCCTTTCCGCATTTCAGCATGTCATAGCATCTCGTCCCGTTACTTTTTTACTACTGTTTTTTGGTTTAGCTTGCTCATACCCCATCCTGTCACGTCTCTTTTGTCTTGTCTTTGTCATGTTTTTTTTTATTAGATCACGAGGGCAGCTTCGCACATTTCACCACCTGCATTTGTTTTTTTTTGCATCCGATTTTCTTCTATTCCAGACAGATTGAAGAAGAAAAAGGCTCCTTTGGACATCAAAATGCTGGTCATTCGTTCCCAGGCCCAGCAGTCTTGTACACTCTTTTTCTATCGTTTTCTTTTTTCTTGTGCCATTTACAGCTATAGCTCATTTTTGGCTTGTTTACGGGTTGGTTCGGATACTCCTCAGAGGAGAACTATGGCAGGGAATTTGGATGGACAAATTTCTTTTGAGATATCTAGGCAATGTTTTACATATAGATTTATGATATGATATCAGCCAGCAGTTTTGCTTGGACTCTATTTACTTCTTCTCTCCTGTACCGTGACTTGTGTGACTGCTTGGAGTGCTTTAAATGAGTTACACCATTCTGAATGTGTATTTTTGAAATTGGCTGCCCACGACGCTTCGGCCAGACTTTCCGTTAACTAGACTGTCTTTTTAGAGGCAGAGGCATCTAAAGCCTGCGATGACTGTCAAATGTCTTCGTCAGCAGTTTCATCTTCAGATTAGTTACTACTTGTAGTATATAGCATGTTGGATTGCGTGTCCTCGTTTCTCTTCTGTATTTGCGCCAAAAGACCAGCTTCTCCCCCGGATAGCCGGACAGGAGATCTGCATGCCAAAATAGGTTGTTCAAACTCCGAGTTCGACGGGGAATACTTTAGTTTGCTTTGGAATTTGGCTCACGGTTTAAAGGTGGCCTCCCTAGCCCCCGTTCGGGACTCACAGGACTCCCGGAGACTAGAAAGAAACCGCCTGGTTTAATACTTGGTTAGTTTCAGGAGGGGGGAGACCCAGAAGTATGCAGACACTCTAGTATGTGTGCATGGTTGCTGACTATTGGCCCTAGAACTCCTATAGGGGGGCTCTGAAGAGACTCATATCAACAACACCAACAACATAATCTTGACTCATATTTCAGTGTAGCCTTGAGAAGAACAAGGAGACGCCGGCCATGCATAGGCAGGACTCGCCTCACAAACGCCAGCAAAAAGAATATCGTCACATTTGCAGACAGCATGTAAAAGATTCAGCAGCCCCAGTAGTAGGGCAACCATACCGGTAGTTCTGCGATGGGGTCGTTATTTGTACGTATATTTTAACGCCTTGGAGATGGAGAACGTGTACGTAGTTTTGGTCTTCAGGAACCGCTGTCACACTTCATCTTGACAGGAGAGCTCCAAAATTCTACAGAGCAGATAGAAAGGCCTCCCCAACCATTGAAAGTTCCCGTGCCAAGTCAAGACCTCACACAACTAATAATGTGTGTGACCTTGGAAAATAGGGCGAACAGTTAATTGAGAGGATCGTCAGGCAGCACCCTTAGACCCCGAAGTCATAAAAAAGGACGTTCTGTTTCCGATTCCTCCCCGAGAAACCGCCTCTATCTCTCTACTATCCGACAGGCAGACGGGTCTTCCCATTTTTCTCCGTAGCTTGAGCAATTTCTTTGCCGGGATATCCCTTGAGGCCCGGCTGACTGTATCAAAAGTGTATGAAGCTTGTGTACCGCAATGTACTTTAATATCATGGTGTTCGAGTCTTGGAAAACATGTGCTGCGAGATTTAGCATGAGCCTTGATGCTTGATACTGGCGGCGAGACTGCGATGAAGTGACTTGGCAGGCCTTTATTTCCACGCTGAATCAGCTAGTGGGCGAAGACTAGGAAGAGGGGTCTCTGCCAGTGAAACAGCACAGTTGTCTAGTGACATGAATATGGGGTTGAATTAAGATGGCGGTTTGCCTGTTCTTGCGCTTCATCTTCCTAAACGGCGGCCCGCAATTGAATTCACTTGTCCAAGTCCTTGACAAATCAAGCCGTTCTCCTTTTTAGGCTATCCTCTGGCGTCCCTTGACTACCCCGACTAGAGGCAGGATTACAGTTTGTGGGTGGGCGGGTGAGTGGGAAGAAGAAAGACAACAGCGGGGACATGCGCTTGTCTGAGTGTCTTGGTCGGGTCCCTTGGTGGCAATTTGTTCTGTGCTAGTTATTGTCTAACAGAGAAAGAGAGGGGAGCATAGCAAGGAAAAATGGACACAGTACTACTGCTGGTTTAACTGTATGAGGGCCTAGAACAAGGGCCATCTGGCGTCCAACAGACACAAAAGAGTACCGACACACCAGAGACAATGGCCTGAGCTTCCTCGTCTATTGGTGACTCGAGTGTTTCCACCCACCCTTTTCACACTTCCACCGGCAATGACGCAAGTATGTATATTAGACGCACGAGCATGCGCGTAAGAAAATCAAAGCTCGGAGCAAGAAATAAAAAAGACACAGACCAACTGTGTGGACTTTCGGCCAGCTCGCTCCTATGAGGCCTGACGTCATATCCAGAGTTGCTGAAGAAAATGCAACATCAAAAGGGTCAAGCTTCTGTGGAGAAGACCAAGAAAATTCAACGTAGTGACGCCTGCATTCACCTTGCCTGTTCACAAGTCCACAGACCCATGAAAACCATGTAGAAACCCATGTGGCCTACTCACAACGTGACTGAGTGCTTGCCGAGAAAAGGAACAGAAAGATGAAGGGGAAAGCCTTTCTTTGTCTCTGGGCTGTCTCGCATGTGTCAGCTATGATAAGATTTGACAAGGTGTATAGGTAATCAGCCAGGACGCGGTCCACGTGATACACTTGTACGCAACTATAGCTAGAGAGTGTTAGGACTAACCAACTAGTACTAGCTGTGGAGAACAAACCACACAATGGGTCACTAGCAGAGAGTTCCGTCTTCTACCGCCTTTCTAGCCCACTTCTCTGGCGTCTTTTGCCTCTATACACATTAGTCCCTACTGCTGAGGAGGCTTTTGTCTTGATACACACACCTACGACGTAGAAGAGGGGTCGGCCCGAAAATGCCAGCCGAACGTCAGTGTAAAGGGCAGTGGCGCTAGGTGAGGGGAACTCTCATGAGTGAAATCCCATTAGTACATATATTGCTCCAAAACAGAGACAGGTAGTCGTCGGGATACCAGACGACAGGGCCTTTTCTGTATTCGCTCTTCCTGGCACATTTATCTTGTCTCTTTGAAAATGTCTCTTTACAGGCCTGCCATGTGTTTGTGGTCATACTTTACGCCATGACCTTTGTGTCCATTCAACGTCTTTCCAGGGATGGCTACATGCATGTATGTTCTTTAGCCCCCTCTTTCTAACGGTGTCGGGTCGGGGGGTCTTTATTGATAAGGCAAAGGTACCATCATGAGTGGTATTCTGGGCGCTGAAAACGATACGGGCCAGCGCAGGAAAATAAACTAAACGACGAGAAGAATACAAATATGACCAAGTTTGTGCAGACAGGTAATACACAAGCACATAAATGTGCACGCTCGCTAAGCTCTAGCTTTCAGCGAGATAGCCGTCCGCCGGGTCGATGTGTACATATGTGTGTATGTATGTAAGCCCTATGAATCTTGTATTCGTAGCAACTTTTCTCTAGAACAAGACCAGGGCTGTGGCCACTTCATCCTATCTATATCATACGGGCTCGGGAAGCACTTGCTCACGCGGGCCACAATCGGAAGCTGGATCAGATATCTATCAAGCATCACTCGTACAAGCAGGCCAAAAAGCGCAGCTGCTCAGAGGCACGCGACGATGACCATATCTCGTACGAGAAGACTGGGAATGTCTTTCGGAAGGCCGAGGAAAGTCCTGCTGAGCCTAGGTCTCTAAGCAGGTTACATCGTTGCCAGCAGCCTGGCAGCTATAATGAGAGTGGAATGTGCCTGTAGAGCAAGCTAATGTTGATTTTATCAGGCCTTTCTGGGTCTCTCTCTCTCTAGATCTGACCGTTTTACCTGCATCATGCAAGTCATGTAGTCAGCTGGGCTTTTCTTACAGAACAACCCATCACATGAGTCCTTTGAGAAAAAAAAACAACAACAACAAGCCAATAGTACCTATGTAATCTGTTCAGGACGATGGAACAATGGAGTTGCAACGGATCTAACAAGGAACACCCCAGCTGTAATTATGAGATTGTATGTACCATTGGCTACTTTCAAGCCTGGTTCTCGAACCGTGGTAGTTGATGAAATTGAGTCAAGAGGAAGCTGACTGGCAACAAGAGCGGTCTGGAAACTATCGTGACCATTATACGTATGCATGTACATCCATTTTCACCGTCCGGTCTTGGGGCCCAGAACATCTAACTGATCAAAAAATGACATTGAAAGAGGGTGCCTGCAACATAGCGTTCTATATTGCTGCATGTACCTGCACAGCTTTTGGTCTTCTCAAGGACACAGTGAGGCTATCCTCCATGAAGCTCCAAATAGTGCCCGTTCTACATCCCTGTTCAGACGAGCCCCCTATGCCAATAGACCTAGGGTTAGACATAAACCATGCAACTGTGTTGGAGTCCTTGTACCTTGTATAGATATAGGGCTGGCCCGGGACTTGGGCTCGGAAATTGGAACCTCAGGAGAAGCACTTGGATACTGAGCAAGTCGCGCTAATAACACATGACTATCAATAGACTCAAGGAGCCACTTTCTTGACCTAGAATTTCCCAACAGCTCGCCATTCAATCTTGGCTATTCAAGAGAAAGCGAATGGGGCGACGAGAAGACAGGAGAAGACAGGAGAAGAAAGGGGGAGCAAGGAGACTTTGGAGTACGAGCACGAGCAAAGAGACACGGAATCTAACAATCTAACAGCCCTCAACTTCTACATGAGGAAATTGTCAGTAACTTTGACAGGGAACAAGCTTTTGTGATCTCATCCATGCAATGTCACATAACTAAAAAATTCGAGAGGCAAGAAAATGATCACTAGCCCAGATAAGACGGCAAAAGTCTAATCTATCGGTACTTTGTAGGCTTCTCTTCTGTTTTGCGGCGGACAACAGACAAGAATAGAGTCGTGAGAAAAGCCTCATGTGAAGAGCCATGTGGAGGAGGACAAGCTCGGACCACCTTGGCAGTGCTAGTAGCTCGAGGACAGCGAGGTCTCCCCGCACTGGGATAAGGCTGAGAGACAGCACGACAAGAGAAGAGAATACGTGCCTGACTATAGCACCAACAGTAATAGTAACCCAATGGTTGCTACTCTATACTAGCTGTAAGGACAACTGTACTACAGAAATACTTATGACCAGGCAAAGTATGGTAGAGTAACCAACTATGTAAAGCACACGAATCGTCCCCTAAACGCACTCCCTTAACTGGGCTCTCAGGATGAAGTCCATGAACACATTATTTTGACGGCGTTGTACCCTGTCGATCCTACGATATGTTACTGTATCCTTCTTGCCCTTGGCCCCCCTCCTTGCAAACTCTGCGGATTGGTGGCAACGGTCAGGCTGTATACATGTGCAACTGGGCATAAACGCCACCGCCTGAATGGGAAGAGCGTTTGGAAGAAAGATGTGTATGTACATACGTAGCTACAGACACAGAGGAATCAAGACTGGGTCTGCACTTGCCCTCCCTTACGATATTGTAGAAACCGAGGAACTTTCTGCCGACCCGTCTTCTGGGCCTCCTTCACACGGCAACGTGTAGCACTCGGAGTATCTTCCACGGCCGTTTCTACATTCCATGATTATGTTAGCAGTCTCATAAGACGTCATCTGTATAGCCTTCCACTTGGTCTTGTACGCAGTGAGCACTAGCATGATCTGGATGGAGCCTTGGTACAAAGTAAATTCTAGACGAAGTCCTGGGACCAAAAGTCTACTCGTAAATAGTGTTTATACCTCGACACGAGTAATACTACCCTACTATCATGTCATCTAGCATCACTACCTCCTAGACTTTGCCTCTTATCACAAGTATTGCACGCTCTCGGGCGGTCTAAAGTTGTGATTCCCCATTCGCCATCCATGATGATGTATTAGAGCTTTCATGTGACGTAAGGAGCATCCGGTGCAGCACATAGCTGACAAACGAAATTATGGACGTAGTATATACAACAAGGACGATCTTAAGTGGTCTGTGAAGGTCGGCTCAACCAGAGACACTACGCGGGATGGCGCGTACAAGCACCAAGAACCTGGTCGCATACACAACCAAACAATGCCTTCATACCCATAATTTATTTGGCTGTTTGGAGCTTTGAGTTTCTTGGTGGTGCACATATGACATTTTACAGCTGTTACAAAAAGGTATACTCTCGCGTATTCCTCCCGTATGCCCTGATGACTGGCTTTGGTAATGTTAACAGTGGCTGGCTCTGTTACTTGGTTACCATCTTAGGCACTGAAATATCTATCAGAATAAGAAGTCATACACGGCAAAGGCAAGGGTGCACCCCAAAATTAAGCACCAGCCACAAAATTCAGATGAGGCTGGAGAGGGCAGCAAAAGGGATGTCGTACAAGGCGCAGAGTTGGAGGTATTGCATGGCAATTTTGTGGCTGGAACTTGTCGCGCCATGAGAAAGCAACTGGATATAGCTTATTGCGCAGCTACAGGGTAGAAAGGACATGTATTACTTGCCACTTGCTGTCGACGCCTTGATTCTATCAGGCTATCTCGTGCCTTGATAACATGCACGGATGGCTCTACATATCATAAAAAGCACCTAGGGCATGCAAAAGCCCCCCAGCCCTGTAGTTGTCCAATGAGCGAACGCATTAGATCTACTGAAATAAAGAAGCGCTTCTCTAATGAAAGCATCGGGAAGACTTTCGATCCCAAGGAAGCAAAAGGTGGGTACTGACTTAGCTTGTTGACCTTCCCGTCTCGTTGCTCCGGCCTCTCGGCGTGGGATTTGAGAGCAAGTCTAGGCCTCGGGACGAGACAAAGCCCTGCTGCTGCTTTGAAGAGGTGAGTAAATCTTGGTGTCATTTCTGCCGCGCCATCTGCGGGGGAGTCTGTTGTGTGATGGTGCCACAGGACTACCACTGGCCCATTCCGAGTCTCCCTATACGTTGCTTTTCTTCTTCTGTGAACCTTGACCAGTATATTTCATCGGTACAGACAAGGGCAGACTGGCTCGCGGCTTTGGTCGGCAATGATACAGATCACCGTATTTGGCCAAATACGAGCAGCTTGTACTTGCAAGGTCAGCGAGTGTATTGATTCACTGTAGATGGTTATGCCATGTCAGCTGAGAGTAGTAACAAAAGTTCGCTACAACCGCGAATCTTCCCAGTCCATCCTTCATCCTCTCGCGTACCTTTTCTATCTATTTGTTCATATGCGGCACGAGTTGCCTGGAATCTTTCTGCTCTGGCCCATGTCTAGATCTCCCACACATATTCATGGCCCTATTTAGATGATTGGCTATTTGACTGTATGCCTATGTGGGTTCGTCATCCGATAGTATCTCATCATGACGACAAACTTGGCAAAAAAAAGCATAGTGCCTCTCTTTAGCATCTGAATGCTTGTTTTACCTGGCAGCTGTTTGTGTAAACAACCCGGATGAGGCTGTCTTTGACCCCCTTGAACAGATTTCGGGCGTTTTCTAACATCCCCTGGAAGTTGATAAATGCATACCACTACCTAACCCCCCTCCTACCTGTGCCTTGGTTTTACAAAATTTCATATGAGAACGCCATTTCCAAAACGTATGATAAGTAATCAACTACGTAGCTGGTGTAGTGGGATACATCAACTGTATCTGTTAGCTCCTTTTTGTTTTCGCTACGTCTGCGTTTCAGTGTTACCATATGGGCCACGAGTTGATACCACCTCCCCTGAACTAAGTCTACATTTGGGTGTTCCACTTGAGAAAAGTAGATTCTTTCTCGCTCAACGTACAAGTACTGGTAGCTTAGTTTCCGAGATACAATTATGTTGCAAGGAGCTGTCGCCAGGCTACTTGCAGGGCCGATATGTAAGAGGAGAGAGGCACTTTTCAATACGGCCTCCTAGCCGACTATCAGTTTCACATCGAGTATTACGTTATTGAAACTGAGGAGCATATGTACGAAGATTTCCTTCTAATTCGCCAACATCAGCCCAGCTATGGCATGAAAAGGGATTGTGTAACCTGAAAAACATATGATACCAGTGCAAGAGAAAACTTCGTTGAATTACAAATCTTTTTGCAATAGAAAATGCTCAGGAGAAAATGCCCAGGTATAGTAAAAAATGAAAAGTCTCTTGATTGCGTCACTGTTGATCTAATGACTCAGCGTCACCTCCAGCAACATGTACTATACACATGTGACATTTTGACTGTCCTGGTCATTAGTCACTGTTTAGATGTGAGATTATTATTTTTCATCATCAACGATTTTTGACAGGGTGTGTGTAGAAGGCATATATACTCTACATTATTTCGCAGAGCCTTGCTCCTATTGGTCATGTTCCAAGGCATTTAGTTAACATGTGGTAGGTGCGTGCCGTGGCAAAAGGAAATACAAGACGGCAAAACGGAGGTTGCTGTGAGATTGGAGTGTTGGATTAGTAGCTTCACGAAGCCAGTTGCGCTTGACGACAGAGGTACCGAGAGAACGCGGTAGTCACGAGACCACGGAGGTCATCGCATTCATTATAATATCCTAGAGCGCACTACATCTTACAAACAACAAATACGGCACGGAACAGATGAATATGCAGACAAGTACACACATGAGGTCATGATGTCTCCAGGCTTTATCCCTGTAACGCTACTTCTTCTTTGTTCTAGGAGAATGCGCTTGTCAAAGCTTTGGGCAGAAAGCTCGATGCACGGGTGTGAGTTGAGGCCAAGGTGCAAAGGTTGATTTCTCCTGGAATCAGCTCGTGTAACCAGAAATTGCGGTTAGTCTATGTAGGTACTATGTGTATAACTAACTATCTAATGGGACAGTAGAACATGATGCAGTACACTAACTACTTCAAGAACATATTCATCTCGTGTTTTATGCTCTGAGAACCGTATGCATTCCTCATTTGGCCCATCGTTGATATCGCCTAGAGGTGTGGCTCCACAATTTCTAGCAATTCTATAATCGACTTCCTAGGTAAGTCTTCTAGAAGGACATGCCAGATTCCAGTGCACCACAATGCTAGTAGTTGTCTCTTGGGAGATCTAATTATGGATAACAACAAGCGGCACATGTAGCACCGTGGAAGAAACTGAAAGAATGCCACCAGAAGGCCTCTTTCCGATGAACATGTTATGATACTTAAGGGGGGTGGTGCTCAGGGTTTCCCCTGGCATATTCCCCCTATAGTACAGGGCAGTGTATTTACTGGGATATACTTATGTACCAGGAAAGGTCATGAGGGCGGATTCTTGCATAGATTCGCAATGACCAAGCTGAACTTGGATGAAGAATCCAGGATAGCTACGCATCCGAATCGTTGATATCCGCTTAAAGTGCGAGCCGTAGTTGGAGATCTTATGGCATAGTGGGTAATCATACCTAATAGCAGGGTGAATGCCGATAACCGTCAAGCGTGTAAGAGAGCAGGCCTGATCAGCTGAGGGAGCAGACAAAAGTTTACATGTTGAATTCAACGAACACGGTAGGAGATGTTTGGTAAATGTGAAGAGTCTGCCTACCAACAGAAAAAGTGTCGACCTTTCTTCCGCATTACACGCAGATGCCCCCGAGGCCTCCACATGATGGCTCATTCGTCTATTCACATGCTACTATCCATGGTATAATGGACAACGCGTGAGGCACAGTCAGAATGGAAGACTATCCCAGTTGTCTGAGTATTGTCAGAGAACAGCCCATGTGATGAGCAGAAATCTGCAGTCGTCCACGGTTGACCTGCAAAATGGCCAATCAGAGAGCGTAGCATGTGTTCACTGGAAAGCCTAGATCAGCGGCAAGTATCCGTGGTGGTAACTAGCCTAAAAAGGAAAACAAGGAGGCAGCAGTTTCGCAGCCCTACGCCCCACCGCCATGCGGCTTCGGAGAATGGAATTGTGCAAGTGTGTCCAACTCAAAGCAACCTTGTATATATTTCTCTCTCGTACATGTTGCGGATGCGGCTACATTTAGGATTTAGGCTGATTGGAAGTAGATCCTCGGTTGCTCAAAGTCCACACAAGCCAAAATAAGCCCCTACTTTTCCGCCACAAACCGCACATTTCATGGCGTGCTTGTGGGATCAATGCATGTTGCTGCACATCCCTTCCTGAAGATTTCATTGGACGTTGCGGAGGTTTCTGCCCAGGGCCATTGCCCGTCAGGTGAGTTCATGGAGTCTATGTATGTATGTACATACCATGCAATTCAGGAAAGTCCAGGCGATAAGCAGCATATTGTCTGTTCAACCATACCATTGGGCTGGTTAACTGCCATGTATATGCATACATACCCATTCGTCAGGCTTCAAGGGGAGAACCCGCTCTCCTATATAGTATTTATGGCATTCACTCAGACAAAATGACTGCTGTGTTGAGAACTACTGCTAGCCAACATAGGCATATGATGAACTTCTTATACTGCCGTCCGATCGGTGAAGATACAAAAGTGCTTATTAAATGCCTGGGAGCCATTTAAAGCCATATGACATCATTGAAAGTTCATCATTTTGTTTCAGCCAAACAAGCAAGGGATGGGTGTATCATAGGATGAGATCCATTTTCGTTGCAACAACATTTAGTTATCTCACAAACCCTCCTTGTCCACAATGAGCAATGAAGGAGTAGGGCAGCATTTGCAGGTAAGTCATGTAGCAAAGTAGGAATAACAAGTTGAGAACACAAGACAAGACAGCCCATGTGCCCATTCTCACTGCAGTAATACAAGTTTCTTGCACATGTACCCAATTATGGGTTGTCTGAGGGAGCCTTTTTGTGTTGGATTCATTTAAACATATGCGCGAAGAAATGGATCATGCAGAGAGAAAAGGATGCGCACAATAGCGCCGGATATGGGTTGAAAGAAGCTAGATGAACAAAGAGCGGCAAGCCAAGATAAAGGTCACAACGTGCTTCAGGTCAGAGATAAGGACGTCCAGTTGCCTATTAGTTAGGCGCTTGAACACTACGCAGTACTCGTACCACAGCTTTTGTTAGACAACAGGGGCTACCAAACTGTAGCCCACCATTATGTATAAGTCAATGCACTAACTACGCAAAAGATGTGGCATGTTTGCTGTAAATGGGACGATCGCCAAGTGAAAAGTGAGGAGAAGTTGGGAGAAAACAACGCAGATGGTCTCGTCGAGTAGGAAATTGCTGTTGACACCGCCAGACCCAAGGTTCAAACAGGGATAGCTACCTCTGTTTTTTTTGCATGTGTGCTTCAAAATCGTGCGTTGAGTCTCCAATTGTCTAGGGTCATTCTTCGACTACCACATGCACATGGCATACTTCTGCTTCCCTGCTGAGTATAGGCAAGTAGTCAGACTCGGCTCTAGAACCACCGCCATTTCTGACATGTTGTATGTACATGCACTCCGTGCTGAGAAAAAGAAGGGGGAAAAAAGCCTCAATCCAAGTGCACATAGTTACAGGCAGTCCCGGTTCCGAGTTTGACCCCAACTATTGCGTGCCTGACCCGGAACTCCTCCAGCCCGGGAGTCCTGAAATAACTACAGGAATCCTCCTTTGCCAACGACTGCGGCCCTGCTTCTAGAACGATATGTTATTCTGTCATCTCGAGCCTTTCCGTAGAAGTGAGTGCTGCTGTTACTACTCTGCACTTGTGTCAACCATACTGTGATCCTGTTAGCAAGAAAATAAACTGGATCTTTGCACTGGTATCTTGGTAACGTAGCACACCGAGGTACTCCGAGTCCTGGCCATGGGATATGTGGTTATCGCTGGTAGTGGTGAAGGTATATTACGGAACTGCCAACTAAGAAAATGACAAGCCACAAATGATCAATTAGCGTGGATATGCAACAGCGGATAGCCCTTTTCCTCAAAGTATGCAAGTTGAAGTCATTGTACAGCCCCTCTCCACCACAGCCACCAAGTGCCCTACGCACTCTTTTTTCTACCCCTCACTTTTTTTTTTCTGCCCGGCCTCAAAAAGCGAACCAATATCAACTGAAATTGGGGAAATTGAGAAAATAGCATAACGCAACGAGGTTCAGAAGAGAGCACAACATAGTATATGGCAACTAGTAAGTGACAGGTAACACGTCCAGTAGGGCGGGGGGAGAGCACTGGCAGAGGTTAGAAAACAAGATTGGCTGGCAAACGTGCATCTGGCATATTGCTAAGTAGCCAGTACCCAAGGCAAAGAAGCTTGGATGTGGAGATGGGAGGGGCATCGAGAGAAAGGGGGTGTGGTTAGGCCACTGTGGTCAGCGAAAAGAAACATTACACGGCTTAGATACAGGATTCGATGATGAACTGGCGGTTTCTAACGCACCACATCCTCCAAACGCAGCGTTTTGACTTGTTGAACAGCCAATTACCACGTCATGGTGTAGGAAATAGCAGTCGAACCAGAATGAGAAAACGTTTTTCTTCTAACTTCGCTACCACCACCATGCAGGGCTCTGGGAGACTGAGAGCCAGGGCTTGATGCACAACTACACCATACTGGCGGTCAAGATACCCCAGTGGGATCTCAGCGGCCTTGTCATGGGGTGCTCTGCACCTTGCTTTTCGTTTCTAAAACCAGTATTCTCATAGTCCGTGGGCGCATGGCAGGCCTGCATCCAGCTTTCTCTTTACTGGCTGCAATCACACATGCCCACGCGTTCCTCGACAATTCTCAGCCAGTTATGTCTCAAGCTCTGCATGTGGCAGCTAGTCGATGACGTCTTCACTTCAAATCTGGCTTCTGATGCAAAATGTTACTTTTTTCAGCGACTGACATGGCCCCTTTTAGATAGTGGGTCACACAGTTGAAGGGAGGTGGCGTCGTTGTGTACACAACACACAAGGGCATCCTCTTGATCATGAAAGTCATGGTCACAATTTAGTGACTACTGTGATTTTCGTGGTAGACATATCGACTAGGTGCAACATCTGAGTCTTAACATGGGTGAAAGCTTTAGTAACCAGTGATATTAGCTACACGAAGGTTCTTCAGTGACAATTGCCTTCGTCAGTAACGTGTAGAGGGAAAATTTGACGGACCTTTCAGTAGTTCCATAAAAAAGTCGAAAGGTTGTTGTGGTTGAAGCTATACCCTCAGTATAGAGGAGTGTCAAAATAAAATGCTTTCACGCATGTTAAACATGATGGAAGTTGGTGGTTATGTATCTCGCAGACATAAAATCTAGAAAGAAACTCATTTGCTTGTTACGGGCATCGAAATGAACCTTTGATCTGACTAAAGCTACTCATATTACAAAATTCACTCGACTCTGGAAAGCTCATTGGTGGTTCGTAAGCCAGTCTAACAGATTTCTCTACTCTTCGATAATCCTCTTCCATGAAAATCGGATGCCGTTTTGGACTTTGTGACCATGGTGTCGAATATCTGTGTCTTTCTAATATACAAAGCTCATGTAGTTATCTGACTTATCTAGGCACTATGTGACTTATGCCTACCAGTAAAAGTTAATCAGCATTCAATAGGATGACTTGCTACTTTCCTTTGACAGACAGTAAGTTCCGGCACGTCACAAGTTTGAAATGGAAGAATATAGAAATTCAACTACCAGAAAACAGGAAAACAATAACCGGCTGTGTTCCTAGTCTAGATCTGCATGCGACAGAGGAGAAATTGTCTCTTATATATCTAAACACCACGTTCTTTCAACCCTTTGAAATGGCGAACTCCAGTTTGGTCTTCTGGTTCTGAGGAATAAAGGATTCAGGGTGGTCAGGCAGACTTGTTACCAAGAAGCCGCCCAGCAGCAATAGTGTTTATATACAAGGTATGTTTGTGGCAAAACTTCCATGATACACAGTGAGTGGGCTTTAAATATATTGTGCCGGTGAGCAAACTTGCCATGGGGAAATGGCGAACAAAGAAGATTTGGGGTAAGATAGCATCAAGTTATTGAAGATAACTCAGATGTCATCATGATCCAGACCCTGGCACAACCGATGTCAAGGCTGCCATGTGTATTACATCAACAAAGCTTCGTACAACAGTCTGAACAACTTTTACTCGACGTTACTTGCACGTAGTGTTGCTTCGGCCTAGTCTACGGTATCCAGTAGTTCTTGTGTAACTCGGTATTATAACCCTACCATTATGTGTTAGGGTTGCTCGGCTCTATGATGACATGTTTGAACTACCAGCTTGATGATATGACTGAGGGATATGACGCTGGTACCATGGCAGCTATTTCCCAAGTATTTAATGAAATAGCAAAGGTGTCCCATTGTTTATCTTTAGGTGAAGATACTTAAGCTCAACCTTCTAAGAGTTACGTACGTTTCGTGAGTGTTGATTGAAACTCTTCCATATCTGATCACAAATATAGACAACATCGTTAGGCATAACAGAAATACAGAGGATAGATAAGAATAAGAAGAGGTCTTGAAATCGTCACTGAAAAGTGTTCTTAGGAGTTGTTACAGTTTCTTTCGTGACTTTGTGTCTTGAGACTTAATGTCATGAGTCCCCCATCACCAACGATGCCCTTGGAACTCATCGTGAATATAAGAACCTTACCCACTAGCTGTATCAAACTCACAGTTTCATGGGGTTTAGTGTCTTTGAAAGATGTGACTTTATAGGGCCCCAATGTAAGATTGGAAGTAGCGCCCAAGACACAGACAACCGGAAGTGTGAAGCCTCTGCCAAGAACCTTTGCGAGCTATACGTCTTCATTTGACGTGATAAAAACATTTGTTTAACAAGATTCGCTCATTTATCATCAAAGGCCAAGAGGCCTCTTGGGAGGGAATCTTTGAAGAGGCTTTAATCACGAGTGTCAACTCACCCCTTTCATCTTTACGGAACACGCAAGCCAACTGGTGACGATAGCAAATATATTCCCAAAAGCTTTATAGAACGAGCTAGCTGAGGCTAGAATTAAAGCAAAGGGGGCTCTTGTTCAGCGATGCTATATTCACATTAGAGCTCAGATACAGCCCCAAGCTTACATTACGACGATGATACAGATCTTGGGGCTTTGACTGGCGCAAAGAGCATCGTGAAGCTCCATCTAACCCCTAATTGTGCAAATTCCCCAAGTTTTGTTTGAAAAAGTTACTGATCAAGTACTCGGATCTCGCCCTGGGATCCACCGAGGCAACTGGCAGGTTTCTCTTGGAACGTCCTGCCCAGCACCTAGTCCATCTAGAATTTTGGTGGAAAAGGAAAAAAAAAAGCACATGATGTGACACGCACGAAAGAGGAAAAGAAACCAAGAGTAATAAACAAATACCCCCTGTTCGTGATATTTACCCAGATAAGTGAATCTCGCTGGCCAAGCCTTGAACCCTGTGCAACATGAAACGCCCAAATCCACAACAATAACATCCCTCGTCCTTGTCGATCATTCTTTGCTCACTATTTCATCTCCCTCGATATCCAGCTATTTCATGCCAGAGCATTGCGTTTTCAAAAGTGTCTTGAAGGTCTGATACATGCCTGTATATATATGCACTTGTATGGTGTGCCGACGTCACGAGTTTGCGGTCATTTAACTGCATTCCTCGGTGACTATTATCTGCCGCCATTCTTCTCCTCGAGGCTTCTCTCCTCCATTACGGAGATACACCAACAATTAGGAGTATGACTGGTTGCAACATCACCGGCGAATCAGTATAGGCTTTTTTTTCTGCATGGGTCAAGTTTAGATGGTCTTTTCCCGTTGAAATATTCCGACTTCCGAGACAGGTGGACGGAAGACAGTGAAGAAGTACACGAGTGGCTGTCTGTGTGAAGGTTGTATTCTACAGAAAAGGGAGGGGTGAGGGGAGAATTTAGTTTTCTCTGAATTGAGATGGTTGATTACTAGTGGTAGATAATAGAGGCTAGATGAGTCTTCACTGCCGTTAATTTTACCCTCCTTCATCGAAACAAAACCTCGAGTTAAAGTAGATTGAAGGAGTCTTGCCTGTGTCAATGAGCCATTCACTGCACTAACTAGATAATTCACGATGGACGACCCATGACGAGCGGGAGGCATTCCTATCCCTTGGTTGATAACTCCTCTTCATACAGGGCATGCCTGCACGCTTCGTATGTGGCGAGTGTTGGATCACAGCCATTGGTTGCAGTGCGAGAGTGTCTTTGTTGAGGGTACATGAAGTTCATACTTGATAGTTGCGCACATCTTCATGTTTTTATGATTCCTTTTCATTGCGCGCTAGCTCGTGTAAGTTAACCTTGCATTTGTGTTTCCCTAGCTGGTCCCTACCCGCACGAGTCTCTTTGCAGAAGTATCTTACAAACAGAAGTAGAAGCCATGATGATTCGCGCCGGCGAGACTGGAAACAAAACGGCCTGCAATTTCCCAGGCCATCGGTGTATTTTTTCTTTCTCCGCATTCATGAGAACTACCACAAACGGTAGAAGATGCCCAAGGCGACTCTGGGTGCCGGCTGTCAAGTTCTTTTTATCTTTTTTAATGGTCTTTGTTTTCTCCTTGCTTTGGTCTTTTACGTGCACACACAAAGTTATGCATGTATAAAGTATATCAACAGTTAAGCGACCGGAAGCTGGTAGTTTGAGCCTGTCAGACAGAGAAGTCTAATGATGAACAACAAAATCCAAAACGCGCGTGAGCAACAAAGTGTCGGTCCGAGCTTTGATCCCTACCGCATTGTTTCATGCTATTACACGCCCACAATCAGGAACTCAGCACCTCGCGACCAAGTTAAGCAGGTTGGAAGCCCTCCCCTGAGGGTCGCCATCAACCAGACACACCCCGCCTGACCCATGGATGGACGACTTCTTCGCCTTGGTTGCAGGCAAACTTTGGTCAACTTCTTTTCTGGCGTTGTTACAATCACAAGTTTGACCTTTTTGATCACACATAGTCCAGTCAAATATAGAGAAGACCAAACGTGCCCCTCTTTGCTTACAGAGTATTTGCTGCTCAGGAGACGGGGACTTGTTAAGGTGGGAGGGCTTCAATGCCTTGCCCCTACTCCTACATGCTTTGTATGTTCATGGAGAGCGCTCTCAACAATGCCGGTCCTCCTGTCTTTGCAATGCAACTGAAAATTTGTAGAAAGGTCTAGACTAGCATAGCGATATATAATGAGATAAGCCGGCCCCCGTCTTGAGAAAGCGCTGTATGCACATTGTATAGACCCTGCCAGCGTGTAGTATTAAGAATTTGTACATACAAGTAATGTATGGCGAACGTCCTTGACAATAAGGCAACCAGCGCTGAATGGGCTGAGAATGTCCATTGTCTGTGGTTGGCGGCAAAGTTCGGACCCTAGGCTTGACCACAGTATATCTACGTGTGTGAGGGGCAAGCAGCCTTCGGGCGTTAAAACAGATTGAGTAATTCCGCCAACGCCGTCCTACACTTAGCGATACAGGTTGATTATATTTCATGCGTAGCTAGCAAACCCATATACTTGTATCCTTTGGGTCTGCCCTCAGTGAAAACAAGGTACCGAGGGGAAGCTGTTTCGCGGTCAAGGCCGATAACATCATTATGCGAGAGGCCGAAATCACGAAGGCAACCTGGCGTAACGAAGACGGTCTGAACGCCAAACCTCGCATAATTCGAGAAGCTGTCAAAGAACGTGTTGGCGTGCGGCGCTGTCCAAACATTGGCTTGCTTAGAAATCCCAACACTCAGACACAAAACATCAGCGTGAAACATTGCTGATGCTTGCTGGCAGGTGGCGGACAGTGCCCTTTGGATATTTTGCCAGCTGGCCACGGCCGTCTCGTCTCGCTTCGCTTGGCGCATGCTCTCCAGCTGTCATGTCACAAGGAGCCGAGGGAAAAGAAAAGAAAGAAAAGCACAGACGTTCGGCTTGCTGTGGCGAAGCTGCATTGGTGACGTTCTAGGGTGCAGCGCAAGAGCGAAGCGAGGCTCAATAGACACGATAACAGCCTTCACCCATACATGGCTTCAACCAAGAACACTGCCTTGCCCAATGTCTCAGTTGCAGAAGTTCTCCCTGTGAAGTTTCAACAGTACCAAGACGGGGCTGGGGGGGTAGCCCGTTTTCTTTCGTCTTGTGTGGGCTAATAAGACTGGAATGGGCACCACTGATTTCGGTGTTTAGTGGGGGGTTGACGATTTGCCAACTGTGCCAAGGACGAGGGTATGGAAGGCGGAACTCTTGGATAACGCAGACAGAAACAAGTTCCAAGGCTCATGTCAAAGTGGCAGAGACATGGGGAAGAAGACATGCAAAGACACAGTGGTGTCTATCCAGAAAAAGGACCAGCCTGGACCACATGGTGTGTGCCGGTCACGGTGTTCCTGCGGCTGGCTGAGCCTAGACCGGACTGATATTTTGTGTTGCACAAGTAGTTGTACATATGCAAGTCTGGATTTACAGACAAACGCCTGGACAAGTGTATCCTATCACCGGAATTTCTATATCGCGGCCATGTAGCTAATCGAAGGGGGGAGAAGATTGATTGGAGAGAGACAGGGAAAGTGTGATCTGTCAGACATGCAGGCCAACAGGAACGCAAGACGACAACGAAAAATAATGGAAGCTATTTATCGTCCTCCAAGGGTGTTCAGCAAGTAATAGCAGCATGGAATGTGGCTGATCATGGCTCGCCTAGGCCAAGGATGTCGAGGCCGTGAGAAGTCTTCAAGACAAGAACAAGTTGTCATGTGCAAGGGACTCGGAGAGCTTTGCTGGCTACGGTCGTAGAGTCCGAGTCGTGCTGAAATTGTATTGCGTGCTGATTCGAGATGTTTTCTTTTGCTCTTCGAGAGAGACTGCCTTCTATTCCCGATGATTTTCTCATGTCAAAATGGTATTGTTCCTAGTAAAATAACGCTTTAGGGAGAGTCCCCCTCCAGCACCCCTGGCAGCAAACCGGTATCCTGTATGTAAGCAGGTAGGCCTGGTCGGCTAGCGGCATAAAAGCTGGTTCTATAATGATGGCGATCTTCACGGCCGCTGCAATCTTGTTTTGTGGGCGCTATCATACTGCAAGGGAAAACTGGCCAGAAAAAAGCAAAGGCAAATAAGCATGCGCAGGATCTTGGAGTATGGGTTTGGTTTCCATCCGGCGCTACAAAGAGAAGATCAAGATGGCCAAGGCCGGAAGCAGGGTCTCGAAGGAATGGAAGGAGAAGAGAATAAAAGGAGACTCGGTGAAAGGCCAGTTGAGGCCGGGGGAGCCACGGGGCTTGGAATGGAAACGACCGGGATATATAGGCGGTATTTAAGAGGATTATCATGAGAGGAGGGGGAGGAGAGCAACAAGGACGGTTAAGTGAAGAATGCTCCAGGGAGACTTTGTAGAAGGCGGAGATTACAAAAGGGCCCTTCTTTGAGGGAGAGGGAATAAACAGACTCTTGAACGTGGTGACGAGGAGTAGAAGCGGGGGGAGAGGCTCTGCTTTACTGAGGAAGAGGCACTCAAGTAGAGAGCGGCGCAGATTGCAGAGCTATGAGGGCGGCTTTTTGGAACATGTAAGAGAAGCAAGCAAAAATAAAAATAGAACAATTGTACGGGAGGAAAAGGACAAAGAGAAACAAATACCGAGAAAATTCCGCAATGTGTTTGGAGGAGGTCAGAAACACCACAAAAATATCACAAACAGTTATAGCGCAGGAGTGCAAGAAAATTGTATAAAAAAAAGAACCTCAATGTAATTCAAGTTATCAAATGTCCAAAACAGCGCCTTGTTTTTGGCCGTAGCAGCAACCATCCGAAAACTCCGCAAGACAACAATGTCCAAGCAAAAGACAATAAAAAAACAAGACAAGCCCCGATGTCGTTGATCATAACCCAAACGCCATATTTCCTCCGTTCCCATTCTGGAGCCCTAAGATGAAAAGAAAAAGAAAAGACAAACACACTGTACGCCAGGCCCAGACCGCCAAAAGCCATTGCCACCCAAGAGAAAAGAAAGAAACAAGCCCAGCGCATGCGGTAAATCACAAAGGGAAAGAAAACAAGACTGTGAAGCACGAAAAGCACCTGCTGCTTTAAGCGTGCGGCGATGTGTTTCTGCTGTGCGCCACTGAGAGCACTGTCACGCTCGAGTCGCAGCCGTGGCAGCCGCGCTCGTGGCGCTTCATGTTGCTGCGCACGCTAAAGGCCTTGCCGCAGCCGGGATGCGCGCACTTGAAGGGCTTCTCGCCCGTGTGCGAGTGCATGTGGATGCGCAGCGACGACGGCCGGGAAAAGGCCTTGCTGCACGTGGGGCAGATGTAGCGGTCCTGGCTCTGCGGGAAGGCAGCGGCCGAGGCGGGAGAGATATAGTGGTGGTGTTGCCACACGTTGGCGCCAGGAGTAGTCATGATGGGAGGGAACTGAAAGGGTAGAACATGTTAGTCGTGGAGCTGGTGCAGGTGGTCAGAGTCAAGGAAAGCTTACCTGGGGCAGCGGGCGCTGGTAGTACATGCCAGGCATGGTCTGGGCATTGGGAGCGGGAGGGTAGAAGGGCGGCAGGCTGTAGGTGGGGGCAGCAGCGGCAGCGACGGGAGTGTAGGTCTGGGGATGCGCGGGGGCAGTGTAGACCTGCTGCTCAGGCTGCATCTTGGCCATGATAGGGCGGGAGTCCTCCAGCGGAGGCGTGGTCTCGTAATAGTAGCCAGCAGAGCTGGAAGAAACACTGCTGATGGAGTGGTGGTGCTGGTGGTGGTGCTGTCTGGGGTAGGAGTCGAAAGACGGCTCAGGAGCCATGGGGGGCGTGGGCGGCATGGACTTGCTGTAGGAGAACTGCACCGACGAAGACCGCGACTCGTTGCGGGAGGGAGGGGCAGGAGAGCCAGCTGGGTTGTGTTAGCAGACAGAGCAGTGCGGAGGTGGGAGAGGTGCCTTACAGTTCGAGGACGAGTCACTGGTGGGCGAGCCAGCATCGGCCAGGCCGAGCAGGTTCGAGATTGACGGCAGAGAGCACTTGGTAGAGTCGTCTGCGGGGGGCGAAGGAGGAGGCTGCATGTAGCCGTAGCGGGAGTTGACGTAAGCCATGTTGGAAGAGGCAGAGTAGGGCATCGGGAGAACGGAATTCATTGTGAGTGGGGTGGGTGAAGAAGGGTTGATAGTGAGTGGGAGAGAAAGGAGAAAGTGCAAAGTGAGAAGATGGAGATGGATATATAGATTGAGAGAGGCGGGAGGGCACAAGGCTTTATTAAGTTTGCAGTGTATAGTTGCAGGTCGATATTGCGAGATGATGGAGGCGAATTAATACAGGCTGAGTGCAGATAAAGCCACGACTTGATGAGAGGCGATGGACGAGTAGATTAAGATAGACGAGAAAGCTGATGAGAGAGCAGGAATAAGAACAAAAGCAAAGTAGCTGGAGCTGGAGCTGGAGCTAAGGAGGGTAGGACAAGAAAGAAGACCAGAGAGCCGGCTGGAATATATTAGTGTCGAGGGTGGAGGAGGAAGACTAAGAAGAAAGTTGTTGATGATGGTGATGATGATGAACAAGACTCGGCCAGAGACATTCAAAAGCTGGGGACAGACCGAGCTATATGTACGACGGCGCGAACTTTTCCCATCTTGGGAGCAAAGTGTAGCTTTCATGGTGGAGGGCAAATAAACGCAGACCTTTATTCTCTCTTTTTTCCTCCCCAAGGCTTATGCTGGTTAGCTTTCCCTTGCCATCCTGCCCATGTCCATGCTCTTGCTTTTTTCTCTTCGTGCTCTTTTTGCTGTCGACGGTTAATAGAGAGCGAGAGAGGGGAGGGGGTGCGCGAGATGCCGGGTGTGTCGACGAGAAGCCACCCCTTATTCCTGGAACTCCGCTCCGTGAACGCCCCTCCCCGGCTCTGCTCGGGTTTCGCCCCACCCCCCTCACTTTTTGAGTTCTTCACTGTGCAAGCGAAGTCTTTGTTCTGCTTGTGTAGACGAGAGACACACCAAGGGGGGCCTTGACGGGTGTCACTGGTGTAAAAACTATTGCTGAGATCCAGCATATGATTCGGTTCTCTCCTCCAACGACGACACTTGGAAGTATTCTGGCAAATACAAGCCTCGCTGCTTTCTTGCACAGAAGACAAGTCTGCCCATGTCCCTCGGCGGCTGTACACACATAGTGTTCTGAATTGTATAGGCGTATTTCAAAAAAAAAAAAAAAAAAAGAAAACACACCCCTGGGTGTCTACTCACCCCCTAGTCCCCATTTTCTCGCTCTCTTTAGTGTGAAGACCTGGGCATGGAAGACCTTGGGTCGGGGGGGTGTGACACTCGACTAATACAGAGTATAACTAAATTGTGTTTCTTTTGCTGTTCCTAGTCCGTCATTTTTAAGCTCCACCACTGTAGGGAAAAGAGAATAAAATAAAAAAATAAAAAAAGCTTGTCCATACATAGCGTCCCTCTGAACCTGCCAGGTCCCCCCCTTCTTGCACCACGACCAACATTGAGAATGGGAAATGGACGAAGAATGTAGGTTTCAAAGTACAAACATGACTGATGCTTAGCTCTCTAGTCTAGAGCTTTTACTCGTGATCCCGGACATGTTTGGAGTCTTGGCTCTGAGCTCTGAGCTCTGTTCTGCTCTACACCTTGCCCAGGGCCAGCGCCTGCACTCAACCCGTTAAGTTCCGGTCCGGTATCAAGCCTTCTTGGCAGCTGCTTCACGACGCCTTGACGCTCTCAGACAAGCAGAAGCCGACCGTTCGCCGCGCTGGCCGTCTTTTTGTCTGCACCTCCGCATCTCTGCGTCTCTGCGTCTCTGCAGCCAGACTTGACTGGGCCTCCTCTGCCGCCGGCACTCCAGCACTGGCCGTTTCGGGCCATTTCCAACACGGCCCTATCCTACCCATCTCCAAACCACAGACTATCCAAGACGGCTTCCCCAAAGTTACAGTGTACAAGTGTAGCCAGGAAGAAGCAACAAAGTCAAGCCCAAACATGCCCGTTGCATGGGAGGGTCAAACCGCCCCAGGTCAAGGGTTGCAGGCCGGATACATGCATGCATTACATGCAACCTCTTGCGCCTATGTTCCGACTTGGCCTAGCTGCTACATACTTGCGCTTGAAGACATGAAATGGCCCGGCAGAACAAGATGGTGGATAACCAAGCGTGAGAAGGTTGTCCGTCAACGTCTGAGCGCCACACTAAACAACAAGCTTCAAAAAGCTTGGCTGTAGATACAGTCTGCAAAAAGAAAAATTGCAGGAAAAAAAAAGCCCGCGATCCCGCCCTGGCCCCTTCCCTGCCCTGCTTCTACTTGCTTCTTCTCGTCTACCGGGCATCATGGCCCTCTTAGCGTGCTAGGACGCTTTGCCGCCATGTTTCCAACCCACAACGCTGGACCTTTGGAACATTCTTTGACCTCGTGTCTCCTGCAAGACCGCTCTTTGTTTTCGGTCAACTCGCAGACAAGATGGACGCTTGCCAGACTCTACCTCCATGCACGGCGTTTCCAAGTAGCAACCTTGACCACTAGCCTTTGCTCCTGCAGCCGGTCTCCTGCCTTCTCGCCATACCTCAGGCTTGTGATAGCCCTGATGATCACCACCAATCCTCTCATGAAACCGGCTTCCTCTGTTTCCATAGCCATGATCAAACACGCTCTTTGGCTGTTTCTGCTCTTCTGACTTACCCGCTGTGATCCAAAAAGCGCCGGATGTGAGAAGATGAGACAGCCTCTGCTGGCTTCTCCTCCTGCTGTGCTGTGTTGGCCTCTCGATCTCTTCGTGGCGCATCATGAAGAGCGACCCTTTGCGCTGCCTGCTGCTGCTCTTCTTTATGCCGTGTTGATGGGCTGATCCTGAGCTGTTCGTCTTTATATGATGTTCGTTTTTGCCAATTCTTTGCGTATCAGCCTATCCAAGCAAGTCAGGGCCGACCCCTAGATCGTCTTGATCACTCTCTTCCCACCAAATCATCTTCAGATTAGCCATGTCGTGAAGATGTAAATGCATAGGGTTGTCGAGACTAGGGTTGCAAATAACGTTATTTTTTCAGCAGAATTGGCATGTCTTAAATGAGCAAAAATCCTGCATTGTTCACAGACCTCTCGGTCTTGAAGGCCCGGCAAATTGTGTCTCTGCTTTTTTTCTTTTTATTTTATTTTTTTTTTCTTGTGCTTTTAACCCTCAATTTTTAAAAGCTCTTCTCGAAACGATCAGCAACCACGCAAGGTTTCCGCTCCAAGGTTAAGCACCCCTACTTGCACAAGGTCTGCGGAGGCTTCCAACTTTACAGTACATACTACAGACTTGTGCCAAATGGCTCCCTCAGATACGAGACAACATCGAGACTTGCTCTTTGGCGCTTCTCTCGCCGGGGACCAAGCTTTTTTTTTTTTTTTTTTTTTTTTTTGGGCGCGGTACGGTTTACGGTGCAACCCGTTTGGGCTGTGTGAAAGGGACAAGGAAACCTGCTCGTGCGCCGCTGCCAGAGAGCCATTCGGCAATGGTTGGCTGAGCCTCTCTGTCTGAGACGTTTGGCTGCCAAGCTTCGTCTCGTAGCTACTTGTAGTATGTAGTAGTAACCACTGTGGGCTTGTTTCTTCTTTTCATATTATCTGGCGCACAATAAGGTTCATAGCTATATATACACATATTCATGCAGTACGCCCGCTCACGAACGCCAACCAGTTTGTGAGGCCTTTGCTGAAAGGGAACTCGGCCAGATTAACCACAATCTGATTACACCGCAGTTCTAATTTAGGGTGATGGTATAGACACTCTGTGCCATGTACGCTCCGTGCCGCTAGATGTTGAGGGTACCCCTCTCGCTGAAGTTTTCGCCCTCCAGAAAGCCCCCTTAACCTTTTCTATAGCCCTACATTCATACTGTGAGCAAGTGACAAATGATGGAGTTGCGGAAGGTGGAGGCTCACACCCACCTCGGGTTCCATCAGCGAGCAGGCGGCCTGTCCTCTCGTACTGGAGTACTTGGCTGTGAGAGCATGTGTGCTTTGAAGCGTCTGGACTGGCCGTCAGCAAGGTTATCATGGCAGCTAGCGTCTGTGAGCCGGTTTAGTATCATTATCTTTTAGGTTTTCACGTTATCCCAGTGTTTCTTCGAAGTCGATTTCAAATTCTCCGGCCAGCCTAGCAAGAGTAAAAGGCTAACAGTATAACCACTCCTTGCACAGAGGTCACAGGCAGGAGGGCGTAGAACAAGCTCTTTTGGGCTGTTTCAGAAGTGCTAGCCAGCCACATGTCAACCGGCTGTATGGAAGAACAATGAAGAAGGGAAAATAGAAGCACGCAGCCGAGCAGCATAAAGAAGCAAGTGAGGAAGAAAAAAAAGGCCCGGGAGCCCCAGGAGCTGGTCAAGAGTTAGCTGGTGTTTCAGCCACACCATGGCAGCTGCCGAACCACCTGGCTCACATCATTTGGATGCTTGTTGAGGTGGGATTTGGACGTAATGACGGCTGCTGGCAGCTGGCACAATGATCATGCTAGCTGTTGTATGTCTTGAGGAGTGCAATCATCTCACAGTACGGCTGTCGGCCTATCCTTTATCAAAGACTTCCTGTTGCACTAACGTTGACAGACCCCTGCTTCACCAACTTTATCTCGATTTCGGCGGTTTGAAGCCTTGTAAAACTCCACAAGAGCGCGTGAGATGTGAAGCAGAGCTAGATGTGAAGAGAGCCAAGTAAGCTCGGGACCAAGGCCCGAGACCCCAGGCCCAAGGAACAACACACAACTAGCGAAAGGGTGAGAGGGTGTATTCTTGTGCAGCATCAAGACCATTCAAAACACACTCCTGTGCTCAGACAAGCGCGTGTAGTTTGATGTGTCTCGAGACCGTTGCAGCCATGCTTCTGCAGAGGGCGCGAGAGAAGAAGGCGAGAGAAGAGACAACAGGACGGGGTCCTGGACTGTTTCCAGTGAGTTTAATGTATGGTTGTTTCGTGGGAGTCATTTGACGGGAGTCGCGAGGGCTCAACAATATGTCTACTTGGCCCATATGCAAGCCCACGGGAGAAAAAAAAATGGAAAAAGTTTATCACAAGGGCCTGGGGCCCCTCTCTTGTCGCTAGACCCGACTGAGAAAAGTGAAAAGTGAAGCGAAAACTAGATTGAAACACCATCGCGGAGAAAGGCTTTGTTAGTCATGAAGTTTACGCCTGTCTCCAACTGTCATAACGTCGGCGTGGGTGACGGAGGGAAACAAGCAAAAATATAACCTGCCAAGCTCTTTCACCCCCGATGTCACGATGGTCTTTATACCGTCCGGATTTACCGTCAACGTGGGTCTTTCTTGTCATCATCGTGAAGACGCGAACGCAGGCACTTGATGTTAGCTTGGTTCCGTGTCTGTTATCACCGAGTTGCAATCGAAGTACCAATAGTTACATGCTTGGAGACAGGGCCCGCGATCATTGAGTGAAATGGGCTACCACATGCTAGCCTATGCTATGCTTACGCTCAACTGGCTGCTCTCGGCGCAAATCTGGTTCTGGCAAGGTGGGCTGCACTGATATGCAGGAGTATAGCGCTATGGAAAATGACTGCTGCATGTATGAAGCAACTTGCCAGTCAAGGGCGGATATGTGTCGACACAAGTACTGCAAAGCTCACATGGTGTTCTGCAATGCAACGCGCTGTACATACACACGTATATATGATATGGCATGTATAGTTACAAGCTGTATTAACTAGGACATAAAGGTGAAAATGCACTTGAAGAAGCTTACCTAAGCTGTTTTCCTTGGGCTCGTATTGTCTAGTTATTGCAACCATAGCAGAGGCTGTGTCCCGCTTCGACTTGCACTATTGCTGACTGTCCACATCCGATCACAAACAACGAAACAGAGACACACTATAGGGATAGACGACGGGCAATTCTGCCAACTGCTCGATTGTTGTCGGTGCCGCTCGATGCGTCCTTGATTTGCGGGCAATGATATCACAGGGACACTCTACCCTAGCCAAGTTATCGAGTAGCTGTTTGTTTTTCTTTTTTTTTTTTTCTTTTCTAGACGTCTTTCTCCACATGTAAACCAAGGGATGGCAATACGGCATGCATGAGCATCCATCGGAGTTCAGAACTGTAGGGAGATACATGGAAATCACAGAGAAATCGCGTAACTGAGACACACACATAGCAAGCAGCACAAGGCCGAGTGGACAGCCATGGGAAATCGGCGGGAGAAGTGTGTCTTTACGGGTTCCATTCCAAGGGAGAATGAATCCGTTTTGAGGCTTTTTTTTGCGCACCGAAAAGAAGAAGCAAGAATGCTGGCTCTACATCAAAATATACGCGATATCAGGGACATCCCGTCTGTCTTTGACCGGCCGCCTGTCTCTGGTTGACACTCACGAGTCCGGATTTAGATCACAAAGTGATTGATGGCTATAACATATCATAACCAAATAATGCTTGCACTAAATACATGATGATTGGCGCATCGGCCTTCTCTTTCAAGGGCAGCCGCCCGCGTCTAGATCTATGTCGTAAAAAAAAAACTCCGACCAGCGGGCACCCTTTTGCAAAAGCTCGGCATCACGTAGAATGTTTAAGCCGAATTGAGGGTTCACAAATCAGAAAGTCTGTATACCCCCACCTATTGCGCCCTAGAGTAAAATAAGCTCCGAAGAAAAGACGACACGACAAGCGGAAACATGTTATGCCCCCAGTCAAAGGCTGAGGCGAAGACCAGGCCAAGTACCCAAGGACAACGCCAGGGTTGGGGTTGCTTGGTAGTCAGTGTAGCTAGTAGTTTAACTGGTCTCTTATATGAGTATAATTGAAGAGACATGTAACAAAATGTAGCTCATGTGAGCTGAGAACTACATATCCGCCAACGAATGGCCGCCTCGTCGAAGTATCAAAGAACCAGACTCGCTGTCGGCGGGGGCCAATTTGGCTGAATCGTAATGAAATGGCAGAGCCAGAAAAGATGTCAACGGCTATCAAAGTACAGCCAGGGCTTGTGCTTACAGTGGCAGTGAAGTCCAAGGTTTGCCGGGTCTTTGTTGTGAAAAGTCCCTGGTGAAAGGTATTTACAATATCTATGGCCTGACTGGAGCATATTTGGACTCCATGGCAGTCTTCTATACCGTTTCTTTTCTCACTTTCCTTGGATAGCATCTCGTAACCGGTTTCTTGATAAAAGTGGCAAGGAAAAGAAGAAGGAAAAAAAAGAAACAAAACATCGCCACGGTGCAAAACAGTTCTTTGTTCAGAAAATCCTGGCATAAAGCACATATTTAGTGCCTCGTTGCTTAGGGCTCTTCAGCGCTAGAGCACATGTTGGTCAGCACTAAGGAGGCGCCCATTAAGGCCTCTAGACAAACTTTTTTAGTGCCTTTGTTCAGGGCTGTCTAGGGGCTATCGCGATGTTCTAGCGTTGTCCCACACCCATCTGCAGTGCACGGCCAGCCATCGACAAGGTTGCAGTAGGAGTCTTGTTGGTATTTTCTTCTTTTTCCTTCTTTCTTTTTGGTACCAGGCTTGATTTTCCCTTTGCCTGCAACTGTTTTTTTTCCCTTGCGCTTCCCCGGCCGTTTATTTTCTTTTGCTCATCTTGAAATCGTTCGATGCCTATTTCGCTGTACCGCTTGCATGCAAGCCCAGAAGAGTCTTTTTTTTTGGGCCTTTATTTTATGGCATTAGCTACAGTCAGAAAAGTACAGGGAGCTTTATATGCCATATTAGACGCCGGCTTCGTTTCGTCTGCTGACCCGAGGACACCGCAAGTAGACCACAGCGATCCGAAACACTGACTTTCAGGGCGGTGGCCTGCCGGAATATCTTGTATCGGTATGTGCTGGCTTGGGATTTTGTTTCTACTGTTGTGTTAGTATGTACTTCGTCATTGTAGCTCCAACTACACTTGTTGCATACAATTCCAACTACTTGTGCTTGGCGAGTCTGTATGTAACTCTGCGCAAAACTAACAAGCCTAGCACTACAACTCTGGTGCTCCTGCTGGCCTGCTCTAACTTGTTTTGTCGGCTACCAGGTCTAGGGAGTTAGAAGCTAAGACAAGCTTTAGCCATGTTTCCTCCCTGGGGCCCAGTCAAAGCCCTTCTCTTTGTTCCATCACACCCCCTCCATACTTGCTTGTTCCTATCTTTCACCCTGGCTTGGTTTTGCCTCTCCCAAGTCACACCCCCTACCTGTCAGTGGCTGCAAACGCCACAAACCATCAATGCCGGGCTGCTGAGAGGCCATGAGCCTGCCTGTTTACAGACTTGAACATGTCCCTGTCCCCCTCTCCCCCCTTCCCCCTGGGACGCCTGTGATACCATCGTCACTCTTGGGCGAGAGTCAGAGAAACACATGTAAAACACCCGGAACCGCAGACTTCCGGTGTCAACAGCCAGCGGCCTCTCGACTTGGCTGCTTGTTTGATCTCCCGTTGTTTTCAAACCGCCTGCGAGATAGCATCCTGTGATAGGCCCAGGAGTGCACATCTCCAAACACTGGAGGAGTTGAGCTGGAGCCTACTTGTAGCAGCAATCAGGGACCGGTGTCACCAGCTCGGCCAGACAGGAGTTGCGGCTTGAGCACGACAAAAAAAGACAACTGCTCCTGCGATACTGTTCCCAGGCCTCCCAACACCCTCCGCCTGAACGATCATCCAGTAATTAACATGTGATGAACCTGGCCTCTATTCCTCTTTATGCGTTGTGGTAAACAGAGTGCCACCATAGGAAACACGTCTAGTGCGGAGCATGAAAAAGGATTTGAGACCGAGTTTGGATGACTGCTGAATGGGATGATTGAAGCTTCAAGCCTTGGTTTGTTCATGATGCTGCCAAAACAGGCTGAGACGGGCGGCGAGGAGGTAACAGAGGAAGCAAAGGAGGAGTAGACTTAGGTCTTGAAACCGTAACCCTAAATTGACAGGTGCGTAAGCTGTGTGCGAATCCATTGCCTCGTTACTATTTGCAACGGTACTGGGGCACAACTAGTATAGTTAGTATACTATAACTAGCTTGTATATACAGGAGTACCGCCTCGTCGCTCACCGCTCGGTGCTCAACGGCTCATATTCAACGACGACCGCTTCTTTTCCTTTTGCTGTGAATTTCCGCCACCCGAGGAAGCTGAGCAGCGCAACCAAAGACGCGGAGTGATCCGTGGGTGGGCCTTTTTATAGCAACGCGGGGCTCGAGCCGGTGAGCGGCCAGGCCTGCCCGGGCTCTCTGACGTTTTTTTCCTTTTCTCTTCTTGCTAGTCTGCCACTATCCTATTATTCTGGGGAAATTGGCTCACTGCCCCGGCCCTGATCGCACCTCAACTCTGCTCTAGGCTGTTCGGTAGGTCAGACTGGCCGTGCCCAAGCCGGAGGCTGGCTTGTCCATCATGAAGGCTTGTATGTGTACAGCCCTGGTGCTGAGAGGGGGGACAAGGTTTATGGATTACGTTAGTTATTGATTACATAATATGACTAGTTAGAGCTCTAGCAAGCAGCTGTGAACCCTATATGCAGACCTGCCTTACACCCCTGTTCAAGTTGTCCATCCCATCCCCTATTGGACCAAGCTAGGACTAGGACTAGGACTAGGCTTGCTGCGATCTCGGCAACACACAAGGGGAGCTGATTTGCTGGAGTCTCAAAGCATACAAACAAAAAAAAGATAACGAGGCGGAAAATCACAGGGCCACCGAACTCAATGCCTACCGAAGTCTACCTTGTTTGAGCTGAACTGGCAGAACGGTGCAAGACCCAAAGCAGAACACACCCGGTAGTGCTCTTTGCTGATTATGGGGCATAAGAACACGACCTCGCTAAAAGCGACAACGCCATGTGAGCGATGGAAGGAAAATGAGTGAGAGCCATGCAGATGCCATCCAGAAAACAAAACAAAAAGGGTAACATTATTTGGCAATGCAACCGCACAAGAATACACTACGGGGCCCTTCGGTGACCATGAAGACGGGCTCTACTCGAGCTCTTGCATGTGAGGACATGAAGAGAGTTCTTCCATTCCGTAAGTTAATCTGGGGTGTATCTGCACAGTCATACATTGAGTGCTATACACAATGCATGTAACTGCTTACAATTGTAGCTACACAGCACACTATGTCATTACTGATCCGATCGACACGCTGCTCGGCGCGGCTTTCCCAAAGCAGAAGCAGACGGGGCACAAGCGAGCAGAGATCTTCAGCAGCAGGATCTACACAAAAAGAAGAGACACTGGTAAGCGATCACGAGGGGCTTGAAGAGAAGAGGAGATGCGTAGGTAGCAGCGTAAGGGCAGGCCACAGCAACGAGGGAGCACGAATGGGCGAGTTAGAGACCAAGACAGCTAGGGAGACGACTGTCAAAAGGGCTCAAGGGAGGCACTCGAGTGCAGCCATAGAACAGCCCTAGAAACGCCGGCCTTCCGGCTCCCTAGCACACCCGGAATGTGGCCGGTATATTAACTAGAGACATGTGTAGAAGCATAGAAGATAATAGTGTGTTTGAAAGTAGATTCTATAGGGAGAGAATAGCCAGGCCGAATTGATCTGCCTCGAGCATAGAACATTCTACGAGGAAAAGAAAAGTAGGCGAGGAAGGGGCCAGCATCGTTGGAATGTCGCCTCAATAACACTGACTAACTGACAAGCTTCTTCCACAGTATCTAGAACAACAACAGCGAACAAAAGGCACCCCTGAGAAGTGCCCTTTTGCGTCTTTTTGGAAGCATTCTCGCACCTCGCGAGACTCTGCAGCACGCAGATTCGACCATACCCTGCTGTGAGGATGAGGAGGTCAGGACATTGTGTTGTCGCATTGTGCTGTTCTGCTTATTTCCACTCAACCTTGGTTCGCTCTTCTCGTTGCTTTTCTGCTAGCCCGGGCTTGTACATACAGGTGGCGACGGGGACGAGGAAGGACGCACCTGATTTGATGTGTTGATCGGCTTGCGTACAGGTATAAGAGGAGCGATAAGAGACAGGCATGGGGCAGGTTGGCAGGGAAGAGGCGGGGAGAGGCATTTGGGAGGAGCGGCTGCTTTCTTCGGGCACAATGCCAAAGGCCTGCGCCTTAGCACGCTGTGATATCGCGGCCCGGTAGCATACAAATGCGGCAAGTAGTACGGCTGATCACTTTTGCATACTGCGTGTTTATTGATTCTTGTTTCTGAGATACAAGTACAAATTAAAGTATCTGCCAGCAACAAGTCTTGGCGCCACATGAGAAAAAAAGAAAAGCAAGACAAAAGTTATATATATCTGGACATTATATAGCCGGCATGGGTAGTACGTTGCCTGTGCAAGGGGTTCTCTCCAAGAACTCATCAGATACCTTTTTTGAATGCAGCAATTTCGTGTTGACGTTGTTCTTCTCACATCTGTTCTTGCTTGCATCTTCATGAAATAACCCTGCACACAACTCCAGATGCATCCCGGTAGTCTTTTTGTAAATCACCACAACCCTCTTCCCCGGCCCTGAACAGGACCGACACTCCCCTGCCCTCCCCAGCCTCCCATCCCTCTCAATGAAGCTCCCAATAATCACACAAGAAGCCCTCACTGAGTGGAGTTGGCAGAGTTGGCCAACTACACGCTACAGGACACTCCAGGACCAGGCCTTCTGTGGAAAAGGTCACAATTTCGTAGTCAGAACCCAGACGGCAACGATCGACAACAATGCATGCTTATTCTGGATGTGGGTAGCCTACAGCTGAACTTCCTCTCTGTAGATGTGAAACAATGTAGAGTCCTCTGATTTTATTATCGTGGGTGTCTACTGATTTGGCTGAGAGACTCTTCTCAAAAAGGCTCTTCCTGTCGACCTCGACGACACATTGGCATAGCTAGCAATCGGATTACTGGGGATACGGGCCGGCCCTGGCAGACTTGGCCCAGAGTTTCCGACAAAATACATCAAGTAAAAGTACATGTGTGTATGGTTGGTTCTATGGCTAATAGCCTATCCTGTTCTGATCACTCTGGATTTGTAAGGCCTGACCACACCCTTAGTGTGACAAAGTCTGGTGAATGCATAAACTATTGCATGTACTTTGTGTCTGTTATATCACCATGTCACTGGGCACAGTAGTCGTACATACAGACGTCTATACTTGCACATGAATGCATGTATGACAACCAATATCAAGCCATATCACACATATCCTCACAGTCACATTAGCATTCCGATATACACTTGTACAAGCCTTGTAGCTCTCTTTTGAGTATTTACAAATACCTACTCGTTTTGCCCAAACAAACCCTCACATAACATACCTCTCCGATCTGACGTTCTTCCCATAAGCATCATCACTAGCCACTTGATGGGGCTTACATATGTATGTATGTACATGTGCGTTCACCAGAACGATTTCCCTCCTTGCATAGTCGTAGTCAATCTAGCCACATGTACATGCACTATGCAGGGCATGATATGCACTCACGAGGAGAATGCAGAAGGACGCAGGAAGGAACAAGATCTTGATATTATCTGTACCAATTTTCGAGTAGCGCACCTGGGCTACAGAAGTAGAGAAGGGCGGGCCAACAGCTCGACAGCCCTGGCTGCAGCCAAGGAGAGTATGGGGCCTCAAAGCCGACCCTAGACTCTATGAAGATATCGGGAGCAAAACAAACTACTTCCCGATGAAACATGAGCTCAAATGCAGTGGAGCATAACTCTTTCGTAGCCTGGCAAGCAGTCAGGCCACTAGAAAAGATGTTCCTCCGCCTCCACCTCCACCTCCACTATCAAGACCAGGCGGACGGAACTGGACATCGCCGCCATGTCTACCTTTGGCAAGAGCGATATCTCCACGTTGCTTCTGTCCCGTTTCTTTTTGTCTTGATCCCCTTCGGACTTGATCTTTTCGCCGCAGGCTTAGTGCCGGAAAAACACAGCGATCCGGCTGGTGAGCTGATAAGCGCAAGTCCCTCTTTCTCTTCTCTTCGTTCTCGCCCTCCCCCTCCTTCGGCATCCTGCTTCATCATCGATTTCTATCACCTTGCCTCACTTCTCCCTTTCTTTCACTCCTTCACTCCTCCCTATAATACAGGCCATCTCTATCTTCCCATACACCCGGCCCAGAATACAGTCAAACTGGCCCATGCGCCCGAATACCCCCATCTGCCTCCTCTATACTCTCTTTCTTTCCCATTAGTTGCCTCCAGCCGTACATTTTGCTTGATTTTATTTTGTCTCTGCGGAAGACTCATTTCGGAATATCTTCCATCTTCATGATCGGTGCTTTCTTGTGTTTCTATTTCAAGAAGCTGCTGCAGATCGTAAGCTGCCCGCCCCGCTTGTCGCGTTGAATGACCCAAATATGATGTATGATATGTAATGTGTCCGGGAGCGGGCCAGTCAACAGAGACGGGGGCGTTTGGAACCAACAAAGTTCAGTGTGCAAGTAGACAGGTCGGAGTGATTTCAATGCACAGGGGATGGGGGCGTGACTGCCCATTAGTTGACTGGCTAATGGTCTATGCTATAGAGGTGTCTCCACATGTCTAGTTATACAAACACATGGTTACGAGAATAAGTACGAATATACTTGCACAGAACCGCCACTGCACAGGTGTTCATGTATAGCACCAGGAGTAATCAACTTCACCGCAAGATGAGACTCCAGCTCGGCCGGGTAGTGCCACCCATCATATCCTTTCAACGCAATATTCACTCTCCTGAGCCTCGAGCCACCGTCGCTCTTGCATCCCTTCAGACTTGGGCGACAAACTTTTGAAGCAACTGTAGTTCCCTAGTAATATGTTATCTTTGTTCAACCTAGAAACTGGGTTGCTGTTGTGTATCCTGTACACATATCAACTTGCAGACTTACAATGGGACCCGCCTAAAAACCCGATTTACAAGGGAAGTTGTTTAACTTGGCAGGGCTATTGACAGGGCCATACTGGCGCAACTTCCTCTTTCTACATCTCTGTCTCGGGCCGAGATTACGTACCAGACAAGTGATTAACAAGAGGGAAAGATAAATGTGAAGGCCATTTTAAAAGGCGGAAATGAAGGAGAGACAGACGCACACAAAAGACAAATCAAGTGTGACGTCCAGGGATACAAAAAAAGACCTACGCATTACAGGGCAGGAAATATGTGCGTGAATGCAAAAAAGTACACGTTGTAGGGTCTTGCCGTGGATCGAACACGGGACCTCTCGCAAGCTTTGCTGTAGGGTTAACCCTAAGCGAGAATCATACCACTAGACCACAAGACCTTGTTGAAGGGATACACTGAAATATAACCCTAAAAATGAAACTTGCAGTGCAGGGATTTCTGTGACACAGTCAATAACACCGTGTGAAACTGTACTAACCTCGAGTATTTGCGGGGCTTTTATTTCTTGCAGAACGTCACCTTTCCACCTACACGTATAACTCCGAAGTCTTATAGCCCAGGCTAGCACCAGGTTTTGACGGAACTTAATTTTTTTCATTTTCCCTGGGATAATTTTGGTATACTGTGAAATTACTCCGTGTGCTGAGTGTTGTTTGTTTGTATATGACCGACCAAGTATATGGGAGTTTGGTTTCCTACTGGCTTGTCATCTTGGCTGAACCTCCTCAACGGCATGGAGAAGACAGGTGTATGTACAAGTGCAACTATGTAGCTTTGTTGTCGCATTTTGGGACATCTTAAAGCTTCTACATCGCAGCCATGTAGCTGCAGCTGTGCCTGCGCTTATTCAGGGGTTGAAATTCACATAGGCCTGCCAGGTGTTTGTCCGGTTGTTGTTCAACTGATAATGGGGGGAGAGAGGGACTCTGCTACTCTGGCTGTTTGTTGATGCATAATACCCGCCAGCTAATGGTTCATAGCAATATGTGGTCCTGCTTCTTGTCAAAGGCCGAGTGCATAATGGGTTTGTTTGTTCGGTAACCATTAGCTGGGCCAAACAAGGAAACTAGCCCGCCATCAATCTATATGACGAAAGAGAAGGAAGGGGAGCAGCAGGCCACTAGGCTAGTGCAATGTACTTCTGCTCTCACCTATGCTTTGACATTTGGTGATAGTCCGGTGAATTGAAATGAAGTATAAATCACGAGCAGAAATGCCTTGCATTGCCAAAAATAGATGCGCAAGAGAAAGCAAGCACGGCCTGGTGATGATTCTAGCGCATAGGACACCCTTTGATATAGAGTCAGTTTTCAACTAGACAGAGGCATGCGAGATGACGCGACTGTGAGCAACGGTCGTGCTTTTTTTTTTGACTGGACTGTGCTTTGTTTTCTGCTTGTATTTTCTCTGAAGCTAGACGTCAGGGCCGCATCCCGAAAGGTCCGGCCACACAAGCCTTCTTTTCTTTTCCTCAAAAAGCCCGGAAAGCCGTGGCGTGTTCGGCCGTTCGAGTAATGCGAGGAGAATAACTATGTCTACTTACTTGCACTTTCTAGACAGAGCTTACTATAGTTTCGCGATCCTGGATACCCCCGCTCAAATCGATGTCCTTGTTCCTCTAGTGTCCTTCTTGCACCAGAGTAACGCCACTCGCGTGGACGACATGGGAGCAAGAACAAATGAATCTTCGGCTCGGGCTTTGTACAAGTAGGATGCGGTTGGAGGAGACAAGAGCCGCGAATCACTTGCCTTTTTGATGATGGCCTCACATTCACGACTGGTGTGTGAGATGGGAAGAGCCAAGTGATGCATCGTCAAGTGATTACACGAGTGGTGTGTACAGAGATATCAAGTAGAGACACCTGAACTACAGTTTATAGAAACACGGCTATTTTCCCCGGCTGCTATAGCCAAGGCAGACAGCATAGGCGAAATTAGAGATCACCCAGACATGCAGAGATGGGGTATTTCTTTTTTTTGTTTTTCTTCCTGCCCTCGGTGCCAAATTTGCTGGCAATTAGCATTCACAGAACCCAGCTAAGGGTCCTTTGAGCATTCTTTGCCGCGTGAGAGAGAAAGACATAGAACTAAAGGTCGAACTCGGCAGCAGGGTAGAGCGAGATAGAGACAGGGCACACAGACATGACCACAACAACCTGGTCAGGCCTGTCAAGGAGGAGCAAACCACAGACACAGACACAGTGGCATTGGAATAGAATCGAGGGGACAGGCAGAGCATTGTTGCCTGTAAAAAGGATGGGAAAAAATCGGAAATAGTCAGTAAATAGCAACATGCAGATACATGGTCGGCAGTAGGTCGTGGTCAGTGGGCGGGTGGGCAGTAGGAACTGACAGGAACCAAGAGGAGCGGATAACGAGAGGACTTGGACACGGGTTTTGATGCAGAGCGACAGAAACAGAAATCATGTTGGTTTCGTGGACATTTATGTGGGAGCTGTCCCCACCCTCTGAGAGCCAAGTTCCCTTGACTTTATCCTCCTACTTCAGCATGATACGTCCTGATCCCCCCTCTTCACATCGCTGCCTCTACGACCCTACCATTTTGTTGCTGAGTTGGGTTGAGATCGACCGGATGCCCGTACCGTTCAGAGTTGCAGTACATAGCACATGCAAGTACAACATACATACGTGCGTGGTAGCAGCAGCAAGGTGCTTGTTTGTGCGAATTTGAGGCAGTGTGTATAAACATTTCATGTATAGCTGCAGTTGTGTGCTGCAGACCTACACAGAGGCAAAAGACACGGCAACACACACGCTGAGCAAGACAGGTAGTCTCATGATCCCTTGCCCACACTGCATAACAATAACCTTCTTATAGCCCACAGCGTTCATCCATCTCGTAAGTGGCGATCGTGAACTGCGCAGCAAGACGCCAGCGCGTGGTGCTCCTTGCCCTGTGCATTCTCAGAGGACTTGTGCGTTCATCTTGTCTCTTTTCTTGTTTGTTCTTGTTCTCTCCACTTGTTCTAGAGACACACAGACGCTAATCTTTTTTTGTTTCGTCCAGCTTTGTTTCTCGCACATCACGGAATATATGGATAACCTCGATTGTATGTTTGCTCGCTAAGTAGGTCCTTTCTGACCCGCCCAGCTCCATCATTGGCCTGCTATTGTCTGGGCACCGGCTTTCCTTGAATTGCTTTTGATCTACTAGTTACTGCCTTTGTAGTGCTTGTAAGGTAGACCTCCTTTCATATTTTCACAAGTGACGGTATCCCAGAGCTTCATGCCTTCGCCCCTCTTCCATTTGATATACAACTTTTAATTGAAATCCTTCTACCCCTCTCTGCTCCCTTGTCTATCCCGAGGATATTTTCTGCAGTTCCATCATACGATGGGCGCATATTCAGAGACAGAAGTTGCTTTTGCCGCCGAGTTACAGCGCAGGCAAGGCCCAGGCAGGGCTGGCTAGACTAGGGAACTCGAAGCCAACGAGGAAGCAGCAGAAGAAAAGAAGGCTGCAACAGCATCTGGCTATCTTCTCGTCCTTTTCCAGAATCCTGGGCTGCCGTTGCCACTGACAAATGTGCTTTGATGTCAAGGTACCAACGCGCACCGACAGGTGAAGACAAAGACAGCAAATACACACATGTACCCTGAAATTTATATAGGACTGCCTCCTTGTGCTTGCACAGAATATCCTCTCCAGTACACACATACACACTCCTGCTTTTCATCGTGCGGCAATAATGAAAGGGCGGACATGTCGGCGGATGAAGACGAGGATTTGTAGAAAGCGGTCTCTTCTCTCTTTTTCTCCTTAACCATTGCCTTGTGAGCTATACTTGCAGGTGGATATATACCACTATTAGAGTCAGAGTCAGAGCTGCTATTAGTTCCTGATCTCCGTTATAGAGGGCGGTGACGTTTTCCTGACGAGAAAGATACAAGATACAAACAACTCCACCATAGCTTAGTCGGCTTTAGCGCCTCGAAAGTTTCTAACACTTGTACCTACTCTTGTACGGGATGGTGTTCTGAACATCGTGGTAACAATGAAAGGAAAGTATAAAGTATAAAGTATGTGCAAGCCATCTTTGGGGATCACCGACATTGGATAGCGGGAGCAGTGTTAGTAGTCTCTGGGGAGCTAGGGGAAATGAAAAGGTACTGTCAAAATCCGGGATTACCTTGATTGAGGATCGTCCTAGATGTCACACCAT
This sequence comes from Berkeleyomyces rouxiae, assembly GCF_048999995.1. NCBI lineage: Eukaryota > Fungi > Ascomycota > Sordariomycetes > Microascales > Ceratocystidaceae > Berkeleyomyces > Berkeleyomyces rouxiae. The sequence goes on along the minus strand of NW_027396497.1, from coordinate 744,412 downwards.
GACCTAGAAAAGAGGCGAAAAAGTCGTCTGCTGGTATTCTCTAGTTTTCATTTACATACAGAGTTCCAGCTTGACCTTTGGCTGGTTATGAGGATCCATGGATACACCATATTGCGCCTCCCTGCGGTGTGATACTCTGGTAAATTACCTTTGTGCTAGACCAAGTTCCATCCCAAAGAAAGCCTGAGCATCGCACTGCAGCAGTGGCAGCACTCCTAGCCTGATGTGGGAACCAAGAGACTAGACAACAGGACAGAGGGTGCCCCGGGCTTTTGATAGTCTGGGCTAGACACCCCCTCTTGGCGTCGTTCGTGAATGGTCTTTCCCCTCGATATGTACACTTTTACTAGCTCTTTTCTTGGGATTAATGAATACAACAAAAGTGCCCCCATCCCATCGAAATATGGCATTTATGAGTTTTGTAACGCAGCTCTAGCTATAGTACTGTCCAAGTACAGCCAATCAAGCACAAGTGGCAGCGGCATTCCCTAGTAGTCGACAGACTGACTTGGCCACTTCCATCTCGCATTTTCGACTTGTTTGTGCTCTTCCCGATGACGCTGATGGTTGGCATGTGCGGTGGTGTAAGGTGGGCGTCGCCCATCAGGGTGAACAGGAGCGCAGTGATGACGAGCAGCACGGAACAGCAAAGGTCCGGAAGGACGCCAGATGGATATCCGAGACTTCCATCACATCTCCTCTGTCTCCGCGCCCGGGCTCAAGCTTGGAGCTTTTGAGAAACCCAAGTAAGAAAGATTACAGCCCCCGTGCCCCGTTGGAGAGGAGTGCTGAACAGGAGACACAAGAACACCGCTTAAAGGACTTTGCTCTAGAGACGTCACTGCCTTGCCAGATGGTCTGTGCTTCATAGAATGCACTATATTTAGGGAAGCAGCAGACCTGTGAGTTGGCTCTTGCTTCTAGATAACAAGACGCCCCTTTGCCTCTTCTCATATCAGCCAATACCATGTGTGATTATACGACTGGTGCATGGCCCCAACGTTGGTTGTGGTGATGGCTCATCTCGATGGTGTGCTGGGATCTCCCTGAATTCCGCTATAGAGAAGCACAATAGGTCATGACTACAACACACTGCTTAGCTTCCTACAGCCCTACTTTTGGCCGCATGCGTAGTGTGCAGTTGGGAGAACCAGACAAGACTTGGCTTTTTGACTTGTTTGGTAAAGAGGCGGGGAGCCTATATGAGAAGAGGATGATCATAACTGCAGAAAGAAGGGGAGTAGGAGAGGGGAAAGAGCACCTGCTGACTTGGTTGTAATTTGGTAGCTTTGGGGGAGGGGGGAGGCAGATGTTAGCCTTCCATGGATAGCCGTGGCGAGATGGTCTGTCTGGATGGGCTGTGAGTGGTATATTCCTATGGGCTATGGAATATGACATGTGTGGAAGTATCGATGTGCGTATGTGTGTCTCAGTCAGTTTACACCATCTTTCCCATCCGTCCATATCTCCGTATCGGCCATTTAGTGGTGTCACTCTCTCATTTGACACCACCGGCCCGCCCCTTCATACTGATCCGCAAACTTGAGACGGGCTTTTCTCCTCTCCGTAGCCCGCAGCTATAGCGGATTCTGAGTCTTCCTGTATGCATCACCAGAGAGAGAGAGATACATCCTGCACATGCAAGAGACTATCCGGATGTCGCCCGCCGAGACCGCAGTCTGGACCCGCCGCATCCTCAGAGGAAAAAGAGGAAGCCAAACAACGCCCACTCCACCCCCCTCGGAGTGGGACTCTGAGTGTTCTCGACAGGGCTGGGTGTGGGAAGATGTGTATACTGCTGTAGAGTTATATGTAGGCTCATAAGTAGGAAGCACACGCTATAGCTTGCGAATACGTGCGCTGTTCTCGTTCCCTGCTTGCTCATTCATTGGCTTGTTCGCCTGTTCGCACGTCCGCCGTCGTCATGTGCTGCACTGGGCATCTGTGGACAGTCCATTCGTCACCGCTGGGACAACAGCAAACCCAGGAGGGGGTCTAGCACTAGCAAGCACAAAGCCCACATCTCTTTTCCCGTGACTTGGTTGCTGCTCTTGCTGTCTCGATCTGATAGTGCAGCTGAGGTGGCCTTCTATTCCGCTCTTTCTCCTCTCCTTGCTACTATGGGGCTACGCGACATTGACCATTACCACTCCCACGACACAAAGGGAGAACAGGAAGTGGTGGGGGGCAAATGTATGTTGACACTGCAGCTCAGGATAAGGTCTACGAATATTATACAGGAGAGTTATCAGTCAAAGCCTGCAACATAGTATCGCCCCTTGGAGGAGGGGGGGAATGTTCCTACTGGTACACACAGGCAGTACGCCAGAAAAGGCTGAGCGCCTTTGTTCCTGTGGCTCGCAGAGTTGTTCCTTAAATGCATGAGTCAAGCATGTTAGAATTGAAATGCAAAGAAGAAACGACAGGTTTCAATAACTAAATCAACATGTGAGTAATCCTTTTCCACCCTAGCAACAGGGTTCGAAACATGAACGCCATAGTAAACAAACATCTCGCGGGGACATTAACATAGAACAAGAAGAAAAAGAAAGGACAAACAAGAAAAAGTTGAGAAAGCCAGTCCCAGGGCAGTAGCAAAGAGAAAAAAAAGAACACTTGTTTCCATACCCAGGGTAAAAAAAAGGGACGTGGGCGAGGCGGCGTGTGAGAGCATCAAGCCGTTGCATGGTGGTTTTATTGGCGTCTCAGAGAGCCCATTGTGTGTTTTCTTTTTTTTTTCCGGTTGCAGAAGCACATCTGGCCATCAAATCTATGAGGAACGGTACAAGCCAGTGACAAGAAAGGAGGAGTGGGATATCGTGATGTGACGGAACACAAGATGAACAAAAGAAGGTCGTAGATATGAAATAGACAAACAACAAGCCTATCACGAATTTCGGGTGAAATAATGCAAAGAGAATGGAGAGAAGAAAAGGAATTGCCTGAAGAAACATACAAACTGTCATAGCCCGTGCAAAGCGAGTCTACCGACTCAAGAGGTTCGGAAGAAGGGTTCTAGGAATAGATCATGGTTTGGACTGGAACTATTTGAGATCACGCAGTCTGGCCAGTCACTTCTTGAGCCGATGCAGCAGCGTATTAAGTTGCATAAAACAGGGCTCGGTGACTATCTAAGCCCGCACCTGCCTCGTTTTTTGCAGGAACGGGCTCGGCATTTCGTCAACTTCGGGGTCCCACACCGTCGGATCGCTGCTCCGACGATTGGCTGTGTCTACCGCTGTCAGCCGTTCACGGAAAGCCCGTTTGGGGCTGATGTTCTCGCCCGAGGAAGACGAACTCGGCGTGATTCCAGCAGAAGACGGGAGGACGGCAGACAATGGTCGTCCGCCAGCGCGCGCTTGTTGTAGTTCCACAAGAGTACGGCCCTTTATGTTATTCTTGGCCGCAAGCTTGTTGAGACGCTCATCATCGCCTGAGCTGTGATGGTGCTGATGACGAAGCAGCTTCTTGGTGCCACGTGTAGGGCTGGCGTGTTTATTTGTGCTGTTGCTATCAGATGAGGAGCCAGATGAGGAGCCAGAGGAGAGCTTGGCATTGCTCAAGCTAGTAACCGACGGGATCTTGCTAAGACGACGCGAAGGCGATACTCGCGGGAGATCTGAGTTGGAGTTTTTGCCGCTCAGAGTCGGGATTCCCATGTTCTTATTCAGTGCCGACTTTTGCGCAGTGAGCACTGGGCGATTCTTGCTGCTAAAGGGGTTCTTCACTGATCTCACTACTGGCGTAGGTGATGCTGGGGGCTCATCGTCATCGGATTCTATGCTTCTAGCGTCACGAGGCATATCCCACGCGGGGCCGTTGCCGTTTGGTGCCGCAGCGTTGTTGAGCTGGAAAATGTTGCCGTTGTTGGAGGGAGGTTTCGTCGTACCATTGCGGCGAGGAGATAGACTCAGACTTGAAATAGCCATCGGCGAGGGAGACACCATTTCAATATCGCCCGGGGTCTCTGGGTTGAGGCCAGCATACATGGTTTGGGCTCTCTTAAGCGGAGTGCTCAGATTACGCTTGCTAAGGCCAGAGGGGATATCAGGTGGTAACGCCTCGGCTACTGTGACTGATGTGGGTACTGTTGATGATTGTGTGGTGGGAGCAGATGGTTTTTTTATCTCAACATCGGGAGTTGCTGTTCTTTGGGGCCCATTCATAGACTCTCTGCGCTTAAGCTCGACCTCAACACGTGCTCTAACTTCGCTCTCGAATTGCTTTTGCAGATTCTCGATCTCCATGTTGATGTGTCGGCTGATTTCCAACTGGGCCTTGGCCTCCCATTCTCTTCTCAACTGAGAATCAATTTCCTGGCGCATCATCTTCTTCTCTGTTTCAATGGCTCCAGCGAAATGGTTTAGCTCCTTTTCCTTTTGTGCTAGGGAGTCTTGCTTGGCTCGAAGCTTTCTCTTGAGATCGGCAACCTCCATCTCCCTTCTGGTCAGGCGGATTTGTGCTATGTGGAGGAGGTCATGGGTAGATGGCCGGGCGTCGGGGCTCTTGCGCAGACACGCATCAATAGCATCTCGTAGTTCCGGAGAGTAAATGTTGGGCAGGGCGGGATATTGTCCATCTTTGATCTTTTGCACTAGCTGGTAGTGTGACCGCGCATCGAAAGGCGGGGCTCTCATGCATAGCTCATAGATGATACAGCCCAATGACCAAATGTCGGACTTGAGAGTGTATCTCTCAGCGGCGCAAATTTCAGGAGACATGTAGTACGGTGTTCCAACATATGTGGAAGCGAAGTCTTGAGACTTGATCATCTTTGAGAGTCCAAAGTCGCCGAGCTTCACGGAGTTGTTCTCGCCAAGGAATACTGCACAACCGTTAGTTATCTAGTCGAATGTGAGTTATAGAGATCGGTATTCAGGTGAACCAACCATTTTCAGGCTTCAAGTCACGATGCATGATGCAAAGAGTGCCAGCGGGGGCTTTGCCGGGATTTGAGGCGCCATCACTAGGGCTAGGAGGGTCGATTCCGTAGTGACAGCGGTACAAGGCTGATGAAAGCTGGCCAAAGATGCTCCAGACGAACTGCTCGCTGGCTCTCTGACCTTTGCTAGCCAGATCCTTGATAACACGGCCCAAATCACCGTTTCCGCAATACTCCATGTAGAGATGTAATTCTTGGGTTTCCTTCAGGTGGTCGCGGTGGTAGTAGGCGACAATATTGGGATGGCGGAGATGGGACAAGCACTGGAACTCGGCGTGAAGCTGCTCACGTTCCTTTTGCGACATTTTCAGATAGTTGATCTCCTTTCGACATAGGATCAGACCATCGGCCTTTCGGCGGACTCTACGGATGATGCCGAAGGAGCCATGGCCTTTGGGCAGCAAACACATGTTAGCTTGGGTACGAGTTCTACACGATTCGTGTACAGGTATCATAGAGCGACAACACCCAAAGGACCTCTCCCGCTGATAGACACAACTCACCAATTTTGTCCATCACCTCATAGTCCTCAGCCTTCGTAACGGTAGCGTTCGAGGAGGCCATTGTGCGCGGTGGGCATGCAGCAACTGCTAAGAATGTGATGCATTCAGATAAACGATGACAAAAGTACACGGCAAATGAATTGCCCACTCGAAATCAGCAGAGGTTATGTTCGTCAAAGGCGGTGTGGGCGTAGGCGTAGGCTTTGGTGATTTTCGTGAATATGAGCCGCGACGAGCAGAGAGCGAAATGGGGCAGACCGACAGTTGAGGAAAAATCGAGTAGAAGCGTAAGAGGAAAAAGATCTAGAGGTAAAATAGGGCTGCTGCTAGTAAAGGCTGCAAAGCACAAGAAAAGAACGACAAGCGCTCCAAAAAATAACAAATGACGATGAGGGTGTCAAAGAGAAAACACGAGCTTAGATGCGGCAAACAAAGGAAACGAGAGAGATGACAGGGAAGAAATCTTGTTCAAATCAATTATTATCGTGTATTGTGTGTGCTCTAGTAAGGCCCAGGGAAAGTACTAGCCGGGATACGTCAAAGTGGAGTAAACACTTCCAGGGCCGTCGACTGGGCAACGGTGATTACCCGATGAATAGCCTTAGCGGTTGCTTATCGATAGATTATCAGACCCTCTAAGATCAACATAACCCTAGTACCTATCTCCTCACCAACTACACTTCATGGTCCATACAATACCTTGGCCCTCACTACCATCATCACAATCATCTTCTGCCTCTGCTGACTGGTCAAGATGCCCTCCGAAGAAGACATCTCGCCCCAACGGTTCAAAGAACTCCAAAACACCATTCTTGACATTGCTAAGAACAACAACAAGCTGCGGAAGCTCCCCCGCGAAGAACGGCTTGCTGGTACTCCTCTTGATAAGTCGCCCAAGTTTGAGTCACTTTTGGATGCTTGCCGGCGGGGTGATCTCAAGACATGCCACGAGTTGATAATAACAGGGGTGAATATCAATGGGCGGGACAAGTATGATTATACGCCTTTGATTCTAGTAAGCCACCCACTCACTTTATGAAACCTTCATGCTTCTGTGATAGAACTGACCGAGTATGATCCACTTAGGCCAGTATCTGTGGTCACTTTGAACTCGTCAAGTTACTCCTCGATTATGGTACGTCTATGCTTGATCAAGCATTACTGCGAATATCAAAAGGTGGCATGTCTACCCGTCGACTTTACTGATTACTAATCCGGTGGTTGTCCTCAGGCGCGTTGGCGGAACGAAACACATTCCAGGGAGAGCGATGCATTTATGGTGCTCTCACGCTGGATATTCGGAATCTGCTTCTTAGCTATGACTTCAGCAAGGCCACCGATCCTTTGCGGGAATGGTCCGGCCATATCAATAGTCTCCAGAACGGCGAGCCGCCTGGAACGCCTGACTTTACGCTGCGAATTGGGAGCAACGACGGTCCTAGCTGCGGGGTTCATCGCATGATCCTAGCTGTGCGATCGCCGTTTTTCCACGACATGCTTGTCAAGAATCCTGGACTGACCTCATGGACTGCTCACGGAGTTGATGTAGATGAAGAATGCCTGTACATTGTGCACAGGTTTTTATACATGGACCAGATCCCTGACACGGTGCTAAAGCAGCGCAGCATCACAGAAAAGTCTGCCGCTACCCGGATCCTTGAGGGATGTGAGAAATTGGCCCAAGAATTTGACCTGTCAGGACTTCAGGCTATTCTCGATGTGGGAGACCAGCTCAATGTCGCCCGCAAAACGCATCAGGAACAGGTCAACCAGGCACAGGTGCAAATGAATCGCTTTTTTGCTGAATCTATCATGAAGCAAAAGATGATTGTCTCGGAGGAGGAAGTTACTGGTATCCAGTGGTCTTATGCCAACCCCGCATTCGCTGATGTATTACTCAAAGTTGAGTATATCGAAGATGAGAATGACGCAGCCCAAGAGAGCGATGAGCTTAATGATCGACTTCATGGCCTGGAGATCACTAACCTCGCGACAAAGACACCCGGAGAGGCTGAGAAACGGGCGCAGAAATACGTCATATATCCAGTACACAAGGCTATCCTAGCGCGTAGTCCATACTTCAAGCGCATGTTCACAGGTGGTTTTTTGGAAGGCCAAGGTTCTGACCATTTGCACATTGTTGGAATGACATGTGCCCCAGTAACTTTGGAGGTTATTCTTGCTAATCTATATTTTGAAAAAGGCGAAATTTCTCTCGCCTACAGCCTTGATTTGCTGTACACAGCTGACGAGCTGTTTCTTGAGAAGCTTGTTAACAAAGCCGCTCTGACCATCAGCAGTCAGGGAATGGCCGAGTCCAATGTCTGGCAGGACCGCACGCATGATCCAGAGTTGAGAAAAAAGACCCGCGGAGCTCGTAGAGCTCGCGGTGACGCCTCCGATTCTATTGACATTTATGAGATTCTCCATGCAGCTTGGGACATTGGCGTACGGCGCCTTGAAGACTTTGCTGCACGCTTTTTTGCCAGTCGATTGGAGGACTATCTCGACGACCCGCAGTTTATCGACATCATCCGCCAAAGTGCCGAGCGCGTCAAAAACCGTCAGGCTACAGATACGATTGAGCTTTTGGATGATATCCGCCACCACATCAAGGACCGATTTCGCATGCGTTTCCAGGACGTGAGTCTCATGATGACGCGCGATACAGAACAGGCAGACCGTATCCGTGCCGATCATCAGCAAGATATCAAGAAAAATACTGCTATTAAGACACTAAGCGGGGAAATGGCCGAGGATGAATTTGCTGCTGACGATATGAACTATGAGTTTCTTATGAAGAAGTTGGATGAGTTGCTGAAGGAGATGAACAAGACAGTCTTCAAGAAAAACAACGGGTAGTCATAATGTAGTCTAGAACATAAAGAAGAAATCTAGACCTGCGTATCCAAGTAGAAAGTCTTGTGAGAAATTTGAGGAAAGAAATTCATTCTAGGTTTTGTGTTAGTCTAGGTCCATAGCGTCACCCATTTTTATATCCAACACATTTTCTTGCTTGATGTGCGCCCCAGTTCCGACGACTTCAACCCAATTTTTCTCGACTTTCTTGCGCCCATAGCGTTCCAGGGCTGCGCTGCGAATGACTTCCTCATCACTCAGCAGGTCTGCTATTTGGTTAGTCAGCTGGCGAATCTGGTTCTTGACAGCCTTATGGAACATGGCTGCCCAGCCCTGATGTGCCTTGCAGCGCTTCTTGTCACACATGCCAGCTGTAGCATGTCTGTGGTCTGGGTCATTTTCCTCTTCGATGGCTGCGACAGCGGCAAGCTCACCTAGTGGTGGCTGTAGCTCATCTTGGGCAAATGAAGCTTCGCCTTCTTGTGTGGAAAGAAACACAGCGAAGGCGGCTTGGACACAGACACAGTCTAACCGGCTATCGTAACCGCATATATCATTGGTTATGAAGCCTGAAGTAACAGCGGCCCTGTGCCGTTCAGTGACACGATCAACAAGCGTAAGCATTTTCCGACATAGCTCAACCTCAGTAGCCAAGGCTGCGCGGTCTGCACTTGATTGCGCCAACAAACTCTGTTCTTCACTTGACAGATATTCATCTTCAGACTCGTCATTGTTAGAGTCAGGCGTCAGGAAAGGTTGGCGCACAAGCTTGTATGTTCCAGTAGCCTCATCAACATAGCCTAAGCCGCTAGCAATCACGCCTAGCAAGTCTTCGCGGGTCAGTTTACCAATGATGGTGGGGGGAATAGTCGAGGCTGGCGGCAGACATGACACAATGTGTTCCCACCACTGGTGGCAGTGTTCATCCGAGCAAAAGACGGAGTTGTTAAAGACATCCTCAGTCTCTGCAGCACCTGTAGCAGTGTCGTCCTCGTCATTGGCTTTAACAGCCGGGGCATAGCTACGTGCTGGTTTTCGGCAGCCATCCAGCGAGCACGTTTTCTTGTATCGTGTTACAAGCATGTCGCCGTCAGTACAGCGAGGACAGACAAACATTTCAATCAGGCTCTCGCCCATCTCGGTGTCCAAGTCGATGCACTCGCCGTGAAACCAGTCCTCACACTTTTCACAGCAAATCATCCATCGATGATCGTCGCGACCTTGACACAGACAATACGTGCCTGGATCATCACTATCCGCCACTGCCGGGCTATCCCTTGTAGTGCTGCCGCCATTTTCTCGACTGTGGTGATTGAGCACGGATGACGCGCCGTTTGTAGCTGTTGAAGCTAGAGCTGAGGACTTGGCTTTTGGCCGACGCGTAGTTGATGTTTTTGCACCGCTTGTGGCCTTTGGCCCCTTCGCCGCCACTGAAGTGGCATTAGGGACCCGTTTCGCGGCCATACCTTTCTTCTTGACTGGCAGTTTCTTTGAAGCAGTTGGTTTAGACTCTGCCGCGACGCTTAATAATTCATCGCCAAGTGTGCTGATTGTGGCGCTGAACATGACCGGAGAGGCTGCTGTAATAGACGAGGCAAGGTCGGCGTTTAATGACTGAGATTCTAACGTAGCGCTCTCAGCCCTAGTAACTTCTGGAAAGAGTTCTAGGTGTTCATAGTGAGCATCAGTAAGCCCTGCTGATGGAAGCTCATCTAGATCCATGATGTGATGCAGAGTCACGATGGGTGAGTATTGGTGGACGTTGCCTGTATGGAGCCTGCTGACAACGAGAAATTGTTTGTGACACAGTACAGGGCTACAATGAACAATATCTTAAGGGTGTATATAGTAGTGGTGTGAGGTTGGTTGAATAAAAACTAAAAGTGATGAAGCTCGATGCAAAGCGTTTGTTCCCTTTTTGGACGAACGAGGGTTGAGAAGGCAGCGCTGTTATGAACAATGCATCCATTGCTCTCGGTGGGCCTCGGTATAAATGTTATCGGCTGAACTTCGGCTGAAGACAATCCCAAGGATTCGATCATGATTTCCAAGCTTCACCACGCCAGGACGCCGACCCACGTCAAATCGCAAAAGCTGATATTCTGTTGTGGCAAGAGACGTTTGATTGCGCCAGATATATTTTCAACTTGCTGCCATGTCCTTTGTCGCCCCTCTTCGTGCCGCTGCCGGCCGCAGCGTCTTTCCGATACCGTCAGTTGCGAGACAAGCCGCGACCTACACGACCCGCGCCATCGCCCGCCCTCACATCCGTTCTTCGACATATTTCGGAAACTGCAATGTGCCTAAACAGCAATCTCGCGGTGCCAAAACTATTGGCGAAGCGAAGTCGCGTATGCGCTTCGGGGTATGAAACCTTCTTCCATGTTGGTCACAGGTATCCTGGACAATACCACATAAAACTCAAACTTCAATGCTAACGATTTGACTATTGTAGCCCTTCTCATGGCAAGCTGGTGTGCTGTGTCTGGTTACACTGGGTGGTCTGATGATTTACTTTGAAAATGAGAAAAAGCGCATGCACCAGAAGCGTATTGCCGAGGCCAACAAGCAAATCGGTCGGCCAAAAATTGGCGGCCCCTTTGAGCTACTCGACCAGAACGGCAAGCTATTTTCCAGCGAAGACCTCAAGGGTCGCTACTCGCTGGTCTACTTTGGCTTTACTCACTGTCCCGACATCTGCCCCGAAGAGCTCGACAAGATGGCCCAGATGATGGAGATTGTGAACGAGAAGATTTCCGGCTCCGTCAAGCCTGTTTTTATTACCTGCGACCCCGCTCGTGATGGTCCAGCTGAACTCAAGACCTACTTGGCTGAGTTTGATACTGACCTAGTCGGTCTGACTGGCACTTATGAGCAGATCAAGGCCGTCTGCAAATCATACCGTGTGTATTTCAGTACCCCCAGCAAGGTCAAGCCGGGCGAGGACTACCTGGTAGACCATAGTATATACTTCTACCTCATGGACCCCGAAGGCGATTTTGTTGAAGCTTTGGGCCGCCAACACTCCCCACAAGCTGCGGCCGATATTATTTTGGGCCATGTAAAGCAATGGGATGGGCAGAAGAAGTACTGAAGCGAGGGCAAGATGTATTACTTAGGCTGTCTCACGATGACCGTGGAATGCTTCATGATGGGCCGGGAAAAATGTACCACCACCACCACCACTTCTACTAATTGCATGTTACTTAGTGGATCCTGTACTATTACTTATATGTGGTAGCCAGCAAATACAGCTGTCGGCATTTCACTCCCATTCATCTCATCAAAGTCTTGATTTAATCTCCTTTGAATAGCTAGATTTACATAAACTTATGGAGGCAAGCAAATGTTACCACTCATGTTTAAATTTGCATTAATCTTCTAGACAGCTATGTGTGGTTCGAGATGTACCGCCCAAGCAACGACGTATACAAGTGAAATCGAAACTCACTCAAAGTTTCTTTGCTCATCATGTGATCTACTTTTCCGTCTAGTTTCATTCAGTCGAACACATGGACATTAAATGACAACAAGTGAGGGCGGTCTTACTCGCAGCTTCAAAACTCGGTTGTATTGTGGGAAAGCAGGATATTGGTGACATAACAAACATGTGCCATTCTTTCGCTTGGCAGGAAGTAAGTTTCTGTTCAACTAACTATACATAACGCTCACCAAACCAAGCATCACTATTTTTTATAGCCTCTAGCATGTTCTATTGAGAGGTCTGACTATCTAGCCTGACGCAGAAGCTCAATCGCAAGAAAACGTAGCGTTCATCGCTAGTCCAAGGAACAAAACGAATGATTTTGTGACTGTCAATCCACTTTGGCAAGCTTGTAAAATGAAACGTGCAATACAAGAGGCGGTGTCGAAGGTCGTACAAGGTGTGTCTTTTAGGGTTGCATGTTGTACTTGAACCGGGTCTATCGGAGTAACTATTTTTCCGGAAAATCAACTACCCACCCTGGACGACACAAGATGTTTGACAGTCTATGCAGCACATTTGACACCTCACCGAGCATTGACATAGACATACGATGTAACTATAGCTAACTAAATATTCATTGTATCGTTAACTACAAGTACCTCTCAAGGGAAAGGACGAACATAGAAACGAAAAATTCCGAACTTTCACTAGAAGAATAGTAAATTCTCCTTCACCTCACTATTCACATAACTGGTTACAGGGTAAGTGAAAAACGTTGTGGAAAGACACAATGTGATGAGTTGATCCTTTAGGTGTGGTGACGTAACTTTTGCCTTTAGCGATGGCGAAGATCATATACCGTAATTGTGGATAATATTTAGCAATAATCCCTGTACTAACCAAAGATTCACATCTTGGCAATGTGATGCTCAAGTCGAGACTCATTCAGGTGGAAACTACGCCCTATGAATATCAGTTCTCAAGTATAGTTACACCCACAATAGTATAACTAGGTGAGGAACGCCCGCAGATATGCGTCGACCTTGGGTCTAGTCCCTTATAGTCTGCCTGGACGGAGTGAAGAAGCATACACATGCAGCAACCTTTCCAAGCTTACATGGAGACCAGGACCCATGCAGTGCCATCCCGAGCCGCGGAAATCTTAATTGTCCGAACTTTCCGACACTTGCGCTAGAAGGCCTTCACTTCACTGCCGAACGGAAAGGGAAGTCAAGTCCACCGTATAGAAGATTGTAAGTCTCGCTCTAAGGAGGGATGTCATTTGTTGGACAAGGCACACCTGTAAGACGGAACCAATTGGCTCCTCAGACCATCACCGCATGAAGACACCAGCTGAAAATTTGCTCCAACGTCCTAATTTCGTGAATATAGGCCGCCTGGTATTGTGAGGAGGGTGGCTTGTATCCGACTGCGGAGATTGCGCAAGTCGAAGCGAGAGGTTACATTTAACATCATAAACGCTGATTTCTGTCAGAAAGTGTTACCTGGAGTAGTGAGTTACGGTGGCTGTAGGTACATATGTAGAAGTCCCACCGTAATCCTGAGGTGTGCTTCGGCCGACAGGAATATGTCGGTCTTGCTTGAACCGCTTCAGTATCATTGTCAGTATTTGGCGTGTATAGATACACCAGACTCATAGAGTAGACCGGAACCTACAGGCATGATCATGGCAGGGAATTATGTTGCGGGAAGCAGCTTAAGCGAGTACGGACTTTGTGCTCAAGAGCATGAATACAGTACACATAATGTAACGCCAGTCTTCAGCTAGAGGACTGAATTTAAGCAACTTTGAAGCGGCTCATGCTGTAGATGCTTGTCTCGTCAATCTCCAAACCTGACTGAAAGTGTACTCACCAGAAGCAATTTCAGCACGCTTCAAGATAGCCCTGATAGCATATAGGAATTCCCTTCTACTTGGAGAAGATATTTCATAGTTCAGGGCGTCCAAGAAAGCCCATAATCAAGTATATATGGGCGGTAGATCTCCTACTGATGCCGTTGACTACAGTCCTACTTCGCAGCTCATCCGGCCCTAACCACTTTAATCGTCTACTTAGAACTGCCACTACTTTGTCTTGATCTTTTAATCTTCTAATCCTCCACATCAGCCTTTATTATCATGAAGTTCGCTCAGGTCGGTTTCCTCGTCTCTGTTGCTATCACTGCTTCTGCTAGTAGGAAGCATGATCTGATTGGTCGTAGAGGCGGTGTCGCTGTTCTCGATGGGAACGAGAAGGTGAATCACGATACCCATGAAATTATTCAGTACGACCCCGAGACCTTTATGGAGCATGCCTTCCGCTGCCCCAAAAGTCAGGGTACTCGGCTTTCTTTCTCCAGCTGTGAAGGGTATGTTGCCTGCTGCTTTCCTGGGCAGCGCCTCATTGGCTCTCCTGACACCGCGTTTGGTTGCTGCGGCGAGGGACACGAGATTGCCGGCACTGCCAGCACCGGCTATACCTGCTGTCCTACGGGCCAGATCTACGATGGTAAAAAATGCGGCGACACCAAGACCGAGTCTGTTTGCCACAACGGTAAGCTCCTGGTCAACGGCAAGTGTGACTGCCCTTCTAGCACTAAAGAAGGCGCGGATGGTCTATGTCACAGCCGCAACAACGCCCCTTGCGATAGTGGCATCCAAGAGGGTAAGAATAAACAATCACTTCTTCCGATTGTGTTCATGGCAAAATGTACTAACATACCGTAGGCAAGTGCTACTCTATTGAAATGGAGAACGGCAACATACTTGGCCACATGATTGATGGAGGCTACACTGCCGGATCTATGAAGCGCGAGAAGATTGACGGCAAGTTTAAGTTCTGCCTGTCAGAAGCTTGCAATGGCGGACGGAGCATCAACCCCGCCGACAACTTTCGCATCCGAGACCTTCACAGTGACGCCGCCGGTCAACATGCCAATCAATGGATTGACCATAATGTCAACGGGGCTCACCTGAACAAGGTCGCCGAATACAACAAGGCTGGTGTTTTCTCTCTGACTAAATGGAGTTGTGGCAAGTACTGCCTCTCTGGTGACGAAAACCATGGTCTTGGCCCTGCTTGCCCCAGCGAAAACATTGCCATGACTTTCCTGACCAGCAACAAAGACGTTTGCCGCCCTATCAAGATTGTCGAAGTTCCTTGCAACAACCGTGACATTACAAACAACTGCCTTTGGGACAAGCCCATGGACACCTGTTAAATGGTATTACGTCGAAATGCAGCAGTTATTTGGCTGTTCGTAGCTGATTATAGCTACGAAAATATAGCGACCTGGATTCTGGCACCGAAATCGATTATCTACCAGCCTCAAGCCACTTGGCATTAAATGTGTTTGTTAAGAAGCACGGGAACTGCCAAGTGGAAATCAGTTAATTGATATATAACGTAGTCAATACATATATAACTCCTCATTGACTAACCTTCAAATGATGACGTCACTGTCGTTCGTTACACATGCTGTCACATCAGGTGTGGTAGGAATCTAATATTCATGTAGGGGTAAGTAACCCGAACAGGTGCAACAAAAAGAATACTAGGGAACAATCTAACGTAGTTATTGGACTCGAGATTAGATAAACCTCGGAAAAGAAAACAAAAAGACCTGGATATCAGAATGGACATTGTGGTGTTAACAATGCAAGCTCAGGGCTCCATGTTCGAAGCTGTAATATGCGTCATGTAATATACCGTGGTATCACCAGAAAGGGCCCACTATAGATAAGCCAGCTCGAGATAAGCGGCAGCTTCTAGAATCACACTAACAGCACACCAAGACATACAACAATCATTAGCTACCACGAACGTTGTTGCAACCTAAAAATACACCAGCATTATATTGGCTTCGTCATTTGATTGTGAGCTACTAACCATTCCATTTTGAATACGCGAAATGGGCTCTATCCTTCTATCAGCCACTCGCGGCTCATTCAAGAGTGGGCTGACTCGTTGTGGCCTCAACTTCAACTCGAGCTCCAATCTCGCAGCGGCTCCTCGGGGCTTATTACAGCGCAGACTCACTTCAGCTTCCAAGTTCCCTTTGCCCAACAAAGTTGCCTCTTTTGCATTTGCCTTTGAGTGAGCAGTTAGCCTTTCTAATGCTCAGTAGATGCTCAGTAACTAACCTCTTGCTGTAGCATCGACGGCGTGCTTTTACATGTGGCCAAGCCCATCCCAGGGGCTGCTGAGTCATTGCAGTTTTTGAATGACAACAATATCCCGTTCATCTTGTTGACCAATGGTGGTGGAAAGCACGAGAAAGATCGTGTAGCTGACCTCACGGATAAGCTGGGTGTGAAGCTTACTACAGAAAACTTCGTACAGTCGCATACCCCCTTTCGTGATCTTGTCGAAAATGCCGAGGGTCTCAAAGAGAAAACAATTCTCGTTACTGGTGCAGATGCGCACAAGTGTAGACAAATCGCCGAGGCGTGAGTTGTTAGAGCGCTATTCAATCAACCGGTCAAGAGTTGTGGTGCTGACATGATGCATAGCTATGGTTTCCAGAAAGTGGTAACCCCCGCAGATATCCTGGCTGCCAATCCCACCATTTTCCCTTTCCAAACACTGATGAAGGAAGTCTATGAAAACACATGGCGCCCTCTTCCTAAACCTCTTTACAATCCCAACAAGCCCTCGGTTGATGCCCTGAAGTTCGACGCTATCTTTGTATTCAATGATCCCCGGGATTGGTCGCTTGATATTCAAATAATTACTGATGTGCTGCAATCGCACAATGGCATCATTGGAACCTACTCCCCGAAAAACGGCGACCCTAACCTTCCCAACCACGGCTGGCAAGGCGATAGCCAGCCACGCATATACTTCTCTAACCCTGATATTCTTTGGGCCGCCCACTTCCACCAGCCACGTCTCGGACAAGGCGCCTTCCAGGCCTCACTTGATGGTGTTTGGCGCGCCATTACCAACGGCCATTCACTCCAACGAACAGTCATCGGCAAACCGCATCAATTGACCTATGAATATGCGGAGCGTGTGTTAAACCGGCACCACTTTTATCTCGCAGGCGGCAAGCCTGGCGATGATGTTGACCCGCTACGCAACGTATACATGGTTGGAGATAATCCGGAAAGCGATATTCGTGGTGCCAATGAGTTTCGTAGTGCGAATGGTGCAAACTGGTTGTCACTGCTGGTTCATACAGGTGTGTGGAGCGAGGTCAGAGGGCCGCCGGCACATACACCCACAGTTATCGTACCAGATGTGCGTGAGGCAGTTAGATGGGCGCTCAAACGCGAGGGAATGAGCGGGCTGTAGTTGGCTTTAACCAGTGGAACATTGTTCAGACAGATGAGAAAGGAAGACCTTTGCTCTATATCATATGAATATTACCCTGAATAGTCTACAAAGCCAGCACAATACATGTAGCTACACGTGTTTGGCAATCAGGGCTTAGATAGGCATCGTTTATCTAATTGCATGTCAATTGAGCCCAGATATTCATTTTTGAGAGCCTGAAACTCCGGCAGTATGTTCATCTTCAACTCATCTTGAAGCGCATGAGCCCTATTTTCTGCAGAAAACTCCAAGCCTTGAGACTTCGCGGAGGTATCAGCTTCCAACTGATATGTGTGCTTACAAATGTTAGAAAGCACAACCTCAAGGTTGCTTGTCCAAATGATGAGGCTATCATTACTCTCAACCGATAAGAAAGCCGATCTTTCCGTTAGTGTCAGTTCACTTTGGCATGCTTGCAAAATGAGGCATGTGATACAAACTACGATGTCGCTGGTTCAAGTTGCACAAGAAAGCTCTGTTAGGGTTACATAATACATACTTGCGTTTGGAATAATTACTTACCCTGGACAACACCGGATTTTTGACAATCTGTAACTACGGGATGTTTGACACCTAGTCGAGTGCTGATATAGACTTTGGACGTATAGTAATTGACTTTATCGGTACAAAGACCCCGTAGAGGCGAGAATAAACACAACAGCAAAGAGTTCCAGATTGTCACTTGAAGAATCGTAAATGTCTCTTCACTATTCACATAGCCATGTGATAAATAAGAAACACCACCGGAGGACAGAATAACAATATCTTGGTCTTTTGGGCACAGTGACGTAAATTTTTCTTTCAACCGTAGAGAGAGCCATGTGCTGTAAATGCGGATAATAGCCAGCAAGAATCGAATCCTGTCCTAGATTCTACATAGCTCAACCCGATCCGCCTTGGCAAGGCGATTTTCAAGTTGGGAGACTGATTTGAGCGAGCAATGCGACCTATGAATACCAGTAGTCAAGCATAGTTACATCCACAATAGTGTAGCTGAGTGAAGAACGCCCCCAGGTATGCGTCGACCTTGGGTCTAGTCCCTTGCAGTATACCTAGAAGGGAATGAA
Source organism: Berkeleyomyces rouxiae (assembly GCF_048999995.1). Classification (NCBI taxonomy): domain Eukaryota; kingdom Fungi; phylum Ascomycota; class Sordariomycetes; order Microascales; family Ceratocystidaceae; genus Berkeleyomyces; species Berkeleyomyces rouxiae. The sequence goes on along the minus strand of NW_027396497.1, from coordinate 726,296 downwards.
AGAGGATACTTCACACATGCAACAACTTTTCCAACCCTGCAGGGACACCAGTACCCATGCAGTGCCGTCCCGAGCCGCAGAATCTTAATTGTCCAAATTTCCCGACACTTGCGCTAGAAGGATTTCACTTCACTGCCGAACGGGAAGGGAAGTTCACCGCATATTTGAGGGTGAAGATTGTGTGTCTCGCCCTAAGGAGGGATGTGGTTGGTCAGGCAAGGCAAACTTGTAAGGGGGAATCAGTTGACCACTCAGATCATCACCACATGAAGACATCTAGCTGAAGATTTACTCCAACTTCTTAATCTGGTGAATCAGGACTACTTGGTATTGTAGAGATGATGGCTTAAAATTCGTTGTATCTGACTGCGGAGTTTGTGCAAGTGAAAACGAAGTTACATTTGACATCGTGACTGCTGATCACTGTCAAAAAGCGTTCTCTAGAGTAGTGGGTAATGGTGACTCTAGCTATACATAAGTCCCATCGTAATTCTTCGGGCTGCTTCGACTGACCGGAACATGTCAGTCTTGCTTGAGCTATGTCAATATCATTGGCAGTATTTGATGTTCTTGTTTCATGAGGATGTAACTGCCAGCCTCAAAGGTCAGGCCGGAATCTACAGTCAGGATCATGATAGGGAATCATGCTACTGGAAGCAGGTTAAGTGAGTACACATTTCTTGCTCAAGAGCATGAATACATGATGTAACGTAGATCTTCAGCTTGGAGACCGAATGTAAGGAACTTCATAGTAGTCCGACCTGTGTGTGCGTGTCTCATTAATCTCTAGATTTGACTGAAAGCGTACTTACCATGAGCAATTTCAGGACAGTTCAGAATAGCCCTGGCAGTAAATAGGAATTTTCATTCACTTGGGCAAGATATTTCATAATTCAAGGCGTCTTAGGAAGCTCATAATCGAGTATATAATGACGGCAGATTTCCCACTGATGCTTTTGACCATGACTTCACTCCACAGTTCATCCAGCCCAATCACTCCAATCTTCTACTCATCGTTAACACTGACTACAAAGTCTTAATCTCTTAATATTCTGATTCTACACATCAATCTTTGTCATCATGAAGTTCTCTCAAATCAGTTTCTTAGTCTCTGTTGCTATCACCGCTGTCTCTGGCGAGGAGTACAACCTTATCAATGGTGGAGGCTTTGTATCTGTTCTTGATGGCAATGAGCAGATGTCCAGCGACAACCAGGAAATTGTTACCTACGATCCCAAGGCACGCAGGGAACACGTCATCCGCTGCCCCAGAAGGGACGGTACCAAACTTACTTTCTCCGAGGGTAGAAAGTATGTTGCCTGCTGCTCTCCCGGGGAGCTCCTCGTGGGCTCTCCTGACGCTGCGTTTGCCTGCTGCGGCGAAGGGCACGATGTTGCTGGCAGTGCCGCCGCTGGCTATGACTGCTGTCCTACGGGCCAACTATACGACGGCACAAAGTGTAGCCCTCCCGAGCCTGTCTGCCCCAACGGCAAAATACTGATCAACGGCGAGTGTGCCTGCCCTGCCAACACTAAGGAAGGCCCGGATGGCCTTTGCCATATCCACAACAACGACGATTGTGACAGCGGCATTAAGGAGGGTAAGAATAAACAATCACTTCTTCCGATTGTGTTCATGGCAAAATGTACTAACATACCGTAGGCAAGTGCTACTCTATTGAAATGGAGAACGGCAACTTACTTGGCTACATGGCAGATGGAGGCTACACTGCCGGATCTCCGAAGCGCGAGAAGATTGACGGCAAGTTTAAGTTCTGCCTGTCAGAAGCTTGCAATGGCGGACGGAGCATCAACCCCGCCGACAACTTTCGCATCCGAGACCTTCACAGTGACGCCGCCGGTCAACATGCCAATCAATGGATTGACCACAAAATCAACGGGGCTCACCTGAAAAAGGTCGCCGAATACAACAAGGCTGGTGTTTTCTCTCTGACTAAATGGAGTTGTGGCAAGTACTGCCTCTCTGGTGACGAAAACCATGGTCTTGGCCCTGCTTGCCCCAGCAACAACATTGCCTTGACTTTCTTAACCCGCAACAAGGACGTTTGCCGCCCTATCAAGATTACCGAGATTCCTTGCGACAACCGCGACAACGCAAACAACTGCCTTTGGAACAAGCCCATCAACACCTGTTAAAGGGTATTCCATCAGGACACAATAGCCATACGCTCTTTCGCGGCCAATTACAGCCACGATAACACTTTGACTTGAATCCTTGCGCGGAACTCGATTATCTATCAGCCCCATGCCATTTGGAATCGAATGGGGTTGTCAGGAAGCATGGAAACTATCAAGTCTTGATTAGTTCACTAATATAATATTTAATACATCTACTCATTCATTAACCTGTCAAATTTTCACCACCATTGTAGTAATACCAGAAGTGTGTGCATCTGAGGCAGATGGCGGTCGATCTGTATTCTTGGAGTCAGCCGCGTCGCGATGATGACGTCACTGCCGTTCGTTACACATGCTGGCACATGAGGTGTCGTAGGAATCTAATTTCTATGTAGGGGTAAGCAGCCCAAACAGGTACAACAAAAAAGACTAGGCAACATCCAAAGCAATTATGCGACTCGAGATCAGATAAACATCGGAAAACAGAACAAAAAACACCCGACATATCAGAATGAACACTGCCGCTGTAGTTGCTTACGCCAGAAGAAGCATTGCAACCAAAGAACGTGGTAGAAGACAATAGAAGGGTGCATCACAAGGTGGGACAAATGGCAGGCGGGCGATCGGTGGGCAGGAACGAACACATTGCAGAACAGGTCATTGGCTGCTCCATTTTCACATGCAAATAATGTGACGGCGATGTAATATTGCTGATTGGTGTGAGGCCACACTCACGCATACAGAAATACGACACACAGATATCCAATTTCCTGGATCCTGCAGCACAAAAAAAAAGCTCGAGGATGCAGGATTCACATAGAATCAGTCGAAGCCCGTAAGTTTGTTGGGAGAAAAAACTGGGCTGGCAGACCTAGACGTGGGGGGAGGGAGGCAATTGTCCAGTTTTTTTTTCATTAGCATGTGAAGAAAAAGAGACTGGACAAAAACAGCAGTAGCTTCCCGTACAACCTCATGTTTCCTGGGCTACTTCTCAATTTGTCTTGGCCCACCTTGGCCTCCCTGGCGCACCTGACCTGTTGTGTCTAGAAATCTTGGTGCTGACAGCGTCCGCAATCGTCGTTTGGCCATCTGTCAACCGTTCTCTTTCCCGCCTGGATCGGCTACTTTATTCTGAACTTTATTTCTGCCCACTGCACTTTTTTTTTTCTTCACCATTGTTCTCCCACGCGCACTTTGAGGTCTTTTTCTGCTCCTGCCATTCGTCCGTCGCCTTCTTCTTTAGCAACTGCCACCGACTGTGCACTTCTCCTTATCTTCTTATCAGCGTCTGTTGGTCCTTTCTATTCCAAGTCTATCCCCATTCTACGCTTCTCCATCTTTCACGTCTTCTCATATCAACTTGCCCACCGACCTTTGGCGTGAATCGCCGAGTGTTCCGTTTCACACCTCCATTTTCTGCCGTACCTTTATGTGCTTTCTTTCCTACTAACCAACTGTCTGGCGCCATCTTCACCCCCGTCGCTGTGCTCATCCAAACTTGCTGTGCTATCATGTGGTGTTAGTCAAGCCTTGTTTTTTATTCTGCTTGTATCGATATCTCACAGCCTCTCTTTGTATGATAGACTGCCAAACCCAACACAGAGAGGACTTAATAGCGCTGCTCGAGGCTGAATCGAGCTGATTTCACTAACGCCTATACTTCCACCTACCCATTGTCTCTTCCCCAGACCTCTTGCAGCTCTAGTTTCCACAACCTGCACCACCTTGTATTGTACGACACAATGGATTCGCCTGCATCTGGAGCCATTCCCCGGGGGCCTGTAGCCCCCAAAGCCAGTGTCAGTGCCGCCTCTGAAAAGTCAATTAAAGGTACGCATGATCGCTTGCTGTGGTACTGTCATCTTTGTCACACCCAGCCATCAACCAAAACCCCTACTCAACCTCTGTACCCATACGCCCTACACCCCATATATGCATGTGCTTTGAGACCATACCGTGGCTCTTACGTCCACCGGTATTCCCCATCTCTCCACTTATTCGTCCTTTGAGCGTGGAACTGAAACGTGGGTGAACAAGTAAACACCCCGGGAAGCTACTTGCTTGCTAAGTCCCTTTCCTATGGCTGTTTCTGTCTGTGCCACTCGAACTTTGTTTGCCCAGGGATCAGAACTTGATAAGTATCATGCTCGTGTGGTCTTTTGAGTTCTGGCCAATCATGTCGAGGAGAATCGTCTCGGTTGAATTGAAGTTCCAATATCCCGGTGCTAGTCATGTCGAGCCAATACATCTTAGACCTATTGAGTTCACCACAGATAAGCCGGGCAAGAGTTCTTGAGCTCAGTCACGGGGAACACCAAAGCAAAAGACGTCACGCCCAGACAACTTTCTGGGTCCTCTTTTCCCATCTGGTCTGTCTGACAGAAACAAAGCACATTAACCTACTGGTTACCGACATAATTACAAGATGGCAGCCATACCCCGTCTCCTCTTTATCTTCCGTGGTGGAAACTATGTCTTTGGTGCTTGCACTTTCTCTCGTTCCCACTGAGCCTTACAGATCTTGGATTCATGAATGATCTTAATGTTCCAATACCTTGTATCGCTCGTCATATCCTTACGCCTCCCAAGATTGGTTGCTAACACTGTCTACTGGTTTATTGCTTGACAGGTGTACAAATTGCAGATCCTGAAACTTTCCAGTTCGCTGAAGCTGAAACCTGGCCCAAGGAAGAGACCGCCTTAAAGAAACAATACAGAGCCGGTCTTGGAGACCGCCGTTTGAGTGGGAGAATGCCCGCCATGTCATCTTTGTCGCTAACATCGCCGGCTTTGGGACCTACCTTGCTTGAGACATTCATCCCCGAGCAAAGCCTAGAGGTCAATGGGGCTAGCCAAGCACAGGATGATACTTCTACCGCTACTATTGCAGCTAATGGCACTGGGTCCGGGGTAACACTGGGAACTGGCCTTCTACACGGACACCAGAATGGCACCAAAACACCACAGCAAACCCACCGCAGCCGTGGATCCAAAGTTACCGAGCGACTTCTAGCACAAGTTGCTGAATGGCTGGAGCACGAAAAGGCCAAGGCAGAGCGTCGCAAGACAAGTGCTCGTGTCCTTCGGCGCCGGTCTCCCCGCAATAGCGATAACAACCTTTCTTCCTCTCCCGACAAACCTTCGTCTAAACCAACGATTGTCACCGAGTCGCCTACCTCCCAGTCCCATGTGCGGTCTAGTTCTGTGGATTCTCAGGTCAGTGATGACGTGTCCCTAGACCGCCTGCAACGCATAATAGAAGAAACCGTCTCAAATCTAGGCCTTTCACAGGCTCCCGCCTTCACCCCTCGTCTTGGGCGTCGTCCGTCCCGGCGCCGACCTCTTCTTCGCACTAACTCTTCGGATACCGAGTATACCGACGGTGATGTGGTGGTACCGTCGTGTGACGGTGTACTCGATGTTAGCAAGACGCTGGCTTACAGTGGAGGTCAAGCTTCTGCCTCATCATCTGAAGGCTTTTCAAAGCACAAAGAAAAGGAACGTCAATCCTGGACTATCTTTAAAAACGAGATCATCAGGCTCACACATACGCTGAAGCTGAAAGGCTGGCGTCGCGTGCCTTTGGAGAGTGGCGATTTAATCTCTGTTGAGCGTATCAGCGGTGCCTTGACCAATGCAGTTTATATGGTCTCGCCTCCTACTGAACTTCCTCAAGATTCATCGCTCTCACCTGTAATGATGACTTCACGCAAGCCTCCGCCTAAGCTGCTACTGCGCGTCTATGGACCTCAAGTAGAGACGCTGATCGACCGAGAAGCTGAGCTTGCAGTTTTACGCCGTCTTGCCCGCAAGAGAATCGGGCCCCGGCTTCTTGGAACCTTTGAAAATGGCCGATTCGAAGAGTTTCTCAACGCCATTACTCTACGGCCACAAAATCTACGAGAGCCCGAAACCTCTCGACAGATTGCTAAGCGTATGCGCGAACTCCACCAAGGAATTGATCTACTGCCCAGTGAGCGTCTGGGAGGCCCTGCTGTACTTAACAATTGGGACAAGTGGCAGGATGCTGTCGAAAAGATCATCATGACATTGGACAAGAAATACGAAGCAGCTAAGGCTGCAGGAGAGACAGCAGGCAGACCGGCGCCAGATTCGTGGATGAGTAACGGCTATGTGTGTGGTGTGGAATGGGCTGTATTCCGCGATATGGTGAAAAAACACCGAGAATACGTGGAAAAGGCGTACGGCTCCAAACAGAGACTGCAAGAGTCGTTGGTATTCTGCCACAACGATGTAAGTGTCCTAATCCAGACGCTAGCTTCATACAATCTGCTAACACCTACCTTTAGACGCAGTATGGCAACATTCTTCGCATCGAGCCCGACAACCAGAAGTCGCCGCTTTTACAGCCAGCGAACAAGCACAAACAGCTCGCTGTCATTGATTTTGAATACGCAGCTGCAAATGTGCCTGGACTCGACATTGCGAACCATTTTACGGAATGGGCCTACAACTACCACGACCTGACTGCCCCTTACAAGTGCAATACTGAAGTGTATCCGACGCGCGAAGAGCAGCTGCGCTTCATCCGTGCCTATGTTGACCATCAGCCGCAATTCCCACACTCGGGCGCCACCCCGCGCATGACGCCGCTAGACTCCCTCACCAACACGCCACATCTCGGCCCGATGTCGTCCAGCGCATCGATCGTGGATTTCATGCTAGATGCGAGATCTATAAACGCGCCCGCGCCTGCCGTCGGTGCCAGTATCGTTGGGCTGACCTCGACGTCCAAGGAGGATCTTTCGCTGAGCGCCCGAGACGAGGAAAGCGAGATCCGTGTCAAGGAACTCTACGATGAGTCAATTCTATGGCGAGCGGCGAATAGTGCCCAGTGGGTTGCCTGGGGAATTGTGCAGGCCAAGGTTGAGACAAGCGAGGAGGGCCCAGAGGCTGAAACAGAGAAGTCAGACAATGGCGAAGACGACAAGGATGAGGCTTTCGACTATCTAAGCTACGCCCAGAGCCGAGCCTTGTTCTTTTGGGGTGATTGTGTGGTATTGGGACTGATCAAGAAACAGGAGCTCCCAGAGAGTTTGCAAAAGCAAATCAAGATCGTGCGTAGCTGAGCCCGAGGCAGAAGTAGAGACAACTATGTAGACATGTATTCACCACTTATGTATGTAACCATGAGTATAATTTGGCAAGGGTTTACAAGTACTGTAGAATGAGTCCGCCTCCCAATACACTTACTTATATATATAGGATGCAAAAGTCTGCACGTCTAGAGATGTGTCCAGCACCCAAGTCACGGGCCAGATCTGAGATCTGGATCTAGTCGGCTGCAGCTGAAGTTTGGCCACCCACAGATTTAAGCAGGTACAAAGGGCGATCCCCGCAGATCACAGCAGAAAACATGGGCGCAGGCGCAGACGCAGACTTTGGTGTCCAAAGAACCCGTAGACAAAGGGGCTCGGCCAGAGGAGAGAGGAGGAGAAGCGGTGGGGGTTGCGGCTCTAGCTATATTTCCATGGCTGCATGTGCAACAATCCAGTCTTGCTCTCTTGGGTGCTCCCCAAATGCAACAAGACGATCTTGCTCGGCTTTCTACATCCCGGGCCACTTTTCTCACTTGCTGCAAAGCAGTCTTGCCTTTGTTCAATCGCCCTTTTGTGCACTTGGTATTCTCGCTATTACGGTTGCGCTTTCATTTTCTTCTTCTTTTTCCCCTTGTTTTGTTGTCACACTTTGTGTGGTATCCTTCGCATCGCTTGGTGTTTTACTCCAATCCAATTTCAGCGCTTTAATATTGGCTCTTTTTTTCTACCTGTCTTAACATCCGCTTCCTTGTCGCCCCTTGTTGGCCTGCCCCCCTCCATTGTCCCTTTGTCCCAATTGTCCAGCGATTCCCCACTACACTCAATCTCTCAATCTCGAGCTTCAATTTAGAGGCTCCCCCCTTTGCTTTGTATCGCCACGAGCACACAACTGTCCCAACCACATTTCCACTGTGTCCAGCCAAAATTGCAGGAACTAGCCAGAATTCCAGTGCCACGGTCGAGTCTCGAGTCTACAAGCTCGAGAAGTTTCTTCCAACCAGTTGCAGTCCAGGCACGACTTCTCCAGCCATTTACTATAGAAAACCTCAGTCAAAGAAGCCGTGATCATGCGCTCAGAACACATATCGTCATGGGTTAAAGATGTTTCTGACGCCTGCCAACACCTGACTGAAAGCGAGCAGGATGTCTTTGTCTGGAAGCCTAGTGAGGACCAACAAGCGCACGCCGATTCTGCATTGACCTCTTTGGTATGGTGCCAGCGGCCTCAGCGCAAACCACCGATCTCTTCTTCACACAACAACCACAGTGCCAGAAATGGGACTTCGCCCGTCAATGTCAAAAGGCCCAGTACACCTTCGTCGGTTTCGGCACGGGCTCACACTAAAACCTCCCACAATGCCGTCGCTGGTCTTAGTTCTGCAATTAGGATCACCCCATCTCCTGACCCAGAAACCTTTGCCGACTTCGATGACAGTCCTCCTACCGGTGTTTCTATAGCTCTACCCCGAGGTCTACGTGGTCAGGTTTCTGGCGGGTTAAGGCAAAAGGCATCGCAAGGTAGCAGCCGACCAAGCCATCCCCAAGGTGCTGCCTTGTCGTCTCTGCGCAGAGAGTTCAACAAACATGAAATAGTAAACCCCGGGACGCTGTACAAGCCACGGATGAAGTTCGGCGCAATGCGGTCTATCGAGACACTATTGAATTTGGATGACGACGACGATGATGATTATAGGGACCCGTACTTGGACGAAGGACCACAGCATAGTACTGCCGATACAAATGGCTCTTCCCCGTACAACCTCCCATATCAAGGAACCGACAACTACTCTCGGTCCCATCATGCTGCGAGCTCCGACGCTTTGGGTGGCATTAGTAAACCTCCCACACGAGCCCTTGCACCCTCCCCAGCTGGCCGGCCACACACTCGCACTACCAATACTCGCACAAATGTGTGTAGTCCAGTCCCCCCTGATTCAAGTAATCACGCCCACCGACCAGTTCCACTACGCACTATTCTTGAAACTCTAGTGAAGCCGCTGCGCTGGAATGATGGCACTCACGATGTCCGTCAACGCGTGCGTATTTTGTCCGCAAGTGATACTCGTTATTCTGGACTCCAAACTTTAGTCAAGACCTTGGCTGCCAGTGCTGGCGACTTCCACAACTTTCAACTGCCTCATGAGGTTTCTCCGTTATTTGAAGAGGACGAACAAATACCGGCCGGTGCATTCACCAATGATCCATTTCCAGATGCCCATACCCTGCCGGGACTAACACTTGCACTTTCGGAGCCTGTTATTCATATCCAAAACCATAGTCTGATCTCTTTACAAACCTCAGCTGCAATGGCTGTATTTCAGCATTCACAGATTAACGAGATTGTTGAAGCAACTCATCACTGTCGGGATACAGAAGCTTCGTCATATGGGTGGGGAGATAGTGTCTATATGCCGCTCCTGCGTTTAGCGATTGGACAAACAAAGGGCGTTCGTGCCGAGAACATATCCAGTGCCACCATGCTGGATTCATTAGCCCCTACAAGTCTCTCTAAAGCCATGTCAACGCCTCGGCGTCCTGGAGATCCTGTCCCTCTAATGATGGATTATGCTCTTCTCCTCTGTCCAAGCCAGCTTCCAACCGATGTGGACAACCAAGTACAGCGTCAGCTCCAAAGTCTCCTCCGCCAAAAACTTACGGACGGAGATCCCAGTATCAACCATTCGATGTATGGGCCACTATGCAAGTCACCCATCGGTACCTTCATTGGTATTGCTAGCTCTAGCCACGGCCCTGCCCATGGATACAGGAATGGAACAACGACCAATCTTCAACTGGGATCGGAAGATGGGCCCATGGTCGCCCTGACTCAACTCGGGCTGAGTCTTACAAGCTGGTATCAACACATCACGTCCTTTTGCAAATGCACCTATCAGATGCCCTGCTGCACTGGACCAGAGTTTATGCCACTCTTACGTGTTGCGGGCGACGCGTGGAGCGTAACGCTAGTGGTCAACACCGACGACGATTTTGAAGTCCTTCCCACAATCAACATTGGAAGCACGGATACCATCACCGGCGTGTATCGTCTGGTGGAGGCATTACGGTATATAATCGAGTGGATACGGACTGACTACATGGACTGGCTGGCAGAGTTCCTGAAGCAGCACTCTTAAACCATATATGAACATTTTCTTTTTGAATTCATCTGCCCAACCATAGAACTTCATCACATTAGATAACTTTTGGTTAGACCACCCCAGTCCCATTTGGTACATCTCTTAGCATCTTAAAAAAAAGTATGTGTGTACACGCAAATTGTACAGCCTGAACCACGACTGGTCATTATCCTGCTTCTTTCTATCTTGTTCGTGTGTCCTTGGTGCCCGATAATATGCCTCCGTATCACCAACGTATTCTTAACGACTAGCTCATCGGCCACAAAGCGTAACTATAGAGCCACGCGAGCTCACCATGTCTTGCATAAAGCACCACCTCATTCCATCATGTAGCGACACACAAGTCAAGAACAAAAAAAAAGAGCAACACGTGCCACAACGAAGAAGCAGAAAAGAAAAGAAAAGAATCAAGAGAAAAAAACAACGTTATATATGCGTGCTATATGAGCCCCAGTGTGTCCTTTCCCTCTCCGATTTTACAAGGCCAGCTAGAGATAGAGAGGCAGTGTAGAACAAGAACAAAGAGGATGGAGCGGTGGGAGGGAGGTTATAATCAATATGTTGTTTAGTTGTTTATTCTCTGAGTCCTTAAGATATATGCACCCGCCATGAGAAAAAGTAAGCAAAAAAAAGACATGAACGCAGAGCACCAAGACGGAAGGGGGATAGAGAGAGGGGGGGATCAAAAAAAAAAGAATAAAACAACACAAGACCACCTTTTGCCGTTGCCCCTCGGTTTTTTCATCAGGGCGCGAACAAACATACCCTTGTATGACATGAAACCAAATAAACGAGAAAAACAACGACGACGATAAACTGCAAGTAGAGGAACCAAAGAAAAATAGATAGAATGTATGTAAGCATGTGACGCAACAACGAAGAGAAGGGAGGCATGTGTGTTTAGTGGTGGGGAGGATAAAGAAAGTAGACACTCAGCACCAGTAAATGCTGTTGTTTGGTATGTTGGACAAGGCGAGAGAGAGAATAGAGAAGCGAAAGGAGTCAATAGGGAAGAAAGTAAGTCTAAAAGAGAAGCGTCACAGCATATGCCTGGTCAACGGAGAGAAAGAGAAAGTGGGAGAGACGAGGCGCGAGAATAGGGCCCACGGGATTATGTGGGTTAAAGCAAGGCGAATTTGATTTGATGTTACAGCGGACAGCAACGCTGCCCATATCTTATCTTGTCGTCAGAGAGCACTTTATTCGACATGCTTTTCACAGCCAATGCGACCAAGAAGCTCCTTACCGCCGCTATGAGCAGCAAGACTCACGCTAGTCGTTGTCGTGGATGTGATAACTTGTCTCTTGGCGTTCTTCTTCTCCCAGTTACTAAAGTTGATGCTGGCAGCATCAACCTTCTTCTCCAGCTGGTCCGAGTCTTCCTCGTCACTCCGACTGTCAGTGGCACCAGCACCGCGAATCACACGAGCCGCAACACGTACAATCATGGTGAACCACACCAAGGTGATGACCTGTAGCATGAGAAGAGGGGCCAGGAACAACCATCTCACTGTGTCGTTAAAGCAAACGAGACCGTCCGACTTGAAGAAGGGTTGAATGAGGTATGAGTATCCCCCGGGCGTGGGGAAAGGCCCGGACATATTAGCACTGTTACCAGTGTAGCAGCTGTTACCAATCAGAACGGGAATATCGGCGTAAATAGACCAGCAGACAGCCATGTACAGAACATGGCGAGCAACAACCCAGACGACCATGAAGATTCCAAACATGATGTCGCAAAGAGTGCTAAATCCTGTGTACTTAAGACACTTGGCAAGCTGTGCCAAAGCAAAGAAAAGGAGAAAGAACGTTAGCCTCTGGGCACTTTGGGGACTGTTTAGTCGCCTAATCGGCGCATTTGAGCAAGGAGACTTACGGGCAGAAACAGATCAACCACATCCATCAGGACTAGGATTAGGATGCCCACGCGCGTCTGGTGGTAGCTGTAGCACGAAGAAACCAACGCAATGGTGATGAAGTGGTGAGTGAGCATCTGGTAGTGGTCCTTACGGCGCTCCTCGATGTTGATGACCAGAACCTGCTGCACCCAAAAACCCCACTGGGCCAGAATATACAGCTTAGAAAGACCGTTGAGTTCGCGATCGGGCCAGTTGGTCCAAAGCTCCTTCATGTTCATCCAGTACGACGAGGTGTAGTAGATGTACTATGATTTGCCATTAGTGACTGACGAGGGCAATATCAGTTGCGGGAAGAACTCATACCATTCCAAAGGACCAAAAAAAGCCGTAGTAAACTAGAAGCCAGGCCTGCTCGGTAAACCGAGCCTGCATCTTGCTCCGGGTAATACCGCCCATGCGAGCAATGGGGGTCAGCACATAGTGCATGACACTGGCGCGCAGGAAGGTGAAAAGCACAACGCAGAACGAGATAAAGTAGATGTCATCGATACCAGCAGCGTACTTGCCGGTTGTGTCATTGTGGTGGGAAAGTGTGAAGAACTTGCGGGTATAGGGACGAGACTTGGGAAGGCAGGCATCGGCGAGGAAGAGGAGAGCGAGTAAGTTGAAAGAATAGCCTGAAGTGAGATAAACGTTAGTATTCGTTGTGCTTGGGAAAAACATGGTCGATTCTGGGCTGGCGACTCTCAGCCAATAGGAGTTTGCACTTGGCAACTAGAAAATGGCCATGTAATCCGATAGAACTTGATGCAAGGCAATACAACTAGCAAAGATTACAAAGTTCGATTGGCTGTGTATAGAACTATGCCATGATGGCATCGAGGGGTAGGAAAGGGCGGGGGAAACACGGCCGGGATCATAGACAGAAGGGCAGCGAGCTATATGAACACACAAGACAGTGTATCACATACTAATCTGATTTTCGACGAATGCTTGGGAAAGCTGTGCCATGAGGTTGTCAGGGTATTTCAACGGCTTGCGAGAGATGATGCCAGCGCGGCGCTTGCGACTCGCGTAAAGGGGCCCATGATGGTTGGTGACATCGTTTGGGGCCCATTCGGATGTTAATTCGGTAGCTGGGACGAGGGCCGTCATGACGTGCAGTTCGGGGCGAGCAGGAGTAGCAGACGGCTTTCTTTCCGGGAGGTGTACCGATTCTATGGTGTTTGGTGTGGATTGTCGTGTTGCGAAATTTCCTAGGGCGTGGGCGTAATTGAGGGGGCAGAGGACCCTGACAGGATGAATTTCAAGGCAATGGGTCAATACCGTGTTGACAGGAAGTTGGTGGTTTGATGAATGGCTCTGTGAAGAAGCAAAAAGCGCCAAGAGTGTGGTGAGAAGAGAAAGGCCAAGCTTCGAGGGTGGTGGTTTAGGAGACAAAGCCAAGCAAGCACAAACGAACGTCGGAAAGGCGGGCGGCCGTGAATCGGTTCAAAAAAAGACAGGAATCGAGAGGATAAGTAGGAATGGAAAAGCAGTCCCGGCAAGGAAAAGTCAGTGCTGGATCAAGACGGAACACAAGTGGTGCGTCTCGTTGACGGCGTTGTATACAGGAGCGTCGGTACAAATACAACTAGAATATAGTAGCGTGGATACATATATGTACATGTACTTGTATCTGTCGACCGTGCCAAATAAGGGGTCTCTTGGGATTGTACCCCTGGTCGCCAGGTATTATGGCTTGTTGACTCCGATTCGATGTTTATGTGCCACCGCCAATGTGTGCGTGGTGTGAGCCGGCAATGCAAGATCTGGTTCAAGCAGCAAGTCAAAAGGATGGGACAAGACGGGTTGGAGGGCAGAGCGGACAGTGGAAAGCCGGTGGAATAAAAGGAGGTGGGCCTGTAATTTTCAGCGTGCTAGTCGTATGCTTATAGGGCGGTGGGCCGATAGAACGACCTGATGGAACGAGCTGGGCTGAAATGGCGAGGCGATGAAGATGTTCAAGTAGAGGGGGAGGCAGGAAAGTGGAGGGAGGAAAACTACGCCAGCAAAAGAGGCCACGCACAAAACTGGCTACACAAAACTGACCACACCAAAAGTGCGGCCGAACCGTCCAAGGCAGGAGCATGAACCTAAAAAGGCTCCTTCCTGGTGTTTACTGGCGGTTGAATTGCCCCGGCGGACGCCAGAGAGAGTAGTTGCGCTTCCTGGTGGCCATCCTCTGTCCAAGTGCTTGTACAGGTACATGTGCAGACATCTCACGTATACTTTGCTTTGTCCTTTCTGTGGTCTACACAGCAGGCGCTCAACTTTCTCTATTTTCTATGACACTGCGCGTGCGGCAGTCCATGTTGACTTTTCAGAGCCTTATTTTGGCTGACGCGTCAAGCCATGTCGCAAATGAGCATCGCGGCTGCGCGCCATGTCGACATGGATGTGTTTGTGTACACAGCGATGTACATGTGTATGTACACACATGTGAAAGGAGACTTGGATTGTGTGGTCACATGTACCTCTAGTACTTGCCCACTCGAAGCTGCCCTCCACCGCTATCGCCACCAGAGTTCCCAGTGCTTATGACACTTGTGGACTTGTAGTACTTAATGTAGCTATGTACATATGTACTACCTGTATATCACTTACTCGGCCGTCGCTTTAGCATGCCCTATACTGTGCGTTAGCGTGGCGTAGACGCAAAGAAATAGGGCGCAACGCTTCCCATTTGCCCTGCTACGGAGCACCCAAAGTCCGAAGAGCCACGCAGTGTCGGAGACAAGCGCGGACTTCACTGTACAAATGAAGCCGTGCAAGTACAGCCGCAGATATGCACAAATTACATATGCATGTTTATTTATTTAGATAAACTTCATATCCCCTCGTCTTGTCTCTGGCTCACTTAAGGTGTGTCATTTCGTTCCTGTCAAGATGCTCCATTCTGTCTTCTCTTGTTGTTAATTCTCTCCTCTGCCTTCTAACGACCCGCTGTTGAAAAGCCCCCGACGGGCCCCTCACTAGTCTTCTCTAGGAACAGTTCCAATCAGACCCTAACTTCGCACACGGCTTTTGGGTGTTGGTGGGGAGAGCCTGTCGATTCTATTGGTCAAGTCAGCATTTAACTTCTCGCGCTACCCCTGCTAAACTTGCGCTTACCCCACCCTGCGTCAATATGCCACATACCCCCTGATGAGGGTTTAATAAGGGTTATGCAAAGATGACCTGCACTGAATCCTTTCCTCCTTTCCACGTATTCAAAGTATCAGAGCCAACTTCTCTATGTGGGTTTTTGCGTTCTTGATTTTCTCACCGCAATAGTCCATGCCAGATACTACAAGGAGTTATGTATGCATAACTTTCTGTGTACATTTACCACTACCACCACAATACCGGTTCGCGACAACCTCTTCATCACATGCAAATAGCTTGCAATTGATAGGGATGTGTACAGATATGCCAAGCTCTTTTTCAACGCCCTGTTTCATGTTCTCTCTTCCGCAAATATTTCATCCGACTATCCATGTCCGCTTTCCCGATATCCCGTTCTCTATGTGTCACCAGGTATCTACGAAATCCGTCACTACAAATACCCACGCGGTTTTATATCGAGTGAGACTCTCTGCTATTATTCATAGCCCAGCATGTAATTCTTACAGCCCTAACGCCATTGTGTAATTGGAGACTAGGCTCTATATAGACGTTTTTACCCTGTTTTTGCATGTGATCCAACTGAAAGAAAAACACGGCGAAAACACCAGCATTGCTAGACCCTAGCCCTAGTCGCCTAGCACCACGTGACATGAATAGCAGCTCACGCGCCACATTTGCAGGGACTGTGGCGCGAAGACTGTGGCGCGAAGAACGTCATCGAAAGTCCAGGCCATATGACCTTTTGGAAATCTCACCGGGCGCATGATGGCGATGCAAACTTAGTTAGACATCTTCTCTCTCTACTAACAGCCTTGTATTGTGCGCACTTTAATATACACCAACACTCCAGCACGAATCTACGAGACCCTCTGCAACCAGCTCCGATTTCTTCTCCTTCACTTGGGACCGAGTCAATCTCTTATCCTCATCATGTCGACCGCCAAGTACACCAAAGCCCCGACGGCCGATCCTGACGAATACAACGTCTCGCCGCCCGCGTACCAGGCAGCTGCGGGGTCGTCGTCTGCGGCCACAGACGGCGTCTTTGGCACGCCGCGCACCAGCGAGGACAATATCCCTGATGATTTCAAGGTATATCCACCGCAGTTTCTTGGAAGGAGTTGTTTTTCTTTCTTTTTGCCTATTGCGCGCGCATGCGCACGCACCACCTTGGGATGAGAAAGATCGCGCAACTCTGTGCCATAGACTTGAAGATCCAAGCTAACGTGATACCGCCGTCTGACAGTTTGGGGGCTCGGTCGCAGAAGCCACTATCGATATCCGCAACCAGTTTGTCCGCAAGGTCTATGCCATCCTTACAGCCCAGTTCATCGCGACCGCCATCACCAGCTCACTGAGCTTCTGGAGTGATGGCTACAAGACCTGGGTGCAGTCGCATCCCGGTCTTGTCTTTATATCGGTACGTCATTCCCATGAAACGGGAGCCGGGGGATCTCACGCACACCCACGCTCCCTTCATCCTGCTGCATCCGACTAACACACTTTGACTCTTCCTAGATGTTTGCCGCTATCGGCTTCATGGCCGCTACCTACTGGAAGCGCAAATCCTACCCAATGAACCTCGTGCTTCTCGGTGCTTTCACCATGACTGAAGCCTACACCATCAGCGTCATCGTTTCCTTCTACGACATCGCCCTCGTTCTCAACGCCACCCTGATCACCGCCGGCATCTTTATCTTCCTAACTGCCTTCGCCTGCCAGACCAAGTATGACTTCACGTCGTGGGTGCCGTACGCGTCCGGCCTTCTCTGGGGCCTGATTCTCTTTAGCTTCATGTACATGTTCTTCCCCTACAGCTCGACCGGCGAGCTCATCTATGGTGGTGCCGCTGCCCTCATCTTCTCAGTCTACATCCTTATCGACACCCAGCTGGTCCTGCGCAAGTTCCATGTCGAGGAGGAGATTGCTGCGGCTATTACGCTATACCTTGATCTGATCAACCTTTTCTTGGCCATCCTGCGCATTCTGAACAGCCAGAATGACAACTAAAACAAGCGGATTCATGAGTGATATCCTCCCTCGCTATGCTCTCTTAACTTCCGGAACAAAAGGAAGCGCAAGACTGCATGATGTCTCCATCTTCAGATCTGATTAGTTTAAATGGTAGAGCCGAAGCAAACGATGACCACACCAGCCCGTCGCCGGCTTCATCTTACCCAGAGACCGCCAACCATTTTCAAACCACGTTCTAGCTGTGTTTCGTTTGAAGAACCATTGACTGTTCTAAATTGGTACTGTTTGTCTTTTGTATATTTTAGTTTTCTTTCCTCGTTTAGCAACATAATAAATATGCGTATTGAAATTCGACGTGGGTCGTACCCAAGACCCTTACAACATGAAATCATCACAATTGGTTTCCGTTACAAAAGGCTTTGCCTACAGCAAAATGATGACCCTGTAGCTGATGTTGGTCAAGTAGTAGTAGTAGTAATAAGAGAACTTGGAATAAAGAGGAAAAAGGGGGAATATGAACGGTTAACAAAGTAATAATAGAGAGGCAAGAGATGGACTTGTCGTCGTCCTTCCTACCCTTCTTGGTAACAATAGAAAACCCAACGCCAGCACAGGATACAGGACAGAAGTGCCTCCAAGCCACAGTAAGGGCTAAGGACATGGTTCCATCGCATATTTTCCGATTCAAAAGGTATAACGCAGAGGCAGCAAAAACACAGAGTAAGAAGGAGGCCAAGAAAAAAAGAGAGAATCAACGGGCACAAAGGAAGGGTTGGGCCGCCAGCACTGCATCGGCAACACTTGCTTTCCATCGCCAATATCAAGGGCCAGATAAGGAAATAATGCTAGCCTTGACAAGATTTGACAGAGAAAAACCTCCCCTTGGAAACACTTACTGGGTCTCGTTCCCAATCTCAGTGCTTGATGTGTTGGCAGCAGCCTCGCGGCGCATGCGCTCCTCAATCTCTCTGAGCTGAGATTCCCTCGCGAGCAGCTCCTGGCGCTTCTCATTAATCTCGCGCTGGACCTTAACCTCAATTTCGCGTAGTTTCTCTTCCTCGCGACGGAGCTGCTCTTCCTTGAGACGCACAGACTGGGTAGCAAGGTCCTCAGGGTTCATCGACGAATCACTATTGTTTTTGTTAGCATCATGTCCTAGTTTTGGGTTTGCGGAGATGGTTATCCGATAGGGAGAAATGACGTACGCTCCGGCACCGCCCTCGACGCTCTTGCTAAGCTTCTCAGTACGGTAGTTCTCGTAGAGGAAGTCGTGAGTGATCTCCTTCAGGTCTGCCAGGTGGCTGTGAAGCAGAGCCGAACGAATGGCCAAAAAGTCGGAGTGACGCGGGTTATCAACCTCTACGACACCCCAAGGGTACTGACGAGCACGGGCTTTGCGGCCACCAATCTCAATGACTTCTTCAGAGCCAACAATGGCGAAGGGCATAAGGCCACGAAGCTCGGAGTTCTCCTCAACGGTGTCCTCGTCATCCTCTTCAATGTCGTAGGGGAAGTTGTAGACGGGAATGCGGTAGTGCTCAATATCCTCCATGACGAGCTTCTTGGACTCAGCCAGCTCAGTGGGGGTCAGGGTGTCGGCACGACCAATGACAGGAATAACGTTGACACGAGGAGCCAGGCGCTTCATCAGCTCAATGTCCAGCTCACGCAGACTGTGGATTTGTGGTTAGAGATGTGTAGACTTCCCAAGTATGGTTTGGGATTTGAAACTTACCCGTGGCCGGTAGGAGTGATAAAGTAGAGCATGGCGTGAACACGGTTGTCTCTGAAGCGGGGGTTACGCTTGATTCGCGACTCCTCGGAGAGAATGTGGTCGTATTGGCGCTCGAGATAGCCAACGATCTCGGAGAAGCTGAAGATTACCAGGGTAAGTCAGTACTGGGGCTTCTTATTGCCATTGTGGTTGTCAATTCTTCGTACCTGGCCTCGTTGTCGATTTGGTCGCCGAATCCGGGGGTATCGACAATGGTGAGAGAGATGCGGCTGCCTTCCTCGTCCAGTTCGAGCTCTGCAGATAATTGTTAGAATATTTGGGGGCAAGGTGGGTGTTTTTGGTGGCCGGATATTAGCATACCGACTGTGATGGGAGTAATCTTGACGCCCTCCTCGACATGGGCGGTGTTCGGATCATCACAGTCCTTGTGGGACAGGACAGTCTTGCCGCACAGAGTGTTGACGAACGTGGTTCTGCCTATTGAAGAAAAAGGGGGCCAAAGTTAGCATCTTGTGTAGTTTGAATCGGGGCTTTGAAGCGCGTTGGATGTCCTCGCGTGGGGAAGACAGCGCACTTGGAGGTGAGCCAAAGCTGTTGTGCATGGTTGTGGACGCGCAGGAGGGGGCATCTTACCGGTGCCAGAGGCGCCACACACCATCAGACAGAACTGAATGCCCTTCTTGACATTCTTCTTTCTGCGGATCATCTGTGAGAGTGCAAGCGTGATATTAGTTAGAGTACTGTAAAAAAGCGAAAAAGAAAGGGTGCAATTGCTATGCTGTTCCGGGGCATGGTTGGAAGCATTGTTGTTCTTGTTGTCCACTTTCTGACAGGTGCATTGGCGGCCGAAGATGGTCATTCCGGGAGTTGGAATTTCAAGGCCATCTCCGGTTGGGCTGCTGCAAATGCCAAAGATGCAGCGCCGGCCTTGTGTGAACAAAGCACACTACATAGGTTGGCCAAAACAACAGAAAGGGGATGAATCGACTACACCGAGCCAGGTGGTGGTGATGGGATGGGGGCCACATACGGTTGCGGAAGACATGAATGTGGTATTAATGGGGATGAATTAAGAACGGAGAGGCCCGGTAAGAGAAGGTAGACAAGGCGGTAGCGAAAGAAAAGGAAAACAGTTGAGGTCGTGGTCGTCGTGGTCGTCGAGGCGGAAGTATCACCAGCACAGAGCTTTCCCTGGAGATGAAGAGGAAGGGAGGTAAGGAGGAGGACGATTTGGGCGGGTGGAAAGATTGGAAGGTTAGCAAGTCGAAGGTGGCAGTTACAATGGAAGGCCTGCTGCTGGCCCTGAATTTTTGGCGGGGGTCAGGGCGGTGGATGGTTGATGTTTGCCAGGTTATCAGGCAGAAAAGGAGCAAACACAGCGGATGAGGCCCTGTAGCCTGCCGGGCCACGCGCTGTAGGAGACTTAAGTACAGGGCATTAACAGAACGCTCTGGACAGCCAAAAGACACAACAAAGGCTGATCAATAGGGACCAACCACCCCCTAGCCCAATCAATCCAGGGCCAGGAGGAAATAAAGGGGGGAAGGGGGAGCTGTTGGACAGCAAGCCAGAACTTGGAGGATGGAGCAAAAAGGCACCAGGAACACGACTAGAGACAAGGAAGGACGACTTTGAAGATTGCACGATGAGGAGGAGGCAGAGACGCAAAGGAGGCCTTGGACACGGTAGTCAATGTGTGGAATACTTGGACAGATACAGAATACGGGATGCACTTGTGACTACATCATATATCCGTCATATATCCATCTCGGCTCACTAGATTTGTATAACTGGGCAGTCTTCCTGTAAACCATGATAGAGATTGCTGCACTTCACAATGAAGATGAAGCTCCCAGTTAGTCTCTCAGTGCAACATTAGCATTAGCATTGGCCCGTACTAGAGCGTGAGAGTGTCCACACGGCTGCACGTCGATATATCTACGACAAGGAGGCTCAGGGGTAGAGGTGCAGACGGAGCCAGCATCCACGGAGCCAGTGTGATGGGACAGTTAGGGTTTCCCGCACAAGTGTCCGGGCGACAGGGAGACCCGACAACCCCTCCCCCTCCACACTCTTCACTTCATCCGCTCTTTTGCTGACCGTTTCGTTTGATGTTCCCCAAGTTGTACCAGTGCCGGCTTGACTGCTCCAAAACAGTTGTTCCTGAAAGTCGCGACAAGTTTGGCTGGCTTAGTGTCAGGGCCAACAAAGGACCCTGGCGTGACACCCCACCCCCTGTCTCAAAGGCTTGGCTATAGCTTCTATCTTCCTCATGTGATCCAACACGTGATGTCTGACGAACGCACAGTATATTGGTACAGTGTTAAATGTGCACACCACTGTACGGGTTTGCGACCCAGTCGGCCGTCACAAACATCGACAAATGACTGAGCAACAGCCTCAACTTTGCCCGGCCATTCCAAGTTCCGATCTCTTGTTTTTGTAGTGTTTTCTTTTAGCGTTGCGTCTGCTTCTTTCTGAGCCATTTTGTCTTGAGTATTATCCCTTGATCTCTTTTCTGTTGCTTGACTGTCCTGCAAAGCCACTTTTTCCCTCTCCCCGGCTCAGTCTGTATCAAGCACCCCAAGCCACCGCCTCAAATCGTCAACTCTAAGCTGCTTTCTATAAACGACTTGAGGTCATACTGTCTACCAGAAACGCCATCATTACTTGAAACGCCGCCTGCGGTTTGGCTCGAGGCTAAAACTAACGCTCCATCTGCGGCGCAACTCAGCATCGCCTTGCGGTCTTTGTCGATAAGTCTCCACAGTCGACGACTTGCTTCTCAGACCTGCCATCGCCGTCTTGCTTTGCTGGTGCTGCAAGTGCTTTTCTTCTCTTTTATCACCCGTCATGCGGTAGTGATCTGCCGTCCCTTGTCCTTGTTCCGCCGAATCTTGCTAGACCATCGGTTGTCAAAAGCAAGCAGGCAACCCTTACACACCGGCATTCCCTTCTTATACAACCCATAAATATCCGGATCTGAGATCCACACCCACTCGTCGCCATGGATGTGCGACCACAGATTGAGCCCGCCGTTGCTACGCAGGTCCTATCGGCCTCGTTCAACAACGACCGTTCATGTTTCGCCGTTGGCCTCAACACCGGCATCTGCAGTATGTGTATCTATCGACTTGTTGTGCTCTGGCCCAAGTGCTACCAACTAACCAGGCCCATATAGTTTTCCACACAAAATCATGTCTTATGAAGGCATCACGCGGTAAATGATACTGTCTGCCAAGAAACCGGCTTATGACTGATTATATCTCTAGACTTCAACGCTGGTATCGGGCTGGTGCAAATGATGAATAGCTCCAACTATCTAGCCCTGGTGGGTGGTGGAAGACAACCCAAGTTTTCCAACAACAAGGTAGGAGAATGCCAAAAGATACAGGGAGAGTATGCCTTTTGTTGACATAAAAAACCTACATAGGTGATTATCTGGGACGACATGCGTGGCATCGTTGCCTTTGAGATAGCCTCCTTGACCCCCGTGCGCGGAGTGAAGCTCTCCCGGAGTCACATCGTCGTCGTGCTGCAGAACCGGGTGTCCATCTACGGCTTCAAGAAGAACAAGCCTCTTCTTGGCGAGCATGAAACTGCTGACAACCCGCTCGGCGTGTGTGCGCTTTCAGACCACCATGTGGCCTTCCCGGGCCGCCAGTTCGGCCATGTCAACTTGGTTGACTTGAAGGAGCTCAACGTGAGCATTATCCCCGCCCATTCCAGCAGTCTACGGGATCTACAGTTTAGTCCAGACGGCGAAATGATTGCCACAGCCAGCGAAACGGTGCGCTCACCCTATTAGCACAATATGGATCCAAGGACCTGCTAACACCCTCTAGGGCACCCTAATCCGCGTCTTTGCTACATCTACTGGCGCTCGTGTGGCCGAGCTGCGCCGCGGTATAGACCCTTCCCGCATCTTCTCAATAGCCTTTAGCCCCTCGGGCACGCTACTAGCCTGCACCTCTGACAAAGCCACACTCCACGTCTTCGATGTGCCGCACCCTACCAGGTCTGTGAACTCCAAGAGCTCTTCTCCTCTGGGGCCATCCTCGTCTACTGGCCCACTACTACCTAGCTCCGGCGAGGGAAGCGGCCGAGGTAAATGGGGCATTTTGTCGCGCCTACCGCTCATGCCACGAGCCTTTTCCGACGTATATTCGTTTGCGCAGGTGCCGTTCGAGACTGGCGACGAATCGCTTGTTGGCGGACTGCCCGTCTCGGAGACTACCACGCTAGGCACGACGCGACCGGCCAAGGGACTGATTGGGTGGATTAGTGATGAGTCCATTGTAGTTATTGGCGCTGGTCGCGATGCTCGCTGGGAAAAGTTTAGCCTGAGCGTGGGCCAGGATGGGCGTCGGCAGCTGCTCCGGGATAACTGGAAGAAGTATTTGGGCCATTCATGACGCTGGCACGACTAGTTGGGAGATGTTGGCTTGTTTCTATCGAGCCTTTGGGTATGGCGTGAATTTCTTTTTCTCTTTTGTTTCTTCTTTTTTTTCCCTACTGACTCAGGAACACGGAAATCTTTCTGCCGAATCTATACTATGCCGAACTATATACTAGTTATTTGATGCCTTTTTTTGAGTTCCCCCTTCTCTGTTAGATATGAGCACAAAACCCGACACTAATTTATGTATAATGCTATGAGAGGCCAAGCAAGTACTCACATGCGTTCGCTTTCTGATGTCTTTGGCGGTGCGACTATGGTGATTGACTGCGTGTTCTGTGCCTGTGTCTATGCCGTGATGAACTACCCTTAGTCTGTGGGCTAGACTCCGTTCTGCGGCGCGACGACCGGTCTCTGTCTCTGTGGCCGTGCATATCCTTGTCGTTACCGCGCTGCCTGTCACGGTCTCGCCCGCTATGCCGCCGTTCTCGACTTGTTTCTCGTTGCCTATCTCTGTTTCTTTCTTTGTCGCGTCCAGACCATCTGCTATCGCTGCTATCGAGATGGTGTGTCTCGGGAGAGCGTTCGCGGCGCTTGCTACGGCGGCTCTCGTCGACGTGGGTGTTGCTGGAGTCCATGTTGACGTCGCCATCGGCGTCGTGGAGGGGGCGGGGGCGGCCCGAGCCGCGCGCGTTGTCTTGGTAGTCGCGGCGGTTTCTGTGGCTCCGGTCTCGATCTGCTTCTCGGTCTCGATCTGCTTCTCGGTCTCGATCTGCTTCTCGGTCTCGATCTGTTTCTCGGTCTCTGGGCCGATCGTGGCGACCGCTCTCGTCCTTGGTGCGTGATGAGCGATGGTGGTGTCTGTGGCGACGCTCTTTATCGCGGCCTGGCCGGCTGCTACTCTTCTTCTGGCGTTCAAGGGCATCCTCGACCTCTTTTTTCTTCTCCTCGATAAGGAACTCCTTCATGGGGTCTTCGTCGTCGTGGTTCTGGATCAGCAGAGCCAGCTCCTGCTCCTCCTTGAGCATTGGCCGCTGCCGCCGGCTCTCGTGCTCTGCGTCACTCCCACTTTCCGCTCCACTAGAATCCGTTTCGACCGCCTTGCCAGCCATGCGCTGCATTGTGTCCCAGTCTACTTTGCCCTCGTCGGGGTCCTCGTCATCGCGGAACTTGTATCGCGCATGGTCCACGCTGATCATGCGGCCGCTGATGGTCGCTCCGCCGAGATTGTCAACGGCGAGATCCGTGCTCCTTTGGTCTTCGTATTTGAGCCAGCCGAAGCCGCGCGACTTGCCCGTCTCTTTATCGCGCGCGAGCTTGATGTAGACAGGCTCGCCAAACTGCGAAAAGATGGTGATTATGTCACCTTCCGAGAGTTCGAGCGGCAGCCCGCCAAAATAGACAAAGGCCGTGTCCCGGTAGTCGACGTGCCATGAGGCGTTGGGCGAACTTTGGAGGCGGCAGAGTAGTTAGAGGTGAGCTTTGCTTGGAGCGGCGGCGGCGACTTACATTCCATTTTCGATTTCCTTTTGGTTGAGCGCCTGGATTGCGCGGATCTTGTTCATGGTGTAGCTCAATGGCTCGAGTAGGGCTGCGGATAACCGAAAAGCCGTTGTAATCGAATCGTGGACGGCGGACGGGGGTCGTTGTGTGGAAGTGGCGCACTATTTTATTTTGCAGCTTCGTTTTCGAGGCCGCAAGGCTGACAATCCGGCTCAGAAAAGTTCGCGACGTCAATTATGCAGTGACTGCCCAAAAAAGCAGAGCTTGCTGGGCCTTTGTTCGCTTTGTTGCCCCGTGGTCCGTGCGCTGGAGAAGCTTTGTTTGCCAGCGCCAATGGCAGCCCGGTTCTAGAAGGGATTCAGTGGGGCTGCCTGCTAGGGGGCTTTGCTCTTCAGGCTTGATGGAGCCTGTATTCGTGCTCGGGCTGGAAAAGTTACAGGCGACCGGTGCCCCTCTTGCTGCTCTTTCTAGCGTCTGAATTTCTCTCTGCCCTAGGTGTGATTTTGGGTAGGACTGCCTGATGGCTTCTTGATTCAAGGACAACTAGAGCCAGCCTTTATTGTCCTGGCTCGACCAGAGACGTCATTGGAGATTTAAGCCGGCCGTCCACCACCAAGCTCCGTTGCCTATTCGCATCTCGCCAGAGCGCCGCATTACCGCCATCGACAATCCCCGCATCGGCCTCTTCCGGACCGACAGCGACAGCCACAGCCACAGCGCCCACCTTCAGTGCCCACGATACAGCTATCTAGTCTAATCTTTGGTTGGACGTGCTCCTTGCAGCCCAGTTCCATTCTCCTGCTGCTCTGGCTGTCTGAGGCTCTGAAGAAGCATCTAGTTGAGCTACGGCTGCCCTCAGCCCGCCCGCCCACCTCCTTTCCAAGTCTCCAGCTTCGGCAGATAATACGCCCGATCGACCTGTGTGCCTGCGAGAGCTTCCGTTCAGCCCAGCGCCGCGTCTCCACGGCACAACCAGAACGCCATGACATCAGGAGCCAATGCAAACCGCATGTCAACGCTGACTGTGGCGTCAACGGCGGCATCGGATAGCGGCCGCGGTGGCGCCGGCAACGGCAACGGCGACACCAAGAAAGACCTCTGGCTGTCAATGCTGGACACCGTGGCTACGGGCAAGAAGCTGCCAGAGAAGAACCTATTAGTGCTGGGTACGTGAAGATACACCTGCCAAAACTGCCCTAGTGTGTGGCCAAGATGGTGGACGCTTTTGCTAACTCTGTGTGTATAGGCGGCTCGCCCGATTCCCAGCGTGAGTTCCTCGAGAGTCTGTCGAGTGGTGAACAACGGTGGAACTCGGACCGGCAGAGCGATGCACCACCTATCGCAAACAACTTTGCCCTGGGCTACACATATTACGATGTGCTGGAGGGGGACCAAGAAGGTGAGTTGAAAGGGCCACCAGCCAGACCTGCCAGATGTTAACCCCGCCTCTCCCTTTCTCCAGACACTCTCGCCAGAATATCGCTGCACCTCCTCTCAACGCCGTCACCATCCTTTACTTCGCTCCTACAGCCGCTTCTCACGCCTGAAACTATCCCCGATACTCTGATAGTAGTTCTGCTGGACTGGTCGCAACCGCACCTGTGGCTACGACAGCTGCGCGAATGGATCCTCATGTTGCGCCAGGTTCTCATCACCCTTGATGACGACTGCGGCGAAGCCATGGAGCAGCTGATGGACGAATGGCGCGACCGTGGCCGCGGCGGAAGCTCGCTCAACCTTGACGGTACCCAGGCCAACGAAGACGCCGGCGCTGCGCTGCCGCTCGGCCCTGGAGAGTGGGACGACGCATTGGGCCTACCACTATGCGTAGTATGCCAAAATGTGAGTCAACCACTTTATATGTGTATCCTGCGGCTATTTCTTGAAACTAACCTGTTCCACTAGGCCGACAAGATGGAACTTCTAGAAAAGACACATGGGTGGAAAGAGGCCGACTTTGACCAAATACTGCAATACCTTCGCACCATCTTGTTAAGGCGTAAGTTTTTTGTTCTCTCGCAAACGCCCTCTAGACTAACATGGCACCTTGTGTAGATGGCGCCTCCCTCATCTACAGCACTCCGAGCGTTGCAACCCAACTTCCGAGCTTGGTGCATTCCAGCTTGGGCATCACGTCGCTGCTGAAAAAGCAACCACTCAAACACAATACCATTGACCGCGACAAGATCCTCGTGCCGCCAAATTGGGACTCATGGGGCAAGATCCGCGTGCTGCGCGACGGCTTCGACGTCGAGACCATCAGCGCCGCCTGGGCGGAGGACATCCAGAAACCGTGGCCCATTTTTCAGGACCACGACTTCTCCGACCAAGATGAAGATGCGCTCGACGTATCCGCCATTGCTCTCTACGAGGACTGGGTCCCCGACGCCAGCATGTCCGGTTTGCACATCCCCGGCCCCAATCTCGACAGCACCGCTCTCGAGACCAGTGCCGCCGACACCCAGGGCTTCCTCGCCGAGCAGGCAAAGCTCCTCGAGTCGACAAAGTCCCTCAGCGACGGCAAGTCGGCTTCGGGCGCTGCCCGCCGCAAGCCGGGTGCTCAGCCCGAGGAGCCGGACCGCTTTGGCGATAGTGAGATTCGCGATCACATTGGCCCCGTGCAGGTAAATATGGGCGGTATCCAGGTCGATGCCGACGATATGCTTCGACGACTCAAGGTAAGCCCGATCCTCTACTCATGCCTACGTCTTCTGTTACGCGATACCCCTTTGCCTATTCCCCCCCCCCCCCCCCTTCTTTAAACATGATGTTCTCGCTAACCCGAACACTCTCCCTCTCTACCATAGGACCGCCAAGCATTCGCCAACGGCGGTGACGAAACCCCCGAAGAACAAGTCGACCCCGGCGCCGTACCTGACGTAGAAAACCTACAAGCCTTTTTCAGCGGCCTAATGAATCGCAAGGGTGCCACTGGGGGCGGTGTGGCCAATGGATCTCCACGGGCTTGAGAATATAAAAAAAGAAAGAGAGATCTCTCTCCTCTCTTTTTCTTTGAAGGGATTTCTTCTTTCGTTCCTTTCCCCTCGCTTCTCTGCTATTCTTTTTTTGGTTTTCTCTTTCATGTACTTTTTTTTCTTCACTCGGCATTTTCAACATAAGAAACAAAGTCCCCGTGTGTCCCTTTGTCCTTCTCTCTTTTTTTTCTTTCTTGCTGGTCTTATATTGCCTTTTACACATTGGTCGGCAGCCGGCTGCATATTGATCGGGACGAACCCCTTTGAATGGTTTGCAGCGGGATGGCAAAAGGACTCTTCTTTTATGCCCTCAATAGTGATATGTAGTTAATCATGGATGTTTGGAGATGTGAGCTGGCACATAACTAGTATCATTTTCTGTGTAACGACATCACCCTAGAAGCAATCTTATGTTGTAACCCTATTATCTGGAACCCCGGCCTCTACGTTCGTATTTGCTACTCACCGCTGGAGCACACCATCTATCTATGCTTTAACAAAAACAACTGGCCCCTCACGCGGCCTCAACCGCTCCTCCTTTATCTTCTTCTCACCCGCCTCGCCGCCTTCCACTAGCACCGTTTTCACGCCTAGCCGGTACGGCACGACGCAGCTCAGCAAGCCAGGGAACAGCCACGGGAAATGCAGCAGCTCGGCCTCGAACGCCTCGACCGTCGCCCTAGCCAGGGCAGTGTACGCGGTAGCCTTTTTCTTGATCTCGGCGTCTGCCTTGGCGGGCGCGACCAAGAGGGCGCCGAGTGAAAACAGATTGGCTGTCGACACGGCGTTGGCCGACGGCAGCGTGCCGTCCATGCCGGCCTTGAGCCGCAGGAGTAGGTGCGGTGTGTTTTCGCGCGCGGTGAAGAAGCCGCCGCCGCTGCGCGACTCGCTGGTGCTGTCGGTGGAGGCGAACGCGGCGATCTGCGCGTCCTGCAGTTGCGTAGCCCATGCAATGTGTTTGTTGTCCAGCGTGGCGGCGTAGAGCGCGAGTAGACCCTCAATGATGTATGCATAGTCTTCGGCATAGGCAGGGGTGTCGGCACGCACGCCATCGCAGAGCAGGCGGTACAACATGCTTGTTTTGGCGTCCCACAGAAGCGTCTTGAGGTTCTGGGCCAGCGCGGCGGCAGCTGCGATGTACTTTTTGCCGAGTGCAGGACTGACGTACTGCAAGGCAGCGCCGGCCTTGGCCAGCGCTGCGACAGCAACGCCATTGTAGCCGGCTACGGCGTTGCTGCTGACGCTAGGGGCCACGCGTTGCTTGGCGCGGAAATCGGCGAGCTTGGTACGGGCTTCAGCTAGGATGGATTTGATGTGGCTCTCGGGCTGGTTGAACTGGGCGGCTAGGGCCGGTACGTCTTTGACGATGCGCAGAACGTTGCGGTTGACAAAGTCGTCGTTGGGGTCGTTGTTGGGTGAGATGTTTCCGCGCAGCTGCACATTCCAGTGCGCGGCTGCCACGTCGCTGTTGACTCCGGGACCAAGTACTGTGTCAATCTCCCGGCGTGTCCAGAGGAAGAAGGCGCCTGGGCCGTCGTGTGAATCGTGTTGGCTGAAGCGCGAGTCGGCGGCTTCTGATGAAAGTAGCAGGCCATGTGAGCCAAGGAGGGGTTTACTGGAGAGATACTCGGCCGTCTCAAGCACCACAGACATGAACTCGGATTCTTCTTTAGCACCGTCGTCTAGCCATGCATCAGTAAAGAGACTGAGCAGGAGAGCATTTTCCACCATCAGTCTCTCGAAGAATGGCAAGCTCCAGTCAGCAGTCAGTGAGCATCGTGAGAAGCCACGGCCAAGATGGTCATGCAGACCAGAGCGGTTGATGGCGCGCAGGGTATCCTTGGCCATGCGCAAGGCCATCGCTGTCTCGTCGTAGCCCACCATGTCGCACACCTCGGAGCGGAAGTGAGACAGGCGAAGCAGAAGCGAGAGCTTTGGTGCTGTTACGTACTTGACTGCGCCTGTAAAGCCGCCGTGAACAGCATCGTATGTACCTGCAATCTGTGTGTACGCCGTCTCCATCAAATCGATATCTAGGTCGTTACCTACCTCGTCTGACACAATCGGCGGTGCTCTGCTGGCAGCAGATGTCGCGGGCTGCGGCTGGTTCGGCTTAGTCTGAAAGTCTCTAACTGCCAGTCCAAGAGGTCCTGTGGCACCGACCAACGTAGCCGGCTCACTGCTTGTGCCCTCACTAGCATATGCGAGCAGTTGGCTGATGTTATCGCGAGCCTCCTGGCGGAGACGACTGCGTTGTTCAGACCAGAGCTTCTGCAGCATAATCAGAATCTCGAGAAAGTCAGCGGCACGGTCATCATTATCGGAAGCACGGTCGTTGTTCGGGGCTGGCCAGTACGTTCCGCCAAAAACAGGCTCGAGCTCAGGCGTCAGAAAGACATTGAGTGGCCAGCCACCAACCCCATGCACGGCTTCAACGTAGTTCATGTACACCACGTCTAGGTCGGGGCGCTCGTCGCGATCAATGATGACAGGTACAAAGTTCTCGTTTAGCTCTCGCGCAATTCCCAGAAAGGCAAAGGTTTCGGTCGTCATAAGGTGGGAGTCTAGGAGCAGGGCACAACGTGGTTAGTCATACATATCATAGATAGAGCACAGGGTGGACTGGGCCAGACTGCGACGTACAGTGACACGCCGAGTAGCCAATATGCATAAAGATCAGTTTGTCTTCAGCTTTAGCCTTGGCGATGGCCGCCTCGTTCAATAGCTGCCATGCAACAGGGCTGTTCTTTTGCTGGCGTACGTAGTGGCTCTGGCCCTTGGCGGCACAGTTGGCCAAGGGCTCATTGTGGTCGGTCGGGTTCATTGTATGGGTGTTCTAGAGGCGTCTTGAAGATGCGCCGAGTGGCGGGAAGAGAGCCTGGGGTTCGGCAATGTAGCAGCGCGTATGATGTTTTGTTCGGTAGGGCTCCGCGTGCCAAGTCGTGCAGCGTGGCAGCTGGCAGCTGTTTCTGGGAGCTTGGATGTAGGTAGGTCTCGGTTGTCTGGAAAAGAGGGGGAGGGGCTTGCTTCGATGGGAATCGCACAGCGCAGCCAGCACGGCCTGTGGGTATGTAGCAGAAGGGAATTAAAGCACGGATAGAGCAATAATGCGTGTATCCAGTGCAGCGCAGAATAGTCAAGCTGGTAGAGCAGGAGGGCGCGCAAGAGCGCAAAGAAGGA
Organism: Berkeleyomyces rouxiae; assembly: GCF_048999995.1. NCBI lineage: Eukaryota > Fungi > Ascomycota > Sordariomycetes > Microascales > Ceratocystidaceae > Berkeleyomyces > Berkeleyomyces rouxiae. The sequence continues at coordinate 695,189 of NW_027396497.1, read as the reverse complement.
AACAAGACGGCGTTTCGCTGGTAACTAGTGCAGAACGCAACAAAGCTCGAAAGTTGCTCAGTGAGATTCATAAAGAGTTCATGTGAACATGGGGCTTAATGGCGGGCGCTGGCAGGGCGAAAGCTTGAGCCCCACCTCAAGATTCCTGTTAGTGGTTTTGCAGACGGCTGCGGGGGTGCACTAACAGAGACTCTGGCCAATTGCAGATCTTGGCTTGCTCGTTCCCTTCTCCACTCTTGTTTAGAATACAGACAATGGTCAACGCCAACAACCATCGCGCCAACGTCGGTTTTTATGCTGCTGGCAAATCTAGGGCTTGCTTTGAATCAGGAAGAGCCACACGCCGCCATACTCATCGACGTGAAACTTGGGACCAAACCGTACACGATAGAAAAGCAAACAACATCGAGCGCAAACACGCAAGGGCACCCGCAAGTATCACCAAAGCTGCAGTCACATCAAATGCGAATGGATGCATGCAACGCCGTGTTTCGGGGAGCACGGATGCGTATTGTTGATGATAGGGCTTGTTAAATACGTGATGTAAAATGCGCAACAGAAGAAAAAAAAAGAAAACAAAGTACATTGTAGACACGAGAAGAAGAGAAGAAAATAAGAAAACGAAAAAAAAAAAAAAAAAGAAAAACGCTGCGCCAGCGCCGTCGTGTCTCCAGACAAGTCACTTCCCCCACTCCCCTCTTTCGCGCGCTCCCTCTCTCTCCCATCCCGCCTATATGTCCAGCTTGGGAAGCCGGGGCACCTGTGGTACCCCCGCCTGAGAAGCCGATGGCGCCGCAACCACAGCCGGTGATGCCCCAAGACCGCCGGGTGGCACTTCAGACCGACGGTTGCTTTTCCAGAAATCAAGCGAGTCCACCACATCGTAACCGCGCTCATCCTCATAGGCAAAGAGAATCTGCAAAACGCACGTCCTGTTAGTCACATGTTCAAAGGAATCCGCACCAAAGCGTAGAAGAAACAGAAAAGAAAAACAAGACAACCAGGAAAACTCACCTCATGACTGCTGCTGTGCAGCATGCGAATATTCTTGTGTGGCACGATATGCACCACGCCGTTTTCGATGTTGCGCAGCTCGATGAAATTGCTTTCAAAGCCCAGAATCCACGGTGGGCTGAGGGCAAAGTTGGTCGGGGTTCCCTCCCAGTCAATCTTCCAGTCTGGCCGCGCGCGCCATCCGTGCTTGTTGACAAAGAAGGAAAAGTCCGAGTAGTTGAGCAGGAATTCGCCGTTGAGCCGCTCAATATGTGTCGGCCGCACACCTTCCTTGCGTGACACAAAGTCAAGCGAGGTGTCGGCTTGGTCCAGTAGAGACTGCGTCTCGAGTGTTTCCAGGTCCACAACCTCAAAACCACGAGCACAGGCCACGCAGAGCTTGGACTTGAGGAAATGCACAGACGTAGATTCAGCCGGAATGTAAAACTCCTTGAACGGCTTGAGGTCATCCTGTCCAGCACTAAACATCTTACCCAGGCCCTTCTGTTTCTTGCCCTTTGACGCAGCATCGTTGGGCTCATACACCTTTATGGTAGTAGACAGAGCTGATGACTTGACGCAGCAAACAAGATGACGGCCCATGCAGATGCCGATTTTGAAAAAGTTGCAGTGACTCTGGATCTTTCGGGGCCGACGAGAAGTAGCCTGTTCGTTGGGGTCGAGTGCAGAGAGATTGTAGAGCACAAGCGACTTGTTAGAAAGCACCAACAGCATAGAGTACTCTTCAAGGACGTCGATCTGGGTGACACTGAGCGCCTCCAGTACACGTCGGGGCTGGGCATCTTTGAGCTTACGATCAGACATGTAAATGCCATTATCCGTGCCGTAGATGAGCTTGCGACCACCATCTAAGAGTAAAAGTTGGTTAGTAGATAAACAGATAAACAAGAGCGATGGCTCAAGTTCGAACTCACCAAAAGGTGTAACACAATTGACGTGATTCCCAACGCCAAAGAAGTTGTATGAAATGATTGTCTCTGTGAAGAAGTCGGCACGTCCACGCAATCTCCCCTGTGATGTATCAATGTACTCCAGCCACTTTTTGCGGGCTGCTTGGTTGGAAGCAAATAATTGCAGCTCGTAGCCGTTTTTGCCCAGATGCCGGAATGTAATGGGCCACCCTTCTCCTTTCTTGCCGCCACCTTCGTTTCGTAGGGCTGGCAATATACTTGAAGAAGAACGCTTAACTGCGCCGTTGCTTTCGGGGATGACCTCTTCCATTTCGCGAATCGAGAGGAGTTCCAACGGAATGGGCTGTAAATTATTACTGCTGTTAGCATATACATACCATGTTTAGGCAAGTCACTTACAGGCACTTACTCTTCTGTATGCCTTGTATTCTTCCGTCTTCCCAACCTGCTTGATCTTAACGAGAAGAACGGCGTGATCGAACAAAAAGGCGTTGATATCTGACGGATCGGTGGGTGATTTCTTGAGCTGGCACTTGAACAGTAGTTCACGGCCTTCTTCACGAAGCCGCAGATCAACCCGCTCGTTAGGGCGGAATTTGAGCTGCTCATCGAGCCTGCGGAGGTTGAAGCGGTTTTCGGCTTTACCAGACTCGGCGTTGACTCTGCTCAAGAGATCGCGGATATATGTCAACACCTTGGGTAGATCTTCCTTGTCCTTGTTGCCATCCTCGGTGTACTTGATGACATTCTCTAAAAGTAGCGGGTAACGGGCAAGACGTGTAGTGGGCTTTGTAAGATAACCGTTGAGTTCCAGCTTGCGCGATTCTTTGCGTCTTTCAATCTCGTCAACAAACTTGGAAAAGTTGGCATTGGCGGATTTCTCGCCTTCAAAGTAAAACTTGGCTTCCATCTGCTTGGAACCATAAATGATGAAGGGCTCAAACTGTGGTACAAACTCAAGGAAGATGTCGCCAACACAACTGACGACTGGGTTTTTTTGTTGGCGTTCTGTAAGGGCTTTAGCAAAGCGCGAGCTGACACCATGGATACTGGGGTGGTCGATGGCGTTACTAAATATATTGGCGACCACAGCTTCGCGACGTTCGGCTGGTATAGGCGACCCTCGTGACCGCAAGGGAATAATCCAAAAGTCTCGTAGGTACTCCAAGTCCTTGACAAAGTCTCGCTCAGTGTAGCATAACTCGGAAATGATCTCCTGCCTCTTGCGCTCACGATCGCCAACGCTGTCAACAATCTCCTGTGGCACGGAATTGATCCAGAGCTTCTGCTCATCGGTTTGGTCGACATCATCCTCCACAACGGCGTTGTCTTGCTCCTTCTTAAGACCAGGGCGAATTTTCAAGTTGAGACGAGACACCTGTTCCAGGCGGCGCGGGCATGCAATGGAGTAGCAGAGCTGGTCACGTGTGCATGTAGGCGAGTAGCATTCAGAGAGCAAAACAAACACGCCATTCACAGAGGACTTTTCCTCACCCTCCATCTCCTTGAATTGATACAGTTCGTTTTGTGAATCACGCAAACGGTGCTCGTAAGTAACGTCGTGGAAGAACTTTTGGGCATCCAGAGCACGTCCAAGCAGAAGCGCCAGGTTGCGATCAGTTGTACGGATAATATACGACAGTACATCAACAGCATCAGCACCACTGAATGCATCTTTGTAACTCAGGCCGTTCTTCATCCGTTCGCTAGTTATTATCTTGCGGCGGAGACAATCGGCGACGCGCGAAAGCAAAGCAGGATACACTATAGGGGGGCGGACCTTGGCCGTCTGCGGGCGCTCTCCATTCTCAGAAGTGGACTTTCCGGTAGACGAGCGATGGGCTATCTGGGAGTCGTGCTCAGAGCCAGCCAACGTGGGCGCAATACTAGAGGCCATGGAGAAGGTACGAGCGCTGGCGTCCCCGGTAGATGAGGCCATGCTGGCAGTACGAGTAGCGGTACCAGGAGCCGAGTAACCGCTATTTGAAGAGGCGTGTGATGGGTGTGAAGGCTTTCCATAGCTTGATCGAGGCGGGTTGTAGCCGTTTGAGGGGTAGTTTTGAGGGGGTTGGGCGTCTGTGGGTCGTCGGTTCGGGATGACTCTGCCGCTCATGGTTTGGTGCGAGTCTCTATCAGCGGGGTAGTAGGTGCCGGTCATACTCATGGCACGCTCGTCGTTCCGCTCAGGCACAACACGGCCATGGGCAGTGGTGCGAGCCTGGGCAGCAGCGCTGGCATTGAACGGCTGGAACTGAGGACGGTCTTGTTGGTGGCCAGATTGGTTCTGTCCTTGCTGCTGGTGCTGCTGGTGCTGCGGGCTAGACTGTTGTTGGCCATAGGGCTGCTGGTACATCTGAGGCCGAGCGACCGAAGCGAGACTCTGGGTGCGGTATTGGTCGTGGTTCATGGCAGGAGCCGGGCCGCCGCCCTGATAGAAGCGCTGAGCAGGTGTTCGGCCAGCATTCGCCGACTGCGGGGGCATAGCGTGAGGGTCGGCACGCTGTTGCTGCGAGTAGGACATGTTCTGATAGCTGCCCTGCGGAGGGGCTACAGGCCGGCGAGCTTGCTGGTACTGGGCCAGGGGATTGGGAGCATGGTATCCGGCCGAGGCGGTCCGCTGCTGCTGCTGGGGACGGTTCGGTTGCTGGTGGCCATAGTAGGCAGCGTCATTTCCGCGGGGGGCGGGAGCCTGGTCGCGATGGGGGTATGGGGCTTGGGGCCGTTGTTGCGGGTGGCCCTGCTGAGGCTGCTGCGGATGATGCTGTTGTGATTGCTGCTGCTGATACTGCTGCTGGTGTTGTTGGGGTATCGGCGGCGGCTGTCGACGCGGATCGTGGAAATCGGCCGGTCCAAAGTTCGGGGGAGGCACGGAACTCGACATTGTGTGCGATCGGCCAGGGGGCGGTGCAGCGCCAAAGATGTTGGAAAAGGCAGCATCGCGCTGCTGGTACTGCTGCGGAGCTCGGCCGGGGGGCTGCTGGCCTCTATCGTGTGGACGATAGTCGGACATGGCGGCTGACCAGGACTTGCGGTGCACTCTAGAATACGGCCGGTGATTCTCGGGTGGTCTGATGGATAAGTCGGTAAGTCGGATTGGCGGGTGCTCGGGCGAACAGAGGAGGGAGGGAAGGGGGCAACGACAGAGGACAGAGAGGCGGAACAAAAGAGGAAGAAAAAAGAGGCCGTCTTGCTGGCGATGAAGTCACTGGCTGGGGGCAGAGGGCAGCAAACAACAGAAAAGGAGGGGGTTAGTCAGTTGGTCACCAATCAATCACCTCTGGCCATGCCAGAATCCTAGGCAGTGGATTGGGGAAGCCGCGTCTTTGAACGGGCGGGTATGAAGGACTGTGGACTTGTGGACAGCGGCAATCACAAAAGAGGCCGAGACTTGGTCGCCCATCAAAAAAAGGGGGGCATTGAGCGCTGGAGAGAAGGAAATGGATTGAAGCCTGATAGAGATAGTTATTGTTTGAATTTTTGAAGGGGGTTTGGCAGGAGGGAGAGAAAAACGAGAGCAGGAGCAGGGCAGGCCTAGAGGATTCTGAGAGGCGCTGTATTTTTGGGGCTACAGCGGTGGAAGGAGGGTGTCATAGGGCAGATGGCAGGGAATAATAGAGCCTGGATTAGAAGTCGCAACATGCCGTAAAGCCCGTAAGGAGTAGGCTACGCAGGCTATACAGGCAATGAAGTCCAGGCTACTTGCTGGACGTTACGGAAAGGCTCTCGGAGCCGCAACCCGCACACAAATTATCTTCATGCACTTGGTTTTGTAGAAACGACGCTTTGTGGGAACATCCAAGCATGCGCATTACGGAAATGTGACGCAATGTGCAAGAATCGCTTTCTCCCGGCAAAGACGCAGAAGACCGATGACAAATGTAGGGTTAGTTCTATCTCGCTCACTGTCATCTAACCCTGAGCACGCTCTCTGCCAGGTGTCTCTCTAGGTGACAATCAGCTGCCAGCTTGGACCTTGAGCCAGAATGTGGGTCCTAGTACGGCTGCTGATTGGTTGCAGGGGCAGCACAAGCTTCCTAACGGGCTTTAAGCTTTGGCGTTTTTGCTGGCTCTAAGCCTCAAGCCTACGCCTCGCCCGTTGGCCTTCGCTTTTGCTGTGCATGTCGCATTCTAAAGGCGCGCGTTTTGTGTTGTTCAATACTTTGTGTTGCTGTACTTATTTTACCTGGTGCTCCCCTGCCTGTGTACTTGGACTCTGATTTTTGTACTAGTTCTGAACCTCATCGCCAAACTCTCGTCCATCGTATCCTTTTTGCCGCCCGCAGGCCCACCGCCCAAAGGCCTCTTTTTTATATGGTGATCACTGTTCTCAAGTGATTCTTCTTTGCTTCTTTCCCATCAACATCATCTTGTGCTTGCTAGCGCGATGGCTGACTCAGAAATCGCTCCCAAGTTCGCCCCCTTCCTGGGCATGGTAAGTCGCTCAATCCCGCCGCCAGCCGAAGTCGAAGTCGAAGCCGCCGTGCCGTGTTTCTCGGTATCTGGCCTCTGCCACAGACTCACCAATTGAGACGTCTTGTTCGCTCGCCGACGCCACCAGCGAAGCCGTGATCCGGAGTACATGCTAACCTCTGCGCTAGGCTGGCATCGCCGGTGCTATGATTTTCGGGTGTAAGCTTCCTTCCGCCTTCCCTTGGTCTCCTCGTCTTTGCTGTTGCTCCTCGAAGTCGACTTGGCCTTATAATATACCGACCCGCGTTCAGCTTTCCCGTCCTTGATACTGGTGACGCGTCATTTCAGCGCCGATATGGTCCGTGACTCGATCCACGATGAAAACTCGATAAGTCATGCTATTGGCTCGGCGCAAGGTTGATGAAGCATCTGGTGGTCTCTTTCTTGTCATGCCAAGGTCGCCACCATTGGTCGCAGACACAGAGAAGCTCACCATTGCCTCTAAATCTCGTGGCCGCACCCCCAGCTAACTTGCGCGTGTTTGACGTCATCATGGACATGGGGATTCACTCGGTCGACTTCGAGACAGCCTCGACCCCTACTTCACAACTCTAACACAACGGCTCGCTAACTTGTGTCTTCCAGGCATCGGCGCTGCATACGGCACCGCAAAGTCAGGCATTGGTATCGCCGGTGTCGGTACCTTCCGACCGGACTTGATCATGAAGGTAGAACCGCCTCTCAACTTGCTCCGTATCCGCACTGCCACCAAGTATCGTACCAGCTAACCAACGTGTCCCTGCTAGTGCCTTATTCCCGTAGTCATGTCTGGTATTATTGCCGTGTACTCTCTCGTCATCTCCGTGCTCATTGCGCAAGACCTGACGCCCCCTTCGCAGGCTAGCTACAGCCTGTTCACGTATGTTGACATCACCATTTCCCGGCCTATCAACCGCTTTAAGATTGGGTCAAACAAGTATACACGAGAGGAATCATGCTAACACCATATCCACACATCCAGCGGCGTGATGCATCTGGCCTGTGGCCTGTCTGTCGGCCTGTCCGGCGTCGCTGCCGGCTACTGTATCGGCATTGTTGGTGACACGGGCGTCCGCGCCTACATGCAGCAGTCGAGAATCTTTGTCGGCATGGTTCTGATTCTGATTTTCGGCGAAGTCTTGGGTCTTTACGGGTATGTCTATCTCTCGTCTTTCCCACATTCTATCGCTGTATATCTCGTCATAACCCATGCTAACCCATCTCGTTTCGCCCTCACACAGTCTAATCGTTGCCCTGATCCTCAACACCAAGAGCAAGGGCTAAACGTGTCTCTCCAAAATTACGGCTTTCTCTTTTCACGACGAACAAAGTCAACTCAGGCAGGACCTCCCTCGGTGTTCTTGCGCCAAAACACAACATCTCATCAATTACCTTCCGTGCTGGAGAGCCCAGAAGAAGCTCTACCGTGTGTTACTTCTATTTTCCCCTTGTTTTGTTCTGCTTGCTAGCTGCTTTACTCTATATTGCCAGGCTTTCTAGAGTGAAGAAATGGGTAGTGATAAGACATGCATTTGCTTTTTTTTTCATTTCCTTCTGTCGGTTGGTCACTACATATACATACATCTTGCTAAATTTGAATTGTCTTTTAAGATTGCCATGTCCAGAATCGCTTGAATGTTCCGAACGACAGGATTGGTGGAGTGACCCTTTCAACTTTCTTGAACAGAAACTTGACATACACAGAACAAAACATCATAGTTATACGTGATGGGTTACTTGATATTTATGAAATTTGAATAGTTATGTCACATACTACCTTTCATAGTCGAACGAGAAACAAGAAACTAACAGTGTAGTCCAGTACGAGAGAGGGCTTGCCAGACAGCCGCGCCTATGTCAGTAGCTATGGGCGTCGAAGCAACATAGGAAAAGTCTAGTAAGAAGCCATTTTACTAAAAGAAATGGCGGCAGCAGAATTGAGTAAACAACAACATGAGCAGCGAGAGATCCAAAGCTAACTGTGTGGCTCAAGGAACTGGGGGCTGGGAAACCCAAGCAAACAGCAAAAGAAGAAAAGAAAACAAAAAAAAGCAATTTGGGGGCTACAGCCGGAGAGAGTCCGCTGTCATGAGAAAGAAAGAAAGAAAACGAGACAGGAAATTGTGTTTTGTTCAAAGAAAAAGACCCAGTCGGGCAAGACGCCGGCGCTTGCCACGCTGCTGGGTTTCGGCATTGCGTCGGAAACGAGACCAGCTCCGTTCACGGGCTTCTAGGTCACTGATATGTGCTGATAGTACATACTGTTAGTTCCAAGCCTGGAATGGGGTGGAAGATCCAAGCTTACCCAGGAACCAGTCCCATCTACGGTCCTCAATGACCAAGATGTCGTCCCGTGCTTCCCGCGCCAGGCGTTGAGCACGCGCCTGCGCTGCTGCCGTCTCGCCAACCAGATATGGATCTTCCAGCGGACGTGGCGGACTTGACGCAGCCATCGACTCAGATTCGCTGGCTCGGGTCTGTTCCTGCTCGATGGGGCGAGGACTGCTACTGGTGCTCGAGGTGCTGCTATTGCTCACGGTTGTGTTGATGCTGGTACTACTGCCGGCAGTCATGCGGCGCTGGGCAATGTTTCGGTAGTGACGAGATGTGGGGTTCGATTGGATAGTCGACCATGTAGGAATGCTGAACGCGGCTAGACTTGGCAATGGCATCGGCCGTTGGGCAGGGATAGGTGGTAGACCGTAGCGGGGCGGCTCGGTGCGGGTGTATGGCGGAACATCGCAGACAGTGTATTCGGGCACTTTCTCGTTGGGTGGAATAGTGTGATAAGACGGAGCTTCGGAAACTGGGAGACGGAGTTTTGTTAGAGGTATTCACTAGACTAGGGTCTAAATGGGGCTATCTCACTATACGATCGAATAGATGCAGTGTCGAAGTCTTGTGAACTTCTAGGCTCATGATGAGGCGGTCTAACGGCGGTAAGGGAAGACATGGTTGATGTGTGCATGTCGAACTGAAGTTGTAGAGCAAAAGAAGAGAGACCAGGGCAAAGAAATCACACGTGGTAAAGACACAATATATGTACAAGTACAACTCTGCCCTCAGGCGTATATCAAAGCAGGAAGGGTGTGACTTGATCTGCACTATGATCCTGTGAACAATAGCAAATGTCCAAACACGCGGGATGCAAAGATATCCGCCAAAGCCAGGCAACCAAGGCTACTCGAAAACTAGCCCGGGAGCACCAATGTAAACAATGAGACCGGCGGCCAGCACAGGCAGACAAACAAAGGCGAAAGCTGGACTGCCACCAAGACGTGGAAAGGCGTTCTCGGGCTCGGATTTTAGCTGGAGCTGATGATGTGAGGCTGAGTATATGCAACACAGAAACAACGGGGAGAAAGGGAAGAGAAAAAAAAGAAAAAAGGACAGCGGGATGCGGCGTTTAGAACGAAAACGAGAAGACGGAGAGAAGGAAGATGTAGGGAGAGGAGAGCTGCGTAGTCAAAGAGGAGGCTTGCCTGTCTCTTATATGGGTGAAATCAGGAAGGAGATGGGCTGCAGCCAAAGAAGGCAATAGCCAGGAAGACAGCCAGAAGGCGGGGTGGTTATAGCTATGCGGGGGGTGGGGGTGCGAGAAGTACCCAAGTATGTACATACATACTATCCAAGATCCTGTCCTGTTGTGGTTTTTCGCGGTATAGGGTTTTTTTTCTATCTGGCGTCTATCTCATTTTCTTTGTCCTACTCTGCCGGCAGGGGTTTCACTGCTCCTCTATTTCCAATGTTTCTTGCGTTGTTGGCGTTCCAATTTGGAGAAGCTTGACCAACATAGCCTCCTCCTCGTTCAAACCTTAGCCTGGCTGACATGGCCAAACCTCAGGTCCCCATGTCACAAGAAATCTTTCGTAATCAACTCTCCACTGACCGATGTGCAGCTAGTGTAGCTCTGCATCACCCAGCCAAGTGAGATCCAGATGTGGGGAACAAGAGTGCTCTGTCTCTCTCTCGCTGCCTGGCCACCCGAAACCATCACGTAAGACGGCGCCGGACACGACCTACAGGATGGCGGCATCTTGGTAAACCCGGAAATAACTGGGTGTTTGCTTCCGTAGGCAGGCAGCACACAATGCTATGCTCCTTGTCTTGTGTTATACAGGGCGCCGGAAGCTAGGACATCGAGGCTTAACAGACTCTTTGGCCTCATTTTACCCGCAGCAGCCGCAGTACGCCTGCTTTTCTACTTTGAGTAGTGATCTTAGTTTGATACAGTGGAGAATGAACACAAGCACAGCCTATGGATGGATACATGCACAATTATGCAACTATCATAAGCCTGCAACTAGCTACTGTATACCTGTGCCTATACAAGCAAATACAAACGGTCCGGCTCTCAAAACATACATGTGAGTAAGCTGCTATTGCTCAAGAAACACCCACACACCATTTAGCAACCCCTCAGCCATCTATCAAAACGACTGGTGAAGTTACGGGGAGCTCGTGGACCAAGGACGTTCTGGCCGGGGCATCGGTGGTTAATCCCTGGTTAATCTTATCCAACCCTGTAGCTCTCTGCTATGTTCACTCCCAGCTTGCCCAGTTGGAGAAGCTACCTTGCATAGCCCCCTCACCTCGGCTTAACCCTAGCTCTGCATAGCTCAGCTTAGCTGTCAGTTAGTAAGCTCTTGGTTCGGGGACGTCAAGTATATATGCACAAGTGCAGATGACAAGACCTCTTTACTTTGCAGTTACAAGAAAATGTGTGCTCATCCGATCCCCATCTCAGTGAATTATATCTGAGAAACTCTCGTCCAATACTAGGCAGGGTGATAACAAGCCAGCAGGGGATGTAGTAGTGCAGGGGTGAGGGCTCCGGTGTGTGTGAGGGAAACAGGGGCTAAAGTTGACGGGTAGGGTTTGACAAGAGGGCCAGATGAATAAAAGGACAGGTGGGATCCGTGTTCGTTTGTGGTTAGGCTGTTATTCTCTGTTGTGTTGGTTGTCTTTTGTGGACTCTAGTAGGGCAAAGAGACTCTGCAGGGACAGGAGGACAGGAGGGACAGAGTAATACGGCCAGTGGCAACCCACTGTAGAACTCGTCTCATCTTATCACGCATCCCTTTGATGTCCTCGATGCTGGTCCGGTTGCCGCCCAATCCCTCTGAATGGAGGAAACAAGAAGAGACAGCAAAGACGTCGACCTGCATGTATAGATGCATATCTAAATACGTGTCCGTTGATATATGTGTACAGGCATATATTTAAGTCTATACATTTCGGCTTAGGTTGCTATGTATAGCTCTGAACTGCATTCCAGTCGGCCATTCAACGAAGGAGATCTCTTCCTAGCGACACCAAGACGTGTCTTCCATCACTCCAAAGCTTGTCTACAATTGGGGGGCACTTTTTTGACTCTTGGCTAGCATCCCGAGTTAGTTTATGCAGGGGGAGGAGACAAACCAAAGGTGCCAAAGGGAGAGGGGTGTATAACAGAGAAGGGCCATCTTTGCCTGCCCACAGAAGACAGGCATCTTCTAGATTCTGCCCGAAGGAGAAAAAAAAAACACGCGGAAAAAGAAAAACGAGTGGGAGCCACAGGGAAAACGAAGAGAAGAGAAAAAGAAATAGCGGGGAGCGAAGGTGGGTGACACAGGCCTCGTCTCCTCACTGGAAATCCAGACGACGATCAACCAACACAGAGAGTAAAAGAGAAAGGGGCCGCTTTTACAATGTGTGCTGCTTGCCCCATGCATTCTGTAAACACTTGTAATCCGCTCAGAATTATCCTTCTGGCTGTTCTTTATCTTCCCAACCACGTGCGGCCATGTCTTGATGGTCGCCTTTGCGATGATAGCGACAGCGTCGTGACAAGGGAGTAAGGTGAGTCTCGATCTGTGATTGGAGGACCACAAAAGACATGGGATAGGCACACGAACAAGACTCCAATACTACGGCAATCAATGTCAACATCAATGCCAACATCACGGTTAGGCCATACGCCATTGAGTCTCGTGAGAGCTGGCGTTATGTTTGCTGCATTTTCCATGTTATCCGTTGCGCCCGGCTAGCAACCCCTCCGTTTCTGCCCAATGGTTTCCTCTCACCGCTCTGGCCCCTGATAAGACAAGATTCAGAGTTCAAGTGGTTAACTAACTAGTTATACATGCATGGGTCCGCCCCGCACCCTGCCCCGCACCCCACACCTCGCACCAAAGTCGCCGTAGCCGCCGTGTCCGCCGCCGTGTTTGGGCTTTTGGATATCTGTCAAGACGTTGGCGACGCCGAGTTTGTGGAAATTCACAGAGTACGTACACATGGTCTTATTCTGTATGCGCTGCTTTGGCAACAAGAAACTACCATCGCTATTGCTACTGCTACCGTCATAATACTCAAAATACATAGTGACATCCCCCCGCCAAACACCAGAAAGCTCAAACCTCTGTCTGGCAACTGCGCAATTGCAACATTGGAAAAGCAAGCCGTCCCGGGCAGTTGCAGCGTTGCATTGAAGCGTCCAAAGAGGGAGGAGCGATAACAGTGGCAACCTCATCGAGGCCAATTGTTTGATGAGGCATAAAAGAGGCGTGAAAGCAAATGTCCAAGTTATGCACGGCCATGGCCAACGGCGAGATAAAAAAGGGAAAAGAAGAAGAAAAGACGGGCAAAGAGAACTCTGCCCTTGCCTTGCCATGAAGAACACAATCTGTGCACTGGCAGCATGTCATGCAGAGAAGATACATTGTTGCCTTCTACATCCAGGCCAGGCCCGGGGGGCTGGGTAGATTGACGGTGAAGTCGGTATGCAACATGCAGCTAGGCGCGGCAGGATACAGCAAACAATGGTAAAGGACTAGTCAGCCAGGCAGAATCTAGCCTCGAATGGCCTGACGTCTCTCCAGCTGCTGCAGATTCCCTCTGCACGCTGTCTTGGCAGAGCCTAGCCTTGCAGACCTTGGCAAAGCTAGCCGGTGGCCTCGTGTTACACATGTAGAGTCATGAGATACAGAATGCTACTCTGGCCTGGTCAGCAGTGCCACGTCCTGGACGGGGTAGCTTGTCGTGTAAGCAGCGCGTTCTTTGGGTTTATTCAGTGTGCAGGCTCATGCTTTGTTGTTGACATGTTCTCTACGGCCAACGTTGTATGACTGTCGGTAGTTCCGGGAAGCCTTCCAGCTCTGAGATGACATGTTGAATGCGTCTTCGCGCCTGAATATTTCCATGATGTTCTCTCTGCTCTCTGTTTTCGGTAAAGTATCAAGCTCCATTCTCGTACGAGATCGTCTTGCCTCTGAACAACACACCAAGCCCACTTGACTTGAAAGTTGAAGGATCCATCCTTAACGGTATGCTCTCACCACTATCATACAGCGCAAAACGATGACACGTATACATCGAACCACCATCACTTCATTCAAGAGACTCTCAAACGAGTGTTAATATATTTCGAAATACGCTTCTCGATGTACGTCTCCGGACTGCCTGGAAAGTAGAGCCTATGTTACACAAAGTAGTCAGACAACCAGCTATGTAGGACAAGAGCATAGCTGTGATCTTCTCAATAGCAAAGAAGATGCTTGAAAGAGTCACATCATCTCACTATCAACTGGTGTATAAATATCACATTCGTCTTTTTCTCATCTGAGTTCAGTCTTTCATGATAAAGTGGCCATAGCTATTGGAATATTGATCACCAACCACCTGTAGCGGTCTCAACATTACTAGAGTGTCCTCCGGAGGCAGCAGGTTCCGTTGCTCTCTCACTGAAAGCAGGATTTCATTGTCTCAGCAGCATTCATATATGCATCTTCTCGGTTATCCCAACGCCACAACTCCATCCTAGTGCTCAACCTCTACCCACGGTGTTTCACCTCGTCTAGAGCTACTGCCTAAGGACCGGCCCACTATCCTGGACAACACCCAGTCAGCCAAACACTGTCTATCGAGCTCTAGTATCAAATTAATTGCCATGTTTCCCAGATCGAATACCATTGGCTAGCTAGTAAATATATCCAGTAGCAATATCAAGGGGACTTCATGTCCCAAGGGCTGTGTGACATGGTATCCCGCTATGGGCCTTCAGACACTCAACCATCGTTTGGCCTCCGGTTTGTATGTCCCTAAAACTAATTCAAGGTGATTCAAGTCGCATACTATTTCACTTTTCAAACTAGTATCACTAGCTGTGATGTATATATGTCTGTGAATGAGCTCAGGGCTAGGGAGTTCCATCCCACCCTCTTCCCTCACACACTATCACCACCTACTATACTTGAAACTTGCCTGTGATATAAGAGCGAACAGCAAATAAAGACACAAACAGGCCGCAAAATAGAAGCTGTGAGCTCCCTGGTTAAGCCCGTACCTGACGCTAGAGACTCTCAAGAAAGGGAGGGGGCAATGGCTAGTGAGGGAAGCACCAGGGTATCTCGCATCACAAGAAAAGACCATTTAAGACAGCATTGAAGTGCTTTGGCCAGGACCAAATTAATTTAACGACGGGAAGTGATCCCTTCTACATGTATATTACATGCTTACAAGTAGCTGTACACTTTTTGCATCCCTCGGTTTGTAGTTTACAGGCACACTGTTTTTCTGTTAGTTTGTGGCGATCGCGTCCAACACTAGGGCTCAAGGGCGGTTTGCTCGACAAACACATGTGTCCATGTTAGATATAATATACATGGCCACTTGGGCTTGGAGACTAGGGGGTTACTAAGGTTACAGCGAAGTCATGGCTGGGTAAGCAAACAGCCCTTGAGATGTGGGACGGTGATTGCGACAAAACATGAAAGCGACAGGTCACGGATATAAACAACTAGGTGAAATTTGCCCGTGTAGTGCTGCTGCGGTTGCGATGTTGATCCCAGAGACACACGCAGAGACAATCTATCCACTACTTGTCACAAGTTTGACTTGAGAGATGCTTACACTCGGGCAACATGTGTCCAATGATTTGTGTTTGAGACAGCTGCTATCAAGCTGCAATATGCAGCGGGAACTATCACTACATTCAAACTTCAATACATTGATAGTGCTTACGAGCATATACAAACAACCAAGTATTTGTGTGTTAGATGCCGTGTTGACCGACGCATATTCTGGAGCTACTGACTCGTTTTCTGTCTTTGCTTACCCCCCTCCCATCTTGAGGGAGACTCGTTACTTCAACGCTCCGGTCATCGAGCTTCGTTGGAGCCATCACAACATCACGAAGTTCTTGGGCATTGTCCATGAGGCCAAATTAGAGCACTCTGTGCGCTGCCAAGAGTGACTATTTTGAGACGCCTGTTTTCTAAAAACCCAACATCTCCACACCATAGGCAGGACCGGCTACCCTCATACAACAAGCCATGATGCTGGGCGTTTCTAAGAACAGGTACAACCCAGTAAACGCGTGCCATCATGACAGGCACAGAAGATCCCGTAGACTTGGGAGCCATCTATGCAGCTGGCCACGTTCCAGTGGTTTGCATGAACTTGCCTTTTTCTTCTTGGGTTCCATGCAACAGCAATCATCCACCAAAGAAAGTATAAATGTCCAGATATCTCCCAAAGTCATGTGGCGCAGCCAACTATTTCTGTAACATGCCCACGGACCGTCTTGCACCATTTTTATGCTCTAAAAATCTGTAAGCGAGGACATGAGATGAAAAGGGTCTATTTTTGTCTACCATCAGACCAAAACATCGGCTGGCCCAACAAACTAAAGAAGAAGAAAAAAAAAAAGAACCGCATGTGTGGGTGGACTTGTTTGACAGTTTTGACATTTGAAGTAAAAAATTAAAAAAAAACCCCGTCCGCGAACACTCCGAGAAATAGAGTCTTGGTCAATATTAGGGTATTCTAGGGTTGTAAGTAACGACATCCTCTGGCTCTTAAGCCAATTATGGTTTAGCTCCATTAATAACGACGAAAAGGAAGACGATGCCCCATTGAGTTGCGTGGACAGGAAAGGTTTTTTTTTACCGTGACATTGTTGCTGGATGCCATGTGTCGAATGTCTTTCATTACCATCGTATATTGTCACGGTTTCCACTTAGCGGGAGGTGAAGTTTTTTGTTTTTCCTTCTTTCCAAAGGCTTGCGTTGCTGCGGTTGACTGCATATGGCATACATCCGCGTACTTGTCCCTTGCATAGAGAGACAAGCAGGCCACAAGTAAGCCCGAGAGGGTATGTGGCTCCGCGAAGGAAGCCCCCGGGTTATATGTCTAGGGCCACAGATGTCTGCATATGTATGTACATACTTATGCAAGCTGTGCTTCTGTACTGTGTATAGTATCCGCACATGCAGGTGGCTTCAACTGGGGGAAGAGGGAGAGGAGGCTTAGAGGTCTCACCTCTCTACAAGAAGCACCGCGGAGACCGGAAGACCCAGCTTGAGGTTGGAAGTGCGGCTCATGGGGTCGCAGTGCTTGCTTCTGCCGCCTGGAACGTGGTCTTGTTCCTCGGGTAAATAAACAGTGTCAGACTGCTATCTTCCCGTCCGGCTGGTGAGCCGCGGTTGCAGGTTTTAGCTCTAGACGAAGACATGGGTTGGTTGGAGAGGACAGTATTGGGTGAGTATCCTGCATTTATCTCAGTGTGTAGTGGGTGATCTCAGTAACTGTTTATGCCTACTGCTTGTATAGCAGCACCTTACTTCAGGGAAGGCCACGCAGATATATCGTATGCATTCAGGTACACACACAACACGGCTTGATTTGCACACAAACGCCTTGTAGGACCTTGTAATTGACATGTGACTGAGACTTCTGAGCCAGGACAACCTCAAAGCTGCCTTGGCCTCCGAAAACAAAAGAAACAAGGGAGGCGGCATGCACATGTTTTTCGCCCTCTGTATCAAGGAATAAGGAAACCCGAAATTAACGGGTTGGTAGATAATGAGGATGTTATAGTTATTGCATTTTTTTACAAGCATACCTGGGCAGATCAGAAAATGATGTGACGATATGTCACAACTCACCTGCATATTGGAGTTTGCTTGCTTGTGCGAGTGGACAGCTGAGCTAAGCTGAAGCTTACTTGCTCCGCTTCCTTGCTGGCTGGCTGGCCAACGCATCCACAGCGGCAAGTTAATTTGTGACAGGAACAAAACGAGGGAGCTGTGGTTGATTGATTGTCTGTTTGGGCGACTGTTTGACTCGTAATTGCATGGCATAGCAGGAGAGTCACATTTGAGAGAACTAACATGGATGTGACCATAGACCCTAGTAGCATGATACCAGACCCTAATTTGCAAGACGTTTGATATCCTGATTCCTGAACCTGTTTGTAGGACTGCTTTCAAGTGTATCATCACGTCAGTTAGTTGGGGAATTCTGTTCGCGAGCTAAGATAACTGAAAGACTCCAAGAGATATGCCGTCTCAATATCTTCACTATGTAAAAACATTACTCGTGGGCACTTGGATTGGCTTCGTTCTGCTGGTCCTTTGTTCATCTCGTGCCGCTTTCTTAGATTGTGTGCTATCATCGTAGATGAATCCTCTATGTTTCAAAGGACCAAGTACCAAAGATCCCCTAGCTAGAGGAAAACCCAAGGAACACACAAAAAAAAGATCCTCAACAAGACGATTGGAGTTGGGGACAAATGATAAAGGCGGACTTAAGAGCACTGCTCAAGTTGGTAAGGGACCTTTTAACCCTAAGCATGTGGAGTGAGCACTAAAACGGCGGCCTCTGGGCTGCCGGCTACCGCCAACTATATGTTTGCCAGATTTAGGTCTTTTGCCGGATAGACGGCTAGTCTGTAGACTTTAGAAAAGAGGAGCGGGCGCAAAAGAGATTCCAGACCTGTAAGAACATAGTCGCCCAAGGCCACCAAACTCCAAAGAATCGCCCGTAATGCTGACCAGGGGAAGAGAGGCTGTGTCTGTTGCTTCGGCAGTTGTCTTTGAGGGGGTTTTCTAAGTTGGATTATTTTATTCTGCTGACGCAGGAAAACCAACAGAAACGAACGGCGAAATGTAGAAAGCACACACAGTAGTTAACTATAGCAAAAAAAAAAAAAGGACGAGTCTTGTGGCTTTGGCTGTCGCGCTGGCCGGCCAGTCGGGTCTTGTGTGGGCTGTGCTGGTCTGTGCAGGAAGTTATGCCGGAGCGTCACTGACATGTAGGCGAGTAACGTCATATAGTTGCATTTCTAAGATAGCGGCGAGCCAGAGCCAGAGCTGACCGTGGCAGTACGACACACGATGTATACAGGCATACAGCACAGCTACGTGCCTGGGGCGGGCGGCTGTCGGCAAAGCTACTACGAATGTGTAGCATGGCATACATACCACCTTGTATGGCTAGCTGCATACTTCTGCTAACTACATGTCCACAAAGTCGCAGAAAGTCATGGCCGCCCCCTGCATGGTAAAGGAAGCAAAGGAGCAAGCTGCCTCTACCACTTGGTGGTGCTTCCTCAACACACGTCTATGACGGTCTCGTGCTACTCGGGCGGGTCTCTCCTTTGCCTGCATGTGTCAGGTAGACAAGAAAGCGTTCTAAACGCAGCTGCAACTCCCAGCGGCGGCAACGACGTTACGGTGAATGTACAATATGGAGAAGTGACTAACTATAGTCAACTTGTTATCACAAGTTAGCTAACTAGCTATAACTAACTAGTTACTTCAATTTTACATGTGTAAGTTCACTGGTTGATGGGCGGCGGAACGAGACCTGGACTAAAATCAGCTGCCATCAGCTTTCCCACACCAGTTGTCACTGGTTAGAGCACGGCATGTAGGTAGTCCTCCCCACCTCCCGGCTTTCCCATACCACCCACGATCGTGCCTTTTTTGGCTTTTCACGTTGGCAAGCTTGCTGGCTGCTGCAATAGCACGCGTGTCCTCTGATATTCTGCTGGAGCCAAGGACAAGCCCACCAAGACCTAGCGTGAGGGGGAGACAGAAGACGGGGCTGTTCACCATGTGGCCTATGCATCTTCTGTTTTTCTTGTACTTTGTCTCCTCTTTGGCGGCGGTAACGCCGTTGCTAGGGACCAGCTCGAGAGTATGTGCACATGTGTGCGTGTGTGTTTTCTCTCCTGGACGTGTTAGTGGGAAGCCCATCTCGTGATGAGGCCCTTCTCTTGGCTGGGGGTGGCGTTCTTGGTTCCTACGTCTTGTGTGCTGGTACTAGCATACATCGCCAATGTTGCGGTGTTGTGTAAGTGTGATAGCATGTGTGGCCAGAATGTGCTGTAATACGAGCGAGCGAGTAGGAGCGCGTACATTACAGTTGGTCACTTGGGCTCGTAGCACCAATCTGCCACTGTAGCCGACAGCCAGCACCTCTCTCCCCTAGAAAAATGCCCCTAGAGATAGTGGGCGTCATGGTATTTTTGCCATTAGCACTGGCACTGGCACTGGCACACACACTAAAAAGTGTCTTGTGGGTGATCCCCTGTACTGCACGGTATAACAGGGCCCCTTTATAGCCGATTGTTGTTGTGCGGGCGTAAGCGAGACGTGATGGCCAGTTTGAAGAAGAAGGGAAAAAATATAGAAGAGACAAGCCTATAGAAACACTTTTTTTGGGGGGGACTTTGACAGTTGGAATTAAAAAAAAAAAAAAAAAAAAAGGCAAGACAAAGTCAGTGCTTCGACTAGGGGCGAGTCCACTGTGTCGGTGACTGGAAAAAAAAAAAAAGAAGAGAAACTCCGAAAATACTAGCGAAAATTACACATGCAACGCCTCTGCTTCGTTTTCCAGCCACGCCTGAGATACGAACAATCGTGGCATACAAACTGTGCGCCATGCTATTATTACCTTCTTTTGCTTGGCTTGACCACGCTTACCATTTCCTTTGGCGTCTCTGCTTTGTCCGTGCAAGTAGAGCAGTCCTTTGAGAATGCAGCGGCATGCTTGAACTGCGGCTGAGCTGAGCTCGAGGCCCCGTCTTATCATCAATATGGCAGCAAACAAAGAACATAGCAAACCTCCCACATCGACCAACGGCTTATTCCAGCCAACAAAGCCCCAGCTTCGGGAGTCTCATACTACCGGGCCAATAACATACAGGCCGCAGGGTCTCTGGGCCTGTGATAGCTCGACATTTGACTGGCCCGTATTACGAAAAGTAAGAAGCAATCGATCAAGACACAAAAGCCAAGACAGTTTATCCAAGTTTGGTGTAAGCCGTTCTCGGGTTGCCGCTTTTCTCTGTAAGGGTTAACAGTCTGATATCATATCCAAGTCAACCAGACCTAGTCAAGGGGCTGTTCATGTTCTCTATGTAGCTTGGCATGAGTTTTGTTTGCAAGCTAAAGTATTAGCCCTGGCGCTGCTTGCTCGTGCTGAGTTTCACTCTGGCCTAGGTGGTTTGGCTTTTGTTCTAGAGCAGGTTTGATAAAAGGCCATTAAGTAGAGGTGAGGAAGAGGCCGTTGCCTCGAATTGAGTATTTTTCCCGCATTCTTCCTTGCTAGCGGCTTGAGGCTGGTGGCGATCTCATCGAGGAGAGAGAGAAGAGAGACAGCAAAGATGCATGGCCCCAGCCAGAGTTCGAGCCGCCTTCCCTGCTGGCTGGGACGGATGTCTTGTCAAGTCTCCGTTGCTGTAACGCTTTCTAGTAGCTAACCCATCGTTCACGTCTTCTAGTTCAGGGGTGCTCTAGCTTGCTGTTTTCCTGCGGACTGGGCTTGTATGCTCGGCCGGCTGTTCACTGCAAGCGACGGCACACATGACGAGCTGCTCTCTTTAGAGCTTAGTGTTAGTTAGTGTATGTGTGTGCCCGCTAGCATAAAAAAACAAGTTAAATAATACATGCACAGCATGTAAGAAATGAGAAGGAGGGGATCTAGAACAACAAGAGAATTTCATCCTGGCTGTTGTTGTTGTTTTTTTGTGGCGGCTGCGTTACCAAGCCAATATAAAAAAACAACGGTGGCTGCCGCCATCTCGCGCCTTTGTACATGAAGTTGACTAACACCCAAGGAAAAAGAAAGGACTAACCATAGCCGGGGGGAGAGGAGGCAGAGGGGCTCGGTCTTCGGTAAAAGCAGACCACAATGCCATGCCGGTCGCCTGACCCCGTCGCTGTCAATATTCTGGGCTGGTCAGGTCATGAGAGGTCTTCTCTTTTTTGTTCTCCGCCATCATCTGGCATGCATCTCTCATCCCGGCCGGCCATGGCCATGACCCCTCTCTGCATCCCCAGATCGGCTGGACGATAAAATAGAGTGGTCAAGTCTACTTGTATGTGTACCTCGATAAGGCGGATCATTGTGGTGAGAGTGCACAGGCCAACACCGCCGCCACTTCTTCTGCAGGTAACCAGGAACCTGGCTCGCTCAAGCAAGGGACGAGAAGACCGACAGAGAAGCGACGGCTGTAAAGTGTTGATTTCTCGCGTCGGATTTGTTTACTTGATTGTCAACCTCCTCACTTGCGCCCTCGCCCTCGCCCTCCCTCTCTCCCTCTCGTGGGCTCGTCATGGTTGGCCGCACTGTACCACATGCCTGGGATACAAGCCTGGGGCTGCAGGGGTCCGGTCAAGCCAAGCAGCAGAACGCGTTCGAGGAATGGCGCGCGCGGGGGGCAAAAGGCACAGAGAGAGAGACCCAGAAACACCGAGCGGAGAGCGGAGAGTCGGCCATGCTATGGTCTTTTTTGTTTGTTTACGTCCAGCCCAGTCCACCCCGGGCGAGACTTGGTGCTGCGTGTCTTGGGGCACTAGTGAGCAACGCATGACGGTATCCTCATCTTGCATGAACATGTGAACAAGATCTCGGAGAGCAGGCGAGCGCGCATTCTGTGGGAAGCAAAGGCGCAGTGGCCAGCCAAGCCAGCAATACGGGCATGGGTGCGGGTGGTGACAGTTTGGTAATGGAGTGATTCGTTATGCTGGGTGCTGGATGCCTGCAACGAGATCGCAAGGTATGGGGTAGACCGGCACGGCGGATGTGATGTGGTGTGGGTTGCTGTGCATTCGCCCATTTTGTGCCTCGTTTCATCACCAGGGTGTTGTCTATGCCGCTGGTGGTGCTTGTGTCTTGTAGGGTTGATGGTTTTGAGACCGGATGGCGTCTCGATAAGGGTTAGAGTGCGTATGATGGGCCCCAGGGTTAGCAAGACGGCTCCGCCTCCGGGCCCTCCTGCAGAGGAAAATGCCAACATATTTGCAATTGTGTGGCTCACTGTTCCCTTTGGGCATTTACGTTTGTGTTTATTGGCATTCTGTTGGTGGGGGAGTAGCAGCACACAGTAGGAGAGCGCTTTTGTTTGATACAAAGACCAAGATGCCAGGAAAACGTCCCAAAAGAAACGGAATAAATACAGACGTGTTGAAAAATGAAAGGGAGACAGCGATAAATTCCAGATTTAGCCCTTTATTAAATGGCTAGCGATTTTATCGATGCCAGGGTTCATGCCTTCCTTTGCCCTTGGCTGCTTCCTTTTCTTGCTCCACGCCTGAGGGCCGGCTCCACAAGACATGATCTGGCAAGTGCACGCTTTTTTTTCTCTGCTCCTGCGGTGGGCGCTGTTTTATCGGCATTTTACAGGCATGGTTTATCGAATTGATCGCTGCGCCGCCGTTGCCCTTTTCTCTTCTTTCTTTGCCCTGATCTTTCTTCTTTGTGCTCGTCCCTTTCTTGCAGTTGCACTTCTTATATCAAGTGCCTGGCATCCCAGCAAGTTCCTGCCACTTTGCTCTGGCTCTGCTATGTTGGTATCCATTCCTCATCATCACCAGCTTTCTTGTTTCTTTTCCTTTCTGCTATATCTGGCACTCATTGCTCTGCGCTACTCGCCTTTGTTTACTCCTTTCCGCCTCTCATTTTTTTTTCCCTCTGTGATTCAGTACCTCACGATTGCTCATAAACCGAGCCGCCCCAAGTCTTCGCTCTCTACTGGCGGTATCTTGCTGTCATCTTCAACCACGCACACACCCTCACCAGATCTCAAGATTTACTCGTACGCTTCATTGGCTTCACCTCTACTCTAGAGAAACGTACTTGCTTCGGCTCTTCACCAGCCTTGGACGATCACTCGTCTGTCGAAGCACCAACTTCATCCAACCACATCACGTCTCGCCATGGCCTCCATCGCCCCCAGCGAGTCTATGGCCACGCGCAGACCGCGCCGGCCAACCGATCTACAGATCTCGTCTGCCTCACACCAACATCCTTTCGCCCACGTCAACATGCACAACAAGCCTGCCAGATATGCGGACATCCGCAAGGACCGCGGCAGCATGAACTCGGAAGCCTCGGCGCCCGGCCTCATGGACGACCAGGCCAGCGATGTCTCTGCTGATGATGACTACCAGTACCAGGCCTCGGGCGAGGAGCTCTGGGACTCATGGCAGAACGACCAGGCCGCCTTCCACGGCGCCTACGCCATGCCCGCCACCTCTACCCGCAGCCCCGAGCTGTTCTTTGCCACCAACCACACTGGCAGCCCTCTTCTGTCTCCCTCCTCCGCTCTCTCAGCCAGCCGCAAGGACGGCACCATGCCTCGGCCAGTTGGCCACGAGGCCTTCATCTCACACAAGGCCAGCGACTCGTTCTCCCGCTCAGAGTACCTGATGCCTCCTGCCACGGCAGACGCAGTGACCATGGCCCTGCCCAAGATGCTTGATGCTTCCAGCATGTCCTATCTCCCCCCTCAGATGCCTCCTCCCACAGCTCCCCTCCCCCAGCTTCCTCTCGGTGCTCCTCGCTCTCCGCGCATTCTCCGCACTGCCAAGAGCCACGGCGTGCTCAACCGCGGCGATGCGTCAGTACCGCCGCGTTCCACATCTCTGGCGCGTCCCATGACCCCCTCTGCGCGGCCCGGCACCTCGTCACACCACCACAGCTCGTCGTTTGCCATGCGCCAGGGCGCCGGCCATTGCCCTCGCCGCCCGCCTCGTCCTGACGAGAAGGTTTCGTACTCGCCCTTCCCGCCCACTGGCCCTCACAGCCGGACCCACTCGCGGAATCCCTCCAACGCCAACTCCATTACCGCCTCCACCAGCCACATGGCCGGCAGTGCTTCTCCCCGCGGCGTGCCTCCTGTCGACGACGACATGCAGCTGCTGCACCAACTGTGCCTTGAGAGATCTCGGCCCACAGCCTTTGGCGCGAGACCCGCGACGGCTGGCATGTCTGGTCTGGGCCAGAACAAGTCGGCATTCGACGACGACGACTCTGAAGACGAGGGCGACTCCGAGATCCGCCCGCAGACGGGCCTGCAGCGCCTGATGAAGGGCCTGCAAAAGCGATCTTCTCAAGAAAAATGGCGCGAGCCAACCAAGGAAAAGAACATGTTTAGCCGCATGTTCACGCGCAGCAAGTAAAGCGCTTCTTTATTTACACGGTGTTTTTTTTGTTTTTGATTTCCTTCATTTTCAGTTCTCTTTTTTTGGGTAAGGTACACGGTTATATGGCGCATATGTATACTACGACAGCACGAGTCTTTTTGGGGTTCTTTTTTTTTTGCTTGCTTCTTCACTTTCGATTCTCACTATCTTTTCCTTGATCTTTTTTTCTTCTTCCGAGCAACGGCTTTGCTCTCTTTTTGTCTACCAAGACGTCCTCTCGTTTCCCCTCTCCACACTATCGTCATGATTCATTTTTCTTGCCTCACGCGCTCTGGATGATGCTCTTACTCTTCATGTCTCTCTTTTATCTTATTATGTCCAAGTCTCACGGTCGTTTTCTTTGAACTCTTTTTTTTATGACTTGCGATATGCCTTCAGGCCTTTCTGCTCTTGATTCGTTCAGAACAACACAATCAAAACAACAAAACATTTCTCTCAAACCTTTTCTCGTGCCACGCTTTGCCTTCGCTGGCTATCACATCTCCTTTGTTCATGTACTCTTTTTTTTCTTCCCTTTGTTTAGGAACCCCCCCAGATGCATGCGTTACTGGAAAGGGGGGAGGAGCTGGCCTTGATGTCTCTGTTTTCTTTTTATTTGTCTTTTGACATGCCGTTTTCTTTTGCAAGTCTCAGGAGAAGCTGTATCTTACCGGATTTTAGTTACTTTGTCTTCAATGTTGAATACAAACACATCTTGCCAAAACGAATAAACCAACTTTTCTATGTCTGCCATCTTCTCGAAGTGAATGTATGTATGTATGAACCACCTGTATAACGTGTGTGCGTACATCTGTTTGTCTGCTTGAGGATCAGGTACCGATCGCTCCTCGATATATGCCAGGCTGACGGTGACGGCCGCGCCGGCAGTGCGTTGATGTTCAGCCCCAGCCCTCTCTTTTTTTTTTGGCCAGGGACCGTGGTGGTGGTACCAGCCCCAGGAGCGCTCGCCAGCTAACCAAGATCCAAGAGCCGTTCAAGTCCAAGTTCTCTCTTCTTTTTACCTCTTTGGATGCCGTTCTTCTACCTGCCTTCTCGCCTACTCGGCATGTTGAGTAGCGTGTACAGGCGATGAGTCTTTTTTTGCTTCCTTTGCTCCGTATCTCTCTCTCTCTCTTCCTTTTTTTGTTTTCTTTCTTTTCAGTCACTGTAACCGTGACTCTGTGACTGGGGCCACCACGGCCAGTGTGCCGTCCTATATGCAGGTCCCGGATACTTCTCTCCTTTCAGACAGTAGCAATAACACATCAAGACAGTCTTGTTTTTTATTCTTCGGGACTGGTCTTTGCTCCTTCTTCCCGCTTTTATTTTTTTTTTCTTTCGTCTACCTGAAGCTCAGACTTTTTCGTCTTTTCTCTGCTTTCTTTTTCTTTTTTCTTTTTTAATTCTTTTATTGTTCTGCATGTGTTAAAGGACCGAGCTGCTGGGCTGGCCCCACCGTGACGAGTCCATTGTCTATATTTTCTTTTCTCTGTCTATATTCATGTATTTTTTTCTCTCTTTTTTTTTCTACAGGTTTCGAGACAAGTCAGCCGTGCAAAAGCACCAGCTGTATCTCTCTGTGTTTTTTTCTTCCTTTTTTCTTTTTTTTTTTTCTTCGTGTGGCTTGTCATCTTGTCCGTCCGTCGTCCCCATCACAATGCCTTTGTCTCAGTCTTGGCTTATATGTAGCTGGCGGGGTGCTGGACTCGGCCTCGGGCGGCTGCCTCGAGGCTCTGCGGGCCTCCGCATTTTGCTTACCCGTGTATAAGCATACATATGCATGTACATATGTACATATATGCATACATAATACCGCCCCCCGTATATGCACATGCAGCTTTTTCTTCCCAAGCTCAAGCTCAAGCTCCCAAGCTCACTCTCACTCTGCAGCTACTGAGTGGCCTGGCCTGGTTTGTAGGCTTGTACCCTGGAGCTTCTTCCCTGCCCCCTCTCCTCCTGCTTCTTCTCGCCGCATCTTGGCACAACGGAGGAGGGAAAAAAAGGAAACCTTGCATGCGGTCTTTGTTTGCCGGGAGCCTTCCAGGCTGCATTAGCTTCGCAGCATGACTCTGCTTGTAGTATCTAGCATGTTTAGTTACTAGTATTCTAGTGAGTAGCTAGTTGGTATATGCACCCACAGCTACTGGCTACCACAGGCCCGCATCATGCAAAACAGCATGCAAAACGGAAGCTTGGGCGTATATACCAGAACCTCCGGACCCGTGGCCAACGGTACACTGCAGCTCGGAGGCTACCGCGTGTGGAAGCTCGGAGCTTGGAGTTCGCAGCCAGCACTTGTAGCTCAAGAGCTTGAATACCTGCACATACTTGCCCCTTGTATAACTACCTAGCTGGCTAGTTAGTTATCTGTATAACTACGTGAAGTTTGCCGCCCGTGGTCTTTGCTTGTCCGTACACTCTCCTCCTGCATGCTGCATACTGCATGGGCACACATAACATGGGAGGGAAGGGGAGGGTGGGGGGGGGGGGCAGAAAAACACATCACCAACGACGAGAAACACAGTAGCCAACTGGCAACAGGCGACTGGATTGCTGTTGGTCTCCTTTGCTCCCAGCCCTTCTGCAGCTTGTACCTGTTTCTTCGTCTTTTTTTTGCCTCCAGTCCAGCCCTCCGGTCCGGTACCCAGCCTGGGCTTTGACATGGCAGCCCGCACTCCCTGTTCCTGTGCCTGTTCCTGTTCCTGTTCCTGAAGAGAATCCCAATTTCCGGGACTGAGGACAGCCCTTTTTACGTCCAGCCCATACATAAACCCGCATGCTGGTATACTTGAGCCTGTAGCCACTGCGGTGCTTTGTCCGCCACCGTCTGTGTCCCTGGCCTGTCGCCTGTCGTCCTATTCCTGTGTCCCTTTCGTCCTGTCTTTGGCTGTCCGCTTTGACAATTGGCCTGGATTTCCGAGGTTGGCAGACAAGGCTGGACGGGACAATACAATCCTGGATGAGCTCTTTTTTTCCCTGTTCTTTCTTGTTCTTTGTGCTGTGACATCCTTGATATTGTAGCATTTGGTGCGTAGGAGCCCCTTCTCCCTATCCGCATCCCCGGTTTTTTTCTTCTTTTTTTTTCTTCGTTTATATACACGTTTAATCTCTTCTCTCTTCTCTCTTCTTGTTGTTTGCCCTCTTTGGGACTTTCTACTCGTCTCTTTGGGCCTCTTCTCTTCTCTTGTTTTGTCGATCACTGACGATCTTCTACCCCTCTTCTGCCTCTTTCTTTTCAATCTCACGTTTTCTCTCTCTCTTTTTTCCCTTGTGTCTTTTCTCGCTGGTCCTGCCCCTCTTTCTTGTCACCCTTGTTTTGCAGGTTTTCAACTTCACTGCCTCATCAGCCTCTCCTCGTCTTTTCTTTTCGTGATGTTGCACCCTAGGTTTTTTTTCCCCTCCTGTAGAACGCCCGTATAGACTGCCTCTTTAGCGTACTCTTGTGCGGCTATCCAAAGTACTTCAATACTTGTATATGCCCGTATGCGGTAACAAGTGGCCCGTCCCTGTAGCGCTTACAAGTCGATGCTTGCTTACTCAGCACACACTTGTCTTTTTCTTTCTTTCTTCGTTGTTTCGTTTCACCGCCTTTGCGTCTGCTGCCGTCACGTCACTTCTGGACGAGCCGCTGCGATACCATCGCACCACGGGCTTGGGCCCGTGCCTGCTTGATGTTTCCTCTTAACTCACAGCCGCTCCGCCGCGCACAAGCCCGCACCTGGCGCTGTCTGTGGCTTCTGTGGCGGCTCGTCCTCTTCTTTGCATCTTCCATTTCTTCCATATCGGCTTCTTCACCTCCTTCTCCCCATATCCCCCCCCCCCCCCCCCCGGCACTCGCTGCTTCTTCGCTGCTTCTCCCGCCTCCACACCAGCGCCTCGACCATATATCACCGGCTGGGCAGGTGGAAACCCAGACCACCGCTTTTGCTATTCTTCTTTTTTGTCTCCTTTCTCTTTTCTTCCCTCCTGTCTGTTGGTCATCCTGAGAAACTCTCTTTGCGCTTGACTCTTCTAGACTATTCCTCAATCCCCACGGACATACCGGCGCTGGGACCAGAGTCCGCACCCAAGATGCAACACAGAAAATGGAAAGCGACAAATAGGAAGACGGGCATTTCTTATTGTCTGGGGCTGTTGGACTTGCTAAAAGTAGGATAAGAATGTGAGAGCAATGCACTCCCATATCCACATCAAAAAGCCCGTCTTCTGTTTCTTCTGATGGCTTTTTTTTTCTGGCCCGTGGACACCACGAGGTAATGCTCAAAGAGAAGGGAAAATGATGTCACATTTTGGTTCATCTAAAGATTACTCGTAAATGTTTTAGCCATGCCTCTAGTATATCAAGTGGGAAAATATCCGAGACTCCCGTTTTCTTCATGGGCAGTATGAGTCTTAGGATGAACAATCGGATGTTCTAGGATATGTTCGAGGCGGTCTCATATCTCTTCATAGCCCGGCAGCTGTAGGAGAAATCCATAATGGTTTCCCGTAATGTGCCCGTCCCGTACTCGACACAACGGTACAAGCAAGACATGTCCAACAGCCAAGACCAATCGTATGTTTCTACATTTTTTACAAGTCCTTGAGCACCATACGAATGTTTCGGAGGGCGAGAAGATAATGTTTTCGGCTGGCGTCTATATGGTGATGAGAAATATGTTGAGAAAGGACATCTACGAGCTGTGTATGTTCAGACTTGTCTGATTGTTGTTGAATTTCGTATCAACAGACTCATGTCGGACAATGTCATCGTTGGTTTCCTTTGTGTTACACCCATCCACCTGAACCCGGCGTACTTCTGCTTTTGTCAAATTAGGGTTGAGAATGATGTGGTGACATCAACTGTCTCACCTGCATTCTGGCCCAATACTGCCTAGATCCAAAGCAATCTCCTGGATTCCCACCCTTTATCCGCCTCAGGAGGGACTCATGACAAAAGACACGTCTTTGGAGAAGCTCCCGCAACTCTCCCGCAAGACAGACGGCCTGCTTCAATAAGCGCAAAGCTCACCAATCCGTCACGTGACTCGCACTAACGGCTTATCAACAGCTTCGGCCCTTGGCCGCTTCCGCATGCAAAAAAGCTAGAATGGCTGAGTGAGACTTCATCCCGCTGGAGACGTCAACTAGCTTGTCTTGCACTGCTCCCTCGTAAAGTCCGCAGACCCAGAAACCCATGCCATTCCTCCCCCATTATGATTCCCCCCGCCCCAAAGTGTTGTTGTGATGCGAAGAGGAATAGAAAAGCACACGGGAGAGCTGGCCCTCCACACACAAGGCCTCCTCCCGCTTACCAAGTGCGGCCAAGCTTGGCTCGTCATGTGTGTGCTGGGCATGTCATGTAGCAAGCTTTGTAGTGGCAACAACTGTGAAACTTGTAAGCTTACGGTAGCGGAATTGGAGATCCGAAAATGCCGTATTCAGCCATAGTCTGGTGCAGATGTTTGCCTATAAGAAAGGTGCTCGGCCTCTTCGTTCTGCTGATGGAGTGACTATCTGATCCTCATCTCTTCACCTTTCTAATATTCTTGACTCCATTAATCATTCATCATGAGATACACTTTACTCCCTCTTTCTTTGCTGGCCCTGGGGGTCTCTGCCACCGCTATCCCGGCGCAGCCCGTCATGATGACCGACAAGTCGGTCTATGACGTAATCAAGGGCCTGGGCGACAGCATGAAGTTCCAGCAGTACCTTGACAAGAACCCTGATGTTCGGTCGCGTCTACAGGACCTCTCGCACAAGTACACCGTGTTTGTGCCCAATGACAAGGCCTTTGAGAAGCTGCCTGACGACCTCAAGGACTCGCTGTTCATGGTCGACAATGCCGAGTTCCTCAAGTACCACATTGCGCACGGCGACTACGCCGGCGCGGGCATGCTGACTCTGCACACGGTGCCGTCGCTGATGCACGAGGAAGATATTGGCGACCACCTGCAGCGCATCCGCATCGACGCCGGCCTGACTAGCACTAACGTCAATTTCTACGCTAAGGTCCTCGGCACCAACACAGACGCGGCCAACGGCGCCGTTCACCAGCTCGACAGCGTGCTGATTGACCCGCCGCGCCAGGGCAAGTTGCTCAAGCACTTCCCCGGCGACTTCAGCACGACCAAGCTGGGCCTCGAGAAGACGCACCTCGACCAATGGCTGCACCGCCAGTCGGTGCGCGGCGGCACCGGCTTCATCCCGTCCAACAAGGCGTGGGAGGCTGTCGACGACGACGTGCGCAACTGGCTCTTTAGCGACCAGGGCAGCGACTACCTGCGCGCCGTACTCGAGTACCACGTCGTTTTTGACCGCACGCTCTACTCCGACACGCTGTACTTTGGCAACGACAAGGAGCGCCGCCGCCACCACGCCGCCCTGCCCGCCGACCGCGTGCTGCGCATTGGCAAGCGCGTGGCCAGCGATGAGTTCCTGTGGTACGTGGACACGGCCGGTGAGACGCCCGTCTGCCGCGAGGGCGCGATCCCCGGCGAGGCCAATGCGCAGATTGGCTCCAGCTGCAAGATCAGCTTCCCCACGGTGCTCGAGAAGAGCCAGCTGGACGTTGAGGTGTCGCGCCTGCTGGGTCACGTCACGATCCGTCTCAACGACAAGATTGATGTGCAGACCATGGACGGCATTGCGCGCGATGGCGTGCTGCATTCGATTGACGACGTCATGCTGCCGTGCCACAAGGACAATGACCACAAGCACAAGGACGACAAGCTGCTCAAGGACTTGAGCCTGGATGACCTGAAGAAGTACTTGGAGCCGTTTGTCAAGCACGACTCGAGAAAGGTTGGTGGCCACAACCACTGGATGGACGGCGCTGTCCCGCATTTCCAGAATCTGCAGGAGGAGATGACCCATGAACATGTTGCCGAGACTCTGGAGGATGTCAAGGAGCATATCCTCCATCTGCTTGACACAATCGAGCTGTAAAGTCGGTGGTTGTTGCTGAAACTGTGGGGGGATATCGCTACATGGTGCATTAAATCATCACCATCCCCTTTTAATCCCTTACCATCTACATAGCTATAGTAATGTCTCGCTATAATAACAAAGGCTACCCTTTGCCGTAAACTCTAATTCTATTGTCACATCGTTCATGTCTGGTTACACACGAACATCGCAAAACAGCCCCTTCCGGGCCTCAACAGCCCCCCATCGTTGCTCGCGTGTGCGTCTCTCACCTCCCTTTCCCTCCCACACACCAATCTCATCTAGAAGTACCTCAACCACCCATGCCGTCCTACCTCCATGCCCAGTCGCAATCCTCTCGGCATCTGCGCTTTCCTTTGGTAGCACTGAACACAGCAGGTGTAGATCCAGCATCTGCGTAAATGACAATCCAAACGCGGGACGGTTGCGCTTGCTTGTTGTCAAGCGAGGGTCTGGGGAAAACAGAGAGCGGAGGGTAGGCTCAGGCATCGTCTGGTGCAACCCAGGGTTGGTAGGTATCGGCTCAAAGGCAGTGGGGCGCGGCACGGGGGGAACTGTCGTGCCGTTTGTCAGGATTATCAGAGGCGAGGAAGATAGAGAGCGGGAGAGGAAGCGTAGCTTGCGAGAGAGGGCCTGTAGAGTGTTATGTGCGATGGGGCTAGGGGTATCGGCAAATAGAGATGTCAGTAGCGTAGATATATGCGTCACCACGATGATTGTTGGAGGCGATGGTCTCGCAGATAACTCTGACTCCATTTCTGTACGAGCCTGTGCAGGCATCAGTGGATGCGGACGCTGACTGCGGGCTTTGGAATTCTGGGCCTCGTTTTGTTCCTGGGCTAAAGGGCCCGTCGCCGGAGCAGGCACGGGCGTTACAGCTGGACAAGGGCTCTGAAGCGTTGGTCCTTCAAAGTGCACATCCATCAACTCTTGGGCAGACGTAGCTGTCACAAGCGAGTACGGCGGCGACGTAGCAAAAAGCCCTGGGTCGATCGCCAAAGTAGCCGCCGGAGCATGCGCGACTGTGCGAGGCAGCACTGGCGTCGGAGTCACGGGACGCTGCGTCTCAAGCGGCAATACAACAGTCGGGACTGGCGATGAGCCCTCTTGGGAGTCTCCAACGACTAGTGATTGTCTCTGGTGCTCGCGCTCGGGGGTTTGCCGTAATGGACTCGTCGGCCGATCTTTGCTCACGGCATCAATTTCAGGTACAGGTTGACCAGAGGCATTTACAGTACTTCCCTCTACATCCGAGAGACTGGAAAGGGAAGATAGCGACGACGACGAAGACAGCAATGATGACATGGCATTGTAATCCATTTGTGGCGTCGGGCGTACATCGTCCATTTTTATTTCTTTTGGCGCGAGCTCTGGCGAGGGGGTCAGCTCTGGGAGCCCTGAAGATGACGAGCCGTTAGAGGCGACTGACGCCGTGCCGTCACCGGCATTGTCCTGGGCGGCCTCGGACAGAGCAATAGTGCTGTTGAACTGGAACCCGATATCGGCGACGTCGTATCCGTCATCGTCGTCACTATCTGGGATTTCCATGGACGGAGGTCTGACGTCTGAAGAAGGGTGCCTTGCCGCCAAGCTTTCAGCTTCATTATCGAGATCGAGGCCTGGTAGATTTACCTGGGCTCCAGGCGTGACATCCTCGGGCTTCGTCTCCGTCGCTTCCTTTTCGTTTTGTGAGCCCTTTTCAGATTCAATCCCGAATTCACATAGGTCAAGCTGACCCAACGACGCTTCCGGGGCCTTTTGTTTCCCTTCTCCCTCCTCCCCCTGCGCCACGCCAACATCCCCAACGCGCCCCGTCTCACACTCACCCTGCGGCTCATCACCCCGCTCCCCCTCCCCTCCGCCCTGGCGACCCCCATCCACATCCAACTCATCCACCACCTCCCATAGCCCCTGCACATCAAAGACTCGCGAAATCTGCACCCGCCCCAACACCTCGCGCCAGCCGCCTTCCCGGCCCTGCAGCGCCCTGACAATATCGCGCAGCACGCGAGCCACCGTCGCAACGGGCAGCGTCGACGCGACCAGCGCCGTCTGCGCCTGCGCCGAAGCTTGCGTGTGGGTCTGAGGCACCTCCGCCTGGCCATTCCCCAGCCCCGCCATCAGCTGCTTCGCCACAAGCTGGAGCGCCAGCTGCAGCGCCACCGTATCGTCTTCGGAACTCAGTCCGAGCACGCTGGCCGGCTCGATGCCGCCGAGCAGCACGTGGTCGTCCAGGCCAGCGCAGCCAAAGCGCAACTTGGAAATGGCAGGGTTTCTGCTGTTACTCCCGCTGGCTGTAATGGTCGGGTCTTCCAGAGTCCCCCGCTTGGCTAACTCGGCGTCCAGAAGATCAGCGGCGGAAATAGGCTGAAACGGCAAGTTCGCCATGGCTTTTTTTCTTTTGTCTTCTGAGACGGAAAAAAAAAGGGGAAAAAAAAGCACAAATACTATCCACGCGGTCTCAACCAATATTTTCAAGTCATGGCGTCAGACTGAGATTTTGGTTTGCTACGAGAGAGTTGTCAACGCGATCGATCAAGGTAGGTACGCGCAGGTGAGCAAGTGAGGCAAGGAAGGTAGGCAATAGACGCGGGGTTTCTAACCCTAGTATGACGAGCAACGGTGGGATAGTTCGGGTTAGTTGATTAATTAGACAACCAGAACCCCAAAGCCAAATCTTGTGCTGCTCAATGTACACAAATTACACAATGCACAAGATGGATGGTACATGCCACGAAGCGTCGATGTAATAGTTACTAGTAGTTCTGCAGTGTTTGATTGAAAAAATAAAAAACGAACAAACAGGAGTTAATACAACACAAAAAGACACAATAGTTCCAGCCCCTTCGCCCCCAAAGACAAGAGAAATCGAGAAGCAACAAAGATACACGAGATGAAACGGTAAAGAAGAATACCATGGTTGAGGAAAAAGAAGGTTCATAAGAGACAAAGAAGCAAGAAGGTGGTAAGAAGCAATGTACTCTAGAAAGAAAAGAAAAAGGAAAGACGAAAGTAATACCAGTAGGGGATGACAATGATGTGCAGCTTGATGGCATCATTTTATACGATTGAGCGCAGAGCAAGAAAGCCTGTTTGTTTCCTTTCTTTCAATGCAGCATCCTTTTGGTGGATGTGATTTACCTGAGCGACCTTGTCCACAGAGAATGTTCAAGCGCCTTGTCATCGAAGCACTGAGCATTGGCCATCGATGGGGCCCCGGGAGAAACCAAAGATGATCCGACAGAGCCACTGTCGTCATCAACGTTGAGGCCGGCGAGTGGTGTTGGAGAGACATTGCCAACATCTTCTTCCTCAGCAGCAAGCGATACCTTGGGAGTCGAATCGTAACCATGCCGATCCTACTCGTGATCCAGGGATGTTGTGCCCGATCTCTTATTTTTGCGCTTGCTACTTAAACCCAGAGTCTGAAACAGTTTTTCCTAAACGGCAGTTCCGTGAGAAGTAGTATTGGGCATGGGGATAGAAGGATCGTAGTTTTCAGTCTGGGACCGGTTGCGGCGTCCTCCCTTCAAGCTCTTGACGCGAGAAAGAATACCCCCACCGCTACCACTTGAGGTCACCGTGGGAGAGGTAACATCGTCAGACATGGTACGGCCGCGCATCTGGGGAGGGCTGTTTGAATCGGTCTTGCCACGCACAGTCAACGACTCAGGCTCAGCATCATACTCGGCAATGTAGGGTGTGGCCTCGCCCATGCTGCCGGCTCTTGTGGGCAGGGGGATAACATCTGACGGCTTGCGAGTGACGCCCTTGAAGCCATCGGGGTAGTTGCGGTTGGGTCGTCTGACACTGCGAATACGATGGGCAAGTGACTTTTGACGCTTGATTCCTTCGACGGCGACCTGTTCGGCCTGCTCGGCCTGCTTCTGCTGAATAATAGTGCGCGCCACAGGAGTTCCTTCCAGGAAGGTCGACGAACCGAGTCCCATGCTCTCGTCACCATGAATTATGTGGCCACGGCTGCTGGGATCGAAGACACCTTCAGGAACATCAGGCTTGGCAGCAGCAGAGTAGTCATTAAAGGCATCAGTGTCGTTGTTACCCATAAATGTTTGGTGGTTGGGGCGGGCGTTCAGGGGGCCAGCACCTCCCATAGAGTTGTTCAGTGAGTTCTTGGGGAAAGCCCTCATGGGAGCACGACGGCTGCTACCACGGTTGCGGTGGGCATTCAAAGCATCATATGGGCCATCGTGGTGGACAACTAAGAATGGTTAGACGGTTTGATAGTAAGGAAAACGTAGGTCAAAGTGACTTACTGCCCATGCCAAAAATGCTCGAGGCATCCAGCTGGTCGATAATGTCCATGCGCTTGTTGGGCTTCTTGCCCTTCTCCTTGGTTCTTTGCGTGTTCATGCGAGCAAGGCGACGAGCCTCGCGAAGAACCTTTTCTTCCTCGGTGATTGGGCGCTCCCGGTCGATTATGGACGACTCTGAGTTACGGCGTGGTCTGTTGCGGTCAGAGCTGCGTTCGGGACGGCGGGCCGGGGACTCTGTAGGGGCTCCGGAGCGGGGAGGAGGGGGTGCTCTTCTGGAGCGCGAGGACTCCTCCTGAGAACGAGACACACGATGAGCGTTGGCAACGCCAGGAGGGGGGGGTCTACGGGCCTGGTTGGGGCCGGGCCCAGGGTTGACAGGCGGGCGGGTGGTAGGACGAGAGCGGTTGGGAGAAGGCTGTCTCTTGGACTTGTCTTCGACGCTCAATGAGCCCTATCGTAGATGACGAGTTAGTCAGGGGAGGTCCTTAGTAAGAGTAGAGTAGGCCTCATTGTGGATGAATGAATAGGCTGCACATACAAAGATCTCATCGACAGTACTATCGGAGACCAGCTTGGATTCAGGACGCGAAACCATACTGATTGTGCTTGTTCTGAGGTTAGAACTGGTGGGTTGTAGAGGGTCCAGGAAAGGATTGTTAGACACGGTCTGTGGAATGGGATCGTCGAAAGGCGATGCTGGCGTGATGGGCCGCGAGCTATTGCTAAAGGTAGCAGAGAGCGGAGAATTCTTGTTTCTGAAGGGGTTGTTGGAACCGAGATTCAGGAGCAGCCCGTTGGGTCCTGAGCAACAAGCAAAAATCGAGTGTTAGCAGTGGGCGATTCTGGGGAAGAATAGAGAGCACTATGACTGGTGGTAGCTGGAAGGAAAAAGATGCGAATGTGATGATGGCAGGCTGTTGTTGGTAACGAATGGGGATAACAGTGATGGTGCGATAAGCGCAACGGCAAAGACGAACGAGGAAGCGACAGGAGCGAGAAAGACGGCGAGGAAAAACAAAACGAAGACAAACAGCCGGCGACGACAAGAAGACTAGACGAAGCGACTGGCAGGCAAGAAAGAAAAAGAGCAAAAGAGGAAAAATAGAATTAAATACACAGGCGCAAGATGAAGACGGGCCAGGAAACCAGAGGCCAGCGATAGGACGGAGCAGGCAACATGAAACACCGTCAGAGGCCTGGCGAGCACCTGATTGGCCGGGCCGCGGGCTTTCCTGCTGGGTTGGGGCTAGGCTGGCTGGAGCTGTGGGAAGGCACTTGCACTTGGCTCTGAATAGCACAGAAGGAAGGAAGGACGCGCAAACAATGGTTTGATGGGAGTGGGCCAGGAGGAGATGCAGCAGGCATGCCATGGGATACAAGCGGCCAAATTGGCGGCTCGGAGCGCCACAGCAGCGGCCGCCAGGATTGCGGGCGGCGATACAAGAGGCGGCTTGTCTGTCGATGCGACAAATTCAAAGAAGGGCGCATTTTTTCCGAGGAAAAGAAGAACAGGCAAAAACAATGTGTAGAAGTAGGTTCTGAACAGCAAACAGAACATACGTCTGCACACTGGCATCCCAAAAGGGGAAGAGCATTATGGAAGGGGCATGGGTGGGTGGGTGTGGGTACCTGCTCAAGTACAAGTACAAGTATAAGCAGCACAGGTACAGGACAGGACAGGGACAGCGCAAATAGCATGTACAAGTAAAAATGGTAGCGCCCTCCTCAGCACGCACTGACAGTGGGTGGCTGCTCCTGGCTGGGATCTTCAAGCAGAGAGAGCGAGGGCTGGCTTGGGTGTTTCAACTTGCGCGTCGCAGGTTAAGGATCAGCCCAAAAGACCACCGGACACCACTCCACACGCAGGCTCAGCCGGCAATGGGACCAAGACAACCTCCTCACCCTTTGCTATCGGGTCCACCACGGTGTTTTCATTTCGCCCCTGCACACACTGACGCCAACCGAAGCTGTCAAACAAAGGACTGAGACTGACAAGGCGCGGTTGAGGGCAGGCTGGCACCTGGGCTGTAGGCTTGCGTGGTAGGTTGGCTGGCCGCCGCTGTTGCATGTATCTATACAAATCGGCATTGTCACGGGAATAGAAATAGGGCGCGGGCTGATCTTCAGCGAGTGGAACTTTCACATCCCGCATGCTGCCGCAAGTCGGAGAGATCACCTGCCACGCAAGCGTAAAGCGCGGTGGGGGCGAACCATGGAAGCCGACCCTCAGGGGCTGCCGTCAATTACGACCGCCGTGTGGCTTGCACCACGCTACAAGCCCTGGCCTAGCATTCTGCATGAAGGCAACACTTGCCGGCAGCCGTCGGAGATAGGGAGACTGCATGAATTCTAGTCGTGGCAATCATGTTCCAGGTGGTTTCTGATACGGCACGATTCGGATTCATACAGAAAGCCCGCCTATCTAGGCCGGCCAACGCCTTTACCACGGCACATCTCTTTATCGGCGTCGGCTAGGAATGTAGTGTGCATTTCTTGAGAGTTGCGCTGAGATCTGCTGACACTCGGGGTATGGCTAAAGGGATTCCTTACCTCGTAAGCTCATCTATCTCTCGCGCTAACTTTCCCAAGTTCCCTGGCTGCGGCAAGACAAAGGCCAAAAGACCAAATAAGCCTGTCCTGTATACAGGTGGCTCTCATCTTATGATCCCGCCGCAAACAGTCAGGATAAGTCGCAACAGAAAGAGGGTACACGGAAGTACCGGCCATAGCACTGGCTGTGGACAATGGAAAGTGTAGGGGCGGTGGACTAAAAACAGATATTCACAGAGCCTCAGCATCACGAGGCAGTTCAGGACTGTGCCGTGCCAAACTTTGGCTCTCGGGGCATGTATTTCGTCCGCGGTCGAAGACCTTGATCACTTGACCCGCCAGCGTAGGGGAGGGCTGATAACAAGATAAACATGCCAATGGTAGCGGATAGCGTGCACCGGGCAGTGATTGTCCTCTCAAACGTCGTCTCACATGTTGCCCAGCTAGTGCAAGTGGCGTGCAATGTCTGAATGTTGGGGCATACTCGTTGGTATGTGGGTTCACGTCCGTCCTCGGGTGGGTGGAAATAGGTGTAGTTGGGTGGCACCTTCATAGTAGCGACAACTTGTCTTCGAAGCGCTGCATCGTCGAAACGTCCGTCACAAGCACAGAGTCGGGGTAGCAGGAATCATGCCACTTTTGGGATGGGATTAGCAGTTCTTACCTGTTTGGCTAGACATTATGATTGAAAGATTCGTTGAGATGGCAGAAATATGTGGCAAGAGCTCGTGCAAAATTCCCCAAGGTCGTTATTGGCTAGATTTTCTCAGAGAACGAAATTGAGAGCCAACAACACGTTCAGTATCAAGATAAAGTATGCCCAGCGTCACGAGGGTAGCGAGGGCAGCACGGTGAATGAGGTGCTTTTCGGAAGCAGAGGAATAGAATGTCAATCAAGTGACGCCAAGAAAAAGAGATCAGGCCGGCTTTGCCGTGACAAAAAAAATTGGCGGGAGCACAAAACGCAATGGTCGAGTCAAGTCGGCGATCGTATTAGTGCAGACTGTAGGCGGCCAGTTTGAGTTTGGCGTGAGGTCTCGAGGCAGGCCTTTTTGGTGGGCGTGCAAATGTGTATGTATGTGTGTGTGGGCGGCGGCGGCGTTTGCAGAGTTGTGGAACGGATATGAGGTCGGTAGACTCGGTTAACGGTGCGTCTGTGAGAGTAATGGCGGGAGAAGCAGAAAGACGGCAATGGTGTTGTCCTACAGCGCTTGTGATGAAGTCGTGGTAGAAGAAGCTCGTGACGAAAGGCTGGGATGGGAGGAAGGGCAGATTCGACAGAAACAGTGCACGATGCAAGCTTGCGTTTCTGGGCTGAATGACTTGACCTGTCCGCTGTCAAGGAGAAAAGGAAAAGCTCGCTTCGATCTCAGAGGAGATTGGAATGTTGGGGGGATGCAAGGAAGGATAAGGATATGCGGTTACAGTTATGTACCAGTACTTGTCAAGAGGATGACTAAAAAAAGACGGTGATTTCGGGCGATGGGGAGGGAGACTCGAAGAGTAGGGGAGACAAAGACAAAGACGACGAGACAAGATTCACGATATAGTTGGAGGCGCGAGTATGCGATAATCAAATCAGGGCAGCGAGGAGAGGAGAGGGGAACAGGAAAAGAAGAAGGGGGTGATGGCGCTCGCAGCGAAGAGCCAGAGAAGGGGGAAAATATAAATAGGGAAGACAAGAGAAGAGAGAAGAAAGGAGGAAAAGCGCACGAAGGAGTTGGAGACGTGAGCAAAAGCGAGGTTGGCAAAATGCTTGGTGAATATTTTTTCCGTCCTCCTTAGCTGTGCTGTGTTAGCTGTGTGTGTACTTGCTTAGTTACTGTCAGTAATATCTTGGTTCAGGGTGGCCGAAGGGTCCAGATCCAAGCTGGCTCGAGATTCTGCCGTGTCCCTTTTTTGCGTTTTTATTGCCTTTTTTTCTGGGCTTAGAGGCCTGAAGCCTGCTTGCCTGCTTTGTTTTCGTAATCACTGACTGAACTGACTGCCTTTCTATGGCGTGGAGTGGTGTTACTTGTTGCTTTGTACCTGTACATGTGTCTTTGCTGTTATTCTGTGTCTTTGCTGTTATTCTGTGTCCTCTCTGTAGACTATTTGTACTCTTTGTACTCTGTATAGTTGCTCTCTGTGCACTCTCTGTACCGCCCTCTCTCCAGGGAAAGTCAGGGGCCCAACACCTGCGCCTAAAGCACAAGTGGCACGCTTTAGAACACCGCTAACTAGCCCTAGTCTGCGCTCCTATTACCGTTTGGGTACAGGTACAAGTACAATAACGGTCGCCATCATGACGCATAAGAACAGGTCCGGCCTCACGTACTCAGGTACTACAGCTGCTACTAACGAGCACTAACTACAGGAACTCCTACAGGAACTGCCATCCACATACTAGACCACCTCTGCTCGTTAAACAAACTTGCAGCTTAGCACAGGCTTGTTCTTTCTTCAACCTCTCTGCAGCCAATAAGAGACTGCAAAGCCTGCGGCGTCCCTCTCGACCCATGACCAAACCCTGTCGACGTCCGGAGACAAATTCCAGCGAAGCTCGTATCTTGTTGACGGATACCACCAGACGAGAACATCTCAAGCCGGTTGTTGCTTTCTTTGTTTCTGTCTACCCTCTGTCCTCTGCCCTCTCTAACCTCTCACCACCCCTTTCAACCACCACCCATACATACCATATCGCCTGTCTGGCCTCCCTGGTCTTATCAAGACATCCATCCATCAGCTGTATAGAAGTATCATCCGCGCTGAGCACCCCGTGTTCCCTGCACCACCAAACTTTTGGCTTTTACTAACCCAAGGGACTGACTCTCCCGACATGGGACACGGACACTGACACGGACAAGCCAAGTATCCAGCCTGCGATTACACACCACCACTCAATAGCTTGGCCCTGGCCTGCTCTGCAAATTCCCTTTGTTGTTGATGCGTCATGTGAACAGCTCAACAGCAGCAGCGCCATCAGAGCAAGACAAACTGGAGCATGAGACTCTGTCTGTTCTCTGGGTCTTGGTCCTGGTCTCGCTATCCTGTCCTGTGTGCCCACAGTTGCTTGTTTGTTTGTACTAACTAACTAGTTACGCACATCTATAACTCGTTATAGTTGCAGACGAGCATGGCCAACTTTTGCGCCCTCTCTTCTCTTTTCTCCCTTCCCCCTGCCCTCCATCTTCCATCTACGGGTACTGGGCTTGCTGAGAGCCTTCACAGCATTGCACATACATACATATAGTTAACTAGTCATTACTTTCCCATTTGTACAAAAATGGCCCCTTGTCAGTCACTCGTCCCTCGAAACACACGAGACTTGAGGCATGGGTCACCGTGCTTGGAGTATCATGTGGCCCCAACCCTACAAGTACAAATCCATTCACCCAACTAACTGACCACAAGAGAAGCTAGAGCACCATAGGAGCGTATGAATGAAAAAAAAAAAATTGAAAAAATTGAAAAAAGTCGCCAATAACGCATACTGCTTACTCACTCACGTCTTTGGCACAACCTGTATACTGTCTCTGCCAGTCAACTCTGCCCCTCCCCTCCTCTTCCCCCCCTCTCCTCAAAGCATGTCAGAAACTCAGAGACCCGTTGTAGTCTCTAGACTACATACTCGTGTCAAGAGGGGAGATGCATACATTACCGTCTTTGAGTAGTACTCAGGCGCCCCATTGTCTTGCTTGTGCCGTTTTGCCAGGGGCTTCGCCCAGGATATCTATCCACACACACAAAACAACAACAGCCACTACATTGCGAACAATATCTTGATCGCTTCTACTGTCGAGGGAGCAAAACACGAGGCCAAGCCAGTCCGGCCAGCAGCTGTTCCAAGTCAGACACATTCTTCAATAATATACCAGCCTAGGGTTAGTTATCACAACCATCACTAAA
This sequence comes from Berkeleyomyces rouxiae, assembly GCF_048999995.1. Classification (NCBI taxonomy): domain Eukaryota; kingdom Fungi; phylum Ascomycota; class Sordariomycetes; order Microascales; family Ceratocystidaceae; genus Berkeleyomyces; species Berkeleyomyces rouxiae. The sequence continues at coordinate 652,937 of NW_027396497.1, read as the reverse complement.
GTCGGTATAACCCCAACCCTATGACAGGCGTTTATCTTGCCAATTGGAGTAGCATTGTTCAAGGAGAGATGCTCCGTATTTTAAGACGACCTTTTATTCTCCTTGGGCCCCTGCATCTTCGCAGTTATAGCGCCATGATCTACAGAGTTATCCACTGAACAAACTAGCAATTCACTGATGGGGTTGGCTGTACCAGGGTCGCTATCCAGGACTCTATAGCGGCGTGATGGAATGGAAGAGAAGACGCCAGCAGGACAATTATCAAATGTCGATCACATTTACTGGAAACAAGAACACCGCTCTCGGTCTTTCTGTGACTATCAGTTCAAACAGCACTGCCAGAGCATCAAACTAGTCCTCGGCCCAATCAGTGACAAATAACGCAGCATTACATAATCCAACCAGTAAGTTGTGCATACACTTCCCCAACTGTTACCTCCCTTGCCCCGGCGTTGATCAACCGAGCACAGGACTCCTGTTCAAGCAGATCCACGACAAACATGCAATCCAGTAAACACATCATTCATCAACTTCGCCTCATCACCTCAGAGCCATGCATTGCACAAATCGACAGAGCCGCTGCCAGTCTGCCTGACTTGCGCCTTGGCTGCTCGGAGTGTTTCAGCCTTCGTATGCCGACTTGCTTAGGCTTACTTACACGTCATGCCAGAGCCTCACCACCAAGAAAGTTTCCTAACTCGAAAAAAGATCCATCTATATCCTGGTTTAGCATAGTCACTCTTTCTCCGCCTTGGATCCCCGCAGTTGACACCACTATACGCATGCATGTAAAGTAAATATAAAATGTACCTGAGTAGTGCATACGTAGTACATGCAGGCTATGCATTATTATGCATTGAATGTTCTGCATGAAGGCGGGAGTCCGGCAAGTCACTTTCAAGCTATGCATAGCCATACTGAACCGCACGCGATCTCATTCGGTGTGTTTTCACAAGCATTAAAGTCAATGGTTATATCTATTGCGGCGGCATGGTTGCAAAGCTCCCAAAGTAGAATAGACAGTGGTGCGGCCAAGGGAATGGTGGTACTGCCAGCCAGTAATGTAATAGTAACTGTCGTTACGGAAAACTAGGGTTAGCTCCATGGCCCCTCGTTGATCACTAGCCGAAGATATTCCGCACAAACCACCTCCCCTCGATCAAACAAAAAGACGAACAAACCCGAGATGCCTCCGCTTGTTAAACAATCAGAATACGAGCGCACAAGATTAAAGCTTTCCCGATACTAGCAAACAGACCCTCAAGCCATGCGGACCCAGAACCTCCCGTTGTTTCAATGGAACAAGTGGTACTACAAACGCCTTGTTTTTGCATGGGCATCTATATATACTGCTTGTATAAAATTTGGCAGGCTTTTACGCTTTCTCCTTGATACGATGCTAGAGCCAGTCCCGGGGCCAAGCCAAGGACACCTGGGCCCATACTGGGTCCGAGCCTTTCTTCTGCTTCCGTAGTAGTCTCCCTCTTGAGTATTCTATATAGTGCCTTGCCTTGGGGGCTGAGATCCACTCGTTTGCCCTGTTTCACCTCCATGTACATGTGCTGTGCTGTTTTTGTCCTGCCAGACAATGTCCGCCGCCGGCAGTGGAGTAGTCGGCCTCGACCAGCCTCATGGCGCGGGCTTGGCGCTGTTTCTGGGCTTTGTTCCATCGTCAATCTGGAAGAGCACATAGTTACTCTTCTGAGAAGAAGTTCGGCGGCTGTACGTGAGACTATGGCCTGTGGCAATATTGCATCAGACATGTTTATAGCGGCTGGATGTATGTAGCTATGACTAGTTAGTTACTAGCTAGAACATACACCAGCTACAAAAGTAGACTGCCTTCCGCATCTGCTGCTAGCAGCTAAATGAGCCTGGATATGTCGTTTATATGTCTGAGTATCTCTTGCACACAACAACGCAACATCTACCTCGGCACTGTTAGCGGTAAAACACTGCCCTGTATAGGCCAGCATCCGGCATGGGCGTCGAGTAAAACCCTGTGTAGGGAGGAAGCTCGCCGGATATGTTAATCAAAGGCGGCGGCGCCTGTAAATATAGGACTCTACATGCCGTCCATGTAGATGCCGGTTTGGCTGCGTGCGTCTGTGTCTAACAGCAACTTCTAGCCTCGGTGATTACACTTGGCGTATCTTGGAATAAGACAGGTCTCGCAAGTAGGTAATCTTGACGTAGTCGCAGTTGTAGTCATAGGCTGTTGGGAGCTGTCATGACAGCGAAGAAGCAAGCATCACTACTGAGGCATTTTGAGGGAGGCCGCCGGAGAGCAAGGACGGAGAGAAGAATCTACGGAAGCATTGTCGAACCCGTAGGTTACGGTCATGTTTTGTGTAGTTACGTAATACCAATCAGTGAATTTTCTGGTTGATGAATTACATCTACAAGTAGTTATATCGCAAACGCACGTGTTCATCTACAAGTGAAATCATGAAGTGGAACGTTATTATTTTCTTGTATTATTATTTCCGGCCCTGTGCAGCTAATATCTCATGGGCCACTGGCAAAAACAACATCAAACTAGCCTGCTCGCAGTTATCCGAGCATGGCCAAGTCCGTATGTAGCCAATCCAGAACTTTATAGACCGTATGACCGCTCCTTGTCCTTGATGGGGAAGTCCTTGCCTGTTGAGCCCTTGTACTGGCTGCGGATGAAGCCAGCAATGGCCTCGTCCTTGGCCTGTTCGGCTGCTGTCTCGTTGGACTGCTGGCCCTGGCCAAGCACGTGTTGCTGGAAAGCATCAATACCTGAAGGGACCAACCGGTTGTGTTAGTGATACAATTTTGCGTGGCAGTCGGGATGAATATCATGTAGTGCACTAACCCTTGTCCAACATGTCTTCGTTCTTCTCGCCCTTGGCACCACCGCCAGCAGCGTTGTTCAGCATGTTGGAAAGGCCGCCAAAGCCGCCACTGCTCTTCTGCTCGCCATTGTTGGAGCTCTGGGTGTTGGTGTTTTGGGTGTTCTGAGCGTTGTTGTTCTGGCCGCCACCGAGAGCGTTCTTGGCCTGAGCGGTAAGCTTGCTGAAGTCCATTGTGATAGAGAAAGATAGAAAATGTGATATTGAGTTGGATAATGAAAATTAGATTATGAAGTGTGAGATGAGGTGGTGCGAGTTGATGAGAATTGGTGAGCTGTATCGTCTCAACATTGTCTTTATATATTCCAGTTAAGCTTGTTTAGCCACTGTGTCTCTTCCTTTGTCCCTCCCAACCTCAATGTTGTCTTTCAGCTTATGTTTGTTTTCAGCTTATGCTGTCATGTATCTCACATGTCCAACTTCACTGTAATTGGCCTGCTGGCTGGGGTAGCTCAAGCCCAACCATGGGTCTCCCACGACATAGGGACAGCTTGCCTGTCGTCGGTACTTGAGGAATGCACCAGGGAAAGGTCTCCCGAATGCGTACCCGCTACTTAGAGAGGGGGGATCCCTTATGCCCGGCTTGAGGGAGGTCAACGATTTAAGCTGCCATAATCAAGGATGTGAGACCGAGAAGTGGCGAGAGTTTAGGTGGGGGAGTTATCGATATGGCCCTATTGCCGACCCCTGTGTCTCTGTTTATGTTAAAAGATTTGCAACATCTAGATGCCATGGAAGATATCAAGACGATATCCATGTTCTCTAGTGTGAGTGTACGCCTGAATGCTAGTTAAGCTGAAGCTTTTTAGAATCTCGCTTGACGGGTGATTCTGACATCAGCCGTTGTCTTGTGCTAAACCTCTGAGCACCACCACCATTTAGGGTTATGAGAAAAACGGCTAGGGACAACCCAAAGTGTGCCACAAAGAGCCTCAAGTCTTCTTGCGCCACAGTGAGCGCCACAGATAATGGGGATCATGCTCGTCAACCCTAGAGGATAATGAGCTATGGACCAGGGTTTAATAGCGGGGCAAGGATAAAAGAGTCATAAGTCACATCATCGTTATAGAAGCTCATGCTATGGTTGCTTCAAGATAGTAGAGATCAGAGTTTTGATAGCCACATGTGGATTGCACCACTTATTAGATAGCGGATAGCAAGATTCTGCCTCCATTTATTTCTCTCGCATTCATTTTCACGAAACCAAAGTCCCTCGAAACGAACGCACTCTGCGCGTCTCTGCAACCCACTCCGAACCCACTCCATAACTCCCGTCGTCCGATACCAACGAGGAGTCACCATGTCTGACGCTCCCACCGAACCTAAGCCCGCGGCTGCTCCTGCCGCCCCCGCCCCTGATGCTGCCGCCCCTGCTGCTGAGGGTGCTGGCGAGGATGCCGGCCCCTCTAAGAAGGCCCTGAAGAAGGCCGAGGCCAAGGCCAAGAAGGAGGCTGAGAAAGCTCGCCGCGCCGCTGAGCGTGACGCTGCTGCTGCTGCCAAGGCCGCTTCTGAGGCTACCGAAGATCTGGCCAAGGACAACTATGGCCAGATCCAGTCGTCGGTTAAGCTTGAGGCCGCCTCTGCCCACCTGCGCGACATCTCGGAGGCTGATATTGGCAAGACTGTTACAGTGCGTGCTTGGGTCCAGAACTCCCGCATGCAGGGCGCCAAGATGGCATTCCTAGAGCTGCGTGAGGAGCGCGCCTGGACTATCCAGGGTGTCGTTGCTGCCTCTGCTGAGGGCAAGCCCGTCTCTAGACCCATGGTCAAGTGGATTGGCGGCATCAAGCTCGAGTCCTTTGTTGCTGTTGAGGGTACCATCCAGAAACCCCTGGAGCCCGTCAAGAGCTGCAAGGTCTCTAACTTTGAGCTGCACATTACCCGCTGCTACCTGGTTTCTTCCGGGCCCGAGGTCCTGGGCATGAGTCTGGCTGTTTCCAACCGTGCTGTTATGGGCATTGATGAGGAGGAAGAGGACAAGGATACTGCTGGCGTCAAGGCCGGCGTTGAGGCCTTGGCTATTGACGGCCTTCCCAGCGCTAGCTTGGCCACTCACTTGAACAATCCTGCTATGCACAAGCGGGCTCCTGTGCAGCAGGCTATTGCCGACATCCGCATGGGTGTCCGTAAGCTGTTTGCCGAGTACCTTGACTCCAAGCGCTTCGTTCAGTTCGAGGCTCCCTGCCTGATCGGTGCTTCTTCTGAGGGCGGTGCCAACGTCTTCGCTATGAACTACTTTGACAAGCAGGCTTTCCTGGCACAGTCTCCCCAATTCTACAAGCAGATGGAGATTGCCGGTGGCAGAAAACGGGTGTACTGCATTGGCCCTGTTTTCCGTGCCGAAAACTCCAACACTCCCCGCCACATGACTGAGGTAAGCTAACCCGGACACGGAAAGAGTATTGCTGATTATAGGCCACTAACAACGGTAACAGTTCACCGGTCTTGATCTGGAGATGGAAATTGAAAACACCTACCACGAGGTCCGTGATATGCTCGAGGGCGTCCTGCTGCACATCTTCCGCGGTCTTCAGGAGCGATTCGCCGAGGAGATTGCTCTTGTCCGCACCGTTTACCCCTCCGAGGACTTCCTGCTACCTGAGACTGGCAAGGAGATCCGCCTCACATTTGCCGAGGGTCAGAAGCTTCTGCGCGAGGAGGGACCCGAGGAATACCGCAACGTCAGTGACTTTGAAGACATGAGCACTCCCCAGGAGAAGGCGCTGGGTGCCCTGGTTCGCAAGAAGTTCAACACCGACTTTTACGTGCTTGACAAGTTCCCTGAGGAGGCCCGCCCCTTCTACGCTCTGGAGGACCCCGAGGACAGCCGCCTGACCAACTCGTACGACTTCTTCATGCGTGGCCAGGAGATTTTGTCTGGTGGCCAGCGTATCCACGTCCCTGAGCTGCTCGAGGCCCGTCTGCGCAAGAAGGGCATTGACCCCAACTCTGCCGGTATCAAGGAGTACGTTGACGTGTTCCGCTCGGCTGGTGTTCCTCCCCACGGCGGTGGTGGTATTGGTCTGGACCGTGTTGTTGCGTGGTACCTGAACCTGCCCAGTGTGCACCTGACCAGCTACTACCCCCGTACCCCCAAGAGACTTCTGCCGTAAGAGGTCTTGTGATGGCGGCGCCGAGAGTAGGACATCCACCGACATGGAACATAGACTACTTTTACCAAGTGTATAAATGCGTGTCAGAGCAGTGCAAAATAGTGTTTATAGAAGGAATAAAAAAGAGACCAAATCAACATTGACGAAAAAAGAAAAGCAAGATATCACAGAACAGGCCTCAACAACCAACCAACCAACTAACCAATGAGACAAAGGAATAACTAACTACCTGCAAATTTACCACGACGTTGGCAAAGCAACAAAATTTTGAGACATGGGCATCATACGGCGATCCGCACCCAACAAAAGCCATGAAAATGGCGATTCCTCCAGCATGGAAATATCACGCATGTACCGGCCAGCCACAGCGTTTGACTTGAGCCACATTGAGCGCTCCATGTACACTGCGCGCAGTACAAACACAAGATACGGCAGAATAACGCAGAATTGGGGAAGCAGCGAGCGGCGGACCTTGGCAAAGTCGATGCCGGCCAACTGCGAGTGCTCGAGGCGCGGCATGATCGGCAGGAAACTGAACATGCGGGTGAACAAGAACAGGTACCAGGTGAAGATGTACATGTACAGCCACATGCAGTGCTTGAGTGCATCGTATTCGTTATACAAGAAGCCCAGAAAGCCTTGGAGCGTCAGGATAGAGGCCTGGCTGGCGGCGATATAGGTGGTGGTGGGGCGGATAGGGGCCGGAGGCGGGCCGGCCGTCTTTCGAGCGGCAGCAAGACGTTGCAGCACACGGGCCGCAGAATCGTGAGAATCTTTGACCGAAGCCAGTTTCTCCACAATCTCGTCGCGCTGCATGGCAGCTTCGTCACAAGCCTCGTGAACAGAAGAAAGGCATTGATTGATGTCTGCTACCTGACTGGGAATAGGCTCCTCATCTCTCTGAAGAGAAATCAGCGCCCTCTTTGCCTTTTTGATATCAAGAGTGGCGGTTTTGACTATTTTCTCAAGACCCGGGAGCTGGGCCTTGATATCTCGCAGCTCATCAAAAGCGCCATCGTTGAACTCTTTGGCTCTCGCGAGTTGACGGTCAGTTGTCTCTTGGCCCATTCCACTGCCTGCAAGCGACTCTTTGGCCTCGTCTAACTGGTCAACAAAAGCGCTGTGCTCCTTTTTCATCTGTTCCAACTGACGAGTCGCAGCAGCGTATTGCAACTTCACTTCCTTGAGTTCACCAGCCGCAAACTCTTTAGCCTCTTTGGCAGCATTGTACTCGTCTTTAGCCTCAGCCACCTGGCGCAAAATCTTTCGTTCATCATCCGGGGCTACAGTACGTGTCTTGACCATTTTGAGCTCCTCAGAAACATCGTCGTACTTTGTCTGTGTTTTGGCCAGACTGGCTTGCAGCTCGGCCGCTGCGCTTTTCGTCGCAGAGAGCTCTGCCTTGGTGATGGCCAGCTTCTCCTCGCTGGCGTTGTACCTTCCTCGAGACCGATCGAGATCAGCCTGCAGCCTGGCCATAGACTCCTGAGCATTGGAGAGCTTGTCTTTGGTTTTGGACAGCTCGGCGTGCGTGGCGTCATACTCCTTCTTGGCAGCGACGTGTCTCCGCTCGGCCTGGGCCAGCGCCGTAGTCTGGGCCTTGGTGGCCGCCTCGGATCTCTGGAGTTCAGCCTGCAGCCGGGCCACCTCGGATTCAAAGTGCTTACGAGAAGCCTCGATCACGTGTTGCGTGGCAGCCAGGTCGTCTTTGGTGGTATTGCGCTCGTCTTGGGCCGCTTCGAGTGCCACCTTCATCTTGGACAGATCGTTTGCTTTGGCGGCACTCGATGCTTCGGAATCTTTGAGGTCGTGCTTCAGTTTCTCAATGTGGGAAGTCTGGCTTTGTAGAGACGCCTGGAGAGCCTGTTCTTGCTGAGCAAAAGTGACAGCGTTTTGCTTTTGAGTAGCGTTGAATTTGTCACGGATTTCTTGCGTTTCATTCTTTATCCCGGCAACATTTGCTTTGTGGAATGCCTTTGCAGCCTTGAGGCTTTCGGTGGCGGCCGCTAGTTCTGCTTCAGCCGTGGTGTTCTTATCCTGGGAAGCTTTGAGGTCGCGGCGGGCCGCCTCAAGTTCCGCGCTGAAAATATTGAGTTCTTCTTCCATGTTCTTGAGATGGGCTTCAAGCTTGGATTGCCTTTTGCTGGCTGCGACTTTTGCTTCATGGATATCCTTGAGGCGTGCTTCGGTCGTGAACTTGTGTTTTTGAAGGGCTTGACGGTCTTTTTCAGACTTTTGCAGGTTTTCATGAGTAATCTTGAGCTTCAGTTCAAGGTCGGAAGCAGCTGTGTTGTGCTTTTTCTGGGAAGCTTCGATATCTCTCTTGGTCTTGGAGAGCTCAACCCCGACTGCGAGCTTCTTGTCTAGTACATCTTCAAGTTTCTGTTGCAGATCCCTTGAGAGCGCGGAATTCTTTGTATTGGCGAGATGGTTGGCATCATTTTCATCAGCTATAGTGAAAACTTGGCTTTCGGAAGTCTTGAGTTTCTGTTCAAGGTCTGCGACAAGAGATGCCTGCTTTTCTAGGATAGAGTTCATATCATCCTTGGCTTGAACAGCCTTTTGCAATTGCTCAAGAGTAGAACCAAGGGTCTGTTCGCTTTCAAGAGCGTCTTCAGTATAGTGTTCCTGAACGGCCAGGAGAAACTCGTGGCATTGGTCCAGCTCGGTCTGCGCCTTATTGTGTGCCTTTCCAGCAGCCTTGAGGCATGCCTTGACAGTCTCGAGCTCAGACTGAAGCGTGGCATTTGCTTGCAACACAGCATCCAGAAACCCTCTGCTCTCCTCTAGCTCAGCGGTAGCGGCGTTCCGTTCGCGACAAACAACATCAAGAGTCTTTTGGGCTTCCTCCTTCTTGGTAGAGAGAGCGAGCTGTGCCTCAAGGGACCTTCCAAGCTCTTTCTTGTGCCGAGCAATAGTGGCATCACAGTCTGCCTTAACGGATGCAAGACTCGCTTGCAGATCCTTGAGTGTCGCTGAAGTCCGAGCGTCGGTCTGGGTTTTGGCATCGAGGGACTCTTTGTATGTAGCAAGAACTTCGCCATTCTTTTGCTCCGAAGACCTGAAAGCGGTTGTGGCAGCCTGTAACTTGCCCGACAGCTCAGAATTCTCTTGAACCATGTCTGCTAGAGTCTCCTGATATTTATCAATAGCTTTTTGGCTCTCTCTTTCAACAGACTCAAGAGTTCGTTTGGTGGATTCTAGAGTAGCCCGAGTACCCTCAAGCTCAGCATTTGCCTTCTCGCGGTCTTGAACAAGTGTATCGAGAATTTCTTCATACTCGCGGGTAGCCTCATCAGACTTTTTCTCGGCAGACTCTATCGCCCTCTTGGCTGCCTTTAACTCGGTAGATGTTTCATCCTGGCTCTGGACCATGTTGTTGAGGGTCTCTTGGTATTCTGCAACAGCCTCTTCGCGCTTTTGTCTGGCAGCTTCAAGGGCGGCATGGGCAGCTTCTAATTCGTCAGACTTATTGGCGAGATCCTGCATCATGGTGTCGAGGGCCTCCTGGTACTCGCGCACAGTTTCGGCGTTCTTCCACTCGGCAGATTTAGACGCTTTCTTGAAAGCTGCAAGCTCGGCAGAAGTTTCGTTCTGACCCTCAAAAATAGAGTCGACGACTTGTTGGTGGTTGGCAACATCCTCGTCACGCTGGCGCTTAATGGACTCAAGATTGGCCTTGGTAGCCTCCAACTCGGCAGAAACCTCGGCGTTCTCTTGGACCATGTTTCGGAGGATGCCTTCATGCTCGGCAATATCGTCTTCGTGTTTTTGTTCGGCGGACTTCAGGGCGTTTTTGGCAGTCTCCAACTCATCAGATATCTCGGCGTGCTCCTGCATAATGTCGTTGAGAGTTTGCTCATGCTGGGCAATAGCTTCATCGTACTTCTTCTGTTTGGCCTGGCTAGCCGCTTTTTGCTCTTCTAGCTCGGCGCAGGCTTCAGTTTGCGCCTCAAGGGCAGTCTCGAGTGAATCCTTGTAGTCTTGGAGCTCAGCATTAAGCTCTTCGTTTCGGCGACGAGCGTCCTGGAATTCCCTTTCGCACTTTGAAATGGCCTCCTTTTTACTTTGATCAGCCTCCTCGAGGGCATTGGTGAGCTCACATAGTGCTTCCTCGTATTTCTCAAGGCTGGGGTCCGTCTGGGCGAGTTTAAGAGCCTGTGTGGTTCTCTCCAGCTTGGCAGCGAGTGAAGTCTTTTCTTGGCTGAGCGAGGCCCTCTTCTGCTCGAGGGATTTGATGGTATGTTCAAGGTCTCTCTGCTTCGCGGCAGCCAAACGCTGGGCCTCTGTGGTAGTATCGCGGATCTTCTTCTTCTCAGCAATAGCCTTGTCGCGCTTTTCGGAGGCTTCCTCAAGGTTCCCACAGAGTTCTTTGATAGTTTCCTCGTGCTGATCGATCTCTCCAATGGCTTTCTTTTTTTCCCGTTGAATTCCGGTCACCTGTGCACGGAGAACCTGGATCTGCTCCTGTTTCTGATTTGTGGCAGCCGTGACCTCGTTGATTTCTTTGGCTTGCTTCTTGTTCAGATCTTCCTGCTCTCGAACTTGTAGTTTGAGCTGATCAGCCTCCTGCTTGAGATCGTTGCAGTATTTCTCAACGGTAGCGAGTTGGTGCTGGATGCGGTTGGAAGATTTATCGTGTGACAACTCTGAATTTTGACGGAGTTTCTTTTCCTCGGCGAGCTGCTTTTTGAGCGTGTCGATGTTCTCTTTGGCGGTGGAGAGTTCCCGTCGAAGATTGTTGGAGGTAGCAGAAGACGAGGAGGTAGATTCTTCAGAGCGTTTCTTTTCCTCAGCGAGCTGTTTCCTGAGCGTATCGATGCTCTTTTCAGTATCAAAGAGTTTGCTTTGGAGCTTATTCGAGTCCGAAGATAACGAACCGACGGACTCTTCACGCAGTTTCTTTTCAGTTGTGAGCTGCTCCCTGAGCCTGTCGATTTCCTTTTCAGAGTCAGCAAGTTTGCGCTGGAGCTGGTCCGAGTCCGAAGATAGCGATGCGGCAGACGCTTCGTAGCGTTTCTTTTCCGCCACGAGTTGTTTATCAAGGCCCTCAATCTCTGATTCCAGTTTGCCGATTTGCTTTTGAGAACTCCTGAGACTGTCTTCATGGTCTTTGTTCGTTTTGGAAAAGGCCGATGCCCAATTGGCCTTTTCAGTTTCATGCTGTTTTTTGAGCTGGCGGAGCTCCTGCGTCAGCTTTTCGACCTCTTGGGTCTGCTCCAACTGAGCGTCTTTTAAAATCTTGCCATTGCGCTTTTCCTGCTCCTTGATACGAGCCTCGTGCTCAGATCGTGCAATGGGCTTCCATTTGAGGAAAGCTTCGAGCTTTTTGAGAATATAAAATGGCTGCTGCTCAGGGGTATGAAATTGTAGGTCTTCGTTTGTGATAGAGAGTCTCATGGACAGCAGGATCGTCAAAGAAGGCGCGGTCGACAGGGATGCTGTCGTCCTTTGGCTCGGGTAGAATAGGCGACGAAGTAGGCGATTCTAGAAACATGGGATGGTCCAGGCCGTGTTCACGACCATACTCTTGAAGCTGGCGAATAAAATTGCGATTTCTGGCACGCATAGCAGCATGGCCTTTTTCAGAGTTGTCATACTGGGCGAGAACCTGGCTCAGGTGGCCCATCACCTCTGGCTTCATCTGAGACAGATCAGTGCTAACTGTGGGGACAGGCTTTGTTGTGGCCATGCGGCTCAGCTCAGTAGCTTGCTTGGCTACAATGACGGTGAGCTCTGTTTCGCGCTGGTTGGCGCCGTTCGAGATGGCGTCGGTGAACATGACGGGCTCCGGATCGCTGATCTCTAGGTAGCGGCTGAGAGTATCTTCCTCATTTTGCAAGTTGAACTGGGCGCTTTTTGCAGTGTTGCGTGCCATGTTGGTGGGATAGCTTGACATGGTGGCCTCTTTTATTTGGTTCTGCACGTTGCTAAACTCGTGGAGGAATTGTTCAGAAACATCATGTAGCTCGGGAACTGAGGCGCCGTTTTTTTCCAGAACCTTTTTGGCTTCTTGATAGTCATGTTGAAGTTTCCGATTCTCGATGGAAAGCTTCTTGTTCATGTCCGTGACGTCTTCCAATTCTTGACCGTTCCGACGGAGCTCTTCTTCTAGATGCGCAATATCCTCTTCTTTGTCTTCGGATTCTTTTCTAGAAGTTTTGAGACGGTGGCTATATTTGGACTCGGTCTTGGCCTCAGCAGTGCGGGCTATTTCGTGTGCGATGTCAGGAAGCTCTTCTAACACGTCAAAAAATTTGTTCTTAGTTTTGCTGCTACAGTCAATGTCGTCGAAACGTTGCATCAAGGGATCCATCATCTCGTCTAGCTCTTTAGAAGAGAGAATCGGGCTTCGTTCAGAGCGGCGTTGCATGATAGCGGCTGAGTCTTCGCACTGGCGGGGATATCGAGCGAATAGGAGACAGAGGGAATATAGGTTGAAGGAAAAAAAGAGGAGCAGAGCAGAGGGAAAAGTCGTATTTCAAGTTCCGGTTGAAGTTGATAGTAAAACAGAGGGTGAAAGGATGAGTATATCAAAAAAGTGTAGAGTAAAGGGTACGAGGAATTCTAGGTCTGAAGGAAATGGAGGAGGGGACTGGCGCCGACGATGGCAGAAACCGTGCATCTTATATCTATGTAAAAAAAACTCGCAAACAATTCGCAGTCACCTAGGCCTTTGGGGACCTATGAATGGCTTTGAATGTTTTCTTTGTTTAGGGCTTGACGCAATGTTCTTCTTTCAAGGTTTCTTTGGCTGTCCTGGAGCTTTGGGTTGTGGACACTATGCCCTGGCCATGTGCTGTTAATATAGAACAGATCTCGGCAATTTCATTCAAGATTTGAGCCATGGTCGAGTAGGCACATTGTCCTTTTCTAGCTTAGTTTCTTTCAGCAATGGCCGGCTTTATTGTCATGAGGGGTGACCTAAGGCTCAAACTCGGCGAGGACTGGTCTGAATTCGACTACAGATGGCCTGTATTGAGACTGAAAATCAGAGAGTCAGTTAGTCTACACTTTTTTTTTCTCCATTTCTCCATTCTTGTGGGCATAGAGACAGACCTACAGCAAAGACAAAAGAGGTTGTCAGTTCTCCTGGTTACACGAAGTCTTACTAGAGTTCTTTTTTTTAGCAACAAGAATCACAATGCCTTTCACGATTTTTTGCTGTTGAGACTCTTTGGATGAGCTTGATAGACTGTTGAAGATTAAATTATACCAAACTGTTATTTGCCAGAGCCATAGCTAAATAAACACAGATTGATGTGTGTGGTATACAAATATGTACAAACAACAGACAAGAAATATACACAGCAACTCAGAGTCAGCATTGACGGACATCAAAGGAGAACTAGGTAGTTATTCGTAATTCGTAAAAGACAAAACTTTTGCCCATTCTTTTTTAAAAATTGTTTCCTCGGCTTTCCTGTTTCTTTTAGCTGTACCAGCCTCGTGCACCTGGACCAGACGGTGCGGCTGTCTCGCGGTGTTCAATCATCGGACTTGAAAGGCTTAGAGCCTCTACAATGGTGTTCCATGTGTGCTTGTCAAGCGTAAAAATGGCCTGGTGTCGGGCATCGGCTGAATGGCCGCCACCACCGATGTCTTGGTTTTCGACCGGAGCTGGATGTCATGTTAGTGTGAGCGTGGGAACAAAGTCAGCTTGCACAGAAATATCACTTACACAATGATGGTAGCCCATCATCGTCAAACTCTACTGCGACTTTGCCGTCGCGGATCAAGAAGCTGACATAGAACATGTTTTCGACTGTCTGGGCGTACGATCGTGGGTTCACCACGAATCTCATCAGGTCAACACCGCCCGTGCTACGCAGACCGTGTTCATGCATCAGCCGGAGTTGTTCCTCCTCTGATGTAACGTTCTGAAGCAAATCCTCCAGTGTATCCTGGATTCGTTCTTGTGTTTCACCCAGCACATTGAGAATGCGGGCACAAATAACAGTCAGGTCGTTATCGACTTTGGCTAGGTCTTCGGTATTTAATACTTCGGGCCGCGTTTCTTGCAACGATTCGATGCGCAAGCGTGCGCTACGCTTGCCTATCTTGCGGATCTTTTTCTCTGCATGCAACGGACCAAGTAGAAAGGTTGCGCCCGGTGCGCGACGGATAGAAGGCAGCGCCGCATAGCGACCCAGATGATCCCAGTTGAGCATGTCGCCGGATTCATCTTCGTCATCCTCGTCGTTGTTAGTCGTCCCCATATCGCTAGCACCCGATGTGCGCTGTCGGCGATGCTGCTGCGTGGCAGTCAGTCCAGAGTCGGTAGCAATGTCTGGGATACCGCGGCCTTGGCGCATGTAGCGGATAGCCTTGGCCACGAAGTCATCTAGGTCGATGCCATCGGCCACGGCGCCCTGCATTAGGCGCACAGTTTTGCGATATGAAAGATCGGCAACGGTAACGAGCAGGCGTGAGTCGATGGCGGCTTCAGTGGTCTGCCGGATTTCCTGATTGATCTGGTTGCTCTCTTCGATGACATTGCGCAGGCCCGTAGACTCGGGCTTGAGGTACTCGTCGGCGTTGTCGGCCAGTCGGCGCCCCAACTCACGCAAGCGCTTTTGGATGGCGCGCCGGTGCTCGATGGGCTGATCGGGGTCATAGATTTCGGTTGGGTCGACTTCTACGTCATCGTTGGTAGGCGGGGGTGGCTCGCGTGTGCGCCGTCTTTTGTTGGTCGCGTGGTCACGGATGGCGAGAGATCGGCGATCGGGCGCAGATCCTGGTGAGTACCCGTCATCTTCGGAATCTGAAGGAGCCCTCGGCATGATGACTGGGAGAGACTCCTGGGTAGAACGGGGGTTGTAGGAGAGCTGCGGTCGGGCTTTTGGAAAGAGGGCGGATAGGGGTCCAACAGAGGGGTAAGGAGCGGCTGGAGATTGGTCGTGTGAGCGCAAGTGTGAGAATATTACCACTGGAATATCAGCCAACGTAAACAGAAATAGCAATACTGTAGAAGCTAAGGATCGGCTCGAGTGCAAGTGGTGATGAAGTTCTTCAAGAATAGACGCGTTGAAGAAGATTAGCGTGTTTGCAATCAATCCTAATTGGGAAGGTGTGACACAACAAGGGTTGGAAGGCAGATGGTTAGATAGTGTTTCTGGTTGTATCTTAGAGGGAGCTGCTGCCACCTGGCACGCAGCCCTACCAGCTGTCAGCTATCCTCAACGACGTCACCAAAGCCCACCATCGCAAGCATTCGTGGAACAGTACTCGGCTGCAACCACCATCAACGTCTCCTTCTACGATGATATAGACACCAGTTTTGCGCCTTTCTTTCTGCCTCTGCCGACTGACTGCCCACACAAAACTGCACTGCCATGGATCCGTTCTCGTTTGCGACGACGCCCTCGCTCGACTTTGACCTCAAGATCCGCCTGTATGAGATCCGCCTCGCGCCCGCAGCAGACCCCGGCCGGTCTCCGCCCGTAGTGGCTCCGTGGCTAACTGGATTGCGCGCAGGATAAACCTCGAGGGCGACGAGCCAGCCCCGCCCTTTTCGCGGCTTCTCGGCGATGACGAACTGCGCCACACCGGCTCGCACATCAGCACCCACTCGGACCTTTCAGTAATCGTGCAGGTGTTTGCGGGGTCCAAGGCGCTAGTGGTGCCGATGCAGACATCCTACAAGGCATTCAAGACCGAGCGACGGTAATTCCCTGGCGTCCACAATCTCCCTTTGCTCCTGCTTCTTGCTGACTGCTGCCGCTGCGACAGGTGGAATGAATGGCTGACGCTGCCCATCAAGTTCAAAGACCTCCCGAGCAATGCCCAGCTCGCCATCACGCTTTGGGACCACGCCTGTGCGTCGCCCGAAAACAAAACCCACGAAAGCGCACCTAGCAACGCAATTCCCTTTGGAGGGACTACATTTCGCCTGTTCGACAAAGATAACCAGATGCACCAGGGCCGGCAAAAGTGCTTTGTACACCGCCATACCGAAGCCGACGGCAACGACACCTCGACAACCCCGTCGGACCCACCTAAAGAAACCGTTGGCACCGGCGATCTCGTACTCGACAAAGAGGCTGAGGAAATGAGCCGCATTGAAGCACTCTTCAAGCGCCATGAAATGTCGGAGCTTGCCCAGGTCGATTGGCTGGACCAGTTGGTCTTCCGTGGCTACGAAAAGAAGATGGCCGCCCACCACGCTAAGGTCATCCAGCTCAAGAAGATGGGGCTCACCGAGTCCAATGGAGCCGACAAGAGCTCGCCCGCCCGCTTCTACCTCAACATCGAGTTGGCGCGCTTCGACTTTCCCATAGTTTTTGCCGACCACGAATATGCGCCACCGCCAGTGGCATCGCTGCAGTATTCTACCAGAAACCAGGCGCAGCAGGTCCTACGCCGACCGCCACCACAAGTCCAATTTGGGCCGGGGATTAGCCATGGCGGCGGGAGTGGTAGTGGCGGTGGTTCTAGCGCTGCTGATGCTGTGGCTGGGCCGCTCTTCAAGGTCTACGACGCCGAGATTGGCCGGGATAACCCGGTTGAGGCCAAGCACCGCCGGCTGTTCCGTAGTGCACACCGCAATGGGATTCTCGACAAGGATCTCAAGCCCAATGCCAAGGTGCGCGACGAACTCAACGCCATCCTGTCATACCCGCCCACACACGTGCTATCATCAGAGCAGTCAGACCTGGTGTGGAAGTTCCGCTACCACTTGACGCGCGACAAGCGCGCGCTGACCAAGTTTGTCAAGTCAGTCAACTGGTCCGAGGCCACTGAAGTTAAGCAAGCCGAGCAGCTGTTATCGCGCTGGACCGACATCGACGTCGACGATGCGCTCGAGCTGTTTGGCCCGTCGTTTGAGAGCCCCATTGTGCGCGCCTTTGCTGTTGAGCGCCTGCGCAAGGCCGAGGACGCAGAACTGCAGCTGTATCTGCTGCAGCTCGTGCAGGCGCTCAAGTATGAGCACATCCTCGACGGCCCGTCCGTAGCACCCTCGCCGTCGTCGGCGACCGCAGACGACGCAGCCGCAGCCGCAGCCAAGGACTCGTCGCTGGCTACCTTCCTGATCTCGCGCGCGGCTGCAAACTTTCATCTTGGCAACTATTTCTACTGGTACCTCATGGTTGAGTGCGACGACAATAGCCCCGAGCAGGGCGAGACCAACCGCACTATTTACCGCAAGGTTGCCTATGACTTCATGGCGCGGCTGGTACAGCAGCCAGAGGGCAGCAAGCAACGCCAGCAGCTGCGCCGCCAGGCTGAGTTGATCACTATTCTTTCCAAAATCTCAACCGAGGTCAAGCTCTCCAATGAGACTATTGCGCGCAAGATTGAGCGTGTCAAGGTCTTTCTCGCCGATCCCAAGAACGAGCTGCTAGAAATCAAGCCGCCATTGCCACTTCCGCTGGACCCCAGCATACTCATCACGGGCGTGATACCAGAAGATATCACGGTCTTCAAGTCCTCGCTGTGTCCTATCAAAATCACCTTTGCCACCGTCAACGGGCCCAACTACTCGATAATATTCAAGACCGGCGACGACCTGCGCCAGGACCAACTGGTCATCCAGATCATCACGCTGATGGACCAGCTGTTGCAAAAGGAAAACGTTGATCTCAAGCTATCGCCCTACAAGATCCTCGCCACCAGCGCGTCGGCCGGTGCCTCGCAGTTTGTCGCGTCGTCGACCTTCCAGAGTATCGCGTCGCGCTACCGTGCGAATCCTGCTCTGGCCTATCTGCGCGAGCACCAGCCGGACCCAACAACGCCGCTGCGCGTCCGCAACGACACGCTCGAGACGTACATCCGCTCGTGCGCCGGCTACTGCGTCATCACCTACATACTCGGCGTTGGCGACCGCCACCTCGACAATCTATTGCTGGCGCCCGACGGCCACTTCTTCCACGCCGACTTTGGCTTCATCCTGGGCCGCGACCCCAAGCCCTTTGCGCCCGTCATGAAGCTCAGCAAGGAGATGGTTGACTGCATGGGCGGCATGTCTAGCGAGAACTACAAGCAGTTCAAGCAGTATTGCTTTCTGGCCTACACTGCCCTGCGCAAGCAGTCGAGTTTGATCCTCAACCTATTCAGTCTCATGGTTGATGCTAACATTCCCGACATTCGCCTGGAGCCTGACAAGGCCGTGCTTAAGGTGCGTGAACGCTTCCATCTGGACCTCAGCGAGGAGGAGGCCATTCGAACCATGGACCGCATTATTGAGGGCTCGCTGGGGTCTCTTGCCCCGGTCGTGATTGATAAACTGCACGAGTTGGTCCAGGCGTTCCGAACATAGATTGGCAAGGAGATTGGAGAGGACATGCTGGTTGGTATTACTACTAGGTTTACCCAGACATGAACACACATATAGAACCTCTTTTCTTGCTCATACTACTGAAAATTCTTCATTAATTACCGTTCTATGCATGTGATGTACAAATGTATCGCCTCCATGGTGATTCCCGTCTATGTGCAAGTACAAATCTGCCTAATTCTAGCTACCCAATCTGCCGCAAAGCCTTTTAGGCCCGCCGCCCATGAATGATATTCCCTCCGCCCGGCACGCCAGACCCTGTGCTCGTCCCAGCACCCAGGCCCGCAATGCCGCGGAGATCGCTTACACTGCGCTGCAATCCGGAAGCGCTGCTACCGTCCGCCTTAGCCGCAGGACTATCGGCCGGTGACTCCGCTGCCTGGGTGCGCGCCCAGACTCCCGTGCTCTGCCGCTTGAGCTTTGACCGAAACGCAAGCTTGTACGGCGTCGCCTCCTGCGCACCCGTCGATGCGCGCGACAACCGTGGCTTTCCTTCGCGGCCGGGCGTGTGTGTTGGTGTCTGCGCGTGGCTACCCGGGCCCGACGACGCGTTGGCCGCGCTGCTGGCCTCGTGTTTGTCCCAGACATCGTCTATGGCGTAGCCCATGGAGTACCCGCTGTTGCTGTGCATGTGCATGCGGCTCATGCCCAGGGTATCGTGGTGTGCGCGCATCGGCAGCTGTAGTGATGGCTTGCCGAGACTAGAGGATCCAGAGGCACCGGCCAGCGGGAGCCCCGAGAGCGACATGGTGCCCCGGCGGGAGCGGCCTAGTGAGGTCATCATGGCTTCCCATGTCTCGACCTGGCCGCTGCTGGCCTCTTCAGTGCAGTTGCACTCGTCTCCAGTCGGGCACAACTCTTCACCAGCAGCATGCCATTCCGCCAGACAGGCATCGTGGGCTGCACAACCGCATGCTAGACAGGGGGTGTACTGGGCATCCAAGGGTTCCAGGCAGTAGACGCAGCGGAGCTGGCGTTGGGTTTCTTGGCAGCGTGGACAGATGCCAACAGCACCGCCGATAAGCTTCAATCCGGTTTTGCCGAGTGAATAGTTCAGCGGTTCTAACTGTTGCTCATGTATACGGCAGATGCCAGTGACGTCTAAACCACGCTGGCCAGCATCGGCAGGCTGCATGTCTGCCTTACGGCCAAGCAGCACAGACGACGCGAGCGCAGGAATAGATGAAGACTTTGGGACTGAAGTTGGCGCTGAGATCGGGGGGGACTTGACATTATTGTTGGTGGTTGGCGTGGCAAACGAGTCCTGAAATGAGGCGGCGACATCTAGAGAGCCTGTTATAGGCGATCTCTTCTCGTGTCCCCACATCAGGTTGAACTTAAGAATCTCGAGCCTTTGGAGTGGCAGCTGCCACACCTGAAGCAATTCTGCATACGAGTAGCGATAGGTAGCATAAAGGTGGCTTTGTGAGGGACCCAATAGGGGAACAGACGTACACACGCCGTCGTCATCAAATATGGATTGGTCTTCAAGCATCATCTCCACTCCAACAGGGATCTGCATCCGGAACTCGGAGCGCTTGGACTCGTCATCGGACGTGGCATTGGCAGCCCGGGATGCCAAAGCACCTCCAGATCCCAAGGCGCCCGAGCTGCCGCTCTCGCCCATGATAGTCGTGTTTCCCCAGGTGACATTGGTGTTACTATTGCTATTGCTGTTGTTGTTGCTCCCCGGATCGGCAGGGCTCGCCTTCTTGCGCATATTCGGCGGTGAGGATGACATGGCAGTAGCAATGGCCCTTGGAATATGCGCACCAAAAGAAGCCTGCTTCCAGAACGACCGCGTGTTTGGCGATGCGGAAAGACTAGGCGCCTGGCTCTGGGCCTGAGACGGTGGTGGTTCGAGCTGTCCCGATTCAGAAACCATGGTACCGTGCTCCTTGTAGTCGCGGCTGGTTCTAGTTGGTGGAGTGCCACCAACAGAATGTGGTCGTGACGGCGCCTGTGAGTGGATTTGTGACTGCACCTGAGAATGTGGATCAGATGGGAACCCGGTTAGGTCGTCGACAGACATCTGTGATCCAGAAATCTGAACTGGCGTGAGTGCTGGTAACGGCGTAGTCCGAGATGATGTGTTTCGGCTACTAAACTTGCTCCGCCAGAATGCCTCGGTGCTTTGGAAAAATTGGAGCGAGAAACCCGGAGCTTGATAGGCCAGTGGCGTATGAGACTGACTTGAGTGTGACTGAGAATCAAGACCTAGGAGCCGCAGTCCATTGGCCGCGTCTTTATCAACTTCATCACCAAGAGTAGGCTCTACGAAGATGCAAGACAGGAGAGCTAGCATCTGAATGTCGCCAATCTGCTCAAAGTGATTAAGCAAGTTGTCAACAAACTGCCGGGCCATTGGGTGCGTTCCCCATTTGACTCTGGTCGTGAGTGTGACTTCGTTTCCAAAGCTTCCATTGGCCTTGCTTTTTTGGTGTTGGGCCGCCACTGACCGGGCTACAAGTAGGACTGGATTTTGCTTGCTGCCAACGCCAGTTCCTAAGCTAAGACCCAAGCCCATAGCATTGACCTGCTCCAGAGGAATCCCTCTGCGCAGCAACAACGCGCAAAATTGCCAAACATCACGCAGCTCAGTGTCTCCGTAGCGCTCAGCCACAGCTGCATTGTGTGAGCACACATCATCGCCAAAGACTTCGTAGTACTTGGCATAGTTCTTCTTGGATGGAAGAAGCGATGAGACGTCGTGCATTAATACAATATTCTTTGGTCGGCCCAGACGTCTTCTACTCACTCCAGTGCCAGTGACCGTTCCGATACCGGTTCCTCCGTCACTGGAGTGCACACTATGGGTCTCGCTCCAGGCCATCATGCGCAATCTCCCCGAAGGCTGATACCACGAAGTCTTGTGCATTGATGTGCCCTCTGAGTTGCTTGATGTGGTCGAAGAGTCCGTCTCTTCGCTTTCCGACGGGCAATTTTCCGAGTCTGAGCCATAGTCGGAAAAGCGCTGCTGCTGGCGCAGGGGAGACTCAAAGGCTATGCGCCCAAATCCAACCGAGTAAGGACCTGCCATCTTGCGTTCCTTGGAGGAATCGGAGGTTGATCCCAGGAATATAGCACGTGTCTTTTCTTCGGGCGTCAAGAAGAAGCACACAAGGCGCCCGTCATGTGAGAAGCGTGCTCCGCACGTGCGCCGGTCTAACGGAAGAGCTGTGCGATTGATGGCGTTAGCTGTAAGGCTATTAACCTCAACGCTTGTTGTCAGATCCATCGACATTAGCGTGGAGCTGTCTCTCATCCCTGTGGTGGTGTTATCATCCTCATCACTTGAGCTTGATTCTTCAGCATTAAACTTGGACAGATCTGTCAAGTTGTGTACGTTCTTGAGGAATCGAAGGCTGCTTTGCAAGTCAAAATCACCTAGAAGATACTTGAACACTGAGTGCAAACAGTTTTTTCCTCTACCTTGGTGCTGCTGTGCTAGCGTGGTGATATCTGCTTCCAACTTTGCACGTGTCTTTGCTTCCATGTAAATGTTACCTTGAATGTCAAAGACTGGGGCTTCAGTCAGTGGATATCCCGCTGTTATGGCGATGCTGACTTCGAAGTAAATGTTCTTTTTGTTTTTGCCCCAAGGCCCTTGTAAGCTAGCCACGGCCTTGGACGGATCAACATAGATCCATTTCACCTTTGGTAGCTTGTTGCTGAGGCTAACAACCTCTTCGCGGAACGGTTCCACCTCGGCATTCTCTGGACCTTGCCATTCTTCGGAAATGCTAAACACGGGCGAGTCCCTTCCACTGGTAAAGCGTCGCGAGTCTCGGTAGGCCCCTGCACTCCCCAGTGACCTCCGTTTTGTAACGGAGACTCCTTTCATCCAGTTAATCTGCGAACTTTCTGTGCCCTTGGACCCATTTCGGCTTCTGACTTTCATTGCAGACCCGCGCCAGCCAGTAGCACCTCCCTTTGTTCGTAGCTGAACATTTTTCATGCCCAGAGTGAGAGCGCTTGTGTGTTTGACTCCGGAGTTTGGCCTCACGTCGTTCATGGTAGCTGACCGCATATCCCGTAGATTGCTATCAATAACTGTAGTGAAGGTTTTGTAAGTCGCGCCTTTACGGGTGAGTTGTAGCTTGTTGGGGGCTCGGCTGCCCCGCGTATACCCAATGGCCTTTAATATGTCGTCATCCGGCTTTTGTAGATGCAGTTTGTTGTCCTCGCCCCAAGACACCAACTGGAATTCTCGCGCGTCCATTCCGTCGTCGTCGATGCCGCCGCGAGTTCGCCACAGAAACTCCTTGACTGCGTTCTGACCGTGACCGGGGAGAACAGCTACCGGCTCAGTTTTTTGTTGAACGTCGGTGGGCCGGTGTCTTTCTGTGGGTTGGTCGTAAAGATACATGTTCCCCGGCTCTACCTGAGGGATCGCAACAATTCCACTGCCAAAGGGCGTATGACGAGCTCTCCATACTGGAAATTCGGTCCGGATCACATGCTTAGGGGTTGAATAGTCTTCTGCTCCGATATCCCAGAATTTGATAGTCTTGTCCAGCGAACATGTAATCAACTCATCAGCACGCGTGCGATTCCAATCGATGCCATAGATCTTGGACTTGTGTGCTAATATTGATTTTACAGGCTCGCATGACTTGCGGTCATCCCAGAAGCGCAGCCAGCGATCATGTGAGGATGCTAGAATATGGGGATCCTGTCGACTGAATTTCACTTGGGTGGCGCCTGCAAACCAGTCGTAAAAGGTCATTACAGGCTGGCGCGGTCGTCTCAAATCCCAGCAGTGCACGGTTCCATCGACAGAGCAAGTGGATAGAATGTCTGGGTGATGTGCGGAGAAATTGATGTCTGTGATGGCCCGACTATGACCCTGAAGAGAATGCTCGATTGCACCAGTCACAGAGTCTTCTTTCATGTTCAGATTCCACACCAGCGCACGGTGATTTGCAGTTGACACGACCCAATAGTCACGGCTTGCAAAAGGAGACCATTGGGCATCGACCACCAGCCAGGGCATGCCATGGGTGCTGAGTTTGCGTGGTGGAATATCAGGGGAATCCAAATCAATAATGGACAGCCCGTCGGGTCTAGACAGGATTAGCGGCGGCCATTACACGCTCCAGAGTAGGGCGTTGACTCACGAGGCAAGGGCGATATCACGGCCACATGGCGAGATGGTAGCCGATCCAACCCGACCTTTGACGGAGATGGTTATGTCGGCATCAAAAGTATCGCTGTCAAACGCCGAAGCCACGACATTTCCGATTCCCTTTTTAGGAGAGTCCACATGCGAGAAAGCGTCTATTGACCCCAAGGACAACATGGCCGTAGAGCGACCGCTCTACACGTATGGAAGGCAGATTTTCAAGGGATAGAAAGCAGGCCGATGGAGGGGAGGGACAGAACCAGCGTATTGCGTACTAGGTTAGAATGGGTCGATAATATCTCCTCGCATTAGGCGCTGATAGCCAACGGCGACACCCGGCGGAATGTATGGAAGTCGCTGAGGAGGTGAATGATAATGAGAGGTAATATGGGAAGTTTCCTGGGTGAAGCCCAACAGATAAAAAATAGCCTTCGAGCTTCTGTACAGCTCTACATAAAGCTTCATCTGAGTTTATCTTTCCATGGCCTCCAACACTGCGCGACAAAGCTCTCAGTAAGCTCGCTCACTGGCGTAGCCTCTTTTTGCCGGTGTGGCGTAAGGGTGGCGTTAACCCACAAGTGTAGCACTATTGCTAACCCTAGTATCGGCAGATTGACGATGATGAAAGTTCAACAATACGACAAGGGACTATCTCTGGTACCAGAAAATACACACAGCTGTCAAACGCAGCACTCGAATCCGCCTCTAAAGATTACACTGGCGAAGTTTAAGCGTGTGGCTCTTGCCCACCAGTAAAGGAGACTGTCACTCGTGTGCCTCCAAACATAACCTGGAATCTTGGCCCAAACGCTGTTGTACAAAGCATGTAAAATGATGATCCCAAGACCATCACCATAACCCCTATCACGTGACTACACAACCCTACAACTTATCCTAAACACCGCAGACGACAAATATGATTAAAGGGAATGCCCTAATCTAACAGCCCCTTTATTCAGAAGTATAAGTAGCGCGCGGCTGTCCAGGAGGTAGACATAAGTGATAGACCTTAATAGACAACTTCAACTTCATCCAAAGTGCCATTCACCACATTCACTGCCTTTTGGAACGTACAAAGCAAAGCAAACAAAACAAAAAAAAAAGCAGACCTCCTCAAAACCATCCCCAAAAGTGGACCCAAAACCAGCGCAGCCCTGCTGTGGAGCTGCCATCCCCACCATTATTCGCCCGTCGGCTAAAGGGCGGGAAAACGCCCCAGAGGCTAAGCCGCCCCGGGTAAAACCTTTTGCTAGCGCGGCCCTCTGCCATTCACGGCCGGGAGTTCGCCGGCGAGCATCCGGCGCACGTGCCGAAGCTGAAAGGAATAAAAAGTAACCAAAAATTAAATTATGACAAGAACGAGATTCGAACTCGCGCGGATTGCTCCACTGCGAAGATTTTTTGTTCTGAAGAACGAAACCTGAACACAGCGCCTTAGACCGCTCGGCCATCTTGCCTGTTGAGATATGATATATTGAACCCTAAGGAAGTTCTTAAACCCTTGCAGACAGCTTAAGCATGGCCTAGCCTGGGCCTACTCAAATGGCTCGCGCGACGAGAACGGCAGAACAGGAGCAGGCTGGGCGATCTTCTGCGGAGGCACCAAGCTTTGCGAAGAGTTTGGGTCCTGTGGTACCCTGCGAGAAGTTGCGGATGCCGAGGCTGTCGCTGCCGTCAACGCGGTCCGAGCAGCTGTCGAAAATGCTCCTCCGGAGGCGGGTAGCCTGTACCTGTGCCTCGATGACCTGGGCGTAGCGCAACGCATCGCCTGCAGATCCAAAAAGAATGGCACATCCCAAGGAGAGGTTGATGAGATCCGCCGTTTGCTTCACGACTGGAAGGGAGACACCGAGCACTTGTCACTGGATGCAGCTGTTGGCGCTGTTAAATGGGTCCCGGGCCACACCAACGTCCCCGGAAACGAGCTTGTCGACAGGCTGGCAAAGAGAGGATGTGAGAGCGAGGTCCTGCTTGTCAAGCCTGGCGGCATGTTCCTTGCGCCAGCACGCAGATGGAAGAAGTTGCAGCTGAACGCCGAGTTCAAGGCGTGGACCGAGAGTTGCGAGCCTAGAAGCCACATTGGGGCTCGCTTCGAGTCGACAAACGCCTACAAGGTTGACTGGCTTAAGGGCCAACACAGATCCACCATCGCTCGCATCCTGACTGCCCGAGAGGGCCATGGCGACTTCGCGGAGTACCATGACCGGTTCGACCACACAGAGGCCGAGAAGAACTGCCCGCTTTGCCAGCAGCCAAAGGAACCCTTCCACCCTTGGTCCTGTGTGAGCAACAAGCGACGACTGCGGAAGAACTTTGTCAAAAAGCTACTCCGCAAAAACAGCTCATGCAAGTATCTTGCAAAGAGATTGGAGGTGAAATGGCGCCATTACAGAGCGCACGCACCGAGAGAGGCGACCCCATCAACGGGCGCAACAATTTCAGAGGATGAACGAGCGAGGGGGAGCGGGGAGAGGTGATGAGAGAGTGGTTTTGTTTTTTTTCTGTGTTTCTGCGTGTTTTGTGTTCTTTTATTTTCCTTGCTATTCCCGGTTTTTTTTCATTTTTTTTTTACTTGTTTTATTTTGCTCATAGCGGAGTGTGGACCACTGGTTCTTCGGGGCTTGGGGATGGTGCGCCATCCCGAACACACAGAAACGATGGGCGTGTCGAGTGGAGGACTTTAAACTTCCGTCCGGTAACCAATCCGGCGTCGTGTGATCTTAGTGATTTCGGTAGACGATAAATATAGCCAAGTCAAGCCAAGTCGAAGCTTGACCCGCCAGGAAATTCTTGCAGGATTGACTCGCCGTTTAGGCTTGTTCTAACATTTGACGACAGCCCTGCAAAGACAAACCAGGCCACCTGCGTTGTGCTTCTTATACAACGTCATGGAACTATTTAAATTTTGGAAATTTCAGAGAATAGAAGTATTAACTGTGTAACTAAATGGAAAAAGGCGCTAAGTAAAAAATACGAACTGAATAAGGTGTCAACGTAGTATATATCATACTACATAACCACACGTTCTCACAGTCAACTCAAGCATTGAAATATATGACGCAACCTGAATTTTTATTTCTTGCTTTCGAGGAGCCGTACACTTTCATGTCTTTTGGTTCTTTGCTGGTGGCATAGAAGATCTCGAGGGGAGTCGTAGAGGCGCAGCAGGCGCGTGAAACTCGGCTCGGTCAAAGTCAATGAGCATCAAGATGCCTGACTCAGGGTCAAGCACAACGTTGGGCTCACGAACATCAGCGTGTTCAACGCCTGCATCGCACAGCATCTGACACAATTCGTCCACTTCAGGCTTGAAATCACCGATATCGCGGACATGTCTGCCAGCATAAGAGAGAAG
The DNA here is from genome assembly GCF_048999995.1 of Berkeleyomyces rouxiae. Classification (NCBI taxonomy): domain Eukaryota; kingdom Fungi; phylum Ascomycota; class Sordariomycetes; order Microascales; family Ceratocystidaceae; genus Berkeleyomyces; species Berkeleyomyces rouxiae. The sequence continues at coordinate 626,188 of NW_027396497.1, read as the reverse complement.
CAATAACTCCTGAGCGAAGTATCCTGTATATACACCAAAGTCCAAGTGCACGTAGCCGAGGCACACGGGTACAGCTATGCCTTGTAGAGACTTCAGTTGACAGTAGGCTTTGATTTCGCGGCGGAGCAGCGGCATACAGTGGGGAATCGTGGCTTTGGCAACGAATGTGTAACCATAGTTTTAAAGAGTAATCTTGACAAAACTACCAAAGAAACCTTTCTATCCATGTAGAACTTCAAATCCAGAGCGATCCATCATGTTTAACTGTGCCTTGAGAAGGGACCGGAGTTGTTTCTGGGTGATTGGATGACGTGGAACCGGGTCGGAGAGACCTCGAATTCCGGCTTTGTGTCGATCAAAGTTGGGGCAATGCTTGTCGAGCCAGCTATCCCCCATAAGGCCGAGAAGACATTCATGAGTGCAGTACGGCAACAGCAGAGTCTCCGCATGCTCCTCTGTAGCATGAGTCGGGCTTGAATGAAGTACAGTGCCTGGAGTTTGGATATCACTTTGTTCTTCAGCGTGAGCTGAAGGACGGGGCTTTGAACCAAAAGCCGGGACCTTTGTGGCGTCATAATCGATGGCTAAAGCCACCAGTGTTAACAGCATGGCTACCGGAGTTCTTTTTGTTCCATTCTCAAATGCCTTAGCGATGGCGTTATCTTCAGGAGGCGGGTCCTTTGCCTTATGAAAAGGAATTCCCGACACATCATCCCGATGGACAGCAATATGGTACTGTAGAGTATCGGGCTCCGATAGGCTACGATGAAGGAAAACAGTGCACTCGCCGGTTGTTAAGATTGTGTAGGAAATAATACTATCCATCATGTACTTGAAAGTCTGCACCAGGGTTTCAACGACCATTTCATGAGTCGACTGGAAATCCTCCTTTTCTTCCTCGGAAAGGTTTAAGAGATTTGGCTCTTCCATGAGAAATACTCTATCATCTTGGACTCTTTGTAATGCGCAAAGATGGACTCATTGGCTCCCCTGCCTTTGTCCAAGACACGTCGAAGGACGCTAGGCGTAAAAATCTGGGGTGTTTTATACTCGATCAAAGCTAGGTTCTTCGTAGTCTCTGAAGGTTCGTTGTCGGCGCACAATGTATCTAGTGTTACTCGACCATCGCTTGCACGAACCCTCACTGGAAGAGGACAATCAATAGAAGGAAGAGACGAGGCAGCTCGTTTCCGGGTTAACTCGGGGCCAGTGCCGGACTGAGCTTGCTGATGATCATGAGCCTCATCACCAGTAGCTGCATTTTCCTTGTTGGCACTGACAGAGCTGACATCCGGAGGCAAGACCACCAGGAGCAGAGAGGGGCCTCGTTCGATATCTTCCGGTTCTTCAATCACAACATTTGGTGTGGTCTTGTCAATTAATGAATCGGCATCAGGCAGGCCAGCTTCTCGGTCTTTCGGAAAGGTGTCGGCAGCATCTCCGAGACAAGTTTCCTCTACTTGGTCCATATAACTGTAACCACAAGCGGATCTATTTTTAACCAAAATCTCCTTGACGCCACAGGGCTTTCGTTCGAGGTAATGGCCAAAGATCCGCTTAACGGGAATCTCAGTAGCCAGATAGCAAAACGTGGCACATGACGCCTCGTCCTCAATATCCATATTTTCCAGATAGAATTGGCAACCGCGAACACCATCATATGGTAGAAAGAGTCGATCGTCTCCAAACAATTGACCAAGAGCATGAAACCGTTCGTCGTGGATTTTGGGAAACTCGAGCCATAGTTGGAGTTTACGAGGACAGTAACGCCAGTCGATAGGGGTGGCTGGTGTAGTTGTCGAATAGTTTTTGGGCTCCATATTCAGCATCTCGAAGTTCATGGCGTAGTTGTGGTAGATGTAGGAGGACAGTGTGTTTGGCCGAGTCTTGCGGAGTTCCTTCTCAGCGTTTTCTTCAGCCTCCAGGCGTCGTCATCTTGCCTCCTTGGCTCTTTCTTCAGCCTCCGGGCGTTGTCGCCTTCCTTCTAGTAGTAGTTGTCTTTCCTTCTCGGAACTTTCTTCTATCTCAAGGAGTATTTGCGCTTCGTTTAGGAGTTCTTGTATTTCTTTCAGGCGTAGTCGTGTCCTCTCATCGGTTGTCTCTTTAGCCTTGTAGGCCCTCTCTACAGCCTCCAGGCGTAGTTGTATTTTGTCTAGGATTGGTTGTATTCCCTGCAGATATAGTCGTGTTTTCTCCTCGGTTCCCTCTTCAGCCTTCTGGAACCCTTTTTTGAGTCTTTTGACTTTTTCTTGTACCTCTCGTAGTTTTTTTGGACACGTCATTATTCGCCCCTAATGGTGGTTCGTGGGACTCCATGGAGAACAAAGAAAGTGCAGTGAAAGAAGGGAAGCGGAAAAGAACAAAAGTGACAATGGGTTTGGCGGTGAATTCTGAGATGGAAGCTCGTGAAATACTTTCCGCCAGTCGATGAGGACGTCTGATTATGACTGACGGTGTTTGTTGTTGGTGAGATAAAGTGTGTTGATGGAAAGTTGCGATTTGGACCAACCATCCAGCGGTGAACGACTCATCTGGTCAGTCTACTTCTATCACGTGACAGACGCACGACTCAAAGTCCGCCTGTAAAACATTCTTGTTATCGGGCAATGAGACGGCTGGTTGCAGCCTGGTCCAATCATGGAGACTTCGAGCAATCCCACGCAATACAAGTAATCAGCGATGAACCATACGAACCTCCGGAGCTCATGCTAGGGCGGACAGCGAAAAGACGTCTCTCACTTCTTCTTTGCTTGCCAGGGTATACTTCAGTCGAGGGCTTTTTCTAGAAACTCAATTTAAGATAATTCATTGGTCTTGATTTCCCCACAGGCGCCCGGTTAGTCGGGACTGGGTTTGAACATGTTGGCGACAAATCAATATTCTCCTGAGTTGCATTCGTTTTAACTTGTGTAACTATTCTCATAGATGCCGACGTTTTCTCTTCTTGAAACCCTAACTTGATGGGTCCACAGGTCACGTGCTTCCAGGGTCTGTTCTTCCCGCCTACCACCGGTCCGGGAGGTTTGCCGCGAGAGTCACGACATTAAAAATAAGAACGAATTAATCAAATCCATAGCTGGCCAGACGATTGAAGATGTTGAGAAATATGACGACCATAACAAACAACGACGAGCCAAATAGGTCGGCGTACCACGGCCCGGATATAGGACGATGACTTACACGGGCAATAGTTGTTCCATCACTTTCTACCCCTCACAAGGTCGTCGTCTCGCATCGTTCTACCAGAAACACCGACCCGGGCCGATAGAAAGCAGCTTACTCTAGTTGCTTGCCTGTCCTTTTTTCCAACTACCGTGTGATGTCCGACTATTTGTGGGTTCTCCTGTGCTTGAAGTAAATTGGCGTCTGTCTGGTCGAAGGAATCGCTACGAAACAGGCTTAACTCCGATCTGACTAATTCAAATTCCATGGAAGAGTGTGGTCGCTAGGATAACCCGACTATTTTCCTTTGATTTCCTAGCCGGTACAAGAAATGCTGGTGCATGAGCCGTACTCCTAACTGTCCATTGCCATCTTTTTGTTGTTCTCTTCGACCCAAAATGTGTAAGTGGTCCACAATCGGGAGGATGTGACGGCGAGAATGGTAATATTAAGAGATGAAGGCCTTTGTTAGCGAGACCAGAACAGGAGCTATTACAAATCTTGCTATAGAGGCTGGTGAGATGGCACATGGGCAACAACCCGCCCGCCTCTGTATATGCTTCTTGTCGTCCAAAAATAAGGCTTTCATACACGCTCGCTGAGGTCTCAAGGGTGACCTGATATCGCTGAGGTGATAGAGACTGCAGATAGATGTCAGCGGAACTCCGCTTTCTCTGCGTAGAGAGATATAGTGGTCTGGATCACTTCCACGGGATCTCGTCTCAATCGTTGTGTTATAAATAACGGTTCACCCTGCATCTCTGACCACAATCTTTTGAACAACACCTCCAACCCAGACTTCACCTATCCTCTACCATCCATTAACCCCAACTTTATTCTTCATACTTACACAAATCTGCCCACCATGACTGACCGTTACGTCTCCATCCACCAAAACCCCACCGGCCCCGGCGATTCTCGTCCCACCGCCATTCAAATCATCAAAGACGAGAACCTCGAGGGCAAACTCACTGGGCAGATTGCCCTCATTACCGGCTGCTCTGCTGGCATCGGCGTCGAAACTGCCAAGGCCTTCCATCTTGCCGGTATGACTCTCTACCTCACCGCACGCAACCTTGAGAAGGCCAAGAAGGCACTGGGCGACCTGGTCCACAGCGATCGCGTACACCTGCTTGAGTTGGATCTCAGCAGTTTCGCCAGCGTGCGTGCCTGTGCTGCCGCCTTTTTGGCCCAGAGCAAGGCGCTGAACATCCTCGTCTGCAATGCTGGCGTTATGATTCCCCCCGAAGGTCGCACGGCCGACGGCTTCGAGACGCAGTTCGGCACCAACCACTTGTCGCACTTTTTGCTCGTTAACCTGCTGCTTCCGGCCCTGCAGGCTGGATCTACACCGCACAAACAGTCTCGCGTCATCATGCTCTCGTCGTTGTCGCACCGGATGCAGGGTATTCAGTGGGATAACATCAACTTTGACGGCAACTACAACGATTGGGCCGCCTATGGCCAGAGCAAGACGGCAAACATACTGACTGCCAATGAGATTGAGCACCGTCATGGCGCCAGTGGCGTCCACGCATGGAGTGTTCACCCCGGAATTGTTCTTACAGAAATTACCCGCAACATGTCGGATGACGCCATGCAAGCTGTGCGCGAGAATTCAGCCCTTGGTAAAATTCATAAAAATGCTGAGCAGGGCGCTTCTACAAGCGTTTGGGCTGCCGTGGCTGCAGTACTGGAGGGCAAAGGTGGCAAGTATCTAGAGGACTGCCACATCAGTAATGCTTGGTGCCCGTCAGACGGCGAGCTTGCCCCGGGATATGCCGATTATGTGTACAATGAGGCCGATGCTAAGAAGCTTTGGGAGAAGTCCACGGAGTGGGTTGGCCTGTAGATAGACCTGTGATAGGGGGGATTGTAGGTTGTCTTTTGGAAGGGTAGTCGTTGAATATGAAACAAACACCGAAACTGGCCGCTAGAACCTTTATTGGCTGTGATTGACAGATGACCGTGTGGAGTTGGGGCCGTTATCTTGAGTCTGTTGAGGTGTACAAACTGCTACTGCGCCAAAAAGATGAATATTTCTTAGACTTGCTTGCTTAGCGAGGCTTCTATCTCCCATCATGTACGCTGTGCTCTTCTTGGCCTCTGTGCTGTACATTTACTGGGTTGGGTAACTTGGCCTCTTTGTAGCGGGGTCCTACAGCGATAGTTTGACAAGACCCACCATTCAATTCCTGCAGGATTGACTTGTAACTTAGACTTGTTCAGACATCTGACGGTAGCCCACTAAATAGACAGCATCTACTTTGTGATATCATACAACTATTTCATTATAGACAGCTTCAAAGGATGCAAACACCATGAAACTAACATCTGGAGCTAAAGAATACACGCATCCTAAGCTTGGTGCCCACATAGAATACTTCACCGCACATCCGCGCCCTTCCAAATAGTCTACCCAAAGATTTCATGGTCTGGCGTTGGCTGCAGTGCCCGTCCCTCTTTCCATCGAGTCACATATTGGTCCATCTTTTGATTCTTCGCTGCCGGCATGAAAGGTTCCGTAGGAGATGGCAGTAGAGGCGCAGCAGGCGCGTGAAACTCGGCTCGGTCAAAGTCAATGAGCATCAAGGTGCCTGATTCAGGGTCAAGCACAACGTTGGGCTCACGAACATCGCCGTGTTCAACGCCTGCATCACGCAGCATCTGACACAATTCGTCCACTTCAGACTTGACATCATTGAGATCGCGGACATGTCTTCCAGCGTAAGAGAGCAGCAAAAGCTCTTCAGCAATGCATCCTGTATATATACCCAAGTCCAAGTGTACGTGGCCGAGGCATACGGGCACAGCTATGCCCTGTAGAGACTCTAAGCGACGGTAGGCTTTAATTTCGTGGCGCAGCAGCGGCATGCAGTAGGAAATGGCCGCCTTTGCAACAAACGTATAACCATAGTGCTGCAGAGTGATCTTGACAAGACTGCCAAAGAAACCCTTCTCTCCACGCAGGACTTCGAATCCAGAGCGATTTACCATGTTCAGCTGCGATTTGACAAGAGACCGAAGCTCTTTGTGGGTGATCGGGTGTCGCTGGAACAAGTTAGAGGGACCTTGGCTCCCGGCTTTGTGGGTGTCAAAGTTGGGACAATGCTCGTCAAGCCAGCCACCACGCATCAGGCCAAGAAGACATTCATGGGTGCAATACGGCAAAAGCGGGGCATCTGTATGTACTTCTGAAACGAGATCCAGGCTTGCGTGAGTCGTAGTATCTGAAGTTTGCCGATCGCTTTGTCCTTCAACATGGCTCGAAGAATTGCCTTGATCCTGCTGTTTTGCGGAGTCACCGTCTCTGGTGTCAGGCAAGGATTTCTGATCCTTAGATGGTGAGTCAGCCCAGATGGGGAGATCGAGCGTTTTGTTAAAATTCGGGTCGTTTTTTGGGTCGTACTCGAGAGCCAAGGCTAGTAGTGTCGATGTCAGTGCAATTGCAGTCCTCTTTATTCCGTTCTCATACGCTGCAGCAATGACGTCATCGGGTGGAGGGTCAGCAGATTTATAGAAAGGAATTCCTAATACATCATCCCGGTGAACAGCAAGATGGTATTGCAAAACCCCAGGCTCCGATAGGCTGTGATGCAGGAAAACAGTGCACTCGCCGGTTGTCAAGGTCGCATAGGGAATTCTGGTGGCAATCATGTAGTGGAAGGTCTGTACCAAAGCTTTGACGACAAATGCATGAGCAATCTGGAACTGCCGTTTGTCTTTCGCGTCAAGGTCCAAGAGACTTGAGTCGTCCTGTGAGAAATGCTCCACTAACTTGGATTCTATACAACACTCAAAGATGGAATCATCAGTCCCCTTGTCTTTGTTAAGAATGCGTTGGAGGACATCAGGGGCCATCTTTTGTGGAGGTTTGTACTCCACCACAAAAAGACCTTTAGAGGTATCCAGTTGTTCTTTGCCAAAGCACATGGCATCCAGTCTTATTCGGCGACCGGTAGCATGAATCTTTGCCGGACGAGAACTATCGATGGGATGAAGGGATGAAGCAGCACGTTTACGACCCGACTTGGGACCGGTAGCAGACTGAGCTTGGGGACCGTCACGATCGTTGTGGTCAGTTGCTGGGCTGTTTTTGTCGGTGTTTTCAGGGTTAGGCCTTAGAGGCAAGACCGCCACGGACACACAAGGACCTTGTTCATCATCGACGAGTTCGTCGAGTGGGATATTTGGAGCATCTCCATCAATCAATGGTTCGTCATAAGACAGATCAAAGTCAGGCCCTTCAGGAAATAAACTGATATCATCTTGAAATTGAGTTGACTGTATATGGTCCATGTATGTCTGCTTGAGGCTGGGACTTTTGTTGAAAAGAATCTCCTTGACACCACAGGGCCTTTGTTGGAGGTAATAGTCAAAGATGTGCTTAACAGGACGCTCAGTGACCATATGACAAAACAAGGAACATGATCCCTCGTTGCCAATATTCACCCCTTTGAGATAGAATGGACAACCAGCAGTAAGTGTGTATGATTCAAAGATATGGTCGTCTTTGCATAGTTGATTGAGGGCAGAAAACCTTTCTTCATGAAATTTAGGAAACTCGAGCCATGGCTGGAGCTTTCGAGGATAATAACGCTTAGCGATAGAAGTGGCATTTGTAGCGGTCGAATAGTTTTTGGCCTCCACATTCAGCGTCTGGAAGCCCATGGAGTGGTTGTAGTAGATGTAGGAGGACAGTGTGCTTGGTCGGGTCTTGCGTCTTTCCTTCTCGGCGATTTGTCTTTCCTTCTCAGCCCTTTCCTCGGCCTTCTCGGCTCGCTCATCGGCCTTCTCGGCTCGCTCATCGGCCTTCAGGCGTTGTCGTCTTTCCTTCTCGGCGATTTGTCTTTCCTTCTCGGCGATTTGTCTTTCCTTCTCGGCGATTTGTCTTTCCTTCTCTGCTATTTCCCCAGACTTCTCGGCTCGCTCATCGGCCTCCAGGCGTTGTCGTCTTTCCTTCTCGGCCCTTTCCTCGGCCTCTAGGCGTTGTTCTTTTTCCTTCTCGGCTTTTTCTTTAGCTTTTCTAACCTCTTCTTGTGCCTCTTGTAGTTTTTGGGCCAAATCATTTTCTGCTCCGGATGGTGGTTCGCGGGACTCCATGATGAAAAGAAGAAGTGTAGTCAAGGAAGAGAAACGGAACAAAAGACAAATTAAAAGTCAGGAGTGAAAAAAAGGTTGGTGGGTGATTCCTGAAATGGAGTATTGGAGTACTGTGAGATGGTTTTCGACAGTTGATGAGGACGTGCGATGATAATTGGTGAGTTTCGTTGTTGGCGATAGGAGGTTTGTTTATACAAAGAAGTTGTGGTCTTTAGGGTGGCTAGCCAGGGTTATATAATTAATCTGGGTGCTCATGTCACGTGATGTCTAGTTGTGGGGTTTCTCGGCCGGACCCTCCTGCTTTGTCTGTTACACGGGTGCACTTTCTTTTTTTAGCGCTGCACCTTGTGAAACCTGCGTAACAGTTGGAACTTTGACAAAAGACGACGTTGAAAGACAGTTCAAAGGTCGTATTTTGAGGGATTTCTTTTCTGATGGTCTGTACTTTTACCGCCATTATTTGTTCCTATCCTTTGATACCAGTGTCAGCTTAGAAGGACCGTCAGACCACACCGGCAGCATCTTGATGGCCGATTGCCTCTTCGGATCCAGCTCAAAAGCCGCTGAGAATCCATCTCATGCTTTCTAAGACTGTACATGCAGGTTGCAAATGCAGATGTTTAGTGCCTTTGTCTGGCGATGGTTAGTGTGTGACCAAAATCTGAAAGGCCAAGACCTATGGGCACAGGATTTTGGCCTAGCAGAGTAGGTCGGTCTTTTGCCTCCCGTTAACGAGACTATCCTGGCAAAAGTGCTGTTGGCAGTATAAAGGCGAACTCCCCGAGCTTCTCGGACCGTATCCCTAAATTGAAAGGACGGCTCTACCGGCTGATAGATACGCGGCAATGATGAGGGCAAATGGTCCAGTGAAGCTGGTGAAAAAGGGAGACGAGACGATAGTAGGTGAATCTCTCAAAGTGGGAGGGGGCTTTACAGCTCATTGTCGTCTTACAAATAACAGTCCTGGCAACAGCACCAGGACTATGTTGTTCGAATTATGGAACCCTGAGAAAAGACCCGAAGCAGGGGATGTCGACCTCACAGATACCCCCACTGGTTTATATCGGCATCTCATGGATCCTCAGATATACCAACCTGATCAGTAAGGATATTGAAAAGTGACCAACAAAGGCATCCACTCTAAACACATTGTACAGCTACACTACTATCAAGGCCTAGCTATCGCATACAGCCACTCACAATAGTACTAAGTGACCAAGGTGAAACGAGAAAAGAAAAAACGTTTTATTAATGAGCATAACTACCATCATGTAAACTTAGCTTTCATAACTCATGTCTCTCGCCCCTGGCAGTACAACAAAACACCAGAACGGCTCCGTTTCTGGCACCATATCCAATCCTGCCAACTGTAATTCATGTGGCTCCAGCTGTTGGGCCATCCGGACCACCAAGACCTTTGGTAGATTTTCCGCTAGCATCTGCGCTTTCCGGACCACATCCGCGCCATTTTTACGCTTCATGCCCAGCTCCATGTACGACAACTCGCGATCCGAGAACTCGGGCACCCCCGTATCTCCGCGAAGTTTGTCTTCAAGAGCCCAGCGACGTGCAAGAATCAGCGCGCCCGTGTACGGCTTCTTGCGCATCCTATTGCTTTTTAGGGCGAGTGCCGCTTGCTTGGCGGTGTACCACTTGGGGTCATGCGGAGTATTCCATGAGATGTGGGGGTTGCTGCAGGTACTTGGGCCGTGGCCGGGTGTAAGAAGACGGCGGTAGGTGTGGACAGAGCTATCGGGCAGTTTGTGGACAAGAGGCGACACGCCGGGCGGTGGATCAGCTGCACCTTCCTGGCGGTATACTATCACGTCAAATACAGGGTCGATAAAAGATCTGACTTTGCTCTTGACAGTGGACATCAATTTTTGCTTGAAGGTGGGGGAGGGCGAACATGTGGCAGTAGCCCTCCGAGAGGATCTCAAATTGGAGGGTGGGCTCGAAGCCTGAAGACGCCTTGGAGTGGCGGATATCGGGGTTGCTAAAGGGTCTAGAGATTTTGCCCGATAGGGTAATTTGGTGCTCGGATTCCGGGTAGGGGGGATAGAAGTGTGTGATGTATATCTAGCCAAGGAGAGTGCAGATTTGCATGGGCTTAAGTCGATAGGAGCGGAGTCAAGTCCAACGTGAGGTTTAGATATAGATAGCTCACATCCAACATGTGCTTCTTTAGAAGGTGAACTGTCAATATTAACCAGGGTTTGTGAAATAGCAAGCCCACTGAGAGTGTTGCTGGTGTTTTTTGGAGATCCACAAGCCTTGACACGCGCACCAAATGGCTCGTTGGGTTCTACAGACCGAATAGGTGATAAATATATCACAGCCTCCCGATTATGTTGAGCTTCCAACTTACTAGGCTTCCCTGGGCTTATAGGAGTTTGGTCATTGTTTGTCCATTGTACAGGTGAACTGAAACCCGAGGAAGGAGGAGAGATTCTTGGCATTTGGTTCCATGTTAAACCTAGCTTAACAGACTTGTTAAGTACATCATTCGGTGCCCTCAGTTTGTCTGGTTCCGTCTCTTGATAGGTGATGGCTCCTTTGGTGTTCTTTTGATGAGACGACTCTGACTGAAGTGACATGGAAGAAGATGGGCTTTTTGCTGTAGCCTTGCAGTCTAAGTGAGATTCTGGTGAACTGTTTTGCTTTGATACTTCGCTTTCAGAGTCCCTGTTTTCAGCAACTTTGCCATAAATTCCCGTCGGTCTAGTGTCTCTCCAAGAAACTAGGCTAGTCGTGTTTTCAGACTTTATTACAGAACTGCTCGGCGCTCGTGACTGAGAGGGGGGAGTCCGGGGTCGGACCAGTAGACGGTTGCTGCCAGGCCCTTTATTTGAGGGTAGGATGGGGACCAGCTTGCGCAACGGTGGAGACCATGGCAGTTCATATGATGAGTCAGAACCTGTATAGCTCTCCTTGCACACGTCGGCCACGAGCGGAGATGAAGTGTCTGCTTTGAGGTGGGCTTCCTGTGTCTTTGGGTTGACAAATGCCACTTTCATTTTTCTTGCATCACGTTTGGCTCTTTTCCGTGATCTTGCGGCTCGGGCAGGTGAAATCCCAGGCGATGGCTGTACTGAGGGGCTAGAGATTGGTGGTTTCAAAGATTTTGAGAGGCCCCCAGCCGCAGGCCTAGTGAGAGACACATTTGGGCCTACGTAGTTCGGCTTGTGCCTCTTGTGGACTGTTCTTAGAGACTCCGTTTTTGAGTCGGAGTTTGATGAACGCTTCCGCTTCCTGCGCGAGGTTCGTGACACTTGTGTCATGACTGTTGGTTCAGTCTATAGCAGCGGGTATGTATGTAAGCCGCGCAGAGAAACATTTCTAAGCGAGAGGTTAGTCTTGGTCTCATTATGGAGGCATTCTTCACGGATGTAGGATGTTGGTTAGTAGCTCAGGTGCTATTAAAAGCAGGTTTTGTACATCATATCAGGAGAGGAGCAGCGGCTTCGTCGACCTGCTCTATATATTATGTCTGCCTCTGCCTTTGATCCTGTTTACATGGAGGAGCTAGAAAACGTGGACTCCAAATAAAGAGGCAACATGTAGTTGATGTGGGACTTTCTCGACAGCCCTCGCCATCAATGAGGCTTTGGTAGGCGAGAAGACTGACGGAGAGATGGCCGCAGCAAGAAACAAGCTGCCACTGTGTAAACCACACATTTAGACGAGCAAAGCCGACAAAACCAGAAGACAACCTCACCCATTTGACCTTTTACCACGGCATCACGGCTGGTTGGGGATAGATGAAAAGAAGGCGACTTACCCTTGGAGCCAATTGCAGGCCGGCAATTGCGGCAGGCGGTAACTCTCGAAAACTCGGAGCGTAAAGCAGCGCAGAACACGAGGTCCAAGGCTGCGAAAACCCAGGGTCGACGATCTCAGCGAGGCTGAAATGCCAATTAACGCGCTTTGGGAAAGCCGAGTCTGTATCCCTAAACAGAATCTTCCTTAACCCTAACTGCGCCGATCTCGACACCGTCATGGCCAAGTCTTCGAACGGCAGCAAAGCACATATGGCCTATTGCAATTCATAACATTTGAGAGCTGGCACATGGCAAAGAACTACGTGGCAGCGTTTACGGTCTCTCCCCTCCGCTCCGTAAGCCCTTCTCTTCTTTTCTCTAGGGCTCTCCATTGTCAAGTCTCTGAACAATGCCCCACTTAATGGTCTACCAGCCAAGCACCCTTTATGCACCAGCGAAAGAAGCTCTTAACTATGCTCTGCATAAAATCTGCATAAAACTGCCTGCCATCCTCGACTGCGCCTGGAATCACCAGCGGGGCATTCTGTGACGCCCGTGAAATAGAAATAGGCCTTGACCGGAACAAAAAGACCAGTTGGCCGTAACCAAGGGCGATTCTGTCTACATACACTTGGCCGCCAATCACCACTAGCCCGATTCCGCTTCTCCTTTTCCGGCCTTTCTCGGCTTCTTCGATCGATCTGCCACCCACCACCCTCTGACTCCGGCCCGTCATCCGGCCATCTTGCCTCCGCCAACACGCCTGATCTCGCGCCGACATCTAACATGGACTTTCTCAAATCGGCCGTGGCCTCGGCCATGTCCATGCAGGGCCCGCCGTTCCCATACAGCTTTGGCGACCGGGTAGACATTGATCAGTCTATATGGACGCTGAACAATGGCACCCGCAAGGTACGCCTGGCCAGAACCACCCCCCTGTGATCACCCGGTGAAGAGCGATGCTGACTGCCTACGGCACTGCAGGAAGACGGCTCCAACTGCAGCATCTTCTCCTTCGACATCACAGCCAACCGCTCGCGGCTGCCGCTCGCCCGTAACGCCCTCAAGAAAATGCGGACAATGCGCCACCCTGGAGTAATCAAGGTGCTCGACACGGTCGAGACCGAAACATATATCTATATTGCGACAGAGCGCGTGACTCCGTTGCGGTGGAGCGTCAAGCGTAAAAGCCTGAGCCCCGAGACGATAAAATGGGGCTTGTTCAGCATTGCCAACACACTCAAGTTCATCAACGAGGATGCTCTGTCGGTCCACGGCAACGTGTGCGTGTCCTCGATCTACGCCTCAGAAAGCGGCGAGTGGAAGCTCGGAGGCTTTGACGTGTTGAGCAGCATCAAGGATGATGAGGCCATCATCTACACATACGGAAGTCAGGTTCCCGGCACCAACCGGTATGCTCCGCCAGAGATCGCCCGCGGCGGCTGGGACTCGGTCAAGAAGAACCCCCATGCGGCCGTTGACTCCTTCAACTTTGGAACCCTGATATTCGAGGTATTCAACGGAGACTACTCTGGCCCCGACCAGGCCGGCCAGACCAAGAACATCCCGCCGGCCATGCAGACGGGCTACAAGCGCCTCGTCAACCCCAGCCCCAAGTCCCGCCTAACGGTAGCCCATTACCTTGAGCAGGGCAAGAGGACAGGCTCCTTTTTTGATTCGCCACTCATTAAACTCACAGACGGTGTTGACAACCTCGGCATGAAGTCGGCAGAAGAGCGCGAGGCATTCCTCAATGACCTGGACGAGCTGGCAGATGACTTCCCAGAAGATTTCTTCAAGATGAAGGTGCTGCCCGAGCTACTCAAGTCAGTCGAGTTTGGCGGCGGTGGCCCCAAAGCCTTGTCTGTGGTTCTCAAGATCTCAGCCAAGCTCTCAGAAGATGAATTCACAAACAGAATCACGCCTGTGATTGTGCGCCTATTCGCAAATCCAGATCGGGCACTTCGCGTGGCGCTACTCGATGGTCTTCCACAAATGATTGACCGCCTTCCCCAGCGTGTTGTCAACGACAAGATATTCCCCCAGATTGTGAGCAACACTACTTTACTTGCTCCTTCCTGTCTATATGCTAACCAGTTTACAGACCTCTGGCTTTACCGATGCTGCCCCGATAGTCCGGGAACAGACTCTCAAATCTGTACTAACTCTCATCACCAAGCTGTCCGAACGGACCATCAACGGCGAGTTGCTCAGGCTCCTAGCCAAGACACAGAACGACGAGCAACCGGGCATCCGCACCAACACAACCATCTGCTTGGGAAAGATTGCCAAGCACCTCAACAATTCCTCCCGGTCAAAGGTCCTGCTGGCAGCCTATGGCCGCTCGCTGCGCGACCCATTTGTCCACGCGCGCAACGCTGCTCTCATGGCTTTCGCCGCCACCAACGAGTACTTTACCGACGAAGAGTGCGCCGCGCGCATCATCCCCGCCATCTCGCCACTTCTCATCGACAAGGAGAAGATCATCCGAGACCAGGCCCGGCGCACCATGGACAACTACCTCAGCCACATCCGCAAGGCCGTCGCCAACATGCCCGATAGCGCCCTACCGCCGCCCGGCTCCGAGCCATCCGGTAACACCCCGCGCATGGGCACACCCCAGCCCACTGCCGGCGGCGACTCAGCGGGCGGCTGGGCCGACTGGGCCATCTCGTCCTTCACGAACAAGCTGGCTTCGGCCACAGGCGACATGACTGACGCCGCTGGCGCCGCCACTGCGCCGCCGCCCGCCCACAACCCGCCCCGCGTGCTCTCACCGTCACAGGCAAACACCCAACCCCAGAACCACAAAACCTCCACCGCCTCATCCCTGCACCGCCAAGCAGTCAAGTCGCCGCTCGCGCCATCGTCGCGCGTCCCCTCACGCACCGCGTCTCCGGCCATCGACGACGCCTCAGGCTGGGACGACGACGGCGATGCCAAGGACGATAACGGCGCCGATGCCTGGGGCTCGATGGACGACGGCGCCGACGCCATCGACGACGACGACCCGTGGGTCACGCCGGCAAAATCGCCCCTGTCCTCGTCCTCGCCGCCACCGCTGTCTAAAAAGGGCTCGGCGGCGCTGTACGACGACGGCGGCGAGCCCGATTTCGCGGGCTGGCTGGCTGCGCAGTCCAAGAAGCCGGCGGCTAAGCCGCTGCCCAAGGGCCTGGCCAAGGCGCGCAAGCCGGCGTCAGTGGCCAGTAGACCTAAGCCTACGGTCAAGCAGGCACCTGCGAAAAAGATTGATACGAAACCCAAGGATACGGGCGACGACGACGGCTGGAGTGATGGATGGTAGAGCTATATGTCGAGCTGTATTTCCACTAATAGATATGTGTTGTATTTTTTTTTCTTTTCTTTTCTTTTCTTTTTGTCGTCAGCGTTGGATAATGATGATATATATACCACTTGATTTCCATTGTTTTCTTTTATCTACACCGTCGCTTTTCGCCTGCCGTCCTATGAATGAATGTGTTGGAACGCTTTGAGGCAGTGAATTGGTTGATGCTTTAACGATAGGATAACTATTGTCGCCAACTAAAGCACATAGGAACGTTGGCTTGCGTGTTCTGGTTAAACAGAGACACGGCGACGAGAGGATTGAACCCCAAGAACAAACAAAAGAAGACAAAAAGTGTACGAATGATGAATCATGAACAAGATACCCGGGAAAAAAAAAATACAAAAAAAAAGAAAATTACATCCAGACTCCCTGATCCACGCCGGTGATGCCCTATCCGCCCACCCGTTTCCGCCATCAAATAATCGTTAATGAGAGGAGGGGGAAAAAAGAAAAAAAAAAAAAGACAACCAGACCATGAGGAAAGAAAAAAAAGGATTGTACTTCAGAAAGAAGTAAAGACAAAGAAACGCCGTTGCAACGTACCTGGATGTATCAAACCTAGAAAGCAGAGAAAAAAGAAGAAAGAAAGACGAATCCCACGGCCGGACTGAAGAGAGCCAACCTCCCGTGAGCAATGAAACCAAGAAGCTCACGCTCCGGTTAACGAACACAAAAACAGAGACCAAAAGACAGTAGTGAATGCCAGTCATCAGCGAAACGCAGATACAGAGATAATGCTAGAACAGCAAATCACCCCCGCTATATCGCCACGACAGAGGCACAGCAGCAACAGAGCACACTCAGCGAGCCTCGGAGTAGTCGTTAAGAGCGACACACACAGCGCCTCGGTGGTGGCCGTTGTACTGGCGAATAACCTGTTGGCTGCTCAGCTCCCACAGACGCGCATAATGGTCCGAGCAGGCGGTGACGAGGTATGCCGAGTCGGCGCTAAAGGCGCAGTCCCAGACCCAGCGCTGGTGGCCGGTCAGCGTGGCCTCCTGGCGAAAGGGCTGCGGCTCCTGACCCGGGACGGCCTCGGTCTGCGACACCTCCCAGATCTTGGCGGTGTGGTCGGCGCTGCACGTTGCGAGCTTCTTGACGTCGGGCGAGAGCAGGATTCGCGTGATAAAGGTCGGGTGCGCCTGGAACTGGGTGATGGGCACGAGCTCGGTGCGTTCAACGCCTGGAATCAGTTGCCAGACAAAGACGCGGCCCTATGGAGATGGTTGGTTAGCAAAGGGGCGGAATCTTGCGGGGAGAAGCAGACGATGGGGGGCAAAAGAAAGAAAGAAAGAAACAAAAGACATACCAGAGTGTTTCCTGCACACAGAAGCGTGCCGTCGCTGGCCACAGTTACCGTGGACATGGGCGTATCCTCGTCGGGGATCAGCTGGTGAGAGCAATTGTTCTCTGCCAGGTCCCAGACGCGGACACTGCCGGAGCGATCGCAGCTGATGATCTCGCCCTGGTTGGGGTGAATAACCACGTCGTTGACAGGGCAGCCGTGCATATAGGTCCGCTGGACGACGCCGTTGCGGGTTTCCCAGATGCGCACCATGCCGTCCTCGGAGCTGGTGACCATCCACTTGCCCTCGCAGTGGAAGGCGACGCCCGTCACGTTGCCCGTGTGGCCGACAAACTTGAGCAGCGGGTTCGGGTTGGTCGACTTGATGTCATAGAGCTCGACGCGCGCGAAGCTGGCCACGGCCACAAAGCGCTTGTCGGGAGATATACACAGCCGGTTGACTTGCGAATCCGGGTGCTGGATCGTGCGGGAACATATCCCGGAAAGAGCCTCCCAGAAGCGAATCGTGTGGTCATAGCCAGCTGTGCACAGAATGACAGACATGGCTGGAGAACGGCGGTGGCGATGGTTGTAGAAACAGTCGTGCTATGTATGAGATGGGCGTAACGGAATGCTGCGCACAAGATAAACCTTGTAAGAAATAATTTCGAGAGAGTCGCACTCGAGCCGCGGTGTGAGAGAAGGCAAAAAAAAGTCCCGGTAGACAAAAGAAATAAATAAAGAAGAAGAAAGGACAAGAAAAATATCAAGCCAGGAGGCGCAAAAGGTTAAAAAAGAAAGAAAGAAAGAAAAAAACAAGCAGAGAGACGAACAAGATGGCGAGCGGCCCTGACCAGAGAAAATGAGGCTTTCCTACGCTCGAGATTCTTATGGGGGGGGAGGGGGGGGGGGGCGGAAGAGAGCAAAAAAAAAGTAAGGCTGAGAAGCAAAGAACCCTCACCCACCTCAGGTCTCAGGTGGAGAGAACTTGCTGGTTATGTAGTTAACTAACTATGCATGCGCATACATATTAGTTAGTGTGGCAGAATTGCGGGTCTCTCACTTAACCCCAATGCGGACAGACAGCGCGGGCGGAGCCGCTGAGTCATCTGCCGGCTAACTAGCGGGGTGGGGACCTGGCGGTCGTTTGTGGAAGTCCACTTACACGCAGAGTCAACTAGCTAATCCAAAGTAGAAGCCTGATTAAGGCAGCATTCAACCTACACACATGATGCACATCAAGACCTACGCCTTGTATTTAGGCCAAAGTGGTAGCCAACCCTCGAAGCCTGATGTCGCAAAGGCAGAGTCTGCCGATGTTGGTCGTGTCCAACGTGTACTTATCGTGGCCACATGACTAACTCTACATGAAATGAGGCACCTCCAAGTAGTATGCAGTTAGCTACATGCAAATAAATAGTTATATCATAGTATCGTAAAAGTAACTGATTAACTGGCTATCCTGAAAGCAAAACAACTCAATCCTGGGTCAAAGCCTGGCAAAGCTGGGACCGATGCCGTCTGACCTGGCACGAACACACAGTCGCAGAAAAAGGAGAGAGGAATAGGTCCAGAGGAAGGCCCAAGATTCCCAATGACCAGTGCTCTACACCAAACTCGCGCAATCCATCACAGGCGAGTGTCAAAAGAAATAACCCAAAATTCAACCCAAATCAGGAGCCGTAGCAATGAGAGCCGTTAGAATAGCCAAACTAGCAGCAGCACCACCAAGGGCAGCAAAACCCACTGCCTCAACAACTGTCCGCAGCCGCTTTCTAGGTCTAAATTCCGTGTCATCATTGGAAGTTTGATTGTGATCGGTATTCTGGCTCGTTGGCACAAGATCTGTCGTGCTTGTCTCCATGGTTCCTGCAAAGGTTGAAGTTTCTTCTTCCGTGACAAGAGCTTCAGGGCAGCTCTGAATGTCAGACGTGGCGAGCATGGGATTGATAGAAACGGTCTCAAGCTGTGAGATTGACGTCTTCGCACCATTGCTGTCCTTCTGTGTTTCATCAGTCTCGGTCGAAATATTGCCAAATTTACGCTTTCTGGGAGGTGAAGGTGAAATGGCTAGGGCAATGGGCATCTTGTGCTCAAAACCCCTTTCAGTAGGAGGTGTCATGATACGCGACTTTTCGCAATTCTCCGAGTCTGTAGACTTTTGCTTCGATTCGCAGACGCAGACACTCGACTCATTCTCGTTTTCGGGAGATGGCGATGGCGAAGTGTCGTGTTCCAGAAGAGTGAGTGTTTCTGTGTTGTCAGTCAAGAGATATGAAATTGGAATCATGGAAGCTTCTCCCATATTATTGGAACGGCCGTTGAAACAAGAAACGTCGTCTTTGATAGCGGGGTAGGTAGCTTGGAAGTACTGGGGTACTTGTGTGGAAATCCCAATGGAATAAGGAACAAGATCATGGCTTTCAAACACATGGATGTGCCTCATCGTCTCATCCTCTTGTTCTGTGATCTCTTCATCAAAGTCGGCAATCTCGGCAACATCATTATCCTCCTCATCATCCTCATCACCCTGTTCCGAGAGACTGTCTTGGTCCTTGTCGTTCTCTTCACTCCCGGATACAGGACCAATAGATTCACTTTCGGATGAAGCGAATTCTTCGGATTCGATATCAGCACCAGATGTTCCAGTATCCAAGTTGTTGTCCAAATGGGAAGCTTCACCATCGCTAGACCAGATGGATTCTACTGGAAGTTCAGCATCACCGTCATTTCCCAGGTGGCAAACAAATGTAAAACTGGCCTTGGGCAAGGTTTTAACGCCAACTTTCGCGTCTTCAGAGTCCTGGGTGGCAGTGTTTACTTCACCTTTTGTAGGTGCCCGCTCGACATCTGATTCATCGTCAGACAGAAATACCGGTGCTCTGTACGTTCCAGTCTTGTTTGGAGTGTCCGGTTCAACCGGAGAAATAAGACTAGCATAGCTTGTTAATTCTATCCCGAGCCGCAAGACATTTTCTATAAAGGCTCACTCTGAAATAGATATCGAGAAACGGCAGCTTGACATGGTTTCAGCGAGCTTTCCAGTAAGGATCGCAAACTCAACATCATCGCCGTTCTGTACAAGAACGTCTAGGCCCGGGGGCAGAGAAACACCGTTAAGTGAGGTTCCATGGTAACTCTTGCAATCTTTAATGTAGACAGACTAGTTGAGATAGATGGGTCTTTAGATCAGCTTCTATTTGTGAATACCCTAACGACTAGGCTTACACTATTGCGGTAAGAGAACTTTGCATGTTCTCTCGATATGACGGGGTTGCGGAGGAAGCCGTTGTCGGGAGCGGCCTTGGCACTTCCGCGGCGTCGCGAGCTAGCACGGCCGATGACGATGGACTCGTTTTCCTCGGTGAGCTTGAGTGAGCGGACTGGCGGGCAGCTGGGGTGGCCCGGGGATGTGGCCGAGAGTGTTAGAAGCACTGTGGTGCAAGCACATGTTAGCAAGTGTCTGAGGAGTTTATCACAGCAACATACGACGGTGGGTGATACCTCCAGGAAAAGCCATTTTAGGCTCTATTGCAGTACTGTCAGAGATTAACTATCCAGGCTTGGGACAAAGAGTCGTTGATGGCGGATAACGGGTGAAGCGAAGAGTAAGGAGATGTGGTGATGGCGGTGTTTGAGTAGAATGAAACGAAGCTTAGTCGTGTAGCTAGTTCGTTTTGTAAATCAGGCAGAGGCAGGCAAATGGGAGAAGTTTCGAGTAAAGTTGGAGTCTGCAGCCCAGGTCCAAGGAGCGATGAGAAGGTCAAGCCAGAGAAAGGGAAAAGCAAAGAAAAAGGAAGAAGAAAGACGATGACAGAAATGTTTTCAGCGACAAACAAAGACACAAGCGGGCGGATGGCGTAGTTGCAGAATACGGAAGCTGAAGTAAACTTGTAACCAGTTAACTATTTAGTTGGGAAGAAAGTGAGGGGTTGTCGTCCTCTGGGACGGAAGGTGCCATCAGCAGCAGCTCTCGATGATAAGGGAAAGAGCTAGGGTAGCCTGTGTGCGTGTGACCTCAGATAGAAGGCACGGGGAAGGGCACGGGACCAGAAACCTTGGAGCTTTTTAGTTGTGCAGTTCCTTGACTAGTTGGTTGACTGCTAGAAATAGCTGCCTGTATCTTTGGAGAACAAGATGAAGATGATCCCGGCGCCCAGCCAATAAGCAGCAAGCCGTTGGGGAAGATAGAAATGCACCACAGATAAGCAGCAGGTTTGGCCAGAGAGTTGTTTGGCTGCCAGCAAATGCTGCTGTCTTGAATGTCTTGAATGTCATTTTTGGCCAGCGGAAGACAGATGGTGTCTACTTTCAGGGCAATGTGAGTTGCAGCATATATTATCGCATGTTACTGAGCCCACTTTTGCCTAGTTATCGATTCAAGAAAGCACTACTCGAAGACGTCATCGACAGCCTAAACGTGTGCCAGCTACAGGTACAAGTAGAGGTACAATCAAGTACTGGTGGATTGGCGGGTGTCCATACTCGCCCGTACACTTTTGTCTGTACCTGTACATGCGGCCATACATACATAGTTGCCATCGCTCCCAGTGGCGCATATGGTGACTCTGTTGCAGTTTGCTATGATAACGAACTGGTCAAGAGATAACCAAAAGTGCTGCTCCCGCACGGCCTCCTCTCGCAGTGCCGCGCATGTGATTGTCGGAGGGAATGACGCTCTCAAGGGAGATGAGAGGGAGTTGGGAGCCAGCGACCCCGCATTTTTTGGGATGTGCCCTTAACCCTACATCTTTGTGTGTAACCCTACTAATGGTAACTCATCTCCAGCTAGCCTTTATTGGTATGAAGGATGTGAGGGAACTAGAGGCGGAAGAAACAACTTTAACCCTTGCTAGACAGGGCCTTGAGATACAACACAGCAGAATTTTGGGGACGCAACCAAGGGGTTTATTCTGGGGAAGGAAGAAATAGCTGTGATCAACTGGTTATTTAGTTGTGTTTGTGTGTGCTTGCACGTTACGTGCGTCTGTATGTAGTTATGGATGTGGATGTAGGTACACATGTAGACGTCTGCATACACACAGCTTGTGTGCTTTTTCATATTCTGTCTTGTCCAAGTAGAGAATGAGCCTGGCGGTCTGGACCTTCATTAAAGCGGTAAGGGGTTGCTGAACACAAAATAACCTGGCCTTGCAGGTGTCACTCGAGGGGGCACTGAGAGAGATTAGCCCCCCTTTAGCACAAACAAGCAAAGAGATGTGACAGTCAGAAGCGGTTGGGAAACAGACATTGGGCAGTGCTGGGCTTCTGGAGTATTCAGGGACCAACATCATTTACCAGAGATGCACATAAAATCAGCTTTCAGCATGCACGAGCCAGTTTTCACTTGCACTGGTTTCTGGAAAGCATGTAGTTGACCAACTCGTGAACTACTTTGTGCCTACAAGGATGGCCCATGTAGGGGCAATACTAAGCAAATTGACAGGTTGGCACAAAGCCAGAGAGGAGGAAGACCGGTGATGGAGATGAGTGGTGGGTGGTTGTATAGGCTGGTATAGATACATGCATAGTTTTGATTGTGTAGTTAGTTGGTTATAGCAAAGTGGTAGTATTCTCGACAGTTATTACTGCCATGCTTTTCTTTGTGATGAACAGACAGAACATAATGCCTGGATGTTGGTTCACAGTTGTGGGCATGGGGGCATGGTGTGGCTCAAAGGGCTCTCGTGATGGCGGCGACGATCAGGCGTGCCTAATTTTATAAATACGTGCAAGTGGTTAACTGGTTGTTATATGACTAGTTACATACACATGCAGCGAGAGCAGAAGGGGTTTCCGGGGAGGTGATTGGCCTGGTAGCCTTGGTTTCCAGGAAAGATGGAGAAAGATGTCGCGGTGCATGCATAACCAACTAATGCAGTGAACAATAACTATGGGGCAGTAGTGTAAGATTGGGTTGCCCGGTCTTTGTATGACTATGCAAGTGTAGGAGATGAGTGTCTTTGGTGAGTGGATGCGAGACTGTAGATGGGAGATCAGAGATCAGAGGCCAGAGACACTAGAGACATGTGTGGTGTGGTAGGAGGGTAATGAGCATAGAGTTAGTTATTGAGAGTGAACGAGGGTTGGATAGAAATGTCTTTACACCCCTGTCGGCATAGACTTCCTACTAGAAGAGATAGATGGTGGGCTGGGACCAAAACACAAGACACTTGGATAACTATATGTATGTACATATGTAGTTACATACAAAACGCCATAAGTGCGGCGGGGCGGAAAAGGGCAGGCTGTGAGCCGGTGGCCGGCTAACGAGGGAGGAGGAGCAAAAGGAAGAGGGCCATCCTTTTAGTGAGTGGTAGGTGCGCCAGACTTCGAGAAGAAAAGGCGAGACGAGACTACGGAACAGGAAGGGTAGAGATGGTGAGGAGACGGGGTCTCAGCAGGAGGAGGTGTACACAGATGCATACATGTGCAGTTACAGCTAGTTACATGACGACTAGATGACTAGTACAGCTGCATTATGTGTGCATGTGTATGTGAGCTGGAGGCACTGGTAGCCACCATCGTGACTTGCACCGGGTGCCTGTGCCTGTGCTACAAGGTGCGCAACTGGAATTGGGACTTGGGCTCGCAGTACAATGCCCAGATACACGCCAGGGCGAAATTGAGGCTAATCATAGGCCTGTGGCCGTCTCCCAGTAATAGCGTGATTCCTTGTTTCCCCTGAGCGGCGGTTGGGACGAGACGGGCAGACAGGGACTCTGGCGCTCAAGCAAAGCCGAAGGGAATTTGCATTTGCATTTGCATTTGTAGATTGTACCGGCCTAGCCGTTCATTTGCACCGGCACGACCAATTTAAGCGGGGATTAGCCGACAGGACAGCAAGCGAGTGGCCATTGTTGGCGGAGCATACTGTTGCCACTGGGAGAGCGGTCTGGGGGTCGAGAGATCGAGAGGTCTAGTGGTTAGGACGTGTAAGACGTGTAAGACGGTAAAATCGACAGTCGGGCTCAGTCAAGCCAGACAGCCCGAGCCTGACGAGAAAGGAAAAAGGGTGGCATGTCATGGAATGTAGTTGTTCGTGTGTATAGCTAACTACTATGCTAACTATGCCGTGTTATTCTATGCTGTCGACTGGCTCCCGTCAACTCACTCGGCCTCCCCTTCGGCACCAGCCACCCCGTCTCGTCTCGTCTCGTCGCGTGGAGCCCGTGGCCCCCGATGTCGCGTTTATCTCTTTTGGGCTGAGTGGCCAGGCTCAAAAGGCTTGACGCGTGTGCCCAGGCCAGGCCCTGCAAGAGAGCCGGGGTACGCGTTAATTGCTGCCCCAGTCCCAGTCTACATCTAAGTCTGTGTGTGTGTACGAACATATATGTCCCCCTGGTGGTGGGACTGACTTGCCAGCGCACCAGCACCCTGGGCTGGGACTTGGCTTTGGGCTTTACATCTCTACTCGCTGCATCCCTGGCGGCTCTGCCAAATCACAGCCCGCCAAAAGTCGCAGGGCTGGCACAGTCGCATTCGTTTTTGGCATTTTGGCGGGTTCAGGTTCTGCTCGTCGCGTCTCACTTGAGGCTTCCCAGCCTCTGCAAAGATGCACAAGTCAGAAGCACCAGCTGGCCGCTCTTGAATAACTATGTAAAGAAGCCGGCCGCCGCATGACGCTCGGCCGCCCGCCATTTGCTTCTTGTTTTGTATCTTTTTCCTTCTTTTTTCCTCTTCGTCGGTTTGCTTTGCAACGGGTGTGCCTGTTTTCACAAGTACATACATACCATACCATACCATACCATACTCATATACCCATCCACATTTGCACCAACTCCTCTGTTGTGTGTGGTGTATTGTGCATTCCTGGCCGGCTCTCTTTTTCATCTCTTCATTCCCTTGATCTCGTCACTCCTGCGTCATTGGCTCATTCTGGCACCACTCGCGCCCCCCCACGCCGCACCCACGAGTTTGTTGTGCTTGCCTGTTCATATCTTTGCATATCTCTTGTCTTGTTTTGTCTTGTCATCATTTGCTGCTCCATCTCCAGGCTCTCTCTCACCTCTCGGTCCTGGCACGCCTTACGACTTCATCTCTCTTCCTTGTAGAACACCATCTCTACTCTCACGAGTCTATTCAGAAGTACCACAGCCGCAAGCCCTGCTTCTGCTTGTACTGCCCCCCGCGTTGCAGCACAGCCTTCAGATCTGTCCTCCGTCGTCTCTGCATTGCATGTAGAGGAGCCAGTGGCTATATCAAAGATCCCCAGGGACCAGTACACCTCACCTCACCCTTGACGCCCATCCCGGCCCCAGGCGCTTCTTTTTTTACAGGGTAAGTCTGCCAGTCCCCTGCAGCGAGAATCTCTCTGCACTGCTGCATTTGCTTCGCGGTCGTCTCGTTCTTTTTTCCTTTTCTTTTCTTCCCTTTTTTCGCTTGCCAACCAGCCAAGTGGTTCTCTTGCTGCGCGCCCAACCCTTTTGCTCCGAGAATCGAGCGGCTGGCTTGCTGATTTGCACACGGCATTCTTCTTGTGGCGTCCTGGTCCTGCACACGCAGCAGACAACGACTAGAAGCCGGCGAGAAGCCTGGAATTGGGTCGGTCGGTAGCCCTCGCTTTCTTGCATCTTCACCGCATCACTCCCCATCACCAACGCCAAATCTTTGCCCCCACGTCCGCTGCCCGATGGCCGCTGGTCGTCTGTTTTCACAAATTGCAGTTGCCAATCGCGCTGCCATGCTCCTTCCATGTCTGGATTTTGCTGACTTTTTGCCTGCAACTAGCAATTACTGCCTGCATCGCGAGTGGGTTCCTCCGCCGACCGCGACTGCATATCCAATCAACCAAACCAACCCCCTCCATTTTGGCAGCTCCGCCCACTTCAAAAACCAGCCTCACCTCCAGCTTCGCCATCACGCAACAAGCACTCCTGGACTTCTGACAGAATTCCGCCCCCGCCTCATGCCACTTGTCTCGTCTTGTCTTGTCCTGTCGCTCCTGTTTCGCTCGCACCTGCCTCTTGAGCCATCCGCCCAGCCGCCCAATGTCAGCAATGGGCCTGGATTCTAGCAGTCTTTACTTGCCCGCACCAACAGAGACAGACTCAGTCATCGCTCCCACCGAGCTTGGGACCGAACTTTCACGCAACGACGAGCAATCCATTTATTCTCTGCCGTCCGACGGCACTCCTGTGACCATCACCACGCGTAAGACGCGTGCCAAAAACACACAGCCCGGCGCTTCTGTGCTCATCGAATATTTCGAGAACGGCTCTGCCGTATCCGACGCCACCGATCGCAAGCCGAGCGTCCGTGTCCGCTTGACGTCCTCAAAACTGGCCCACGGCGACCACGCCGGCCCATCCCAAACACGCTCGCGTGCGTCCAGACGAAGATCCGAGCTTGAGGACATTGAAGACGCCCTCATGAGTCCATACGCTTCTGCTACCGAGGAGTCGACTGTGTCGCGAAATCCCGTCGACCCAGATCACGACCGCATCGTCACATACAAGCAGCGCTCCGGCAAGCGGCCTGTCAGCCCGCTGATCCCCGAGCCACGCATGTCGAACCCTCCCAGCTCCGGCCTGCCGCCAAATGCCGCCACTGGTAGCGACCTATCTGTCATTCCCACAAACTCCTTCCTCGACGACTCCGGAAATTCAGTCTATGGCGAGAACAAGAGAAGTGCGAGTCCTCTCACCAAGACGAGAGGCCAAAAGCCTCGCCAGGGAGAAAGAGAGCGCATTCGCCTTGCAGACAAGCCCATCGAAAAAGAAAAAGAACGTGAGAGACGGAGCAAGAGTAAAAGTAGTCGCAGCCGGACCAGTTCCCTCAGTGCAGTGCAAAAGGAGCGTGAACGTGAGCGCGAGAAGGCACGAGAATCCGACCTCAACTACGAGGGGTACAGTCATATTAGCCATCGTGACAGTATTGGCCACAGTAGCAAGTCACGAACCCGGAGGTCATCTCGAGGCCAAGGCCAAGAATCCTTTGTCTCAGGCGCTGACTCTGTCATTTCTTCTACCGTCTCACGCGCCCCCGAGGCTCAGTCGACTCGCTCTTCCGACGTAAACTCCAAGCTTCTTGCTGCTGTCGAAGTTGCTCTTCGCCGGGTTGTTATTCCAGAGCTCGAAGCTATCAAGCGGGAAACCAGCAAGCGCGAGTCACGCCGAGCATCGGGTGGATCCTCAATCACCTCAGCCTCGCATGATGAAGTTTCCGTGTCAACACACCACCGCCGCCGCTCCTCCCAGTCACGTCATCGTCTCCCAGGCGATCGTGACCGCGAGCGAGACCGCGATCGAGCGAGGGAACGTGAACGCGTCATGTCTCCAGAGAGTGTCGATGATTACTACGCCGAAACCCCCAAGCGCAGTCCCGACCAGCAACACAATCGCTCTAACCTCAGTTCTGCCATTGCTGCCTCAACAGCAATGGCATCTGCTGTCTCAGGCCGCCTCAAGTCACCACCACCTCCCGAAGAAAAGAAATCTAGACGTAGGAGGCGCGATGTTCCCCGGAAACGTGTGAGCGATCGTTACGATGACGAGTTCGACGATGAAAGTGTGGCTCCTCAGCCCCCAATGCCCCTGATGAGCGAGATCAACCCTTCCGAACTTACAAGACTTTCCCTCAGAACTGCTGACGATGATCGGCCGGCGTCTGCTATGGAGGAGGTCACCAAGAGTGAAGTTTCTGACGGTGGCGCCTTGCTTCAGCCTGTTGTCAAGGAAATCAAGCTCGGCATGCAATATGCCAATATATCCCACGGAGACCTTCGCGCACTTCCTCGCGGAAACAAAGAGACAGAGCCTCCAAACAATGAAATCCCCTCTGCATTCCCCCAAGAGTACGAGCCCAACGAATATGGACAAAAGGTCCCTACCCGGACCAGACAAGAACCCACAGAGGAGCTATACGACGATCCTGAACCTCAGCTCCAAACTGAACATCATTATGAGCGCGACGATTACGACAACTTCTACGGCCAACAAGACGTCCCCGCCCATCTCAAGTATGTGCCTTACCAGCCCGAGCGACGTGGTCTCAGCCCGATTTATAGCGTGTCTGGATACACTGAGAACTCTGAACTTGCGGCGCGTGAATCACACATAGCAAGCAATAGTGAAGACTACCAATCACCACCCATGTCTCCTCGCCACAACCGTCGCTCGTCTTTGATCAGCAGCAACATTTTGAACTCAGATGGCCTGCCTCACAGCGAAATCAGTAGCGTTGCCGGCTACCCTCGGAACCCCACCTACACTGACGATCTTTCCGAGTTGGATGTGGAGCCTGACCAGCCCGTGCGCGGCATTGGCGTTAACCCCAAGATCATGCCTGGGGCTCCTATTGAGTCCGTGGTCGCATCCTTGATTGACGGCTCTCTTATGGAACAGAGTGTCATGACTAGTGCCACCAATGCCTACCCCTACTATGGGCCTGATTCCACCGTTTCGTACGGCGTTGCCCGAAGTGTTGTGTCATATGGTCCCGACTCAGTTGTATCGTCTGAAGACCCGAAGCATGTCATTCGTGAGCTCACCATAAAAAAGAAGCAGTCCGATGTGGTTATGCATGATGTTTCTATGGTACAAGAAGAATTTGAAGATCCCGAGGATGCTGATCGCTCCATAACGCCTACAGCCGTTGAACAGGCCGCCTTCGCTGCTATTACCAGCGGTGCCTTGGCTCGTGTTGTCCAGGCTAAACAGATTCAGATTAATGCAACTCCCAAGGATGATGTGATTCCTGGCGGCGGGGCTGGTGTTGCTCGCAACAAGTCATTTAAGCAACGAACAATGGAAGGCCATGAGATTGCTACTACTCCGGCCCACAGCGTCGACCGTTTTTACGGAGATGACCAAGAGCCCAAGTTGAGCTCTAGCGCCCTTCCTGACTTGGATGATCCGATGCCTGAGTACGGTGATAACTTGGATCTGGGTTCTGATATTACTGCCTCGATACTTGAGCAGCATCTTGGTGTGAAACACGACATCTTTGATCGCGGACAAGAGGAGTTGTCCTTTATCGCTGGTGCTGACGATGCCATTTCAGTTGCACCTACCAGAGACATGTCCGAACTGGACGAGGTTGATGAAGGTAACTTGACACCACGTGCCTTGAGTCCCAAGAAGAGCACAGTCAACGCTGATTCCAACATGACAGGTGCCGACTCTACCGTGGGAGCCCATACCCAGAACCCCAACGGCGACCATGATGACGATGCCACCCGCACGTCGGCCGAGAGAAAACGCGAGACGATCCTTACAAACCCCTACGAAAACATTAGCCCCCTAGCCAGCAACCGACTTTCTGAGACCTTTGGGTTTGCAGACCAAGGACATCTTCCCAAGGATGAAGGGTATGTCTCCAATGGACCCAACCGAACTCCAGACAACTTCAACTTGGATGACCCCAAGGAGGTTTCCATGCCTTCTGCGCCTGCATTTGGTGGTGTTGATGATAGCTTTTTCACGGGTCGTATGAGTGGCCTAACGCCTGGCCCAGAGACTCCGTTGTACGATCCTGGTATGACTTCGGGTGGCGGTAGCATTCATAACAAGGACATTATGACGTTGATGCAAGATCTCGTCGCCCGCGACGCGCAGCGCAACGCCCGTGATACTGAGATTGCTGCCATGGTCATGTTCCTCGCCAATGAGATGCGCACGCACTTCCAGACGGTTGAGGACCGCATTAAGCAGGCGGAAGATGTCATCATCGATGAAGTGCAAGACTCAGAAAAAATGGTCATCAAGGCTATCAATGGCCCCCGGCCCTATCCTGGCCCTTCTAGTGCTCCTCGATCTATTGGTGGTACAGCAACGGCCAATAGCTCCAATGCTGGCCCCGAAATGACCATGGCTGCCAAGAAGGGCAACATCTTGCGTCGTGCACTCAACGGCCTCAATGTCACCGGTGCCAAGGACCTTTCTCGAATCGAAGTGATGCTTCATCAGCTCCTAGAGGAGGTTATGGAACTCAAGGATCACCAGGTTCAACCACAACCCCAGGCTGGTAGCACTTTTGAGAACCTGGGCGGCGACTCTGGCGAAAATGACACTATTGACGGTGGTTATGATCCCGAAGGTCGCGCCGGAACATCCATTGCAAGCCACGGTTCTCAATCAATGTCCACTTCCCGGATCAGTACTAGTCGCTCTGCCCACTTTGATCGCAAGTACTCTGACCACCGCGTGAGTACCGTTCATGAAGGTGATGAAGAAGAGGCCCTGGACACAACGTATGATGCCCCTCACGACGACCGTGCTAGTACGCCCGTGCTCAACCAAGAAACTGGCCCCCGTGGCGAGTCCATTGTCATGGCTACTCCGTCCCGCGAACCAGCTATTCCTGCGGCATTCGCCCAGACTTCTGCAGCAGCTTTGCCTACTGCTTCACCCTTGGCACCAGAGAATGAAAGCTCGCCCAAGTCTGCCGGCAAATCGGAGAAATCTAGAAAGCATAAATCTACTGGATCTTCAGGTTTCGGTGCCCGGATTTCTCGTTGGTCTGAAACCACGGCATCTACACTCAGCAAGGCCTTTAGATCGAGCGGCGGCTCCTCCAAGAAGAATGAGCCATACATGCAGAACCCTGATAGCGGGTCCCGGTCGGGTTCCGACTTTGCGGGCTACAACGACAACTCATACCGTCCTCGGACCGCGCCGTACTCGAATGATAAGTTGCACACCGGGTTTTCTGACCAGAACCTTGACCGTACGCCTTCCCCCGGTGCCTCGGCTACTCCTTTAATGCCTTCATACATGAACCCTGAGCACCCCAAGTACCATGTTCACCGCAACTCTCTCAACCTCCAACATCCGCAACCACGCCAGGGGAACTCTGAGCGTTTCAAGAACAACCTCGAGTCCCAGGCACGCATCTACGACACCACCAACACGCCGCGCTCAGCAGACTGGGGCCACTCGGTCTCATCCCTCAACTCTCTCCAGCCTGCCAACGCCCATGGCATGGCCGAGGCCTCCTTGCCGCCACCCCGCCCGCCCAAAGAGGCCATTGGAAGCAGCACGCCCCGCTCCAACCGCATCGCCAAGAATGCCGCCCACAGCTCCCCTTCGTACGAGGCCCAGCACCACCAGTACGCCCCGGCCGCCGACAGCCCGCGCACCCGCGACGTCGACAGATTGGCCGGCATGCCGACCCGCCGCCCCAGTGGCCCGCGTGCCATGACGCCCAAGACTCCCAACGACGAGTCGTACGAGGAGAGACGTCGCAACAGAAATACGTTTGGTAGTGTGGCCAGCCGTGCCAGTGCCGACACTGATACCTTCTGAGGAGATGTGGTCTGCCCCTCTCTTCTTCTTTCTGTTTTCCATCTCTCTGCGTGCCGAGATTGCATGCACCTGTTTATAAAAAAGATTATCGGACATCGCTTGTGAGCGAGGTGTTCTTTGTCATGTTCATTACTTCACCCCGGCCCCTCTTGCTTTCTTTTGCTTTTTTCTTCGGACTGGAATTTCGTTTATTGTTTGTAATTAGTGGCTGGCTGGACGTCATCCGCCCGTGTGTTAGTTCTGGGAAGGGCGAGATATGATTCTGGGGGAGAGGGGTTTTTTTTTCATCTTTCTCTGCTTCATTATCTAGCTGGGCTTGTCTTTTTTTTCGGTTCTTTTATGTTGTGCTTATCTTGGAAGCCAGTTTTGCTACTTTTTTATTTTTTCATTTCATTTCATTTAGCTGGTTTATTCGGGAAGCTATGTTTTGACATATGCTGGCCTGTCATGATCTTTGCGAGGGGTTTTGGTCTTTTTTCTTCTTTGCTTTGGATATTTCGAAATACATCAAAACTTGGAACTATTTACTCTGAATTTGTTGCTTGACCTGGATATTTTGTCTTTCTTCTTTGTGTCTATGTGCTTGGAAGAGAGAAGCAGGAGGGGGGGAGTGTATACACACATTCATCCATGCATGAAGAAATCAAGAGTTGGTTGGGATAGCGAGTATCGGGCAAGTAGAGAAGAACAAAACAATTGGTGACAGTTGTCTGGCCAAGCCAAAATACCAAACAAGAACATGCACAGAACAACATGGCAGTCTAAGGCACTCTTTTTGTTTTCTTTTTCTTGTGGATGCCAATGGCAGACAGGATCGGGAGAAGGAACAAGATGTGATATCTAGTAAAAACAAGACGACAAGCTAGAGGAAAGGACAAGGCGGAGGAGGAGGAGGAGGAGGGACAAGGAGATGTGGAGAGCAGAAGATAAGGAACGAGACGGAGTGTGTGTATGTGTGTGGAAGAGGGGAAAACAATACGCCGGCCGAGATGTGCACCCGAAAAATAAAGACAAAAAGAAGAAAAACGAAGAAAAATACAGTAGAGCAAAGAGGAAAAAAAAGAAGGCGGAGAAAAAAAGACCGTTGGATACAAGACCTCGTTCACGTAAACTTTGTGTGGATGATGTCTGGGTTCTCGTGCCAATCGTCGATGCTCACCCACATCTAGAGAAAGTTGAAGAGTTAGCCAGGGAATACGTCGCGATGGGAGTGTCTCCTGGTCTACAAGACAAGACAACCCAGGGAGAAACAAAAAAGGGACCTCACCTTTCTAAACGTGCTCAGGCCAGCCAGGATACTCCCGCCGATCCACGTGGAATACTTGCGCTCGGGCGGCGCAAAGATCTTGATGCGCATGTCGCGCACGGCCAGCCGCTGCACCTCGGTGAGCAGGCGGTCGCCGAAGCCGCGCGTCAGCGTGCTGCCGCCCGACAGCACAATGTTGGTGTAGAGCGACTTGCGCAGGTCGAGGTCGGTGCGGTTGATGGCGTCGACGACAATCTGGTGGACGCCGGGGTATTCGAGGCCGATGATTTCGGGGTCGAAGAGGATTTCGGGCGCGCGGAAGCGTTCGGGGCCGAGCTGTAATGAACGGTTAGATTGGGGCTGGTGGTGCGGGTGGCCGGGGGAAGGGGGGGGGGGCTGCCCGGGTGACGTACCTTGAGCTTGCTGCCGTCGGGCAAGACGTATTCAGCCGACTTGGTCGCATCGGTCTTGGCGCTCGCCCACTCCTTTTCCTCGCGCTTGGGGTCTGCAGCAATGTAGCTCAGGTTCTCCTTGATCAAGCGGACGACCTCCTTTTCGGCGCTGGTATGGAAGACATAGCCCGTCTTGCGCAGCAGCGTCTGCAGGTGCTCGGTGACGTCGCGGCCGGCGACGTCGATGCGGCGGATGCTGCTGGGCATGGCGAAGCCCTCGTAGACGGGCACGGCGTGCGACACGCCGTCACCCGAGTCGAGCACGATGCCCGTCGTGCGGCCCGAAGCGTACAGCGAGAGCACAGCCTGGATCGACGTGTACAGCGCGGGCACGTTGAATGTCTCAAAGAGGATCTGCGCCGCTGTGTCTCGGTTCGACCGGGGGTTCAGCGGCGGCTCGGTGAGTAGGACTGGGTGCTAAGCGGCAGCGAGCGGAAGCAGGGCGTTAGCGTGGTAGAGCATAGGGGGGGAAGGGGGGGCGTGCATGCGGGATCTCCCTAGCATCGTGGTGGGGGGATGTTGAAAGGGCGGGGCAGAGAGAGGCGAGCCGGTACGCCAAGCCGGGCCAGCACAGCGTCTCTCGCTCTTCTGCAGCGGGGATGTCTTACCTCCTCACTCAGCGTCTTCAGACCCTCGCCATACACATACTCCCAGATCTTCTCCATGTCGTCCCAGTCGGTGACAATGCCGTGCTCCAGCGGATAGCGGATCTTGAGCAGGCCGCGGTAGTCGGTCGCGGCTTTTTGGCCGATAAACACTTCGCCCTCGAGCGCGCCGGCCAGCACGCGCAGGTGCTTTGGCCGGCCGACAAACGACGGGAAGTAGCACTTGGGCAGGTCGTCGCCCGCAAAGCCGGCGCGGATCGTGCCCGACCCGTTGTCCAGGACAATCGGAGCATTGTGCAGCGAGTCTGTCATGGCGGGCAGGCGTGGTGTGGGATGTGTCGGTGTGTCCTTTCGTCTTTTGTTCTTTCTCTTTCTGTCACGAGGGGGCCGGCTCCGGTTGGACTATGTGGCGTGCGTGCGTGTGTCCAGCGTCAGATCTTCAGGCTGGCCGAGCTCTCTTTCTCTCTCTGCTCGAGCGTCCCAAAGGTGGACCGGATAGTCTTGTCTCCGGTTCGGATAGCGTAGCGTGTGTGTGGTCTCGCGTACCGTACAGCAGCAGCAGCAGGAGCAGCAGGAGCAGCAGATTCTTTTGTCAATTGAGACCAGCGCTCGTCTAGCTGTGATTTCCTTCTCGTTCGTGGGAGGACCGGCCGAGGATCGCGGTGTCCAGCAGCAAAGGAGCAGCCCGGGTGGCCAGATATAGAGAGACAGAGCTGTCTATGGACGAGAACCAATTGCAGGCCAAGGATGCAGGCCAATCAACAAGAGGCACAGAGAGAAAAAAACAGACGCGTGTTGTCGGCCGGGCGCTTCTGGTTCTTCGGCGTCGTGGGGGAAAGAAAAAGCTGAAAGCTGCTCTCTGCTCGTCGTCCAGCGGCTGGGCGTTGCTCTAGGAGCTCTGAGATGCTGGCATAAAGCCCAGAAGCAGGGGGCCCACGGTTGGGTTGTGATTGAAGTCACGTGGCGGGGTTACTAGGCTGCAGATAAGGGTTTGAGAGGAGGATCAACCTTCACATGTCACGAACCTGGTGAGCTTTGTGGAACTTGTTCAAGGTGATGTTACACCATCATTCTTGTGGTTCTTTTTCTTCAAAATCTAATCCAAGAGAACAAAAGCCGAAAACCAAGAAGAAGAAAGAAAAAAAAAGCGCTCAATCTACACACACACACACAAATTCTAAACACCCCATCCCTTTGGGTTTCTCCCTTCTTTTCCTTTTTGCGTTTATCAGTACTACGCCGCCGCCCGCTTCGACAGCAGGTTCAGCGCACTACCCGCGAGGATGAAATCAGCCTGGTCCTTGCTGACGGCATGCTTGGTGGGGATGACGATAACCTGGCCGCCGTTCTTCTTGGTGACCTTGATGCTGACGTCACCGCGGCCCTGGTTCTTGAGCATGTCGTAGAGGCCGACTGTCTCGACCTCGTCGCCGGCGCTAATCAAGTCGTAGTCGGCCTCGTTGGCAAAGGTCAGCGGCACGACACCCTGCTTCTTCAGGTTGGTCTCGTGGATGCGCGCAAACGACTTGACCAGCACGATGCGCGCGCCGAGGTAGCGCGGCTGCAGCGCGGCGTGCTCGCGCGCCGAGCCCTCGCCGTAGTTGTGCTCGGCGACGACCAGCCACTCCTGGCCACGCTGCTTCCAGCGCGCGCCCAGGTCGGGAATGGTCGTCTGCGAGCCGTCCAGGTCGTAGGCGACGTTGACCTCGCCCGTCTCGGCGTTTACGGCCGTGTTGAGCGTGTTGGTGCTGATGTTGGCCAGGTGGCCCTTGTACTTGAGCCACGGGCCGGCCGCCGAAATCGTGTCTGTCGTGCACTTGCCCGTGATCTTGACGAGCACGCGCAGGCCCTTGATCTCGCCCTCGGGGAACGCCTCGAACGGCTCCAGCAGCGCCAGCCGCTCCGATGTCGGCGACACGGCAATCGGCACCGTCGGGTCGGCCTCCTGCGACAGCGCCTTGAAGCTCTCGCGGCCCTCGACAAACGGCGTCGCGGGGCCCTCGAGACCCCGCGGGGCCGAGAACTTGAACTCCTTGCCCTCGGGCGTGGTGATGGAGTCGGTCATGGGGTTGAAGGTGGTGGTGCCGGCGAACGTCATGGCCGTGACAATCTCGGGCGCCGCCAGGAAGTTGAGCGTGTCGGGGTTGCCGTCGTTGCGACCGCGGAAGTTGCGGTTGTACGAGGTCAGAATGGCGTTGGGCGTGCCCTTTTCCACGCCGTCGTGGCGCTTCCACTGGCCGATGCAGGGACCGCAGGCATTGGACAGTAGGATGCCGCCGGCCTCGTTAAACGTCTCGAGCGTGCCGTCGCGCTCAAGCGTGGCGCGAATCTGCTCGCTGCCAGGGGTAATGTAAAAGTCGGCAACTGGCTTCAGGCCGGCGGCCTTGGCCTGCTTGAGCAGACTCTCAGCCTTGGTCATGTCCTCGTACGACGAGTTGGTGCAGCTGCCAATCAGGCCGGCCGACAGACCCTCAGGCCAGCCCTGCTCCTGCACGGTAGCCTTGAACTTTGAAAGCGGTGTAGCTAGGTCGGGTGTGAAGGGCCCGTTGATGTGGGGCTCCAGCTCAGAGAGGTTGATTTCAATCAGCTGGTCGTACTCGGCGCCCTCGTCGGCCTTGAACTGGAACACAGAGTCGCCCGAGGCGCCGGCAGGGAAGCTCTGCAGATTGGCGGCGTTGGCAGCAGCCTGCGCACGGCGGGTTGCGACCAAGTAGCGGGCGGAGGCCTCGGTGTAGGGGAAAATAGAGGTGGTAGCACCAACCTCGGCACTGAAAGAAAAAAAAATAGATACAGGTTAGCAAATGTACTACAAGTTCGGTAAATCAGAGTGCGCCCATCTTACCCCATGTTCGTCATGGTAGCCATGCCAGTCAGCGACAGGCTCTCAACACCAGGGCCAAAGTACTCAATAATGTAACCCGTACCACCTCTGACAGTCAGCTTGCCAGCCAGGTGCAGAATGACATCCTTGGGCGACACCCAGTCGCTGAGCTGGCCAGTCAGCTTGACACCCATAATCTTGGGTGCCTTGAGCTCCCACGGCGCGCCAACCAGAGCCTCGACAGCATCCGCGCCGCCGACACCAATGGTGATGGTGCACAGGCCGCCGGCATTGGGCGAATGCGAGTCGGTGCCCAGCATCATCAGGCCGGGGACGGCATAGTTCTCCAGGACTGTCTGGTGGATGATGCCGGCGCCGGGTGGCCAAAAGTCCATGCCGTACTTGCGCGCGGCGCTCTCGAGAAAGTCAAACACCTCCTTGTTCGTCGCGACGCCGGCGCTCAAGTCGGCGTCGGCGCCCTTGGACCCGACAATCAAGTGATCGCAGTGGATGCTGGCGGGAATGGCCGGACGTGCCAGGTTGCACGACATGAACTGCAGCAGCGCCATCTGCGCCGACGCGTCCTGCATGTTGACGCGGTCTGGCTTGAGCAGCAGGTTGGCCTTGCCGCGCACGTCCCGCCCACCGTTGGTCTCGGTCAGCAGGTTCTCTTCGGGCTGGTCGAGATGCGAGTACAGAATTTTCTCGGCCAGCGTCAGCCGCTGCGCGCCCAGCGCCCGCCGCACCTGCCCGTACTTGGCATACAGCCGCTCGTACGTGGCCGGCAGCGCGGACGTCGACGAGTAGCTGCGCGCCGAGCCGAGCACGGATGCCTTGGTGGTGGTTGTGGTGGTGGTGGTGGCGAGTAACTAGAGAGCCGGAAGCGCACAGGAGTCAGTATATAGCGTTCAGCAGTGGTAGCAATCGTCATCGCGGGGAGCCCTGAGTCAGATGGGCAGCGCGCACCGGAGACGGCGCGAAAGACCCGGGGCGAAACCAGAGGTGGAACCGGGGGAAACTCACCCGCCTTCCGGCAGTTCTGGCCAGCCCGAATGCCGTCATAGTGAAGGTTAATTGAAGGCTGTAACGATCAATGCCGCACAGAAAAGAAGAGAAAGGCTCGGCGTGACTCGTCCCGGTGCCGTTGACATCTTCTCTGCTGCTCCTTCTTATCGGACCAATCAGCTGCCTGCTAATTGACTGACTCTTACCCACTCCGGTTATCGGCGTTATGTGGTTGGCGGAGCGGAAAGATGGCTTCCACAAATATTCCACTGGCGGGGCATTGGTGCATATGCCTTTACCGGGGTCCTACATGTTTTCATATAACGACATGGCACAGATGAATAGAACAGTGATGCAAAAAAAGTAAAGCTCCAGTTCAAGTCTATATACAAATGCCCTCTTCACCAGACATGCATGTGCCAATGTGAAATCACATCGTGCGGTGAACAAACGCACTTTCTCAGTCCGTCATCTCCTTGTTGCCCAGCACGCCAAAGCTCATGCTGCTCCGTCTCCGTCTGCCAATGACCTCGCGGGTCCAGTCAGTGATGCGGAAGCCCCAATGGCCGGCAACCAGCACGCCACTGACGACATTGATAATCTTGACGAGAAATGTCAGGAAGCCGTCTCTGTTCTCGACAACCTGCAGCAGCAGCGGGGCAATGTCGTACTTGACGAAAATGCCGGGCACGGCAAACATCTCGTTGACCTCGCGGCTCTGCTCGGTCACGGCGTACTGGTTGGTCGCAATGTACTGCGAGCGCGAGTTGCCGACGCGGTACTCGGTCGGCACAATCGAGAGAAAGTACTGGAACTTGTGGAAGTTGTCTTCGGCCAGGTTGATGGTGCGGTCGAGGGGGTTGACGAGAGATGGGTGGAAGGGGCCGAACGAGAGCTCGGAGATGATGTGCGAGAAGTTGAAGGCTGCGAATGGTAGGAAAGCGTTAGTAAAAGAAGACCATGGACATGAACACGAGCGCACAGCAGAAAGAGAAAAGAACTGGCAACAACAACCTACCTTTGTGATCAACATGCTCCCCCATTGACTGGTACCCGTGGCCGCGCGCCGTAATGTGGAAGTCGCCCTGCACCTTGTTCAGCAGCATGCTTCCAAAGATGCGGCACGAATCGCCCGTCGAGCCTCTGAGGCGCGGCGTACGCGCCCACTTTGCCTTTTTATGGGCCTGGCGGACAATATCATGCACATGCTCCTGGCCGAAACCCTCGTCCTCGCTCTCGTAACCATGGCCGGTGACGACTCTGCCGTTAGCGTCGTAGCCGAGCTTGTGCACGCCGCCCTCGTCGACCCACTGCGACCACAGCGTGGGCTCGCGGCGTAGGGCCTGGGCGGCGTGGATCCAGTCGCCGGCCGAGTCCTGCACGTTGACGTGGATGTCGGCGCACTGCATATGCACGACGGTGTCGAGGTTGATTTGCAGCTCGTGGCCGATGCCCTTTTCGACGGAAAACGTGTGCGTCTCGGCTCCGCGCCACCAGCGCGCTGTCTCGCTCAGCATGAAGAGCACCGAGATGGTGATCATGGCCACCGTCCACTTGCCGCCGCCGGCTGTCTGCGTGACATATTGCGGCTTTGCCTTGGCTGCGCGCGCATGACATGTGTTAGCAAAATGCGCCTGTCCGGGAAAGAGAAGAGGGGACGGGCAGGAGAACAGGGTAGCAGAGACTACGTACGGAAAGCATCAAAGGCACTAACAATACTCCCACCCTTGGGCCCGAAAGAATCGTCGTCCATCACCGACCGGGACCCCGTGGGCTTCTCGTTGTACCCGTAGCTGTCCATCATAGTGGGCGCGAGATTTCCTGCAACACGGTCTAGGGACAATAAACAAGAAGAAAAGGGACTGAGAAAGAGCCGACGCGAGTATGTGCCGTGTCAGATCAGGAGAAGCAGAACCCAATGAAGTAAATCGCAGAGAAGAAAGCCTGCCGAGTCTGTGGTTCGAGATGTGGCCTCGGCCTTTTCCTTTTTGCTTGTCGGGTTTCACGTCGTCGTAATGCGCCCTGGATTCGAAAAGTCGCAAAGGCTGTCTAGCTGAGCTGAGATGAAGTGTGCGTTCTGCTTGTGTTTTAAAGGCCACCCACGCGAAATGACCAAGCCTATCGTCGTCGTCGTCGCAGAAGGAGGTGAGAGTCTATGGTGTCGCAAGTCGTCTTTATTGCTCCGTCATTCCAGATGCCAGAACAATCACAAAGGGAAAGTCAAGAATAAAAAGAAAATAGAAAAGGGCACTCAGCAAACGAAAGTAGGAAAGCCGTGATGCAGAAACTCCCGCTCTTGAAATTCCCGCCAAGTTCAGCCGTGCGCCGCTCTGATTCTACAAGGAACGGCTTCACTTTCCATGTTCATCGTTAAAGGACACGCTTTCATTGGCTCCACACAGTGCATTCTTGCAAATATCATATGGACACTGTGCTCGTCACACCGCAACCATCCTTGCTCTTCTATCCCTCGCCCAACAATAACTTCATAATTCGTGCACATCCATTCTACTTGGTACCCACGAATTCATTCAAATCTCAATTTATTCTGTTGAAGAAAAAGTAAATACAGGCAAGCTTAAAAACAGGAAATACAATAAACACAAACATTCTTCTGTGGTTAGCAGCAGGCTTCTTCGCCCCACAAACACCTGCATCAAAGTCATGGTTCCTCATGTGAACCATGATCAAAAACAAAAGACACAGTCCTCATCTGGTCTTGTCACCCAGCTGGTGATTTCTAGACTGCAGCTTACTATCCACCTTATTCATCGCCGGGACCGTCAAGAATATCATACTCCTCGTCTGTCATGAACTCAGCGTCCGAGCTGACCCAGTCGTCGCTGGGCACGTAGTCCTCGAGAGATCCAATCTCCGAGTTCGAAGAGACAGTGGGCGCTCCGTGGGCTGAAGGGGATTCTCTTTCGCTGACGGCATGCTGAGTCATGCTGGCCGCGGGAGACTCGGTCTCCAGAGTAGGGAAGACCATGGCCGGGAGGGCCTTGGCCAGGTCTACAGTGGTCTCCTTGTTTTCCGGCTTGGAATCTTCTGCCTCCAAAGCTACAGCCCTGGGCTTGGAGACAATAGGCTCCTTGACATGAACCTCGGTGGTCATCACGTTGCCAACCCGTTCACCACTGCACATGGTCAAACGCCACCCAGATACATAAATGCCCTGCTTCAAGGGCGCGCGCACAGAGATCGTGTAGACAGCAACCTCTCCAGGCAGAACCGGATCATAGTGGACTGCCGAGGACGTGACTCTGAAATAGTCACGCAAGGTTCCATCTTCCATCATCTCCATGTGCATCTCAGGGGTAAACAACTGATCGCCCCAGTTAAGCTCAACACGGGAACTACCGGGCCAAGCTGTCCGTCCATCATTCTTTACTTCCCAGACAATATCGAAGTTGTAGCCAGCCGGCATAAAAGTCATTTTGTCGGGGCACTGGCCCATTATCTCCATAGACAACGGCGCAGTGACATCATCGGGGGTCGCGACCTCTCCAACGGGAGCAACGGTCGAAGGGGGGGTATCAGAATCATCAATAGTCACAGGGGCCACAGCTAGGTTCTGTTTGACTGGCTTCACATCAGCAACAGCTTGCTCGGTGGCCATGCTTAGTGAAGGGGAAGTCTTTTCAAAGCGAGTCTCCTCAGAATTGTCACCTGTGCAATCAATCAAGCGGCCCTTGTTGTCGTAGCGGTAGGTAGAAACAACCAGCTGTGACGTAGGAGTCTTCATCATGATCATAGGATGAGTTCTATCATGGCTGTTGGATGGCGAAGCCTCGCAGGCGGAACAAAAGTCAAGGTCGTTGCAGAATCCACACTTGTAGCGAACACCAGAGATATAGTTCTTATGTCCCTTAGACACGCACAAGGGCCCGTCGCAGTAGACACCGTAGTGCTGAGACTCGGGGGGACGCTGGGACAAAACGGTTGTCATGGGCTCGTAGAGCTTTACGAAACGATGGCCTTTGTGGGTAATGGAAATTGTGCTACTGCAGCTACTGCAGAAGTCCCAGTCAGGGCAGTCGAGGCACTTGTAACGAATTCCAAAAATGGTCTTGTCACATCCATCACATAGTGCGTGATGCATCTTGTGACGTCCTTCCATAATGGCCGTAACCGAGGATGGGAGAACAGTCTTCTTGGACAAGGGAATGAACTCATGAGCCGGGTTATGGCCATGATTAGGGGTGAAGCAGTCAAAGCACAAATCAAAGTCGGGGCACCAGGTGCAGTGAACAAAGTACTCATCAGGAAACTCGTTCACGCAACCATTGCAAGTGCGACGATTGATTGAAGGGTAGCCATAAGTAGTATGTTCCTCATTGGGCAAGGCACTAGCCAGCTTGTTGTAGTTCTTCTCTTCTTGCATGGCATCGTTCTCGGTAACTTTGGATGTAGTAGTCTCGGTTGGGGCCTTGATAAAGGTCCTCGGCTCCTTCTGCTCGCTCATAGACAAAGACGACATTCTGTCTTGAATAATTTCTTCTGCTTTGGAACCAGCAGTAGAGACCACAGACTCGGGGCGGGAGGATTGAGCAGAAGGAAGTTTCGAGATGCAAACGACCTCGGTTGAACCGCTCATGAGGACTCCGTCGACAACCGAACGGCGAATCAGCCAATGCTCATCATCCTCACAACCTCTGCCTTGGGCAAAGCAATCGGGGCAAATGTCGTAGTCGCCCATGTCGCACTTGCTACAGTGCCAATGGTTGCTCTCAATAGGGTTCGAGCAAGCATTACAGCAGATTTGGAAAGCCGGGCCCATGGGTGGGTAGATGACTGCGGGTCCAGCGGTGCAAGACGTGGAATTGATGCTAGAAGCAGTAGAAGAAACAGAAGAGGAGTCTCCATGGCCATGGGCAGCTTGGATATCAGCAAGAGTGCCGGCCAGATAGTTCGACTTTTGAATCAAATTTTGTAGCAACTTTTCTTTTGGCTGAACAATAGATGCAGTATTAGAGGTAGCAGGGCTAAGATTGTTGGCCCGTGGCAACTCATGTACAATTGACTGAGTAGTTTCATTTTCCTGAGAGGTCATGTCCCCAGTCTGCGCGCGTATAGGGGGGAGGCGAACTGTAGCCTTGGGCATTTTGCGCGAGGGGTTCGGGATGTCGGCTTTGATCTTGGGAAAGGGGCCAGTTTCAAGTCTGTTGGTAACAGGCGGGATGGGTGAAGAATGAGTGGATGCAGCATCACTAGCACAAGCACGGCCTGCCAGAGGTTTCTCAGTAAGGCGCAGTCTGAGTTTTCCTTTGGCCTTGGCAGCACGATAAAGTTGCTTGTAAGACGAAGGGGCGTTACGATCGACTACTGTGTAGCAGCCAGCAGAGTCGGAGTAGCGCTCGATTATGCATTGACCGAGGTCAGGAAGATCACTGCAGAGAGATTTGCGGATCTAGGGCGCATGTCAGCAGGTGGGTAAAGTCGGTAGAGGGAGAACGCGTGAAAGCTGGCAGGGTTTAGATGGAGGTGGAGTGGGCAAGAAGATGAACAAAAGGCAAAAAAAATGAGAGCAAAGGCAAGGCGTAAAAGCTTCAGTGAGTGAGGCAAGTTGGGGATAGTGTCAACGAGGAGAGGAGACTTACCGAGTTCTCAAATGAACCAACTTGCATATCGCTCAGGGCAATCGTTTTGCGGTAGGCGCGGCCATTGACATTGATCTTGACGTTGACGTCAGAAGTGGCCGCGGGCTCACTTGGCGACAATGACGAAGACATGACTGGGTACGCAAAGGCTGATGAAGTTTTGAAGGGGCGGTGTAGATGTGAAAGACAGCTAGTTACAGAGAAGAACAAAAGCACGATTTCAGGAAAGGGCGGTATGGTATATCAGTGTTTATTTTTTCGGGGTTTTTTTGTGGTGAAGAAGGCACAAGAGAAAAGAAGAAGAAAAAAAGAAAAAAAGAAAAGAAGAAATAGCGGTATGAGCGCAGACAAAAACGAGGCAGGCGGAGGGATTCAAATAGGAAACCCCAAAGTCTAGCTAGGTTAGCAGAAATGACGACAGCAGCCAACAAAGCTGTAAGAACCACGGGCGCAAAAAGAAAGAGGTAAAATGGAGGATGAGAAAGGGTTTAGTTTCGGCTCAGTATGAGTGGATTGATAAGTACATAAGGTGTACTTGTCCAGGTACTTGGGCAAATAGAGCGACAAGACAAGCTGCAGGGGGTTTAGTTTGAGAAGGCCGTCTGTCGTCGGTGGTCGATCGATTGGATTGGATTAGATTGGTTTGGTCTGGTCTTGGTATGGGTTGATAATGGGCGAAAAGCATATGGACAAAGCTTGGCCTGGTCGATTGGCTGGTTGACTGGCGTAGTAAGCAGCTGGATGGTTGGCTGGGTTAGCCGGAACGGTCTTTGTTATTACATATGTACAGCCGTCAGTTCAGGTCAG
Source organism: Berkeleyomyces rouxiae (assembly GCF_048999995.1). NCBI lineage: Eukaryota > Fungi > Ascomycota > Sordariomycetes > Microascales > Ceratocystidaceae > Berkeleyomyces > Berkeleyomyces rouxiae. Next base: position 582,746 of record NW_027396497.1, on the reverse strand, counting down.
GTCAAGCAGGGTAGGGGGCAAGTGAGAAGGAAAAGCAGACAAGCAAGCACAGCATGGAGTGTGATGCAGTGTAGTGAAGAGCAGCAGTATTGTGTGTAGTTGTATGTATTTATTTATGCGTGCAGTGTCACAACAATCGGCAGCAGCAGCAGCAAAAAAAAGGTGTATAGAAGAAGCGGTAGCTAGCACAAGCAGAGATACACGGCAAAATAAAATACCTGATTAATCGGCCGAGGCCTGCAAACAGCTTGGGCTGTGTCTGCTTTGGGAACAATATGACGGGTCTAGTGGCGGACGGACGCTGGGAGGATGAGTGGCTATTACAGAATGCGGTAAAGATGGCACGGGTGAAGAAGAAAAGGAACAAAAAGGGCAAGGGCGAAGGGGCGGCGGATCAAGACAGGCAGAGAGGCAAAACAGGGCTTCGGTATAAATTGGCGCAGGCAAGGCTAAAACATGACGAGCTGTAACAAGCCGATGGATGGTGTAGGAGTGGATCGAGACACTGGGGGAGGGGGGAGAGGGGAGAGGGGAGAGGGGAGAGGGGAGGGGGGAGGGGGCTCTGGAACCAGCAGGTTGACGTATTTTTTGGGGTTGGTTTGCAGTCAGAAAGGGAGAGAGAGATAGAGAGAGAAAGAGAAGTAGAGATGCAAAGATTGAGGCTCCGCGATGTTGTGCCAGTGATGGGGAGAATTATGAAAATGCAAAAGAAAAGAAAAGAAAAAGAAGAGTGTGAGTCACGGGACGCACAGAGTTTTTATCTCGTCTTTGTGAAAATGGCAGGTGACAGTATCAACACACACACGTAGTTACCTAACTATATAACTAACTACATACACAGAAACATTGGTAGACAGATTTGCGACATTCAGTGCGAAGCGTGAAGGCGGTCAAGGTCAAGCCAAGACTTGTCACAATCGGCAAGAGGGTCGCAGTTTCGGGCGCAACTACCACGCTGAGTAAGACATGGTCATGCACAGGCAAAGAAAGAAAAGGAAGCATCTGAACAGTGTAAAAGGTTAGATAAAGATGACTGGCCTAGGGCTTTTCTTTTTGTATCCCCCTTCCGGCTAATAGCCAACCGTCTGTTTGCACACATAACCAACTAACTTGGTTGTCTTTTTCTTGCCATGGCACATAACTAGGACCTGAGCCTGAAATCCGCTGATCTGACAATGCCCTGATTCCCAGCTCCAGTTCTAGGCTGCCGTCGGCGCGGCAGAGCCGTCGAGCCTAACGATTCCTGGGACTTAAGCTTGTGGAAAAAAAGGGAGGCTTGGGGAAGCTTAGCCTGGCGGTTCAGCCAGTTAGCCTGGACCCGAAGAGTGTGTCTGTGTCGTCCTTTTTTGTTCAGCCTTTTGCTCGGTTTGTTGGAGAAGCAGTAGTCAGTCAGTCAGTCAGTCATATGGTATGCTTGCATAGTCTTCATGGTCTCTCCTCCCCCGGACCCCAACAGGCGGGAAGAGCGAGAAAGAGAGAGACCTGGTACCATCAGGCCGCCGCGGCCGTGAATAGAACACTACTAACAGTAAGGTAGGTAGTGTCTGTATGCTACAATCTCCAAGTCTGCGTGCGTGCATATGGTGGCATGCGTGATGCAACTGTGACGGCGTTTCACGTCACGCCCTTGGACTTGATCCACTAAACAGTTGGGTCGTATCCATTTATCCCGGCATCTATCGCAGCTGGTCTCCTCCAAGCTGTAAGCTGTGGTGTTGGCCGTCGTGTAAGTCAGCTAAACTCCGGTTCATGGAGGAAACCAGCGTCATCCAATATTGGGAGATACTTTTGTAGTTTTTAGCTGTTGATTTGCACGAACGAAGGGCTAATCCACCATAGTGGTGCGTTTGATGTGACGTAGCTGTAGTTGAGAGATGAGGGTCATTGGCTCCAAGTAGACGGTGTAACTTGAGCAGCCCATCGTGTTGTTATCTAGTGTTTTCCAATGTATAGAGACCATGAGTGGATGAAGTCTGCCCCAGCAAATAATTTATCTTTCTATCTCTTTCTCCGTCAGACTCTGCGTGTGTTCCCTCCCCATATCCCGGGCTATCTTTTCAGGCCTCCTGGGTCTACATGCATGTCTTGCTGATGATTTACAAAAAAACAACAGGCCTCTTTTTTTTTTCCTTTTTTTTCTTTTTTTTTTCCACAAGCGGTGTGCAGAACCGCCTGATTGTTGGATTCTTGGCCTGGTCCTGTGTGTGATGCACATATAAAGAAAAAGAGAAAGGAAAAAAAAAAAGAGAAAACAGCGGCCCGCGGATCCGCGGATGCAAAGCCAACAATACTACAGCCTGCTTGTGCGACCTTGATTTCCTCTAGGGTTAATTACAGGTTTGTGTCTAGTTGAGCAACTATAGCCAGATAGTTAGTTACATGCATATTCAAAGTTCAAAGAAGACCGCGCGTTCTGTTTCAACGACGGCAAAGAAAAGAATCAAAGAAAACAGAACAACACACGTCAGCTGACGAAACTGTCTGCCTTTGTCTTGGAAGAAAGAAGAAAAACAAAAAAAGAAAGACACTGTGGATTGACTCCTGTATCACGGTGTGATATCCCGACAGACATCTATCAAAAAAAAGCCTCTCTATACTTGTACTTCGCTTCTCTCTCTCTCCATTTCGCAGAGAAGAGGGGGGTCATGTCATACTACATATACCAGTGTTTCAAGGAGAGACAAGCCCGAAAAAAAGAGGGAAAAAAAAGAGTAATTCAACATGAACATGAAATACGAGACGAGAAGAAAAGAAGAAAAACAAGAGAGAAATGCCATCAAAACCAAAAAAAACAAAGTAATAATAATAAAAGAAAGGCCACTACTTCACTCCAACTTCTCCTAGACGGAAAGAAGAAGCAGAAAAAAAGCGGCGTCCTATCGTCTTGCATTTAAACACAAAGCTATCTGATCTGTACATGGCATCACGCTGGATAGTACATTGACTGTGGATACATGTAATAGCCTCCCCCATTCTGATAGTATTGGCCATGATCGCCGCCGCTGGCGTACATGGGGCTTGGTGCTTGGCCGGGGCCCGGAGCCGCCTGGGACGGGGGTCCGCCAACCGCCTGGGACGGGTTATAGTAGTATGTCATTCCGTTGATCTCGCGACTGACGGTCGAGTTATGCATCGTTGCCTCATATCCGTGGCCGTGTTGGGGCCCAGCCATGGGGTCTGACACTGGCGCCATGTAGTGGTACTCGTGTAGGGGCTGATACTGGTGCGGCGCATGTTTGTGGTCGTACGGAGCAACCGGGGTATAAGAAGACACGGGACTATACTGGTTCGGGGCAGTGTAGTATGGCTGCTGCGCAGAAGAAGCAGATGGCGGCGGCGGCGGCTGTGGCAACCCGGAATACATGGGCGGTGGTGCAGGACGTGTGCCTGGCTGGAACACAGGTGCATGGATAGCCCGCTCGGGGATCTGCTGGTTGGGATGTTGCGGTTGGTGGAAATGGTGAAGTGGTGGAAACTGGTTCTGGAAAGCAGCGTTGTTGGGGCTGTACTTGGGCGTAGATGCAGGTTCGGGTGCAGGCTGCGTGGTGGCTTGTGCATGTGGAACTGAGGATGAGACAACTACAGCATCGCCGGAAGTGGTGGTCTTGGGAGGGGTAGGATTGCTGGGTTGCTGGGCAGATGCAACCGAGGCATCAGTAGAGGGGCGCCGATTTGAAGACGACGGGCTTGTGGCTTCTGTAGCGAGTGGTGCTTGCAGAGGAGGTAATGAAGCGGATGGTGAAGACGTGGTTACTTGAGGCTCAGCACGGCCCAGGGTCGGGGCTGTAGTTGAGACGGGAAGTTGAGCAGAAGCAGCAGGAGCTTGGGTCAGACTCTGTGCTAGAGGCTGGGCCGGAGGCTGGCCCATGTGCTGGCCCGATCTCGCCTGTGCTGGCATGTACGGCAGGCTTTGTACTGGTGGAGGAAGCTTCACTTTGAGTCTCACCGAGTCAGACATGGGAAGGACTGGCCGAGAAACAACAGGTGCTGCCGGGGAAAACATGACGTCAGCAATTGACGATCGGCGGCTGGCAGCCAAGCTCGGCACAAGACTGGCCGAGTAGAAGCTGCTAGCACCGCCGTAGATGCTGGGGGCTCGCGAGTAGGTGCTCATGGAGCCATACTGCGAGCGCTGGCGGATGGCCTTGGACTTTTGCTGGTTTGGCCGCAAGGCTCTCGGGATAAAATCAAAGGAGCGGTCGTTGGCTGGCAAGACCAGTCTCATGTGATCTCCAGGTAAGCGGACCTGCACGGGCTTGTCCCGGCGAAGGGGAGGACGGTGGTCGGGCAGCTTGGTGTACTGCTTGAGACGGAAGCCGTCGTAAAGCTTGGGGTGAGGCATCCCGGGGATAGCCACGCGCATTCGGACATTGCCAATGTGCTTCTCTGAAGAAAGACTCCGATCGATGCGCTCAGTGCTTTCGGGCTGTCTCTTGAGATGGTACTCGGAATGCCGGCTACCGGGGTGGTTGTTGATTTCACCAGAGCCGTAGGCATAGTGCATGACGTCGGCGTGCTTGTCATGAGCCCATTGCGCTGGCGTGGGGTCAGTGTAGCTGTTGCGGTAGAAGCGAGTGGAGGCGTTGCTAGAGTTGGGATAAGACATGCGCCTATGTGTATTAGCAACGGGGCTCGGCATGTGACAGGATGGGAGGATACTCACTGGTGATTCCCGTAGTGTCCCGAGTTGGCGTTGTCGTAGCTTGACCGACCACGGCCACCGTAGGAGCTGTTGGGTCTCGCGGGACCATGGCCCAGGCCGTTGTGATTGTGGGAATAGCGGGTGTTGGGCATGAAGAACGAGTTGGGAGCAGGAGGGGGGCCGGGGTGGTAAGAGGGCTGGTTCCGCGGCATGGGCTCTCTTTGGCGGTTTTCTGGCCTTGGCATGGTCTCGGATGCAGAGCTCACAATCAGGGGAAGCGGATGTTTTGCTCCGTGATTTGAATGGGCGGCCGAGGTGTCAGGCAGTGTGGTGGTTGCAGGGGCAGCGCTGGAAGCAGGAGCCGAAGGGGGAGCTGATTGTGAAGGGAATATAGGGCGAGATGTGGATTTTTGACAAGGTGACGCGGGCGCGGAAGCTGCAGTAACCCCCTTTGCTGTGGTCGGGGTGGCGGTAGGCGTGACGGTGGCAGCGGCGGTGATGGGGGCGGTAGCAGACTTGTGGTTGGATTTGGGCCTGAGCTTGGACGCAGCATTGTGGAAGTGATGGGTGGACGACGTGAGATCTCTCGCATCGTGGTGCGATGCCGTGTCGTCCATGTTGCTGGTGTCGCTGCTGCCGCTGGCAAATATTTGATCGTCACTATTGAGGGAGTCGCTAACAGAAGCATCGTCGTTGAGGGACCGTGCCTTGTGCGGAGGGCGGAGGCCAAACTTGCGGGAGCGGGAGCGGCGAGTCGAGTGGCCGCCGACGGATGACATGGTGGTGCTGGATCTGGCGGGTATTAAGCAGGAGGGAGTGAAAGGGCGAAAGAGTCGAGGTGAGTCGAGTCGGGACGGAGAAGGCAGAGTCCAGATCAAGGCTTCGGTCGGGTTGGAGAGGGATGCAGTCAATCAATGAATGACGGACGCGGTGAAGGCGAAAACAACAAACAACTCGGGCCAGGCCAGGCCAGGGCGGGTGAGGGTGAGGGTGAGGGTGAGGGTGAGGGTCAGGGTTGGGTGGAATTAAAAGTCAGCCGGCCGACAGTCAGCAAGAATGAGTCTTGGGGCCAAAAGGCAGGGCAGCATGCAAGGAGAGGTGCCAGAGGATAGATAAACAGATATATGGACGGATAGATGGGATGGCCACTGGGGCAGTATAGCAGCTGGTTGGAAGCTGGAGGAAAACAATGCTGAACAAGTTGGACAAGATATGCAGTAACTAAGTATGAGGCGGATGAAAACAGAGATGAGATGCTGGAAAATAGGGCGGGCCGTCACGACGACGACGATGACAAGGTAGAAAGGAGAGAAAGGGCCCTGTGTATGTTTGGGTGTTTAGGGAAGGTCAAGCTGGTAGCTCGCAGAGGTTTGGGCCTGGAAGCTTGGACAGGCAGGTCGGCCAGCTGGAGCTTCTGGGGGAGGACAAGGGTTAGCCGACCAAGAGGAGAGGGATGAGGGTTAGGGCGACGCTACCCGACAAGACGATGCGATGGCGATAATACAATGCTGGGGGAGACCGAGGAGGAGAGAAGCAAAGAAAAGAGCAGCAAGTTAAGCACAGCATGGCAGCACACATTTTGCATGTCGCTTGCCCGCCAGCCAAAGTATCGGGCAGCCAGGCATGAATGAGAGCCCTCCCCCCTTCAAAGCAGAAGCTGTGTCTGCCAGCCCTGGACTCTTTCCCATCACAGTGTGCAGTTCGTGACAAAAAGAAAAGGACACCCGACAGCAGCCAGCTCAGGTTCGCCTCTACCGCTATTGGCAAGAATATGACATGTTGTTGCACTCGCTTCTTCCCTTCCATTTGCGTGCTTCTGCTTCTGCTGGGGCTGGCTGGCCGCCGGAGCATCTGCCGATACACCATACACCAGCAAATCTACTCCTGCGGCTACAACACATGTGTCTGTAGCTACATATGGACTCTTCCTTTTACTTGTACGTGCATGCTCCCGCTGCAACACCGCCACCCGATGCACTCACTCACCCACTGCTCTCTCTGTTCAGGCTTCCTATGGGAACAGGCCTATGTGATGTGATATGAGCAGGATGAAATGTCCAGCCAACGGGCTTACATGCTTGGCCTACAGCGCGCCTGCTCCTGACTAAATCGCAACCCCTCCCCGGGCCTGGCCCCCACTGCTTAATTGTTCCCGACTTTATCGAATTGCTCTCTCTTATCGATTGGAGCCTTGTCCGTACCAGCAGCTCGGAGAAGCTTTGTTCATCGTGTGGAAGCTTCAATTGCAACCCGCCGACCATCCTTGGCTCGCTAATAACTAAATCCAACAGGCCCCATAGAGTCAACAGCCAACAGCCATCTGTCATCCTCTCAGCGCCATCGCCATCGCCATCACCGCCTTCACTCCAACCGCCCGCTCCCCCATCACCGCTCCCCCACTACCGCCGCCATGTCCTCCAACCTCCTCCACGCCTCGCCCAACCTCTCGCAGCACCTCTCCGACCCGTCGCTCACCCCGCTTCTCACAAGCGCCTGCTCGCAGCCGACGCTTGAGTCACTGACCGTCCTAGCCTCGGCCGCCCTGACCGCCGACGCCGCCCTCACGCACCTCAACATGGGCGCGCCCATGCGCATCCTCGTCGAGTACGACGCCGAGCCGCCGTCGCCGTCGCTGTCGTCCATTTCGTCGCTGTCATTTTCCACCCCCGCGCCCTTGGCCATGCCCGCCGCTGCGACCCAGGTGCTTGGAAGCGCCGCTGGCACTACAACCAACAACATCAACAACAACGCATCCCACGCCCGAAACCCCTACCTCTTCCCTTCCTCGGGCTCCACGTCCGGCCCCGCCGCCCACGCTACCTCCTCCACGCCCTCCTGCCCCGCCTCGGGCCCCATCCTACTACACTCCTTCATTGCGCCGCCCGAGCGCCATGACCACGACGACCCGGCCCCTGGCCCCGTTGAAGAGCCGCCGCTGCTGGTCGCTACCGTCGTTGGTGTCTCGGGCGATGTGACGGGCGAGGCACGCCGTGCTGCGAGCCGCATCGAGCGCATTGCACGTGATCTACATCGCGAGTGGGAAGCTGAGGAGAGAGAAAACACTGCGGATGCTGTGAGCTCGTAGATTGTGAACGAGTTTGTCTTCTGGTCCGGTGGCTGGGTAGTACTAGGTTGGCAGGATATTAAAAGCGCAAAAGTAGGTAGATGTAGAGTGCTGGGATCCATTGACAGAATTTTCCTTTTTTCTTTGTTTTGCAACAGTGACGTCATCTACACGATTGGCTTTTTTTGCACTCACATGCAACAGGTGCACGGGAGGAAACATGGCGTATTCATGGTAGTATTACGGTCATTATATATTCATTCGTTATCCTATGTGTGAATCATCCGCCTATAGCCATTGGCCAACTAGTAAGAACAACTGTTGTATCTGATTGGCATCACCAATCACCATACACAGCATCTAATTCTTTTTCTTGCGACCGTGCTGGGTCCAGGCTTTTTTTCCTCTGCCCTTTTTACCCATTTGATTTAGGCAATCTGCTCAAAGGCACGTCTGAGAGTCGAGCGGACGGGAATGCCCTTCCAGAAGTCAGCGGTAGCAGCAGCGCGCTTGGCGATACCCTCGGGGGTGAACTCGAACTTCTGTAGCACAAAAAAAGAGTAGTGTTAGCAATCTGCATTAGAGAGAGTTTTGAACGGAATAATCTTACCTTGTAGACATCCTTGACAGCTCCGGAAGCACCGAAACGGTTGAGGCCAAACTGCTCGTGGGCGTACTTCTCCCAGCCCAGAGTGGTCATGGGCTCAACCGACATGGCGGGGATCCCGTCGGGCAGGACGCTCAGTCTGTACTCGAGAGACTGCTGGTCAAAGACCTCAGTGCAAGGCATGGAGACAATGCGGGCCTTGATGCCCTGCTCGGCCAGGACCTTGGCAGCATCAACGCAGATGTTGACCTCGGAACCAGTCGAGACAATGGTGACCTGGGCACCCTCGACTTCGGACAGGACGTAACCACCCTTGGCGGCCTTCTCGATGCTGGAGCCCTCGAGCTGAGGCAGGTTCTGGCGAGATAGAGCCATGATGGTGGGGGCGTGCTTGTTGGTGAGAGCGACGTAGTAGGCACCAGAGGTCTCGTTACCGTCAGCAGGACGCCAGACCATGCAGTTGGGCAGAGCACGGAAGTGAGCCAGAGTTTCAATAGGCTGGTGAGTGGGTCCATCCTCACCCAGGCCAATGGAGTCGTGGGTGGCAACCCACAGGGTGCGGACGTGAGACAAGGCCGACAGGCGGACAGCACCAGCGGCGTAGGAAACAAAGTTCAGGAAAGTACCACCGTAGGGCAGAATGGTACCGTAGGCAGCCATACCGTTCATGACAGCTCCCATGGCGTGCTCACGGACACCGTAGCGGATGTAGCGGCCAGAGTAGTCGCCTAGGCCGGTCTGGGGAGCCTGGAAGTCAACAGCCTCCTTCCAGCGGGTCAGGTTGGAGCCAGTCAGATCGGCGGAGCCACCAACCAGCTCGGGGACGGCACTCTCGATCTTGGACAGGACAATCTCGGACAGCTTGCGCGAGGCGACGGCGGGATCGCTGGGGGTGTAGGTAGGCAGGGACTTTTCCCAGCCAACGGGCAGATCGCCGGTTTGGCGGCGGATGAGGTCAGCGTGCTCGGCGGGGTAGGCCTCGGCGTACTTGGACAGCAGAGCGTTCCACTCCTGCTCGGCAGCGGCACCCTCGGCGGCGTGCTTGGCGTAGTAGTCGTAAACCTCCTGGGGAACGGAGAAGCTCTGCTCGGGGTTGAAGCCGAACTTGGACTTGAGCTGCTTGATGTCGTCGGCCTTGAGGGGAGCGCCGTGAACGGAGTGGGTACCCTGAAGAAGGGAGCCGTAACCAATGGTAGTGTGGAGCTTGATCAAAGAAGGCTTGTTCTTGACGGCCTGGCACTCCTTGATGGCCTTGGCAATGCCCTCAAGATCGTTGTCACCGTCGTCGACAGTCACGACGTGCCAGTCGTAGGCCTCGTAGCGCTTGACAACGTCCTCGGTGAAGGCGACGTTGGTGTTGCCATCAATGGAGATGTGGTTGTCATCCCAGATGCAGATCAGGTTGCCCAGCTGCAGGTGGCCAGCCATGGAAGAGGCTTCGGAGGAAACACCCTCCATCAGGCAGCCGTCGCCGAGGAAGCAGTAGGTGTAGTTGTCAACAATGGGGAAACCATCCTTGTTGAAGACGGCGGCAGTGTGGGCCTGGGCCATGGCCAGACCAACGGCGTTGCAGATACCCTGTCCCAGAGGACCAGTGGTGACCTCGATACCGGGGGTGAAGTGAGCCTCGGGGTGGCCGGGGGTCTTGGAGTCGATTTTCTGGTGGCGTGTTAGCAGGGGGGGCCAGAGGCCAGGGCGGAGGGGCCGAGCAGGACTTACGCGGAAGTCCTTGAGGTCCTGGATGGAGACATCGTAGCCAAACAGGTGGAGCAGAGCGTACTGAAGCATGCAGCCGTGGCCGTTGGACAGCACAAAGCGGTCACGGTTCAGCCATCTGGTGCTCTTGGGGTTGAACTTCATGAAGTTGTTGAAAAGGACGTGGGCGACGGGGGCCATGCCCATGGGAGCACCGGGGTGGCCCGAGTTGCTGTTGAAGGTGGCATCGACCTGGAGGCGGAGAGCGGGGGGAGGTTAGTTTCGGCGACTAATTGGGCGGAGGGGCGGAGCGGCAGAGGGACGGCGTGGCGGGATGATGGAGACGGGGCTGCAATTGGAGAGGATTGTTTTTTATAAAAAAAAAAAAAAAAAAGACTCACAGCAAGGACGCGGATCGCGTTGATCGCCAGCGTATCAATGTCGGAGAAGCCCATGATGGAATTGGTGGTGTGAAGATTGTTGGCTGAGTGGTGTGGAGGGGCGGAGAGATGAAGAGGAAGAAGAAAAAAGGCGGAGAGGAAAAGAAGGAGAAGAGGGGCAGACAGTAGAAGGGGAAGAAGTCAAGAGAAAAGGGAAACTGCAAAAGGGCAAGGCGAGACCGGCCGTGCTAAGAGTTTTATGTTTTTATTTTATGACCCAAGGAGGAGGGGCAGAAAACCAGAGCTTCTCCAGCCCGAACATCCGTTTTCTCTTCTCTTCTTCTTTTCGCGCTCTTGTTTTTTTCTCGCCGTGCAATCTTAGTGGCCGCGCAGCCTTCTTTCGTGTTTCTAGGCGTGGGCCGGAACAGTGCTGATACCGATTATGACACAGCTCAGCAAGAGCGGCAACGATTGAGTCTCTGGTGGTCTCTAATGACGAAGCTGCCAGCTCGGCCACAGTGCGCCACACGGCCCGCCATGGAGTCCGAGTCTATTGGTAAGCAGCCCGGATCTCCGCTGTTCAGTGCAGTATACCACGTTTGCTGTGCACTATGTCTATGGCCCTGGCCCTGGCTGTAAGCCTCCGTCCACTGAAACGCTTGCAAACACCCCTGGCGAATGACACGGCGACTCTAAGCCGTTCACCCTAACCCCGCCTTTACTAAGGCCCGATTCCCGACTCCCGCCGTCGTATCAACCTCAACTCACACACAGCACGCACCAGGGACCGTCTCACTGCTTGATCGTGTCGCAGCATCTCGCGCTCCAGCCAGCACGCACTATGCAAGCCGACAGATAGGTGCAGCCACGAAACCAAGGCCACGTGCCCTCGGCGTCCCTCTCTTCCACATACGCCGTGCGGACACCCGGGTCTGCGCACTGTCTCTCTGTTTTTCCCAACATGCCCACCTACCTACTCTGCTTGAGAGCGCTGGCTAGCTCCTCTTTACCTGTTGAGGTGCTTCGTAGCTGTGGTTATTGTTGAGGGGATATGGGGGGAAAAAGAGGGTACCTGGATCGGTAGGACAAGGTTACAGGCTACAGGGGGTTCTTGGTTGGACAAGGAAAGAAGCCTTCTCACAAGCAAAGGCCCTGACTTACGGCTCACGCGTTTTGCTTCTCAGCCGCCATGCTGCCCGGTGTTGAAGCGGGAGCATACACGTACAAGGTCTGCCGGCACATGCTTGTTGTACTTGGCTTGGTTTTACTTTCACGGCTGTCCCTGCATCTCAAGATTGGCGCGCTTACCGGCCCCGGGGCTCGCAGTCCGGTACCAGCAGCAACCACAGCTCATCTCTCCTTGCTAATATCACTGCCATAGTGCCCGGTATACTATCAGCGTCGGCCAGGCATATGTACATGTGTATGTAATTATCTTCATCAGTCCTTCGACGGTGATAAGTCGACACCTCGCTCCGCTCTCCAGCAGCCGGGCCAATCATGGTGGGGCGGCTGATAATTTGTCCCCAAGACATCGATGCCAACCCTTATGTCCAGCCAGTCGCTAGCCCAGAACTCTCCAGGGTTAGCCGCATATTTTCAACCCGCCCCGCCCCCACCGCAAAATTATATGCTCTTCTCGCTGTGCCGGGCTTCACAATAGCCCAGGCTATTCACATTCGCCTACTATTCTCACACCTCTCCTCTTCTACCAGGAACCAAATTAACACACTCGAAAAGCACTCCCACTTTCACGTACCCTAAAGTCATCCATACCTCCCCCGACACTTCCCCCCTCCCCTTCTCTGATTGCCAACCGCCTCCCCTCATCCGCCTGACCTGTCCAATGGCGCACACCAAGGGCCGCAGTTCGCGCTGTGCCTTCCAGCCACGGCCCAAGAAAAAGGCCCCGGTGCCCGGCCCCGCGCGAGTCGCCAAGGACCCGCTGCCAGCCGAGCAGCGCGCGCACTACCAGCTCCTGCTGCGCATGTTTGCCTCGACGTTTGCCGCCGAACTGGCCGCAGAAGACCTGCACAGCGCCATTCAGGACGTCAAGAAGGCGCTGTACGAACGCGACTTTGCCGCAGCCTTTATGAACCCCGAAGGCTTGCCGTCGTATGCGGCGCGCTGGAGCCCGACGCGCGCGGCTTGCTATGCTGGCGTCTTGGCTGAGCTGGAGACCCGGGCGCTGACGGGTGCTGGCGAAGATGGACACGAGGACGGCAGAACTACTGGTGACGAGAATGCCGACGAAGGCGGCAATGCCGACGCAACTACAGAGTCAGACTCGGCCGTAGTGGTACAACGGTCCGCTACCCCCCTGGAGATCGTTGCACTGGGCGGCGGTGCCGCTGAGCTCGCCGCCGTCGGCTCGCTGCTCGCACAAGACCCATCTTTCGCCGCGTCGCTAACCATTCTTGATTCCGGCCCGTGGGGCTCTGTGCTAGAGCGCCTGCAGACCGGGCTAACCACTCCGCCGGCGCTGTCCAAGTATGCGAGCGCGTCGGCACACGCGGCTAATCACGCTCTGCTTGAAGAGCCTGAGCGATTGAACGTGCGCTTTGAGCAAGCCGATGTGCTAGAGCTCGCAGCACAAGTGGCCGCCGCGAGATCTACAGCCGACGGGGCTGGACCAGGCGAAGCAGGAAGCGCAGAAGCGGAAGCAGCGCAAGCAGCAGCTGCGGTCCCAGACGCGCTGCATGCAGCCGTCTACGGATCAGCCACGGCGGTGCCGCGCCCGGTGCTCGTGACGCTGCTCTTTGCGCTCAACGAAATGTACGCCGCGTCGCGCGGCAAGACGACGGTGCTGCTGCTCGCGCTGACGCGACTGCTGCCAGTCGGGTCGCTGCTGCTGGTCGTGGACAGCCCCGGGTCGTACTCGGAGGCGACGGTCGGCCGCGAGATGCGCCGCTACCCGATGAAGATGTTGCTGGAACATACGCTGTTGCGCGAGGAACGTGGCGTGCGCAAGGAAAAGGCGTGGGAGCTCGTGGAGTCGCAGGATTCCGTGTGGTTTCGGATGCCCGACGGCTTGGAGTATCCGATCCCGCTGGAGAATATGCGCTACCAGAAGCATGTTTATAAATTGGTGAAGCCAGAGAGTAGGACAAATAAAAAGTCTGACTGAGACTAAAGCGGGCAAGTGGTAAGGCGCAGAAAGGTGTCAAGACGGACTGCCATTGCGCTACAATGAAGCTATGATTGCAGCTGGGGTTAAATTCGAGTATAGACGGTGCAAAGCCAGCACCATGCCGCCATCACAACCATTGGCACAAGAGACAAAAAATGGAGAAGAATGTAAGTATCAATAAAATGCAAAAATGCAACAATATACATACCGCCAAACCGAGGAATTAAAAATGAACATGAAGCTCCAGACCTGCAGAACAGGCACAACGACCGAGGAAACCCACCCGCTCTAGAACACCCGACAAGGTGCCACATGACTCAAGACGCCCACACCATCTTCTTGATCGCATAGCCCAGCGTATCAAACAGCCCAGTGCTTTTCCTGGCCTCGTCCAACGAAATCACATCGGCGCGCTGCACAAGCGACCGGGGCGCGGCGCCTGCCTCGCGCGGCGTATGCAGCGTGACCAGCCGCTCAATCTCGGCGCAAATCGCATCGATCCGCTGGACCTCTGTCAGCGGGCCTCCGGCCGCCGCCGCCGACGCAGCGGTGTTGTTGTTGTCGTCGCGAGCGCTCGCGGGCGCCCATGTCGTGTATGTCGCCTTGAAGGCCATGAGGCGCTGTGGTGGTGCGCGCGGCTTGCCCGACAGCAGCTCGGCAAGGCTGGAGGGCAGGGCGGCGGCGCTCGATGTTAACGCGGCGATAGAGGGCGAGGCAAGGTCGATGGCAGATGGAGATGGGGTGGTGGTGGTGATGGCAGCGGGCGTAGCAATGGAGCGGTCATCGGTGGCAGAGGGGCTGGTGTGACTTTCGCCAAGAGTGGAAAGCGTGCGCGTGTTGGTCCGGATGACGTCTTCCTTGCCGGGGCGGTAGGTGACGAGAAAGCCGACATTTCGCTGCTCGTCCATGTGCAGGGCGGTGGTGGTAGATGTAATGTAGACGCCAGCCTTGACAGAAACCACATGCGAGAGATCGGCTCTCTCAAAGGACGACACCTTATCAAGACTCCAATCATAGCGACATAGGTACAAGGCAGAATCAGTCAGAAGCAGCACAACTTCCTGGAATGGATCAGACTTGAGAGTGTCAGGATCATGTGGAGATAGAAGCACCCATCCGCCGATGAACTCCTCGTTCTCATCGGCGACTACCCGCTTTTGACATTCCTCGATGGCCTGTTCTCGCATTCGTGACATGGATATTGCAGGGTCCTTGGTCATCATGTTGGCCTCGAATTCGTCAAAGACCATGGAGGTGACATTTCCAAGAACAAAGTCGATGGCGGCCTGGCTGAAATAGTCGTTGACCATTCTGAGAGAAAACAAAAAAAGAATGTTAGTGACAAAAGAAAGCACGATAATATGTAAACATGAAGAGAAAAAAAAGGAGAAGAAGAAAGAAAAAAAAGAGAAAAAAACTCACCCGTTATAGAACCGCGTCAGTGACAACCCAATGTCATTGAGTGTCCCTCGATAGTCTCTTTTCTTGAACCGTGTATAGTCACCCTTCATGGCAGCCGTTGACGCATACTGGTTTGACACAGCGTCGCCATTGTCTGCCCACAGCGTGTTGAACCAGGCCGTCTGCTGGTCCAGCTGCATGCTCATATCATAGCCTAGCTCCTTAAGCTGTGCCTCCAGCACATGTTTTGCGAAGGAGCTCTGGCAGACGTTTGTTCGGTCCAAGCAGTCCATGCAGTTGGTCCGCAGCACGCCATTTTGCTGCCTCGTGACCTTGCCGTTGACTTGGACGGAGCTGCCGTACTCTTCCAACTGGGGCCGGAGAATGTCGAGCAGTTGGCTGA
Source organism: Berkeleyomyces rouxiae (assembly GCF_048999995.1). NCBI lineage: Eukaryota > Fungi > Ascomycota > Sordariomycetes > Microascales > Ceratocystidaceae > Berkeleyomyces > Berkeleyomyces rouxiae. Next base: position 567,424 of record NW_027396497.1, on the reverse strand, counting down.
CGTTTTCAAACTTCATGCCACGACAGACATGGTGAAAGTCAAACCACTCAAAGGGTATTAGCTGGTCTATGCTGTCCACATTCTCGTTGCGCTTGGCCACAAAGTCCTGGTATTTCTCTCCAATATTCATCTCGATGCCCTTCTTTTCCACAAGATTCACTAGTTGTATGTAGCCATACATCTTTTGCAGTCGGTCAAAATGCTTGGTGAAGGCAGCGTAGTTGGTCTCTTCCGAGTGCTGAAGTACTGGTATAGGCTTGAGGGAATAGGCTGTTTGTGTGAAGAATAAAGGAATGCTTCCTCTGACTTGCAGAAATGAATATGTCGGCTGGCTAGGATCCCAGTTGACGGATGACAAAATCTGCTCAGTTTCTACACAGTTTGCTACATTGCCCTCATCGTCAATACCACGTCTAAGGTAGCGCAGGCCTGCTCGTTTCGTAGACCGCCGTGAAATTAGAGTGAGCAAAAATGGATTCTCGGTGGGTTTAAGCTTAGCCGGCGCCTCATCGGCATTGTGGCTCGCGATTCCTATTGGCGATGATGACCGCGACGCCGGCGCAGACAAGACGGACAACTCGACTGATTCCTGAAGTACTTCATCCTCCTTTTGAGGCGGGCAACTATCAACGACAAATTGCGTCTGGCCCACAAACCCTTGCATCAGGGGTAGCACAAATGATTCATCGCCGCCGTCTATAAAGGGCTGCGCCATATGGCGGTTCCAAAAATACGTCTCGTCTACCTGACGATACAGCGGCTGGGCAGTATTTTCAAATACGGCGGCCGATGTTATTCTGCGGGTTATGTCGCGATCATACGAAAAGTAAAAGCTGCGTGATGTTCCAAAATACACGCGTAGAGTCCGAACCAGCTTTGGCAGTAGCGTTGGCACGGGTGCGGCGCCAGGAATAGCTAGCGGTGTGTCGCCGTAAAGCAGCCCTGCATCGTCATCGTCGCTCCCGGCAACTGACGAGGCCTTGTTTGACGCTGAAGACGGGTTGCCATTGTCACTAAGGCCCATGTGTCGCTTGTGCTCTAGAAGCCACCCAGCACGGCTGAACCAGCTCTGTGCAAAGCGACCGTAGCTCCCTCGCTTGCTGATGACATTCTCGGCAATACTGCTGGGCTTGACGGGGCTAGTCCCTGCCACAACTGAGGCGTCATATTCACGTGGGATGGAGTCTTCAACATCGTCGTCTTCGGCGATTGTTGCTGCGCCGGCAGCAGTCTCGTCGTCGAGCTCACTATCGCTGGTGTCGCCGTCATTCAAGGCGGTGGTACCATTGCGCGGCGAACGGCTGCGGCTGAGGTGGCTGTTGGTTTTTTTTATGGCGTCTTCGGCATCACGCTGTGAGGAGCATGGGGTGATGGCAACTTCGGTAACAACGTAGACCGGCGCGCCGGCAATTTGTGCGACAGTTTCGCGACGGGTAATAGTTATTAGGAAGCTAAGCTTGGATATCGTCACAAGACCTGGGTCACGCGGCATCGAGTAATCGTTAGTCTTGACAATAGTTATGCTGTATAGATGTATGGTACATGTTGCATCTTGACGCTTCGTTGCAGCACGTACCAATTATGCCAAAAGCTTCAAAGCATGCGGTCGGCCGTGCGGGGGCCTCGGCAGGGGCAGAGAGGGTCGGTGATGACGCCGACGAGGACACAGCAGCCTCACCGTATCGAATCTTGAGCGGCGCCGAAGGCCGGTGTCCCTTGGAAGCCAGAGGCTGGATTAACAGACCATCAGCAACAGCAGAAATAGATAATTTGCGGGCCAGGCCTGGCATTGTGTGCGAAGAAGAACAAGCCTTAGGCAAAGAAGAAAAAGAATACTGAGTAGTTAGAAGATGATGTAAGGCTGGGGGGTATCAACGATTGGCGTGTGGAAGATAAGATGGCGAATATTTTTGGGGGGGGGGGGGGGGGGGGAAATGAAGCCCGAAAGCTGTGAGGCAAAGAGATTTTCTGCCTTGTAGTGAGAAGGGAAAGAGATTGAGAATGAGGAAGGAGCACCCAAACTATGCGATTTCCCGTTTTAGACGTTGAGTTATGAGTTCGGCAGCTGTGGGCGAATAGAAAGTCGCGATCTTGCAAGTCGGTCGGAGCTGTTGAAGCCCGTGGGAATTGAGCGATTCAAGCTCTTGGTCAGCGGGGTCTGGAGTACATGAACAAGACAAGCGACGACAATGAGCTTGAGACGCCAGTGATGGGATGGTTTACCCTGTTCGTTAGGCCGGCAGCTGTTGAAACAGGCGTTGGCGTTTAGGCCAGATTATAGTCTTAGGGTTTCATTCAGGGTTACATCATAAATTTATCAGCATCAGACACCACACGGCACATTCTAGATTTTCCACGAAAACTTGTTCTGTATTTTTATAATATCCTCGGGTCCTAAGACGGCGAATCTCTTGCACGTGGCAGCACGTGCTTAGATGGCCTGTCTCTCGACCTTTTCCTTGATGAGGCGGATGCGGTCAGCCAGCTCGCTGCCCTCATTGGAGGTGATCTAAAGCACACGGCACATGTTAGTGTCTATCTAGGCTCCATGTCTACTATTTCTAGTGGGAAACTTACAGAGACGGAAATGACAGCACGTGAGACACCGCAGGCACGACCCAGAGCAGTCTTGCTGCCGACGTAGATGTACGGGACGTTCTTGTCCTCGCACAGCAGGGGCAGGTGCAGGAGAATGGCCAGGGGAGCGGTGTCGGCGGCCAGGACGATCAGCTCGGAAACGGAGCGGTTCAGGGTCTTGGTAGCCTGTAGGCAGAGAAAGAAGCGAGCGGGCGGGTTAGCGATGATCAGGTTACGTCATGTGATGTCTGGAGTGGTTGTGGCATACCTCGTTGGCACCCTTTTTAAGCTGGCGAGCGTGGTGGCAGGCCTGGACAAGGTCGTAGATCCTGTGGCATCGAGTTAGTCTTGGGTTCGCTGGTGTCGGCTAACAGTGTAGATGTATGCGGCTTACTCCTGCTCGAGAGCCTCATCGGCGCGGGGCCAAACAGCCTGCTGGTCATCCATTGCAAAAGAGTTGGTGGGAGGGTGATATAGAACAATAATAAGAACTCAGGGTTCACTGCGTTGGCTCGCCCTGTCGTGGAAGAAAGAACAAGCGGAAAGGACAAACAAATGCGGATAGCACGAAAGGGTTTATGGCGTGATGGAAGGGGAGAAGAAAAATGCAGCAAAGATTACGGCGACAAGACTATCTTGAATGGGAATGGGAAACTTTTTTTTTCTGCCGAAATATAAAAGGCGGTGAGTATGGAATGGGTCTGAGTCTGGGTCTAGGGTATATCCAGAACTAGGGTCTAGTGAATGCTGCGGCATATAGGGTTGCGCAGCATCATCTTCTCTTCGTGTCAGGCAGCTCAGCACAGCATGCGCATCAACTCAAAGCTCCAGTCTTTCATTGCATTACGCGCACGCAGGTGGCATATGCGTCCAAGCCTCACAGCAGGACTAAAAAGACGGAGAAAGATGGAGCCGTCTAATCTCAGCACCAGGGCCATGGGCAACCGACGGTCCCTCTCCCTCTCGAGCTTGCTGCGCCTTGGAGAAGCCGACAATGGGAATCCGAGCAGCGTCACGTGATGGCGCACAGCGCGCTCTCATTCGCTGGCGCTGGCGCTGGCGCTGGCTGAGGCTCAGTTTCTTAGCAGCCAAAATATGGTGGTTAGTTATGTAACTATGGCGAAGCAAGGCTGGCTGGTGACAGGTGCGTGCCGGCTGGCTGGTGGCTCCTGGCTTTAATACCTGGAGTCTGGCTGGTAGCTCCTCGCTGCCATTTCTTCTTCTCTTCCTCTCCCCGATCTGAAATCCGAACCATCCATCTTATCTTCTTTCTCTCTTGCACGCTTCGCTTCGTCCTTTGCGCCCATCACCAACCACAATTTGCTGATCCAGCTCGACGACGCTTGTCTTTTTTCTCTTCTTCTGCTTCGCCTTTCATTAATTTTCCTTTTCCTCTTCATCAATACATCCACAATGGCCACTGAGCTTTGGTGAGTGCTTTTCCTGTAGCCTGGCCACGCCAGCTTTCTTGAGCGACTATTACAGGCTATCGACGTGACGACGGATTCCTCAACTGCAGCGCTGTCGCCTCGTGCGCGACATTGCAGCAAGGCTGCCGAGACCTGCGCCTCTGCTGATGCTGCCGCGTCCCATTGGAGGCCATCGTCACGTCGTTATCGCCACCTCTACTGTAAACTTGATGCTAACAGTTTTTTTTACTGTCTCCAGCCCCGTCTATGCGGTATGTTGCGCGATATATCCAAACACCCATCACCCGCCCTAAGATTCTCGCCGGCGAAGTCTCCACGGCCAAGGCCGACTCCGTGCCACGCAAACGAGAGATGCCAATTGCTGCCACAACCGCGCCGACGCGCGTCACGCATTGCAAAACTACCGCCACGCCTCAATCACGAACACTGTCGCTAACAAAACTCCTCACAGCCCTTCTTCGGTGCCATGGGCTGCACCTCCGCCATCGTATTCACCTGCCTGGGTGCCTCGTACGGCACTGCCAAGTCTGGTGTTGGTGTCGCCGCCATGGGTGTCCTGCGTCCTGACCTGATTGTCAAGAGTGAGTTCCACCGCGCAAATCTTCCACGTCAGCCACAGTAGCTAACATGACACCTCGCGTTCCTTTTCTCCAGACATTATCCCCGTCGTCATGGCTGGTATCATTGGTATCTACGGCCTGGTCGTCTCGGTGCTGATCTCCGACGGTCTCAAGCAGCAGCTGCCGCTGTACACGGCCTTTGTTCAGTTTGGCGCTGGCCTGTCCGTCGGTCTGGCTGGTCTGGCGGCTGGTTTCGCCATTGGTATCGTCGGTGACGCTGGTGTGCGTGGAAGTGCCCAACAGCCGCGTCTGTTTGTCGGCATGATTCTGATTCTGATTTTCGCTGAAGTTCTGGGTACGTCCATTCAGTCACTCCCATCTTTGCAGTTTTACTGTCTGTCTGGTTGCTAACTCCCCTCGCTCTCTAGGTCTGTACGGTCTGATTGTTGCCCTGCTGATGAACTCCAAGGCCACTCTGGGCGCCGAGTGTTAAGCGCTCTTGTGCTGTTGCTCTCCCCACCGATCCCTTTGCATTGCCCCGACCTCTTGTCAAGGCCTCCGACCGGATGCATCGTCCCATCCGGTCGAGATGCGGCGCAAGACCCAAGGCGCGCGGCTTGTCAAAGTGGACAAACCCGAGTCTTCACTTTTTCCTCACATCCATTTCTCTCTCTCTCTGTCTCTCATTACTCCCGGACCTACATCTATCTACGTACGACATTAAACAATGATTCAATTCCTTTTTTTCCTTCCAAAGCAGAGTATATCTGTGGGTTCTTTTTTTGGGTGCAGTGTTTTTGTATGTATGTAGTTAATTTACTACACGTAGTAACAAACTTGACAGCGTATTCCTCATGTGTGGTAGGTCTTTACCATGTGTTCACCAACTACCACAAGTGACGAAAAAGACTCTTTGGTGGTCCCTTGCATGAGACTCAGGGTAGTCTGTGTCTCTGTTTATGCACGGCTGACATGCAATGCAATGTTTATACAGTTGGGTAGTTATATTTCCTTGACTCATTCATCATAGCTATGATATGGGGGGGGGATGAAAAGGATATTAAAGAAGAGGAGAGTAGGGGGAGAGAGAATAGAGGACATCAAATCAGAGCAAGTCCCCAGGATGATTAATGACTTTATACGTACTTGGAAAAAAGATGACGACAGAAGAAGAAAAAAAAAAGGTATGGGTATACATTGCGCATGACAGGAGAAGAATAGAGAAGAAAAGGGAAAAAAAAGTCCTGGGCTTGAGGAAACCATCCCAGAAAAGAAAGAAAAAAAGGGCAAGCCTGTATGCTATTGGACCATGAAACGCCTGACACCAACACCAACCAGAGCCTCCAGACCAGCAGAGGTCAGAGACTAGATGCACAGACACACACACACACATGCGCGCGCTTACACCAACTATCGCGTTGCAGCGCGGCTTAGATGACGTAGGGAATAAACAGGTAGGGCACCTGGCGCTCATACTCGAGCCACGCATCGCCGTACTTGAAGCGGCAGCGGCGGATATCGCGGGCAGCGCGGTGGGCAATCATGCAGCAGAAGAAGACAGGGTAGAACCAGGGAAACGGCGAGTCAAAGCCGGTAATCAGGCCCCAGCAAATGGCGAAGAAGGCGTCGCAGCTGTAGTGCAGCTTGCGGGCCATGCCGTACCAGCCGTCGACGAGAATGGTGCCGCCGTCGGGGGTGCGGATGGTCTTGGGGTTGTGGACCGTCTGCCACGGCACCTGCGGAAAGGTCTTGCGGAAGACGGCCTGGCCGCGCTCCATGGCGCGGAAGCGGTTCTTTTGGCTGTTGCACGAGTCCCAGACCCAGTAGACGAAAATGTATGAGGCAAAGAGCGCGGCGAGAGCGGGCTTGCTCCAGTGGTACTCGGAGGGGTGGCGGTTGGCGAGGTACAGGGTGCAGTGGCAGTAGGAGAAGGGCACGCCGGCCAGGTTCCAGAAGATGAGCATGAAGCCCCATTTCTCGTAGTACATGTCCCTAGGTAGAGAAAGGTTAGCCGGGGGTAGGAGGCAGAGAAGGAGGAGGAGGAGGCAAAGGAGGATGGGAAAGGGAGAGAGAGAAGGAGAGAACAGGAGCTTGGGGTTTCGTTGTCTGCGTCTTTTTTTCCTTGCTCTTTTTCAAGGGATACATGTATATGGTGGTGATACATTGTGGGATTTGCGATATGCGCTGTCAGGCGCAAAAGTCTGTGGGTGGGTGTATTGATTGAACTTACCAGGTCGGGACAATCAGCTCTTCGCCCTTAGAGCAGGCATTAGCGTACAGAAAGTGGGCCATCAGGAGGAAACACACTTCGCCCGAGACATAGCCATAGCGATCCCACTGGCGGGCAGCAGTGGCCCAGGTCAGGAGAAACAGAATGTACCAGGGCAGGCGCACCTCGAAGAACATTTTGAAGTCGAGGATGCCAAACATGCGCGGGTTCAGCTCGGCGCCCATGAAAAAGTCGTAGATGGGATATCCCGTCATACGATGCTCGGCTCCTCGCAGCAGAGCCGAGGCATAGGCGATAACGGAAACGGCAAAGCCGCTAATAATGGATACGGTCATCAGGCTGCCAAAGTTGTCAATGACGCTCTCCAGGTGAAACAGGCCGGTAAGCTGCAGCACGGAAACGGTGACAATGGTAAAGTAGAAGCTGAAGTAGGCATTGCAGTAGTACTTGAGTTGCTTGCCGCCTTCGTGAGGCAAGGGCTTGCCGTACTGCCAGACACCAGGCAGCGTGCAGTAGCAGATGGCCTCAAAGACAAACATGCCCCAGTAAACCTTCCAGGCCCAAAGCGTGGGGTAGGCGCCCTCGAGCACAAGGCTGTAGAGGTGGCGCGCAAAGTCTGGGATGGACTGGCCGTTGGCGGGCAGCGGCAGCTTTCCGTCGTAGTAGATGGCGCCCGCCCACATCCACCACATGAGCAGAGGGAAGCCGAGCATGAGGCACAGGGTGCCGAGCGAGCCGCCAAACTCGAACTCACCCGAGTAGTCGATCTTGGGCGATTGGCCGGAGATCCAGCCGTCGACGATTTTGAGGGCCGACGGCATGGGCACGATGTTAGCGGCCGGATCTGCAGCGGACTCGGCGGCGAGGTCCCCGGTGAGCTTGGACTGGGGCGGTAAGTAGACAGTCTGGTAGTTTTTGGTAGTGGGCGGGGAGCCCAGCAAAGATTGGCTACTGGAGCTGGCGCTGGCGCTGGGATCAAGAAGACGGCTGCCCTCCCAGGCCGCGGGAGTTTCGGAGTTGTCCATGACGGCGGTGGCGCTGGCGGTGAGCTTCTAGACGGAGCAAAGACCACGAGATGGAAATTCTGGCGACGGTGGTGTGCACCAAAGACGGAGAGAGTGTCTGGATGGCCTCGTGGGTGGGAGGAGAGAGGGGAGGAGGTAAGAGGGAAAGAAGGAAAATTCAGTAGAGCAGAGGGGCAGCTTGGCGCACTATAAAGAAAATGTGGGAGCGGGCGCGGCCAGCGGAGGAAGGAGCAAGACCGAAGATGAGGGGTTCATTTTTGGTTGTAGAATATAACGAGACAGACATAAAAAAATAAAAAAGACACACGTAAATATGGCGACTCAGTCACTCGCTCAGTCACAGATCCGGCCTGGTCGTCCACGCTGCAACAGACTGGACTGGTGTATTACACGCCTCCCCCCGGCCACATCCAGCTTGTGGCAGGCGCTTGGAGCCAAACTTTATTTGCCCAGGAAGCAGGGGTGGGATTCCTTGGCCTTGGGCTGGCTGGCCCACCCACTCACTTGATCTGCTTCGTCCGGACTCCGCTTGTTCCCACGGTCCGTTTTTTTAAATGAGAGCTAGATGGTGCTGGTGCTGGGATTGGGCCATTGTTTTGTCAGCAGAGAGGCGCCGCTGTGATTCATGGTTCGTCGTGACGACTGAGCGGAGCACATGTCGGCTGATGTGGGCGGCAGTAGGATGAAGTGCTGTGAATGATGGGAAACTGAGACGGTCACTCCAGCCCGGATGCAACGACAAGCATAAGCACAAGGCCGAGACATCAGACATCACGCCCGAGCCCGAGCACGACTACGACTACGACTACGACCACAACACAAGCACCAGCTGCCGATGGGATTGAATATTGTGCTTTTGCTTGTTTCCCTTGAACATGCCGAAATCTCTCCTGTGTGTTGTTTTTTTTTTCTTTTTCTTTTTTGCCAAAGCCCCCCGCTCCTCTCATGACAAAGATGCCCCGCCTCGCTTTCTCGTTTAAATCGGCACTGGAAACGGAGTGGTGGGGAGAGGGTTTGCCGAAGTTTTTTTTTTACTTTTTTTTTCTTCCTTTTTCTTCCTTTTTTTCTCCCTACCATGTTCATCACGTTAATATCCAAGTAACCATGTACACACGTAGCTGTGTGCGAGTTACACGGCGAGAAGAACCCTCTCTCGCCTCTCTCGCCTCTCTCCTACCTGCTCCATCGGTCTCACCCAATGCCGATTTCCCGCAATCAAAGAACTGAACACCGTTTCTGTTTCTCCTTCTTCTGCTTGCTTCCTGTGCTTCTTTCTGTCTGCAGAGACACGACCTGATTCACACTGCACAGACCGCAACCAGCTGCAGTCCTGCTGCAAACTGCCTGTGACCAACTAGTTACCAGCAAGTTACTAGAAGTAGTTATAACTGGCTGTCTTGTTCTTCTGGAGCTGGGCACGGCGTACTTACTACCTGTACGACTAGCAACGGCTAAAGCCAAAAACACACAGCCTGGGCCCTGTCTCCCTCCTTGTGCTGTTCTGCCGCCATTTACTCCAAGTCACACACACACATTCTCTCTCTTTCTCTTTCTCTTCTCTCCTCGTCCTCACAAGTTCGTTTCCTCGGCTCTACTCGGCCTCTTCCCTGCCTCTGTTCCGATTGGTCCGCCTGCCAAAGAAAGAAACCCAACCCAGGAAACATCCACCAGAACAAGCACATATTCACACAGCCAACCATGCATGTACATACATCGTTACATCAGTCCTTTGTACTTGTTCCCTTCTCTTCCAGACTCTCACGCGCGCTTCTTTTGCTGCTTTGCCTGTCATTGCGCGCAGAACTTTTGAATGCGCCACCTGTATACAAGCTCTTTGCTATATAATGGTCAGCTAGTTATACACCCATCGTACTTGTGCAGACATACAAGAAACAGCCCCTCCACCCGCCTCCTCTCCTCTCCTCCATCTCCCCTCTCTTCCTCTTCACCCCCCTGCGCTTGTACTTGTGCTTGTTCTCCCCGCCCCGCCAATCCCCAAGAAAATCCCACGGCGCTTTCTCGTTGTTGGCCGTTGTTGTCGTCATCAGGATTTCTGTCGTGCCAGCGCGCCGCCGCTTCATCAACCAAGTATGCTCGCTTAAAAATCCTGCTCTCGGAAGGGTCTTTTCTCGGTGTCCGTCGCAATCAGCACATCATACCCTAAGCCGCACAGACCCTAACTGTCCGCCCGTGTTTTCCTCCTCGTGTTCCTCTTCCTGCCGCTTGCCGTTTGCCGAACCATTTCCGCCTTTTTTTTTTCCTTGCCTTATACAGCGAGACAAAATCACTTTGGCTGTCATTGAAAGACACACCTTTTTTTTTTTTTTGTTTGTTTGCGTCATAGACGCTCTATAATCTCACCTTACTCTATTTAACATTTTTGCCTTGGCATAAGCCCGTCAGTTACGCCTGTGCTTACAAGTACATGCATAACCACAGTTACTCTCCAATAGTTAGTAGTACCAACTACACTTCGCTTTTGTGCAACTCAATTTCCTTCCCAAACACCGACGTGTCTCCAGGCCAAGTCCGACTGCTTACAAATCACTCTCAGCCAACTAATCCCACACACCCTCTCTCTCCCCTCTCCTTCTGCATCTCCCTTTTCTCTCTCCCTACTTACTACGCAGTCGTCGCAGCCGCTTCCTCAACTGCCGGCGGGAGCAGGCCTCTGAGAGACAGGTCGTAGATAACGTCCTCGACCTTCTTGACGTGATACTTGACGGCATCGGCCCGCTTACGGATAATGTCGTTCTTGAGGTTCAGCAGCTGGAAGCCTGCAAAAAGATCCTTGACCACCTGGGCCGCCTGCACCGCAAGGCTGGCATCGCCCAGTGTCACGCTGTTGGTGACGAGCCGGGACAGTTCCTCGGTCAGTCGCGTGATGGCCAGCAGGTACTCCTCGATAGTAATGTGGAACATGTCACAGCCCTTGACATTGTACGGCACTAAGGGACATGAGTGTTAGCAGAGTGCATACGTAGAGAAGGGGGAGAATATCTGTGGAAATGCATGTACGTACCCTGCAGCACCTCGCTGATCTGCTCCGGCGTCAGGATACGGCCCAGCTCGCCCGCCGACGACTCGGTCGCCACGCCGCCGAGGAAGCCAGTCAAGATAATGGCAAAGACGACATTCTCCACGGTGCGACCCCAGAGGAAGTTGAACCTGCCATGGGAATTCATTGTCAGTCCAGCAAAACAACCATTCTGTGTCATGTACGACTCACTTGTAGTACGGATGCTGGGAGGCCAGCTCTGCCAGCTCCTTGATGTTGGCAATGTCCTTTTGAAGGCCGGCCTCAGCCTGGGCCAAAAGCTGGGGGTCTACCCATGTTGCAAATTCTGTCGTCAGTATATCGCTTGGCTGCGAGTGCTTCTATGCATCTCTAGAAAAACTCACACTTGGTCCGCGGCGTTGAGTGCACCCGCGTCAAGACGCCGGTGGAAAAGGCGTTGCTGGCATTGAGCTTCTGCACTGTCTGGACGATGTCCTCGCGCGTTTTGGAGTCGGCTTCAACGCGAGCCTTGAGGTCGTCGAAGATGGCGGAGGCGAGGAGGTCAGACTGGTCAGACATTTTGTGCGCTGGTGGTTGCTTGGCAAAAGAGATCAAGATGGCTCGGTTTTTGTCCAACTACAGTTACTTTGTGTTTACTACGCAGGACAGAATATTTAACAAGAACCACGTTGAAAGACTCAACTGCGAGCCATCATCTCCCCTTCCAGTCTATCCCTTGTCACCAAAATTTTCTTCGTCACAACCCGGAGCAAGCCCGTGCAATAATGAAAAAAACAAAAAAAGGTTTGCGTCGCCTGGAGGCAGTGTAATACCAGGGACACGATGGTCAATGACATGTGCAAGCACAGCGGCCAAAGTCCGAGAGCCAAAAATAGGTATAATCACGATTGTGTTCCTTAGAACACTTTCAGAGATTAAACTGAAAAGAACAGATACTACACTTGATCTTAGCCAAAAGGCAAAGAGAGCTGAAGAAGAAAAGAAAAGAAAACTTAAAAAATCTTGGGGAGCGCCGTGGCTGTTTTATAGACAGAAGAGCGGTCAGAACAGGAGTGGAGCTCCTGGGCTTTCTGCCGTGCTTGCTGGGTAATTTGGAGGCTGGAGCTGCTAGGCGGTGGCCCAAATTTTGATGGCCCTCTCCACTTTACGGGGAGATTGAAGATCCGGCAGAAACCTTGCTTGCCAGCACAGCAGCCACAGGGCAGGACAAGGGGGACATCCACCATGTTGTTTAACCCTAAAGAAGGAGGGGCTCACTACAGTTCAACTAACTAGTTATTCACTTACAATTGTGCACGCATGGCTACGTTGTACTTGTTTGAACCCATATGCATAATGGTCATGATGAAGACAATGTCGAAAAGATCAGCAGATACAACCGCAGAAAACTCCAAACATCCATGCATCAATGGAGATGCCAAGCTCCGACCTCACACCTGTGTCCAAAAGTCTAGATCCCCCCGCACGAAATACCAACATGTGAACGCCAAGAACCAAACCCCGGTGCGCCTATTTTGAATCTTTACCGCCCGCTCGCCTCATCCCTCATCCTTCATCCTCTCGCCTCGCAGACCCCGCCTCCTCTTGCCTTATTGTTGAGCTGGTAAATCCCATGTGCGCTCCTCGTCTCAACTGCGCCCGCCTTCCCCTTCTTCTCCTCTCTCTTCTCCCTTGCGCCTTACTACCACATCTCGCACACCGGTTCTTTGACGGGGCAGTCGAAGGCCTGCAAAAAGGCTCGGTTGTTGGCCACGCTGCCCTTGATGCGCGCCCAGGGAGGCGCGTGCGGGTCCGACGAGAGGCGGCTGGCATATCCGCGAGTCTTGCTGCACCACAGGCTGCCAAACGAGACAAAAAACAGCTGCTCGCGCGTGAAAAAGTCGAGGCCGGGCAGCTTCTGGCCTCCCGTGGCCCCCGTCTTGGCATCGAACTTCTTCCACGCGTCATACGAAACCGAGAGACCGCCCGAGTCGGCAATGTTCTCATTCAGCGTGAACTTGCCATCGACGTGGTAGCGTGCCTTTGGCGGGGAATTGGGATGGACAAACGCCGAGAATTGGTCTACAAAGCACTGTGTCTTTTCGTCAAACTGGCGTTCTGTCGCCTGGTCCCACCAGTCTCTGTAGCGGCCTTTGGGGTCGTAGTAGCGCCCGGTATCGTCAAAGGCGTGGCTTAGTTCGTGGCCGACGACTGATCCGTATGCGCCGTACGATACATAGGCGGGCACGTCGGGGTCAAAAATGGGAAACTGCATCAACCCGGCAGGCAGCATCATCTCGTTTCCGGCAGGGCTGTAATAAGCATTTGCAGCATGGCAACCCGCTTGCCACTCCTTGTCCTCAAAAGGCTCAGCCAGAGCCTCCCATTGCATGGTGAATGTCATCTTGCGGATAGAGACTTCGTTTTCAAAAAAGGTGTCGCTGTTGACTTGAACTAGTTCGTAGAACTCGAAAAGGTCGTCGGGGTTGGTAATGTCTGGGCTTTCCGTTGGATAGCCAATCTTTTGATTCATGTTTTGAACCTTTTCTATAGCGTTTTTAGTAGTACGCTTGTCCATCCACTCAACAGCTCTTAGCTTGGTAGTGAATACTTCCCTCATGTTGTCTACCATCTCCTCACCGAAGGCCTTGGCAGCCGGAGAGAAGGCCTTTTCGATAAAGAAACGGCCAAGAATTCCATCAAGATTTGAACCAAGTTTGCGAATACAGGTATCCTGACGATCCAGCTTGGTCTCGGGGGTTATACCCGCAATATCTATTTGAAGCTCTAGGAGAGGTCTGAAGACGTCATGTTCAAAAAAAGCCGCATAGCCTTGGATCATGCGCCACTTAAAATACGACTTGAGGAGCAACAGACTAGTGTCTTCAAGCGTGTATTCGAGCGATGTCAAGTACCCAGGATGAAGCACCACGACGTCGCGAATCGATACGTCTTTCGGGGCAAGCGCCTTAATTATCCCCTCCAAGTCTATACTTGGGGCTAAACTAGCAGCCTTTTCTAAGCTCATGGGATTATATAACAACTGTCAAAGAGTTAACAACACGTACATAGATATTCACACTAGGTACAGAAGGAGAGAAAGACAAACTTACCTTGATATTCTGGCTATCAGCCGACGGCGGCATCGAGAGAGCAAGGCTTCGCTCAAAGGTCACAAGCTTGTTAGCCGCAGACACATCGATGGTGTCATCAAATGACCCGAGCACCTGGGCCACAACAGCACAGTACTTTTTCACTAGCTTGTCTTGCTTAAAGTGCTCTCGTGAAGGAAGCCCAAGGTCTTGAGGGCCACTCACGCCAATGGTCAAGACGTTGGGATTGGCATCATCAAGCATGGGAGTGACTCGCACTAGACCATCCATGCCGTTTTCGAGGAGGGTGATTATAGCATCCTCAATAGTAGTGGCGGAGTCTAGCATCTCAAGTTTCGCTTTCAGTGGCTCAATACCGAGCTTGAAGATGGCTTCCGTGTTCATGCAGGCGTCGTAGGCGGTCTTCATTTTATAAAAATTTTGGGCGTCCTGAGACTCGGGGTCTATGTCCGCGGGCAGCGGTCCTTCGACAATCTCGCGCGTTATCTCAGCCACCCGGTCTTTTATTAGCGACATTGTGTCGATCCTGCGTTGGTCATCTCGGATGTCATGGACCTCCCGCCAGCCGCCGCAAACCATCTCTTCAAAGTCGGTACAGGGGTTGAATTTCTGGTAGTTGTGAGCCAAGTTTTGCTTGAGTTCCGTTGCAATGCGTTGGCAGGCTGGAGTAGTACAGTACTCGGAGGCGGGTGAAGTTTCGGCTTCGGCCACAGAATCGAGAAGATGTGCATAAATGCCGTGGGCCAGCAGGCCCGGGGCGACAAGGGTTCCGGGTCTCATGGCGAGAAAGGTCTCGTGAGAAGATTTAGGATGAGTGGGATGTAGCGAAGAGCAGTGAGAGCGTGGTGAGAGCGTAGTCGTATGAGATATACGGCGGCATGATGATCAAATAGAGTTGAGTAACACTATCACGTGACGTGCCAAGTCAACATGACCCTGTCAACTTCGGCAGAAGCGAAGAGATCAGGCCAATGTTTGTCGTCGCTTAAAATAACCTCCAATTTGCACCATCGCCAGGGTCATCATCTCAAAGCAAAAAGACTAAGAATAAGCTGGCCAAAGCACCTCGAGCAAAGGCTAAACAACCTTAACGGAGGAGAACCACTGTGGCATTGGGCGGGCGGCGATCTGGGACGACATTGCTGAGTCTGGAAATAAAGGACAACGCCGGAGAAAAGAGCTGGGCTTCAGATTGATAGGATGGCTGCGGTTGGCAAGATTGAAATCAAATAATACGGCACCGTGCGGAGGACAAGGGCGGACGTGATGCGGCAAGGTCGAAGGCTCAGGCGCAGATTGAGCATAGATCAGCAAGTTGTGGTAGTTGGTGTGAAAAAGGGAAGAGAAAACATGGTGTTTTATTTAGCAAGAAAATGCTCAATCATGGCGACGATGGGATCCAGTGGTTGACCTTGAGGCTCTGCTCCAGCCAGAACCCTGGTGGTCTGTAATACAAGATACCCTAACCACCAACCCTAAAATACATTCTGCCCCACATCCTGCCCCCAGAATTCCAACAATTCGCTTGTCCCTAGCATCACCACCAAAGCTCCTTCACCTGAGGATGGAGGCATTTAAACCTCCACGGCCACATCAGCATTTATCCGTCCGCTGGACGCTACCACCATCTCATCGCCGCCTCTTATTAATATTGGGTCGTCATTTTTGTTTAGTCACTCGAGATTTCCCGGCAAATTCTCAGTCCCTGCATTATCGCACCGCCACCATGTCGGTTATGCAGACAGAAGAGTGAGATATCCCCTCCAGCTAAGCCTATGCCTATGCCGACCAAACTGCTAACAACATACTGCTTGCCTCTGTGCACCCGTAAAGCCTGGTGGCATACCAGCTGCGCACCAGCTACTTGGATGAAATTGCCGATGGTGTGGGTGAACGCTTAATCACTCTTAATGATGGCTTCCTGAACACAGGCCCGTTCAAGGCGACCGGGTGGAAGGCCAACCCGACTCACATCAAGCGGACATACTCGCCGCCCATTCCTACTGCCATAGCTGCCGAGTACTTTCAAGCGCCGCGCGCCGTCGGCCACACGCTGGAGGATGAGCCTGATGTATTTGGTCTACGAGGGAGCGGCATGGGGAGCAGTGCTGTGACGCCAATAGCCGGCCCGAAGCGCCGTCGCAGACGGGACCACCGCCCGCCAGACCAGGAAGAGGACAGCAGTGATCTCAGCGACGACAGTGACGAAGAAGCTGACACAGCGCCTCAGTCTGTACAGCACAAAGAACATCGCCGGGAACCCTCACAAATCAAATTCACCAAGATGCCTGTGCGAAGTCGCGCTGGCTCTTCGCCTTCGCAAAGCTCGTCGCTACGACTGCCGCCGCTGCCTGTAGCAGCGTCGCCACGCGCGTCACTTTCTGGCCCGCTGTCGGCCGCTAGAAGAGGCTCTCAGTCGGCTCTGGAAACGGTAGTCGAGCGCGCACGCCGGGACACTGTTACCAGCAGTGAAGTCTCGTCAGAAAACGAACTCGACACAATGCAGCGACAGCGCGCAGCGGCAGCAGCAGCAGCAGTGGTGGTAGCTCGGGCCAAGGCAATGAAGCCACCAACGCAAGCCTCGCAGAAGAGCCATATTCCTTCTCTCCACGAGGGCGGAGACGAAGACGAAGACGATGAGGACGACTCGGATGCGTCGTCGGTTCGCTTCCCGGACACCCTCGACTCGGTCTCCATTCTGGACACGGTGGATAATCCCATGCAGGTCAATCCCCCAGCCTCCCCTACAACCCAGCTTGTTGGAACGCCGCCACGTAAGTTTATGCGGCGCTCAACCATTCGACGGTCCCTGGCGCCCATTATTCCCCGTACTCTGACTGCGTTACCGCCAGCTCGACCCATGAGCGCTATCCGGCCCCTCAGTATGATACAGCCCAAATCCCTACTATCAGAAGCACTGAAGAAAAAGACGGCTGGTGTTCCTTTTGCCCGTTTTGCAAACCTCTCTGGACAGGGTGAACGCAAACCGCCCATCTGTGTGCGCATATTTGCACCTTTTAGTAACCAGTCCTCGACTCCGTTCGAGGTACAAATTCGCCGGGATGTTAGCGAGGACACAGGCAGCTCGAAACCCGTCACCGTTGTTCAGCTTATTGGTCTCAGTTTACTGCGCTATATTGAGGAGAAGAGAGAACCACCGCTTCCCGAGAACAAGATGGGAGTCAATTGGTGGACGCTACGCATGATGGAAGATGGCGAGGTCGATGATGACTTCCCCCCATTAGAACGCACAAAGCCGCTAGCATCCTTTGTTACTGCTAATAACGGGCCTGGGAGCGGTGGAGTTGGGGCTGGAGGTACTGGTGGAGGTGGAGGTGTCAGAGGCAGAGGTCGTGCAAATTCCGCTCACTATGACGATTTCGCCTTGGTCATGGCTTCCGACTCTGAGAGACGAGACAATATGCAGCAAACGGCAGAATATGCCGACGAGGAGGCGGATATAGACGACGCACTGGGCGTCAGTTCTCCTACCGACGATAACAACAACAACAACAAGCCCCCAGAACCTGCGGCGCCACCACCCCCACCGCCACCCGCGTACATGCCGCCAGCGTATACCAACCCTCTGCTTACAACGACATATCGCAACCAGAATATAATTCCGGCCGATGCGCCTCAGGCGCCGGTGTCGTCTAACCGGATACGGGGCCAACAAAGGCTTCTTCGCATTCATATCTTGACATCAGACATTGCTGCTAGTCAGCTAGTGACTGTTGACGTCACGACTGACATGTACCTGGCAGAAGTGCTCGACATCGTCTGCCAAAAGCGGCAGCTGGACCAAGCGAATCATGTTCTCAAGATCCCGGGGTCTGGCGCCGTCGCGCGACTCGACAGGCCTGTTGCCTCGCTTGGCAACGTATCAGACCTGGAGCTGTACCGGCGGCGCTTTGCGACCGACGGCCCACTGACGATTAGCGGGTCGCCGACGAGCGCCAGCCCCAAGGTGCTGCCGCTGGTTGAATCGCAGCACTCGCGGCGGGCCAAGAAGCAGTTTATGGGCATTCACCCGCTGACGCGCGAGGCGCTCAAGCAGGACGAGCTGGGCTCGGCCAACTACAAGAAATACACAGTTTGGCGCAAACAGACGATGCGCTTGGTCGGCACCAGCGAGCGGTCGCTGGTCATTGACGGCGAGTACATTCACATCATTCCAGCGGCTGGCGCGAGCGGCAAGACTACGACAGTGCATTTCAGTAATGCTGTGGGGTGTAAGGTGCTGCGTAAACACCCTACGAACTTGAAGGTGAGTTTCTGGCCAAGAGAGTAGCCTGAGAGTAGTGATTCATCTTTGTTTTTGTCTCTCCCTTGTTTTTTTTGGTTCTTTTTTCTTCTACTAGCTTCCCCCCTTTCTTCAAGAGAGACAAGAAAAAACCGAACATGTGCTAACTCTCCATTACAGCTCATGGTCTACAAAGGCACGGAAAGCAAGCGGTATGACTTTGAGGCTAAAAGCGCGGATGAGGCGAGTGAGATTGTCATGGAGCTGAAGAAGGGCATTGCGCCATATTTGGAGGGCCCATGACGAAGGTAGGTCCATGAGCCATGAGGGAGACAAGGAAGAATACGAGGGAGAGCCCATGACGACTGGTAGGGCTCTCTGGACGGGCTACAGATTGACAACACAGAGGCAAAGGGGTAGAGTAAAAACAACTAGGTTATAAAAACAAACGCAAACATCTCAAAGACAAGACGAAACTAGTCACTGTGGAACAAGTCTCAGACAAGATAAATCGACTCGACTTGGAGCCAAGAGAACAGAAATTGCAGGCCTTTTGTAGGGTTTTCCAAGGGTGCTAGGGTTGTACATATTGAAACAATATTGGGAAGGGGGACGGCAGGAGGGCGGGGGAGGGGCAAGAGGGCTGAGAAGGTTGAACGACGCAAGCATCAGCCGAGCGGAATGAAGATGAAGTCAGGCCAGCCTCTGGATGAGTGCACCTGTGCATGTTGTTGGAACTTTGTTCTATGCCGCCTAGCGGAGGTCTTGCTGTCTCGCCCATTGCTCATTCATTGTAAGCACTTGGTGACGTTAGTTTGCGCGCTTGCTATTGGCTGGGGGTGCAGATGGATGGATGGGGCTGACACTGACAGTCCCGCGAAGGATCTGGACAGCATAGAAATGAAAAGCTGATTCGGCCAGAGAGTATATTTGTACCTCGGGAGGCCATTAGGTGCAGGGAGAGACGGCGGGGGCACTACGGCTAAATCTTATGGACATTAAGAGAAAAACAAGCAGGCCGCTGGTGGTGCTGGTCGGGAGATAAAGACAAGGCCTCGCGGGCGTCAAGATCACCAAGATGGTGGCTACAACAACAGCAGCAGCAGCAGCCGGCGCGGCGGGATTGGGGCATTACCTGAAGATATTATGTATTCGCAGCGCGCAGGAAGAGGAGGAGGCAGCATTCTGCTGATACGAGCAGCACGCTTGAGCTTCAAAGTCAGCAAACAGGCAAGACGCGGCCAGCTGTGTGCGAGATGATTGGCCAGAGCTGTCGAAGAAACGTCTACAGGTGACATCTGGAGAATGCAGGCGCAGATGCAGATGCAGCATTTCCCGGCCGGGGCACAAATATACGCGCGGAGGGGGGGTATGTTCGTATGTAGTTTTGTGCTGCAGCTCCAGCTGAGCAACTGCCTCAGCCTTGAGATGAAAGGGTGTCGTCACCGCCCGAAATAGCAACTCTCCGAAAGCATCTTTGTCTTTGCTGCAGTTGCCCTTGTTGGCTCTACACAAAGACCTTTTTTTTGTTTTATTTTTCTCCCTCCTTCCCAGTGCCGAAAAGGAAGGAGCGGAACTTGCAAAAAAAAGGCTGCTACACAGCAGGGCAGCTGGTGGTTGTAGACTTTTGGAACCTTGCGTCAACCCGGGAGGCAAGAGAGCGAGAAAGAGGAAGGAGGGGGTACGAGACGGAGGAGGTGGCGGCATCAGGCTTACTCGGCCACGCGTTCTTTCCCGGGGTTGTCGTTGGAGTGCAGGAAAAAGAAGAAGGAAGAAGAAGCAGCAGCAGAAGGCCTGGGCGGTGCGCTTAAAAGTGGATCCCGGCGCTGGAGCGACCCCATCGGCCCGGGGGTGTGGGTCCAAAAACGGTGAGACAGAGGGTTTTGGCTTATGGGGCCACGAGAAGAAACGACGACAGCAAAACTAAAAAAGAAAGAAAAAAAAGGAACCAGTGAGAAAGACAGCGAGGCGCGGTATCGGCCTGCATGAGACAAAAGGACATCAACGGCCAATATTGGGTGTTACTAAGGGAGGAAGACGGCCATTTGGGGCCACAGCTGGCCGGAATGGGGCGCGAGTTGTCAGACTGCCTTGTGCTTTGGATATAAAAGGCAGCGGACGCCGGTGAGATGGAGGCAGAAAAGAGAAGCTATTGAGCATCATATCCAGTGCACCCTTTTGTTGCGATACTTTATTCTCCAAGAACACAGCTCTTCTGATTACGCTACTCGCCATTATTCTTATCTTAATATCTATCACCGCCACAATGAAGTTCTCTGTTGTCTTCGCCGCTGCTGGCCTGGCCGCTGCTGTAAGTTTCTCCAAAGTATGCCTGCTCATGCTACACCTGCTGACATAACCTCCCGACGTCCAGGCCCCCGAGCCCCAGAACTTGATCTCCAGCCTGCTGTCCGCCGGCGGCTCGGAAGTGAGCTCACTCATTGGCGATGTGACATCGGGCATCGGCGACATCCTGTCCAGCGCCTCATCGGCCATTAGCTCCGTGACAGAAGGCGCCGCCTCGGATCTGAGCTCGATAACGGGCGCTGCTGCATCCAGCCTGAGCTCCGCCACTGCCACCAGCAGCGCTTCCATCACCAGCACGGTGACTGTGGCCCCCACTTCCGGGACGGGGTCGGCCACCAGCGGCACCGGAACGTCGGCTACTTCGACTACCACTGTTTCCGGATCGGGCACCGACACTGGTACCGGAACCATCTCGACTGCCACCGCCACTGCCGGTGCCCCTGTGCAAACAGCCGCCATGGGCCTGGGTGCCATTCTGGGTGGTGCTGCTCTGGTCTTCATGTAAAGCACCAGCCATCGGCCTTGGAAACGAAGCCTTGGGGGTCGTCTGAAAACCGCGTTTAATATTCACTTGCTCATAATAATCGGAAAGGAAACTAGTGTCTATATTTAATAAATTTGCCCTTTTCAAGTTCATAAAGTCGTCATGGTGAAATGTGATTGTTGCTCACTGTCAGCAAGTCTTGTTTCCCGTCAAGCTCGCCTCATCCCCCCAAAGCTCACTTGTCCTGCCGAGCCTCCGTCCACAACTTGTCCAGCACGCGGAAAATCATCGTGGCATCCCTCATAACCTCTGGCGCCACCTCACCGCCCAGCCGCTGCTGAATCTTGTCCGGATGCCAGCGCACCCGCTCCTCCTTGAGCGCCTTGGCCCTCTGGGCCGCATCCGCACCCACATACTCATCCTCCTCGAGCGCGCGCACAAAAAACTCGCGCACCGCCTGCTCGCCCGTCTCGTCGGCAGCCGGCCGCCGCCCCGCCGGCCACGGGATCGCGTCCACGCTGTTGTCCCAGCCGCTCCACGCAGCAACATAGCACTGCCACGCCTCGCGGCGCGTTCGCCGCGCCCGCCGCTCCTCGCCCGCCTGTAGACTGCGCTCGACGTCGCGCTGCAGCTTGCGGTCCTCGCGGCGCCGGCGATCCTCGCTCTTGCGCTGCGCCGCCTGCTCGGCTCGCGCGGCGTCGCGCCGTGCTTTTTCCTCGAGTAAGCCCTGGTGCGTCTTGGCCCACATTTGCTCGCGCACCCAGGCCGCGTATTCATCGTCCGTCATGCGCTCCAGCGGGCCTTGGGCCTCGGCTCCTCCGCTCTGGTGCCGATCATTGTATATGTGAAGTGGCTGGCCGTAGACGCCTTCCCAGTATGCGGCGCCTTCGTCGTCGGCGAGGGCATCAAAGAGCGATTCACGAAAGGCGGCGTCGGGGTCGAGCGGGGGCTCCTGGTGTGGATTTTCTGGCGTCGGGCTTCGTGAGCGGCGGCGGTGGTGCCGATGGCTTCTGTGGTGGGAGCGATAGCTGTCCCTGTCCGAGTGACGGTCACCGTCTCTGCTACGGCGCTTCTCTACACCATTGTCCTCTGCATCTTGCCGCCGGCGCCGTCGAGAGCTTTCGCTTTTTAAGCGCAGCTTCTTCACGCGCGGCCTTGTCGCATCGGCCTCCTCAGACCGTTGATTTTCAGGATCTGCTTCTGCTCTGTCGCCCGGGGGCTTCGACCTGTCCGCAGATGGAAACGCCTGCTCCTGTTCCGAAGAGCATGCCCTCCGTCGCCGTCGGTGCTCTCGGGACGTGTCATTAGCCCTTGTGCTTGTCGAGCTGTACCGTGGTGGGGGGTCGTCGGCTGGCAGGCGTCGGTCTTGGTCGATTTGCTGATTGAATGACGAGAGAATGTGGCGTCGCTTTGGCGACGATGGCTGGTCCATGGCGAAGCGGTAGAAGTGAGTATCTAAAGTCCGTACAGACACCCAAGCTGAAAGACGCGCGCATAGATGCAATCAAGTTAGAGGAAGAATCAAATGCAAAGCCGTCGGGATTAACCTTCCAGTGACGTCGATGTGTGATTTGCCGATGTTCTGCCGACGAAAGTGTTTAGTTAGGGTTTCATATGGCCCCTGCTTGTCCAGGGTTGGCCGCAATCCTTCGGCTTGGGTCCATGATCTTTGCGTGGCCTTGAAGCTCCTTGTGCTGCTAGCTTGCTACGCGACGACGTTCTTTTGTGCTTCCTGTTCTACTTGAACTCCTTGTGTGCTACCAACGGTTGGCTTTGCTTCCTGCGCCGTTATTTTGGCCCGTCTTCTTCTCCCTGCACAGTTTGTCGGTTAGGCGCAAAGCCTGTACATGCACCACCATGGCCGGCGGTCTCTTCCTGCTTCTATCACTCAGTGTAGGTTCATGGTGACTCTCTGATCCCAGTAGCGTAGCTCAAGCTAACATGTCTGCTTTCTTAGGTGATAATGGCTGTGACGTAGGTCCTCCGCTCTCCGCTCGCGAACCCTCATCTATTAGCGCCTCCTTGCCTAACATGCCCAGATCCTTTGTCGCCGGTGTTCTGCCACTGACCATGACGCTTTCGCAATCACAATTGCGACTCATCACCAGCATTGGTGTTGGCATTCTTGTCGGCACATCCATGACTGTGATTATACCCGAAGGTGTCGAAGCTCTGACACTCCATGCCCACTCACACGCCGACCCAGCGCCGTCGGCTGTCGGAGCTGAGCGTCGCAGCCCAAGCGAGCCCGGCTTTGTTCACCTCCTCGCCGTGCCCGAGCTCCAGGTCGAGCCTAACAGTGCCGCCGGCGGCACAAGCAGGCCCGACGTTCTTTCCGAAATTTCGCGGACCCTGGCACGCCGTGAGGCGGACGATAACGAGCTGCCGACCTTCTCCATCGGCTTCAGCCTTATCAGCGGCTTCCTACTCATGTTCTTCATTGACCGCCTGCCGCGCCACGCTACAGACCATCTCTCGGCATCTACAGCCCGAGATATCTCGCTCGATAGCATCGGCGCCGACAGCAGTGGGGGCGCCGCCGACCACGAGAGCACGGGCTTCCTGTCTGCGCTGGCGCCCAACTCGCCGTACCACGCCGGCCCGCGCAGCAACGCCCTGACTGTTGGCCTCGTGATTCACGCGGCCGCCGATGGCATCGCCATGGGCGCCAGCAGCAGCACGCAGAACACGAAGCTGGGCTTCATCATCTTTATCGCTATCCTCGTGCACAAGGCACCCGCCGCCTTTGGTCTGACCACTGTGTTACTCCGCCAGGGCGTCTCCAAATATGCGGCCCGCGGCCACCTGCTGGTCTTTAGTCTTGCCGCGCCGTGTGGCGCGATAGTCACCTGGCTGCTGATCCATCTCCTGGGAGGCGGCCAGGGCATGCAGGGCGCCGAGGGCCACTACTGGACAGGCATGCTACTGCTGTTCTCGGCCGGCACCTTTTTGTGGGTTTTCAAACATGCGCACGCCTACAATCAATAGCGGAGTGAGAAGTACTGACATTTTGGCTGGATAGATACGTCGCCATGCACGCGATGCAAGAGGAGACACACACGCACGAATCCAGCTCCGGCTCCGGGTATGCCGACTTGCCGCACCAGCGCAAGCGCCCAGGCCTGCAAATGCGGGACACCCTGGCGACGGCCGGCGGCATGCTGTTGCCGCTGCTGGCACAGATTGGCCACGGCGGCCACTAGAATGCTTGTACAAGTAGACGTCATGTTATGTTTCGGAACCATGTATTACGCGGCGGAAATAGACAAAGCATACTGGCATTGATTCGATATATTGTATAAAGAAAAGGGTAGACAGTTTGTTATCCAACAAGCAGTATAAAAAAACAGCCCCCTTGAGCAAAACCCCCCAAAAAGCCAAGTCATGTCCTAGCAACGTCTCGTTTCGATCGAGGGACCTCCGGGTTATGAGCCCGGCGCGCTTCCACTGCGCCACGTTGCTTGAGAAGTGGGCTGATGGAAAGCAGCCACGTTGTGTGGCGTTAAATTGTTCTTGTTAGGGTTAACAGGGTTACCAATTAAACAAACGAGGATAACTCATGTAGTACACAGCAACGGCAACATGGGTACACACATACATACCTACATCGAGTAAGACGACCAGTAGCATTCGGTTTGACTAGGGCAAGACGAATTTTGTCATTTTTTGTTTTTAAGAAGACTGCTTGTATCCAAAGCACTTATTAGACAGAGCTTTCCCCGACTGCCCTCTATGACGTCTTCTAGAAGACGCATTTCACAAATGAATGTTTGCCAAACACTGGAGTCGATGTTCTCCAAGGCACCTAGTTACGGGGGCACAAGCTCGAATATCTTGGTTGTAGAAAGTCTGTATGCGTTGAAGGTAAACATCTGTATTCCCATAGAGTTAGGGCACGTCTGTCTTTAGATGGTCGATCATGTACAGGTGGAAGATATTTCTTTTTCTCCATGATGGAGGTAGAGTTTGCGGGCTTCTCCAGAAACTTCCTCTTTTCACTATATGAACGTTCGAGATTTTTAGGAAGGGCTTCAGACACCGAAAAGATTTTGAAAACGTTGGGATTACGTTACTGGTATATGTTTGAATTTGGTAAGAAGTGGTGGTGTGTTCAATAGGACAACCAAGTCAGTGTCTTCGCCTCGAAAGAGGACGATATAGCTGGGCCAGTCCTCAGCCAGATTTCAAAAAAAATACTTCCGGAAGTACAAAAAGCAGATGGCTACTACAAACAATGTCACAAAAAAGTCTATCAAATTATCAGAGAAGAAGAGAACGATGATCAATAGTTTCTAAGTCTAAATCTACATAGTCAAAAGAGAAACGCTATTCCTTTTATATCCAAAAGCTATGATTGAGGCTTGCGCTGGTGTAGTAGACGTCGCACTATATTCGAGGCAGGTTTTGGGTGAGATCATATGAAGTACAGTTGAAGCCCGGGATATATGATTTACAATTTAGATGGAGAGATCGCACGATAGTGTCAAACCTATAGGAAACAACTCCGATGTAGTAGTCATGAACCAGACCTTATTATATGCGATATAAGGGTTGTCACGTGTGATAAATCAACTACCGTGGATGGATCCTGTGTTCGCGTCGAACAATACTTCTTGGAATTCCAACAAGTCTATTTTTGCATGAGAGCATATATTCATCAAAATCGCGGTACTTTTGTCTCTAGCAAGTATAAAGTCTAAACACACCGATTCGGTGGCGGAAGGAAACCCCAAAAACAGGGCCTAAACTTCGTTCCCACTCGACTTGAGTACCGCCATCCTGGCGACCTTCGCAAACCCGCAGTTCACAAATAATTGAGAAGTTGGTATTGAAGTTGCTCCAGATTAAAGGATGAAAAGGAAGTACACGCTTTCCATTCAGACCTAGTAAAAATAGGGCCAATCCCTCTTGAGGCGTGTGTAACTATGAACATCAAAACTTGAAAAACACGTATTTTCCCACTATATTTTCACAAGATGAATTCCATGGGTGCAATCTTCCTGTAGATAGGATATCATACCGAAAGAAATCTCAATAACGAGCAAAGGTGGTGTAGTGTAGAATGCTCAAGAAGACGACGATCGTAACGGTGGTGGGAAACTTCATTTACCTGTCTACTCGCGAGGGATTCTCTGCATACGACAGACTCGTATAACGAGGAAAAAGAAAAGAAAAGCAAAAATAGAAGCCCAGGGCGGCAAAATGTAATGTGCACTAGCACTGGAGACACGGGAAATCGAACCCCAAACCTCATCCAAGCTATGAAGTCCTGGAGCTTCAACTTTTTGTTGTTGTTGATGTGTATTTTTACGCCGTATGCCAGGGTTCACTAGTCGAATGATATTTTCAAGAAGACTCGTATGTGTCCGGTCCCCAAGCCAGGGAGAGACCGTCGAGAGCCAAGGGCATACACACTCATCTCACTGCTACCGACCCCGGGCAAAGGCCTGGAGCGACTGGTGGCAAGAAAGCTGGCCTATGAAACCGTGAAAAGAGACGTCATTCCCAAGAGGTACGCTTGTGCGATTCCAAGGCGCGCGTGTTCAGACCTGTTGCTTAGTCTGGTAGACGAGATCGAACAGGGTTGGGAAATGAAGAACGCAGTGTCGATAGCTACATTCGATGTTAAAGGAGCCTTCGATACTGTCACGCTAAACCGCATGGTCAACCGACTCCAGGAGGAAGGGTGGCTAATAGCACTGTGCAAATGGACAAGGTCGTTCCTACAAGGACGAAGCGCAGCGCTAGCGATGGACGGTCATGTCACGAACACGAGATAGCGGGGAGACTCACTACCCCAAGGGTCACCGGTCTCTCCAATTCTCTACATGCTATTCATGGCCCCTATATACAGCTCTCTACCGGGAGCTAGGGGTTACGCAGACGACGAATGTGTCCTGTGGCCTTCGCCAGATTTGAAGACCAATGCACAGGGGTTGGCTATCCTTTTGGAGCGGGCTGATAACTGGTGCAGATAGAATGGCCTACAGTTGAACCAGGGAAACACGGGGATCCTGCACCTCATGAAAAAAAAACAGGCAGGGAACCCTCCCGTGAAGTTACCGGATGGGAACTTATTGAGGCTACGCTACAGGGCAGCACTCTTCGCTGGCTTGGACTAGAGCTGGACAGGAAGTTAGCGTTCACTCAGCACCGCGACAAAACGATCAGGAAGATTGAGACCACGGCTAGCGGGTTGGAACTCCTCGCAGGATGCCATAAGGGAGCCCCCCCGGGCCTTTTACTACATGTAGTGAGAGCCTGTGCAGTCACCAAACTGACGTACGCTGCGGCCGCCTGGTGGCCAATGCACAGGGAGCAAAGGATTGCCACGAAAGTTAAGCTATGTGATATAGCCCTCAGAAAAGCGATCCGAGCAGCCTTGCCAATGTACAGAACGACGCCAATCGGACTGTTACACCGCGCAGCGATGATTCCGTCAGTAGAGATCCTCCTCGACAGCAACGCTAGAAGAGGGGCAACTCGACTGCACAACCTCGACGACGCCCACCTGTGCAAGGACTGGGACATTGGAAACAGAGTTCAGACTCTCTCTAGGCTCCTGCCCAAGACGATACCTAGCCCTGGCGGGGTGAGACCTGCAAAGGAGAGACCAGAAGACCCCATTGAAGCAAAGGGCGACAAAGATGGGGAAGTAGCCAGACACCGAGAGGACCTGCGCATGGCGTGGCCAGATACGGTGTGGGCCTACTCAGGCGGGCGAAGATCAAAGACAGCGACGTATGGGCCGGGTGGACCCTTGCGGTAGACAACACGACCTGTGCTGAAGGTAGCAAGCCATTGGGCATCTGGCAAGAAGTGACTGACGCTGAGGCAACCGCAGCTCTACTCGCCGTGCAAGCGTCCCACGAGCTACCGCAAGAGACGACCGGCGACCTTTACTTGTGTCTTGACAACAGGGGCATTGTGAACCGTCTGAACGCAGAAGAGGGCGACCTGGTGACATCCCAAACAGCCATCGGCGAGACGAGACGACTCCTAGCAAGCTGGAAGCTGAGACAGGGCGGGCTCTTCGCGCCAAAGGCAAGAGTCAGATGGATACCGGGCCACAATGACATCCCCGGCAATGAAAGAGCCGACCGGTCAGCCAGAGGGGTTGCTGGGACTAAAGTTGGCGGACTCGAGATGTTGCTCTCCAGAGCAAAAAGGTGGTGCCGCGAGCAAGCCGCCACAGAGCTCAAGACGTGGGGGGGGGGGGGGGGGGGGGGGGCACAGAACGGGCCTTCCCATATAGACAAGCCAGAGCCCGTCGAACCCTAGAAGTTCAAGGACTACTGAGAACACGTCCGACTCGATATTGGCACATTGATGGCAGCAATTTCTGGACACGGCGACTTTGCCACGTACCACCAGAGGTTTGAGCACACCGGGGCCGCTCGCGATTGTCCGAGATGTGGACAGGAGAAAACTTCGTGGCACCCGTGGACGTGTGACTCGATCCCATAGAGGCTATGGCTGACGGAGAGACTCATTAAAAAGCTCCTCCCTACAGTCAAAGGATGTAGGCAGCTCCTCAAGAAGTTGAAGAGGGTGGGGGAGGAATGACCAGGACCAGCTGTGATGACGTTTGGTGTGGTGTGGTGTGATTTTGTATTTCTGTTGTCTTTTACTTGTTTCTTTTGCTTGTTTTCCTGTTTTCTTTTTTTCATTTTTTTCATTACCATAGTCTCCATGTATTCCCCCTGATGTATCTTGCGCTAGGAGGTGCTTATCACCCCAGGGAGATCCCGAGTCGGCGTCTACGGTTTGTTTGGAGCTGAGAGACTACGGTTATCAAGACGGTCCGAAGCGGAGGTTCCCGGCAGCCGGTTCAGCCGCCGCCAGGTTGCCGGGACCTGCCTGCTCATTTTATGAGTGTTTGACGAACACTCCGATCGATGTAAATTAAATGAAATGAAGTAAATATAAAAACGGTCCGGCGAACCAACCTTCCCTACTATAACTATCGGGGATATCTGTGACGTCGACTTCCCCTGCTTTGGGTCTTTTCTCAGGGTTCCATAATTCGAACAACATAG
Source organism: Berkeleyomyces rouxiae (assembly GCF_048999995.1). Classification (NCBI taxonomy): domain Eukaryota; kingdom Fungi; phylum Ascomycota; class Sordariomycetes; order Microascales; family Ceratocystidaceae; genus Berkeleyomyces; species Berkeleyomyces rouxiae. Next base: position 538,418 of record NW_027396497.1, on the reverse strand, counting down.
TCCTGGTGCTGTTGCCAGGACTGTTATTTGTAAGACGACAATGAGCTGTAAAGCCCCCTCCCACTTTGAGAGATTCACCTACTATCGTCTCGTCTCCCTTTTTCACCAGCTTCACTGGACCATTTGCCCTCATCATTGCCGCGTATCTATCAGCCGGTAGAGCCGTCCTTTCAATTTAGGGATACGGTCCGAGAAGCTCGGGGAGTTCGCCTTTATACTGCCAACAGCACTTTTGCCAGGATAGTCTCGTTAACGGGAGGCAAAAGACCGACCTACTCTGCTAGGCCAAAATCCTGTGCCCATAGGTCTTGGCCTTTCAGATTTTGGTCACACACTAACCATCGCCAGACAAAGGCACTAAACATCTGCATTTGCAACCTGCATGTACAGTCTTAGAAAGCATGAGATGGATTCTCAGCGGCTTTTGAGCTGGATCCGAAGAGGCAATCGGCCATCAAGATGCTGCCGGTGTGGTCTGACGGTCCTTCTAAGCTGACACTGGTATCAAAGGATAGGAACAAATAATGGCGGTAAAAGTACAGACCATCAGAAAAGAAATCCCTCAAAATACGACCTTTGAACTGTCTTTCAACGTCGTCTTTTGTCAAAGTTCCAACTGTTACGCAGGTTTCACAAGGTGCAGCGCTAAAAAAAGAAAGTGCACCCGTGTAACAAACAAAGCAGGAGGGTCCTGCCGAGAAACCCCACAACTAGATATCACGTGACATGAGCACCCAGATTAACTATACAACCCTGGCTAGCCACCCTAAAGACCACAACTTCACTTTGCATAAACAAACCTCCTATCGCCATCAACGAAACTCACCAATTATCATCGCACGTCCTCATCAACTGTCGAAAACCATCTCACAGTACTCCAATACTCCATTTCAGGAATCACCCACCAACCTTTTTTTCACTACTGACTTTTAATTGGTCTTTTGTTCCGTTTCTCTTCCTTGATTACACTTCTTGTTTTCATCATGGAGTCCCGCGAACTACCACCCGGAGCAGAAAATGACTTGGTCCAACAACTACAAGAGGCAAAAGAAGAGGCCAGAAAAGCCAAAGAAATGGTAGAGAAGGCTAATGAGAGGGCCGAGAAGGCCGAGAAAAGGGCCGAGAAGTCCGATGAGCGAGCTGAGAAGTCTGAGGAAATCGCGGAGAAGGAAAGACAGCAACGCCTAGAGGCCGAGAAAAGGGCTAAGAAGGAAAGACAAATCTCCGAGAAGGAAAGACAACAACGCCTGGAGGCTGATGAGCGAGCCGAGAAGGCCGAGGAAAGGGCTGAGAAGGAAAGACAAATCGCCGAGAAGGAAAGACGCAAGACCCGACCAAGCACACTGTCCTCCTACATCTACTACAACCACTCCATGGGCTTCCAGACGCTGAATGTGGAGGCCAAAAACTATTCGACCGCTACAAATGCCACTTCTATCGCTAAGCGTTATTATCCTCGAAAGCTCCAGCCATGGCTCGAGTTTCCTAAATTTCATGAAGAAAGGTTTTCTGCCCTCAATCAACTATGCAAAGACGACCATATCTTTGAATCATACACACTTACTGCTGGTTGTCCATTCTATCTCAAAGGGGTGAATATTGGCAACGAGGGATCATGTTCCTTGTTTTGTCATATGGTCACTGAGCGTCCTGTTAAGCACATCTTTGACTATTACCTCCAACAAAGGCCCTGTGGTGTCAAGGAGATTCTTTTCAACAAAAGTCCCAGCCTCAAGCAGACATACATGGACCATATACAGTCAACTCAATTTCAAGATGATATCAGTTTATTTCCTGAAGGGCCTGACTTTGATCTGTCTTATGACGAACCATTGATTGATGGAGATGCTCCAAATATCCCACTCGACGAACTCGTCGATGATGAACAAGGTCCTTGTGTGTCCGTGGCGGTCTTGCCTCTAAGGCCTAACCCTGAAAACACCGACAAAAACAGCCCAGCAACTGACCACAACGATCGTGACGGTCCCCAAGCTCAGTCTGCTACCGGTCCCAAGTCGGGTCGTAAACGTGCTGCTTCATCCCTTCATCCCATCGATAGTTCTCGTCCGGCAAAGATTCATGCTACCGGTCGCCAAATAAGACTGGATGCCATGTGCTTTGGCAAAGAACAACTGGATACCTCTAAAGGTCTTTTTGTGGTGGAGTACAAACCTCCACAAAAGATGGCCCCTGATGTCCTCCGACGCATTCTTAACAAAGACAAGGGGACTGATGATTCCATCTTTGAGTGTTGTATAGAATCCAAGTTAGTGGAGCATTTCTCACAGGACGACTCAAGTCTCTTGGACCTTGACGCGAAAGACAAACGGCAGTTCCAGATTGCTCATGCATTTGTCGTCAAAGCTTTGGTACAGACCTTCCACTACATGATTGCCACCAGAATTCCCTATGCGACCTTGACAACTGGCGAGTGCACTGTTTTCCTGCATCACAGCCTATCGGAGCCTGGGGTTTTGCAATACCATCTTGCTGTTCACCGGGATGATGTATTAGGAATTCCTTTCTATAAATCTGCTGACCCTCCACCCGATGACGTCATTGCTGCAGCGTATGAGAACGGAATAAAGAGGACTGCAATTGCACTGACATCGACACTACTAGCCTTGGCTCTCGAGTACGACCCAAAAAACGACCCGAATTTTAACAAAACGCTCGATCTCCCCATCTGGGCTGACTCACCATCTAAGGATCAGAAATCCTTGCCTGACACCAGAGACGGTGACTCCGCAAAACAGCAGGATCAAGGCAATTCTTCGAGCCATGTTGAAGGACAAAGCGATCGGCAAACTTCAGATACTACGACTCATGCAAGCCTGGATCTCGTTTCAGAAGTACATACAGATGCCCCGCTTTTGCCGTATTGCACCCATGAATGTCTTCTTGGCCTGATGCGTGGTGGCTGGCTTGACGAGCATTGTCCCAACTTTGACACCCACAAAGCCGGGAGCCAAGGTCCCTCTAACTTGTTCCAGCGACACCCGATCACCCACAAAGAGCTTCGGTCTCTTGTCAAATCGCAGCTGAACATGGTAAATCGCTCTGGATTTGAAGTCCTGCGTGGAGAGAAGGGTTTCTTTGGCAGTCTTGTCAAGATCACTCTGCAGCACTATGGTTATACGTTTGTTGCAAAGGCGACCATTTCCTACTGCATGCCGCTGCTGCGTCACGAAATTAAAGCCTACCGTCGCTTAGAATCTCTACAGGGCATAGCTGTGCCCGTATGCCTCGGCCACGTACACTTGGACTTGGGTATATATACAGGATGCATTGCTGAAGAGCTTTTGCTGCTCTCTTACGCTGGAAGACATGTCCGCGATCTCAATGATGTCAAGTCTGAAGTGGACGAATTGTGTCAGATGCTGCGCGATGCAGGCGTTGAACATGGTGATGTTCGTGAGCCCAACGTTGTGCTTGACCCTGAATCAGGAACCTTGATGCTCATTGACTTTGACCGAGCCGAGTTTCACACGCCTGCTGCGCCTCTACGACTCCCCTCGAGATCTTCTATGCCATCAGCGAAGAATCAAAAGATGGACTAATATGTCTTTTTACGGAACCCAGGACGGGCACTCCAGCTGACGCCGAACCGTGAGGCGTTGGGTAGGCTTTGAAGGCGCAGGTGCGGGCGGTAGAGCATGTTATGTGAGCGCCATGTTTCTGATGTTTGTATTCTTTAGCTCTAGATGATATTTGCATGATATTTAAATGCTTTGAAGTTGTCTACATTGAAATAGTTGTGTGATATCACAAAGCAGATATTGTATATTTACTAAACTACCGTCAGACATCATATCTAAATAAGTTTAAATGGCAAGCCAATCCTGCAGGAATCGCATGGTGGATATCCCAAACCCTAAATAACAGTCAGCCCAAAGCTCCAAGGGCTGCTAGCAGCTGCTGCAGCGCCCCGCCACCTGGCAGAAGTTCAAACCAGACCCCAAGCTCGGTCCTCCAGCCGACACATTTAACGATCTGGGGTAAACCAGGAACGTCATTTCGTGAGCGTTGTGCCGGGACCTCATTTAAGGGGCATAGTCATCGATTTGGCTTTGCTCGTTCTTTCTAGCGACGTCGCCTGTCATTTTTTCCTACGTCGCGTTGTTATTCCCGCTGCGGTTGTTTGTGTAGTGATTATCGTCGCCATCCATCTACGGCCGACGCCACCTAGCTGCTCCACCCAGTATAAGACGCTTTGTTCCAACAAACCCATCCGCCTGTCGTCTGTTTCTTATAATGTCTGCGGACGACGCCGATGCCGGCGATGATGCCGAGCATGCGCTGCTGGCAAGGTACTCCGGCGAGGATGTCCGGCCCACCAGCCGCAAGGAGATTGCCGGCTGGTACATGTATGCCTTTGCGTCTGAGGTCTATGTCATTTGCGGTGAGTTCTTTGCGCGTGCCTACCAGCACGGCGGTGCCGTCTTGCTAACTGTGTCTGGGATCTAGGAATTTGTGAGTAGCCTCGTACCACCAAATCGAAGCGGTGTAGGGCGCCGCCTCCTGCTCCCCGGCCGTCGAATTTGCTCTCCCCTCTCCTCCGTCTGCATGCCAAGCCTCTTCCTGCTGACGTGACTTTATCTCTCCGCAATAGCCTCATTCATTCCGATCCTACTCGAGACGCTGTCGCGCGAAAACGGGCATCTGCTGCACCACCCGGAGCGACCATGCCCGGCATCGCACGACCGGCTGGCGCGCTCTGGCAGCGGCGCAGCGACGGCCGACGTCTGCGTGGTGACGTTTCTGGGCTGGGACATCAACACGACCAGCTTCGCCATGTACACCTTCTCGGCCAGCGTGCTGCTGCAGGCGCTAGTGGTGGTCAGCATCAGCTGCGCGGCAGACCACGGCACGGGCCGCAAGCGCATGCTGCTTGGCTTCGCGGCGCTTGGCGGGCTCAGCGTCATGAGCTTCCTGTTTGTCACGAGCCGCACGTATCTGCTGGGCGCTGCCCTGACAGTCATCTCTAATACGTCGTTTGGCGCGTCGTTTGTGTTGTTGAATTCGTTTCTGCCGCTGCTCGTGCGCAACCACCCCGACATCACGGGGCTCAAGGACGCCCGCGCCAGCTCGCACCCGCACTCCAGCGACGATGAGCCGCTGGTCCCCGGCGACCAGACGCCACTGCTGGACGGCGGTGCGGCACCGTCGGCGTCAGACATCACGTCAGTCGAAATGCGCCTGTCCAGTCAAATCTCATCGACCGGCGTCGGCATCGGCTACTGCGCAGCGCTGTTCGTGCAGCTGCTGTGCATCGGCGTCGTCGTCATGCTCAAAAACACCACGTGGTCGCAGCGCGTCGTGCTCTTTATTGTCGGCCTGTGGTGGACGCTGTTCACCATCCCGTCGGCGCTCTGGCTGCGGCCGCGGCCAGGCCCGCCGCTGCCCCGCGCTCTGCGCCCAGACGGCCGCGCGACCGGATGGCGCACGGTGCTCAGCGACGCCGGGCACTCGTGGGCGAACCTGTGGCGCACGGTCAAGCTGGCGCGGCGGCTGCTGGACGTGGTGCTGTTCCTGGGCGCGTGGTTCCTGCTGTCAGATGCAGTGGCGACGACGTCCAGCACGGCCATCCTCTTTGCCAAGACGCAGATGCACATGTCGACGTGGGCGCTGGGCATGATCAATGTCATCTCGACGGTGGCCGGCGTCGTCGGCGCCTTCTCGTGGGCCCTCATCTCACGCGCGCTGGGCCTCCAGCCGCACCACACCTTGCTTGCGTGCATCGCGCTGTTCGAGCTCGTCCCGCTCTACGGCCTGCTCGGATACCTGCCCGTCATGCAGCGCTGGGGCGTCGGCGGCCTGCAGCAGCCGTGGGAGATGTACCCGGTGGCCGGCGTGTACGGATTTGTGCTCGGCGGGCTGAGCGCGTACTGCCGGTCGGTCTATGGCGAGCTGATCCCGCCTGGGTCCGAGACGGCCTTTTACGCACTGTATGCCATCACGGACAAGGGCAGCAGCGTGTTTGGCCCGGCTATCGTCGGCTACATCATTGACCGGTCGGGGGATATCCGGCCTGCCTTTTGGTTCTTGGCTGCCATGGTCGGCCTGCCGGCTGTATTCATCTCAATGGTGGACATTGGTCGGGGGAAGCACGAGGGCGAGAGACTAGCGGCACAGTTGGATGGTTTGAAGACGCAGGACCTGAGCGCCGAGACTGATTCTGAGTAGGCCAGAGAGGAGCGCCATTGCCATTAGGCCTACCTTTGGTTTTGGGCCCGGGCCAGGAGAAGGAGGGAACTCGGGAGTTTGTTTGTCTCTTGCATGTTTTGTCTGTTTCGTTACTGTTCGTTTTCTTGATGTCCTCGCTTTACTTTTCCCTATAACTATCCATTGTCAATGGGTCTGACGTCATAATGTTTCAAGGCCGTGCGCAATCCTAATGCAGCTGATAGCAGCTGATAGCAGCTGCGAGGATGCCTTAATTTCATTCCAACCTCCAATGAAGTCACGATAGTTAGCGTAGCTTTGTCGTATTCTGGTCTGGCCTTTTCTCTTGTAGATTTCCTCACCCGATAAAAGCCCACTATGGCCCGCTTCAAAGCGCAAAGTAGCAAAGCGCGAACCAAAGAGCGACCAGAGCACCACGCCAACGGCATCACGCGCCAAATGCAATCAAAGTCCAAAAGGTCCAGTGGCGCCTCGGGTGCCGACAGCCCTGAAACGCTGCCCGTGTCATACTGCCCGTTCAGCACTAAGCTGCTGCCGGACGCGCTGGATGCGGCGGAGCTGAATGTGTGTCGGCGCTGCAAGACGGACTTCCGCGCAAAGGAATCGGCGCCTGGTACCCAAGGCTTCAGCCGCTACCAGCCGTTTTCGTTTCGCGCGCGCGGCGCGCTTGAGACGCATGCGTCGTTGGACGGAAAGTTTGTCGTGGAGCCGCGGGACAAGTGGTACAGTATGACGCGGTACCAACACTTTAAACGTACGTGTTCCGGGCGAGGGGGGGGGAAGGGGCGTCAGAGCACAACTTTAGCGACACGCTTTCACCCCCCCCCCCCCCCCCCCCATCCCCTCTTTAGCAAATGGAGAGCGCATGCTTGCTTCGCGTCGGACAAATCAAGAACTAACCCGTCCCACACGGTCCTCGACCATGTGATACAGTGAATAGCATCGAGTTCCGCGTCGGCATGTTTATCTGGGTCGCCAACGACCAGACAGCCGTGATGGAGGCGGGCAACGTCGAGCAGCAGCTGGCCGGCCCAGCACCCAACATGGCCAAGAAGCTGTCCGAGTACGGCTGGGTCGGGCGCATCCTTGAGATCCGCGCGCACGACGAAGACAACGTGTTTGTGCGGCTCGTGTGGATGTACTGGCCCGACGAGCTGGTGCCGTGCCGGCTGGTGGGTGGCAGCGCCGGCGGCACAGCCGATGGCTCGCGCATCATCCAGGGCAGACAGCAGTACCACGGGTGGTCTGAGATGATTGCTTCCAACCATAGTCAGTTAGGACCAAGCTGTGCGACAACGGGTACATGCGTAGACTAACTTGTAGTTCTTTTTTTTTGGCAGTGGACATTATCAACGCCATGACGGTCTCGGCGCGCGCCACCGTCACGCACTGGAAAGAAGACGACCTTGAGAGCCATTCATGCCTTTACTGGCGCCAAGCCCTGGACGTGCGCACCTCGGAACTCACGGTACGTTGGCTTCAGAGACCCCCTCCCCCACCCCAAGCCCCCGACCACGCACCAGGACTGACCCGCACGCGCAGGCCGTCGCACCGCGCTGCATCTGCCGCGCGCCCGAAAACCCCGACGCCATCCTTGTCGGCTGCCCCAGTGACACGTGCCGCGAGTGGCTGCACGACACCTGCATCCTCGACTCTGTGCTGAACCATACCTTTGCCCGGCTCGGCACCACCACTGCGCACCTGCCCAGTAACCCAGCCGAGGCGCCACCGCCCCACACGACAGAGACGGCAGCGGCTGCAGGGATGTCACGGAAGAGCAAGGGGCCTACGCGGCCATGGCTAGGCTATTTTTCGGCGCGGTTGGTTCGGGATGAGGAGAGCGAGGCGCTGCCGGGGGCCTCGAGACATGCGCCGCCCCTAGTGGAAGTGACGGATCTACGCGGACTGGCACACGGTATTAAAGTGTGGACAGTGGGAGTTTCATGTCTGTTCTGCGGCACAAAGATCGAATAGACAAAGTGCAGGCGGAGAGGACGGATGGGGATGAGGTTACACATAGATACCCAACTGCACGTTACACTAATAGAATGATTGGAACAAAAAGAGCAATAGCTCAAGAAGGCCGGTGAAGTTGGGCGGGGCACGGCAAGGCTGAGAGGCACTAGTCGCTCCACTTTTGAGGGAGCTCGGGGCGCAAGGCGGCCAATCAGAAGCCATAGGCCTGACTGGGCCCAAGCTTCCAGGGGAAACCCCGCGGTTTTGGGTTAAAGGAGCTTGGGAGAGCTTGCTGCGATCTTTCTGGCCTCTTTTGAGCTTTGCTACTGAGCAGATATTTCCTCTTGTCTTGTCTACAGCGCTACACGGACAGATCCTCATCGAAAATGGCAGACATCGATCCCTACGACTCGGCAATGTAAGCCGCGCCTTCTCCTGACCTCCCCGCCCCGATCGCTCTGGCCCAATCTGTCTGCTAACCCAAGACCCCCCTCCCCCCCGGCCTCGACACGCAGGGACTTGCTCCGCCGACTCAACCCAAAACACACCAGCGAGCACCTCAACGCCATCATCTCGCTCGCGCCGGACCTGACCGAAGACCTGCTGTCGTCGGTTGACCAGCCGCTAACCATCAAGCGCTGCCGCCAGACGGGCCGCGACTACCTCCTGTGCGACTACAACCGCGACGGCGACTCGTACCGCTCGCCGTGGAGCAACCAGTTCGACCCGCCGCTGGACGGCGCTGCCGGCGGTAGCCTTGGCGGTGTCGGGGCCGATGGTAATGGCGGCGCTGGCGAGGGCGCGGTGCCCAGTGAGCGCGTGCGCAAGATGGAGATCAAGGCCAACGAGGCGTTTGATGTGTACCGCGAGTTGTACTACGAGGGTGGTGTGAGCAGCGTGTACTTTTGGAACCTGGACGACGGGTTCGCCGGCGTCGTGCTGCTAAAGAAAGGTGAGTCGTAGCAGTGCCCCCTCCTTCTTATAGGGCCCACCCAACCCGGCCCCAGCCATGCCTTTGCTAACTACCAGCACAGCTTCTACGCCCGGCACGGCCGCCGAAGGCGTCTGGGACTCGATCCACGTTTTCGAAGCCATCGAGCGCGGCCGCACGACGCAGTACAAGCTGACAGCAACCGTGATCCTCTCGCTGTCATCGGCCACCGCCGCCCTGGGCGCCATGGACCTCAGCGGCAACATGACGCGGCAGGTCGAGGCCGACCTGCCCGTCGACTCGGACGAGGCGCACATTGCCAACATTGGCCGGCTCGTCGAGGACATGGAGCTCAAGATGCGCAATCTGCTCCAGGAGGTCTACTTTGGCAAGGCCAAGGACGTCGTGGGCGATTTGCGCAGCGTCGCGAGCTTGAGCGAGAGTGCGCGCGAGCGCGACGCGCACCGCGAGATTATCGGAAGCATGCGCCGTGATGATTGAGCTGGGCACGGGAACAGGTGAAGAGGGAGACTCGGCTGAAGGCCGGGGGGCAGAGCGGTGTGACGAAGGTATTTGCGCTGCAAACAGTTCCTGTTTGGCGTTAGACAGATATTCTTGCTCTTTTTTTTTTCTTTTTCCAAACTACAATTCATTACAAAGACACGCATGAGCCAGGTCTGCTGGGAGCCACATGAACAGCCACAACCACACGTATAGACAGACGACAACTGAATTAAGGTATCGAGTCTTGTATTAAATGATTGTTTTGCACACGGCGGAGAGCACAAGCCCAATCTCGGCATGCGTAATTAAGAAGACATGTGGAGTCTTTCGAAATAGGGGAGTATGAAGAGAAATATGTGTATAAGCGATTGTCTTTTTAACCAACGATAGAACAAAACCAAGGCCCAAGGAAAACGAAGAGAGAAAACACGAAGAAAGAAGAAAAAAAAAAAAGAAAAAACCAGGCGCTCCAATGCAAGTAAATGTTAAGTGGGTTATGAAGGGAGTGATCCAGGTTGCGGGTATCACAAGGATGTTGTCAAAATCTCCAAGAAAAATGGAACAAAAAAAAAAAAAAAAACAAAAAAACTAGTCCAGGCTGGTTGGTTAGTCTTCGTTGAAAAATGTCACGCTGTTTGCCGGTGCTGTTGAGGGCAGGCTGTCCTCTGTGGTGGTGTTTGTAAACGGCAAAGAAGCGGCGGTTTCAGAGGCGGATATGTCGTCGATCTGGGCTGCGCTGAGTGGCCTTGTCGGCAGGGTCGCCACAGCCATGCAGGGGGGCATGGAGAGCGGGCGGTCGTAGAGAAGGTCGACCGGGCTGGTATCCGGAGGCGGTGAGAAGGACCAGACTTCCATGACGGTGCGGTTCCCGCGGAGAGCCAGGGCGACGCAGCGCTCGCTCTGGAAAGCCACGCGCCACACGGCATCACTCGCGGATATCAACTCGCGGACAAGGTGGCCAGTTTTGAGATCCCAGATCTTGACGCGGCCGTCACTTCCACCACTCACGACACGGGTGTCGTCAAACTGTAAACTAGTAACACTATTATCGTGAGCCGCAAGACGGTGGATAGGTGTCATGCGTTCGAGAGACCAGACTCTGACAGAGCCATCGGAACCGCCAGTCACAAGCGTATCGCCGCGCATCTGGATTTGGCCAACGAGAGACGTGTGGCCCTGCAGAATAGCGAGGCATTCACTGTGCGGGCACACGCATGGTTAGCGAATGGATGCACATGGGCAGGCTGGGTTGCTCCGAGATGGTGATTTGCGGGTTAGGCAAAGGCACGTGACTTTCACATGCTGGTAGGTGAGGTCTGTGATGTTTTTGGGTTGGACGAGGGAGTGGAGACTTACGCTGTGTTGGGATCCCAAATGCGCACGTTGGTGTCCAAGCTTCCTGTGACGACACGCTTTCCATCGTAGGCAATGGCGTAGATTTGGCTGAAGTGGCCCTGCAGCGTAGTGAGGCAGCGGCCTTCGGATATGCTCCAGACGCGGGCGGTAGTGTCGTAGCTGCCGGAAACGACAATGTCGCCGTGGATGTCGAGGCAACGCACGCTGGCTTGATGGCCAACGAGGACTTTGGTGCACGTGCCAGTTTTGATGTCCCAGACTCGGAGGGTGGTGTCACGGGAGCCGGAGATGGCGGTGTTTTCGTCTGACATTTTGAGACAGCGGATGGTGGAGGTATGGCCTCGCAGGGTGTGTATGCAAGCACTGGGGGGGAGATGTTAGCGGGAATGGAGAGACTCGTGAAAAAAAAAAAAAAAAAAAAAAAGTTGGTATAAACTCACCCAGACTCCAGATTCCATACTCGAATATCGCGGTCACAGCCTCCGCTGACCAAAATATCGCCCCACGGAACCATGGCCCAGACACCCATGACATGGCCCTGGAGGGTTTTTTGCTGCTCGCCCTGGGTGTCGAACACGTGGATGCGGGCGTTGTCGAGAGCCAGGATGATGTACTTGTCGGTGAGATGCAGGCTTGTGACCACGCCGCCCTCTTGCGTGATGAACTTGCGGATGTGATTTCCGCCATTTTTCCAAGCGGCGTCGACGAGATAGCGCTGCTTGAAATGCGACTTGTACGAGCGCAATCGGCGGCCGCGGATGCGAGTGGAAGCACGGTAGCGCGACGGACTGTGGCTGAGAGACGTTGGGGTGGTTTGGGGGGCTTCGGAGAGGGCTGCGGGTGAGGAGTCAACGGGTTGGGCGCCCACGACTTCGTAGGGAATCTGGCGGTCGTATTCGTGCTTGAAGCAGAGAATCTTCCAGGTCATGTCATCGCTCAGGAGATTACGCCATCGGTGCGATACCTGTGCGGCACGTGCGAGGGTTTTTGGGTCGTCGACAAAGGATAGGATCTGGGGAGTATGACGTTAGCGGGCGGGTAGTCGAGACGCAGAGAAGCACGGATTCAGACGCACGCGGAGGCACAGTTCATCGGGGAGACTCGTGAACGGGTCCTTTTTGAGAAGCGGTGTGACAAACTGGTAGACAAAGCTGAGCTGGGGACTGGTGCAGAGATTCAGCAGCTCGGCCATGATACGTGTCCGCTCATGGGGAGTGCTTTCGACAAAGTGCTGGCGGGCCTGGACCAGGAAGGAATCTATATTTGAGGTCGGCGCCGGGCTAGAAGCCATGGAGGCGGTGGCGGCGGTGGCTCCGGAGGCGGCCGGATTGGACAGGCTCCAGTTCGGGCGAGAGTGCGAAGGACCCGGGGAGGCGGCGGGAGTCGGCGGTGGTGGTGGTGACACTGAGTTCTGCTGCTGCTGGCATTGACGCTGGTCAAAGGTGCCGGCGCCGGTCGAGGTCATGCTGGGCGTCGGGGGGCCACGCAGATGGCGATGGTGGTGGTGCTGGAGCAGGGGCTGGGCATCCAGCTTTTCGAAGCGCGAGTTCATGGCGGCGTTGGCGGCACTGACGGCAATCTCTTCGCCGGGGCCGCTGCCACGGCGACCGGCGATGGTGAGTGGTCTCTTGGGGGGCGACATGATGGGTGGGACCGGGGCGGAATGTGAAGAGCCGGACAGAGGTGGCGGGTGCAGTGGTCGGAGACTCTTTGTCGGCTCAAGATGGGATCAAGGAGAAGACGCGGACGAGCAGATAGAGGACGACGGCCAGGGAAGCTCGCGGGAGGGCTCAGTATAAAAGCGAAAATCAAGAATAAAAAATAAAAAAAGAACGAGAAGACCAAAAATGCCGGGAAAATATAGCAGGGAAAATAGGAGAGTATGGCGGGTTCCAATAATGCAGAAGCAAAGCACTCGCACGGCGATGATGCAAAGAGGCAGCGACAGCGAGATAAATTTAGGGCGGCGAAAGTGAAAAGCGCCGGCCAAGCTTAGGGTGATGGATGGGAAATGTCAGCAAGAACAGGAAAAGAAATTTAAAAAATAAAAAATAAAAAGAGAGAGAGAAGGCAAAGCGGCGATGCAGCCAGGGAGATTTCAAGGGGGAAGAAAAAAAGGCAGAAACAGGCAGAAAAAGAGAATAAAAAAAGAATAAAGAGGGCAACCAGGAAAGGGATGCAAATGCAAGTACAGGTACAAACAGAGTCGAAAGAAAGGGAAAGTACGCATTACAAGGACAAAACCCCCCTGATGAGGAAGGCTCAAGACCCAAGCAAGCAAGCAGTCCAGAAAGCACAAGGCAAGAACTAGCCAACGGACTGACTGACAAAGCCGCCCAAACGGTGCAGAGTGCAGAGTGCAGAGTGCAGAGTGCAGAGTGGGGTCGGGCCAGGTCGCACTGTGGGGCAAAGACAGGCAAGGGAAAAAGGGAAAGAGGGAAAGACGGCCAACACACCAAGGCCAACGTACTGAGCAACAGCCTGAAATGGCAAATTGCCAGCAAACAGACCCAGAACAATGGCCAACAATGAATCAATCAAGGGCGGTGAGACACAGCCGCCGAGTCGTGTTGGCCGGCAGAAACCAGAGCCATTGCAGGCGGTGAGCTGCCCCGAGGGCCGGTCTCCTTTCTCCTTTGTCCTTTGTCCTTTCTCCTTTCTTTCTTTACATCCCATCAAGTCGTAACTAGTCCGGCCGTTGGCTCTTCGTTGTCGTCATGCAAACGACATCAAAGCTTCTTTTCTCAAAAGCCCAGAGCGTCTGACCGCCAGCGTCACTCTGCCACTGCCACTCACTCCCTCCCACTGTACAGCCATGTATAGATACATGCACACATATTAACTACGCGGGTGCCAGCACCAAGGAACCGGACGAGCAGCGACAAAGTACAAGCACCGCTCTATACTCATCTTCTATACTCTGTCCTCTGTCCTCTGCCCTCTGCCCTCTATCCTCTGCCCTCTATCCTCTGCCCTCTATCCTCCACCCACCCAAGCAATCTCTCAGCTAAATTGCCATGCCATTCCAGCGTGGCAAAGCACATGACGCCAACACAACACAAAGGCGCTGACAAATTTAACATTGGCCTTGACATTCTACCACTTGTATACTTGCATAGCCAACTATAGTATTGAGTTACGTCAATGTCCACAGGAGAACACAGAACAGCCAGGCGACGCTCGGTTCGCGAGGGACAATGAATGAATGGGACAGCCATAAAACACGGATGTATGTACATGCATGTACAGGTACAAACAACCCTGCACTTGGCCGGCTGGCTGGCTTGATGTCTCCTTAATCCCTTGCACGCTCGCATCTCGTCTCATCTCGTCTCTTGTCCTGTCTTGTCTTGTCGTGATTGCTGAGAGAGCTGTTGTGCTGTCCCTGGATTGCATTCCATACAAGCACAGCACTAACATCATACACAACTACACATGTAGACTCGTGCTTGTGCTTGTCTTGAACATTCCAAGACCTCTTCCAACTCCAACTCCAACTCCAACCCCAACTGCCGAGCTGTCCCAAGGCCCAAGGCCCTCAAATCAACGGGGGAGGCCGCCTTGTCTTCTTACCCTCGTTCCTCGTACCCCCGGAATTCCAAGTTCCTCAAGAAGAAGCCCTGCAATTGTGAAACGCCGCCTGTCGTACAGCCTTGGAGAGACAAAAAAAAAACACCCAACTCCGTCCGTTGACCGTCTATTTTTGGCCTCAAGACACGCAACAAGACGCGAAGAAAAAGAAAAAAAAACCTGCTTGCAACATCACCAAAAGGTGAATTTCGAGGCCCAACCAGGATTCGAACCTGGGCTTACGGAATCAGAATCCGACGTCCTAACCAACTAGACTATTGGGCCCTTCTTGCTTGACGATGCACTGCTTATCGGTCGCTATGTGTCTTCCACCTTGACTTAATTAGGGTCTCTAAGGGTTGTCGGCTCTAACGCCCCGCTCTGCCAGCCCCACTCGGCGGCTTAAGATACCCTATTAGATCCATTCAAGTAGGTGCAGCCGTCTCCAGCCGCATGTCTGTGTCTGTTCCGGTTCCACGCGAACCTTGACACAAATTGGTTCGGGACCGAACGGACAAGCAGAAAGGACGTAGAAGCGCAGAAATCGAGATTGTCGTTCTCGGGCTGTCTATTTGTAGACTGGCCAGACTGTAGATTGCACAAAATACACATGTACGTACTAAGCAACTGCCCTGAGCCGCAAGGCGTTTGTACCTGCCGTTTCGCTCTCTCCCAAAAGAAAAAAAAAAACTGACCTCGCCGGCCACTTAGAATTCACGCTCCGACACCGCTGGCCAAGCTCACGTGACCCAGACGTGGGGCCTGTATTTTCTGCCTTCATGGCGGCTTCAGTGGTTTCAGGCCGGCACTTCAGAAGGGCCGAGTGCTGAAGCGTGGTGGTGAGCTCTTTTCTGGCCTTTTCTGGCCTGTTTTGGCCTGTTTTGGCCTGGGAAAAGTCGGAGCCGGGCCCCTCAAAATTGAGTGGCTCGTTTTATCGCTCGCCTTCTTTTTTTCCTCTCACATTTTTTTCTCCCAAAGAAAAGCGAAGCCCCCTCCCTCCTCGCTGTCCCCCAAATCTCGAGAGAAAAATACACTTTTTTTTCTTGATTTTCTCTTTTTTTTTCTTCACATTCTTGCGGGTTTCTTGTTTACAGTTTGTTTCTTTCTCATCACAAAAAATGTTCTCCAGCGCTCTCAGAATCAGCCGCGCGCTGCCTAAGGCTCGCGTGCCCTCCGCCGTCGTTTCGCGATCGGTAACCACAAGCGCCGCTGGCGCTTCGGTCGACAAGAGCAGCATTCCCAAGGTACGGCCGCCAATTCTTTTCCCTGCCCGCAAGACGCACTCCGGCCCCTGCCGAGCCCGAGATGGCTGCTGGCTGGCTTCCGGATTGTGTCGTGAGCACTTGGTTGCCTCTCCATCTCCTTCTCCATCGATCCCGACCCACGAAGACACCCTGGACTTACCCTCAGTCCTTCTTTCCTCCTGGTGGGAGAGATGAGCCGGAGCTCATGATGGCTCAGTGGACTGTTGAAGACCACATTCGCCAGCGGGAGCACCAATTGGGGTCGCTAGTGTGGCCGGGAGAGTCTGAGGGGCCGAGAGTCGACATTCCCCTCAGATACGGCCGTCCGAGACCGACACCGACACCGACCCAGCCAATACCTCCCCCCACAATCTCTCTGCTTATACTAACACTCCTCTCTCTCTCTCCAGTCTGACGACCAGCCCTTCTCCGTCACCCTCAGCGATGAGACCTTCGAGACCTACGAGCTCGACCCCCCTCCTTACACCCTCGAGGTCACCAAGAAGGAGCTCAAGAAGATGTACACCAACATGGTGACCATCCGGTAAGCCCGCCACGAATCTGATGATGGTCTCGGGAGCCTCTTTCTTGCAGGCCCGGACTGTCTCAAACTGTCTCGGACTCTTGGTCTGGACCACTGCTAACCCCTCTCACAGTCAAATGGAGATGGCCGCCGACCGCCTGTACAAGGAGAAGAAGGTCCGTGGTTTCTGCCACCTGGTCACCGGCCAGGAGGCTGTCTGCGTTGGTATCGAGTCTGCCATTACTCCCCAGGACGACGTCATCACTGCCTACCGCTGCCACGGCTACGCCCTGATGCGCGGTGCTACCATTCGCTCCATTATCGGTGAGCTGCTGGGCCGCGAGGGCGGTATCGTCGGTGGCAAGGGTGGCTCCATGCACATGTTCACCAGCGGCTTCTACGGTGGCAACGGTATCGTTGGTGCCCAGGTGCCCGTCGGTGCTGGTCTGGGTTTCGCCCACAAGTACACTGGCCGCAAGAACACTTCGATTGTCCTGTACGGTGACGGTGCCTCCAACCAGGGCCAAGTCTTTGAGGCCTTCAACATGGCCAAGCTGTGGAACCTGCCCGTCATGTTTGGCTGCGAGAGTGAGTCTTGACTGTCGCTCCTGTCTTGTTTGAAAACGGCCTGCTAACATTGCCCCTCTTCCCCCTCCTTCCCAGACAACAAGTACGGTATGGGTACTGCTGCCAACCGCTCGTCCGCTCTGACCGAGTACTACAAGCGTGGCCAGTACATTCCTGGTCTCAAGGTCAACGCCATGGACGCTCTGTCGGTCCGTGCCGCCGTCAAGTACGGCAGAGAGTACACCACCTCGGGCAACGGTCCCCTGGTCATGGAGTACGTCACCTACCGCTACGGTGGTCACTCCATGTCCGACCCCGGTACCACCTACCGTACCCGTGAGGAGGTCCAGCGCATGCGCTCCACCAACGACCCCATCTCGGGTCTCAAGCAACAGCTCATTGACTGGGAGATTTGCACCGAGGAGGAGCTGAAGAAGCTCGACAAGGAGTCCCGCGCCTTTGTCGCCGGCGAGGTGGCCATTGCCGAGGCCATGGCCTTCCCCGAAAACACCCCCGAGGTCCTGTACAAGGACATCTATGTCAAGGGTTCCGAGCCCAAGTACATCCGTGGCCGTGTCATTGAGGAGGACTTCCACTACTAAGCGCGCCCAGAAACGGGAGCAAGAGCAAGAGCAAGGTCAAGGACAACAGCCAGAGCCAGAGCTAGAGCCACAGCGCTCACCTTGCCTGTCTGCCTGCGCGTTATCAGTCACTCTTGAATAGACCTATGGCACATTCGAGTGTGTGAATCTGTGTACTGTACGTGTGTGTGGGGTGGGAGGAGGGAAAGCCTTTCCTGTTTTCCACAACGCACCGCGCCCGCTGGCCGCCTGCTTTTTTTTTCTTTTTGCTTGTTCGTTTTATATTGCTTGCTGCACAATACCCTCGCCTCGCCCCGCCTCGCCTCACCCTCTGGTGGCTCCTCTGTTGAACTCTGACCACGTCTTTGGAACGGGGCTCACCTCTCTGTCTATCCCTCTTCTCCTCTTGTGTCTCTGCAGAGACACGCTCTCTCCCTCTACTTGTACTGATGTTGATCTCCTTTTTTTTGTCCCAATGAAGCGTTGTGCCCGCAAAACGTGTGCCGCGCGAAATTTGCGTGTTGTAAATATAATCAATCCATTGCATAACTAGTTGAAGTTAGCCGTGAATGTAAGGGTAACTAGCCCTAACAGTCAGACAATTGCATTGTCTCTGGGCGGGCTGTCCGCCAGCTGCCGGCAACTGACAGTTGATAACGCGTAAAGTGCATTTTTGAAGCTCCCCTCTTGACGCGCCGAGCCGGCATCATGCGCCGATGATGTAGTTGAAAGCAAATGATTATTTAGTTTGGGTTTTCTTCTAGAAGTCAAAGATTCGAATGTTCGCAGAAAATTAAAGCCGTGGAAAAATGCTGTAAATGCCGCTCAGACGCAGGCCTGGACTTGAGTCAAAAAAGAAAAAGAAATCCAAGCTATTTATTCTGCCCTTTTTGTCTCCCCCCATAATAGACAGAGATAGAAAAAAAAATAAACAAAAGCCTGCCCACCAGCTCCAGCCCTCGTGCGACCTCCCGCAAACCTGGAATTCATTCAGTTTCTCCGCCTCACTGTTCTTCAGCTGCTTCCTGTCGCAGCTCTCTCTGATTTGTTGAGCTTTGCTTGGACTCCCATGCGTCAGATTCTCGCCCGCCGTGCTCTACATCCGCGGAATCCCTGTCTCAATACGCCATACACCGCATTAGCTCCGGGCCCGGCTTCCAGTCCGCCTCGGCCATCACCGCTCCGGCTGCTGTCTGCCCCGAGACTCTGTCGCCCCGTTGCTCCGAGAGTTGCCGCGTTTCCGCTGCCCGCCACCGCCTGCCCGCCTGCGCCGAGAGCCTATAGCGTGCTGCTGTCCCGCCACCGCCACTGCACCATGGCTCCTCCGAAACAGTCTACTCTGGGGTATGTCAAGCCCTCGCAAACAACCCTTGGGTGTGTGCTTTTGTTTCTGTTGTTTCCCTTGTTTCCTGTCCGTGTCCCGATAGCCGGAGCCCCGTGGCTAATTGCCGAGCAGCAAGTTCTTCGCCAATGCGAACGGCGCTCGACCGCCGCAGCAACAGACGACGCTGTCATTCTCAACCAAGCCCAAGAAGCAAGACGGTGCCGCTCCCGCCGAGACGCACCCGGCAGAGACCAAGGAGCCATCACCGGCCCCTTCTGCCGCGTCGGGAAAAGGTACTGTGCTGTCCCCGGCCCCACCTCCGCAATGGCTCTGCTAACACCTGTGCCTACCTGGCTAGAAACTAAGAAACGCGGGCGCAAAGCATCGCCCAAGAAGGAAGACCCCGAGTCTGATGTTGAAATGCAAGATGCCCCCGTCTCGAAACGCCCGCGCAACGCCCGCCGCCGTGTCGAGTCTGACGAGTCCGATGTAGAGGCAGACGTCAAGACTGAAAAGGCCCCAGTCGCCACGATCAAGACCGAACAGGAACCCGAAACCACCGCGCCCAAGAAGTCACCGCGGAAGAGCTCACCGTCGCCCAAGAAATCTCCCAAGAAACCACCCAATAAATCGCCGTCTTCCAAGTCATCTCCTAAAGAGACGCCACCCTCGCCCACAAAGTCTCCCAGAAAGACTACCCGAGTCAAGGCCGAGGAGGTCGAGGAAGACCCCGGCGCTATTTCTGCTGCCGAGTCAGTCGACAGTGCCAACGAGGCCGTCGAGACCGCTGCCCGAAAGCAGGTCCAGACCAAGATCGTCGCCAGCACTTCGTCCCCAGCGTATCCGGACTGGAAAGCCGGCGACCACGTGCCGTATGCAGCATTGTGCAAGACCTTTTCACTTGTCGAGCTGACTACTAAGCGCCTGATCATCATGGAGTACTGCGCCCAGTTCTTGCGCCAGGTTCTTCGCCTGACTCCAGACGACCTCCTCCCGACTGTGTTGCTCATGATCAACAAGCTCGCACCCGATTACGCCGGCATCGAGCTGGGAATTGGCGAGTCGTTGATCATGAAGGCTATTGGCGAGACCACAGGCCGCAGTTTGGCTGTCATCAAGCAGGATCAAAAGGAGATTGGCGATCTGGGCCTCGTAGCTGTCAAGAGTCGCGCGACACAGCGGACCATGTTCAAGCCGAAGCCGCTGACAGTGCGCGGAGTGCACAAGGGCCTGATGGACATTGCTACTGTTTCCGGCAATGGAGCCCAGGGCCGCAAGGTCGACGGCATCAAGAAGCTGCTGGCTGCTGCCGACTCAAATAGCGAGGGCAAGGTTGACATTACAAAGGACAAGGGTGGTCCCAGCGAGGCCAAGTTCATTGTGCGCTTTCTCGAAGGCAAGCTGCGCCTGGGTCTGGCCGAGCGGACTGTCATTGTGTCGCTGGCTCAGGCCATGGTGTGCCACGAGGCCGAGGCCAAAGGCCTGGTCCCGGCTACGGCTGATCTGGAAAAGGGCGAGCAGATCCTTAAGACGGTCTACAGCGAGCTGCCCAGCTACGACGTCATCATCCCCGCCATGCTGGCCAACGGCATCATGAACCTGCGCGATCACTGCAAGCTGAGGCCTGGCGTGCCGCTCAAGCCCATGCTGGCCAAGCCGACCAAGGCCATCACCGAGGTACTCGACCGCTTCACCGACCAGACCTTTACCTGCGAGTTCAAGTACGACGGCGAGCGCGCTCAGATACACTACGTGGCCAAGGACGCACACATGAACATTCTCAAGGCTACGCCGGGCGCCGTGTGCACCGAAGCCGCGGCCACGGGCATCACGGCCATCTTCTCGCGCAACTCAGAGGACCTCTCGAAAAAGTACCCCGATATCCTGAGCCGCCTACACACGTGGATCAAGCCAGAGACCAAGTCGTTTGTGCTGGACTGCGAGACGGTGGCGTGGGACGTGACCGAGAAAAAGGTGCTGCCCTTCCAGACGCTAATGACTCGCAAAAAGAAGGACGTCAAGATTGAAGACGTCAAGATCAAGGTGTGCGTCTTTGCCTTTGACCTGCTGTACCTCAACGGCGAAGCCGTTGTCGAAAAGAGCTTGCGCGAGCGCCGTGACCTGCTAAAGGCTGCTTTGGTGCCGACTGAGGGCGAGTTTGCCCTTGCCACGTCCATGGACTCACGCGAGCTCGAGGACATCCAGACCTTTTTGGACGACAGCGTCAAGGCATCGTGCGAAGGTCTCATGGTCAAAATGCTCGACGGCACCGAGAGTGGCTACGAGCCCAGCAAACGCAGCCGGAACTGGCTCAAGGTAAGAAGACCACCACCGTACCTGGACGTCAACAGGACCACGCAGCTAACTAGGTCTATTTTTCCCCTAGATTAAAAAGGACTACCTTTCCGGCATCGGCGACTCGCTGGACCTCGTCGTCCTCGGCGCATACTACGGCAAGGGCAAGCGCACGTCTGTCTACGGCGCGTTCCTGCTGGCGTGCTACAACCCGACGGCCGAGATGTACGAGACCATCTGCAATATTGGCACCGGCTTTAGCGAGCAGGTGCTCGAAGAGCTACACGCCGCGCTCTCACAAATCGTCATTGACCGGCCGAAGCCGTTCTACGCGCACTCGACCGGCAGCCAGCACCAGCCGGACGTGTGGTTTGAGCCGCGCTATGTCTGGGAGGTCAAGACGGCCGACTTGACGCTGTCGCCGCGCTACAAGGCCGGCATCCGCGAGCATGTCGATCCCGTCGGCGACAAGGGCATCTCGCTGCGCTTCCCGCGCTTCATCAAGCTGCGCGACGACAAGAAGCCCGACGAGGCGACGAATAGCAGACAGGTCGCCGAGATGTATCTGAAGCAGGAGAGCGTGGCCAAGAGCAAGGGGCCGGCGGTCGACGACGACTTTGAGTATTAGTCTGGCGAGAAGGGGGGGACGTGTGTGGTCTGTACTACATAGGAAGCCGGAAAGCGGGCGCTCGATTGGATATACAGCTGATTAGATAATGCACAGTGACGGCCCAAGAGACCGGATGGGCGTGTATGCAACAACTACGACAAGGACATGATATGACTACAAGAAGAATGAAATATGCATTTAGTCAGCAACCAAAAAAAAAGAGCAAGAGAAACTAAAAAAAGAAGAAACACCAGCACAAAAAATAAACACACATAGACAGACAGGTTCATCGCTCGTTATTTTGATTCTTCTATAGTAGCGGCCCCCCGCCCTCAGACACAATCGAGTACGCCCGCTGGAACTGCGGCTGCAGCGGCGTCGTCGGCTGCGTGCCGCCGCCCGCGCCCGCGCCCGCGCGCAGGAGCCCTGCGCTCTGCGCGACCGCCTCGTCGTCCTCGTCCTCATCGGAGGCGTTGGCGTCGCCGGCGGCGGTGGCGCTAAAGAGCACCTCGCGGTAGGCAGCGGGGCTGCCACGGCCATCGCGGCGGGCGCCAGCGTCAAAGTCGGCGCCCTGGTTCAGCACGCGCCAGACGTCTTTGCGCGTCAGCAGGCCCTGCAGCGCGCCGCGGTCGACAAAGAGCATGTAGTGCACGCCGAGCTTCTGGAAGTACGAGACGACCAGCTGCATGGGGGCGAGGGCGCTGAGGGTCAGCGGGGTCTGGTCCATCCAGGGGCGCAGGTCGAGGATAGGCGCGTCGTCGGAGGGGCCGGGGGCGGAGAAGACGGCAGGTGTCGAGGGTGGGAGGCCTGCGGCGTCGATGGCGGCGCGCAGCGCGGCGGCGAGGTCGCTGCGCGAAATGTAGCCGAGGAGCACGGCGGAGCGAGCGTCGGTGACGACGGGGAAGCCGCGCGCGGGGCTGGCGCCGAGCACGTGCTGCAGAGAGCCGATGGTGTGGGTGGTTGCGGGCAGCGTGAGCAGCGCGGCCAGCGGGGCCATGTGGTCGGTGGCGCAGCCGGGGGGCACGTGGGCGGCGGCGGAGGAGGCGGAGCCCTCGGAGGCGATGAGCGGGTAGCCGTTGAGACGGATCCAGGCGTCGTAGATGGAGTGGGCCGAGAGGGCGTCGCCGACCCACTTGGACAGCATGACGGCGAGCATGATGGGCAGGACAAAGGTTAGGGCGCCCGTCAGCTCGAAGATGATGACGACGATGGACACGGTCATGCGCGTGACGCCGGCGAGCGCGGCAGCGGCGCCGACCACGGCGTAGGTGCCAGGCGTGACGCACGGCACGTCGGGCGCGCACGAGGCGAAGAGCAGCAGCCCGTGCGGCGCTGCGGCGCGCACGCCCAGCTCGACGGCGATGCCGACGGCGCGGCCGACCAGCGCGCCAATAGCGATAGACGGCAGCAGGATGCCGGCGGGCAGGTGCAGACCAAAGGTTGCGGCGGTCAGGGCAAAGGCGAGCGAGGCGGCGAACAGCAGCAGGACGATGGTGGCGCCGGATGCGGCGCCCGTCTTGCACAGGCCGACGTCGTCGTCGAGCAGCTGCGCGCACTCGGTGAATAGGTTGAGCACGAGCCGGCTGGTCGGCACTTTCATGTAGAAGTTGGGGTAGTTGACGATGGCGGTCACGAGGGCCACGAGGGCCACTTGGACCACGGGGCCGGGGAGGGCGCCGGCACGCGACAGCCGGGCTTTCCACTGCTGCACGGCCATGTTGAGGCGGACAAACAGGCCGCCGTAGAGCCCACCGAAGATGCCCAGCAGCATGTAGGGCACCAGCTCAAAGTCGTGCCAGTCGACCGTGTAGCTGCTCTGGTACAGCACGAGCTTGCCGCTGCGGAACGGGTCAAAGGCCTGGAGCATGACGGCGGCGGTCATGGCGCAGACGAACGCGGGCCACATTGTTTTGTCGGGGAAGTACGACAGCGTCTCGATGCTGAACAGCACGCCGCCGATCGGCGAGCCAAAGGCCACCGAGATGCCGGCCGCCGCCGCCGCCGCCAGCACCTCGCGGCGCCGCGCCTCGTTGGCGTTAATGGCGGGGAACAGCCGGATGAACTGGTTCGCCACGCAGCAGGCCACGTGCACCAGGGGGCCCTCCTTGCCGAGCCACATGCCGCTGGCCACGGCCAAGCACAGGCCGAAGCTCTTGGCCGCCAGCGTCCAGCCGCTCAGGAAGTCGTGCATGACGAAGCCGCCGAGCACCGTCTTCAGCTCCGGGATGCCCGAGTGCTTGGCGAACAGCGCATAGCCGCGCACGAGGCACGCGGCGGCCGCGCCAAAGGCCACCGACAACGCGACGTAGAAGACGTACTCGACGAGCCACCCCAGCGCGCGGCGGCTCGGCCCCGCGTGCAGCGCGTCGGCCCAGCTGTGCCAGCCGGCGCACTTGGTGCCGACGTCCGAGTCGTAGCCGAGGCAGCAAAAGTCGCGGTTCAGGAAAAACGAGCCGCCGTCGGCGCCCGTGCAGAAGCCCGTCTTCAGGTCGCCCAGCCACGCCGTCGCCACGTCCATGCACGCCGCCAGCGCGCCGACCACCAGCCCCGTGCCGATCAGCACCAGCCACACCTGGCTGCCGTCGGCCAGCTGCGCCATGTACCCGCGCACGCCGCCAGCGCCGCCGCCCAGTGCCCGCTGCCGCTGCCGCTCCTTGGTCTTTTCGTAGATCCAGTCAATGGCCGTCATGTCCTCGTAGGCCGCGCGCGGCGGCTGTGCGGCGGGGCCCACTGACGGCCAGTCCCAGCCGCTGTCTTTGGCTGCGCGTAGGGCCGGCCCGGAGGCCGCCGTCGTGTCCAGCGGGTGGCTGCTGTGGCGCGGGGGCTGGGTCGGGTCGGGTTGTCGCGGGCTGCGGGCGCTGCTGCTGCTGCTTCGGCGGCTCGGGCGGCCGGCGTGGCGCGACGAGGAGGCGCCGGCAGCTGACATGATTATATAAGCAGGAGTGCCGTCTCTAAGGGATCAGCACATGAGCCAGCCAAAGGGGAAAAAAGAATGTGAATGTGTCGTCATGCGAGGAGTTGAGGCGGGGGACGTCATCGCAAGGATGGCAAGTTGTTGAGGTGTTGCTTTCGGCATGGCGTGGAATGGCGGGCAGATGTTGGCAGGTGGCGTAGCTCAGATGCATGTGCAAGCTGCCGAGAGTGCCAGCTGCCGGGCTGTCCGCAGACCCTAACCCTCCCAGAAAGGCTTTTGCTCTCAACAACTGCCCCTCCTGGCTCCGGATCTCCCATGGCTCCTGGCTCCGGCCCAATTCCACAACCACTTCCACCCTCACTGCATCTCTGACCATGGCGGACCCGAGCGCCCCGAGTGCCGCGGCACCCGCCTCGCTCTCCAAAGTCACCGCACTCCTCCGCGCGCCCGACGACACCTCGCGCTTCGTCGGCCTCGCCCTGCTCCACTCCATCCTCGACAACGCCCCGGCCGTGCGCGCCGACCCCGCCAGCATCGATGAGCTCTGGGCCGCGGTGCCGGCGTCGTTTCTCGACCGGCTGCTGCGCGCGCGCGCGCGCCAACCCTCTACCCAGCCGGCCGGAGAGGCAGCGCGGCAGCCCGCGGCCGGCCAGGATGCCCCCGAGATGGTCAGTCTGGCTGCCAGCGTGCTGCGCGCGTTCGCGGCGCTGCTGGCGCCACGCGCCTTGCAGCGCCACAAAATGACGGCGCGCATACCCGCGCTCGTGCGCGCGCTGCTCTACTGCGCCGACTCCACTTCGGCCGGCCGGGACGGCCCTGCCCCGCCCGCCACCGCCGACACGGCACAGAGCATCTGCGAGACCCTCGCGCTCCTTGTGTCCGACGCCCCCGGCGCCTCCATCTTCGTCGGCCTCGACGACATTTCGAGCCTGACGGAGGCGGCGCCACGGAGGCCCGAGGCACTGCGCGTGCCGTCGGGCGCTTGGACGGCGGTGCTGAACGCGCTGCATGGCGGGCACGGCGACGGAGAGCTGCGTGGCGCGCTGGGGCGGCAGGTCGATGCGGCAATGGGGAGCCTGGTGGCGGCGTTTTCGGGCACGGACGGCGTGACGCTGCTGGGCTTTGCGGCGGAGATTCTGCCGCGTGTGGACACAGAGGTGAGTTGAAGGGCGAATGGCTCTGTTCTTTTCAATGCTTTTTCTTCCGTGCTTGTGTTTGACCGGTACTAACTGCTGTTCTAGATTATTCCCGAGAACCCCCGCTGGCTCGCCCCGCTCGTCGCATTCATCCAAAAGCTCGTCCTTAGTAGACCCTCGGCCGAAAGCCGCTCCGCATACACGCTCTCGGCGGCCGCTCTGATCCACGCATTCCCCGCTCTCGCACCGCGCCTTTTGTTCTCGCCGTCCTCGGCGCCTGCTTCCAGCAAGCCTTTTGTCTTTCTCCTCATCAACCTCCTACTCATCGATATCCGATCTTCATGCCCTTCACTGCTCTCGCAGCTCAATAGCCCGACATATGTCGCCACATCCGCCCGTCTTGCTGCTGCCTATGATGTCTGCTCGACTTTTGTCGGCCATCTTCTCCGCCTTGCTGACCCCGATCCCGACTCCGCCGCGGCCTTGTCTCCCGCCGGCGAGCTCCTGCCCGTCGACCTGCTGCTTAAGCTCCGCCATTCATTCACCGAGACGCTCACGTTGACTATTGAGTACATGCGCGACCGCTGGGACGCTTCCGTGGCTGGCGCCATGGGACTTGACCCGTCGGCGCGCGAGACCGCCGCCGAAGGCGTCTTCCGCACGCTTGCATGGGACTCGGCCAGCGACGCCGCTGGTGCCGACCCGTTTATTCTTGCCGCGCTGCGCACACTGGCCGTATGGCTGGCCGAGGACGACGCACCAGCACTGGTGCGCAGCGCCGTAGGCCTAAGCGACATGTTTGTCGACCTGTACGTGGTCAGCGCTGGCGCCGAGGCTGTGCGGCGTGGAGTCGACTTCCGCGACTCGGTGCTGGTTGCGCTGGAGCCGCTCATGGGTGTCGCCGAGGGCCGCGAGGCGCTGCTGCGCTACGGCGGCTGGGCGGTCTTGGCAGCTGATTTGGTCGCCGTGCTGGAGGCGTCAGCGGCGGCCGGGCGTGGCGGTGCCGGCATTATTTCAGTGTCGGAGAGCCGGCGGGCTACGGGCTGCGTGCGCGTGCTGCTAGCGCTGGTTGAAGCAAGCCAGGCTGAAGAGCCGGGCGTGCGTGACGAGTGGCTTGATCTGGTCACGCGGGTGGCGGCGTGGCATGTGCCGGATCAGCCGCAGTCGGAGGATACGCAGGAGGCGCAGGTGGCGGCATTGCAGCTGGTCACGGCCGTGTTGGTCGCGGCGTCGCCGGTCCAGCGGGCACGGTACACACATTCAATGGTGGCGATAGGCGAAGTAGAAGCAAGGCTTAGGGAAAAGGTCGAGCCGGAGGGGCCGTTCTGGGAGGCTTTGGAGGACGTGCGGGCCACTGTGTCGGGGTTGGCGAAAGCGTGAAGCGCGGACGATAAATCATAGACAAAGTAGACTTGTGGACTAGCCATGGACAAAAGATGTCATCCGGAACACCGTCATCTTGCCGCCGACGCCACCAACGAAACACTGTGCAGCGCATCAGCAACCTCGGCCACTTCTGCAGTCGCCGCCGCCGCCGCCGCCGCCGCCGGCCCCGTCTCCGGAGGTCCGGGGCGCGCCAGGTTCCTGGCCTGCTGTTTGCGGGCACGACCAATATCGATTTCCAGCTGGCGCAGGTCGCAGCGGGCGTTGATGAGCTGGGGAATCAGGTTCTCGACAGTACCAATTGCCTCGCTCTGGGCCATCTTGATGGCAGGCGGCGCTAGCACGCCGAACCAGCGGATCGGATTGCGCGGATCGAGAGTTGCCTGCTGGCTGGGCGGCTGATCCGGGGCAGTGGGCTCGGCCTGGGCACCGGGGGCGTCGTCGGCCTTGGCCGTGTCTTCTTCTTCGGCTCCGGCAGTCTCGTTGGCCGCCAGTGTCACGCGCACGCGCACACCCGCCTCGGTCTCAACTCCCGCCTCCACACGCCGCATCGCCTTCATCCGCTGGTCGTAAAAGTCGCAGCCATAGCGCACGCCACGCGGAGCAGTCCAATTCGCGCGCGCCAGCTGCTGAAACGTGGTCTTTTGCGCCTGGCCCAGCTGCTGCTGTAGCTTTGTGTAGCGATCCAGTGCGCGGAGATAGCGCTCAAGAAGAGCGTCGATGGATGCAGCCATTTTGTGCAGATTGAAAAGTGCGAGGGGTGTCAAGGGAAGAAGGGAAGAGTGAGGCGGCAGAGGCTGAGGCTATATGTGGCATCTATGCATGTATACTTTTTAACCCTTGTGTAACATTGAGCCGCAGCCCTTAACCCTACCAGCGACACAACCCTAACAGCCTAAGATCGACCTCTAACTATTGTCTCGTTGCTTTGTTCAAGTTCAGTTCAGATTTCGCAAACTATAGCTACAGACGTATGCAAATACAATATACACAGCCAACGACAACGACCATCCCATCAGGCCATCCACAAGTGCCCTCCGACCCTCGTCTTTTTCTTCACCTGCCCCCCTCTTCCCTCTACAGAGCAGCTGGAGCACGGCCGCGGATGAAGCGGTAACTCGTAATCAGATGCAGGTCCTTGTTGCGGAAGTCACGCTTGACACCCTCAATCAGCAGACGGGCCTGCTCCTCGGTGTAGCCCCAGATACGGGTGAACAGGGCCAGGGTGTGTGACTCGACGGACATTTGCATGTGGATCTGCTCAAAGCGGCCAAGCTCCTTCAGGTGGGGGTCCTTGGGCCAGGGGCCGATGGGGATTCTGACCACCTCCTCGTGCACATCCTCAAAGCCGGCGTCAATCATCCACTGCTTGTGGAAGCGGGCGACGTTCATGGTGCGGCCAAACTTGCGCGACGCAATGTCCAGCTTGTCGACCCAGTCCATGGTCCAACGCGCGCGGTCGCACGAGTCGTCGTCGCTAAAGACCCAGGCATCGTATTCCTGGATCTCGCACCAGCCGCCGGGCTTGAGCGTGTTCTTGATTTTTTGGTAAAACACGTTCCAGTCGGCGCAGGTGCCGCCGAGCGCGCGGCCGTGAATGTAGTCAAACTTTTCGTCCTCGCGCCACGTCCACTCGTCCTCGTAGTCGTCGACGTGGAAGTGGCAGTTGGGCGGCACCCAGTCGGGCTGGATGGGCGACAGGTCGATGCCGTAGACCTCGGCCTGCGGGAACTCGTCGGCAATCTCAATGGCCCAGATGCCCGTGCCGCAGCCCAGGTCCAGGATGCGCATGTCGGGCTTGTCCTCGATGGGCACTGTGTGCAGCCCACCGTGCTGCATCAGACGCCAAATGTGGTGCTGCAGGTTCAGGCGCTCCTGCTCACGGTCATCGTTGGGCAGCATGTACTGGCCCTCCCGGAAGGCGTGGTAGCGGCGGCCGTTCTCGTACTGGTAGTGGAAGATGGACGACGAGATGGAGGCCGTGTTGATGGAGCCACCCTCGGAGCCGTAGCTGGAGTCGGTGACAGAGGCCTCGTTGGCCTCGGAGAAGGCATCGTGCTGGAACAATGGGTTAGTGGGCCGTGTGTCTCTTGTTGGGTTCGGAGGTGTGGGTAGCCACTTACATCAATGTCTAGAGGGGCGTGGCCCTCATTGAGAGTGGCCATGCCGTAGGCCGTGGTCGACATGTCCAGACGCTCGGGCAGGTGCTCTTCGAGATAGAGCGTGTCGGCGTCATAGGCAGCACGGGCCGCGGCTTCGGCTTCGGCATCAGGCTCGGCACCGGCGCCGGCAGCAGGAGCTTCAGTTTTGGACTCGGTCTCAGTCTCAGTCTCAGCGGCAGGCTTGGCCGGCTCATCGGCAGCAGGGGCAGCAGTGGTGGCAGCAGCAGCCGGAGTCTCGGTAGCAGGCACCGTCTCGGCGGCAGCGGGAGCGGCCTCGGCAGCAGCCGGGACCGGGTCAACGGGCGGAGCAGCAGCAGACATTGCGGCAGAAAGAGAGGGAGAGTTTGTGTGGCAACTCGTCACAGGGGCAAGGGTGGAGATGTCTCAGCCAATGTAGAAACCAGTTGCAGCAGTGCAGCAACAGCAACAATGGTCACAGGGAAAATAGGGCGTGTGTCAAGTGTCACAAGGATGCAGCGGGAAGCTTTAGCTTGACTCGGAAGTGAAAGTGCTCTCTTTTTTTTTTTCAGCCCTAGGCCAATCAGGGAAAGAGCGGAGCTGGGAAAGGAAGAAACGGGAAGGGGAAGATCCTCGCAAGGAAAGAAGCTCTTGGAAGGGAAAGAAGAGAGTATCAAAGAAGCGTCTCGACGAGGAAAAAGAACATGGGAGAAGAGAAAAAGAAAGAAAAAAGAAGAAGAAAAGGAACGAAACAAAAGAAGAACGGGAAAGTGTGACAATAGCTCCTTCTTATTTTCCTCTTGTGTCTCCCCAAGGTTGCATTTGACCGACAAGGTGCAAGTTGGGCGGACGCGGAAGAAGGCAATAACCAGCAAAGAAGCGGGGTGTGCTATAGGAAATCGGAAGATGGAAGCTGGTGATAAATTGCTATAAATTGGGTGCTGCAAAAGGAATAAAAAGAATTAACTCATAGGTTGTGCTACTATCTGATTTTTTTTGGCAGGCGCAGGCAGGTAGGGCCGTTCTTTCCTTTGTTACAAAGTCTAGCTATTCTAAGATTGCGTCCTGAGGCATCAATTCACGAACCAAGTGCCATGGCCGGCCAGAGAAGCGAAGCTTTGTAGCTTGGGTTGAGTTTTTAGCATGACAGAGCTTTTGTATGTGTCTCTTGATATTCTGTGGTTTGGAGACACCAATTGCTTGGAGGGGGAGGTCCAGGTACGATACAGTAGAGCCAACACAAGCACAAGCCGTGCTCGTATATATTTAATACTGCGCGGCTTGAGAAGCCTTGACCTCTTGCGGTGGGCGAGCCACCGGAGTTTCTTTTGGGAGCGAGACAAGAGTCAAAGTGTTTGTGTGCAAGAGAAGAGAGAGGCCTGTGGACACGACAGACTGGTGGTGGAGGAGGGAGAAGGGGGCTTTCGAGTGTTGTATTTCCATGTATGTAACTATCGGACACACATACATGTGTACACGTGCTTCTACTTGCAGCCAGGCCTAAAGATCGGAGTGAGTGGTAAGTGGGATGCCCTGGGATTGGGGCACATGGGAGTCTAATTGTGGGTGGTGTCAAGGATGTCCTGGCCAGGGACGGGGAGAGGGCGGGGCGTCAAGATCAAGCTTCAAGGGAACTAAGGGCAAAATGACAGCTCCCAGTCCTGTCTATCTGTATAAATACGAACAGGTGGTCGGTCTTGCAGCCGGTCTCAGGGCCGAGCCAGCCAGCCATGGATGCGCATACATGAGCCACGAGGTCATTAGGAAGTGGGTGTTAGCCGCCAAGTCCAGACATACAGACATATGTATAGATGTATGGGAGAAGTGGAGATGGGCTGGACCTTGGGTCCAGTTATATGCAGGAATATGATATGGGAAGGGAATAACTACATGTGTGTAGTTGACTAGTTAGTTGTAGTATGTAACTATGTATGTATGTGCATGCATACATGCATACATGCATAGAAGGACAACGGCCGTAATTGTACGGCCAGGGCGGTAGCAGCAGAGAAGCACAGGCAGGAGAGTAGGAGGGCAGGAAGGAAGCAGGCCAGAGGGCCGAGGGGCAGGAGAAGAGCAGAGGGGGAGGGGACGAGAAGGAGGGGGGGGGGGGGGGGGCGGAGGAGGAGAGAAGCAGAAGAGTCGCAGCCAGTGGCCGCTTGGGGAGAGGTGGGGGAGAGAAAAACATAAAAAGGCCAGGCAAGCTATCAACCGGTGTAATTGGGTCGTCGGCACATGTCACATGTCAGAGTGGCAGTCTGGCAGTCTGGCGCAAGGAGAGACGGGGTAGACGGACGGGGTAGACGGAGTAGACAGAGGCACATTCGAGTGAGCACAAATATCTCCAAGTGAGATCTGGATGCTACGGCAGACTGCAAACGTGTAATTTTCCTCGCAGGCCGGTGTGCAAGCAATGCAAGATGAGAGTATCGCATGGCAGAGAGAGAGCAGAGGAACAGAGAGCCCAATACAGCCATATCTTTCTAGTCCGGCTTCCTCCCCAATGCAGGAGCTTTGATGGTTTTTGGATGCTCGCCCTCTCGGCCCAGAGCGTGTGTGTGTCTTTTTTCTCTTCTTTTTCTGTTTCTTGTTTTGCTGTCCCTCTCTTCCCCCTCCTCCGGCGACGTGGTATCGACTCCTCGACCCCAGTCGGGGTCATGTGACCTGCACCAGTGGAGGGTAGGGTTATATGGGGGCAGAGTGTCTAGACCCTAACCAACCCCAATCTCCATGCAGCATCCCCCCCACTTTTCAGTCTGCATTCTGCCACTTCCACGGATCCACTCCTGCGTGAAGCTTTAGCTCTGCTCCAGTTCAGTTCTGCTGGCCTCTCTCCTCGCTCCTTTTCTCTCGCTCTCCTTGTTCCCGCTTCTGCTTCTCTGTCTCCTGTGCTTGTGCTCTTTTTTCTTCCTTTTCTCTTCCCGTTGTGCTGTGTCCCTCGCCCGCCCGCTGGTCTCTTTTTTCGCTCTTCGTTTCCAGCCCATTCTCCGCCCGCCGCCTGCCTGCAAAATCCGCTGCTGTGATTTGACAGCCGCTTCCAACCACCAACTTTTTTTATTCTCCCTTTTTTATTCTTTTTTTTCTCTTCTCTGCTCAACCAGGCCATCTCTGTCTTCGTCTTCGTGCTCGTCCTCGTCCTCGTCCTCGCTCTCACCATCTCGCTGTCCGGCTGTCTTGCTGCCCTATTTATTCTATTTTATTCTTTTCTTTTCTTTTCTTTTGCGGACAGTGCACTTGCGGCTCGACTTCAGTCCCTCCATCCATCCATCCACAATGGTTGTTCCCACTATCAAGTACGTCAACTCTATTCACATTCACATCCACATCCATATCCGCCTCCCTCCCGCTGTCCTTGACTTGTTGGCCGCCTCGCTGCCGTGCCCTGTGCTTCCATCTGCCCTCCGCCCGTTGACCCCACCTCCCCCGATAATGCCTCCGTCTGCCCCCCCCGTTGTCTTGCTGTATCCGTCTCGACCCCGCCCAGCCTGGTCCTCTGTCTCCGTCGGCCTGTTGATTATATCCGTCGCCATCGCCATCTCCGTCACCACCTGCCACCCGTCGCCACTTCTCCGGCCCTGCCACCCGGCCACCGCCATTGCGCCGACTCGACCGCCTTTGAGCCCGCGATTTGTACACCCTGGCTTTGCCCCGCACTAGAGCCCGTTTCAGTGCTCTCCTTTCTCTCCCTTCCATAAGCCTCAAGCCAGCCATAGCCACGTCCGGCCCATGTACACGAAACGCTCCTGGCTTCAGCTTGGTCTTATCTCTACCCAGCCAGGGATCGACAGGGGACAGCGACAGCGGCTCGGCCAACCTGGCTTGAGCCGTGGAATACGCGCGACTGATTTGGAGGAGCAGCAGCAGTCATACACTCTACACCACACTCCACCGTCTTCTCCGTGTCTCCGCTTACCTACTAACACCGTTCCAGGTGTGTCGTTGTTGGTGACGGTGCTGTTGGCAAGACGTGCCTGTTGATCAGCTACACCACCAACAAGTTTCCCTCGGAATACGTGCCCACCGTCTTTGACAACTATGCCGTAACTGTCATGTAGGTCTCAATCTAGCCTAGTCCAGTCCGGCCTGCGCCTTTTCCACCCTCTTCTCTCCCTGTTTCTAACCTCTGACACCATCTAGGATCGGCGATGAACCCTACACACTCGGTCTTTTCGATACCGCTGGCCAGGAAGATTACGACCGCCTCCGCCCCCTCTCATACCCCCAAAGCGACGTCTTCCTAGTCTGCTTCAGCGTCACGTCGCCGGCCTCGTTTGAAAACGTGCGCGAAAAGTGGTTCCCCGAAGTCCACCACCACTGCCCCGGCGTGCCGTGCCTGGTGGTCGGCACCCAGGTTGACTTGAGAAACGACTCCAGCGTCCGCGCGAAGCTGGCCAAGCAAGATCGCGAGCCCGTCAAGCGCGAGGACGCTGAGCTGATGGCCAAGAACCTGGGCGCCGTAAAGTACGTCGAGTGCAGTGCTCTGACCCAGTACAAGCTCAAGGATGTGTTTGACGAGGTAAGCATGGCCATCTCCTCGCCTTCTGCCGCGAGCCAGCTTTGGCCCGTGGCCTCTGTGAGCCCTTTGACTAACCCGCCTAGGCTATTGTCGCCGCCCTCGAGCCCCCGACTCCCAAGAAGAGGCAGCACAAGTGCGCCATTCTGTAGACGCCAAAGAATGAGACCCGTCCCGTAGATACAGCAACGGGAACCGACAAAGACGCCCCCCCCCCCCCCCCCCCCCCCGAGACCGAGACTTTCTCCCACGCCCACACCCTTTGTCCCGGCTCTTTATTTCTTTTTCACATGACAGATGAGAAGGGCGGAGAGGAGGGGCCCCTCCAGATCTGCGTATCTTCCTCCTCTCTGTCCTTCGAGTCTATCTCTCTCTCTTTGTCTCTCCCAATCTGCTGTCAACAAAAGCTGTTGCTTTCTTTGTTGCGCCTGGCTTTGCGCTAGGTCTGGCTGCTTCCTCTCTTCTCTGCTGCTGACTCTCTTACTCCTCGCCGCGTCTGCCTTTTTTTGCCTCTTGATTCTGAGTCTTTGTTATATGCTTGTTTGCTGCCTCTTCCTTTCCTTGCCCTTGCCGCCTTCTGCTTTCCTGCTCTTCTGCCTGCCCTTCCCCCGGCTCTATTGCTGGCTTTAGTTGCTGCTTTTCCTCTGTCTGCCTCCCCGTCCCCGTCTCCTCGGCCCATCCATGTTCCATGTGTATCCTCCAGCTCCCCGCATGAAACCCGTGGTCTCTCTCTCTCCATTTCTGTGTGTAGACTCCCCCTTCTTCTCTCTCGCCAACTGCCAGCCCGGGCCTCGATGACGACAACGACCCCTCCTCCAACGACGACACTCCCATGGCTTCGATACCCCACTTTCATTTCATTTTATTTATTTATTTTTCTTCTCATTTTATTTTCTTCTCTTTTGACTGTTCCTCTTTGCCGGCACTTTTTGTTTCTGGTCTTCTCTTGACTTGGCTCTTGGGCCGGCCTCCTCCGTAGTCCCCCGAGAGCCAGTCCTGAGTTGGCCTGAACTGGAAATCTGGAAATGTACGGGACTCTACATACATAGTAACCTAGACAACACCCCGCGTCTTTTTCTTCTTTTTTCTTTCTCTTCCTCTCTGGCTGGATATTGGAGATCTTCTCCATGTTCCTTTTCTTTTCTCCTCACCACCTTTCTCCTTCCTACTCTTCTGCACAATACAATATCTTGCCAATCTATATTCGATCATGTCACTCCCGTATTTCTTTGTTATTTACTTTGTGCCTGCGTATTAAATTTGTTGTGAAGTAGTAGTCAACTGATAGTTATTGAATACTATAACTAACTAAATTGTAAGCGTGTGTATATCTCTAACCGAGTCCCCAGACATTTTTTACTTCCTTTTTTTGTCTAGGCTTTTCTTGGTTTCTTCTTGGGACCATGTCGGCTTTGTCTCCGAAAGCCCCTGCATATTTTGTGGCGCGGCTCTCTTATTGCTGCATCGGGCCATCCTATTTCTCGCTAACCAACTCCGACTGCAGATCCAACTGCGCCTGCTGCCGAGACGGCGGCGGCGCATGTGCTCCCAGCTCATTCACCAGGCGCTCCATTGTCGCCTTCTTGCTCTCGCGCTGCCAGCGGGCCAGGTCAAACTCGCCGTAGGACACGGGCACGTTGTGGGCCGCGACAAAGACGATGCCGGTCAGGGGCTTGGTGGCCGACGAAGGCGACGGGGGCGGCGTGGCGCGCGCGGCGTCCGGCTCGCGACCGTTGCTGCAGTCTTGGGCCGGCGTGATGGTGCACTGCGCGACGGTGTATGTCGGGCCCTCGTACGCGCACAGCTTTTCGATGGTCGCGAAGCTGGGTGCGAGAAAGTAGCGGCCGCGGAGGACGGGGAGGCCAGCAGGGTCCGGCGAGACGCCGGCGCCGCTGTGCGCACTGTTCGGCTGGGTGTCTGTGTGTGGAGTCTCGGGCCGGGCCGGTGTGTAGCAGATCGCCGAGGGGAAGACCTTCCACATGCGGGCTTGGAAGCCGTAGATGCTGGCGGGTAGCAGCGCGGGCGGCGAGGCGAGGGCGGCGGCCATCTGGGCGATCTCGGGGTCCATGAGCGAACCGTAGACAAAGACGGGGATGGGGCTCGCGGGCCACCGGCGGTGGACGTCGGCTAACGTCATGATGTTTTTGGGGCGTGGTGCCGGGTTAGTAGGGGGAGGAGAGTCCGCGGTAGGAGTAGGCGGACTCTTGTAAAGCCAGTGAGGTTCAGTCATGATGGGGGTAGGGTAGGCAAGTGGCTGTTAGTATAGAGAGACTTTAGTGAGGGACCCTGTGTGCTAGAAGGGTTTTGGTCATTTGGGCAGTGGAACAGAGCGACAGAACACGGATAGAAAAGGCAGTGCAGGGGAACAGGGAAGTGGACAGGTTAATAGGTTGTCTCTGTTACTGTGAAGACGGTGGGATATGAAGGCTTTTAAGCTCTGGGCTTCAGAGACGACAATTAGCGGAAGCTGTGCTTCGATAGCTTGTGCGATGCTCTCAAATACAGGGAATCCCCTGTAAAGCATGTCCCGCGCCAAGGCCTGGTTACGCTATGCCCGCCGACGATAGATGGCACTGGCTGTGCTCTAGTGACGTGCCGCTCCGGTATAGAAAGGAGGATGGCCTTAGGATTCTACCCATCACCAGGGCCCTGACCCGCCCCATCCGCCTGTTTGAATTCATGTATAAGCCTGGCTACACCAGGAAATCTCAGCATCAAACAAGCAGGCTCCGCGTGCATCAACCGCAGGCCAGGGTCGCAAAACTGGACGGTTAGCGCGCAAAGGGGGCCAGACAAGCCCAGGCCGGCGCCACCCAGCCCACCACACCAGTTTTCTCGCGTGGCCTCCTGCGGTGTCACTCGCAGACGGCTGCCAGCGGCGTTGCCGCCGAAGCGGCAGGTTGGCACCTTGCAAGTTGTCATGGCGAAGGCGGCGGATTCTGTTTATGGCGCTTGGTGATTTTTGTGGTTCTAGGCCACAGTCGTGAATTGTGAAAAACGTCCGCCATTTGTCGGCTATGACGTAATCGGCCGGGAACCATTCTAAAAAACGCATACCACTACGTTAGGTCGCGAAAAAACAATAGAAAAGCTAGGGTTATAGGGCAAGATAAGAGAAACCCCTGGCTGTTATCGTTCCTTTGGGATAAGCGCAGGTAAGCAGACTTGCCTGAGAAGGGTCTCTAAGGGTCTCTAAGGGTCTCTGACTCATCCAAACAGGCTCCTTTTATCTTTGGCTCCCTTATCTGCAAAGACCCCTCCCCCCCACGATAAACCATCACCTCTTGTCCTCTAGATACCATCACAGCTTTTAAACCACGACCAGCTCCAGATCGGAACCGAACTGGCTTCTCTTCCGTGCCTTTAATATTTTTTCTCTGTTGCTCAGCTGCTTGTCATCTCCGTATCCGGACTCTCTCCCCTGCTCCCGATCCCGCTCCCGCTCCCGACCCGCACAATGGCCGACCTGGTCGATCGCACCAAGGACGCCGTCACGTACGTCGACACCGACGTCGGCGTCGATGACGTCGCCGCAGCCAACGGCTCCGAGGCCCAGCCCTACAAGTCGCTGGCCTTTGCCTACATCCAGAACATCGAGCAGGCCTCGAGCAAGTACCTGATCCGCGCGTCGCAGATCGGTGCCCTGGACGCCGGCCAGGACGAGTCGGCCCGCCTGGCGTGGAAGGAGCCGGCCAAGAGCGCCGTCAAAAAGGCCGTGGCCGCCGTCGACCAGCACAAGAAGAAGCTGGCCCGCGCCGCCAAGGTCGCTGCCGAAGAGGACGAGCGCCGCAAGGCCCGCGAGCAGAACCTGGATGCTGCCAAGAAGATTGTCCTCGCCGAGGACACCTCTCTGCCCGCGGCCCAGTGCATCAAGATCTCGCAAAAGGACATTGCCCTGGGCGAGGGCGACAAGAAGGGTGCCCGCGTCAAGGTCTTTGGCCGCATCCACCGCCTGCGCCCTCAGAAGAACGCCACGTTCATTACCCTGATTGACGGCTACGGCCACCTGCAGTGCATCCTTCCTGCCGGCCAGCTGACCCAGACCTACGACGCCCTGACCTTTGCCATTGGCACGTCGCTGGCTCTGTATGGCGAGCTCAAGAAGGTGCCCGAAGGCCAGACTGCGCCCGACGGCCGTGAACTGCACGTCGACTACTACCAAGTCATTGGCGCGTCGCCCTCGGACGACGATGCCATCACCAACAAGGTCTCGGCCTCGCAGAACCAGTGGGACGCCGCCATGCTGGACAACCGCCACCTTGTGCTGCGTGGCGACAATGCTGCGTCGATTATGAAGCTGCGCGCCGCCGTCGAGTGGGCCTTTGTCAAGGCCTACCGCGACCTGGGCATCACAAAGGTCTCGCCCCCGGCCTTGGTGCAGACCCAGTGCGAGGGCGGCGCCACGCTCTTCAGCCTTCCCTACTACGACGAGCAGGCCTACCTGACGCAGTCATCGCAGCTGTACCTCGAGACTGTTATTCCCAGCCTGGGCTCCGTGTACTGCATTGAAAAGTCGTTCCGTGCGGAAAAGTCGCTGACGCGCCGCCATCTCAGCGAGTACACGCACGTCGAGGCCGAGCTGGACTTTATCACGTTTGAAGACCTGCTGAACCACCTCGAGGACATCATCGGGCGCATCATCGACACGGTGCTGGCCGACCCGGTGGCCACGGCGGCGCTCAAGGAGCTCAACCCGGGCTTTGTCAAGCCGGCGCTGCCCTTTTTGCGCATGAAGTACACGGACGCCATTGACTGGCTGAACGCGCAGGACCCGCCGATTCTCAACGAGGAGGGCAAGCCGCACGTTTTCGGCGACGACATTGCCGAGGCGGCCGAGCGCCGCATGACGGACATCATCAACCGGCCCATTTTCCTGACGCACTTCCCCGTTGAGATCAAGGCGTTTTACATGAAAAAGGACCCGCAGGACCTGCGCGTCACCGAGAGCGTCGACGTCCTGATGCCCGGTGTTGGTGAGATTGTCGGCGGCTCAATGAGA
Source organism: Berkeleyomyces rouxiae (assembly GCF_048999995.1). Lineage (NCBI taxonomy): Eukaryota > Fungi > Ascomycota > Sordariomycetes > Microascales > Ceratocystidaceae > Berkeleyomyces > Berkeleyomyces rouxiae. Next base: position 499,706 of record NW_027396497.1, on the reverse strand, counting down.
ATGGAGGGCTACGACGAGCTGTTGGCGGCCTATGAGAAGCAGGGTATCCCCGCCAAGGATTACTACTGGTACACTGACCAGCGCAAGTGAGTTTTGACACTGCCACGCAGGCGAAGCAAGAGAGAGACACTAACATGGCATTCTAGGTACGGCACCTCGCCCCACGGCGGCTACGGACTGGGTCTTGAGCGCTTCCTGGCGTGGATGGGCAACCAGCACACGGTCCGGACGACGTGCATGTACCCCAGATTCATGGGCCGGTGCAAGCCTTAGACGGCGTGATGGAGTAAGTAGCACGGGGGCCATGAGCGGAGAGATGCAAGGAAAGTTTGGGCCCGATAGACTACAAGGAACCAAAAAAGAAAAGCCACACAGTATGATGATGAATATAATAAACTCGTGTATTATTTTTTCTTCTTCAAGTTCGGATGGCATGGCAGGGGTTCTGTGAGACACTCGGACGCACACAGGTAGGCATTTATTCACATTTGTCCAGATTCATCCACGCCTTGTTCTCGCTCGCTGCCTTTGCCCTCGCCCTACAACCGATCTGTCCTAGGCTTCTCGCTCTCGGCCACCGGCAGCGGCATCGCGGCCCCCCTCCTCGGGGACATGGGCGACGACTTCAATCTCGACGCGCATATCATCCTCGCCCAGCTGCGCGACGCCCACACACGTCCAAATGGGCTGGTGGTCGGGCATGTAGGCGCGGAAGTTGCGCACCATGGCGTCTAGGGCCTCCTTGTTGAGCGGGATGTGGTACGACGTGACGCGGAAGACTTGTGGCCAGCCGGTGCCGCCGGCGTCGCGCAGGCAGCGCTCGACGTTGGCGAAGGCTTGGTCGATTTGCGTGGATATGTCGGTGGGGATGTGGCCGGTGAGCGGGTGCCAGCCGCCTGGAGGCAGGGGGAGAGAGAGGTTAGTGGGAGGGAGGGGGTGAGAGAGAGAGGGGAAGCAGAGACGCACCCTGGCCGGCGCACTCAATCCGGTCGCCAACGCGGACGGCTTGGCTGTAGGAAAATGTTTCTCTGTTGCGCACACCAACGCCTTCGTAGGCGTAGTACTTGAGGTGGGACATGATGGGTGGTGTTTGGGAGATCAGAGCTAGCAGGGGGCGACGGCTTCAAGGTTATGGAGGAAGAGTACAAGATTACACTTCCAACAACATGCAGAACTGACTATATATGTATACGTGTATTCGTGTCTACGCGGGGCGTGTACATGCACAGTGTAGTTTGATAGAGAACTTTACGGTCTAAGCAGCCCGGTGGGTTGTACATTTGTGAGCTGATGTCACTCTGTGAGCTCCAGCCCGGGAGAGGGGAGGGGAGGGGATTGTAGAGCTAGTAAGTTGGCGTGTTATTGGTGGCAGGTGGTGGCAGGCGACGGGTGGTGAGTGGCAGCTGGCAGTGGGCCAAGAATAGATGATGCATAAAGAGAAGTGGATGTGAGGCAAAAACCCAAAAAAAAACAAAAAAAAAAACAGAAAAAAAAAGGAGCACAGGCGCAGGTTGGACTTTGACTTTGTGTTTCTGTTTGACTCTTCAAAGATCAAAGAGGAAAAGAAAAATGCCGAGCCAGCACAGACAGGGGCCGGTCTTCTTGGAGCCAAGGTCAAAGGAGTGGTTCTCTGGTGGTTCGCCTGGTCCCTTGGTCTTCTAGGGTCTGGGGCTTGGGGACTCGAAACAAGGACAAGACAGAAAGGGGAGACAGATGAAGAGAGCGGGGGAGGGGGAGGGAGAGAAAGAGAGAGAGAAGAAGAGAGTGGAGAGCGGTGGGCCTGGAACAAGAAAAGAACAGAGCCGTGAGCGAGGTATTAACCAAGTGTTTTGTGCTTTGCTTTCGCCTTCACTCCATGCGAAAGCACGCACAACAATAGAGCGCGCCCCCCCTTCAGGAACAGGAGCTGGAGTTCTAGTCTTGGGGCCTGGACTAGGGGAGTATGGAGGGACGGGGGCTACTGGAGGCTACTGGGCCAGGGCTGCTGGCTTATACTGGACTAGGCCTGGTGGGATAGGCCAGAGGGGAACGAGATCAGCCAACATCAGCGCAGGAGCAAGGGAGCAGGGGGGAAAAAGCAGAGGCATACAGAAGAATAAGCAGACGGAGAACCAGAATAAGCACCACCAGCACCACGCTCAAGGAGAAAACAAGCCAGGGCAACAGACGCAACAAACCGACCCCGGCGAGGGATTGCGGTCGCCTACACATGCTCCCCGGGACGCGTATCTGGCAATGGCAACTCGGCTGTGCGTGAATTGGGACGAGGGATCGCCCGTATCTCCGGCCGGCCCGCTTACATAAGCCAGCCGCGGACAGACAGACAGACAGAGACGCTGGCACAGACTCTCTCCTGCCCTTGTTCCTTTACGCCCCTGAGGGAGAGAGAGAGAAAAAGAAGTAAAAAAAAAGGCTCCTTGTGCTTCCCTGTCTCTGCTCCGCCCGCCTGTGCTGTGACTCTCTGCTGGGCTTGGGCTTGGGCTGGACTAGGCCCCTGGCCCCCTTTCCAGGGCCCCCCCCTCTCTCTCCTCTTTTTCTTTTTTCTTTTCTCTCCGGCTAGTTGGGCGTAGCCTCCTTTCTTCTCTCTGGTCCCCTTCGATTCCTGGCCCGCTTCCTTTGTGGCTTCTGGCTCCAGAGGGGGGAGAGGGGCCCTGGGGGCGCTGGAGGGGAGGACACAGGGCTGCATTTTTTTTCTTCTGCTGTTTTCTTGCGCTTGAGCTTGCCATAGACCAAATGTCCAGGCTCAGGGCACCCTCAGAAATTGGCTTGTATGGACATATCTGCAAAAGAGGGCAAAGGCAGGGGGAGTTCCCGGCGGAGGGGGCGCGGACAATGGGCCGCAGGAGAGCAGGACATCTGCGTGCTATAGTTTACCTGTCCTCTACTGCTTCGTTCTCCTTGCGTGTCATCTTCGGCTGGATCCTGGTCCAGTCCTTGCTCCTGGCTCCCTGCTCCTTGCTCCCCGTCGTCTTTAAAAACTCACCGCATCTGCAGCGTCGCCGCGGGCTGGGGCTCCCCCTTCTTTTCTCTTCTGCTTTGTTCCATTCTTGATTTCTCCTGCGTGGCTGTCCCGCTGTGCTCTTTGTCCTTTCTTCTTCTTCTTTTTGTTGCTGTTGTTCTTGTTCTATTCTTCTGCTTCTCCTCCCTCACCTCCTCCCGCTCCCCGAGAGCTTTTTTCTTGTTGGCCATTTTTATTTTCTTCTTTATTTTATTATTTCTTTCATTTTTTTCCGTTCTTCTTCTCCCGCCTTCGCTTCTTCGTCTGGCTGTAGTCGGCTTCCCTCCGGCTCTGCCTCGCCCCCCTTCTTCCGTCTCTCCGGCCTGCCCGGTGCCTCCCGCCGCCGCCGCCGCCGCCGGTCTTGCCTCTCTGCTGCATTTCGTCTCGCATTCATCTCACTTCTCTTCGGTCTATACCCGCGAATTATACTTCAAGCATCTTGTTGTGTCTCAAATCTCTCTCTCTGCTTCTTCTGATCGTCCTTCTCTTGCTTCTCTTCTGTTTCTCGCTCCCCCGGCCGCTGCCCAACATGCAGGACCTCGCCAGCCAGAACGCCCCCGCCCGCTTCGGCCACGCCTCGAAGCCCTCGACTTCCGAGACTGGCTTCTCCCACGGCGCCTTTGCCTCCAACGTGCCGAGCTTTACGGACCGCCTCCCGCGCCGCGGCACCACCGTGCCCACCATCAACACCCAGTCGCTGGCCCAGCAGGCTCAGCCCATCAACCCCAACGACATGGCCACGCCCGGCACCGCCTTTGACATGCAGTTCACGCCGCTGCTGCCCTCGCAGCTGCTGCTGGGCAGTCCGTTCCAGCCCGGAACGCCCGCCAGCTTTGCCAGCCCGCAGTTCCAGAACCTCAACTTCCCGCAGCAGCAGCCGCAGCCCGGCGTCGTCGGTCTGACCAGCCCCGTGCCGCAGACCCTGTCGCCGCAGGCCTTCCAGACGCTCGTGTCGCCGTCGTCGTACGGCGCCCCGCAGTTCTTCAACGCCCAGTCGCCGTCGGGCTCGTTCAACGCCGCCATGTCGGCCCAGCCCACGTCGCCCGTGTCCATGTCCACCACGTCGGCCGCCGGCAACAGCCGCACCGTCTACCTGGGCAACATCCCCGCCGAAACCCCCGCCGAGGAGATTCTCAACCACGTGCGCAGCGGCCAGATCGAGTCGGTGCGTCTGCTGCCCGACAAGAACTGCGCCTTCATCTCGTTCCTGGACGCCAGCTCCGCTACACACTTCCACTCCGACGCCATCCTCAAGAAGCTGTGCATCCAGGGTCAGGACATCAAGGTTGGCTGGGGCAAGCCGTCGCAGGTGCCGACCTCGGTGGCGCTTGCCGTGCAGCAGTCGGGCGCGTCGCGCAACGTCTATCTCGGCAACCTGCCCGAGGACATCTCCGAGGAGGAGCTGCGCGAGGATCTGACCAAGTTTGGCCCGGTTGATATGGTCAAGTATGTCAAGGAAAAGAACATTGCCTTTGTGCACTATCTGTCCATTGCCAACGCCATCAAGGCCGTGTCGCAGCTGCCGCAGGAGGCCAAGTGGCAGGCCCCGCGCCGTGTCTACTACGGCAAGGACCGCTGCGCCTACGTGTCCAAGACGCAGCAGCAAAACGCCGCCCAGTACCTCGGCATTGCCCCGGGCCACGCCCACATGCTGACCGGCGCCGACCGCGACATGATCTCCAGCGCGCTGGCCCAGCAGTCAGTGGCCGCCGCTGCCGTGGCCACCACGGCCGGCGGCATCAACAACTTGGGCAACCGCACCATCTACCTCGGCAACATCCACCCGGAGACTACGCTCGAGGAGATCTGCAACGTCATCCGCGGCGGCCTGCTGCACCACGTGCGCTACATCCCGGACAAGCACATTTGCTTCGTGACCTTTATCGACCCCACGGCCGCCGCGTCGTTTTACGCCTTGAGCAACCTGCAGGGCCTGATGATCCACAACCGTCGGCTCAAGATCGGCTGGGGCAAGCACTCGGGCGCCCTGCCACCGGCCATTGCGCTGGCCGTCAGCGGCGGCGCCTCGCGCAACGTGTACATTGGCAATCTGGACGAGACGTGGACCGAGGAACGTCTGCGCTCCGACTTCACCGAGTACGGCGAGATCGAGCTGGTCAACGCCCTGCGCGAAAAGAGCTGCGCCTTTGTCAACTTTACCAACATTGCCAATGCCATCAAGGCCATCGAGGCCATCCGCAGCAAGGACGAGTACAAAAAGTTCAAGGTCAACTTTGGCAAGGACCGCTGCGGCAACGCCCCGCGCCAGCTGCAGCCCGGCGCCGGCGGCGCCTCTCCCAACGCCGAGGCCGTCGCCTCGCCGCCGCCCGTCAGCAGCGACTCGCAGCCCGGCTCCGGCTCGCCGTCCGCCACCACGTCGCCGCAGCCGACCGCCACGCTGTTCGCCCAGAACGCCAACCCGCTGGCCATGTACCTGCAGCACGTGTCGCAGCAGGCCCACTCGCAGCAGGCCCAGCAGCACCAGGTCCTGGCCGCCCAGCAGGCCGCGCTGTTCGGCACCGCGCAATCGTCGCCCAACGAGGCTGCGCTCGAGGCCGGTGCCGTTGCCGCCGCGCCCGGCGCGGGCCCCGGCGCTGCTCCGGCCGCCGCCGCCACCACCATTGGCGGGCTGCTGGCGCCCAACGCCCGCGGCGCCTCGCACAGCCGCGCCGTCAGCCTGCCGGCCCTCGCGCCCGGCTTCGAGAACGGCGTCGCGTCGCCCGGCTCCGTCGGCGGCGGCTCGTCGGGCGCCCCCGAGGGCGAGCGCCGCGGCCATCAGTACCAGGCTAGCTACGGCGGCATGGGCTCGGGCTTCGGTCTGGCTATCCAGGGCGGTCTGAACGGCTGGGTCGAGGAGGAGGTCGCCAACTAGAGGCCCATGCCGCGCCGGTCTGGCCGGGGCATCGCCTCCGTGGCCGCTCTCCGTCGTCGATTCTTCTCATGCTTCATTGTGTCTTCAACTACTGCTTGCAACCGGCCTTCTTCTTCTCTGCTGTCCTTTTCCCTGCTTCATATTTCATCCCACCTTCTTGACCCCCTCCTTCTTGTTGTTCATGTTTCCTTTCTCTGTGTGTCTTTTCCTATATTGTTTATTTTTTTTATCTTTTTCTTTTCATCTTTTTCTCTTACATTTTTAAACATTTGTCTTTCCTGAGGAGGGGGCTTAATCGCCGGGCACAGAAGTTAGCGCGACTTGAGCCAGGATCTATTCTACCATATACGTTCTTATATATTGCGCTGTTTGCATCTAGAGAAATCCAAACTTGTAAATGTGTGTGTGGTCTATTTGTAGATGAGAAAGGCATAAAGGAAAGGACAAAAGAGACTGCTAAACTCCCCAAGAAACAACCCCCAGAATAATAAGAAGAAAACCTCCTTCCCCGTGCATTTGGATACCCTCCATCAACGGACCGTCGGTCAGGCCCACGTCTAGTATCCTGCCGGCTCCGGCGTGCTCGGAATCGCCGGCTGGTCGAGGTTACTGGCGCACTCCGCCTTCCAGTGGCGCGGCGTGATGTTGTCGACGATTTCCTTGAAAGCGGCCTGTGGCATCCATCGTTAGCAAACACAAAATGAAGAAGAACCCCCCCCCCCTTGGGTCACAAACTCACCAGCGTACAAAACGACTCGTCCCCCGGCAAATGCCGCCCAGCCGCCGCACACCCCGGCACCACCAGCGGCCGATCATTGTACCGCACCCGCACAAAATATCCGTCCAGTGCCTTGCGCTGCGCGCCCGCAAGCTCCGCTGTCGGCGTGCGCCCGATGCGCGCCGTGCTGCCGCCCAGCCAGGCCCACGTCCGGCTGCCGCTGGGCCCCTGCGGCTTGGGCGCCGGCCGGTCAGCGGCGCGGAACAGCTCGACGGCAACGTGGCTCGTGAACGGCGGCCAGCGGCCGTCAAAGGCGCCGAGCGCGCTGAGCAGCGCCGCCAGCGTCGTGTCGTGGCAGCCGGCAAGCGCCATCTTAGGCGGCGGCCCGCCCGCAGCAGTCGGATCGCCGCCCTCGGCCGCGCGCACGAGCCCCGCCACCACGTCACCCAGCAGCGCGCCGGAGCCGAGCCGCCGCGCCTCGGCGCTCTCGGCGTACATGGCGAACCACTCGTCGACGCCTGCCGCCTCCAGGCCGGCCAGCACGTCGGCGTGGTAGAACTCGCGCGGCAGCCGGGTGGCGGCGCCCGTGCCCTTGGCGCGGCTGGCGTTGACGCTGTCGAGCACGCCGAGCGCCGACGGTCGCGAGGCCACGCCGATGCGCGCTGCGTCGCGCGCGTCCGGCGACCCTGCGAGGTGCCGCGCCAGCTGCGCATGCACGCGGTCAGCGGCCGGGGACGCGTCCCAGCGGACGGCCGCGCGCGCGCTAAACGCCTCGGCGAGCTGGCGCAGGCGCGCGCACGCGGCCGTATTTGGCACCAGCGTCTCGTCGGCCGGCGCAGTCTGGGTGACGGCAAAGGGCGGCAGGTCGGCCGCGCGCGCGGCGGCCGGGTACAGGCCGGCCACGGCGTGTAGGAGCGATTCGAGCGCGCGCGGCACGCCGGTGCTGCGCAGGGCGAGGTCGGTCGACTGGCTGAGCTTGGGCGGCAGGAAGCCCAGGCTGGTCACGTAGAGCTGGCGCAGGTGGGCGCCGAGCGCGTGGGTGCTGGCGCGGCCGGCGTCGGTCAGCGTGCCGGGTGCGCAGAGGTCGGGGCCGGCGGGGTGCGGCTGCGCGGTGCCGTCGGCGGCGGAGAGGGTCTGCAGGTTGCGCTGCCAGAGGAGCTCGGCGGGGGGCGGTGGTATGGAGTCGGCGGCAGGGGCGGGCAGGCTGATCAGGGCGCGCATGGTGCGGGCGTAGCGGCAGTAGGGCCAGAGCGGCGGGTGGTTGAGGTGGGCGAAGCGCGGCTTGATCGGCGTGCGCTCGCCGTGGCGCAGGAAGATGTGAACTTGTTGCAGGGCCAGAGATGACGGGTAGAGCCGGGCCAGCTCGGTCGGCGAGTACGGCGTCGGCGGGGGCAGCGACGTCATGGTGGAGCAGGCGTGCGCGATTTCGGCGGGGCGAGCGGCGGGGCGGAGAGCACGGGAATGCGGTGACGTCAGACGGGAGAAGCGGGCGGCCGGGCGAAACAAGAGGGAGAGACAAGCGCACGAGGGCGAAACCAAGACGCAAAAAACAAAGAGAGAGACAGCAAAGCGAACAGTGGCTGGCGAAAACTTCCAACGTACAAAGAAAGAAAGACGAGCCTGTTGAGGGTTGAGGATTGAGGCTGGCTTCTCAACAAAAGCTGGAGAAGGGGCTCAGTGGGCTCGGAGCCCTGTCGGCTGGATACAGCGGCTGCCAGCAGCGGCTTCAGGGTGCTTACAGCGCCCCTTGGGCTAGACACCGCCAGAGTTAGCGGCTGTTTCAGAAGGCGACACCCTGTCTGTTGTTCAGGGGCAGGCTTGGACAGTTGATTGCCAGGGTTAGCAGAGCTAGGGTTAGACTTGCTTCACCGCCAAGGGTTGCTCGTCTCGACACCATCACCACCGTGTGTCCTCCTCCAAGCCAGACAACCACCAGGGCCGCACGGGAGACAATATCTTCCCCTGGCGGCTTGCAGCTCACAAGGGGCCCTGTCCAGTGCCCCAGCCCAGGTGGCGCTGCACGAAAAGCAGGCCGGCCGGGCATCTAGTGCGGGCTTTTGGCTTCTTGTGAGTCATGGAGCGAGTCACGGCCAGCAAGATGTGGATGTGAGCGTGAGAGCGAGTGTTTTGAGAGGCGCAGAGAGCAGGCCAGGCCATGTTTGCGAGTCTTTGTCGTTGGTGTCATCATATAATCGTCGTCTTCGTTATTGTCGTCGTCTCTCTTGTCGTCGTCGTGGTTAATCCGCCAATCACAAACAACTTTCCCACTCTTCCCACTTACTTATTCCCCATTGCCTGCCCAACCAGAAGGTGCATCTCGTTTTGGCAGCTTCCCCAAGCAACAACACAACACACGGAAGGCACCCTGTCTGTCTGCCGTTTGCTCCTGCCCCCAGCGCGTGAAGAATTTTCCACATCATCTCCTTGTTCTCCTCCTCTTCTTTTCCCTTTCTTCATCTCTCCCGGCTCCCTCCAGCTCTGGCCTCCGCCAACATGGACCCACCACTAGCTCCGTTCTCGCCGCTCTCGCCGCCCCGCCAACCACACCCCGCCTCCGCCTCCGAGCCGCCGCTACCTCCCACGCCCCGCCGGATCCCGCTGCCTCCGTCGCCCGCGCACCGCGCACCGCCCGCGCCGCCCTGTCTCCCCACGCCACCACCCTTCTCCGACCCCGTACTGCGCCGGAGCTCGGAGCCGGTCCCGCTGTGGCATCCGACGCGCATCGCGCTCTCAGCGCTGCGGCCCTTGCGCACGCTGGCCCAGGACGTGCTGGAGTGCGCGTGGCCGCCAGAGGCCCAGGTGCCGGTGCACGCGCAGCCGGCGCCGCCCACGGCCGTGGCCAAGATTGCGTCCACCGACGGCCACGCGCTGCTGCTGGCCCACGAGGCCACCGTGTACTGCCGCATCGAGCAGGTGCGGCCGCCTGCGCCGCTGGTGCCGCGCCGCTCGGCCGCCGTCGACGCCCACCTGGGCCTGGCCGCGGCTGTGGCGCCAAAGTTCCTGGCCCACGTGGTCGATGCCGAGGGCCGTGGCATCGGGTTTCTGTTGGAAAAAGTCGACGGGCGCCATGCACGCAGGCCTCCGCCGCCAGGGCGTGGCAGAAAACGGGACCGCCGTAGCGCGGATAAATTAAGCCTGGAGACCGACGCACAGAGGAAAGCCGCAGCCCTGGGCATGTACGCATTTGCGCACGACGACGACGATGGCGACGTCGGTGCATGTCGCAGGGCACTCGAGAGGCTTCATCTGCTCGCCATAGAGCACTGCGATGTCCACTGCGAAAACTTTATTATCCGCGACGATGGCGGCGCTGTTGTGCTGGACTTTGAGTACAGCAGGTTAAACCCAAGCCAAGAAGACCTCCAGCGTGAAATGGATGACTTGGAAACAAGTTTGTCGAGGAAGCCCAGGCGGCCTGTTGGAAAGACCTAGCTCCTAGCTAGGGTTTGCATCGAATGGGGGGATCTTGTCTTGTTTTTTTTCTTCCTTTTTTTCGAATGTCCTTAGCCGCCCTGTCAGCCCTCTTCCGCTCTTCTTCATATCTCTACACAGCTATTAATGGAAACATTGTCTCAAAGCACCCGTCATCCTGTCTCTTGAGTTCTTTGAAGAAAAGCTGACTAGCCAGCCAGGGAAGACTAAGCATCTGGTGATTGGCCGTTTCTGGCGCTTGAGTGCAGCTTGCCCTGGTCTTACAGGGGCCATCTGAAGAATATGACTGACTCGCAGCCAATCAGGTATAGAGGAGAGGATCAACTAGGATGCACAAGACTCTACGCCTGGCAGAAGAGATGACGGACATGTGCAGACAAGTCTGGCCCGGCGGGAAGAGCGTGTGGCAGGATAAAAATAACACACGGCAGGGGAGGGGGGGAGAACTTGTGCAACGGGCTTGCAAGACCCCTCGGCTCTGTCTCTATATCAAGGACACAACGTCCGGCCGTGTTTTAAGATGTGAGCGAGGGACACTTGAAGCCAGAGTTCTTTTCTTTTCTTCACTTGCATCTTGTTTTTCTTTTCTACCTTTCTCTTTTCTCTAGTCTTCTTTTCCACGGCTGTTGCTGGTCTTCGCCCGTCGCTTCTTGCATCTCCCACCATGTCCACCAAAGACCTCCCTCCCCCGTCCGACTTCGAGGCCTCCTCGCGCGGGACTCTCACCCCCTCTCCGGCTCCCACTGGCCCCTCCGAGCTGTCGATCCCGTCCACCGTCGTCAAGTCCTTTGTCGGCCTGCGCTCCGGTCTGAACCTGCTGTCGCTGGCCATTGCGGTGGCCATGCTTGGCCTATCAGCCAAGAATCTGCACGTCTACAACCAGACCCACCTCGCTGCCGACTTTCTCCTGCCGCTGTGGCCCGCCAGCTTCAACATCCGCCCGGCTGTCGCCATGGTTGTCGTTGGTGCCGTGGTGACTGTGCTGAGCTCTGTAGCCGCCGGTCTCGAGCGCGCTCGCAACGTGAGTCTCCTCTTTTCCTTCTGGGCACCTCTCCCCCCCTCTCTCTCTCTCCTGTGCTAACCTATACCCTAGCCCTCCTGCACTATCGTGGCAGCCAGCGCAGCCCTCTCACTGCTATCCTTTGTTGCCGCCATGACCGCCGTAATTGTGCACTACACGGCCAACAGCGGAGGGGCCGAGACCGTGCATACGTGGAGCTGCGAGTGGAAGCATGTTAGCATGTTCTCGGCCCCCAACTTTGCCGATCTGTGCATGCAGTCCCGCGCAGCCGCCGGCCTGGCCGTGGCGCTGATGCCGCTGCATGTGCTGGTCCTTGCGGCCGTCCTGCTCGGCTTCGTGGCGGATAAAGCGGGGTCTTGGCGTGGCCGTGGCCGTGGCTGTCGCGAGGAGCCAAAGAAGTAAGGCAGCGGTGGTATGGGATGTAGGCGTTTGGGAGGGGGAGTGGCGAACATGTGGCGGGGCTCCGGTGGAATAGGACGGACAAGGCTGTAGCTGTAGCTTGGTTCTTTTTCTTTATTAATCTCATGGCAGCGTCTGCTTGGTCTTTTCTTGTAGTTTGCTCTTTCAATCCAAAGTTGCTGTATCGGCCTTTTGGATCTCCGTCACGCAAGCTAGAGGACTGGAGTTTCTGGCTTCTAGCATGGGGGAAGGAACGCGTCCACGCCGGAACCCGCTCACGGCAGGCACGCGGTGGGTCTGCTCCTTCCGCGCCTGAGAACGCGTCTCCTGCATCTTTTGACTTCCCCCGCTTCGAGGCCACGGCCTTCCTCCTCCCACAAAACCTCATCATCCTCATTTTAGCCCCGTGAGACTGCCTTGGTATCCCACTCACTCCGGCTCTCAAGCATCTTTTGCCAGCGTAGCCGCACAGTCCGAAGCCACGGCACCAGCCCCGTTCCGAGCGCGTGTATATCCAGCGATCCCCACTCCAAAAGAGCTCCGGCGCTGTGGGCTCCGGACCGCCGCCTAGCTAGAGCTAGGGGCTTGTTGGTCTGCAGGCAGCCGCTGTCTGGCGGGGACTCTTGCACCCTTTCCGTCTCTTTTCGGTTTCGTCTGTTCTTGTTTGTTGCTAGCGACAGAGAGCTCCACCGCGTGACTGCATTGTGGCTGCCGGCCCGAGTCGTATATATATATCTCTACTGTATATATCTAGGCACTGGCTTCTCCTGCCTCTTTGCCCCAATGTCTTCGTTTGGCTTTTTCAGAAGCAGGGCTTTCCGGAGCCACCAGCCGCTTAGAACGTCTGAATCATCGTCCATGGAGCCTGTTACGAGCTGCAACATGCCATTGTCTGAGTCTGGTGCCGAGACCGGCGTTGACGCGGGTCCCGAAGCCAATGCTGAGACTGGCCCTCGTGCGAGCCCGGAGCTCAGTGTCGGGGAAACTCCCACGTCCACAGGGGCAGACAGACCCGCCGGTGCACCTCCTCCGGACCCAGACACCTCGCGATGCACAAGCGTCGATTTCTCAAAGTATCACACCAGCCCCACCGACTCTCCCAATCCCAATTCCCTGCTCCAGCCATCTGCCAACGCCGACACCACCCCGTCAATCCCGCCCACTTCCGCCCGCAGCCAGCCCGCTCCGGCCCCAGCCCCGGCCAGCGCGCCGAACCTGATCCCGCCGCCGCTGCGCCCCTTCGCCCTCAAGGACACCATCTTCGAGCAAATTGACCCCGACGACGCCCTAGTGCTCGCGCGCAACCCGCAGGACCGCGTGACCGCCGGCATACGCGGCTGCGGAGGAAACTACGAGCACCTGCCGCCCGTCGGTGCGCAGCCCTCATTCACGACGCGCGCCAGCCACGCCTCGGGCCACCCGCCCATGCTGCGCCATGCCGGCGCGTCGGTGCAGCCTCTCAATGCCGAGGCTGCGGCTGGGGACGCGCCCGCCGCGGACCCGTTTGCGAACCCGGCTGTGGGGTATCCGCCGCGCCTTGTGCCGCCTTCCCTTCCGGCCCGCCCCGGTGTCAATTTGTCTACTAACCCGTATGGAATACCCGTGGTCCCCCAGACCCACGAGTACACGGGCCGCATTAGCCGCAAGTCAGTCATCAAACCGCGCTCTGCTGTGTACGGCCAGAGTTCCACTGGCTCGCCGTCGGCGGCGTTTGACAGGTTAAGTCTTTCTCCAGGCAAGACGCCTGGGGCCTTGCCCGTGCGCGACACTGTGGGAGAGCTGAATACCCACAAGCAGTCCCACGAGATGGAAAGAGAGGGATGGGAGGACGAAGAGTCTATACGCCAGGCGTCAGTAGTAATGGTAGATCTGCTGACCAATGTACATGTAAGTGTTCTCTCGCAACATCCCAGACATCGCCCAGCCACTGACCACTTGCAGATTGAAAAAGAATGCCCCATCCTCGAAGAACTCACCATCCAAATCTCCAAGCGCTACAAGCGCCCGGCCGCTAGCATCGCGCTCTCCCTGCGCCACGGCGTCTGCATGGTCTACGGCGGCTCAATGGACCCCGCCTACATCCTCACGCTCTACGCCGAGCCAAGCCAGGTGTCTGAGTCGGCCAACCGCCGCAACACCATTCTCCTGCAGCGCGTCGTCCGCGACACCATCAACGTGCCGCCGTCGCGCGGCACCATCCGCTTCGTCGCCGTGCCCGACGACTGCCTCGGCTACAACAACACCACCCTGCAGCATGAGCTCAACGACCTCCAGCGCCAGCGCCACGCTGACTCCCAGCGCCGCTCGCGTGCCGCCGCGCCGGTTCCGCTGGACGCGCCAGTCACGCCTGCCAGGACAAAGCCGGGCGAGCATATACCGTCGCGTAGTCTGATGAGGATGAAGGTACGTTTCAAATCCACAGTAACCACCCAAGACACTACAACAACCACGTCTCCGTGCACAGCCCCTCCTCGTATCCCAGCCGGCGCTAACTCTTGTTTCCCCCCACACAGTCCTTTGTCGGCCTTCGCCCCGCCCTCGGCGCACTGGACCCTACCGACCCCTCCACTGCCACCGCTACAGACGACGACGACGAAGACGCAGACACCCTCTCTCCGCCGCGCCACAGCACCGACAGCAAGCGCGCCGTCTTCAGCGCCAGCGTAGCCGCAGCCAACGGCACGCTGGACTTGGGCTCACCGCAGCCCTATGTCCGGTCTGCGTCCAAGTGGGGCTCGCCCAAGACGCCGACGCGGCCCCGGCGCGGCGTGTCGCTGACGTGGGCGTCGGCGACGGCTGCGATGGGCGGTGCAGGCGCTGGTGCCTTGGGCGCGGGTGGGTCGATGCGGGCGTCGGCGCGGGCCAGGGCGGTCTCGGGGTCGCCGCAGATGTGGTCGGAGGGCGATGGCTTGGTTAAGAGTAAGAAGAGTTTTGTGTCGCTGATGTTTGGGCGGCGCGTGAAGGGGGATGGATCGCCGCTGAAGAACGAGAATGTGCCGCTGGTGTGAGACGGGAGAAGTTGGAAAGTCATGGTCACGAAGCAAGGAGAGAGCGAGAGAGAGAGAGAGGGTCAAGTATATAGTTAGGGTGGTAGAGTATGCAGAGTATGTTTAATTAAGCTAGTCTGTGAACTATAAGAGAGTAGGGTGTAGATGGAGAGAGAGAAAGGGAGAGGGAGATGAAGTGTGTAATATATGAAGAAATGCCAGAGAGAGAGATGAAGAGGGCGATGGAAATGAAATGGCAGAAGAAGGGGGGAAAAAATCATAAACGACGTGGTATTATTAGAAAAGAAAAACATCAGACACCAAGAAGAAGAAAAAAGGGAGGGAGGGGGATAGAGAGAGAGAGAGGAAAGGTATAAGAACAGACAAGTAAGGAAAAAAAAAAAAGAAAGAAAAGCAGACAAGAGAGAAAGACGCCACGAGTGTCCCGCACCTCTCTTTTTTTTAATACATATTTTTGTTCTCCTCAGAGAGCTAAGGAAAAGGTAGGGGGGGGGGTTAGGAAGGGAAGAGAAGCAAGACCGCACCAACACGTCGTCCTGCCCGTCCCCGTCCAGCCGGCCGCCGCCCCCTTCCCACCACTGTAATTATCACGGCGGCGGCGCCACAGCCGCGCGGTCTTTGAGATGCAAGACATCCGCGTCATCGGACGCCGACGACACGGGGCTGTCATCCGACAGCTGGACTGGCTCGTCAATGGGCGGCGGCGGCTGGTAGTTGTATGTCTCAGCCGTGGGCAGCTCGACGGGCAGGCGCTGCTGGGCCGCCAGGTACACGGCGTCGTGGGCCTGGATGCCGCCCATCTGCGAGTGCGGGCTGGCGGGCGACGACGACGAGCCGCCGCCGCCGCCGCCGCTGGCCAGCATCGACGGGTAGACGCCGTGGGCGGACGGCACGGCCTGCTGCGGCGAGACCCAGGCGGCGGCGGCCATGCCGGGCGACGAGGACTGGGGCGGCTGGCCGGCGGCGCCGGCGGCGCCGGACGCGCCGGGCATGAAGGGGATCAGCGCGGGCTGCTGGGCGCGCTGGGCCATGAGGCGGCGGCGCAGCATGACAAAGGCGACGGTGGCGAGCAGCAGGACGGTGGCGACGGCGCCAATGGAGATGCCGGCAATGGCGGCGCTGGACAGCGAGTTGTCGCGCTCGGACGACGGCCGGGCGGATGCCGGCACGCCATTGGTCGGGGTGCGCGTGGGCAGGGCGGCGGTGCGCGTGACGTAGCTGGCGAGGTCGGGGTGGTCGAAGCCGCCGCTGGGCGTGGCCAGGGTGGCGGCGCCGGAGGCGTTGCCGCCAATGACGGAGACCACGGGGCTGGGCACGTGGTAGACGGTCTTGGTGGGTACGTAGGTGTACCACGGGGCGTTGTTGGGGTTGTTGACGCCGGTGTCGAGGTTGTGGGTGCCCCACTTGTGCGGCACGTCGCAGGCCGAGGTGTCGGGAAAGGTGCCGCCGATGATGAGCATCTGGGCGCCGTTGGAGACCATGTTGCAGCTGGACGAGTAGTGGTGGTTGTTGCCGCCGACGGTCTGGTAGAGCTTGATCCACTTGAACGAGGGGATGGAGAGGATGTACGAGTCGTCGTAGCCGGGCTCGTCGGGGTCGGCGCTGGCGCCGCCGTAGAGGTAGATGTTGTACGAGGAGCGGTCCTTGGTCCAGGCGGCGTCGGCGCAGAAGCGGCGGCGGTTGGCGGGGATGTCGCCCGAGGTGCGCTGGGTGTACCAGCGGGCATTGGCAATGTCGTAGAGCAGGATGGTGTCCATTTCCTGGGCGCGCACTGTGCCGTTGGCGTATTCGTCAATGACGCCGCCAAAGTAAACCAGCATGCCCTGGTCGCTCATGGGCAGGTAGACCATGACGCCCTCGGCACGGCGCAGGCCGTCGTCAGGCGCCGACGAGTTTTGCCACGAGCGGGCGTCCATGTCGTAGGTCAGCAGGTTGGCCGTGGCCACGGGCACCGAGTTGGACCACGACGCCGAGGTGGCGTTGTTCTGCCAGCCGCCAAAGTAGTAGCCCATGCCGGAGGCGGGCGGCGAGGCGCTGGCGCCGTAGCTGAGCCCGTTGAGGCGAAACTGCTTGTCGTAGGCCACGGTCGACCAGTTGTTGGCGGAGATGTCGTAGGACCACAGCGCGGGCGACTGCGGCGGCTGCTGGCCGGTGTACTCGCCGCCGTAAAAGTAGAGCTTGTTGTTGACGGAGTCGCCCCAGAGCGCGCCGCCCGAGGTGCTGGGGGCGGAGCCGGGCTTTGTGATGTTGTTGTAGAGCTGGGGCATGCCAGCCGAGGCGGAGAAGGAGTTGAGGGGCTGGTTGAAGAAGAAGGTGTCTAGGAGCGGGGGGGTTAGCAGGTTAGCAGGGGGGGAGAGGAGGAGGAGGAGCCGGCCGGCCGGCCGGGGGGGGACTGCATATGCAAGGGGCCAGTGGAGCGGACAGGGCTCCCTCATGCAGGTGAGGTCGCACTGGCGAGCACAACAGGCGTTTCCCAGGCGGGGGCTGCAGTCTGGAGTCTGGGGGTGTACTCACTGGTCACGTTGGTCGGCAGAATATCGGCATTGTTCGACGGCCAATTCAACATGCCGCCGTCGATATACAGCACATCGTTCACCACGGCCGTTCGGTGGCCCCATCGGCGGCAGAAGTTGGCCACCGGGTCGTAGTCTTGCAGCGACGGCTGGACAAAGGCCAGCAGGGCGGCCAGATAGCCGAGACGCCGGCGTTTGGGCGCCGGAGAAGCCATGGAGTGCGGGCCGGCAGCAGGGCGGGCGGGATCGGCGTCGGGTTGGAGGTTTAGAGGGCCCAGAGAGGCTAGGGCGAGACAATTCCCAACGAGGAATGGCGGCCAGGCAGAGATCGGACGAGTCAGAAATTGGCGTGGAAATAAGCGCGCAAGGGATGGCGGCTGGCGAAAAGACGGCCCCCGGAGGGAGGGAGGAGAGAGGTCGCGGCGGCGATGATTCGACGGGGACGAGGCGCGCAGGTGGGCGGAGCGGCAGCCGGGGGAGGAAAAAAGAGAGAACGGATCGGCGGGCAGAGAGAGACGGCGTCGGAGGCGAAAGAGCGTCGCGGCAAAGGGGCGGC
This sequence comes from Berkeleyomyces rouxiae, assembly GCF_048999995.1. Lineage (NCBI taxonomy): Eukaryota > Fungi > Ascomycota > Sordariomycetes > Microascales > Ceratocystidaceae > Berkeleyomyces > Berkeleyomyces rouxiae. The sequence goes on along the minus strand of NW_027396497.1, from coordinate 482,189 downwards.
GATGCGGGCGAATCGAGGTGGTGATGGTGATTTTCTTTTGGGTGGTGAGGAAGAAAAAAAAAGAATAAAAAAAGATCACGAAAAAAGAATTTGGAAGAAAAAAGAGAAGGAGTGTCGATTACAGCAGGTACGAGAGAGAAGGAAAGAACGAGCAGCCAGAAAGCGACGCGCAGGGAAGAGGGAAAAAAAAAAGAATTAATCAAGCAGGAATTAAGGAAAAGAAAAAAGCTGCAGCAAATGGCCGCTGGGCGTCTGTTCGGCGGGTTTCTTTTTTGATTAATTCTTTTTTTACGCTCGGTATTCTGTTTTTGACGCCGCTGGCTCGCCCATTGTTCCCTGCATTTTTCTTTTTTTTGCCTTTTTTTTGTTTTTTTGGGCTTCCCTGATCTCGATCTCGATCCGATCGATCGATCTGCCTGTTTAGTGCTGGTCGCCTTTTTTTTTTAGCCTGACACGCGACCCCGTGAAGCTCATCTCTGCGTCTTCCGTCGATCGCCTGCTAATGGCACTATCTTGTATTTTCCTGGCCCGCCGACCTATCACGCCCAATATCACCAGCCCATAAATCATATCATATAGCCAGCTGCCTCCACCCGCCTGAAACCCTGCCAGAGCCAGAGGGCCGCCATGGGCGAGGCTGCCTTTGGCTCTCTGGGTCTGCCTCTCTCTGCCTCTCTCTGAGTCTCTCTCTGAGCCTGCTCGCCCCCGCCCCTGTCGCCCTTCCTCCTCCTCCTCCTCCTCCTCGCGGCCATCCCGCGCCGCACGCAAGTCATCCGCTGTCTCGTCCAGGCCCCAGGCCCAGAGTCCAGGTCCAGGTCTATTGTCTAATGTGTCCTTATCGTGCGCGCTACTCTTCTCCGCTGATGGCTCACACAGACCGTCTGTCGTCTCCCTTCTCTCTCCTCTGGGCCCGTGGTCTCTCTCGCCCACTCTCTCTCCCCTTCTCTTCCCTGCCTGCCCTTATCCCCGCCCACCCGTCCGGGAACCTCCAGTCGGCAGCCGCAGAAACAGTCGCAAGCCAGAGGCACAGAGTCACAACACTCGCGCTTTCACACAAGTCTCGCTTCAACTTCACTTCAACTTCACATCAGCTTCTTTTCTCGCCTAGTCCCTGCCTGCCAATCCTTCCTTTGTCTCGCTTGTCACCTGCACCCGAAAATAAAACGTCGCTTTCATGCTGCATCCATCGCCCCTACACCCATGTTTTGTGTGTGTGTTAGCCGACCATTAGGGTTACATATGTCACCACGTAATTTGGGGTTGCTTTGCGCCAATGGCTAATCTGCGGCTCATCTGCGGCTAACCCCCGGCTAGCCCCTGCCATACCGATTCAGTCTTTTCCATGACAACCAGCGACAGCGACTCTTCAGCCTCTGTGACATAGACACACGTCCATCGAATTTCCACCCCTCCGTTTTTTTTCATCGCGCACCCCCCCGGCTTTAATCAACCATGGCAGACACTGAATCAATCTCCCCGGCCCCGGCTGCTGTTGCCGCCGAGCCCGCCGCCCCTCCGAGCCCCGACAGATCCGCTCCTGAAACCTCCACGTCCTCCTCCGCCTCCACCCCCGCTTCCACTGCCGCCGCGCGCGCTGAAGAACGGCGCGCGCGCTTCAAGGCTCTGCAGGCCCGCGCCAAGACCTCGGCGCAGGCCAACTTTGACGAAGCTGTCAAAGAGTCGCAGCGCGCAACCCAGGACCCGGCGCAGCTGACGGCGCTCGGCCGCAAGCACGCCATCGCGTCGCAGAAGCTGCTCAAGGCCGACATCGAGGATGCCGGCGGCGACTTTGAGCGCAAGCGCGCCTGGGACTGGACCGTCGAGGAGAGCGAGCGCTGGGACAAGCGGCTGAAGAAGAAGGCGGCCGCGCGCGACAACCTCGCCTTCCAGGACCACCGCACCGAGAGCAACAAGACGTACAAGCGCCAGCTGCGCAACCTCGACGTCGACGTCGACAAGTACCAGCGCGACAAGATGGCCGCCATTGAAAAGGCTGCCGCTGCCGGCGGCCTCGACATTGTCGAGACCGACGACGGCGAGCTGATTGCCGTCGACCGCGACGGCTCCTTCTACTCCACCGCCGACTCCACCTCCTTTGCCACCAACAAGCCCGACAAGGCCGCCGTCGACCGCCTGGTGGCCGACATGAAGCGCGCCGAGGAGGTGCGCCTGAAGAAGCGCCGCGACCGCATGGCCCAGAACGGCGACGATGGCGATGTCACCTACATTAACGAAAAGAACAAGCAGTTTAACCAGAAGCTGGCCCGTTTCTACAACAAGTACACTGCCGAGATCCGCGACAGCTTTGAGCGAGGCACCATGATTTAGACCGCTTGAGGGGAGATGGAGAGATGGGCGGAGAGAGACAGAGAGAGAGAGAGACAGAGGAGGGGCATGCAGTCTTTTATATGCAGTCTTTTTTTCTTACTCTTTTACTCTTCCTTGATTCTTTCTTGTCATTCATTACTACTAACTACATCATCTTCCTCCCTCCCGTCTTTCTTCTTCTCTCCACCCTCCCTACAGCATCGATCCCCGCCAATACTTCTCTCCCAGCTTCTCAATCTGCTCCACACCCACCACGCCCCTGACGTCCTCTGTATCCAGCGCCTGCACCGTCGCCTGCGCCACCATATCCACCAACAGCGGCTTGACCAGCTTATTCCCACCCAGCACGCTGCCCAACAGGCCGCTCGTCGCGCTGTCCAGGAACTGCGCCGCGCCGGCCGCCGCCGCAATGCCGAGCGTCAGCTTGCGCGACGCGTCGTACATGAAGGGGGCGCGCACAAACACGCTGCGCAGCTGCTGCGCCAGCGCAGCTTCCGTCGCAATCGCCTGCTCGGCCTCGAGCTTTGTGCTGAGGTAGCGCGCCGGCACGCCCGGCGGACACGTCGCGGCCGAGATGAAGGCAAATGCCTTGGCCTTGGCCTTGGCTGCCTCGCGCGCCAGCGTGACGGCGCTGTCGCGGTTCATGCTTTCATACGTCGGCTGCGCAGCTGACGCCGATGGGGCGGCGCCCTTGGCCAGCGGATTCGCCGAGCCCGGTCCACTGCTGCCAAGAAGAAGCCCGCGCAGCCCGGAAATCACGCCGCTTGTGCCGCGCACCAGGCCCTTGTAGTCCGTCTCCAACAAAATGCCCATGCTGTGCACCACGTAGTCGCTGTTGCTCAGGAGCGCGCGGTACGTCGTCGCGTCGAGCAGGTTGGCGCGCTCCCACGACACTTTGCGCGCCCAGGCGGGCGCCGTGGCGGATGCCGAGACTGCGTCCCAGCGCGGCTGGCCGGAGCGGCTGTAGAGAGCAGGGCGGGGGCGCAGAGACACGCCGAGTGAATTGGTTAGTTTCGGAGCGGACGACCCGTGTTTGGAGGAGAGGGGGAGGGGGAAGGGGGGGGCAGAGCGAGCAGGAGTAGGCACAGGCGTGGGCATCGTTTCTCTGTGTGCGGTGCCCCCGGGAGGATCTTTGTGTATATATGTATGTATGTATAGTACTAGTGCTGGACTAGACAACGCAGCTTACCTAATCGACATGACGTCCCAGCCCCGGGCCACGGCAAATTTGCAGATGCGTGAGCCGACGAAGCCGTTGCCGCCGCAGACGACGATGCGTTTGGAGGCCATGAGGGGAGGAGGTTAGAGAGAGAGAGAGAGAGTTTGTGTGTATGTGGTTCCAGGTCTGCAATACGGGTCGCAGGCTTAATGGTTCGAGGCTGATAATCCTCTGTATATCCGTTTATTGATTGATTGTGTTTTCGTTTCCTTCAACGTGACGTGAGCCTCTGTTTCGTGTTTCTTGTTTCTTGTTTCTCGTTTCGTGTCTTTCGGTTTGGCCGCCCAATGAAAAGAAAAGTGGATCTTGTTTCTGCCTTGCTGCCGGGAGCTGTCATGAAGTTAATGTGGGGCCAATATCTGTGAAATACTTTTTTTATTTTATTTTAATTTTGTTTTTGACGCCAGCTCCCAGACGAGACTCTGAATTCGAGTCGCGTCTTGGGCACAGGCTACCTTTTTTCTTCTTTCCTTCTCTTCCTCGTGTTGTTCGTGTTTTCCTCGTTTCTTGCCTGATATCACCAGGATTCAATCCTTCTCCATTCATTTTCCTTCTTCCTGCCCCGGCCTTGCCTTTTTTTGCCTTGCCCCATCGCGCCCCCCGAGACTTGGTGATTGCGCCAGCTAGCCCAGGGGGGGGGGGGGGGGCATAGTTGTCACCCAATAATTATCCGTTGCTTGATCGCTGGTTCCATGTTAATACAATAACTGCAATCAGTACACGTGCTCTTCGAAGCCCTGCTCTTCTTTTTCTTCACCTCACATTCTTTCACAAAAATAATGACATGATTCTTTCTTGCTTCTTCTCTTCTTCCCACCTTTGCCTGTGTCATTTACCCGCAGCATATAAGCCCTACCCAAATCGGCGGAGTCCTTGTAGCACAGACCCAACTCTGACCCGAGAACAAAAAAAAGAAAATTGGAGATCTGCCAGCTGTTTTACACCTGTCAGAAGCTGCCACACCTCGAGACTGCCGCAGGCTAGGATTAGCTCGTGATCTCGTGATACCCTAACCAGCCTTGTTGTGGGATTTTTGCGACGACCATACACACATCCTTTGTTTTTCTTTCTCTGCCCCGTGCTAGGACCGGCAATTCGCGCGCCTCGACGAAAAAAAAGAACCTCTTTCGTGACAGAACCACCAACCGGAGCTCCACCGCCGAAACCTCCACCGTTTACCTCCGTCTCCGTCTCCGCCTCCCCGCCATGGCGCCCCAGGCACAGCTGGGCAAGCGCATGAAGGGCGTCCAGGTGCACCGGCCCTTCATCTACGGCACGACCGCCAAGCCATTTGACGACAAGCACAACCCGAAGCCGCCGGGCGTGCCCGACGACCACACGCATTCGTGGCGCGTGTTTATCCGCGGCGTTGAAGACACCGACATTACATACTGGCTGCGCCGCGTGCAGTTCAAGCTGCACGAGTCCATCCCGAACCACGTGCGGAGTACGTGTCTCTCCCCCGCGCGGCCTCGCCCTGACGTGCCTTGCTGATCCTGCCCCCGTCTCCATCAAGACCTCTACTAACAACACACACCCTCTCTTCCAGTGGTCGAAGGCGAATTCGGCAAGCCCTTTGTCATCGACGAGACCGGCTGGGGTGAATTCGAAATCACGCTCAAGCTCTACTACGTCGCCGAGTCCGGCGAGAAGCCGCAGACGCTCTACCACCACCTGCGCCTGCACCCCTACGGCCGCACCGAAGCCGAAAAGGACGCCATGCGCGTGCCCGACGGCGAAGTCAAGGCCTGGATCTACGAGGAGCAGCTGTTCAACGAGCCCTACGAGTCCTTCTACGATCACCTGACCCAGGCCGCGCACCCCAAGGGCTTCGCCGGCGGCGCCCCCGCCGCGCTCGCAGCGTCCACGCCCGGCAGCAGCTCCGGCGCCTCGACGCCCACGACCGCCGCTGCGCCCAAAGGCAAGGGCAAGACCAAGGCATCAGCAGCAGCGGCGGCCGCCGCCGCTGCTGCCGCCGCCGCCTCGGCGCTGCCCCCGCTGCCCGACCCGCGCAGCGGCGCCGTGTGGGAGCGCTCGGCGCTGCTGCCCGCAGCAATCAAGAGCGGCGCGCCGTTCAGCCGCGAGGCCGAGAAGCTGGAGATGGCGCGGCTGGACGCCGCGGCGCTCAAGGCCGCGGCGCTGACCAAGAAGATGCAGGACGACCTGCGCAGCAAGGAGGCGGCCCTGGCCAAGCTCAAGGAAGAGAATGCGCGCGCGGCGGCTGAGGCCAAGGCTGTGCTGGCCAGGGCGGCGGCCGCGGGCGTTGGCGTGCAGCAGCAGGTTGGTGGCGGCGGCGGCGCGGGCAAGGCGGCGGGCAAGGCGTAGAGCGCTGTGGCTGTTGCTGGGAGAGCGCGGAGGCCTGGGAGTGGCCGGCCGGCGAGGACGCGGAGGGCGGCGCGCGTGGTGGATTCGTCGGCGGAGGAGTAGGACATACATAGATACATACACGCATTGTACAATAGGAACAACAGAACTCAGACAGGTACAAGTACAGCTTACACACAAACATCACCAACGTAAGATTAGAGAAGAAGGGGGGGAGAGAGATATGTTGCATTCCAGAACGCATTTGTGGATTCAATATGTAGAGATAAATTTGGTAAAAGAGAGAAACAAAGAAAAAAAAACGCCCACTGTGATGGAGTAAAAAAAAAAAAAAACAGGAACGCTGGAAATACCACAAGGAAGAAAGCACAAAGTTTTGATTGCTTGTATAAGCCAAGAAGCCGTCATGAGAGAAACGAAGAAGCCAAAGAGGAGGGAAAAAAAAAAAGACACGGGTGAACAGAAGACAGGCAAGACCAGCCCAGCTTCATAGGCCATGTAGAAAGCTGGGAACGAGAAAATGGGTGCAAAGAAAGAGGGAGAAAGGGGAGGGGGCAAGACGGGAGCTCTATAATGACATGTGTGTGTATGAATAGACGGCAGCAGAAGAAGGAAGAAAGAAAAAAAAGAAATACCAGATGTTGTTTTTCCTCCAGGAAGCGAATGAAAGTGGAGAGTCGGTGAGGAGAGAGGGGGGAGTGTATAACAAAACAAAGAAAAGAAGAAGAACGCCAGAGATGCCAAACAAAGGAAACAATGGGAAAAAAGAAGATAAAAAAGGCCGAGGCTAACGAGCCGTGTACGCCGGCGGCGGCGCATCCTCACGCTGGTCCCACAAGCCATCCCGCCGGCTCTTTTCCTCGTACACGCGGCGCGCAATTTCGCCAGCCATCTTGCTGATCCACGCCTGCTCGAGAATCACTGACGAGTTCTCGGGCGCCGGCGACGCCGAAGCAGCAGCAGCCGCCGCGGGGCCGTGAGCCTTGAGCCGGTCGCTCTCCTTGAGCGCGGCAGCCAGCGACGAGAATGCCGGCGTGGCGGCGGCAGACCCTTGGCCGCCGTTAAAGTGCACTTTGGCAGTGGGCGTGCAGGTGCCGCTCGGGTTGACTGAGGGGCTCGTGGTGGCGGCGGCTGTGGAAACGGGCGAGAGGGCGGCGGCGGAGGCATTGGGCAGCGAGGCCGGTGCAACGGACACGGAAGCCATGAGACGGTCGAGCTCGGCGGGGTCGCTGGGCTCTTCGGCGATTGATGATACCATCATGGGCTCAGACACAGGCATGTCGGTAGAGGAGTTGGTGTCAAGGATGGCCGATGAGCAGTCATGCTCACGGGACAAAGTCTCCCCCGATGCAGCATCGGTCTCTGGGCGGGTTTTGCGCAGATTGACGACGCGGTTCTTCTTCTTGCGGCTCTGGTATGTCCGTGATGAGCGGCCGGAGCCCAGAGAAAGGCCGGTGGTGGGCGAGTGCATGCCGCTGCCACTGGAGCGCGACGGGGCGTATCCTTGGGCGGTGCTCCCGCTATCTGAAAAGCTGTAGGTTGTGGACACCGAGGTCGGCTGGCTTGCCTGGCTGGCAAGGCCGGCCAGATTGCCGGTGTAGGAGTTTTGCTTGGAAAGGCTTGGGGTTGCCGTGGCATTGGTGGCAGCGCCATCTGGGCGGTCCCTCAGGCCGTGGCATGCGCGGTAGAGGGTGTCGTTGATGCCGGGGGTGAAGAGGGAGAGGGTGCGCGGAGACTCGGTCAGTGTGGCCAAGCGCAAGAGGCTATGGTGGGAGAAGAGCGACTGCACGGGCTGGCCGTCGTTGATGGAAAAGGCGGAGATTTCATGGGGATCGACGACATTCCCGTTGGAGTCGACGGGGTCTAGCGGGGGAGTGGCCAGTGGATTGACTGTGGGCTCCTCGGCAAAAGCGTCGGCTTCAAAGCTGGCGGCGGGGTCGTGCGGCGGGGCGGCAGCAGCCGAGCCAGAGCCAGAGCAGGCCACCAGGTCCTCTTTGGGCAGCTGGTCTTTGCACCACAGACGAAGAGACAGGCGGTGGATAATGGCGGGCAGCTCGTCCATCATCAGCGTGCGGAGCTGGCCCTCGATGGTGCGCTGGAGATAGTCGCGCACAAACTGGATGGAGTCAAAGGTCGACGAGACCTTGAGGGACTCGAGCGGATCATTGCGGAAGACCAGAGTCAGGCCCTTTTGGCGGGAGAAGACGAGGATGATGAAGGCCGAGAGCTTGATCTCGGACAGCGTGATGGACAGCGGGATGGTGAGCCCGGAAGCTGCGGCCAGCGGCTTTGGTGAGGTGAAGCTCGGCTTGGACGAGAGATAGGTGTTGAGGGGGTTGGCCTGTAGCAAAAACGGGTTAGATACTTGGGGGGCACAGAAAAAACCAAAGGCCGGGGGGGGGGGGGGGGGGGAAGTGGCAAACGGGCAAATGGATAAGGGAAAAGTGGCATGTGAATGGAGGTGAGGTGAGGTGAGACAAGGCCCAAGGAGCTTGAAGCTTTGGGGGAGGGGGCCGAGCACTTTAGCAGCGGCGGTAGTGGAAGTGGAAGTGGAAGTGGCGGCAGGGGTGGTGATTGGCGAGCAGGGATAGATACGGCGGCGGAATTGAAAACAAGGCTGGCTCGGGGCTGGGTGAGAGCCAGAGCCAGAACCAGAGCCAAAGAAGGTGAAGCTGAAGCTCATCCGGCACTGGCGGATAGAGCAAAGGGGGCAGGGCATAAACAGCGGCTCAATAGCCTGCGTACCTGGACACGCGTGCGCAGAGTCAAAAAGGCATCGCCCGAGTAGGTCATCTTGAAGATGCCGCGGAAGCGGTCCTCGGCAATATCGCCAATCTCGAGAATCTCGAGGTCGGGAGGCACAGACCCGAGGTTGAGCTCGGTGACAAAGATGTCATCGACGATGATGGGCGGCTTGGGCGACTTGTTGAGGGCCGTGGTGAGGAGGTCGGTGGCACGGTTGTAGAAGTCGGCGTCGGCCGTCAGCGGCGACCAGTTGAAGTTGAAGGCCATGGCGGCGGGCGGCGGGCGGCGGGCGGCGGATGTTGAAGCCGGGAGGACAGCGGCGGGGGGAGCGGCCGGAGAGGCCTGTCGGGACCGGAGCTCGGGGCTGGAAGCTACGAGGCCGTGCGTGGGCAGCCCAGGCCGGGCCAGGACGCGGGAGGGCCGGCGGCGCGGGTATCGGAAGAGTCGGCGTGGCGGGAATTGGCTCACGGGGGGAGATGGTCGGCGGTGTCGGTCCGTGGACGGCGGATGTGTGGATGGGAGAAGAGCTAATTGGAAAGTTTGGAGTGTAGAGGCTTTTGAGACCTTGAGAAAAGCACAGCAAAAGTCGTCAGCGCCAAGCTGAAAAAATAAAAATAAAAAAAAAAAAAAAGCTCTGCTATCGTGAGAGCAGCAACAACGGCAGATTCATCGGTCAAAAATCTCGAAGCACAGGAACAAAAAAAAACAAGCCCAGAGTCGAATGACTTTAGAGAAGAAAAGAAAAAAAGGATTAACCAGGAAATCCAAATATTGTTTTCTTTTCTCCCACCCGGACAAAAGAAGCTTCGCAGGGTCCCGTCGGGCGAGGAAGGAGTGCCCGAAAGGGCGGCAAAATCATGGAAAAACCCGGGCCAACACTGTGGCTGTGGCTACCTCAATTTCAAAGTTCTTCGAGTCTCGTGCCTGATTTCCACGTCAGGCCGGCCAGCGAATCAGAGGTCAGAGCTGGCGGAAACACACAGGGTGAGCCCTGCTTGATCTCCCTTGAACCCTTTTCCTGCCGCTATTTTGCTTCCTGTTTTTCCCTACATGTCTTCCCCATAGCCGAGCTCGAGCTCCCAGCTAGAGACGCATTCCCCTCTTTTTTTTGTTTTTTTCTCTTTTTGACGTCTTCTTTTTCGAGCCCAAAATTTTTTTTTTTTTTCGCATGTTCATGCCTTATGCCAGCGTTTACCCGCTTTAATTAAAGGAAGTGACCAATATGAGCGTGTATGCAAATAAGAAGAAAATAAAAAAACAGAAAAAAAACAGAAAACCAAAAAGAAAAAAAAAGGTGTGTTTCCCCGAGATTCGGTGGTTCCAGACACTCTGGAGCACTGGGAATTGAGCCCAATGCGGGGGTCGAACCCGCAACCTTGAGATTAAGAGTCTCACGCTCTACCGATTGAGCTAACCGGGCGGGATGTTGGTGATTGTTGACAAACAGCCCCGCAAATTTGCCCCAAATGGGGATAAGGGTCTGTTAGGGTTACAGACACACCAATCAACACATCGATAGGCCCGGGATGATCCAAGCAGACGACCTACCTCGTCACTCCGTCCAAGACACCACCAGCCCCCTCACTTCTCTCCACGAGACGCAGGTGGGTAGGCGCATAGATATAGACTTCTAGACCAGCACAGTTGTGACTCCGCCAGGCTGTCCTGCTCTTGCTGCCCAACGCCAGGCCAATACCGACGGACCATCCCAGAGCTTCCCAGAACATCCAACCACATCGAATCTGCATATGCACGCATGCCTCTTGTTCTCCATTCCCGTTGCCTCACGGCGGCCCATGGCCCAAGCAGTCGCCCTCTCCTCTTCCCCTCTCTTCCTCCCCGCTCGCTTCCCCTCAATCTCTCACGACTCAGTCTCCCTTTGGTCCCTTGGGCCAAGGCCGTCTCTTGTCTCCTAACCCCGGCTGCATGTTGCATGTTGCATGTTGCTGCTGCAGCGCACAGCCGCTGGTATGCACGTCATTTAAAGCGCTGGTCAGTCAGGTAAACCGAGAGTCGTAACTAGTTGGCACACGTACAACTACAACCGTTGCTATGGATGGAAGGATATGCTTGGAGTAAAAGGGCACCCAACCAGGCATTAACTATCTCCAGGAGCAAGGGAGGCCGAGTTGCCCTGGTTGGCAGAGCTGGGTTGGTGCTTTGACTCACAGACGACGAAGAGTGAAGAAGGGATGATGCGACTCCGAGACTTTCTCTCACTCTTACTCTCATTCACCCTTATGCTCACTCTCACCCTCACTCTCACGTGAATCACGCACATCCACTCTCAGACCTCAAGTCAAGAAACCACTATGAAATAGATAGTTACAACTAATGTATGTAGTTAACCTCATGAGTCCATCCATCCCATCCATCTCTATGTGAGTGTTATGCATAAGTGTGTGTGTGTGTGCCTTGTAACCGGACCTGCGTCCACTGCCTTTCTAAAAGAGCCAAAAAGCCTGTACCCTTTCCCCCAATGAAAAAAGAAAATAGAAACCTCCAGACCGGAACCGCATGAAAAGAAGAAGAAGAAGAAGAAACAGGAAAAGAAGAACAAAAAAAAAGACCACACCCCCAAAGAAACAGTAAATCATCGCAGCGTCGGGGAGAGAGAGCCCCGGCGTAAAAAAGAAAGAAAAAAAAAAAAGAGACCGAGTCAAAAATCCAATCTCCCGCTCCCACTCCCCGCCCCCGGTGCCGGGGCCGAAAAGTGCAGACCGCACTGGTGCTTGAGCTGATAGTCTTCATCCGTGTACGCATCGTCACTCAGAAGCTCCATCTCAGTGCGCTTCCAGTAGCCCAGCTTTGCGCTCGCGTTCTTCATGTCCAGGTCGCCAATCTTGGCCGAGACCGAGTACTCGTCAGCACCAGCGTCTGTGGCGGCGGCCGCCGTGCGCACAACGCGGATAAACACGCTGCAGTCGCGCATCGTCATGGCCAGCGGAAATGCCGCGCTGTCCTCGGTCGCCAGCAGCGGGCCCTTTTGGTCCAGCCGGGCCTGCAGGTCGCGCAGCAGCGCCAGCAGCCGGTTGGGCGCGGCCGTGGCGGGCGTGCCGCCGGCCCAGCGCAGCAGCGGCGCAATGTACCACTCGTCGGGCTCGACGGCCACGAGCACCTGCGCCATGAACTCGCGGCGGTGGCGCCAGTTGTCCGACATGAGCAGCAGCGGGCACGGCTTGGGCCGCGTCTGCTTGAGCCGGCCCTGGCGTGCGCGCCGGAGCTCAATGGCGCAGTTGCGGCAGCGGGCGCTGGCGGCTGGGGCGCTGGCGGATTGGAGCAGCCACTTGGGCTTGATTTCGACGAGAATGCCGTCTTCGTTGTCGTCTTGGAGACACGGTCATGTTAGCGGGTGGTTTCGCATGATGGGGGATTCTTCTTCTTCTCCTTCTTCTTATGCTACTCACTGATACTCATGTCCTCGACCAGCAGTCCATGCTCAACGTAGGCCAGCTTGGAGCCGATAAACTGCTTGTGGCGGCGCTTGATCATGGCATGGCCTACACGCTCGCGCCACTCAAGAGGCAGCACTTCTGGATGGATGATGCCGGTGGATTCGTGCAGCATCTCGGGCGTTGGAGGGTGCTGGTTTCTGGAGTGCTGCACATTCGTCGACACCTGGTCCATCAGATCCAGCAGCACGTGGACCTGGTCAATGATGCTGTTGTTGCGGTCCAGCTGGACTAGCTCGTGGGAGACAAGGTCGTCCGGGTTGGGGAAGAGCGGTACGATGCGGTCCCGGAAGTGCGCGTGCTGAGTAACATAGGGATACGGTCGGTTTTCTGGATGCTTGGAGGCTTTTTGCAGACGGAGTAGCTTGCCTGTGTGGACGGCAAAAAAAGACGCAGAGGAAGGTTGTGTAAGTATAGGGAGGACAGAAAGGGGAGGGGAGGGAAAGAAAGAGAAGACTTACCTTGAAAGCGCCGCTTGGTCTGTGGGCTGCACGACTCGGGGATTTGAATGCGGACAACGACATTTGCCGAGCCCTCGCCAATGAACTCGGTGATTCGAGTTCCAGGCGGGATAACGATTAGATCAGCAGGCGCCAGCGCCGGTACTGAGGAGATGGAAGATATGGTCGACACAGTCGACAGCGGCGGACGCAGAGCTGCGCGGGGGGACGGCACAGGCGACGCCCGAGGCGACGCCAGGGACGGGCATGCCTCGGCAGCCTCCAGGGCCGCGCCGCGGCACGAGGACCGGCGGTCGTACATGAGCAGGGCAAGCCGGCCGAGGGCCACAAAGACCAGCACGAGGACAAAGAAGAAGAGCGCAGCTGCAGCGGCTACAGCGACGACGACCACAGCCGTGTCGAGCTCACATGCGGTTCCGGCGGGGCTCTGGAGGCCAGCGGGAGCGGGCAGGGCGCCGGCGGCTGGGCTGGTGTTCCCGGCGTCGGCAACAGCAGCACCACCGGGTGCTTGGCGGTAGTAGAGATTCGGCGCCAGCAGCGAAAGAGACTGCAGCAGCAGGGCTGAGGGCGGGTGGTGTGGAAGACAGAAGGGGAAGGCCGACACGAGGGGAGTCATATGCCGGCAGTGGGGGGGGGGGATGGTGGGTGGTGGTGGATGGTGGGTGGTGGAAAGTGGGAGAATGCGCGGCGAGGTCAGATGCGAGAGGTGAGACAGACTCAGGCACGGACGCAGAAGAGGCGGTAGTATAAAGTGTTGGCGAGTGGTGGTGGTGGTGGTGGTGGGCGTGGGTGTGGGTGTGTTAGTGGCGCCCTGGGCTTGGGCTGGCTAGCTGGCCGTCTTGATATTGCCGCCAAAGGTGTGATCTGACCCGATCTGATCTGATCCGATCTCGATCTCCACCGGCCAGGGTTTGAAGTGGTGAGCCAGGTTCTCGGAATGGTCCTGGCGTGCTCGTGTTGAAGAGAAAAAAGTGTGGGCGGCCGTGGTCCTGGCGAGAGCTGGAAGCCGGTTGTTGGTGTTGGAGAAGAAGGGGAGGGGAAAAAGAGACCTTGTTTGAAAATCTCTCTTTGGGCTTGTTGGGAGAGAAAGAGAAGGGGGAAACTCCTGGGCGCCAAAGTCAAGCCCGGCGGCCAAGTTCTTTTATATTTCGTGCTGTTGTGTGCCTTTTCTGAGCCGAGCCGGGATGATCGTTGCTGCGTTATCAAGAGAGGAAGTGGAGGAGTCCTAGTCCTGTGGCTCCAGGGTTTCAGAGGGTTGGCCGCTGCGGCTTTAGGGGCTCCAGAGGGTGCGGTGGCGCTGGCTTGGAGCCGAGGCCCCTGTAGCACTGCAGTCGGCAGTGGGTCCAGGCCTAAAGCTCAGGGGGGGCTTTAGGCGACGGTTGTGTTGTTTCCGGCACGGTGAATCGGATTCGGATTGGGTTCGTCCAAGTGAACACAGGACGAGCAAAACAGAACAGCAGAATGTGGTCAAAGGGGGCTGTGCTCGAAGAAACAACAAGAGGCAATCAATCAATCAACCAGAAGGGCAGAACAGAAATCTCGCGGTTGGCTGTGTGTAAGCGAGACTGGAGGCGGGAGAATGAAAGGAAGAGAACGGGGAAAAGGAAGAGGGGACAAAGACGACGGGCAAAAGAAACGAACATATGGGCACAGATATACCAGTTAACACTAACAAATGTCACGATGCTGGCCCAACTCGCAGACAGCGAAAAACCAACAGAAACGCCCCCCCCCCTCTCAAGATGAGACGATGACGCCCAGGTCCAAAAGGAGAGAAAAGGGGAAACAAAGAGGAAGCACATGTTTTCTCTCTCTCTCTTCCTCTCAGCTTCAGCTGGCTGGCTTCTGTGGGCAGCTCTGCATTGATGCCAGCTGGCAGGCGGCCTGGACAGCCAACATCTACCAACTACCTACACGAGTAGTTATAGGCTGTATGTATGGACACATCTTCCCTGTGGCCCTGCGTTGGACAGCATGTGGGTTTGGGTTTCTCTAGACACACACAATGAACAGATAGAGACCAACTGAACTTCAAGAATCACAAGACCACGCCCCATTCATCGATGACGACAGAACCAACGCAAAAGAGCCCTTTTTTAGCCTTTTTTAGTTTGCCGGATCAAAAAGTAGCATCCCGGTCTCTGGTCTGGGGGTCATGGGCAGGCAAAAGAAAAAAAAAAAAAAAGAAAAGGATTCCTGAGGAGGGCAAGCGGGGGAACAAGGAAGACGTGTGGTTGTAAAAAAAGAAAAAAAAAAAAAGAAACGCTGTCGTTTGTTAGTCGTTTCTCTAGGGTTTGTTGCAGTTTCCAGGGTTACCATCCACCAAACTGCATCTTGATATCTCGATGCCTCCCTCACTCCCTTGGCTTCTTGCGGCTCAACAGCACCCTGGCCCGCCTTCTTCTTCATCTCGCCGGGCCTCTTCTAGGCCCTCCCTGTCTCTTCCATGTTTTTGCGCTCGCCATTTCGTCATAACACATATGCAAGTCAGTCTACACTAGACTCCCAGCTCTGGGCGAGTGGCTAGCGGCCATGGCATTTCTCCATGCTATTGGCCCGTTGCTAGCGTGGCTCTGTGCTCTGCCGGTGCCCTCTCTTCCTTGCAAGGCACTCTTGGCGCAAAGAGGAAGAAGCTATAACTTGTCAGCTATGTGTTTTGCAGTCTTCTTGTGGTCCGGTGACATCACCCCACAAGCAAGAAAACAGGAAACAAGTCATGTTCCCATTGCCACACCACACAGGCTCAATCCTCAATCCTCAAACTGGCGGTGGACCGGGGCCCAAAGGTTCGTTTCGAGTGTCTGTCTGCCGGTCTGTCTCTCGTCTCTGACTGGCTGTTGAACCGGCCCAAATATGCCCAGACAAACAGGCACATGACACCATTTTGTTGTCTTGCACACACATAAGCATACGACGGGATACAACAAACAAGGAATTGGCCAACCTTAACTATAACAAAAACACACCCTCCCCCCCCCTTCCCTTCTCCATGGAAACATTCGCCCTCTAAAAATAGACCAATAGACCGCACATTTCTCCCTCCCTATTCTCACCGCTACAATCACCAAAAAAAGAAGAGTTTTTGACAAGAACCAGATTCGAACTCGCAAGGATTGAAAAGATCTCATGGAAGAAAAGAACCCAAACACAGCGCCGTAGACCCGCTATGACATCATCCGGCCGACCGACTGCTTCCGTCCAGAATATGCCGTCGTATTGCTCCGAGATGACAGTAGACAACAACAGCAACAACACATGAAATATCGTCGAGTTCAACCAAGTAGATAGTATCAACAAAAAGTCTGCGTTCATGCCAGCACATGTGTGCTTGTGTCTGTGTCTCAATATGTAACCCTCCCCCCCTCCTCCTCCTTCGTTCTCTCTCCCATCTCATTACACCCCGCTCGCCGTAAAGCTCAGCACGCTTCCCGCCGCCAGGCCTGCCACAAGACACAGCCCCATGAAGCCGCCCGCAGCCTCACGCTCGCCCTCCTCGACCCAGTCATTCGAGGCCATCATGGCGCTGGACGCCAGCCAGCCCGTGGTCAACCCAAACGGAAACTGCACGAGCACCAGGTAAAACAGGTCGCTGGGGATGACAGCACCGCGACCGCCAATGTTGCAGAGCATGTAGAGCGGCAGGAAGCCCAGCCGTGCCACGCTAATGCCAAACAGTGCCTTGGGCTGGTGCTGCACGGCCAGCGGCATAATGGTGAGGATGCGTCCGCTGAGGTCGCCCAGGTTCCAGAAGAAGAATGCCAGCGGAATAAAAGCGGCCGGCTGGAAGAGGCTTGAGTCCGAGTCCGAGTCCGACCCCGCGTCCGAGTCTGGCGGCGTCCGCACCGAGAGAATCTTGCTCGTGAACACGGGAAAGAACATGGCCACGGCAAAGCACAGAAAGATGGTAGCCGCCGGCCAAAACAGCTTAGCCAACAGGCTCCTCATGCCAATGACCTTGCGCGAAGCGCGCTCCGCCTCCTCGATGCTGTGCATTGAGTCGCCCATGCGATCCACCATGCGGTTCTCAATGATGCGATCGTGCCGACGGACCAGCGGCGCCAACGACGCCAGCGCCCCGATGCAGACGACCACGGCAGCGAGGAACGGCAAAAATGCCGTGGATAGCCCGGGGGGCTTTGGCGCGTCATCGTCTCTGCCGCCGTTGCCCCGGGCGCTGTTGTCGCCGTTTCCCATGGCGGCAAGCGAGACCAACACCTGCGCAACCGACGGTAGCACGCCTGCGATTCCCTGGCCTGCCATGAGACCCTGGGTGTACTCGGCGCGCCCAAAGCTCGCGCAAAACGAAAAGGCGCCGTTCTGGATCAAGCCTGTGGCCAGCGCCGTGACGGTGACCATCAACAGCGTAAAGACGAGGTACACGCCGGGGGAAATGTCGACGAAAAAGACGGTCGACATGCCGAGCATGATGAACACAACCGTCTCAATGACAAAGGCCAGGTTCATGCGGAAAGGGTACGACGCCGTCTGCTGCATATTGGCCAACACGTACATGGAAATCAGGTTCGAGAGCGTCGAGACGGTCAGGATGGCAGACTGGAAGTTTTGCAGGATCCAGGGGCTCGCGGCAAACCGGGCCTGGAAGTACGGCGCAGAGGCGAGAAACATGTTCCTGTTGTGGGAAGATGGGTTAGCACATGCACACACAGACAGAGAGACAGAAGGTATCCCGAGAGACAGACAAGGCCGCCGCTGGGTCAAAAGACATACCACGGCCACAGCATCGCCATGCCCACCACCACAAACAGCCAGTACTCCAGCCATGAAAAGGGCACCTCGCCGTCGCGTCTGGCGTCGCCGTCGCCGCCGCCGTCGTCGTCGTCGTCCAGCCGTGTCGGTTCTTCGTAGAGCGGCTCGTACTCGGCGCCCGACGGCCGTACGGCCCGAGCCGGCCGCAGCCATGCGTTGACAGATGACAGGATGCCATGCGACGGCTCGGCGTCGTGGGCGCGCGACAGGCCAGACATGAAGGCCGCGGGCGGGGGGCGGTGTGTCGGGGAGAAGATGGGCTGGCCGTAATGCTCGGGGTTGTTGTGTGGTGGCTCAAGTTGGTTGTAGTGCTGGGTGCTAGTGCCCAGAAACAGAATCAGAAAAAAGAAACAGGCGACGAGCGAGCGGTGAAATAGAGGGGCGAGTCGTGCTTGCTGGGCGGCTGTGACATCAGAACCCAGGACGCACCCAGCACAAACGGCAATGATGGCAATGCGCGGCAA
Organism: Berkeleyomyces rouxiae; assembly: GCF_048999995.1. Taxonomy (NCBI): domain Eukaryota; kingdom Fungi; phylum Ascomycota; class Sordariomycetes; order Microascales; family Ceratocystidaceae; genus Berkeleyomyces; species Berkeleyomyces rouxiae. The sequence goes on along the minus strand of NW_027396497.1, from coordinate 464,428 downwards.
AGGATCAGGACAGGACAGGGATGAGAGGCTGGCTATCGGTGTTTATCAGTGTCGAGGGTCGGGGAGTGGCTATCGGAGGCTGCGATAAGCTCGTTGGTGGGTGGGAAGCCGAAACTGCACTTCAAGCTCGCTGTTGGCAAAGAAGCGCTTGTGCGAGAGGCAGTATCCTGCATATCAAGGACGTCTTGATGATCACGATGGATATATCTAATATGTATCATGACTTTGTCATGTGATGTGTAACCCTGCGCCATAACCCTATACTCCATTCTGACGTCCATAACTTGGTGCCTGAGTAGTTACACGCCTCATAGAACATGTGCTAAGACACCTTGAGATAAAACGGCAAAAGGTAAATAGAGAAAGCTAGCAGCAGAAAGGTAGCATCCGAAGAAACAGGTACGCGGGCCCAGCAAAGTGTTGTGGTGCGGGCTCCAGGAGGGGATCCAAGATGTTGGAACCCGGGACATGCACATACACACATAGGTAGTCAGTTAGCTATATGGAACTATAGTTGGCTATATACACAGTGTGTGTACTTTTAGCTGTTGAGGGAGAGAAAGAGAAAAGAAAAGAGCGAGCAGGGCGGAGATGTTTGTTTGTACGGATGTATGTAGATATCCCAGAGTTGTGCATTAGGGTCATTGCATACTCTTCTTACAGAGGCCTTTTTTTCTTTTTTACTTACATGTTCCTTTGTGGACGCATGCGGAAACGCCACAGGAAGAGAGAAGAGATGAAAGAGAGGGGGGCAGCAAAGCATGAGAGAGGAGAACATAACGACACCGCAAGACGCAGACGCAGACAAGGGTACAAGTGTACAAGCACCCACCATCACTCACTGGTTATCAGCACATCCATCCATACATGCCAGTGCTCTCTTTGCTCGCTCTACTTTGCGCCTGCAGCTTGTCTGTGATCGTCTGCAAGTTACAATGACGCATGGACTGGACCTCGACAGACGACCAGGGCCAGGGCCAGGGCCAGGGCCGGCAAAGCGATGGTCCAGAAGAGACAGACAGGCACACTGGGGGGACAACCAAGAATCATCAACCCCGCACCTGCCTGCACGGCCGCAGGGAGACGAGAAGGAGGTGAGCGATCCAGTCATCCAGCACAGAAGCGTGGGAGAGCCCCTGGGAGAGCCCGAGGAGAGACGGCAGCAAGAAGACGAGACAGACGCCTCGCTCGCCCGTCTCTTGAGCAGCAAGGCAAGGGCTGCTTGATTGTCTTTTCTTTTTTTGTTGTTCGTCCCGTTCGTTATTCACTCGTCGAGTCGCCCAGTTCAAGTAGCCAAGGGGCCGTCTCATCTCATCTGGTCACATCACAAAGTAACCATATGTACATGGTTAGTTACGTAAGCAACCATGGTTAAGTACAAGTACAAGTACAGAGTCATGAACAGTCATGTACCTGTTTGTACCGCGTACATAACTGCCGACTTGTGCACAACTATCCACTTGTGCATAAATTGCCCATGGCTGCCCCATACTCTAACGAGCCTATTTGCCCCAATAACCCCCTCCCCTCCTCTCTTTTCTGTTCCCCTGGCTCTGCATAAGCACTGCATGTATGCACACCACAAATATGCATGCATAAATAAACAATTGTTCAATGTCCCCGTAATCACCTTTTTTTTTTCTTCTTTTCCCCCGTTTCCCGGGTCCTCTGGACGTTGCTTTTTTGGGAGGTCTTTTTTCTCCATCAAAGAGCTCTTGTTTTAAACTTTCTTTTGTTCTCTGCTCGTCCCGAGCTTTGACTTGCGCGGGGAACAAAGACACATTAGTTACTGCTTGTGACTAGTTTATTAACCCAAAATCCAAGTAGGTAGTACGCCTGCATAACTTGCATATTGACTAGACCCTAGGGTTACGCCCATGCCTCAACACAACAACGGAAAGAGCCCAAGTTCTTACATTGGTTAGAGCTGTACCTTCCTTCTTGGTGGCATCATTCCATTCTCCATTCTCTCAATGTCTCCGCTCCTTTCAGACTCCAGACTCGGGCTTACCTCTCCGCCCTTCTTTTTATTTTCCATTTTCTAGTAGCTGACGAGTTAGTTATAAGCCTTTGTTTTTTTTTTTACCATTTTTCTTTTCATTCTTTGGCTCTTTCCGTTCGCCTCTCTTGTCAGTCTTTCCTTTCTCCCCTTCCCCCCTGTCGTGAGAACATCTTGGGAACTGGCTCCTCTCGCCCCCCTCTTATTTTCTTTTTTCCTTCTGCGGCTTATCGCTTCTTCGCTGTTTCTTGCTCTCTGTCCAAGATAATCGTGGTAGAGCCTGTCTCTCTATTTTTGTAACTTGTCTATTGGACCATTCGCGAGTTGGTTATTCGTAAAGCTTAAAAGAAGAAGGTGCAGCTCAAATAGGCTGTTGCTCAATCACCGGCGTCTACCTGCCAAAGCGGACGGCATTCATTCCAGCCTTTTTTGCTCAAACCCAGGTTCTTTTTTTTTTTTTCTTTTTTTCTTCCTGCTGTTCTTTGTGTTGCTTCTTCCCTTCTTTCCTCCTTTCTCTCCTGCTTCCTTCCCATTCATTCTCCTCCCATTTTACGTTTGTCCTCTGCAGCTTAGAAATCCTCCTCAAGAAGAAAAAAAAACCTCTTTATATTTTCCTTTTTTTTTTTTTTTTTTTTCTCTCTCTTTATATCTCTTGTACCCAGCCCGCCGGTACCCTCAAAAAGCTCCCAAAAAGGCCAGTCCTCGAGTCTGTCCTGGTCGCCGGGCTGTTTCCTTTTTTCATTCTGCACCTTCCACAGCTTCGGCTTGCCGACGAACTCCACCCAAAACCATCGTGAACCTCTTCCCAGCCTCTTCTTTGAGCCTTTATTATTTTTTTTTTTTTTAAATTTGCTTTTGCTTTTCCGCCTTGCCCTTTGGATCCTCTCCGCATCCCCTCCGCCGCCTAGCGCCGCTGCTGCTCTCCACATGGACTCGTCTAGCTTCCTCTCCGGGTCCGGATCCGGCTCTAGCGCCAGCTCCGGGTCCGATTCCCGACCCAGATCCATCAAAACCGCCACCATCGCTGTTACCGCCCCAGATGTCTCCGCTCCCGACGACACCGACGCCGCCGGCGACGTTCCTGGGTCTCCGGCCTCACATGCCTCCCGCCCCTCCCAGTCCTCCGTGGGCTCCAACACTACCAGCATTGCCGCCGACGGGCTCGATGTGGTACGTTTGGGCTTTGTAGCTCTGCCGCGTGTTGTCTCTAGCTAACCCAGTCCCAGGACCCCATATACGAAATGGATGACGATTCTGCCTTTATGAACGAGTCGTACGTGGCTACTCTTGCAACTTTGCTACATGTGCCGTCACCGCCTATACTGACTAGCCTCTCCTCCCAGCGAAATGAACAGAGCCTCACTCACGAGCAGCATGCTCAACTACCGCCAAGTCCACGGCCGGACATACCAGAACTTCACCGAGACATCCGAGTACTGGTACGCACACTTTACCTCTACGAGTGCCGTCTCGACATGCTAACCCACGCGCTTCTTGTGATGCAGGGGCCCCAACGACGAGCAGCAGAATGAGGGTCTCAACCTCACCCACAACATGTTTCACGTGTTGATGGACGGCAAACTGTTCAACGCCCCCATTGGCGACAACCCGGAAAACGTCATCGATGTTGGCACTGGCACTGGTGTCTGGGCCATGTAAGCAGCAACTTAGACCTAGAACAGAGCCTAACCCGCCCGACGCCTACTAACTTGCCGCCCTCTACAGCGACTTTGCAGACCAGTTCCCGCAGGCCAATGTCATTGGTACCGACCTCTCTCCCATCCAGCCGACTTGGGTCCCTCCCAACCTCAGATTCGAGCTCGATGACGCCCAAAAGCCCTGGGCCTACCCCGACAACTACTTTGACTTTGTCCACCTCCGAGTGCTACTGGGCTCTATCCGCGACTGGCCCAAACTGTACAAGGAAATCTTCCGCTGTTTGAAACCCGGCGGCTACTTTGAGCATTACGACTTTTCCTATGTACCCAAGAGCGACGACGGCTCCATCACCCCCAGCAGTGGCTGGTCCGAGTACAGCGCCGCGCTGCTCGAGGCCGGCGAGACCATGGGCCAGACCTTTCGCGTGGTGGACGATAGCCGCAATGTGAACTGGTTTGAAGAAACTGGCTTTGAGGACATTACCGAGATCCGTTACAAGGTGCCGGTCGGCGGCTGGCCGACAAACAGCAAGTACAAGATGATTGGGTACATCAACTACGTGGTCAACGACACGGATCTGGACGGCTACGGCGCCTACTTCCTGACTCGCATTGGCTGGTCGCAGGAGAGGATCAACGCCGTGGTGGACAAGTGCCGCGCCGAGCTGTACGATCACACTGTGCATGTTTACTTTGATGGGTGAGTTTGGCTTTTTCTTCTTGTCCCTTATCGCCATTCCTGGCTACACAAGCCAAATTGTGTAACCTGGAGTATCTCCAACAACCAGCTAACCTCAAAACCAACCCCAGTTCTACTGTATATGGCAGAAAGCCCTTGGACGCCGGGGCTACTGTGCACAGCAGCTCGTCTTCTACGATAGGGCCCAACGGCCCATGAAGAAGACGGATGGACACGCGGGGCTCGTGGGTGGAGGAAGAAGATACCATAATTTGATACGTAAAGAAACGCACAGTAATATCATGATAACAATGACACCGAACCAAATAGACACAAAATAGCCATTTTCTTTTCTCTCTTGCTCCTAGACACTGCCCAGGAAGAAGAATTTCGCCATGTTGTGCATGCAGTTCCTTTTACTAAAAAGAGATCAAGATGTATAACTAGTATAACTAAGCCAAAAGAGAAAACAAACTATGGAAAAGAACAGGAAACTCAAACTCAAACTCCAGGAGCCTAAACCGACGCTTGTTGATTTTTGTACACAAACAGCCATAAAGCGATATGAAAAGCAAGGGAAAAAAAAGAGGAAGCCAAAGACAGAAGCAAATACAAAAAAGAAAAAAAAAAAGGATGACCCCAAGAGACAAACCAACTCCACCACCACAAACTCTACACCTCCCCTCGTCACTTCTTGCTCCGTGCCTTGAACGACCGCAGCGGATCACTCTTGCGCCCGCCACCGCCACCTCCGTTCTTATGCACCTTGAACGACCGGCTCGCGCCCCTCTTCCCGCCGGCGCGGCGCTCACGCTTATCCGCCTTGAAGAACGGCACGAAGCCGCCAGTCGCTGCTGACGCTGACGCTGCCGCCGCCGCCGCGCCGCCCGGCATCAGGTACTCGGGCACATGGCGCAGATGGGCCTGGGTGCGGGCGGCGCGCAGCTCGCCGTCGTGGCGCAGGTGGGCCAGCTCGCCCGGGTTTTCCTCAAAGTGGCGCTTGAGCCTGTCGCTGCGCAGCAGCTCGGCGCGCAGCTCGCGCGTGCGGGCCTCGCGCACGGCGACGCGCGTGACGGCGCGCAGCGCGTCGTTCATGCGGTACCGGAACGCCTCGACCTGCCCCATGTCAAAGGCGTACGGCTTGACGGTCTTGCCCAGCCGCGCCTGCTGCTTGGTGATGCGCGCGAGAATCTTGTCGTCGTGCGCCGCGCTCTCGACCGTCGTCGGCAGGTGCTTGCGGTACTTGTCGGCCGGGATTACAAACGAGAGCGCCATGCCGCGCTTGCCCGCGCGCGCGGTCCGCCCGATGCGGTGCGTGTACGACTTGGCTGTCGTGGGCAGGTCGAAGTTGACGACGCAGGCGACGTTTTTGAAGTCGATGCCGCGGCTGACGCCGTATTCCTTGTCCTTGCGGCGGGCTTGGGCCTTGGCTTTTTTGGACTTTTTGGTGGCGGGTTCTGCGTCGGTGGGAGTCGGGGCGGCGTCGGCGGAGGCGGCGGCAGCAGCTTCTTCGTTGTCGGCGTCCTCGTCGGCTACATCCTCATCGCCGAGAACTTCGGACTCGTCGCTGGCAATAATAATGTCGTAGACGTTCTTGTTGAACTCTTCGACAACGTGTATGCGCGAGTTGACGGGCAGCTCAGAGTTGAGAATACACGAGCGGATGCCAAACTGCTCAAAGTAGAGCTTCAGACGGTAGCAACGGTCGACGTCGGCCACGAAAATGATACTCTTGCCCTGGATCAACTTGAGCTTGTAGATGACGTAGGTCAAAAGGAACTTGTCATCTTCACTGCATCTGTTGAAAGGGAAACAAAAAAAAGGCGGTTAGAATCACAGCTGACGTCGTTGGCCACACCACAAACACACGAAGAAAAAAAAACCACCCGCATTGCAACTCACTTGACAACAAACTGCTCAACGCCCTCGCCGTCCTTGTCCGTCTCCACCAGATTCAGCACCACGGGGCGCGAGCAAAACAGGCCCTTGAGCGTCTCGACATCGGTCGTCAGCGTCGCGCTCACCATCACCGTCTGCACGTCCTTGGGCAGCTTGGCCGCGACATTCTGCAGGTCGTCGTCGTACCCGTAGCTGAGCACCAGGTCCGCCTCGTCAACCACCACGTGGCTCAGCCGGCCGGCCGCCAGCGCGCCGTTGGCCATGTTGCTCCACGCGCGCGACGGCGTCGATACCACAATGTCGGGCGCGTTGGACAGCAGCGACCGCTGCACCGCGTCCGAGAACTTGTCCGTCAGCTTGACCGCCTGTATGTCCTTGGCGCAATAGGCCGACAGCGCGTCGATGGCCTTGTGCACCTGGTCGGCCAGCTCGCGAGTCGGGACGAGGATCAGCGCCGCCGTGAAAGCAGCCGAGTCATTCTAGAGGACCAAAGAGCCATGGTTAGTAACAGGTCGCAGAGGCCCGCTGGCAACGTCCCGTCCCGTCTTTGAAAAAAAAAAACAACTCACCTGCTTCCGGCGCACAATCGCCTGCAGCACAGGCAGCAGATACGCCGCTGTTTTGCCCGAGCCAGTCTTGGCCTTGGCCAGCACGTCCTTGCCCTCGAGCGCGAGTGGGATGGCCTTGCGCTGCACCAGCGTCGGCTGCTGGTAGCCCTCCTTGGCGATGGCCTGCAGCAGCCGCGGGTCCAGGCCAAAGTCGGCAAACGACACCTCGCTCTTGGCGTCGGGCTTCTTGGTCGGCTCGGCAGCCTCGCTGGTTGGCGCCGCGGTAGAAGCCACAGGGGACCTGGCGGTCGCGGCGGCGGGGACGGGCTCGGATTCGGGCTTGGGCGCGGCGGTGGCGGCCTTGGTCGACTCGTGTTTGCGCTTCATGACGGTCTGTGATATGTGCGGATGTGTATGTGTGGAATCGTCGAGGCGAGCTCAAAAAACAAGAGAACCTAGACAGATGCAACTATCCGAATCAAAAAGGGCCGCTTGTTGGTATCGATGAGCTTAATGAGAAAGGCTCTGTCCTCGTTGTTCCAGCAGCCTCTCAATCATCCAAACTTTCCCATAACTTTTTTTTTGCTGCGATAAGGCAAGGGCCCCGCTGTTATTATCGATAAGATCGTTGAAACTGTCAAGAGTTAAATGGCTGCATGGAATGGATAGAGTCCAACTACTTTCTCCTAAGAAACAATGGGGCATGCATTCAAGATCAACCATCTACAGTTAACTGCAATTAAACGAGTACCGGTCATTATTACGTCTACATCTACAACATTCATTCCACGCCGCAAATTTTCAGATAACTTCATCTGTATTGTTGTGTTCCATGTGAATAGAAGAGAATATGAACAGTGCAAAGAAAATGCATAAAAAAGCCAAAGCGTCTAGAATACACACAATCGTGACAAAGGCGACAAAAGAAAGAAGAGAAAGGGAAAAGGAAACAAAAACAGCCCCCGCCAAAAAAGAAAGCCAGACACATGCGCCATCCCACAAAGAAAGAGACGGAGATTTCAATTTTCTTATTTGTTTAATAAAAGAATCGAAACGCCCCATCCCATCGTTCTTACAAGTTGCTTACAGCGAGCGGCGGGCAAGGCGGGCAGCACGACGAGCAGAGCGGCGGCGCTTGCAGCCCGAGGCGGCCTTGCCAGTGGTAGATGAGGTAGGCGAAGAAGAGCTAGTGCCAGTACTAGCTCCCGTGGTAGGGGAGGACGGCGTAGCGATAGTGGTGCTGTTACCAGTGCTACCGCCGTAGGTGGCGCCAGTGCTGCTTCCCTTGTCAGCAGCCAGGATGGCCTTGGCGGCCTGCTCAGCAGCAACCATGACAATAGCCTGGGTGTTGCCGACGGGGAGGTCGGGGTGGATGGAGGCGTCGGCGACGAACAGGTTGTCGGTGCCCCAGACCTTGGTATCGGTGCCAACAACGGACTTGCCGTCGTTGGTGGCGCCCATGGCAGCAGAAGCAACGTAGTGGGAACCAGTGACCCAGGTAGCAGACATACTCTCAGCGGTGGCGTTGCTGGGCAGACTCAGAGTGCTGTTGGGCTGCTTAGTGAAGTCAATCAGGCGCTGCATGAAGGTCTGGATGGCCTCCTTGTCGCCGTCAGTGGTCAAGTAGGGCTGAACTCCAAATTGTGTTGAGCCATCAGCACCCATAACCAGAGAACCAGAAGAGGTCAGACCGTGGGTCAGGTAGATCTTCATCTGGATGGTGTTGTTGGCAGGGGCATTGCAGGTGCCCTGGATGTAGCGAACAGTGTTGTCAGCGTTGGTGACCGAGGTCCAGAAGTTCAGACGCTGGCCAGACTGAGACAGAAGACCCGACTGCTGGGAAAACAGATCAATGTTGGTCTGGTTGGGCTTGGTGAAGGCAGTGGAAGGCAGAGACTGCAGAGGAGTCTTGGTGGTCAGCTTGACGGTGAAGATGGGGTGATCCTTGATACCCTCACCAACAGGTAGGTTGATCCAGTCAGCCTGGTCGGGCAGGGTAACGGCGACAGAACCGCTCTTGACAGTCTCAATCTGCTCAGTGGGACCAATACCAGAGTTGATGAGCAGGCGGGGGGAAGAAAGGGCACCAGCAGTGAGGACAACAGCGCCACCGGCATTGACGTTGATAATCTGGCGTTGGCCATTGATCTCGACCTCGACACCAGTGACGGTGCTACCAGTGCGAACGGCACGGATGACCTTGGCGTTGATGGTAAGTTTGAAGTTGCTCATGGCCTCGGCAAGTGGAAGGTAGTCGTGGATAGGGCCACCACGCATACCATCCTTGATCAGCCACGGGGGGTGGGAGAAGATGTCGTGCTTGGACTCAACATCGGTCAGAGCATCGACGGAGCTGAAGCCGTTGCCGCTCAGGAACTGGGAGACGACATTGTAGGCAGCCTGGTCATAACGCTCGCCATCGGCAGAGGACATGATAGTACCAGGGGTACGCTCGTACAGAGCATCAGCGGAGGCTTTGACGTCATCCCAGTTCCAGCCAGCAGGCCAGTTCTTGAAGTCACCGCTGTTAGGCTTGACCCACATCATGGCATTGATCATACCGGAGCCACCAAGAATGCAACCAGCCATGGAAGCAGTGTCGGTGCAGTATTGGCCGGTCTGGATGGCTGAACTCAAGTAGTAAGCCATGGCAGGGACATCATACTGGGTAACGGAGGAGTTCCAGCTGACAAAGGAGTCACCGCCAGTGGAAGCACTGGACTTGCCACCGCGCTCAAGTAGCAGAACACTCTTGCCAGACTCGGCGAGACGTTCAGCAACAATGAGACCGGCAACACCGCCTCCGGCAACAATGTAGTCGTAGGTTTCGTTGGAGACAGTGGCGTTGGCGATGGGGGTGGTGGAGTTGCCGTAGGGGGCAGATGCGCTGGGGCTATCAGAGTAGCTGGCAGTGCTGGCCATGGCAGCCCAGGTGTCGTACTCAGTGCTAGTGGCGTTTGCGAAGGGAGCACCAAACAGACCGAAGCCGGAGCCGTGGTAGGTCAGGGCACCAGCAGCATTTGAGGGGTCGTCGAGGGCGGTAGACGACAGAGCCCAACCAATGGTGGCAGTAGTGTCGGTAGAGGTCCAAGATCTGTCATCGCCAGTGATGCAGCCCTTGCACAGGAAAGTGTAGGTAAAGGAAGAGCTGTTGACGCTAACACCCTCCTTGATGGGCATCAGCTCGAAGGTGCTGTTGGTAGTCAGGACCTCGGGGTTGGTGTAACCGGTAGCAGTGCGCAGAGAAGCAACAACGTCGCTGCCAGAGGGCTGGGCAACAACCAGGATGGTGTTGGTCATGGATCCACCCAGGGAAATGGCGCCGTAGCCAGCAGAGACGGGAACGGTGATTTGACCAATGAAATCAGTGCCGATGGTCTTGGGCAGAGCAATACCGACAGAGAAGCCGGAGGCGGGGTCAACGTGGCGGCCGAAGTTGATGCCGGTGAGGGGATCGCTGTAGGGCTCGAGAACCTGAGCCATGGCGGCCGAGGCCATCAGGCCAACGGTGTAGAGAACTTTGGACATGGTGAAGAGGTGATGTGGAATTTTCGTTGTGACTTCTGGTAGAGAGCGACGAGGGGTTGTTATAACGAGTGTAATAGAAAGAGGCGTGTGCTACACAGATTCCAGTTAAGAGATTGGCAATGTAGAACAAAGGGATCTACAAGAAGGAGAGGAATCCGGCTATCAAAGCCTGGGAGAATCAGAAGAGAAAAGAACGACTACGGCAACCAGTGCCAACTGAAAAGAACGATAAAGAAAAAGAGTGAAGTAACCACAACGAATAGCAATTCACCGGGAAGCTGAAGAGAAGAAAAGAAAGGGAAAACAGAAGACCAGACGAAAGGGTCGTGGGCCATATAAAAGCAGCACTGCTCTTGCATCAACTATGAGATGGATTTATGCTGAAGGAGCCCTCCAAGTGGTCAGCTGTGGTAACCGTGTCGCACGTTCATGGTGGCGGGTTCTATGTTCTCTTTTTCCCGGGGCCTTGCTCCCAGCTCTGCCAGGTTGTGGCCACCCATACCGGTGATTTCGGAATGTGTGATTGTTGGTAGGTTTGGTAGCTATGTCCGGCTTGCTCCCTGATAAGATATGTACATGGAGACAGGGGCCATGGCTCTCTAGGGCATGGAGCCGAGATGTTAGGCCGGCTTCCTTTGTGTTTGGGCTTAGTGGGGATGGAATGCAGTGGGCGTTAGCCAGGTACAAGTTGTTACTGTGTGTAACTAGCTAGTATATCCATAACAAACAGGCTTTGCAAGACCATTCATTCTTTATTAGTTTATAGGGAGGCAGCAAACCGGTTAGTCTTAGCATGGGGCCAGTAACTTTTAGGAGCGAATGTTGTTGTTTGACAATTTTGTCTGAGCTCAGAAAATCACGAATCAACTTGCTGATGTGTCTGACGGGGTGATTGGCAAAACCGCTGCCGCGTGGGTGACGTGGGTGACAGGCCAGCACGAGCTTACCATGCGAGACTGTTTTCCCGCATGGCATGACATGTCAGTCACACTTTTCTCACTGCAAGAGAAAACTTGATGCCTAGTCGGGGGTATTGTCTTCCGTTCTAAGAGCAAGCGAGAAAAATAGAGCAAATCAGTTCCCTCATACATAATCAACTGGCGATGGGGGACGCTCAAGACCAATGAGATACGGCGAACTATGCAATATCCTTTTTCTAGTTGGTTGATCCTTGTTCTAGGCGCACAAGAGATGTGATGTACAAGTAACTAGTATTTATTGTGCTCAGTCGTCATGCAAGGGGCGCACAATAGGAAGAGGCACGTGGAGGTCGCCGTCCCAACTTGCCGCCTTGAATGTGTGGATTTTGGATTTGTGGCCGGGTCTCACTTGGTCAGGTAAAAACATTGGATGCTATTGGCGCAAGTATATGTTTGATAGTCAGGTGATCGTAGTAAAAGGGCCGGTTGGTGAGACAGTACACAGGACGTCACGGAAGAAGAGAGAAGCATCCAAGTGGCCAAAGGGGCAAAGCCAGCACATTTCCAGATGCAAGGTACCCGGGGCCCAGCCAAGTTTCAGACTTGTGTGCCTGTAATCCGGGACCAGCACTGGCGTAATCGCAAAATAGTGGACTCTGGCTGGCTGGCCCTGCATTGACTCAAGTTCGCGGGGCCTGCTTCAGATGATGAACTAGAGTGTTACAGATTTGAGCAGCGGTTGTTTATATGGCAGCTAAGCTGTTACAGATCGAGTCCGATGGGGCGCAACATTGGCAGATGGGCGCAAAACATGGCTGGTCCATTGATATTAGCAGGCCGGCGGGGCTGCTCAGATTTCCCGTGTGGGAGCTGACGCACGCGTTCAATCCAGCCTTTGCCTGCAGGCCGGGCCAAGCGAGGAGTGCGCGATTGTCCAGTCGACAATCGGAGGCATGCTGAAGCGCGTGGTAGTGGCGTGTCATTCTTCGCGAAGAGATAGCGAGCCGTCAATACAAAGGCGATTGTAGTTGCAGCCAAAAGGGGACTCAAGATGAGCAGCCAGGAACACGTCTAGGCTGTGCGCAGGAGAACCACAACTGAGACACCCAAACCTGGTCAGTGCCAAGATTCCAGATAACCTAAATTCCATGTCACAGATTGATTCTCGAAGACCCCTTACCACGCCGTGGCCCGAATAGGAAAAGCTGCCGGGACTGATGGTGCTCAACCCTGGTTTGGACATCTGAACACACCCACACAACAAAAAGCTTAGCCATTCTATCAGCCGGTTATTTGTTTCTCCACGCAATGCAAGAGGGCGAACATGTTCTTTTCTCTTTTCAGTGCGCGCTGGGACCATCGGAGGCAAGCGGGAAGATCGGGTTCGGGGTCCGGATGCCAGCAAAGGCGCGACAGACTCAGCGCAGAGGCTTTGTCATCAACAGCAGCAATTTATGAGATCCATGAACCCTTGGCCATGTTCTGAGCCGTAAACACAAGCGCCGGCTGCCATGCAAGACGAGAGAAGCGAGCCCCAAGGAGAATAAAAAGGCATGCGAAATTGGGAAGAAAAAAGAGCACAAAAGAGGAGCTGCAAATTCTTCTAGCCAGCCAACCAGCGGCTGGCTAAATCAGGCTCCGGGGCACGTTCTCATCAGGAACGGAAGGAACGACCCGTGAATGTTTGAGCCAAGAAGGTGCTGACGAGTCCCTTCCTTGAATAGACTGGGAGACCGGGGCTTTGACGGTCGGTTGTACCTCGGCAAAAAGGACGCTAAGATTTGGCCCTGCAAATCCCAAACCTTAATTCCCTTGCTCCTCAACCTGGTGGGTCGTGCGCTGAGTAACCCACGGCGTAGACCCTAACACACATTACAACAACATCACACAACGAGAACGACTAGTCAACCAAGTATTCTAGTGTATACACATATGGAAAATGCTAGCAACTAATTAAAATCACGCCGGCCCCTAATTTTATAGCCCCATCTACTGCAACATAGCATCCAGGTTCTCACCGAGCACCGTCTCAATCTTGACAATCCATCTGTGCGTCTCCTTCTCCACTGTCTCGTCATTGTCTTCTTGTAGTTCGCCAATAAACGGCAGCATCTCCGGCAGCATGGCTAGCCACTCTTCGCCATGAACATCCGTCATCTTCTGCTCCGCCAGAACCGCGGCCAGACGGACTCCGGCAGTCTCGCTGCGCAGGTGCTTGAGCAGCGCGCTGTTGAGCTCCTTCTGGTGCACCTGCGAGTCCGCCGCGCCAGCCAGCGCCACCGTGGCGTCAATGAGCGCCGTGGGCGGCTCAGTCACAGATGCAGCACGGCCAAACTGCGCCACAAGCACGGTGCTGATGGTGTTGAAGTTTGTAGGGTTTTGCCAGAACTCGTCCGAGTCGTGCTTGAAGCAGGTCTCCAGCACACGGAGGACGCTATCCTGTAGGCGGCGCTCGTCAGCAGACTTGCCGGCGGGCATCGACAGGATGCGAACTGCATCGTCCAGAATGTACGAGGCATAGTTGGTGACAATGCCCTTGAGCGCGTCGAAAAACGCTCCCAGGAAGTTGTAGACGGACAGAGACCGCAGAGCACGGCCGGCAGTGTCGGCAGCAGGCAGTGCGGTTGACGACCACTCGACAAGGCGGCCAAAGACGGGCCTGAACACGACGTCGTTGAGCTTGTAGATCAGCTTGAGCGCCACAGCATTGACAGCGGCCTCCAGAGCACCGAAGCGAGGCGAAGCCAGCTCCGACAGTTGACCGTGAGATGTAGCGATGCGGCGCATATCCAAAGCCTCGAACATCAGGGCACTCAGCGGCGCCACATTCTTGGAAATGGTGGCCTTGCTGTGCTTGTCAATGGCCTTGCCCAGCAGTGCCAGGTGTGCCTCGGCCGCGGCAAAGCCGGCCTTGACGGATCCAGCCCAACCCTTGGCCAGAGCCTTGAAGACCGTCTTGGGCTCCAGCATGGTGACAAGTGCTTCCAGGCATTCGACACGGGCGCTTGAGGCCTCGCTGGCCAGGTCTTCGATGGCAGCCGAAGTGTGCGATACAAGCAGCAGTTTGTCCAGAACAGAAGCCGAGATCATGTACGGCAGCTGTTGAGCAACGGCTAGAATCAAGGTGTAGCATGCAGAGTGCAGCTCGACAGAAGACTCGCTCTTGGAGACAGCCTGCACAGACTCGGCCAGGTAGGTAATGACGCGGGCCAAGGCTCCGGGCAGCACAGGGACAATAGCGTCCTGAAGGACATCGACAAGGGACGCGAGGCACAAAAGTGCCATGATGCGCAGTCGGTCGTCCGAGGAGCCCAGGCACGAGTCGCCAGCAACAGTTGTAGCAGCAGCCAAAACACCCTCGACATCCTTGCGACCATACTTTTCCGCCAGCTTGTCGATGCAGGCCACAGCAGTGTGCTTGTAGCGCACGTCCTCGGAGTCGCGGAGCGCGGCAATGAGAGTGGGCAGGAAGCCCAGCAGCACGGTACGCGAGGCGGCATCGGTGTTGCTCTCGGCATCGATGCGCGACTCTAGAGCCTGCAGCACGCGGTGGCGCAGTCCCATATCGGAGCGGTCCAGAAGACCCTCGACAGCCTTGACGAACTCGCCGACAGAAAGTAGGTTGAGCAGCGACGCCAGCGCGTTGCCGCACTCCTTGCGCAGAGGCTCCTGCGCCTTGAGCTTCTCTGCCAAAATGATAATGCCCTCCAGCAGACGGCTGTAAATCTCGCGGGCTTCAGCAGACTCCATGTCGTCCTTGGCCATGGCCTTGACAGCCTGGGCCTTGAGCCGGCGACCGCTGAGCAGGGAAGTTACAGTGGTGAGCTGGCGCAGAGCAACCTCTGGCGGGTTCTGGACACCCTTGAGTGCATCGCCCAGTAGAGCGGAAGCCATTGTAGGCGGGGCGGCATAGACCTCGGACACAAGGCCAACCAGCTTGGTGCAAGTGTCAAGCTGCACAGAGACAGAGTACTTGCGCGCCAGCTCGCCCACAAAGGCCAGAATACTTGAGCTAGCGTCCTCCTTTTGCACCAACATGGCAACAACCGCAAACAGGAACTCCTGTGCGCCCAGAGTCTCGACCAGAGTGGCAAACAGACGTTGGCGGCGATGCGCAGGCACGTGGCTGTAGGAGGCTGTGAAGCTCAGCAGCAGCTCGGCGGCAGAAGATACAGGATTGCGCTTGCCGCGGCGGAACGAGTCAAGCAAGGGGGGCACGACCTCTTTGATGGTTTGGTTGACGACGTAGGCAGAGTAGTCGTCGCTTTGGCGCAGAATGGACGCGCCCACAAAGGCAAATACAGGCATGACGACGTGCACGACAACCTCGGGAGCCGTGGCCGCTAGACTGGCAATGACCAGCAGAGCCGAATTTTGCACAACAGGGCTGGCAGTCGTCTGGATGCAGTTGACAATCAGCTCACCGTGGCTCTGGGGGATGTTGAGTGTCAGGCCCGAGTTGGCGCGGTAAACGGGAATGATGGCTAGAATGCTCTGTAGAATAAGGTTCTGCAGGTATCCCATTTCGGAGCCGATGACGCTGCGGAAGGCGTGCAACTTGGATAGCACTTCGAACAGACTGCTAAGAACCTGAGGGTGATTAGCCGGGCCTGCGCCTTCAACCAGCTGCAGGACAAAAGTAGCGCGGCGCAGGGCAGCGTTGGCGGGTGCCGCAGCAGGGCCTTCCAGGGACACACGGCGACGCTTCTCGGAGGTCTCGGTAGTAGAAGCAGTCGAGGACAGCGACGTAGGCATGTCGAGCGTAGCCAAAAAGGCCAGTAGCACATCGGTGTCCAGCTGCACGTTTCGCAGTAGCTCAGCAGCTTCGCTGGATACGGTGTCTGGGCTTTCGGCGGCCTGGCTCAGCTCTAGCATGGTCGCAGCAATAGAGGAGCGTGTGGCGCTCTTCATAGCAGGCCACATGCTCTGCACACGGCTGAAAATGGCCTGCGTGAAGCCGGTACGACCTTCAGTCTGGGCGGCCTCGCCGTCAGTCTCGCCCGTGGCCACGGCGTTCTTCTTGAGAATGGCAAGAAGGCTCTCAAGACCCTTGGCGTCGTTGGGAACAATGACGCCGACAATTTGCTTGTTAAGGGCTTCAAGGTCAACGTTGTCACGCTGGCCTAGGCGCAGGGCCTCTTCAGGCGTCAACTCGGCCCACCAAAGAAGAACGTGAAGCAGCAGCTGAGTGCGCGTGGTGCTGCCGACACCCTTGACGCGGTTGATGGCGTTGAGCAGGCGGCTCTTGACGACAAGCGACGGCGTAGCGCTGACCTGGCCGGCCAAGAACGTGAGCAGGCTCAGGCGCGCGCTGCTTTTCATGGATGACTTGCTGGAGTCGAGCACGGCCTCAAGCGTCGAGCACACGTGATCATGCGACATGATGCACTCCTCCAGTGACGGCATCAGAATGTCGCGCAGCGTAGCGCTTGCCATGGTGGTTGTCAGCCACTGCAGCTTCTGGCCTTGGGCATATAGCTTGGCCTGGCCCCAGACGGGCAACTGCGGCAGCTTGGACGTCTCGGGGTAGATGCGGTCGACGACGATGAGCAGGTCGGTGGCGGCCTGACGCACCTTTTTGGACGGGTCGTTGAGAGCAGCCATGCAGTAAGGAAGAAGGGCCTGGAAGTCGTGGCCACTGACGTCCTTTTCTTTGAGTCTGTTCTTGATCATGTCCAGGGCGGCGGCGCGGGCCAGCGCCGGATAGGCGCCGCTGAGAATGCGCAGGAAAAACGCAATGTATGTAGTGTCGGAAACGGCCGAGCCATGTGACAGCACGGGTAGCTTGCAGAAGTCGTCAAACATGGTCTGGTCGGTCGGCTGCGACGACACGATGAGCAGGAACACGCGGGTCAGAGTCTCAAACACGGCGCCGGCCTCGCCTGAGAGACACGGCGATAGACGGGCCTTTTCGGTCTTGAGCGCTGCGAGAGTCTCGCGGACATCTTCCTTGATCTCGGCAGTGTCTTTTCCGGCGTCTGTCTCGGAAGCAGCGGCAGGCTCCAGGGCCTTTTTGCGGCGGATGGACATGTCGAGCTTCATCTCAAGGGCGTCCATGTCAAAGTCGAGGTCCTCGATGGCAGCCTGGATAACCTCGCCACACTCGCCCTGGTCGGTTGACAGATCGATCAGCACAGTTCCAATGTCCTTGCGCATAAGGCCATCCTTGTCGCTCTCGTCATCGAGGCGCATGGCAGTCACCAGCAGCACCTTGAACAGCACAAACAGCTGCTTGGCGGTGAGGATGCCGGCCATCATGATGCCCTTGATGATGCGCAGACCGCGCGAATCGCCCTTTTTGAGCGAGCGCTCGGCCAGAGCCAGGCAGAGGCCGTTTGCCAGCTTGTCGATTCTCCACTCGCGGCCAATCTCAATGAGGTGCTTCTCGACATCAGCCACCTTGAGCAAAGCCTTGGCTACCTTGCCCGAAACCTGCTTGGCAGAGCGGTACTGCGAGAGAATGGCCATGCAAATAAGACCAGAGCGCACAGTCTCGCTAGTCCAACCGGCCACGACCTGCTCCATAAAGGCAGAGACGGCCGAATCGCCCAGATCTCCCTTGGAGACAAACACGGACAGGGCCATGTAGGCGGCAATCTGCAGCTGAGGCACCTGTTTCATGACGAGAGCCTCGCCAAGCGCAGGGCCGACGCGATGCAGAAGTGACATGTCGTTGTCGGCCTGGATAGCCATGCGGCCGGCCTTGGCCTTGTCAAGCTGGCCGTTGATGGCCTCGGTCATGATGCCGCCCCAGAAGGAAATGAGGGTCTGGTAGTGGTGTAGCGAGCGGGCCGACTCGAGGGTGTACTCGGACAGCAGGGCCAGGAAGGCGGGCTGGTTGACAGCCTGCAGCACGATGGCGGCGCGCGGCGGGTTTTGTGCTGAGCGGACGTAGGGGCTCAGGAAGCGGTACTCAATGGGGAGAGTCTTAGGGAGGATAGAGAGGAGGGTGACGAAAGCGGGGATGGAGTGGAAGGGGAGGAAGGTGGTCAGCAGAATGGCGGTGTTGTACTCGTGTATTCTAGAGAGAGAGAGAGGGAGAGTTTGTTAGCACGGGGGCCAAGTCAAGGCGATAGAGTCGCAGAGCATAGAGCAGCAAGCAAAGCATACCTGAAGCGGCGGATCAGCCACTCAATGGCCTTGATAGCGGGCATCAGGCGCAGGCGGCTCCCGGCAAGACGCAGGAAGCTCTCGATCTTGCGGTCCAGCTGGGTGTTTTCCTCTTCGGACAGCGCAGCGCGGTCCTCGTCCTGGCTCTGCTCGCTGAAGAGAGTGTTGCCAAAGGGCACGAAGCGGGCATCGAGGCCGCACAGGTCCTCGAAGCCGCTGTAGCAAGCCTTGTAGATGGCATGGTATGTTTGAGTGGCGGCAATCTTGTGGTCCCAGATCAGCGACTTGGAGTGGGCAGCCTTCTGGGCCTTGATGTCGAGAGTGGCCTTGGACTTGGTCGAGATCTGCGCCAGCTGGGCGGCGAGAGAGGTGGCCATGGCGGAGGGAGGAGGAGGGGAACTTTTATGATTAGAGAAGCAAGAAAGCAAACATCGGCAGGCAAAGAAAAAGAAATAGGAAGAAACGCTGGCAGCAACAAACAGGATGGATTCCAGGCACGACAAGCAGCCAAAAAAGTTGGCGATGCTTTGGCGATGCTTCCAATGCGTCGCTCGCAAAACATGAAGCAAGCAAAAAAAAAAAAGACGGGTGGGGCGCTGATAGACAGACTGACCAATGGTGTGTCGTAGTGATAAGGACACCCGATAAGATGGCTACCCCGGTATCTGTATGCTAACCCTAACCGTAAGATAACGACCTTCACCTTCCTTGCCCGTGGCCACGACCGTGGTAAGTTTATCTCCCCGATGGGAGCTGCATGAGATCAACAGATAAAAATCCTCTTGTAACCGATGGGACCTGTAGTGCCGGGTTTCACCTCAATCTAAAACACCCAGTCCTCCAAGTAGTTTTGCTCCCGCCGCCATGCACACTCTCCCTCCGCAGATTGTGCTCCTGGGCGACTCGCTCTTTGAATTCTCAGTGCCGGTTTCCAACGGCTTCTCGTTCTATGCCGAGTTGCAGAACTGTGGGTGCCCACGTCCCGAGCCGCCCGCTGGCTGCCGGCGCCTGACTGACGCTTTCCAGACTACATCCGCCGCTACGATGTTGTAAACCGCGGCTTCTCCGGGTGGAACACAGACCACATGGTTTCGTGGCTGCCGCAGATCATCCGGCCGCCGGCTGAGACTGTGGCTCCGATCAAGTACTTGGTAAGACAAGCCTTGCCTCTGCAGTCTGCAGCACACGTGGCGCTGTGCGTCTGGAGCCGGCTTCTAGAACGTTTAATCTGACATGTTTGCCTCCTAGGTGGTTCTGCTCGGCGCCAACGACGCTGTTCTCCCGCTGCCCACCACCAAGCAGCATGTGCCCATTGACGTGTACCGCCAGAACCTCAAGGCCATTGTCGGCCACGCAAATGTTCGGGCCCACAACCCGACGGTCATCCTGGTGACACCGCCACCGGTGGACGAGATGCGCACCGAGGTGGTGGACGTGGCTGACGGCCACCCGTGCTCGGTGCGCAGGGCCACCACCAGCGCGGCATACTCGCAGGTGGTGCGTGAGGTGGCGAGCGAGATGCCCGGCGTATTTCTGGTGGATCTGTGGAAGGGCATCATGGACAAGGCGCTTGAGATGATGGGGGACGCAGACACGGCCGGCCTCGCCATCGGCGCCGAGAACGGCTGGCTTGGGGACCCGCGGTGTGGCCGGAGAGGCGGTCTGGAGGTTCTGCTGCCGGACGGGCTGCACATGAACGGCGATGCTTACAGGGTGCTTTTCGGGCTGCTTAAGAGCCATTTGCCAGAGCCAGACGAGGGCCGGGGGGACTATGTATATCCCCCGTGGCGGGCACTCGCAAAGTGAGGTAATATAAACTACATGCATAGTGCCTCATTCCAGAATAAGAGCGGCTTAATGTTTCAGGGGGCTGGGCTTCTGTTGTGTGTAGCAAGGAAGCCCTGTGAATATGTAGCTGAACAGCGCTAAATCTGCCTCGTACAGCGCCAATGCCCCTGTGATGCTCCTTGGTCTTGCCGCTCTCCCTCCTATACTCCCCAGA
Source organism: Berkeleyomyces rouxiae (assembly GCF_048999995.1). NCBI lineage: Eukaryota > Fungi > Ascomycota > Sordariomycetes > Microascales > Ceratocystidaceae > Berkeleyomyces > Berkeleyomyces rouxiae. The sequence goes on along the minus strand of NW_027396497.1, from coordinate 444,085 downwards.
TTGCCGCTGCATCCCTTCTGTATTCCTCGGTCGCACCCCCTGTAATGGCCTTCCCCCATTTTCTGTGTGATTCCACAAACTTCGAGCTGCGATTTGGCCTTTTTATTCTTTGTTTTTTCTCCTTTCATCTTCAACGTTTCAAGGCAGCGTCAAAGCCGCTAATCGCCAGTCACTTTTTATTTTTGCTTTTGCTCGTGCTGAATCACGCCCTTTTATTAGCTTCATTTTTTTATCGCTTTCGGAGCTACCCAAAGCTGTATGTTCACTGCCCAGCCTTTACGCTCCGCCCCGTCACCATCTTTTGCGGGCATCCGTCACCGCCGTCTCCAGCTCTCCGCCCTCCGTCCGCCCCACCACGTCCACACAATCCACCTCCGGACCCATCAGGATTCCCTCTCTGTAGTGTGTCCGCCAGTCTTCACCTCCGCCCGACGCATCTCGTACTCATCGTCTGTTGCCGGTAACTGAAGCCAGCTGCCCCGTGCCCGGTTCTCAGCTCGCGGGCCTGTCCAACTCCCGCCTCCGCCGGCTGCTCTGTCCGATTTCTTCTGCTGCCACCGTTGCACCGCCACATCCATCGTCTGCCACCGCCTGCCACCGCCTGCCACCGCCTGCCACCGCCTGCTACCATCTCCTGCTCTGCCTTTTAGCCCCTCTCAGCCACTCCTCTCTCCGGCCAGCCTCGTCTCAGCAGCTTCACCAGAACCCACCCCGCGGCTCCCTCTGGCATCGTTGGCGAAAGACCAGCCAAGGAACGCCTTTGCCCTTGGCTTTGGTCGCTTGCATGCGGTGCCAAGAGGCCCTGTGAGTGCTTGAGGAACACCTGCTGTTGCTACTGGCCTCCCGACCGGCTTCTCCCGCCTCCGCCTGCAGCTTTCCCCCGCGCGGCTCTCCTCTACACACACCCACACACCCACACACCCGGTCCCTCTCTACTTGGCTCTGCTCTGCTCCGCCTGCCAGGCATGGATCCCCGCTTGGTGGTACCCCGAGACGAGTTCACCAGCCTCCAGACCGAAGTCAAAAACCATGCCGAGCGGCTAAGCCGCCTTGAACGGCGACAGCAGGACGACGCCGCGCTCAAGAGTGTCTGGAACTCTCCGTTTCCCAGCGTGCTTGCAGGGACACCGCAACAAGGTATGCCCTCCAATCCTGCTGTACCTCTAGGTTTGGTTTTGCCTGCTAACCCCAACTCTCCTTGTCACCTAGATCTGGCCCAGCCAATCACCACTGACGACTACTTCAACGGCCTCGACGAACAAAGCGACCATCTGCTTGGCTCTCTACACCTTGACCCTACTGACGAAGAGCCGGCCCGGCGCGGCACCGCTTCCCGTGCCAACAGCGTCCGCTTTGCCGAGAGCGCCATCCACGGCTCCAGCTCCACATGGAACACCAGCCAGAACAGGTCCTCCAGCGACTTTGGTCTCGTGCGTCCCGGAAGCAGCCTCATGATGGAACGCTCCCTGTCACACAAGTCAGATGGCCGCCACAGCTCGACTGGCCATTCGGTGCATTCGATCATGTCCGCCATGTCCGGACGCACTAGCAGTATCGGCCTGGACGCGGACGACGACGATACTTCCTCCATTGGAATGCCCGAGCCTCCGCCCAGTCTGTTCATCATGGGCTCAGTCCCGTCTATTGTGCGCTGCTGGCTGACTCCCAAGTTCTCTCATGATACCCTGCTTTATGCCGACATCTGTACTGGCTCCCAAAAGTCTACCGTTGACTTTAGCCTGGCCAAAGAACTGGACCTGCACCACACCCTGGAGCGCGACATCAACGGCAACTACACTCTTACTATTCCTGTCTACCTCGCCGAGGCTATAGTGACCCAGCCACATAGTCGCTCAAGCAACAGCCACTCACACCAGATCCCAGCAATCATGGTCACCTTTGAAGTGGTTGGGCTTGACGCCATTGACGTCGCTGACCAGCCAAGCCTCAAAATCTTCATTGGCAGCGACGCCCTTCGCGTACACTCTGCCGATGTGCTGTTGTCGCAGAACAAGCTGGTGCTGTATAGCACCGAACGCGACAAGCTTGCTGTTCCCTTTGTGCGACCCGAGGACGAGCGTGTGTTCAAGACCATCTGCACTCGCAGCTTGGTCCGGCAAAAGTCGTTCATGCGGCTCGACGCCACGGCAGCGCCGTTTATTTCTGGCGGAGATCACAGGCCTGGCGCTGTCCGGCCTATTTCTTCCAAGCCTGCTGATTCGTACCAAGATCCCAACGACATTGGCGACGACGACCGGGACACTTCTGGCATTCAAACCTTTGGCCATTCCTCGCCAGACCCCGCCCCAGCAACCCGCCCGTCTTCGTCCAAGTCGACCTCCTTTCCCACGCCGTCTAGCATTCGCCCAGATTTTAGTGAGGGCGATAAGCCCACCAAGGACCAACAGCAGTCATCTCGCTCGGTGCCGACGCTGTCTGAAAACGGCAGTTTAGGCAACCAGCAAAAGGACCCGTCCTCGGCTCATACCAACGCCGCTGCGACTCGGTCGGGTTCATCCCTCGGATCGGGCGAGGCTGAGAAGCGCCACGAGCCAAATGTTGGCATTTGGGGCTCCTGGCGCAACGGAGCCATAAGCTCTGACCGCGAAAACGGACTGAGCGGATACCAGCCCGCAGGCAAGGGCACGCGCACAATGAAGGTTCTCAAGCCCAGCCGCAACAATACCTCTTCCCGAGCCTCGACTTCAGTCTCGGCTGGCGAGTCGACGGTGTCATCTGCTGGTGCCGCTGCCTCGAGCACCCCGCATACGCTGGCTGATTTCAAGCGCAACAGCACCAGCAGTGGCCAGCCGTCGATGCCAACGCCGGCATCGGCAACAACAGCAACATCGACGACGGCTCCATTCATGCGCTGGGAAAGCAAACGTTCTGTGAGCGTGGGCGATGCCAAACTGCCGGCCAATAGCTTCCCTGTGCGCGAGACAGGCCGCCAGGGATCGTCGTCGTCGACTTCGTCGAGTGCGTTGCCGCGTTCGTCTAACCCCGTTGGCAGCGCGTCGGCGTTTTCGTGGATGAACACCAACGGCAAGACTAAAACGACGGTGGGTGAGTAGACCGGCGGTGGACCACGGCAAGAGGGAGAAGGGGGAAGAGAAAGAAGAAGAGGAACGGAGAAGGGCAAGGGAAATGGGGACGAAGCACGTAGAGAAAGACAGGCAGCTTATCGTCGTGCGTGTCGTATCGACTGGCTGGATCATGCTTTTTTATATTATCATCAATTCATTCCAAATAAACTAGCTTTGCGCAAGTGCAAGTCTCAAATACGCTCGTCTTTCGCTCTCCTCTCCCGGCGTCACCTTCAATCTCCTAAAAAAACACACACGATAGCTTTACATGAGATACACAAATGACACATTTCATACACTGTCGCCGCTGCTGCCCGTCTGTTCTATACAATAAATCGTCTGCCCATCTACTGGCTGCCGTCTACGCAGTCCACATGGCGTCTTCCGGGAACTGGCCCCAGAGCGAGGTCTCAATGTCATTGAATATCGGGTCGAAGCCATGGAGTGACATGTCCACGGGCATTATCGGCGCTGGTGGTGCGCCGGACACGGAGACGGACATGGGTGTGTCGTCACCCATCATCATGTGCGAAGCGCCGGGGACAGGCTGTCCTTGTTGTTGGTGCTGCTGCTGGTGATGCTGATGTTGTTGTTGTTGGTACGTGGCCAAATTACTCATCAGCGGCGGCCCCAGCGACGGCACCGCCTGGATAAAGCCCGCGTCCGGCCCAGCGCCTGGCCTCTGGGCCGCAGACTCGACACCGACCATGTCGGCAGCCTCAGCCTCGTGGACAATCTGGGCCATCTCCTTGTCCAGCATGCCGCGCAAGTTCTTGAGCGACAGCATCAGCCGCTTGAGCGGATCCGGCACGCCGGTGCCCCAGCCAGCGGCGCCGACAAACTGGCTGCCGGGCAGCTGGGCCTGCAGCTGCTTCTGCAGCTGCTGCTGCTGGCGGTGGCGCATGCTGCGCGACGCAATGACAAACTCCATCTCGCGCACCTGCATGTCGATGGCCGGCCCGAGGCCCAGGTGCTTGGCCACCTGCAGCCGGTTCCAGCCGGGCACGCGCAGCAGCAGCAGCTTGAGTGACGTCAGAATGGCAAAGGTGAAGTCGTAACTGCTGAGGCAGATGGTCGTCGGCGGCTCGTGCGGGCTGTTCGGCGAGTCGCGGTCGGCGGGGAAGCGGTACGACATGAAGGACTTGATGGCGGTGCTGCAGTTCCAGAGCAGCTGGATGCGTTGTGCGGGGAGCAGTTGTGCGGATATGTGGTCGGAGAGGGCAACTTCGTAGAGAAGTGCCTCGGCGATGGCGATGTGGGAGTTGACGGTGGCTGGACGGTCTGGTGTAAGTAGGTGGAAAGCCCGGGGTTGGCGTTCTTAGGACCGGCTAGGGTCAAGGGTTGGATTGTAGACTTACTGGCCGTGCGAAGATGCGGAGGTAGCCCCGCTTTGAAATCCTGCAGCTGTTGCTGGAAGCCATGGAGAACCATGCCGAGTGGGGCTGGCGGAACTCCGGATCCGAAGGAATCGATATTGGACGACACAACGGTGACGCTGATGGTGTGGGCTAAGCGCTGGATGCGGATTAGCTGCACGAGGAGCTCGTCGCTGGGGAGCTCGTTCTGCAACTCGATTGCCGAGCACCAGCTGTCGACGGCTGCCGTGTCCATGAAGGCATCGGGCCGCTTGTTGGTGGTGAAGACGCTGATGGCGGGGGGAGAGACAAGCGGCCGGGTTAGTGCACGGCACAGACAAAACGGCGGTGAGGTGAGCAAGACAAGGGGATAAGGAAACTTACAACGTGTTGATGTAGTAGACGCCGGCAAAGGCGCGCAGGTGCTCGAGCGTGCGCGAGTCGGTGGCCGTGTGCACCGCGCCCTTGGGCGCCATGCTGCCCGAGATGCTGCGCGCGAGGAAGATCATGTTGGTGGTCTGGAAGCCGTTGAGATCAAACTGGGTCCAGGCAATGACGAGCTGCAGCGCCTGGAGCAGGTCGAGGCTGCGCTGCGGCTTGCCGAGAAACGAGGCCGCCACGAGCGCCTCCATCAGGTCCTGCATGGCGGCCATCTGCCGCGGGCCCTCGTAGAACAGCGTGACCATCATGACGGCGCGATAGAGCAGCGGCCGCGTGCGTGCTAGCTCGGCTGCGTCCATGGTCGGCGGCACAATGACGAATGGGAACAGCGGCTGACGGTTAGCGCGGAAGTCCGCCAGCAGGTCTGCCGCCTCTTGCGACGTACTGATTGGCCAGGCACTCTGTGACGACGTCGCGGCTGATGTGGGGGCTGGCGTGGTGGTGGTGGTAGTGGCGGCGGCGGTAGTGGCGGTAGACGTCGGGCCGGAGGCTGGCGCGGAAACTGAGAGGGAGGAGAGTGGAGTGGTTTTGGAGAACGACGCGGACAGTGACGGTGCGGAGACGGACGGGGCCGGACTCCCCATGGAGGGTGAGCGGGGGACGGCTCGCGTCGAACGGGGTGATACGGAAGAAGTTTCTGCCGACGGCAGCACAATGTCGTCGGATGGGAAGATGTGGCTAAAGTGGTGTTCTCGCTGGATGGCTTCGCCAAGGTTTCTCTGGCGCTTATGCGGTAAGTCGTCGTGGGTTTCGTTAGAGGCGCCTTTGGACTCGAGCGCCGCTAGCGACGGCGACGAGGACGATGGCGACCCGGGCGAGTGCGAGCCGGCAGCAACGACGGCGTTCTGTGTCGCCTGCAGCTTGGCCGTCAGGTCGTTGAGGCGGCGCTCGAGCTCGGAGACGCGCGTGGGCTTGGGCGCCTTCTTGGGCCGCGGCGGCGCGGGCTCCTGGCTCTCGCACGACTTGTTCAGGCGGTGGCAGCGCTGGCAGCGCGCAGCCCCGGGCAGCCCCGGGATGCAGCGGGCCTTGGCTTTGGCGCAAGTCGTGCAGGCCCGCGGGCCCTTGGTGCGTGACTGGTCTTGCATTATTATGTAAGTGGGCGTGTGTGAGGTGAGACGGGCGTGTGTGGTGCGGCTGACTAGGCAGGGAGCAAATAATTGTGTAGCAACGACGCGGATAGGCGAAGGCGAGTACGGCGGGAGAGCATGTGGCCTGCGGACCAGTAGGGCGGGTAGTCGGCGTAATTGGGGAAGGGGGGGGGGGGGGGGGGGGAACGGGCGGAACCCAGGGCTCGCGGAGTGTTTAGTTGACAGCTCGGGCTACTTCACGGGCCAGGACAGATACGGGTGATGACAGTGAGGCAATGTGGAATGATACAAGAAAAGAACAACCCATCGCGCAACAGCATAGGATTTTTTCATTCTGTTCTCATGGGCCGGCAGGTAGGTAGGTAGGCAAGTAGGGGCTTATACTTGTTGGGGGCAAGTAGTTGATGTGCCTTTTTGCCAATGCAGGGAGCTGTCTTTCGGCTGCTTGGACCAGTCCCTGAGATCTGGCTGTTTATAATTCGCTTTGCATACGCATCCACACTACTGCCCGATGTGCTTGGAGCCGCCTTAAGCTGCCAGCAGCACCCACCACCTCCTTGGCCATGAAATCGCGAGGGGCGGCGCTCCAACGGAGACGGAGAAACTTGCTAAAATAAAGGTCCGTTTCCGGCGGCCAAATGTATGTGCACAGCCTGTGGCAGGATTCTGCCCTGCTGCTGCTTACAGCTTTTGACCAGACGGAGACGGGTTTTGAAGCGTTGTTCGCCTGCGTCTACTGGGACGGCTCAACTTTAGCGCGAGGATGAAGAATCAAGACCAGTCAAGGTCCATGTCGGAGGTGGAATCGGTCGGCGAGAAATGCAGAGGTAGCCGGCATTTGGTGTTCTTTCTTTTTTCCTTTTCTCCCCCCTTCTATCCTTTCTTTTCCTTTTTGTCACCAAGTCCAGGTGCCATTTCTCTGCTTCCACGACTTTGTCTCGCTCGGGAATCTTATATTAGTTTTTGATCAGCCGTAGACATCACGTGATACGGAGCTTCTGACTTTGTGTCATGGTTGCACAAGAAACCGTTCCAGCCAGGCAACTGCCTGTTAGGCGCGCACGAGTACGACGGCGCACAAGACCTTAATCTATCTTGACATAAATATGGGACAAAGTCACGAGCAGAAGTGGACACATCACGGACTACATGAAAAACCCGAGAGATACCAAGAAAAACATTGGGTGAGTCGTTGGCTTGAGTGCAAAGTCCCCTCGCCCCCCCCCCCGTGAATTTGGTTGGGAGGAGTCAGTGCTGCCACGAAAGAAATTGATAAATGTATTGTTTAAAAGAAAATAGATGATGGGGTTGGCCAGGGATGGTGTGGCCAAGACCATTCCTCCAAACGAAAGAAAAGTTGTGGTGGTTGGGTGGGCGCTAAGCTTCCGAGATAAAAAAAAACTGAGGGACGTGGCATTTCTCCCGCAATTTACCAGCCAAGGGCAGAAATTGCAGGTGGCCGCGCCCACAGACGCTACCAAGATCTCAGGGAAACAATTGGCCAACCCACAAGTGGAATTGGCGTCTCGTCCTTCACAACTCGCTTGTGCTGAAGGAGCCTTGCACGCCGTTGACGCCCAGAGCCCTGTCTCAATTTCCAATCTAATGGATTCTAGCTAGTATGTGAGCGATCCAAGTATGGATGTGGTCCGGCTTTCGGCTCCTATTTTATGAGTCAAAAAAAAAAAAAAGAGGACGAAGGAGTCGGGCAGAGCAACAAAAGGATTGGCAGCGAAATCAAGAACTGAGCAAATAAGGAAGGCAAGTAGGCAACAGGAGAAAAGAGCAGAAATGTGTGGAATGTGGGAGACGATAGGTGCGGCATTCGGTAACCGGCTAGATTTTTTTTTGATTAAACCCGCCGCTGAAAAGCAGGCAGGTGTGAGGTCATGATGGTCAGTGCTTTTGGTTTTTTTGTGAAGCTTGAAAAAACCGAACCAAGAGAGAGAGAAAAAAAAAGAGCAAGGCCGAGGGAGTGCATGTCGCGAAAAGATCATCCAGCAACAAGTCGGTGAGAAGAGACAAGACGGGAGGAGAACAGAAAAAAAACAGACGACAACAACAACAACCTAATGCACGGAGCGTGACTTGTTGCTTATTTTCGACGATTTTGAAGCCCCAGGAAAAGGCCCCGCGGTCCAAGCCGTCGAAACAAACCACGCATTCGCCCCATGCACACGCAACCGCCGACAAATTTAACGCGACGGGTTTCGCATGTGCATTGATATCATGCTGCCGCCTGCTTAAGCGGCCGTGGTCGACGCCGTAGCCGTAGCCGCGCCGTTCGCCTGCTCCTGCGCCAAAAGGGCCTCAGTGACCTGGTTGACGCTGGCCTTTCCGCTCGCGACAATCTCGCGCGCCGCCTCCTCGATGCCCAGCTGCTTCTCGGTCCAGATGGGCGGCTCGGGCGCGCCGGGCTCACCGACGCCAATGAAGCCGCCCTGCGCGGCCCAGTCGCTGGTACGCTTGATGTCCAGCCGGGTCCAGATGGAGTCGAGCGCCGAGACCAGCGCCTCGCGGTATGCGCGCGTGTGGCCGGGCGTCGGCGTGATGCGCAGGCGCTCCTGGCCCACGGGCACGGTCGGGTAGTTGATGCTCTGCACGTAGATCTTGTGGTCCTTGAGCAGCATGTCCGACGCTTCCTTGGCCAGGCGCGCGTTGCCCACCAGCACGGGCACAATATGCGACGGGTTGGGGATGACGGGGATGTCGCGCGCCGTAAGCTCCTCCTTGACGGCCCGCGTGTGCAGCTGCTGCAGCCGCCGGTCGCCGGCGTAGCCCATCTGGTACTCGATGGATGCGCGCGCGCCCGCCATCACGGCCGGCGGCAGCGACGTGGTGAAAATGAAGCCGGGAGCCAGCGAGCGCACAACGTCGACCAGCTTCGAGCTGCCGGCAATGTAGCCACCGACGCAGCCGTACGCCTTGCCCAGCGTGCCGGTGATGATGTCGACGCGCTCCATGATGGAGCCGGCGGGGCGGCCGGCGGCGTGGGCCTCCCAGTCCAGGTGCTCGGCGACACCAGCGCCGTGCGGGCCGTACATGCCGACGGCATGGACTTCGTCGAGGAAGGTGATGGCGCCGTATTTGTCAGCCAAATCGCAGATGGCCTCGATGGGCGCAATGGAGCCGCACATGCTGTAGACAGACTCGAAGGCGATGATCTTGGGCTGTTCAAGGGGCAGGGCAGCCAGCTTGGTCTCCAAATCAACCAGGTCGTTGTGCTTGAAAATCATCTTGGTGGTTCCACTGTGACGGATGCCCTGGATCATCGAGGCGTGGTTGAGGGTATCCGAAAGAATGACACAGTTGGGCATTTTGCTGCCCAGCGTAGCCAGCGTGGCGTCGTTGGCTACATAACAGCTACTGAAAACCAGCGCGGCGTCCTGGGCATGCAGCTTCGCAATTGTCGCCTCCAACTCAACAGCGTGCTTGTTGTGGCCCGAGATGTTGCGCGTGCCGCCGGCGCCAGAGCCGTAGGTGTCCAGGGTTTCGTGCATGGTCTGGATCACATGCGGGTTGCTGCCCATGCCGAGGTAGTCATTGGCGCACCAGACAGTGACCTTGTCCTCGGGAACGGCCTGGTGGGCGCGCGGGAACTCTTTGGCCAGGCGGTTGATGTTGTTGAAGTAGCGGTACGACTTGTCCTTGTGCTTCAGGTCCAGCTGGTGTTCGTACCAGCCTTCGTAGTCGAACTTGGGGCCCTCAGACAGCGGGTTGATGCTGGCGATTTTGTGATGGGCTGGAAAGCAGCAGTCAGCACACGGGTCTCACGACACAGGGTTACACACACCACCACCACTATGGCTCAAAAGACTCACCTGTCTCCTTGCTGGAGAACACGGCCCGATCAGCCTCACGGGCGCCCTGCGGCTTGCCGCCGTGAATCGCACGCTTCTGCTGGGCGTACAGACCGGCGGGCTTCGCAGCTGCAGCAGCCGGCTTGGCCGACGTGCTGTACTGGGCCGAGCGGACAGCCATGGCCTTGCCCATGACCGGGCAGCGGTTGGCCAAGACCTGCAGCTTGGACATAGACCCGCCGCAGCGGGCCGGCGCCGCGGCAGCAGCGGCAATGGCGGCCTGCGGGCGAGCCGAGGTCGATAGGGCACGCAGAGCGGCCGGGGACGACTGCTTGAGGAACGGGCACACGGCCTTGGATTGGCGGAGAACAGCGTCCATGGCAAGCGAGACCGGGGGAGCGAGAAAAAAGAAAAAGGGATAGGGGCTTTTTTTAGAGAGCAGCAGCAAAGGTCGTTAGTCAAGACAAAACGACAAAGAATTGGCACACAGAGATTCCAATGCCAAAAAAAAGAACACAGCAAATCACGACTGAAGAAAAAAAAAGAAAAGAAAAAGGAGAGAGAAAATTATCGCCAATGTTTTTTTCTGCTTCTTTAAAGAGCGCTCGACAAACGAAGGCCTTGGTGCCTCACTTTGCTCCTTCGCTCAGTTAGCGCAGATTTCACTTCTCCCACCGACGGCGTGTTAGTCAGCATTGGCCCTCGGTGCTCAACCCTGATAACCTCTCTTTTACAGGCTTCCCTCCACTAAGAGCTGCTAACAACCCGCTAAAGCCTCCTAGAAGACCTCGGCGAAGGCTCCACCCTTCTTAGAATCACAACGCTCCTCATTGGCCGCCTCCGGAATATCCCACCGTGGCACCCCTGCTGCGTGGACTGATGCGTGCATGCTGGACCAAAGCTTTTTTTTTCCTTATTTCACTCTTCTTTTCTTCTCGGAATCTTCTGTAATGCTTCGTTGCAAATGTCCCTCATGACTTTTTAGAATTAAAAAACACCAGTGACCGTATTGATACAAGCATCCCCCCAAGCTACAAGGATGAAAAAAAGCTACACTTCCGATTGGCCGGAGCCCCTGGGGGTTGGCTTACACCAAAAAAACAAAAGAGGCGGCTATCAAAATAGAGACCACCACATATATACCACCAAAACATTAATTCACACGGCCTCGTCTTCCTGACTATCCACGTTTCAATAGCGCCCGTATCCGCCCCGGTGGCTCGGCCTGTCTTTGCCATTGTTGGGCGGCTGTCCCTGATTAGAGGACGAAAACCGTCGCACATGACCGGGCGGGGGCCTCGCCGAATGCCCACGTGGCGCATTCAATGAATTTCTGTTCCGGCGTCTGTGCACCTCTGCCAGCACCGCAAAATCCTTTTCAGCGTGGCCTCGGATGTTCCCGCCAAACGTCGGAGACCGTTGGTCTGTGGCTGCATTGTTGTTGGCCATGATACGGCCCTGCATTTGTGCCAGATGCTGCGTGTGTGAAGACGACGTTTTAGCCCATGTTTCTGGAGATTGTGCGCCATGCCGCCACGGCTGATTAAGAAGAAGCTGAGTAATACTTACGTTGGGGTCCCGGCGAGTTGGCGTCGGCCGATTTGGGACATGTGGCTTGTCTCTGTAGCCACCGGGTGTAGGAGGATGAGCCGGAGCCCCCGAAGCCGGAGCGGACTGTGATGATGAAGCTGGATAGTTGGCGGCCTGAGGCTGCTTTGGACTGGACTTCAAAGTAGGACTGGATGCGCTTGGACTCGCCGCTGGGTGGCCTGGAGGCATAGTAATACGAGCAGCTAGCGGCATAGTGATACGAGCTGCAAGTGGCAGAGGGTTCGTAGCAATGGGGGCCATGGAAGCAGTTGGGGCAATCGAATGAGTCGAAGAAGCTTGAGAAGACGGAGACGTCGGAGCAGCCGTAGGGTGAGGCAGGCTTGGCTCGTGGACTTGGACCGCAGGGAACGGACGCCGGAAAGCCTCTGTGTCCATACTTGCCAGTTCATGGGCCTTTTCCCGTAGAACCTTATCAAGAGCAAGCGCAATCGTGTTGTTGTCGAGACCGTGTGTCTGCTCCAACACGGCGAGGGCGAAGCGGTCCTGCTGCATGAGCTCCAAGAGCAGATTTTCACGCATGTTTCGCGGGAGATCGCCTTTTATATTCATGAAAAGGTAATCATCAATGATCATGGCCCGCGTGATAGTCTGGTCTGTGCTAATGTTGCTGCCGATAATCCCATCTGATGTGAGTGCCACCTTGCCAAAGCAACGCACCAGATTTTCACGGAATGATTTATGCTCAGGGAACTCGGTACCCGGAGAACCGTCCAAAGTCAAAGGTAGTTGTGTACTATAGGCCGGCATTGAGCTGGATTCGTTGGCCAGCATCTGGAGCCGGACCAATCGAGGCAATTCATGGTACGGCACAGGGGCCTGTTTGTCCTGAGTAGCTGGCCCGCCTGCGACTTCTTTATGCCCATGCGACGCTGCCAGCGAATCGGGCTTTGAGGCCTGCGAAAAACCAATTGTTGACCGGGCGGCCAGTCCAGACGACGAGTTTTTGAGATGAGGCAGGGCATGGGGAACAGCGTGCATCCCCTTGCTCTCCCGCTCATCGATAGCACGGAGCTCATCGCTCACATACTTGGCGATATCCGCACAAACAGAAATCTCTTTATCCGGCTCTGCAAAGGTATCCGTGTGGTCAACATAGACCACGCCACTTCGGTTAGAAGGCTCCGTGATGAGCTTATCGAGAACGCTGTCGACGCCTAGGAACTGGTCATAGGGCAGGTAGACAGGGGGGGTCAGATGTACAACATGCGAGCCCTTGCGCAGCTGAGACCGCACAACCGGAGTCTTGTCGTCTACGACGGAATCCGTAAGCTGCATCTTGAAAATGGCTCTTTGGAACATGGTAGCCTCTGAAGACCCGCATCCAACAAAGCGATAGACGAAGACATCGCGCGTCTGATTGATTCTATATGCGCGTCCTATTGCTTGTGCCTCCCACATGGGATTGTATTTAAAATCGACCAGGATAACGCGACTAGCACCTTGGATGTTCAGACCAGTGCCACCAGCCCGAGTGGAGACGAGGAAAACTTCGAAATCTTCTCTGTTGAAGCGGTCCACCATCTCCACACGGTTGGATGTTGAGCCATCGATGCGACAGAACTTGCGGTTCTGACGAATAAACAACGACTGGAAAAAGTCCAAAACGTCGAGGTACTGTGAAAAGATTATCACCTTTTCCTTAATCTTGCGACACTCGTCAAGAATGGTAAAAATGTGGCGTGTTCTCCAAGACAGATTGATGTCATCAAGATTGGGTTCCGAATTCAGGATATCCATCAGCGTGTTCAACATCTCCCGAGGCAGTTTGTCTCTTTCTACAATCTCGGGCTCCCGGCCACCGCTCTTCCGGTACCTCTTAGGGCCAATGAGTTTCAAGTGAAGGCACCTTGGGTGCGTGAGAATCAATGACAGGTTGTCCAAGGCGCCAAACTCCAGATGTCGGGGCCGTTCACCGTGCAGCCTGACATACTCCGAGTACAGCCGCTTCTGCAACCCTTCGAGCGGTGGGAAGCCAATGATGTACTCTTGCTTGCGCGGAAGTACATTGGCCGGCAAGGAATCAAGAGTCGCTCGGTGCACCTTGTGACGTAGCTTCTTAGTCAAGCGCTTGAGCAGCTGGCGAGCCCGGTACTTCTCGTTGGGCGTGGCATCGACAACGTTGGCTTCCTCTATGGGGTTTGCGTAAGAAATCTTAAAGTCATCCTCTGTACTCAGGTATTTCTGCGCGACCCAATCAACCATGTGGTAGTATTCTAAGGTGTTGTTGGTCATGGGCGAGCCAGTGAGTGCAATTCTAGCCTTTGTCCGGATTGCATCGCATGCAACACGAGTATTCGTCTTTTTCTGGTTAATAGTATGAGCTTCGTCGGCAATGGCAATATCTGCATGGTCTATGATCAGCGTGGCAACATCATCCCCCATTTTCTTCAAATGCGCAAATAGAGGGAAGCTAATGATTAGACACCCGCTCTTGGTACTCCACTTCCTCACCACTGCTAAACGTTGTTCAGGCTTCATACGAGATACATCGAAGACCTGCGGCATCATGGAGTTACCACACCACCGTTCAATCTCATTGACCCAGTTGTCAGCCAGAGGCGCAGGGCAGAGGATGAGGAAGCGGTTGCGGCGGTATTGCGCTGGAATTTGGGCTACAATGGCTTCGTCGTTGGAATGGGTGGCTTCGACAATCGCCAGCAGGACGGAAATAACTTGCATTGTTTTTCCCAGACCCATAGTGTGGGCTAGCATACAGCCGTTACTCGATACTTTACCATCGTTGGCCACTACGTTATCCCAGATGAAACGTATACCTTCAATTTGCGGATCGTAAATTTCGGAAGTTGCATTGGCAACACTGTCCGGGATATAAATGAAGGGCTCGTGTTCCTTCTTGGACATGTTGATGATCAAACGAGACTTAGAGCTCGGGATAATCTGGGCCTGTAGCTTTGATCGCTTCGCCAACTCAATTTTCTCATCCCAGCGCGCTTGTTCGCGCAACATGCGTTCCTTGTATATTGAGGTCCTAGCCCTGGGTATGTAGCAACGTTTGTTCTTTGCCTTTGTGGGCTCGTTGCCTTGATCTGTAACCAGATCTTCTTCTTGTGACTCTTCGCCGCTAGCAGCCAGATCATCGGGAGTCAGAGGGAACCCGGCTTGGATGTCATCGAGTGCACGGAAAAAGGACTCAACGCTGTTGTGGTATTGCCTGAGGGAGCCGATGATGGAGAGTTTCTCTCTCTGGAACTTGTCGATTCCAATCTTCTCAAACTTTCCTTGAATTGCACACTTGAGAAGGCCAATCGCAGCTACTGGAACAGCTGGTTCTGGAGAGGTCTCGATGATGACAAACTTCCAGATATTGTTGAAATCACCCTTGCACTCTGCAATTGTCGCAAATAGCTTTTGCCGGAGACCAGCCGACATGCCATGAATCGCGCCGACGAGAGCGCGGCCCATGTCACCGTGGGTCTCTAAGATTTCCTTGGGCAAAGTACGTTTGAACCAGACTGGAATGTCCTTCCATGATGACAAGTCGTAGGTTACAGGCCGGGCTACTTCCTCTTCTTCGTCAGAAATCCAGATTACTGAAGGGGATGCGGCGTGCGCTGGTAGGTGGGGCGGAGAGTCATCGGGTTCCTTGATATGGACGGCTGGCGAGACGGAAGCTTCACGCGGCTTGTCTTCGGCTTCAGGCTCTTTGGCAGCAGGTTCGGGCGCAGATGTTGGCTCATCCAGATCCATCGGCATTTCTCCCACTTGATCATCCTCTTCAACGACGACCGGGGCTTCAACAGGTGGTGGGGAGTGACTAGGGACTGAGGGTGAATCTTCTGATTGGGTGCAAAACATTTTCTCATTCTTGGAAGATTCAGTTTCGGGGCCGGCATTACCATTCCCGGTTTCTATCGGGATTTCTGTGTGTTCAATGGGCAAATCATGGGCGTTCTCGGCGGCCTCTGCTGTTTCTGGCGGCATTTCAGCGTCTTGGGGTTTTGATGCGGGCGTTTCTTCGGTGGGCTGTGGCTGGAGGTCAGCAGTTTCAAGATGAAAGTCAGGCAGATCCATGGGCTCATCACTGTCGTCAAGTATGAAGCTGCCCAGCGAGCGGCTGTCACTAATGTCCTCCCCCTCACTATTTGAAGGGGTGTATTCAATTTTCCTGCGCTTGATTCGCGCCTTGGTAGTGGCTGGGGCTTTGCTTGGACGGGGGCCTTTGATGAGGTCAATAAGCCACGTCTTTTTTTCACGCTCAATGACGGAAAGTTCCAAGCACATGGTCTGATGCCAAAGTGATTGGCGTGACGGCCACTTGGTCAAGTGCATCTGGTTACGGATAGATTTGATGCGCTCCTCGACATGGGTGACTGTTGCAGCGGCATCGCGCAGACGATTGCCTATACGACGCTCAGCCCGGCCACTGTTCCAAAGATCAAAGGCCTTTACTTTCATCCGAGGAAGGTAGTTGGACTTGAAGATATCCACAAACTGGGCTATCCTTTCGTCAATAATCTGGTCAACTTCCTCATCCGAGAGTACTGTATTGTGCCCTGTCTCCGTATTTTGAATGTCGAGAATTGGCAGGTTCTGGGCTTCATCATCGCTATGGACCTCATCATCAGCGTCGTCACCAAGGTCAAGCTCCATGTCGCCATCAACAACAAAGCCCTCCTCACTGCTAGCAGAATCGGCATCGGGCAAGCTTTTGAGCGGGGCGTGGCCATTGAAGACAGAAAGCACGGCCTTGTATGCCTTTCGGGGCTGGATGCGGGCATGAGGCCGTGTGTTGACCATGGAAAAACCGCCATCGATGGAGTCGGAACTGTCATCGCTGTCGGGGTAGCGGTTTCGTAGGCTGAATGTGCCCCCAGTGAGGAAAGGACGACAAAGCCTGGGTTTTGATAGTGGCGCCTCTTTACGAGTTGATACAATGACAGGTGCCACGCGCTTTTTGGCAGCACGGCGCACGGGCATCGGAACGGGCTCTACGTGAAAACTATGGGCGTTGGTTTTTTGGAAAGTAGGTTCGGGGGTTGGGTCCCGGGAAGGAGTGTCGGTAGGTAATAGATACAGAGATTCGACATTTGGCGTCGACGGTTGTCTTGAATGTGTATGCCCTTGTGGCTGTGGCTGTGGGAGCTGAGGCACCTGGGGCGACTGGGCGGCCATGTTCCCTAGAACGTGCACCGATTGGGTTGGCGCAATAGAGAACTGGGACGGAGCATAGGTAGAAGGTGGACCTCCTGGGCCGAGCGGGGGCGAATGATACTGGGTGGGGGATTGAACGTGTTGTGTTCGCGGCATAAGAGATACAAAAGACTCTCGCGGCGACTGGGGCGGCATGGAAGGGCGCGTGGACAAGGACGGCCTTGATTTCAGACGCATGTTACGCGTCGCTTTCCACGAGCTATAGCCATTGCTCCGGTTTTGCAGGAGCTCGAGAGCATCCAGAAGCCACAGGCGATGATCAAGGAAGGCAATGTCCAAGTTGGCAAAGAGCTCGGGGTAGGTGTTGTGGCGGATGTCGCCCCAGGTGAGGAAGACACGGCCGGTGATGCGCAGGCCCATAAACGAGTGGAGCAGGTCATGTTGGGCAGGAAGCTCGACATCCATGGGGAACCAAGGTTCTTCGGGGTTGTAGAGCTCTGCCACGAGCACTTGGGGGCTCCAGTGCCACGGGTCCCCGCCGGTTGAGATGAGCTGGTTCATTGTGCGCTGTGCCGGGTTAGCACAAGTTGGTGTGCCAGTGGAAAGGAGACGACTCGACTCGAAGTTACAAGGGGGAGTGTGCATGTGGCGTGGCTGTAGGCGCGTGCTGCGTAGGGCTCGGCAGCTTTCAGAGTATGGCCATGCACAACAAGCGCACGTGCTGAGGGTTGAAGAGGGGGGGGGGGGGGGGTAGTAATGCCAGAGGCGGCGCTGACGAGGTGCAAGCAGCGGGCAAGTGATTATGGCTAATCAAAACACGACCAACATTTGTCAGTACGCGCAGAGAGCCAGAATGTCTCGGGTCTGGCAATCCTGGCGATTCACAAGGGGCGAGTCTTGGTGGTGACAAGATGCGGTGGCCGATGGAGGGCAGTTTAGCGCGTCGGCGAAGGGCGGTCGGCAGGCATACACAGCGACAGATAAGAGAGTCAAGACGCGCGGAAATCGGCAGTTAGGGCGCGGGCGTGTCGCGAGATCCCGGCGAAGAATATGTTGGTAGTGACTGGCGCAACAGGAGAACAAGACGCCGCGTGGGCACCGGAGACGGATGTTGAAGGTTTGCGGAGTGCGCAGGTCTGGGGAAGGCACGCGTTTGCGGAGTAGGGAAAGAAGAGAAAAAAAAAATAAAAAAGGAAAAAAAGAAAAAAAAAAACTTCTGGCAGCGCCTGGGATGCGCTCTTTCCTGTTTTTTTCGGCTCCTTCTCACAGTAGTCATGTGGGCCAGTCCTGGTTATCGCAAAGATTTTGGCACCAAATCATAGGCCCACTTATTCCTGCCTGGCTGCCGCGATGGCCACATGAGCCTTGGGAAAAAGAAAAAAAAATTAGTATTACCCAGTATTCTGCCGGAAAAGGGCTTCCATTCTTGGAGATACACGCTCTCTGCCAAGTGAGCCTTATGATGCTGATGAGTTATGTGGAATAAGGCACGCATTCAAATAAGCCTGCGAATGAACCCCAATTTCGTAGAACATCAAAGTCAAGACCACAGTGGAAAAAAAGAGCACCTTTAGACATGCATACATAATACATGCACGCCAGCCTATGCACAAATCTGCACGTCGTGACCCCGAGAAACGTAAACGTCATGGCGCCCCACTTCCCGGGGGTAGCGTGAAACTCGAGCACCTGTCAGCTGTGCAGTTTCACGTCGGCATAAACATGTGATTAGATTGATATGACAATCGACCAATAGGAAGTATGAAAAGGACATGTGTGAAGGCCGAGAAGGAGACCCTCGACACAAATTGTGTGTGTGTGTAAACTCGAATGTCAATTCTTTTAAAACGGGCTCTTGAACAAAGGCTGCGTATACAAGCGCCACTTGTATATATATATATATATACACGCATGCCCAGCCGTTCACCAAAAAAAGCAAATATCCTGCCCAAACGAAAAACAAAAATCAAAACAAGAAAAAAAGATTCAAAAGTTCCCTAAAAGTGCCCTTGGTGGTTGTTGCACTGAACCCTCTTCCATGGCCTGTGGCGAAATAGAGGTGCTGTCGGGAGACTCGGACTGCCCCTGAGCAGACCGCTTGTACCGCATCTCGGGCTTCTTCGTATGGACAGCCGGCCATAGGTCCATCACGTATGAAAATACGTAGAATGTGAATATGATTGCTATGATCCACTCCAATACGGCTGCAGCGTCATATTCGTCTTGCCTGGCGAGCACGCCAAAGGTAATGGCAAGCGAGCCCTCGACGATAATGAAGACAAATTTGACCCAGAATGAAACTCTGAGAAGCGGCTCCTCGGTGTAGTCTTGAATGAAAGAGGCCAACTGTTAGTATATGAAAGCAACTGACTTGAGAAGAATGGACGTACAGCGTCGGAGACTATGAAACTCCCAGCAGGCAAAAACTGCGCTGAAGATGAAGCCAAGCAAGAACAAGACCAAGCAGATTGTATGCACGTTTGAGTGTCTATGGGCATCAAAGATGGTGAGGAAAATCAAGCCGGCCATGCCCACGAGAGCCGATAAAATGTTGAGCGAAATCAGGACTCTTTGGAACATGGTCACGTTCGGCAGCAAGCGTCCGCGATGGCGCAGCCAGCGTGTGGCGATAAAGCTGACAGCGAAGAAGACAGCCGTGACGCTGGACCCCGCAATAAAGAGCGGCTTGAGCGTCAGGGCACCAATATCAGAAATGTAGGCAATGGTCTGGTCGTCTTCCATACTGATGAGGTGGGCGGCGTCTTGGTGGCCAGCCCAGTAGATGAGCATGGCCAGTAGCATTGCGAGCCAGGTCACCCCCGAGATGACGGGCAAAGTCTAAGTTGGCGGCGGTTAGCAGGCATAATGGGAAAGGATAATGGAAGATTGAAATGCAGGTGGTAATGAGCAGACTAGTCTTGAAATTGTGTGTCTTTTGTTTGTGAAGTCGAGTCAAGAAGTGTGGTGTCGTCAATTCAACGTCATTAGTCAGCAGCACTGCTGCAGGCGCAAAAGGGAAGGAGCTGAGCTTTGGCCAGCAGTTGCCCTTGAAGTGCAGAAAGACAAAATAAAAAGTCAAAGGCCAAATGCGGGAGGCACGGAACCACATCAGACGAGTATTCAGACGTCTTTCAAGAAAGAAAAAAAAAAGAGCAGCAAAATGGAAGATGAGAAGAGCAAAATGCTTCTTCATTCTCAACTTACCCAGTAGGAAATCCACCCAGACAACATTGCATTATTTTTGCGAGGCTTTGGAGCCGACAACCCAGGAAAAAGAAAAGAGGAAGACAACTTTTATTAGCTAGTGAAGCACCCTGCGAGTAGTTAGTGTCGACAAGACGCGCTGGGCGAGAAGGGCGAGAAGCAGAGACTGGAATGGAAAGGTTGGCGATGCATGCACACGGCGACGCGGAGCAGTTTAAATAGCAAAAGATGCAGGACGCAGGACGCAGGACGCAGGAAGCAACGGACAGAGCAAGACCAGAAAATGTAGGCTCAGAAACATGTAGAAGCAGGACGGAGCCAAGAGAGAAAGGGAAGCTCAACCAACGTCAAGCTTCTTTTTCCAGCTTAGCTAATGCCCCCAATCGAGCACTCGGGGCCTGCGAGATAGCCCATTATGCGTCAGTGGCTAATTCTCAGTCGCAGAGCTAAGCACACTTGGACAGGCCTGCCCATGTCCGGTAGCTCGGCCAAATTGCCAGCCCATCTCCACCAAGACCTATCTGCGGCTGTGTTGCTTGGGCCCTGGTTCCCACGGCACAGGCTTGTCATGGCGGGCAGGCATGCTGCGACTCTACATGAGCTACACGTAGTTGGCGGCAATAAAGACATACATTTCCGTCATCTGGTCCGGCTCATGGGCGCGGCCTAGCGCTGCCCTTGCGGCAAGGCTTTGCCAGACGTGAGGCGATTTCCACTATGGCGCATTTGTCAGAATAGTCGCCACGGCTTCTTCTCTAGCGGCCCAAACAAAACCCCGGCTGCCTGTTTGCGTGTACCTGTACTTGTGCTCGTGTTAAATTGTCGAATCCTCCTTGGTGCTTTCCGACATCACCGGCGTCCATTTCAAAGCCCCCGTCTCCACTATCAGCCACTTGTCGTAATAAGGGTTGGTCATCTGAGACCTAGGGTCACATGCAGGGTTAGTCCCTGCAACCCTTGAGTCGCATGGTGATCAACTGCTGTTTCTTAAAAGGATCAACAACCGCGCAAGCTATCGCCAAAAACACAGGCAACAATGCGGTAGTGCGACGGGTCTTTTCATCTGATTCAAGCAGCGCTTATCACCAAGCTTGGACGAAACCCTATCTACCCTTTAAAACCCCCGCAGCCGCTGTCTCTGCTGGTTGCTGTGCACACCAGCCAACCTCCCTCTGACTCTGGCCCCAGCCTTGATCTGGCACTTCTCTCCCCACTCAGAAAACGCCCACTGCTCTCCCATCATCATGGTCTCAATACCAACTACACGACTAGTTTCACATTGCTCCACCATGAACTCGCAGTGCTCCTCACGCAAGGCTTCTCGCAACTCTGCCCTGGCACCGGCCGACAATCCAGTCGCTGCCGATCCCGATCTGCTTACATTCCAGTACGGCAGCGCGGGTGGCAAATCTGTCGCCGGAACTGAGTACGGTGACGACGTTGGCGAAGTTGGGGACAGCGAAACCGCCGTGTCTGAAATGATCTTTTCCATGAATCCCACACTTGAGCCCGCGCGAAACCTCGACCTTGGCGCGAACCCTCTCCGCCTCAACCTACTCGCCAACATGGCCCAAAACGGCGTCGCTCTCCCCGAGCCACTGTACAACCTCGACACCTCCATGCTTGAGGGGCTCCAGGAAGATGACCTGGCTATGGCTTTGGAGCCGCTCTCGCTGGCTGTCGATGAATTCCGCTCCTAGAATGAGTCCGAACTCGCTGCTGTTCAGAACCGCCTCATCGGCTTGGACGCCCGCATTGGCTCCATCGAGGCCAGTATGGGTGCCATACACAGCCATTTCATGGCCTTGGACACCCGTATGCAGAATATTGAAAGCATGCTGACGCGTCTTCTCTCCGCAAGTAGTCAGGCTCACCAACCTGTATCCAATGTGCCCACCACCTCCAACCCAGGCGTTGCTCCCCCGAGTCCACTGTATCAGTCCTCCGCCCAGAGTTTGCACGGAGCAGCTTGTGGAGCATTGGGTTCTGTGCCTCAGAGCGGCTTGGACAAAAGTCAAACTTCCGCCGTAGCAGTGCAGCAGAGTGCCTCGGCTGGGATGACGGCTAGACAACGACTCTTGGCTAGACTGCAATCTCAGCTACAGAGGCCAGTTTACCACAACACCCAGCCCAACATGCAATTGGCTGGCCACCACAATGGCGCAGCCCCGGTCAACATGCTTCGAACCCAACATGTAGTCCCGCCTGAAACCCAAGTGCATGCCCGGATCGGCAATTGGCCTCAACCTCCGACACAGGCTCAAGCGTTGCCCCAAGTACATATGGCCACCGGGTCCGCCACTCCCACACATGGCGGAGTTCCGATGCAGACATCCCAGAATCTTGCACATGCTCAAGATCTTATGCTGCATCAAGAGGCCCTACACAGCCCCCTTTGCCAGCCCACCTGCGCCCCGCCTTACCCTACTGCCTCTTCACACATACCCGATATCCCTGCCTTTCAGGCATTCACACCCACCGCCTCTGCCCCCTCGGCTTACACACCCGCCAGCTACCCCATCCGCACCATCGGCAGTCGTACCGTCACGGAAGTGCCAGGTAACCGCAGCCTACCCCTCTCCACACCCCTGACCAAACCCGCGGCAACTAGCGCGGCAAGCGCCAATGCCTTTGCTATTGAGCGCGATCCGAACATGAGCCTGCAGGACTTCAAGTATCAGGTCATGGCCCGGAATCTGGCCATCAAGACGGCTAATCGCACGACCTACAACATATCCAAGAACTGTAGGTTGTACCCGCTTCTCGACATTAGAACGGGCCAGCCAGTGGCGAGGTTCCCTGAGACTACCGCCGAGCTGGTGATGCTTAGCGAGGAGAAGTGTGATCGAATTTTGGAGGCTATTAGCGAGGACCAGACTGGGACAGCGGCCGAGAAGAGAGAGAAGGTTTTGATGTGTACGATTGTAGGCGTGAGTCTAAGTCCGATGGAGCAGGCTCTGGCAAGAGGAGAATCTTAGACAAACAGATACATGAATAACTCGGATTATGTTTAACTTGCTGTATTTGACGACGTGTCGCGTTTGTGAAATTGAGATTGTCGGAACACGGCGTTTTCAATGTGCCCAGTTCAAGGACTTTTATCCCAAGCCCAATACAGCCAGGTCATCAATCAAATGCCTTGACTTGACTTGACTAAATTTAACGTCTACCAAAATCACTAATCATTAATCAAATGCTAAAATGCTGCGCATCATAAAGCTTGTATTACCCGGGTCAACCTTCACATACGACCACAGCTTGTAGAAAGCACGGGATCCCGTCCGCTCTCCCTTAGTTAACCTACAGAGCGCCGGACTAGTACTACGGTGGGTGACCACGTGGGAATCCCCGGTGTTGTATGTTCTTTTGCTCCTTTTTAGTGTGAAGTCTCCGAAGCTTCACCGTTATCGATTGCGATAGCTGGCCCGCCCATCACATACGACCACAGCTTGTAGAAAGCACGGGATCTTGGGTCGGCTGCTCTCAGAGTCGCGCTGGCCCCGCCAAACCACCCCCTCGGCTCCATAAGGCCAATGTGGGGCATACTGGGTGAGCTTAGGAGTATGCTTTTATACGAGTTGTCCACGAGCTTCCCGCCGCCGTGCAAGGGCAAGCTACCTTCGACCCGGGCCCCGATCCGGGGTGACAAAGAGGCTGCCGCTGCAGCACACCTCGCTCTGGTCCGCTCCTCCCCCCCCTCAGACCTGTGGCTATACACAGACGGCTCGAAGCTGAGTCCGAACAGGGTTGGCGCCGGCTGGGTAATTATCCAGGGGGGACAAGTCCTGCTCTCGGGAAACCGCCCGGTCCCTTTCCGCGCCGAGGTGCACGACGCCGAAGTGCTGGCCATTGCCGAGGCCATAACCGCCGTCGACCTGCGGGACAAACCGCGGTGCCGCAAAGTCTGGATCTGTTCAGACAACATGGCAGCGGTGAGTAGACTCACGTCCCGGGACGTCAAGCCCGGAACCTCCGAGGAACACCTTCGGAGAGCCCAAACAATTTGCGCGGACTGGCTACGTCCCGACGCCAACCATCCGAGGCCAAGACCGTGGCCAGATGGAGCCATTGAGGTGGAAGCGATCTGGGTTCCAGGCCACTCCGATGTCGTGGGTAACGAGCTCGCCGACAGACAAGCCAGGTGGGGTGCAGACATAATCACCACAAGGACTGGCATGTCACTCTCCTGGGCACGCAGTGAATTCCGCGCCCGGGTCACTACCGCATTTCGCGCCTGGTGGGAGGCAGAGGGTCGCAACTCCAGACCTCACCTGCGCCGCCCGGTGCAGGCCCCGAAGAAGGCTTGGACAAGTCTCCTTGACGAGACCGATCGCAACCTCGCCCGCGCGGTGCTGACAGCTTTGTCAGGACACGGCGACTTTGCGGCCTATCACCGCCGTTTCGAGCACGAGGACGCCGTGCTCTCCTGTCCCCTCTGCGGAGCCGACACGAGCCCGGAGCACATCTGGGTTTGCCACCACAACCCACAGCGGGTGTCCAGCAGCTTCTTTCAGAAGTTGATCGGTACCAAGCGCGGAGCCTGCTGGCTGGCCGCCAAAGCAGCCAAAGCCCCCACGGCCCTGCTGGCTCACCGCCGCATGAGGCCGGACACGCAGGCGCAAGACGCGGCCCCTCCCGCGCCCCCTCTGCCACCTAGAGACGGCGTACCCTCGGGGTCTCCCCCTTAGCGCGTTTGCGCTGCCATCACCTCCTTTTTCCTACTTGTTTCTCTCTTTATTTGTACTTCCCTTTGTTGTTTCCTTTGTTTTTGTTTTTATGTTTGGTCTGCATCAGCGGCGAGGCCAGGACTCTGGGCCAGGTTTGGGGCCACACAAGCAAAGGACAGCCTCTGGGCTGGGCGGGTGGACACACTTTAGTCATTACACTTTGTGCGGGGTTTCTGTATGCATGGTTTGGATTTTGGGTTTCTGTTTCTGTATGTAATTTCTGGTACTACTTGTAGTCCCCTGTCGTATGCCGAGAATACCTCGCGAGTAGACAGGTAAATAAAGAATCAATCAATCAAGCAGAGACAGGTTTATGTCGCTTGCCCGGGCCCAGCGGTGGCGCAAAACATGGCTCTAGGAAGGCTCTGACAAGTGGTGGAACACCCAGAAGAAGCCTTCCCATCTAACACACCAGTTAGATGCGCCAAGACTCTGGAAGCACGAGTATAAAAGCTTCGGACGACAGAAGGTTGGTCGTGTGCTGAGTGTGAGATTTGCTCATGGGGGCTTCGCTCAGTACCACCGCCGATTTGCTCACGAGGACGCCGAACTACTATGCCCAGACTGCAACCAGGAGAAGTCTGCCTTCCACGCATGGACCTGCGCCCATGTCGCTAGACCTTTCCAAGAAAGATTCATTCAGAAGCTGAACGTCTCCGAGAAGGGCTTCCGCGCTCTCGCAAAGAAGTTGACGACCAGCGCCACGCAGGCTGAATAAACCCACACCACCTTCTCACCTATTTTCTTTGTTTGCTGCACCATCTTTCGAGTTTATGGTTTTTTGTTTTGCCTTTTGCTACCATATGCTCTACTGCGTTCGTTTCTGTATACTATCCTTTTTCTTTTTTTCTTTTTTTTTTTCTTTTGTTACTTGTTTCCCTGTATCACACATGCAGAATTCCACCCACTAGATGTCCTACGCTCGCGCGGAGGTTGAAAAGCTCCGATTTCTAGGGTTTTCTCATGACTAGCGGATCTGCTAGGATCCATGTCCGCCTCACGGAGGGCCGTGTAATGCTTTTCATGTAGCTTAGTCACGTAAAATAAAGTCAAGTCAGGTCAAGAAGGAGAACCGACCTACCCATCTGGGATATCCTCACGATCTTGTTGTGGATATCTTTCCACGTAGCTTTGGGTTGGCGATGTCACCTCACGAATAGGTATTGAACATTGACCTAGCGATGGTGTCTTGCGAATGTGCGTTGATGCCTGGACCTGGGTTGACTAATTCGCAGAGGCTCTCCCGGTGGATATCCAGCCATCCACATGCGAAAAGTCCAAGGTCACAGGAGTTGTACAATAAACATGGCTTAGACGCGGCGCCATATATTGCCGACTCGGGACGACTTTCGGGCGGTAGGAGCGCTTGCCACTATGAGGGAAACAAGAACTATTACAAACCATGTTTCTGGATGCCAAGCATTTTCTCTGGTTAGCATCCTCCCTTGGTTGTAGGACGGAAGGCTCATCTAGAAAAAGCGGAGCCCCAGACGAAAAACTGGCCCTCCCCCACAAAGGTTCCCATAGGGTTATTGCTGGGTTAGGACTTACACGGGCGACTGGTCCGGGAAACTGGACCTCAGGTCTGGGCAATAAATAGATGATCATGCCGCGCCTTTTTCTGTGATAGCCTCTTGGTTGACATCCAACACACTCTTCAATCATCTTCTGATATCTACTCTCTTAACCTTTTCTCACGTATTATTTCCACAATGGCCGACCGCTACGTTTCCGTCCATGAAAAGCCCCAGGGCCTCGGCGATGCCCGCCCTACTGCTATCCAGATCATCAAGGATGACAACCTCGAGGGCAAGCTCACTGGCCAGATTGCCCTCATTACCGGCTGCTCTGCTGGCATCGGCGTCGAAACTGCCAAGGCCTTCCACCTTGCTGGTATGACGCTGTACCTCACTGCCCGCAACATCGAAAAGGCCGAAAAGGCGCTGGGCGACCTGGTCCACAGTGACCGCGTGCACCTACTCGAGCTGGATCTTGATAGCTTTGCAAGCGTGCGTGCCTGTGCTGCCGCCTTTTTGGCTCAGAGCAAGACGCTGAACGTTCTCGTTTGCAATGCTGGCGTTATGGCTCCCCCCGAGGGCCGCACTGCCGACGGTTTCGAGACCCAGTTTGGCACTAACCATCTGTCGCACTTCTTGCTGTTCAATCTTCTGCGCCCAGCGCTGCAGGCTGGATCTACGCCTCAGAAGGCATCCCGAGTCGTCATCGTCTCATCTGTGGCACACCGCATGGGCCGCCCGCAGTGGGACAACATCAACTTTGATGGCAACTACAATGACTGGGCCGCCTATGGACAGAGTAAGACGGCCAATCTTTGGACTGCCAACGAGATCGAGCGTCGCTACGGCGCCAATGGTATCCACGCATGGAGTCTTCACCCCGGTGTCGTTTTGACTGAGCTTACCCGCCATATGTCCGAAGAAACGAAAAAAGTCATGGGGGGTGACCCAGCTATTGCCAAGATGTATAAAAACGCTGAACAGGGCGCTTCTACGAGCGTGTGGGCTGCTGTAGCCCCCGCGCTGGAGGGCAAGGGTGGAAAGTATCTGGAAAACTGCCAGATCATTGGTGCCTGGGAGCCATCGATGGGCCAATGGGGTTCTGGATACGCTGACTACGCTTACGATGAAGCTGAGGCCAAGAAGCTTTGGGAAAAGTCTGTGGAGTGGGTTGGGCTCTAGATAGAATATTGATATAAATAACCTGTGTATATATGTAAATATTGGTAAACACACATGCCATGCATACTTTAGTTTAACACAGTCTTTATCTCAAATGCAACAAGGTCAAGAACACTTCAAATGGTGTCTGAGTAAGCTATATGTTTCGCACACACAGGATGCTTACTCTCCTCGCCCTCTACTAAGCTCACAAATGCCCATCTCTTTGCTTCTCTGCGCTGGTGTTCATCTGAGCTTCCATACACCGCGCGCCTGTGCTGCCACTCACATCTCTTTTCCTTTTACTTCTAGCTCCTATGTTGCATGTTCTTACTTTGCCTTTCACGATTAACGTAGGAATAGGACTATGGAATTGGACTGCATGTACACATACACAGGGTCATATTCACGTAAGCACCAGAAGGTGCTATCCCACTTTGTACTTGTACGTAGCTATCACGACTGATGAATTGAGACTGGAGAGAGAGAAGAAGATCTGAACTCAACCGATCTCTTGTCTATTCTTTTGAGCTTAGCACCGTATGACGTGTATTCCGCATTTTGCCCAGCAAGTAGGACGGGAGTCAACGCACAACAACTGTCTAGCCAGGGTATCGAAAGCCGTGCAGGGGTATGAGAACAATGATGAGGTTAGGGCCCATTCAACCCCCGGGTCAGATTATCTATTTACCCAGCACGCTTGACGCAGACAACATATCCGAGATATTCATGTTTCTTTGATTGTCTTAGGAGCTTCCAATACCGTTCGGCTCATCCTACCCTCCTATACGAATGGGCAATTGCACACTGTTGACGGCTTTTGACAACCTTTTCTTAAGGGGGAACAGGAAGCCGAAGCCAAGTACCAGCATGGCATTGCCGGTGCTTGGTGTGAGTATTGGGAACAGGAGACAATGCAAAGGTTATCCTTTTGATAGAACGTGAAGCCGAGAAGAGAGCCTGTCAGAGGATTGATTGGGCTAGCTTCACACACATGAACTGGCACTAAAGCTATTAAACACGGGGAATTAATTAGATCCGGGGTCATAATAATGGCGATAAGGGGAACTTGTTCCTCAAGCTGAAGCATTAGAAGCAAATGACAATGGGTAGCAAAAGAAAACAATGTCTGGCCAAGACATGGCATCCTTCCTCTGAGCTGACAAGACCGTCAGTCATATGTGGTTCTCGCATGAAAACCAGCAAACTGGGCGGGAGTCCTCGTGATGAGCCACATAGCTCTCACTCCGCATAAATAGCCAACCTTTCCACCGTTTCTCTCCTGCTTTCCTCTATTTCTGAACACCACACCTATCTCTTATACCTTTTTCTTGCTTCTTCAAACACCAACCAACCCAATCTTTGAAAATGGCCGCCATCAAGACCTCCACCTTCTTCAAGTCCGCCAACAAGGCCGGTACCTTCGCTGGCTGCAGCTTGATGTAAATCACAACTGCGTGATCCTTGAGATTTCTGCTAGCACTGAGAGTAATGCCAGTGGAATCTGTTGCCCAGTAAGTTTGCTCTCATTTTCTTTTCTTCTTTTTTTCTTGTACTCATAGCCTTCTCATACTAATAAGACCTGAATAGCATGAGATTATTTTTCGGAGGTTTTCTTTTCGTCTCTCACCGTTTTCTTTCTGGTCCTGTTAATACTCTTGGCTTCTATTTGATTCCATGGCTCGCACCCGTGGTAGAAGGGCTCATATCGTCTCTGCTCGTCTTAATTTTCTCACCTTACAACTTCACATGCCACAAGAGCAAATTGGATGTCAGATTCTTTTCTCTGAACTATATAATTGATGCGTTGGCAGCCTGCCTTTTGCTTGCAACCGTTCATCATAGATCTGCGTTCAATTTCAATCAGGAGGCCAGATTTTGTTGTAAATTATTTCTAGTTTTTCTAGAGCGGAGGTATACTGGCTGAGTAACTGATATTCATACCAATATAAAGGACCATTTCACAAAACTCCTTAGGGGTACAAGTACTGACTGCAATTTTAGCTGATGATTTGACTTGGTTTTATTGAAAATTACTAAGCTACATGAAAAGCGTGACACTGCGTGCCGTGAGGCAGACATAGAGCCGTGAGAGTATGTTAGTCATGAGAAGACTTTAGCTAACGGGGCCTACCGACCTTCGCTCAAGATCTGAAGCTTTGCGAGCGTAGGATAACTAGCGGGTGGACTTCTGAATTGTACAAAAAAGGAGGACAAAAAGAAAATGAATGTAGTAAATCATATGGTGACAAGACAAATAAGAACAAGGAACCAGAAGCCAGAAGCCAGAACCTTGAGAAGAACCAAGCAAACAAAGGGAGAGGTGAGAAAGATAGGCATGCTTTTTCAGTTTGCATGGCTTTGAGCATGAACTTCTTCCTAGAGTTCATTGTTAATGGCGATTGCTTCACTCACGACAACGATGGCTGTCTTTATTCACTTGTCTACCCGCGAAAAAATCTCGACACACCACAGCATTGAGTTGAACGGTGATCATTCTGGTGTAACAATGACGTGTTATGTGCTTGTGGAATATGCCGTCGTATTGCTGAGAAATAACGGTAGGTAGACGTAAAAGAACCAAATCAAATCAAATCAAATCAAATCCGAGATGTGGAGAGGAGAAGACCCCGTGGCACCCGTGAACGTGTAACTCGATCCTACTGAGGCTACGGCTGACAGAGAAACGCGTTAAAAGCTGCTTGGTGTGGTGTGATTTTGTATTTCTGTTGTCTTTTACTTGTTTCTTTTTCTTGTTTTCCTGTTTCTTTTTCCTGTTCTTTTTCTTTTTCATTACCACAGTATTCATGTATCCCCCCAGATGTATCCTACGCTAGGAAGTGCTTATCACCCCAGGGAGATCCCGAGTCGGCGTCTACAGTTTGTTTGGAGCTGAGAGACTACGGTTACTAAGGCGGTCCGAATCGGAGGATCCCAGCAGTCGGCTCAGCCGCCGCCAGGTTGCCGGGACCTACCTGGTCATCTTATGAGTGTTTAACGAACACTCCGATTGATGTAAATTAGATGAAATGAATTAAATATAAAAACGCTCCGGCGGACCAACCTTCCCTACTACAACTATCGGGGATATCTGTGACGTCGACTTCCCCTGCTTTGGGTCTTTTCCCAGGGTTCCATAATTTGAACAACATATTCCCGGTGCTGTTGCCAAGGCTGTTATTTATAAGACGACAATGAGCCGTAAAGCCCGGCTCCGTTCCCCTCCCACTTTGAGAGATTCACCTACTATCATCTCATCTACCTTGTCCACCAACTCCACTGGACCACTTGCCCTCATCATTGCCACGTATGTATCAGCCGGTAGAGTCGTCCTTTCAATTTATGGATACGGCCCGAGAAGTTCGGGGAGTTCGCCTTTGTACGGCTAACATCATTTTTGCTAGGATAGTCTCGTTAACAGGAGGCAAAAGACCGACCTACTCTGCTAGGCCAAAATCTTGTGCCCTTAGGTCTTGGCCTTTCAGGTCTTGGCCACACACTAACCGTTGCCAGACCAAGATACTGGATATCTAGACCTGCAATCTGCATGTAAAGTCTTGAAAAGCATGAGATGGATTGTCAGGCGGCTTTTGAGCCGGATCCTAAGAGGCAATCGGTCATCAAGATACTGCAGGTGTGGTCTGACGATCCTTCTAAGTTGACATTGGTATCAAAGAATAGGAGCAAATAATGGCGGTAAAAGTATGGACCATTAGATAAGAAATCCCTCAAAATACGAGCCTTGGACTGTCTTTCAACGTCGTCTTTTGCCAAAGTTCCAACTGTTACACGGGTTTCACAAGGTGCAGCGCCAAAAAAATAAAGTGCACCCGTGTAACAAGCAAAGCAGGAGGGTCCTGCCGAGAAACCCCACAATTGGACATCACGTGACATGAGCGCCCTGATTAATTATATAACCCTGGCCAGCCACCCCAAAGATCACAACTTCTTTGTATAAACAAACCTCCTATCGCCAACAACGAAACTCACCAATTATCATCGCACGTCCTCATCAACTGTCGAAAACCATCTCACAGTACTCCATTACTCCATATCAGGAATCACCCACCAACCTTTTTTTCACCCCTGACTTTCAATTTGTCTTTTGTTCCGTTTCTCTTCCTTGACTGCACTTCTTCTTTTCATCATGGAGTCCCGCGAACCGCCATCGGGAGCAGAATATGACTTGGCCCAACAACTACAAGAGGCACAAGAAGAGGCCAGAAAAGCCAAAGAAACAGCCGAAAAGGAAAAGAAACATCGCCTAGAGGCCGAGGAAAGGGCCGAGAAGGAAAGACGACAACGCCTGAAGGCTGAAGAAATCGCCGAGAAGGAAAGACAACAACGCCTGAAGGCTGAAGAAATCGCCGAGAAGGAAAGACAAATCGCCGAGAAGGAAAGACGCAAGACCCGGCCAAGCACACTGTCCTCCTACATCTACTACAACCACTCCATGGGCTTCCAGACGCTGAATGTGGAGGCCAAAAACTATTCGACCGGTACAAATGCCACTTCTATCGCTAAGCGTTATTATCCTCGAAAGCTCCAGCCATGGCTCGAGTTTCCTAAATTTCATGAAGAAAGGTTTTCTGCCCTCAATCAACTATGCAAAAACGACCATATCTTTGAATCATACACGCTTACTGCTGGCTGTCCATTCTATCTCAAAGGGGTGAATATTGGCAACGAGGGATCATGTTCCTTGTTTTGTCATATGGTCACTGAGCGTCCTGTTAAGCACATCTTTGACTATTACCTCCAACAAAGGCCCTGTGGTGTCAAGGAGATTCTTTTCAACAAAAGTCCCAGCCTTAAGCAGACATACATGGACCATATACAGTCAACTCAATTCCAAGATGATATCAGTTTATTTCCTGAAGGGCCTGACTTTGATCTGTCTTATGACGAACCATTGATTGATGGAGATGCTCCAAATATCCCACTCGACGAACTCGTCGATGATGAACAAGGTCCTTGTGTGTCCATGGCGGTCTTGCCTCTAAGGCCTAACCCTGAAAACACCAACAAAAACAGCCCAGCAACTGATCACAACGATCGTGACGGTCCCCAAACTCAGTCTGCTACCGGTCCCAAGTCGGGTCGTAAACGTGCTGCTTCGTCCCTTCATCCCATCGATAGTTCTCGTCCGGCAAAGATTCATGCTACCGGTCGCCGAATAAGACTGGATGCCATGTGCTTTGGCAAAGAACAACTGGATACCTCTAAAGGTCTTTTTGTGGTGGAGTACAAACCTCCACAAAAGATGGCCCCTGATGTCCTCCGACGCATTCTTAACAAAGACAAGGGGACTGATGATTCCATCTTTGAGCGTTGCATAGAATCCAAGTTAGTGGAGCATTTCTCACGGGACGACCCAAGTCTCTTGGACCTTGACGCGAAAGACAAACGGCAGTTCCAGATTGCTCATGCATTTGTCGTCAAAGCTTTGGTACAGACCTTCCACTACATGATTGCCACCAGAATTCCCTATGCGACCTTGACAACTGGCGAGTGCACTGTTTTCCTGCATCACAGCCTATCGGAGCCTGGGGTTTTGCAATACCATCTTGCTGTTCACCGGGATGATGTATCAGGAATTCCTTTCTATAAATCTGCTGACCCTCCACCCGATGACGTCATTGCTGCAGCATATGAGAACGGAATAAAGAGGACTGCAATTGCACTGACATCGACACTACTAGCCTTGGCTCTCGAGTATGACCCAAAAAACGACCCGAATTTTAACAAAACGCTCGATCTCCCCATCTGGGCTGACTCACCATCTAAGGATCAGAAATCCTTGCCTGACACCAGAGACGGTGACTCTGGGAAACAGCAGGATCAAGGTAATTCTTCGAGCCATGTTGAAGGACAAAGCGATGGGCAAACTTCAGATACTACGACTCACGCAAGCCTGGATCTCGTTTCAGAAGTACATACAGATGTCCCGCTTTTGCCGTATTGCACCCATGAATGTCTTCTTGGCCTGATGCGTGGTGGTTGGCTTGACGAGCATTGTCCCAACTTTGACACCCACAAAGCCGGAAGCCAAGGTCCCTCTAACTTGTTCCAGCGACACCCGATCACCCACAAAGAGCTTCGGTCTCTTGTCAAGTCGCAGCTAAACATGGCAAATCGCTCTGGATTCGAAGTCCTGCGTGGAGAGAAGGGTTTCTTTGGCAGTCTTGTCAAGATCACTCTGCAGCACTATGGTTATACGTTTGTTGCAAAGGCGACCATTTCCTACTGCATGCCGCTGCTGCGTCACGAAATTAAAGCCTACCGTCGCTTAGAGTCTCTACAGGGCATAGCTGTGCCCGTATGCCTCGGCCACGTACACTTGGACTTGGGTATATATACAGGATGCATTGCTGAAGAGCTTTTGCTGCTCTCTTACGCTGGAAGACATGTCCGCGATCTCAATGATGTCAAGTCTGAAGTGGACGAATTGTGTCAGATGTTGCGTGATGCAGGCGTTGAACACGGCGATGTTCGTGAGCCCAACGTTGTGCTTGACCCTGAATCAGCCACCTTGATGCTCATTGATTTTGACCGAGCCGAGTTTCACGCGCCTGCTGCGCCTCTACTGCCATCCCCTACGGGACCTTTCATGCCGGCAGCGAAGAATCAAAAGATGGACCAATATGTGACTCGATGGAAAGAGGGACGGGCACTGCAGCCAACGCCAGACCATGAAATCTTTGGGTAGATTAGATGGAGGGACGCGGATGTGAGGCGAAGTACGCTATGTGGGCACCATGTTTAAGATGTGTGTACTCTTTAGCTCCAGACGTTAGTTGCATGGTATTTGCATTCTTTGAAGTTGTCTATACTGAAATAATCGTATGATATCACGAAACAGACGTTGTCTATTTACTAGGCTACCGTCAGATGTCTGCACAAGTCTAAATGACAAGTCAATCCTGCAGGAATTGAATGGTGGGCCTCGGCTAGTCAGCGGCCCTCCACCTGCACGAGTCAACACAAATAATACCGAAAGCCCCTCCTCGGAGTGTAATGGCGGAGGGTCTCCTACTTGCCCAGCACTATCCTTTGCTTGAGAGGCCCCAAACAAGATTTGATTTGATTTGGTTGGTTGGTTGATTCTTTATTAAGTTGAGTTGAAAGTTTTTATTAACCTGTCTACTCGCGAGGGATTCTCGACATACGACAGGGGACTATTTCTAGTACCAGGAAAAATACATAACAGAAGCAAAAACCAAAATCTAAAACCATGCACACAGAAACCCCACAATCCAAAGTATAATGACGGGAGGTCTCCCACCTGCCCAGCGCAGAGGCTGTCCTTCGTCCGCATGGCCCCAAACCTGGCTCAGAGTCCTGGCCTCACCGCCGATGTAGTGATAAAAAGATTTTGTGCAAAATAAGAAAAAAGGGGGGTTGGCGGCGTATTCACGTCAGAGGGTTGGCAGCGCGGTTGCGCGAAAAGAAATTGGGCCCCAGAGGCTAAGCTACCCCGGGCAGGGTCGGACCAGGCGGCGGAGGGTCGGGCGGAGGGCGAACTGGGGAGTCCCCTTCCTGCGGGTTCGTTCCCGTTACCGCACGGCGGTATGCTAGAAGCACCGGAGGACTCTTGGCCGCTTTAGATGCCAGCCAGATGGCTCCACTCTTGGTGGCTATGAGCTTCTGGAAGAAGCCCTTAGCCATCCGTTGAGGGTTGCGGGGGCAGGTCCAGATGTGCTCCGGGGTGGTCTCAGCGTCGCAGAGGGGGCAGGTTAGCACTGCGTTCAAGTGATTGAAACGGCGGTGGTAGTCTGCGTAGTCTCCGTGACCAGAAAGTGCTGTCAGGACAGCGCGGGCGAGCTTGCGCTCAGTGTCGTCAAGAAGGCTTTTCCAGGCCTTCTTAGGAGCCTCGAGAAGTCGGCTCAGGTGCGGTCTGTTGGCACAACCTTCATTCGACCACCAGGTGCGAAACTCGGTGGTGATGCGGGCGCGGAAATGGCTGCGGGCCCAGGAAAGGGACATCCCTACGGGCGTGTAGGCCCTCTCGGCGCCCATCTTGGCTTGTCGGTCCGCGAGCTCGTTGCCCCAGACGTTGGAGTGCCCCGGGACCCAAATCACTTCCACAGCGAGGGCACCATCTAGCCACGGTCTAGGACCTGGGTGGTCAGGGTTTTGGCCAATCCAGTCGGCGCAAATCGTTTGGGCCCTCCGGAGAGCCAAACATAAGAAGACCTTGTTTGTTATTTTTTTTATTTTATTTTATTTATTTTTAGAGTCTAGCGGGGGAGCACGTGACTCCCGCCCATCCCAGTGAGGACATGCAGACTAAGGCTAGCTTGAAACAAAACTGCCGCTATGACAGCGCGTGGCGCAATGCCAGGGTTAGGCCGGTGAGGCCTGCGTAAGGGTTGGTGGGCGCTGTACAGCGGCTGTCCCACCGGAGGTGTTGTAGAGGGAGGGGACACAGGTCCTGAAGAAACTGTGTCTTGTAGAGGAGGGTAGAGAGGCGGGCCGCTCCCGTAGGGGTACTGAGCACGAAGGCTAGGGTCCCGAGGCCACGGGGGCGTCCGAGGGTTGCGAGCCGTTCCCTCACGGTGGAGCACGCAGCGAAATGGGTAGAGGCCTTGGGACGGCCACAGGCGCAGTAAAGCGCCGATAAGAAGACCTTGGTCATCGGGGCCCTTCGACCTTGACTTAACTTTATTTTACGTGACTAAGCTACATGAAAAGCATTACACGGAGGGGCCCTTCGACCCCCACGTGAGCGTATCACGTGACCGATTATCACCACTTTTTCTCGAGCTTTTTTCCGCAGTCATTTTCCCAAAAACACAACTTAATATGTCACTTGCTTCGCAAGCGCCAACTAGCCCAATGGTAAAAATGTCGAAAAAGAATGACCCCAACCCGATTTGAACGGATAACCTTTTGATCTGGAGTCAAACGCGCTACCGTTGCGCCATAGGGCCGTGAAAGATTGTGAAATTCCAGAAGCTATATCATCACTATTTATGACAACCCTAACCCTAGTCCCGAGTCGGCGTCTACATCCCAGGCCACATGGGCTTGGAAGGCAACGAACTGGCAGACGCGCAAGCAAAACTGGGGTGCCAACAGACGACAACAGACGACAACAGAACCCCGCGTCAGCCTGGCCGAAGCACGGAGATGGAGACGAGACCGTCTAAGTCTCGAATACGGGGAATGGTGGCAGAAGCAAAAAGGATACCGCCCACTGGGAACTGGTGTCCCCGCCGAACCCCCCTTCCGTGTCTCCCGCTACGACGGCCTCACCAAGATTGAGCTAGGCCACATCCTGGCGGCCAGAACCGGAGATGGTGACTTTGACGAGTACCATGACCGATGGGAACACAACTGTCCACGCGGGTGCCGAGCTTGCAACCAGCCAAAGGAACGAGGACACTGGTGGACGTGCAGGGCACTGCCGAGGCCGTGGAGCCAGAGATTTGCTGACAAGCTTCTGAAAACAACAAAAGCAACAAGTCACGTTGCCAGCGTTTTACGCCGCAATCTCAAGTTCCTTGAAGAAAGACAACAGCCCGAGCGCCCCGAGACTACCCAGCCATCGCCCACTGCCAGCACCGAGACATGAAGGTGGGATTTTGAAGGAGAGATGAGAGTGGAAGAGAGATGGGAGAGGAAGGTTAGATTGGGAGGAGACGAGGTAGTAGGATCAGAAGGAGATGTCGAGAAGGATTCCATGAGGAGGTTTTGGGGGGTCCTTTTCCCGTCCACCAATTATAAAGGAGGGAAAACTCTCAAAAAAATGCAGCAACGGCCATGCCCGCAAGAGGACAAAACCACGCGTAATCCGCCAGTGACAAACCCCCGTGCCGAGAGCCGGTGGCCTTTTAGACTAGACTACACGCGGTTTGTTGCAAACCAAAAACACCAGGTAACCAACCCTGGAAAGGTAGGTGTGCCCTCGGGCCGCGCTGGACGGAGAGTCCTCCTGGCTTCCACGCTGGACCCTCAAAAGTCACAGGAGATGCTTGAAGTCTATGCGCACCTGCAATCGCTGACCGCCCGGGAGTAGTTTGGAAGATGACATCATCCGACTGCTTCCGTCCGGAATATGCCGTCGTATTGCTGCGAAATAACAGTAGGTAGACGTAAAATAATAAAATCAAATCAAATCAAATCAGTCGGCGTCTACAGTTTCTTGGAGGGGGTGGGGGGTGGGGTACCTTTGAGGTCGGCTTCCGCGCCGTCGACTCGTTCCTTTTTGTTTTGTACTTGTGTTTCTTACTACTCATAGTTAGCGGAGTGTGGACCACTGGTTCTTCGAGGCTTGGAAATGGTGCGCCATCCCGAACACACAGAAATGATGGGCGTGTTGAGTGGAGGACTTTAAATTTCCGTCCGGTAACCAATCCGACGTCGTGCGATCTTGGTGATTTTGGTAGACGTTAAATATAGTCAAATCATCCACCAAAACATCATCTGCGGCACGAACCTAGAGATTTAGAGCTACATATATCTCGGCATGATAGCCTACAGTCATAGGCCTTGGCCTGGGAGTTACGGCTCCACGCTGTGGATGTGCCCTGGCTCAAGTATCACTTTGACAAATAGCTAATGGAATCGATGAAGCTGGTCGAGACCTCTACAAAATGACTAGAAGTGTACACTGACATAACTAAATACAGCCCATTACAGGAGAATCGGCCTACCGATTCGTGATATTCTTAGGGTCTCGGTGTGGACATCTTTCCATGTAACATTGGCTTAGCCATGATGTGTTGCGAACATGTGTTGATGCCTAGGATTTGGCTGACTAGGTTTTATGTTTTAGCTGGTAGATATCCGGCCATACATACATGAAAGGTCCAACTCCACAGAAAATGGGTGACAGGTGTCACCCGAGCTCGGGGGGATATATTGCCGACTTGAGGCGATGGAAGTGCTTGTCGTTGTGACGAAGATAAGAGCTATTACAAACTATGTTTCTGGATATCAAGGACTCTCTTTAGCTATCTTCCTTCGATCATGGACCTCAGGTCTGGGCAATAAATAGATGATCATGCCGCGCCTTTTTCTGTGATAGCCTCTTGGTTGACATCCAACACACTCTTCAATCATCTTCTGATATCTACTCTCTTAACCTTTTCTCACGTATTATTTCCACAATGGCCGACCGCTACGTTTCCGTCCATGAAAAGCCCCAGGGCCTCGGCGATGCCCGCCCTACTGCTATCCAGATCATCAAGGATGACAACCTCGAGGGCAAGCTCACTGGCCAGATTGCCCTCATTACCGGCTGCTCTGCTGGCATCGGCGTCGAAACTGCCAAGGCCTTCCACCTTGCTGGTATGACGCTGTACCTCACTGCCCGCAACATCGAAAAGGCCGAAAAGGCGCTGGGCGACCTGGTCCACAGTGACCGCGTGCACCTACTCGAGCTGGATCTTGATAGCTTTGCAAGCGTGCGTGCCTGTGCTGCCGCCTTTTTGGCTCAGAGCAAGACGCTGAACGTTCTCGTTTGCAATGCTGGCGTTATGGCTCCCCCCGAGGGCCGCACTGCCGACGGTTTCGAGACCCAGTTTGGCACTAACCATCTGTCGCACTTCTTGCTGTTCAATCTTCTGCGCCCAGCGCTGCAGGCTGGATCTACGCCTCAGAAGGCATCCCGAGTCGTCATCGTCTCATCTGTGGCACACCGCATGGGCCGCCCGCAGTGGGACAACATCAACTTTGATGGCAACTACAATGACTGGGCCGCCTATGGACAGAGTAAGACGGCCAATCTTTGGACTGCCAACGAGATCGAGCGTCGCTACGGCGCCAACGGTATCCACGCATGGAGTCTTCACCCCGGTGTCGTTTTGACTGAGCTTACCCGCCATATGTCCGAAGAAACGAAAAAAGTCATGGGGGGTGACCCAGCTATTGCCAAGATGTATAAAAACGCTG
Organism: Berkeleyomyces rouxiae; assembly: GCF_048999995.1. Classification (NCBI taxonomy): domain Eukaryota; kingdom Fungi; phylum Ascomycota; class Sordariomycetes; order Microascales; family Ceratocystidaceae; genus Berkeleyomyces; species Berkeleyomyces rouxiae. The sequence continues at coordinate 405,085 of NW_027396497.1, read as the reverse complement.
AACAGGGCGCTTCTACGAGCGTGTGGGCTGCTGTAGCCCCCGCGCTGGAGGGCAAGGGTGGAAAGTATCTGGAAAACTGCCAGATCATTGGTGCCTGGGAGCCATCGATGGGCCAATGGGGTTCTGGATACGCTGACTACGCTTACGATGAAGCTGAGGCCAAGAAGCTTTGGGAAAAGTCTCTGGAGTGGGTTGAGCTCTAGATAGATTTGCACTGGCTCTACGGAGTGTACCCATATAAATAGTGCTAAACATGTCGTAAATATACTCTAGTTTAGTCTAACTCTCATGTGGAACCCCCCGGATAACTCCGACACCCCTCAATGATTTGACTACCCCAACCATCATTCGTTCGACCGAGAAACGTGGCCAGACACAAAGTTTACCATCAAAACCAGCGTGGCATGGAAAAACCCGAGTCGTTGAGCGGGTGAAAAACCATACCAGGTGAGCCTCCGGAGGCTAGGAGCGTATCCTTCCGCTTTTCGAAGTGGCCGCCGCACCGAACCATGGCTGAGACCCGATGCAGTCCGCGAGTGCCACAGCAGGACAAAAGAAAGACTAAAGAAAAAAGAAAAGACGAGGGTGGACTGTCTAAACCTTCAAAGGGACAGTCCCGAGTTGCGAAGATGGATCCACGAGTTGTTGGGTGTGGCGGCGATGAAGGGCCGGCGATCGCGAGGAGGGTGTCGTGAAAAGGGGGCGAGTCGACGGCGAGGAAATCCCTCAAAGTTGGGAGAAAGCGGACTCGGGCTTCGCAGCTCGTTGTCGTGTTGAAGAGAACAAACAGCTGGAACACGGAGGCTCGCAGCCTCCAGAGCGACCCTAACGTCACCCCAAAGGTCCCAGTAAAACAAATAACGAAATACAAAAAACTAGACAAAGGAAAAAAAGTAGAAAATGGCTCGGTCTTTCTGCCGGCCTATGCTTGGTTGATGAGGCGTTGCCGCCCGGGGCCCCTCTGTGCCAGTTTATCGACTCTCTCGGCCAACGTCTTTGCCCCTCGTGCCGTCTTCAATAGACGCTCTACCCATGACCTGCTGTATCTTTTCTGTAGGCCTTTGCATGTCCAAACATGTGGGCCGTCTTTCTCGGCCCCGCATCTCTCGCACCCTAACGGCGTGTCGTGCTCGAAGCGGACGTGGTACTTGTCTAAGTCTCCGTGCCCCGACCTAGCTGCGAGGACTCTGCCGACGCTGACTCGGTTGTGCTTTCCGGCCGTAGCCTTCCATGCCACCGGTGCTTCCAGATTTCGCCCGGTGCTTTTCCACCATCGATCTGTCGCTGCTTGGAACTCCCGCTTGCGCCATCGTTTCAGTGCAGCCAAAGTCCACAATGGGTTGGGCTGGGCTGTTTCCTCTGTAGTGGCCTCTTTCGCCAGCTGGTCCGCTCGCTCGTTTCCCGGGATGCTTCTGTGGCCCGGAACCCGCCTAACTCCCTAGTTTCGGCCTGGGTGTCCGTCTTTCCACTTCCGCATGAGGTCTCTTGTTTCGTCTATAGCTTCCTGCGAGGTGCCCCAAACTGGGAGCCTGGCGTTCAGCCTATCCACCACGCTGCGGTTATCTAGGCAGATGATGATTTTGATGTTCGCTGTGTTTGCAGTGACATTGACTGCTTCGGCTGCAGCGTGTCTCGCCGCGATCGCCTCCGCATCCGCAACCTCTGCCCCGACCCTAGATGTAGTTTGCCTGTGGCTAGTTCTTGCCCTTGCTTGATCAAAGCCCATCCTGAGCCGGCGTAACCTTTGGAGTCCTTGGACCCATCTGAGTACGCCCACAGAATTGGTGAGCTTTCGTCTGTGATCTCCTGGGTGTGTCTTTCTGCTTCCTCCAGCTTCGAGCTGTAGGCCGTCCTTCTTTCCTCAGGGGCGGGAGCACCGCCATATCTGGCCCAGCAGTTGAGCTTCGTGTACCTATTCGGTAGTGTGCCCAGTATCCAATCCGTCCATCCGTCGAAGGCGTCAGGGATATGCACTCCGTGCTTGTACTTGGCTCTCCTGACAGCCTCAGCTCTGATAATGTCGTCAAGGATCACCGTGATCGGCGGGGCCCCGACGACGTGGTGTACCAGGTCCACTGGCGTTGTCCTGTAGGCGGGCGCGGCTGCTCGGTATGCGGCCCTGGCTACCACGTCCATTTTCCCGGTGATGGTCTTCATGCGCTTGTCATCCGACATGTTTCCTCGAGGGGCTGGCCACCCAGTGGCTGCCGCGTAAGTCAGGTTTGAGATCACGCATACTCTTGTTGCGTTCACCATCGCCTGGACTTCTGCTCCTTTGTAGCACCCTGTCAAAATCCGCATCGCATCAGCGGCCTTGCGAGCTTTCCTCATCATCACTTCCGTGTGCCCTTTGAACGTGAGTTTCTTGTCGAAGTGTACCCCCAGCCATCGTAGGGCGTCCCCATTCGGCGTGGGTATGACTTGGGATCCGTCTGCCATCTTTGCTGCTGGCCCTTCTGTTCCCTTCTTGTGGAAGTGTATCAGTGCCGTCTTTCCCTGGTCCAGACTGAGTCCGTTCGCTAGACACCAATTCTCCACACCATGTAGATCCCGCTCCAAGGTTCTGGTAGTCTCCTGCAGGTTCCGGCCCATCGCCAACAGACACCCGTCATCTGCATATCCTCTAAGCATCTGAATGCGGTATAGGAGACACATGAATAGCATGAAGAGCACCGGTGAGACTGGCGATCCCTGAGGCAGAGTCCCTGGGAGCATCTCTGCTGGCGACACCTCATCGTCTATCCCCATCCTCGCTGTCCTGTTTTCCAAAAATGATTTGACCCATCCACAGTAAATTGCTGGCCACTTCTGTTCCACAAGCCTTTTCACCATTCTGGTTGGCGTGACCGCATCGAACGCGCCCTTGACGTCAAACGTGAGCATCGATGCCACCTGTTTCTGTTTCCATGAGTGTCTAACCTCCGTCACCAAGGATAGGGTCAGGTCCGCCGCCGCTCGTTGCGGCACCGCTCCAGCGTAGTAAGGGTGTATCACACCTCTTTCAAGGGCCTCCCTCGCTAGTCTTCTTGCCATCAATCTTTCCAGAGCTTTCCCCAAGCGTGGGAAGCAGTGAGATTAGTCTAAACGACCTCGGGTTGTTCTTGTCGGCCTTACCTGGCTTTGGAATTGGCACCAGGCAGGCGGTCTTGAAAAGCTTGGGGTGATGTGTTCTTTCGATGCACAGCCTAAAAAGTCTAGTGATGTGTTCTCCCAGTCCTTCCCATGCCAGCTTTAGAGCCTGGTTAGGAATGTCGTCTAATCCTGGGACCGTGTTCTTGGGTGCAAACACGGCGCTCTTGACTTTTTCAACCGTGAGATCCAGTGTGAAGGGGTGGCGGTCTTCCGGTATCGTCGGAGGTGCCACGTCCGGCAGTCTGTTTCTCACATGCGCTTCCAGCAGTGCGTCGGCCTTTCCCGCAGTCGTCCTGGCCAGCGTCCCCTCAGTTGTGCGGACCGCCGGTAACTCGGTGCGCGTGGTGCTTCCTGTCCAGCCCACGGCTTTGTAGATTTCCTTTGTCTGGGCCATTCCGTTTATCTTGCCGTTGTAGAAGGTTGCCTTTGCTCGTTTAATGGTCGCCAGGTACTCTCCTCGGGCGGCTTGGGTGATCGCAGAAGTGCTCTCCAGGGCTCCTCTGGCTGCCAGTACTTTTTTGTGTCTGTCCTGGCACTCACGGGTCCACCATGGATGGTCTCTTCCTCCGTTCTTCTTAGCCTTTGTCAAAGCTGCCTGGGAGATGCTTGTCAAAATTTCCTCAGTGAGTCTGTCCAAGTCAACGTTTCCTGTTTCTTGGGTCGTCCACCACCGGTCAATTCTTGTGCTCTCGGTCTTTGCTCTGTCGAGTATCGCTTCTGGTCCATCTTGTGCAATTCGCATTCTCGCTCGGTCGTTTTTTGTCACGGGGGCTCTCGTCAGCATCAGTTCCAACAAGGTGTGATCGCTTCCCACATCCACCTCGTCATGTGACCCAAACCATCCCACCTTGCTGTAAAGCTCGCGCCCTATCACTGAAAGGTCCAAAACGCCCCCTCTCGCGTGTGTTGGTATCCCGGAGTCATTCAGAACCACCATGGATCCGCTCTCCACCCAGTCTACCAACTCTTGTGCCTGCGGTTCTCTTCCTTCGGGGGGCGCTTCGCCATCCCAGATTGGATGCCTTAGGTTGAAGTCACCCACTATTATGGCTTTTCAGCTTGGTCTTGTTTCCATCAATTTTTTTGCTGCCTCACCGCAGCGTTTGGATCCTCTCGGGGCGTTGTATACATTGGTGATCCGTATCTCTCCTCCTTGCGTCTCCACCACCAGGCTTTGAATGTCCGGGTGTGGAGGTTTCCATTGCAGTCCGCGTGCCTTCACATCTTCTCTGCAGAAAATGAGAACGCGTGGCCTTTCTATCCAGTCATCGGTTGGCGCGAATAGCCTGTATCCTGTTATAGACACAGTCTTCGGTCTGTTCTTGTCTCGTACGAAATGGGGCTCCTGTACACATATGACGTGCGCGAGTTGTTTAACAGCAGCGCTTGCCAGTGCTGCCTGTGCATTTCGTCCTTTGCCGAGGTTCGCCTGCCATAGGAGAAATTTGTTGGTTTCTCTATTCATGAGTAGTAGGGGCGTCGGTGATTTCCATGTCGTCGGTAGTCTCCGCTACCTTCTTCTTGTTGGCCGCCGTGTCAGTTCCCGGAGTCGCTTTTTCCTTTCTGACCTCCTTTCTTGTCGCATTTCCAGTCGTCTCCTTCTCGGCGGGCGATGAGCCTGTTTCTGTGCCTCGTATTATCGAGTCCGCCCCCGCCCCGCTGGCTTGCTTACGCTTCCGACCCTCTCCCTCCGGGTCTTCTGCTTCTAGAGCGATATTTCCTTGGCCAGCTCTGGCTGCCCAGGGTGCCGTTTCAGTGGGGCATTTGGCAACTGAGTGCCCGGTCTTCTTGCATCTGGTGCAAGTCACTGTCTCTTCCCGACATTCTTTGCTGTCATGTCGGCGTCCACACTTCTCGCAGCGCCACGTTTGCACTGTAGAAAGCCTTTGTCTTTTGGCCCATAAAGTTCACCTGTTTGGGGCGGCCCTTCAGCTCCCTAGCCTTGAAGGCTGCTCTAACTGTGGCCTTCAGTCCCTCTCTCAAGAGGCTGCACGCAGCCGGGGCCATGCCGAAAGCCTCCTGCACGTGGTGCTTGGCCTTTGCTTCATCCATGGGTACGAGCACCATCTGTCCCTCGGTGCTCAGCTCGTACCACGAGGTCTGCTGGTCTCTCAGCGCTACCCATACCCATGGGTCGTCGACTTCGGCTTTCACGCCGGCTCCCATGGTCTTGGCCACCGCGGCTAGTTCCTCTGCTGTCAGTTCTGCTCCCTTGTCCGGGAGGATAGCAAAGTCTGTTGCCGTCTTGTTCGCCCGTATGAACTTTCTGCCCTTCGGGGCTGCCTTGTTCACCACGCCCAGCACTGCCATGGGGTGTAGGTCGCGCAGTTGATGCTCCTGGTCCATTCTCAGGAAAACTCTGTAGTCTTGGCAGGCCTCCTGCTTTTTCTTCTCTTGTGTCGCCTTTCTCAACTTCTACTTTTGGGTCGTCTCCTGTTGTTGCCCGACTGCCTTAGCCGCAGCTCCAGCGTAGCTCATTTGGGAGACAGTGCCTCCGGACGCGTTGGACTTTGTGTCCTTCTCCTTGGTTGGGCCGGGCACAGCCTTGTCCGGAGCCTTGCGGTTCGGCTCTGCTGGCTTGGTCGCGTTGGAACCGCTGGCGCGGAAACTGACGACCCATTCCACCAATTTGGGGACGAATTGTTCGTCCATCTCCTTGGAGAGCTTCTCCAGCTCCTCAGCGTTCTTCTCGAAGAATTCGATGGTTTTCTTGTAGCTATCGATTTTTCTCTCCATGGCTAGGGTTGCCTGCTCCGCGTCCCTAAAAGCGCGTTCAAAACACGCGCCGAGCTTTTCCTTACCTCCCGTCATCTTCAATGACTGAAGACAGGTCAGGGAATCCGTTTATTGTATTTATTTAATGTAAAAAGTCGTATTTGTCTCTGAAAACACCAAAGGTGCCTCTTGAAAGGTGTTGTTGAAAACGTTGTGAAAGGTGAAGAGGGAAGGTTGGAAGGGTGTGCAAAAAATCCCTCACGAGAAGAAAGATTCATAAAGGCTCTCACCGCTCAATCTTCTAACAAGTCCTATGGTCTAGTGGTATGACGGTCCCTTCACAAGCAAAACTTGCGGTGAAGATCCGGGACAGGTCCTGGGTTCGATCCCCAGTGGGACTAGCGTTTTAGTTGTAAGCTCGTCGCGCAAGCTCCGGAGTGGATTTCCTTTTTTTTTCTTTTCTTCCTCTCAATCTAGACCCCGAGTTTCGCACCTGGTAGTTTAACTGTCGTATGCCGAGAATACCTCGCGGAAGCCCCGCCGACACGCGCCCGAGTCACCAGAGACGAGGCCGGGGTTCCCCCCCACGAGCTGCGTCCTCGACCACCTCCTGGCCTCGGCCGGCATCAGGGCATTTCTAGCCCCGGCAAACCACCCCTTAGGGTTCGGAGACACCGATGGTGGCAAGCTGGGTACGCTCAAGAGGCTACTCCCGCACAGGATCGCCACGAGCCTCCCTGCTAGGTGCAAGGGTTGAGATGTCTCTGACCGCATGTTGGAGGAGGGACAGCCTGGTGGGTTCCTGGCCTGGCTGGAGGTTGCCCATTCTGGTCCTCAGGGGGTGATGCTTGTCGAGGGAGGCGATGCGAGCCAGCGCTTTGTGCCTCAACAGGTTCAGGGTTGTGGGCGCGGGTTTGATACCCGCTTCTCGGAGGGCTGCGGCGCGAGAGGTCGTCCTATACACTGGGGCGATGGTTTTGGCCATCTTGACCGTGACTTTCTGCACTAAGGCGATAAGGGTGGCTTGGTCCGCTGCCCTAGTGGCAGCCTTCCTGGTAGGTTTGGTGGGGCCGTGGTACCATACAGCCGAACCGTAGTGGAGTGTGGGCGATGCAGCGGCCATCACTGCTTGGCGGAAGTTGGGGGTGGGGATGCTCCGCGTGGTTCTTGTCATCGCTTTCGCGTGGTTGATGATGCTGCTGGCCCTGTTGGCCCAGATGTTGAAGTGCTCCTTGAAGCTGAGCTTCTTGTCCAGGAAATAGCCCAGTCACCTAGTGGTCTTGTTGGGTTTAATTGAGTGGGCTCCGATGACCGTTTCCGATTCGGGTGCCCTATAGAAATGGAAGTGTTGGAGTCCCGTTTTGTTTTCGGCGATGCGGAGTCCGTTGGCGTGGCACCATGTGATGTCGTCATGTGCGCGCTTAGTTGTTGCTGCAGTGGGCGCTTAGAGGTTGTTGCCTACACCCAGGAGGGCGACGTCATCAACATATCCGAAGTATCGCTGCGAGCGGTGGTCGTGTAGTGGTGCTATAAATAGCAGGAAGAGAATGGGGAATACAGGAGAGCCCTAGGGGAGACCGTGTTGGAGCGATCGCGGTTCTGACAAGAAGCTGTCGATTCTGATGGCGGCTTTTCGTCCGGCGGCGAAGTTGGCTACCCATCTGCAGACCCATAGTGGCCAGCCCTGTTCTTGGAGGCGGCGTGCCAGGCGCCCTGGAAGTACGCTGTCGTACGCCGACTTGATATCCATGGTGATGAGGGTTGCTACTTTTCCCTCGTTCCACGCCTTCTCGATGTCGTTGATTAAGCATCTGATGATGTCCTCAGTGGATCTGGCTTTGAGGCCACCCAGGAGCTGTGGCGGGATGATGCGGTTGGGTAAGGCGCAGTTGATGAGGCGACGGGCCATGAGTCTTTCTAGACCTTTGCCGAGGCATGGTAGCAGGGAGATTGGACGCCAGTTGGCAGTGTCCGACATGTCTTCTTTGTGGGGCTTGGGTATCATCACGACTTCCGCCGTTTTGAATGTTGCAGGATGTGTGCCGTGGATAATGCATGCGGAGAAGAGCAAGATTATCCAGGTGCGCCATGTGGGGCTTTGCCACACAGTCTTTGGGGTGTTCACAGACAGGCCGTCTATGCCAGGAGAGGAGTTGGGGACATCTAGGAGGCAAGCATACACTTCATTCTCAGAGCTGCAAGCTTCCTGGGGGAGCTCCTGGCCTAGAGGTGCCTCCATTTCCACAAACGGGAGATCTGGGGCCCCGACCTCTGGGGCCAGCTTCGATCGGAAGAACGCTTCTGCTCTTTCCTCAAGGGAGGAGAAGATGCATCCATTGTGTATGAGAGGAGGAGGGGCGAAGTTGCTCTCTTTCTTATGCCACCCTATGATTCTGTGTGCGTCCCGGACATGTTTGCAGTCCCTGAGCTCCTTAAGTTTTTGTTGTCGTTTGGCTCCACGCCCAACCCTCCTGAACCCTTTGAATATTTGCGTTACCTCGGGGTCGTCGTCTGGTAGCCGTCGTCTCGCGCGTATGAGTGCCAGATGGGCGTCGTGGCAGTCTTCGTTCCAGTAGTCTTTTCGGGGGATCGAAGTTTGTGAGGATAGGGGTGGGTTGGCTTTCTGGTGGCAGGCCGCGATTGCGGCTGATCCAAGGCGTGCGCAGGATTCTACTTCCTCTAGGCTGGCCATAGCCATTGGTGGCGGTGTGCGATCCAGGAGATTTAAAAACGTTTCGCTTGTCTGTTCGTTGAGGGGAGGGGACCTCCGTCAGTCTGGCTGTCGGGGTCCTTCGTTGAGGCGAATTGTCGTGAGGATGGACTTGTGGTCGGAGGCTACTTTCAAGTCTTTTCTGATGTGCGCGCTAATGGACGTGCGGTTGGTGAGGACCAGGTCTAGCTGGTTCTGTCGTTCGTGGGTGGCAGCAAATGGGGGAAGTAGATTGTAGAGCTCTTGGGCGTCCATCCAGTTTTCAAAATTTTCGACGTAAGCGGTTCTGGTGCCCGTGTTGTTCCATCGAGCCGAGTGGATGTTGAAGTCACCCGCCAAGATGGCGTTGGGGGGAGGGTAGAGGCAAGGAGTCCACTGACATCATCACCGTTCAGGGAGCCTGGTTGTCTATATACGTTGTAGACGGAAAGGGGTGGGTTTGTTTGGATTCGTATTGCGACCATGTCGCGGGATGTTAGGGGCGTGGGGAGTTGCCAAGATTGGAGATTGGCACTGATGCGGACGTAGGTGATGCAACGGGGTCGACTGTTTCTGTCGGCTGTCCATGGCATGCACGGGACGAACTTCAAGTACCCGGTACGGCTCTTGGTGTATCGTCGTTTAGCTCCATTTGTGACCCAGGGTTCTTGGACAAGCACAATGTTGAAATTGCGCTTGGCTGCAAGCTCTAGGATAGCGTCGTGGTTGGGGCCGGATCTTCTGACGTTGGCTTATAATATTGTTATTTGGTGGGACGTTCTATTGCGTCGTCTTTGTTGCGTGGTGTTTGGGCGGACGGAGCCGCGGGAGTGGTTCTGTGTTGTAGACTACCTATTCATCATTGATCATGGACAGGTCGCAGTCGGCATCGGCACCAGAGGTGCCTTAGGTGTTGGAAGTCTCAATGTGTCTTGTCTCCGTAGTACCGGTGGGAGGGGTCGATAACACAGTTGGGGTGGCGGGCATTGTTTGCTGGGTGGCACTGATGCTTTCAACCAATGTAGCCATGGTGGAGCTCATCTTGTCGGCTTCTTCGCGGCGGATGCGTTCACGTCGCATCTTCTTGTTAGTGAGACGGATATATTCGACATATTCTTTAGTGGGGACTCGGAGGCAGCCGTGATCGTTAGTGGGCCACAGGGGGCAGTCTTTATCCGTGGTTTCGTGCTTCTCGGAGAGGCAGATCTGGCATCTGATGATGCTATCCTCGTGGCATGGGCCAGAGTGTACGTGCTGGCCACACTTGTAGCAGAGGGGATCGCTCTTGCAGCGCAGGTGGGAGTGGGGTCCGAAGCAGTACTTGCACGTCGGGCTTCTTGCGGCCGGCTCATAAGGCCGAGAGATCATGGACATGCCAATGCGGAACTAGGGGACCGCCTCGGGGAAGAAGACCATGTAGGTATGATCTTCCTGTCTTGTCGGTGTGGTAGGACTTGAAGACCCTGGTGGTCTTCTGTCCTGTGATGTCCTCGACGACTCGTTTAACAAGATCGTCGGTAGCGTTGAACCTCTCCTCCGTGTCCGGGTCCAGGAGGGAAGTCGGGACGCGCTTCAAGACGTAGCCCTTTTCAGGGAGTCTGAAGGTGATTTCAGCCCGTAGCTTGTCAGCTATGGCTTGGCGGCCCTTGAATATGGCCTCCAGCCCTTCAATTCCGTTGGGGAAGGTGGCGAAGCCCTCTTCCAGGTGTGCGGCGTTGGTGACAGCTTGTTCCAGTCCGTGGAGGCTGTTGATAGCCTTGACCACGTCGGTAGTAGTAGCTACGGCAAATAGTGACCCAGCGTTCGGAAGGATCCTGATGCGGGTGTTGTTGGGAGTGGCGGCCCTGCGAGGGAGGGTCATACGGGCTATGCCCTGGAAGCTGGCGTTGCCATTAGCATTGATTGTAACGCCGTTAGACTTGGGGAGGTTGGTGGTTAGGGCGTCTCTGAATGACTTCGCTTTCTAGGTGTTGACGTTGGGGCTAGGGCTGATCCCGTTGTTGGTGTTGGCGCTAGCGGAGCCGCTCTGAGCTTGGGGGAGTTTGTCTGGGCCCTGCGCTTGTTGACGGAGGTCGTGTACGTCTCGTTTACGATGGCGCAGAAGGCGTCCTGGACTTGCGCGACTACACGGTCGCGTTAGTCCTTATCGGTGATAGTGGGAGCCAATTACTTAAGGGCGGCGCCCAGCTGGTCGAAGAGAGTACCCATTTCTTAGATTTATCGGTTTTTATTGTGCAAAGCATTAGCCAGGCTACCGTTTATATTCTTGAGTTCGTTGAACAAAGGTATCGGCGCGTTGGCGTTGAGGTCGATGCTGTGGTTGCGTTAAGTTAAGGTAAGGGTACAAGGAGTGCACGTGGCCATATGTGGCGCACGTGACTTAGGAGACCCCACTACAATGTATGAGATAAAGCCCCTAAAGGGGTCTCAGGATTCGAGACCATTTATTAACGAAAGTTCTTTTCTGGGCCCCGAGTGATGTGAGAAAGAGAAAGGTGTCGATAGTCGGGTTGGCGTTCCCGTCTTTTTATTCCGTCGCGCAGTCGAGTTCAACGTTCTAGTCTGTTTTGTCGTTTTCATCTATATTTTCTACCTCAGCAAGGAGGCGTTGATGTTCTTCAAGTGTTTCCCTCCATTTCGCCTTCTGCCTCTCATGTTCCTCCTTGGTGTGGTTGCTATATCTACAGTCGGGTTTCTTGCAGATGTAGCATCGGTATGCCCTTTCTTTTTCTCCGGTGCCTTCTTTTCTGCCTCTGTTGGTCGGTAGATTATTGCGGTACCTACGGTCGGTAAAGTAGGTGTCCTGGGTATGTTGCGGGTAGGACTCGGTGCTCGCCGTGTGGTTGATCACGGTCGTTTTCAGTCTTTCGACTAGTACCCGAACATTTTCTGCCGGTTGCATGATTGCCGGGTGGCAGGCTTTGACTTCTCTGCAGCCCTCAGTAAGTTTATTGATACAGAAGTATTGGTTACGGAGGGTGGGGTGTAGTAGTGGCCGGAGTGCTTTGACCTTCTCCAGGAATATGTTGAGGCACTAGTGCAAGTTCTTGTAGGGATTTTCGTTCTGCACCAGTTTGAGTGTAAGTCTATTCCAAGTGGCCAGTGTCTTGTTGTTTAGGATAAGCCCTTCGAAGTTTTGGCGGTAGTAGTTGTAGACCTCTTCGTAGGGTAGATTGACTAGTTCGTCGGCGTTGTAGGCGGTTCTTGCGCGTCCCTTGAAGAATTGAGCGAGGGCCGCAGTGCGTGTCTTTCGCGACAGTTCCATGCTGTCGCACATTGTTTCGAAGTATCTAAGTTTCAGTTGGAAGCTTTCGTCTTCGTCCCCACCGAACTTTTCGGTGTCGGTGATGAAGTTCATCAGGTTCCTGACTTGCCGCATCATCATTTCGGGGTCGGCCGGAGGTGGATACTGGTCAATTTTCTTCTTTTGGTGACCGGATGGGTTTCCCCCGCGGTGCGGAGTTTGACCCAGGTTACGGGGTTCCTCGGGTTTAGGTCCCGTTTCTAGATGGTGGTCACCAAAAGGGGAAGGGTAAATGTTCAGCTCCGTCTTAATAACTGGCTCTATGCCGTAGTTGATGCTTGGCTGTCCGGAGGGGCCAGCAAGGAAGTCGGTGGCTGCGACGGTGGCCTAGGCTTGGGCAGGAGCAATGGGGTTGGTTTCGGTTTCTTTGGTAGAGCCTGTCTTCATGTATTTAGACCGGACTGCTTCCTTTTCGGCCTGTGTCCATTGATGGGGCTCTTCCTCGTTGAGTAGTTAAAAGAGCGTGTCGGGTACGGTGATCTTCTTGTTACTTTCGGCCACGTATACGCCGGAGGTCAGCAGTTTGGTACGCAGGGCCTGGCGAATGCGGGGTTCGAGCTCCTTGAAGTTATGGAGGGTCCATCTTTTAAACATCTCTTGAAAGAGTTCCCACAGAGGTTCGCCGTGGTTATCGTCAACGTCGATGCCTCGGATGAAATACTCGGCGTATTCGCGCATTTCGGTGTGTGTGGCCGTTGTCAGTCTAATCCCGCTGTCCCATTTGCGGCATACTTCACTCCATTCGGAGCGTTCCGCTGGGGTCATATGGTTAAAGGTGGTCATGTTGGGTAGATTGTTGTAGAGGTTGGAAAAGTTGAAAGTTGATTGAAGGTAATAGAGTTTGATCTGTTCAAACTGATCAGTGTGGGTTGACTCCTGTCATACTTGCGTGACAAAATACGGAATATACGTCGTACGGTGCTAGGCGCAAGATAATCGTCAGGGAGTCAGTTGGTTCAGTCGTTGTTGTCTATTATCTCCTTCTCCAGCCTCATTCCATCTATCGTGATAGCTATCTACAAGTGGGGTAGCACCATATTGTGCTCACGTGACCGCTACCAAGTGCGCATACCGTGCAGTCACGGTGTGATGTGTACATAGCGGAAGAACACCTTTGTACAGTCGAGTCAAGTCATGCTACATCTGAGAGCGTGTTGGGCCATTATGTCTTTATTCATGTGGGTTCATTTGCCCAGTTAACAGATTGATATAAACTCTTCCTTTTCTTGACACAGGAATGTGCACACGGCGTAAGAATAAACAACAACAACGACACAGGAATGCAGTCTTCCTGATCCTAACGCACGGTTCCCCCAAACATGTGGCTAAGTCAACTTTAATTGATGACCTTGCTTTTGGACGGGAAGGATTTACAATGAATAGACAGAGGCAGCTTGTGGTTCAGGGGTTTGGACGTACAAGCTGGAGTTGTGTGCATACATAACTAACTACATGACTAGTTAGTTATAACTATGTAGAACTTGGTACTGCGCGTATCACTATCTAGAAGTGATGGTGTGCGAGTGAAAGAGAACTAGCTGGCTCTATAGGATATTTCAATGCGACTACTGTCACACACACAATAAAGTCAGCAAGGAATGATGCTGGAATCAAGTAAAGCCTTGTATCCAAAGAAAAGAAACACCGATAGCCGGTAGCCAGTATAATGAAAGTGGCCGTGTGGGCAAGATCTCAGAAAACACTACACCTGAGCCCAATGCGGAGAGACATAGATACTCAGGCCCATAGCAAAAGTAAACACCGTGAAAACTGCACAGAGGGAAGCAAAAGCAAAACAGACAGTAAAACACACAAGCCAACCCAGAGATACAAAATGGAGCATCACCCAAGTAAAAGCGAAGCAAAGAAAGCGCGAGAGAAGAACAAGAAAACACACGAATGCGTGAGCTAGGTGAAGTCTTCAGATAGACAGACAAAGAACATGAAAGGAAGCAAGCAAGAGAAGACAAAAAGAAATACCCCCTGCAGAAACAACGAACAGGCAAATGGCAAGACATTAATGCGTACATTTCAAGGCCGAAAATCCAGCGAGGATGCGACTCACTGTGTAGTGCGTTGATGGACTGCTCCATGTAGATCTTGAAGAAAAGAACAGAAGAGGCAAAGAGAAAGTAAATACAGAGCGATGAGGGGGGAGGGAAAAGAAGAAGGCACAGAAACAGAAATGCTCACTGTGAAACCATGACCTGGTCAGCTTCGGGCATCTGTGTCATGGGACTGATGTTTTGTTGCGGGTAATTCTGGCTCGAATGAATGCCCAGTTCGCGGAAGAAGCGCACAATCATCACGATATCGCTCTGGCTAGCGCTGCACTTGTGTGCAAAGCTGAGCAGCGTGTCGAGCGCCTTGGACGTGTCTTCCACTGACGGGGAGTCTGGAATCCCAGGCGCCGTGCTCTGCTGCGGCGGCGAGTGCGCGTACAGGCTGCCGTGGCTGCTCATGCGGCGCACCTGCGGGTCGATTGGGTAGTCTGCAGCGGGGCGCACAGGCGAGTTGTTGACGGACGCGTGGTACTTTGCGTTCATGGGTTGCTCGATATCGACGACAGAGCATGTTTGACTCCGCGGGCGCAGGAAGCGGCTATCAGCCAGCATGAAGGCGCCCACGTTGCTGTCGGGTGAAAAGGTAAAGTTTTCCTCGGTCGCAGACTCGCTGAACGAGGTCGTGTGCGATATTGGCACTGGCCTGGGATACTCGATAGCGCTAGCATCGTAGTAGGTGCTGGTGCCGGGGTAGGGTTCACGGCCGGTGGCGTCTCGTGGCGGATAGCCGTGGGTCTGGGAGGAAGTAGCAGACTGCTGGGGCGAAGAGCTGGCAGCAAGCTTCATGGCGGGATCAGCCAGGTGCGAGATAGACATGCGCTGGGCCTCGGTGCAGACATTGCTGGCGGCCGTCATCCGCTGGCGAGGGGACATGCGCTGTGGGGGAGACATTCTGACCGGGGCATGAATCAGGCCGTACCTTATCTTGAAGTCGTCAGCCCAGACTGGAGTGGGCTCGAAGCCATCTTCGGCCTTGTTGGAATTGCAGTTCATATTTTGCATGAGGCGTTGTGCTTGAGAAATAATCTCTTTGCTCTTCAGCGGAGTACCGCGCTTCGACATTCGGTTAGCCCAACCAGCTAGCTGCCGTTCGATCTCGATAAAGTCGGCTTTTGTGCATGGCCGCGCTTTGTTGGCGCGGGTCATGTCATCTTCGGTCAGATATTTTTCCTTCTTGCGGAGGACCTTGGACACGGTGCTACAGAGAACAGGGGAGAGGGTTAGCCACAAGTCAGTTTCGGAATGGAGGCATCTTGCACTTGCTGAGAACCAAGAATCGTGTTTTCTGGATGGTGGGCAGCTTACCTTCGCTCAACACCAAACATGCTGCCAATCTCGGTCTGTTTCTTCCACGGGAATTTCTGGTGGTACAGACACATGCGGCGGCGGTCATCGTCGGTGAGCATCTTGCGGGGACTGGGGGCCGAGTTTGAGCGATGAGACTTTACAGTTTCAGGCATCATGGTGGGCTGTGTGTTCAAGTCGCCGGCCAGCATGGTGGGCCAGTGTTGGTTAGATGATACCACCAGCGTAGGCATGTCTTGTGAGGGGTGCTGGTAAGACTGGTGATGGGCTGTGGCCTCCAGGTTTGGCGGCGGCAGCGAATGCGGCGCGTGGTGTTGCGAGGCTTGGTTGCTGTTACTGAAAGAGAGGGGCGGAAGCGTTGGCGGAGGCATGGAGCGACCTAGGGACTCGGAAGGCAGCGGTAGGCCGTGTGTGGGAGTGCTGTACGGGTAGGCTCCGTAGTCGGAAATTCCGCTGGCAGGATACGAATTCCCCATGTCAACCCACGGCGAGTGACCAGGATAGGAGGCGTTTGGGGACATCTGTGAGGGCTGGTCCATTTTGGAGCAAGCAGTGAGGCCAAGGTGAGGTGCACGATCAAAGGCGCAAGGAGGCGGAATATTAGGAGCGAAGAAAGACCCAAAGAGGGAACAAAAGTATCCCTTGCCGCGAAGCTCAAAGGAGTTGATCAGTATAGCTAGACTGCGAGAACTAGCACACGAGGAGGAACCATAAAATATGACTGGTAGAGTAGAAAAGACGAGCTGGTTTCGGCGCGTAGAAGGGCCGGCAGCTCAGGGAAGATGATGATGCTGATAGCTGAAGGAGATTGTTACAGTCGACAATGTGCCTGTGATGGTGCAACAAGGAGAGCAGATGGACGTGAGATAGATCGGAGATCAAGTGCAGGTTGATATATGAGGCAAGCAGATAGATGTATGAAGACTCGGGTACGGAGGAGTGGTGGGTAGCATCTCTATACTTATGGACATGAGAAGAACAAGATGAGCAGGTCCCTGGAGTGAGGGTTGGGACGATATATGTACTTGTGCATGTTCGTTGCAGTCTATATGGTGGTGCAATGTGGAGGAGGACCAAATGTGTATAAAGACAAGGCCAGACGAGCTGTCAGATAGTAGAACGTCCTCCAGATTCAAAGGCGCAAGACTTGTTCAGGGTGCAAGTGTGTACCTTGTCTACAGGGTTCCTGGCGCACTACACACAATCCTTGTACAATTACAGACAAGTATACAGCCATGGAAGGCAAGGCGGTTGCAGAGGCGGCCAGGTGAACAAGCGGCCAGACGGATGAACGGCCGGGCATACAAACACAAGTAGTATAACTAACTAGAGGCAGCGTGCAAGAAAGAGGGCTGACTGGGAAATGCCATCTTTCTGAATTGAGAGGGGCTCACTCAAGGGGAGGCGCAGGGCGAACCAATCAGTGCAATGGGCAGGAACATTGACAGGGGTGTCCCGGGATACAAGTTCAAGTATACGGCCCCGGGGGTGCAGGCGGGGGAAGGGGAGGGGGGAGGGGTGCGGGAGGTTTCACTTGCCAAGAACTCAACAACGAAGAGGTTGAAGTTGATCAACCATCACAACAGCCAGCCAGCTAACTACATCCAATAGAATAATATACATAATATCTCTCGGCTTTCTTCTCTTTTCTCCTTTGCCATTCAGGCTTGATGTGAATGCAGATGTGGTGGTCTGATTATTGAGTTCCTTTAGGCTTAGCTTAGCTTAGCTAACATCCTAAGCCGGGCTGCCATATGCTCAAAGCAAGCATTTGGGCGTAAGCGACGACAAGTGTGGAACAAGTGGTGGAGGAAGCGAATAGTCTGAAGGGGTGGCATAGACAGGATGAGAGGACTTGTCTACGAGCTACGAGGAATAGAGAAAATGGGGGCAAGCGGGTATCTGTCAGCAAAGATACATTGTACCACCTTTGCTTGCAAGAGGACGCGGCTCTAAATCCATCCCACACAGAGCCGATAGCCAAGATTCGGACAGGCCATCTACGTGTGCAAGCATATACACTAGGTTGTCGCTAGAACTACCGCCAAGACTGGTTAAGTGGTAGAATAATATTGGAATGAATCAGGATTGACAAGTAGCGGCAGCCACGGCACCCGTACCAGCCCCTTCAACAAGAGCACGTAACAGAAGATGACCGTGAGGGTATTCCAAGAATACGCCAGAACGGCTAGATGAGAGGGTGGCAAGCTTTCCTGTGAAAAGGAGAAGAAAAAAAAGAAAAAGCCGTGAAAAGGGGGACAGTTCGTGCCCTACAAGTAGAGGCTTCCGAGGAGATGTTGCAACTACATACATGCCTGTGTGTGTAGCTAGTTACCTGTACAAAGATACATGCACCCCACGGCCAGCCAAGCATGCAATCGCCCGGTGATGTCCTTATTACTCCAAATGGCCTATTAGAGATGCCTTCAAGTCTGGCCTGCTCAGTGAGATATGAGAAAAGTATACAGGTACACACTTAGATGTGTAGCATCAAAGACGGCCCTTGGCCGATTGCACAAGTGACACTCGCGGCTACAGGGTTCAATCATTCTACCTGGCAACATCCAGACTTGCTCGCACTTTTCTTTCAGTCAAAGAAGCATTATCTTGTATATTTATCTGTCTGTACATATGTATACATGCGTTGGTGCACACGGTTGATCTCTATTCCTACATGGTTATAACAAGACAAAAGCCAGGGACCCCGAAGACGCAGAAACAGAAGAGCTGAAAGAAAAGCCCATACAGGTAGGGCCCTGGCAGCCAACGTCAACCACAGACATTCATTCCTTGAGATATTTGCATGCCAACGCAGGATGGCCAACACACAGATACCATGTGAGGATATATGCATGTTTTCATTCACCTTGGTCAACCAACTGCTTCTTGTAGCGGGAGTGCCTCATGGCTGTGTGTACTGTCACTTTGTATAGCTGGTCAACTACAAAATGTTGCTAGTAAGCGGCAGAGCCATTAAAACGGCAGGGACAAAACAAGAGAGACACACAAGGCAAAACAACTCGTCTGTGACTGAGTGACTTATTGGCTCCTTGTCCTAGACCCCCCCACCCACCCCCCTTGTGCCGCCCATGTGTCTTGTCTGTTGTATTTGTCTGTGTGTTTTTCTTTTCTCTCTTTTTCAGCTCAAAGCGAACAGTAGCAAAAAGGAAACTTCCCGGACTAGAAAAACCAGAGGAAATGTTGTTAACAGGGTCTGTAGAGTTGGACCTGAGCAACTTAGATCAATGGCCTCAGCACTATACGCTTGTGTATGATAAGTAGTTAGCAGTGTCACAGGAACTAAGCAGGGAAGAGGGGTTGAGCGAGAAAAATAAAGTAAAAAAGAGAAGAAAACACAAGCAACAATAAATTGATGGGAGCCAAGGGGTTTAGTGGCAAAAGGCTTGGAGGTGAGAGGAGGGGTGGGCGTTATAGTCAATACTACGTATCTATGTACAAAACTACAGATATTCATCTTGTACATATCACGGCGGAGGCCCTACAGGGTGGTACAAGCACTTGTACAAACTATCCAGACCCTAATAATAGCTTTGACCCTAATATACTGCACGATCAATGACAAAAAAGAGAAGCTGAATTTTCTATCTCGACAGAGCCCGTTGGAAGAAAGACCTCAAAAAGCAGAGCAAGCAGAAATGCAAGGCAGTTTGGCAAAATGAAATAGGGCTTTCAAAGTTGCCGGCATTTAGAAACGCCTCTTTCACGCGAGCGGGGGTTGATGGGTCATTTTCTTTTTTCCCTAAATGGCTGTTAAATTCAGACAGACATGGCGAGCTTGCTGCAACTATGATTCATAAGGATCTCGGACTTGGGCAGGACTTTCCTTTCTGTTCGGACTCAGAGGTTTAGCGCTCAACAGCAAGGAGAAGAAAAGAGAAGAGCAAAGAGAGGCATGGATAGTTGTGGAAAAATGCATCTTTATTTCTGTTCCCCTTCTGGTCATTCCAGCCGACCAAAGGTTACAAATACAAGTGACAAGTATTCTGGTGAAGGCGAGCTATAGGGGATTGGACCTTCTGTAGTTATTGCAAGTTTATCCTTGTAGTTAGTTATGCTTGTTTGCCAGTATCATCATCTCTACCCCTCCCTCCTACAGTCTCTCTCATGTTGATGTTTTCCAAGCTCAGGCCCAAACGCCAACCTGTCAAAAAAAACAACTAGTAAAAGAAAAGAGAGACCATCCAGACACACACATGGCGGTGGCTTGCGTGGAAGATGTTTCGCCGCCATTTGACATGTCTTGGATTACTTCCGCAGTCTGACTTTTCTCTCCTAGCCTCTCACATGTTCTTCCGATACTCCCGTGCTCTTACTTCGGAGTTTAGCCGTTTCGCTTCTATTTCCACGCCGAGATGGCTCACTAGTAAGACAACTTGAATCGCTGCCATGACCTGTGTCTTTCAGGTGCCGTTGTTTTTCTTTGGCGGACTTTGAGAAGGTCTCTTCCACTCCTGAATGTCTCGAGCTTTAGCTTTGAGTGATTTCTGTAAAGATTCCATCAAGCGACATGGCTTGGTCGAGATATGGCTGTAACTCTCTGTTGGCTGTGACATGGGCCTGAATAAACCTTTTTTTTTTACCAAGATTCATGCCTTTTTGCCCTCCCCTCTTTCTACTCAACTACTCCATTCAGCTGAGGCAACATGGTGTGTGAAAAAAAAATGACAGACTACAAAAGGCTACATCCACTGTCCTATCTATGCCTCCGGCTGCGGGCTGATTGGCCTAACAGTTGCTCGTGTTGGGCACTGTCGCGGAGAAATACGCCAGCCTATCATCACCAGTAGGTATGCAGCTATATGAAAAGGTCAAAATAGGTAACTCAACCGACCATGTAAGACTAAGACAAATACAAGGCTTACACACCGTTGAAACAAGAAATATTACCGAGAGAGGCTTATACACACAAATGTAAATACTGGCAGATCCTCTGGCTTTTGCTTGAATAGCTTGAGCCAGCTAGTACAAATAACTACCTAGTTACATGAAAGCTGGTAGAAAAAAAAGCCAGCGGGGGTTCTGCTAGCTCTTTTGTCGTTGCCATATTAGCTGCTCACTCATGTTCACTGCCCTTGGCATCAGGCATAGTATGGCAGGGAGAGCGACATACCATTGGTCAATAAACGTAGTTTTTACGTTGAAACGTATGGATAGCTAGCTCATACACACATGACGGCAGCCGTCTCATGAGCGAGGTGTGCCGGGTCAGACGTCGACTCTCTTGACAGCTATGTGCCAATCTTGCCGTACAGTCGACTTGTATATGGGACAACGCCAATGAGAGTGGTGGCACTGATCAGTACGTACAGTACAATGAGGTCCATACGTTTGTATAAAATGGCGTCTGCAGTGCATGAACCGGAGGTAAATTGCCTATACGCAAGTATATCTCTGCACATCAAGGACCCGCGAACTATACGACTCTCCACGATGTTGTGTTTTATTGGGCGGGACATTGGGCGTGGGGGGAGAAGGCTACGGAAGTGAAGAGACAAGATTGTACATTGTACTTGTAGGTCGACGTCAAGGGAGCCCGGGCGGTCATAAAAGCAAGTAGTTGACTGATATAGGCATAGAAGCAATGTGTACATATGCTACTATCTAGTTATGTCTGTTTGTGCTGGTACGAAAAATACTTCCTGTGCAACCGAGCAGCTCTTTAACCGGGTATACCACGGCAAATTCTCCGGCATTTAACCTCCTCTCGTGCGTAGAGCGTGATGATTCACCAAAGCCGGCATCCAACATGCAGTGAAGTATCGCAGAGATCACCATGCACAAATCTTCATGCTGCGCGGAGGCAAAGAAAAGGCAGATGCCGAGTCTGGGCTTGTTTTCTTTAGTAGTGTGCTGGAGGCTGAATTTCCAATTGGAGGCGATCCGTGTTTTGTTTCTTTATCTAGTTGTTAGTCAAGTAGTCGAAAGTATTCTTTTCCTTTTTTTCTTCAGCTGCTTACGAGAAAGGGCTCGTAAGCAGGGAGACCACAGGTAATCGTGGCTGGCTGGCTGACATTGCCACATCTGCCGCCACTCCTGAGGACAGTCGCTGACTGCCAGAACTCGGCCATCTTGAAATACCCACGGAAGCAAGGACAGTTGTGTACAGCTTCGATGTTAATAAACGATGTGTCTGGATGCTTGCACATCTGTCATAGTTGCCAGGCTTTGCCATTCCTCAGAGCAAATAAGGCCAAGGCCAAGGCCCCGCCGTGACAGTGCACAAACTGCTACCTTAGCGTGTCTGGTCTGTGTCGTTTCAAGGTGGAGTCACCTGGTCTCGCCTGGCCTGGCCTGGCCTGACCTAGTCTTCGCCTTAGCCTAGGGTAGGCTTGTTTGTCCTGCTGGCCTTAGATAATCCTTCCCGTGAGCTGTGAACAGACCAGATGGAATCGGCCAGCCAGCCAGCATTAAGGTTATTCTCAGGCCTGAGCAAGTTGTAAGTTGGCTTGCATATCACCTGCTGTTTTCTTGTACCCACTGCTTGTACAAGTACTTTCACTTGCACTGGCACATGACCCTCTCGGTCCATTCGCCCTTTTCTTCAGGAAGTAGTCAAGTCCATTGGCCGTCACGAAACCGTACCGGTGACACTAGAGCCCCGATCCGCGCGCGTGTACTGAGCCATAACATGCTGATTGTTCGGCTTAGCGCGTCACGCATTGTAGCCACCAGGGCGTGCCCTTTTTATCCTCTTCTTTCGCCCTGGCTAGTTATAGACATTCAAACCATGAACTGCGGCGCCCGCTTACGAAAATGCACGAGCACGATCGGCCCAAACGACCTCCGCAAGTCCGCCCATAGTTGTCTGCAAATATAGGATCCATGACTACGCGTTCGCCATCTTGAATCTTGACTACATGCTTGCATCTGAAATCCTGCCATAAAAGCCAAGCCTTACTAATTTGTCACGTCCCTATTGCGTGTGGGCTTCCCAAGCCCGTTGCGGGCACCCACATGCTTCGTCCAACAGAGACGCTTTGCATAAGACGCACGAACACCAGCCAGTGCTTCATAAGATCTCGGGCTTGAATCTGATGCGAGGCATCTTGGCTATCATGCAGCTTATACTACAACATAGGCACGAAGATCCAAGTACCAAACGATGTATTTCCTACCACAACTTGCACAATAACGCTGAGTCGTCAGTGCGCTCTCTGAGGCTTCAGCCTAAATACAAATAAACATCTCGGCTTCAATCCTTGTCATGTTCCCTTTGCCCAACCCATGACCTTCTTTTGAGTTCGTAACTGCAAGTCAGATTTGATCAAAAATGGCAAAGCCACATGGAGTAGTACAAGTAGTGCACTTGTATATAGTTAGCTATAGTTAGTTCTACGAATAGTTATAGCAATCTGATGGCTGCGAGGCGAGATGGATCTGCGATTTCCCTTGGACTCCGCCAGAATGATCGAGCCTCTTGCTTTTATTGCCCTCTGTGCTGATGTGCTGATTAGGCTCACGCCACGTACAACAACCCCTTGGTGTTTGTGCTTGTGAGAGCAGGGGTTCTTTTACCGTTGTAGCTACACACGGAAGTACACAAGTATGTACATGCAAATATCACTGCTAAAAGCCCCTGTCTTTGAACAAAGTAAACTTGCTGCTTGCACTCACTCCTCTGAAGGAGCCTGGGGCTTTCTTTGTGCCGACAGGCACGTCAGCCATTCCCCGATAAGAAACAAACGTGGCACCCCAAACTATGCTCCATAAGCCCAAGTTCCCCGCCCGCCCTGTTTGGACTTCAGGTCACAGGAGAATTGGGAGTAAGGTACGACTATTTACTCCAACATTTGCTTGTACGTAGAGTTGCAACAGCCAGCGTCTCATCTCGCAAAAGAAAAAAAAAGCCTGCTTGACTGACGAGCAAGTGACATGTAGCACCCCCGTCCACCCTCTGCTTCCGCTGCTCCTCGCCTACCCCCAGGATCAGGGTGGCAGACTTGCACACTGGCCTGGACGACAAGGACGCACTGAGCCGCGATCCTGACGCCCGCAGCTATCTGCGTAGCAGTATCGACATGTCCGCACAGGTCGAAGGCCTTTACATGCATTAGACTTTGAAACAAAAAAAAAAGAAGACAGAAAAGAGAACCAGCTTCTTGTCTACTTGATTTTTTATAGGAATAACTCACGCCTTTCCATCTCATGTAAAAGCGTGCCCAATACTCACTACTACGAACTTGACTGAAAAAAAATTGAAAAATGAAAAACAACAAGTCCTCTACGTTCATGGGTGACGCTCGCATGGGGGTGTACATTGTCTCGATATCGTCGTTGCACGGCATATGTCCCTCGAGAACATGTTGTGATGCGTCATTTTTCTTTCACTTTTGTCCATGGCCTCATCGACATTCCGCTTCTGCTGTGGCAAAGGGCCGTCAACATTGCTTCTTTTTTTATTCTTTCTGACTAGCCCATGGAAGCCGCCCAAGAAAAGAAAGCCCGATCGGGTCGTCCGACCTCCCCAGTCGCAGTCGCAGTCGCAGTCGCAGTCCCAGGCCAACCTAGCCTCTCTTTAGGTATATTAAAAAAGTAGCATCCTTATTTTGCTCGCTTGGCATGTAATGTTGTCGACTAATGCTACATAGCACATTGTCTGTTTAGTGGAGGGTTAATCTCCTGTAGTGTAGGGATGTTTCCCCGGCCTTGCCTTCAAAGGTCAACAATGAGTGATACAAGTTCTTCGCATTTCGGCTTGTGTTCGATGTGAAGCACTTTTTTTCTCTTTCCCACTGTTCCCTCTCGCCCATCTTTGTCCCTCTGCATTCGTCTTCCTTGCTTCTCCTCACCACCAACTGCTCAAACAGCCAACAGCCAACGGAAAAGCACTTTTGGCCTTGATTGCCTGGCATATTGGCCAGCCGCACCCTGAACTTCAATGTCTGTCTGGGCTGGTCTAAAGCGATGTAGACATATAATGTCTTACATCAACTTCCGTGTTGAGCTGTATATACACGGGCAAACTGTGTGGCAGCATACTTTGACTCTGACTTGCAACTAGTTGGTTACTTTAAGTGGAAGTCTGCTTCTTGGGCTTCAATGTAGTGTGACACGGGCAGGGGCCACCCTTGTTGAGAGCCCCCTGCAATCATGTCTGGCAGAGCGGAACTTGCCTTGATCTCATGCCTGATTATCCTCGCTGTCCTTGCCTCCCCCTCCGAGATGAGATTAGGGGGGCGTTGCTGCCGGCTGTGTCTACTATCATCTCTAATGAGCCGGGCATGGTTTCCTAACTAGGTCATTATTTGCCCGTTTGGGCTTATTTAGACATCGGCGAGCAAGAAAAGGGATCAGGCGCCGCTGTTCTTTGCTCCTGGCCTTCACTTCCTCTAGATCACTGGCTTGTTCTAGACGTTTTGCACCCCTCTCTCTTGGCAATATCATGGACTGCAGGGCAATTGGCAGATATTGTTGCGAGTTGAAAATGCTTCACAGAGTGGCCTCAACCTTGTCTGCCAAGGTAATGTGGGGGGGAGCGGAAACGGGCAGAAAGCCTAGAAAGCCACCCGGTGGTATTTTAGTGTCTCTCAAGCGACTTCTTGTTTTCTTTTGTCGCAATCTACTCTTGTGTCTTGCCGTGATATAACTAGCCCTTTTACACATAACTCATCTCATGTGCCAGAAAGAAAAGGTGGAAAGCCATGAACCAAAGTGAACAGTAAGATACAGAGGAGCCCCCCTGTCACCTTTCTCGGACAACTATTGGATATAGCTCCGGCGAGAGCCGGCACGGTCGGCACATAGGGCAAGCGTGGTCTCGGAGACTTGACACAGGGCGAGCGCCAGAAGGGATATCTGATCTCCAGCGGCATTCTGTTTTGGTCAAGTCTATGCGGGCCGTGCCAAACTCAGAAATTAACGTGGAGGGTGGCACATGTAGGAGGGTATTAGACTCGATGTACATACATGCATAGATGGTGTGCGGGTGTGTGTGAGCATTCACATCTTTCTTTGCACCGTATATTTCTTTCAACTATCTTCTTGTCCCAGTTGGTTAGTTATAGCTAGTTAGCAGTTAGTTATGTTACTTTGATAAGGGCCTTTTCCGTGGTAGCATTGAGTGGTTACTAACGGCCTAGCTCTGTCACTCACTAACACACTGACCGCTTCCCTCTCTGCCGCTTCCTCTTCGGCCGCTTGCCCCCCCCCCCCCCCCCCCCCCCCCTGCCATATGCATAGTCATCTGCAATGGCCAGTGTGCGACAAGCCATCATGGGTAAGTCTATGAGGGTACTTGCACCTACAAAATGGTAACTATTCCCTCCGAATGTAATGGTGTATGCAGTTGATGCTATGGGAACACAGTCATCATCATCCACTACGCAAGATAGTGTGGTAGGGCCACGGCGGCTCATCTGGTTGCTACAGTCGTCTACTTCTATACATGCCCATGAAGATGGTCTACACCCTGTGATTGGTTTACAGATTGTGGTGGGTTTCGGAGGACTGTCACAGGTGACCGGTCAATTTTGGCCAAGCGCCCACTGACACCCAAATGTATAGCACCTGGAGGATGCAGTAATTATTGGACCACAAAAGCCAGATTCAATTCTAACAGTTGCCGCCTCTTCATGTCCAAATAGAGATGACTCTCAATCGGACTGCCGTATCCCCCACACCTAAACATTGGCAAACAGTTCCCCTCGCGACCTCGCGACCTCGCGACCTCGCGACCTCGCTCCACATCTTATGCTTGCACACTTATCGGTGGCTACATGCAGAGAAATATTGGATAAGACATCCATGTGCCCCGGAGTAACACATTGGGCGAATTAAAGTTTGTTTGGCTTGTCGTGACCACGATAAATAGCAGGATGCAGGATGATGTGAGCCAGGGTGACCCTGTTTATGCCAGAGTAGTAAGAGTACGAATATGCCCTCCAGAGGCATATGTACTGAAGATGAAGTTGGGTAGCACAAATATGTACAAGCCCATTTGCAGCATGTAGTAGAGGGGGGGAGAGACAGGGACAGGGCTTCTTTGCCCTTGACCTACTGCACATTTCCTCACAGACCCTCAACTGAATATGGATAAATGACGCACCAAGGCAGATGCAAGAAGGCGGACCGGGAAAGATACCCTAAGCTCTTGGTCATCTTGTAGCACATAAATCAAGTAGTATTTTCCTGCTTCAGGTATTGATCCAGAGTGATAGTGAAGGAGAATAAAGAAGTCGCCGAGGTGCGAGGAATAGTCAATGCCTGCTCGCGGAGAAAACGAAAGCAAAAGTTACATACTATACACGATTTCCGTGAGGGAGCAGGCCGGGATTGGTGAGTCGGGATGCCTGCGCAGCCGCGTTGCAACGTAAATAGAATGAAGCTATGTTACCATGATTGCAAGTATTTGCATACAGCCTCTGTCCGGAGTGCCTGCACTGCACTGCATGAATTTACATGTATGTATGTAGTATGTACACTACAACTCCGTACATGTGATA
This sequence comes from Berkeleyomyces rouxiae, assembly GCF_048999995.1. Taxonomy (NCBI): domain Eukaryota; kingdom Fungi; phylum Ascomycota; class Sordariomycetes; order Microascales; family Ceratocystidaceae; genus Berkeleyomyces; species Berkeleyomyces rouxiae. Next base: position 378,415 of record NW_027396497.1, on the reverse strand, counting down.
TATGTTGTACGCGCAATATCCAGACTTGCTGCGAAGAGCCCGTACCAGGAGTGACTGCGCCTCCGGCATCTTCGCTTGCTGGCTTGTCTGCTTGGCAGGCAGGTCAACAGCTAAGCTCCGGCAGCACGGAGGGTCTCCACAGGTTGTAGTCCAGTCTCGGCCGTGTATACCTGTATGTGTCTATGGGGAGCATCTGCAGGGCATAAGCATATTGAGAATTACGGCGGGATGCCACCCGCAGACGCATGGCGACGCCGCCTTGTACCCAAGCACATGTACTACCCAGAAGGGTGCATCTCGAGATGAAGTCTTAGCCAACAGGACAATAACGATCAGCAACTAGCAGAAATCTAAGAGGAAAAAAAACAATGAAAAAAGAACCACTATCACACGTCCCCGCAAAAGAAGGAAGCCAGAAAAGAATGCAGAACTAAAAACAGGAGGCGCAGGTTGGGGCCGGGCAACTACCGTAAACTCGTCCCTTTCACTCCCGGCGGATGGCCCACGCAACATGTCAAGGCGTAGCAACTGCCTTTTCTTGTTCGTGTTAGTGGGGTTTAGGCTCGGACTCGGACTTCGAGATCCTCTTCGTCCTTGCATGAATAACAAGCAGGCTGTTGCCTCGATAAAAATACCCGGTGACGTCATAGAGCGAAACGGCGGAGACGGACAACGCCAACAGACGATATACAAACGTAGTTGTGTATGTACATAGCTACACACATGCGACTAACCAACTAGTTGACTAACTAACCGTATTTAGATTTCTTTCCTTCCCAGGTGAACCCTTAGGTCGAGAGAGTCGAAGAACAAGAAATCCCCGGCAGATAACTATAAAAAAGAATAACTACCAATACAGTAACTCAACATATCGATATGTGCCTTCTAGCGAATCCATAAAAGCGAGGGAAGGTGATGGAAGGTCAGGCTCAATGCAACTCTTCGCAGAGGAGAACAGAGCAAGCCAAAAGCCCATTCATGGACCTGAGCCGCCGGGTATTTCTACAAGCAGTAGATACAAGTAAATGCATGCAACCATGCTGCAACTATCAAACACACCCGCCCCAACGCCCATTCAAATGCGGAAGCATGTTGTCGGAGTACATCCCGGTAGGGGAAGGCCAAGCGGGGGCCAGGCATGAGTATCAAGGGCATCTCGAAGGGGCGTGAAAACACGACAACTAGAGTAGCAGAAACAATCACACATGCTCCATAACCCTATCAGGTTCAATGCGAGTGATAAATAGAAATATCTTATTCAAGAAAAAGAAAAAGAAATAGCACATGCATGTCTACAAAAGGTAGGATAAAGATGGAGAGATTTCAGCTGTGGTCTAGATCACGCGACCACTGTGACGCTAATGGAAAATGGGACGATGGGCGGCGCAGGGGGGAGACAAGTTGCAGAAGGAGATGGAGACAGACAAAGCAAAACATGGTAGTTAGAAGAGAAAACAGAAAGACTCACAAGTACATATGTACATATGTGCATATGTACTACAACTATGAGTAACTAGCTAAATAACTACTTACATGGCCAAATAGTCATGTATAGTTATCACAATATGCCAGCCTCCTATCACGTCTTCTTTTCCCATATTGCCCACAAAAGACAGGCGTCTGAAGTCAATTTTCGCCAAGCCAAAGGCTTGCTTAGTGGCAAGTTCATTGTCGGACAAAGACTGCAGGCAAAATGCAGGTTAGCAGAGAACAGGACACAAAATGGAGGATGAAACAACTACAGCAACCGATCCTCTTGCTGGCGTAGTTCTTTGTCCTTCTTGTTCTTTTTTTATCGTCCGTGCTTACGCCTGCATGTATACAAGTACCTACTCATCAAGGAAGCAAGAGGCCAAGCCAGAGAAAGAATAAAGGCGAGTTTTCGGACTCGGTGTTGAATCGTCACTAGGCTTCCTGTACAACTTTCGAATCTAACACGTCACAAGGCTCTTCGATGGCTCAGAGAAAGTTGTCCTACAAAGGCACAATTGCACTTAATTTCTCGCTCTCCTGAAGCCGAAAAGCAAGCTGATGTCAAATATTCGCCAGCCCGTCAGTACCGCCCCAGTATACATACACATGCTTTGTTGATCCGGAGCAATCCACACGGAGCTTTGAATGTTGTTTTCTTGACGACAAGGCCTCTCGTACTATATGCACGCAAGTGCAGATGGCTGCCAAGTAGTACGCACCTGGAATTAAGTGCATTTATACTTGTCGTTCTAACCACTTGTGACTAGTCTGTGGTTGCGTGTACTTATATGCAGGTTGATGGCGGGGCGTGGACGCAGAACATGGAACAGGCCTCGGACTCGACAGCATCAAAGACAGCGAGAAGGATCGATCGGCATGCAACGCTTAGACAGGCACCCCCCCCCCCCCACTTCCTTCTCAATCGCTTCTTGTCGGCACATTCCACACACCCCTCTCTGTGTACACTTTTCTTTTTTAAACGCCTGCCTTGCTCTTTGTGGAGTATTCCTCATGGCAAGCATGCCTCGAGCCAGCAAGAACCAGGCTGCTTGTGTACAAGTGTGTGCTTGTAGCAGGCCTTCTTTCCTCCCGGCTAAGCTCCCGCGCGAGAAACAAAAGTCAACGTGGTGAGAGAAGAGAGAAGAGGGAGAGGAACACGCTCTCCTCCATTTTAAATGGCGGCTTCTCAATGGCCAGTCTTACGAGCGTGTCAAGGATAAACGCTCGAGGCCTGCCTTGTCCAGTCGGTCTTCCACGAACAGACACTCTTGGCTTTTCTTTTTTTCTCTCAATTGCTCGACGTATTGAGTATGAGTTGCGTTGTTCATGTCCACCCGAAAGATTCATTCGTGACTCTCGGAAAACATCACACGCACATAGTCGGGGAGCAGGCGTGTGAATCAATGTCCACGAGCACTTAGCCACCTGCATAAATGTGAAAGTGAATGCACAAGCACAAGTACATAGATGCGACAACGAGTGTGAGCGTGGACGAGACAAGCCATTTCTTGATGTGTGTGGCTGTATGAGCACGACAAGCACAGGTAAACCAACTGTGCCGTGCCGTGGCAGCTGCTTTTTCTTCCCGATACATGTCTGTAGTGTCTGGCCTGCTACTTGCTGCTAGGACTGCAACTGTGTCATGCAGGGCGATCAGAAGGAGCTCGAGGTCGAGTCAACCCTGTCTGTCTTCCACCGTCATTGTTGAGAAGGAGAGAAATGAACGCCCATAAGATGCGTGACGGCAGGAGTGAACTCGATGCAAGGCAATTGCTAGCCGTCGCCATCCATGCGTTGTGTTAGACGTAACATGCATGCACTAAAATGCAACGCAATGCAATGCAATATAATATAACAACTAACCACAACATGGAAGCACAGTCCGTAACAGGGCAAAAAAGAGACTTACAGCCATGTCATGACTGGGCATTGCATGCGCCTGCACGCATTTTCTGCACTCTCACGACTGGCCTTGCCTTGCCTTGCCTTGCTTCCTGCAGGCTTTCTTGTCCCATGTTTGGTGCTCTCACAAGCGTTTCTCGCCCATTGTTGGTTGCAAAGTCACTATCAGATAAATGAAGCCATGACAGCCCGGCATGGTCGGTGCATAATTTTCGTGCTTGATGTCGCCTCGTCTCTGCCATTTTATCCCTTCTGGCAGAGCAGGATTCTCATAGGCTCCCTTCCTTTCCGGCTGACTAGCAGGCCGTCTTGATGTTTGTCTTATTCTAGAAGCTAGGAGCTAGCTGTTCTTAACTGGTGTATAGTTGTAAGCTTTGTTACTGGCGCATTTTCAGAAATAAAAAAATATGACTAGTCATAAGTAGCAAGTCACAATGACGACTTTGTGTGACAGGGCAGAAACGCATGGTCAACATCTCCCATCTTCCACTCCACGCTGAACAGAAACAAAGATATGTCAATGCAGAATGACGCGCCGTACCTATGCTGCATCAAGGCCAACACCTGCGCAATGCTTCTCTGCGCCTTGTGCCACTTCACAGGCAGAGTAGCATGCGTTGTCTTCAGTATATACCGGGCACTCACTCCACCGCGAAAGAGCGACCCTGTTGGTGATATGCCTATCTCCACCGCTACAAGGGAACCTGCGCGACCAGGCTCGTTAGCCGTTGAGCTGATGTGTGGGCTTGTAAGTGGACCAGCCCATGCAGATGTATCTGTCAAAAGAGGCACAGCATGACATAAAATCAGTGAAGATGAGGGGGGAGGGGGACGATCTGTTCTTTTTCTCTTGCTTTCGGGCACTCTATCCCTGGCCCCCAAAAAAAAAGAATTATTAAAAGGGGGATGAACCAAACACTCCTCACTCTGTCTCTGCCCTCTCCAAAGTATTCATATGTACACATCCTTCACCAAAATCACAAGAGGCAAGCCTCAAGCTATTCTTTGCTGTATCTTGCTTCCACCATTGATACTTGATCTCAAAGACCAAGGTGTGCAGTAAGACAGGGCATGTATCCAAATAATCTGCTCACTCAATAATCAGGGGTCTAAGCCCAGGGAGGGGGGGGCCATGTCAACGCGCATTTCCGGTATGTAAGTAAAGCTGTGCCGGATAGCAACAGGCTAGAAGACTCTTATGCCAAGGGTCCCGGTATCAGTCGGAGTGTAGGGAAATGCCACTTCGTGAACAGATAATCTTTGTGGCGTTGTTATCATCTACTGATGCTCCTACGATGTTTTGAGTGTGCCGTGAGCCACACTATACCGATACTGCCCAGTGAATTGCAACTTTGCCATGAACACAGCAATTATCCCGATACCTAGCACCTTTTTTTTGCATGATTTTTCATGGCCAAGCCAGATTAGTTCACCAATGTGTCGCTCCCCCCCAGAGAGACTGACAGACTGAGACGTATATCCAAATAAAGACAGGGTGATAGCGGAGGTAGTCTCTAAACAGAAATACTAATAAATGCACCTAGGTGCATACAGAAGAGTAGTTAGTATGAGAGAAAGGTAGGAAAGGTATATCTAACCAGACGAATAGGGATTCCGGCCCCCACACGATGCTTTCCCCGTTTCCTTTGGCTGTGTCGTCCAACATTTCCCGTGTCTGCAGAGTCTCTGATTCGATAAACGCGAATGAAAAGAGGAAAAGTCTCCGGCTTCAGTCACCCCGAGCCCGCTATTTGTACACATGTTCAGATGTGGAACAGATGTACAAAAAGCGAGGGAGATACATACATCCGTGCATACATACAAACCTACACACATATGTACACCAGTCCATACACACAGCTTTCTTTGAGATGAAGCTATTCAACTCAGGTCGGACTCAGCTATCACCAAAGGGAGACTAGTGTAACAAGACGGTATCACTTCACACAGAAACTCGTCTGTGTGTATGTCCCTGCAAGAACTGCTCGTGCTGCTCGCTGTGTGCTGTGTTGCTTTTGTCTATTGCGCGATCGGGCCGAGCCAGAGCTGGCTCTCTCTGGCAGAAACAAGACCCTGGAGGGTGATCCCTGACCATGTAGTATTACTAGAACTACAGTTTTTTGTTATGCTGCGGTATCTGACCTGGCTTGCAAGTGCTTAGCTCAAGTGCACATCAATCACACTCACTACTAGGCAAAAAAAAAAAACAATGTGTCGGCCATTACCTTAGCATATGCACACATGTGTAAATGTGAATGTGGATATAGGCGTATATGATAATCAATGAGAGGATATAATTTGATCAAGAAGGCCGAATGGGGGAGTCCATCTTTTAACATGGGTTGTTTTCGGGCTTTTGGAGGTCCTTTTTTTCTTTTTTTAAAAAAAAAAGTCATACCCTGTGAGACTGGTATATTGATTGAAAATTCATTGAGCATTGCGCTTTCTCTCTTTCTCCATTTCGGAGTATCAAGTGCCTTTTCTTTCGCCGCGGATCCGTAAATAACAGTGTTTTGATGCAATCTAACTAGTTGTATGAACACTCATGGATGAACATAGTTGCATGAGTTCACGGAGGAGTATCTCTATCTGGCCTAATGTTACAGTGACACCTATTCTCCGCACTCGCCACAAGTCACATCACCATTTGCTGCCAGGCTGAAAACCTGTCAAAGGCGACTGCGGCGGTGCTGCCTTTAGGATTGTTTAATCGCGCCTCGGGCTTCGATGGCTTCTCACGGCTCGTTACTTCTATCAATGATGGAACTCAAAGCCTCCAACTTCTCTTGTCTTCTAAAGTAGAGAAGTGAGACAACAATAGACTCAGTGCTAGCTTCGGTATTCTGCCTCCTGTAAAACCAGCCCAATCACTCACTCATAGCCCGGCATCCATGTAGTTTGCTTTTTTGAAACTCAATGCATGCGCATGTTCACACTACCACATAGTAGTTGGGATATCTAACTAACTATATGTAACTCACTAACGACTTAGTTATACTTGTCAGTCTACACAGGCATACAAGAAACTGAAAACGCCTAGTTCCATGACAGCCATATTCCTTGGTCCTCTCTCACCCACGACTATTCCGTGAACAGAAGCCCTCTTCCACACCTCTCTCTAGTCCACACATCAAAGGCTCACTCACTCACACACACACACACAACCTATACATGCCGATGAAGTCAAGTCTCCTTGTACGCATACTAAGAAGGGCTCCCCGCATTAAAGCTAAGCATTACAAGCAGCAACAAGGAAATCTGACAAGGACCAGGGAGGGTGTAGACATACAAAAAGAGCAAAGTCACAGACGGCCAAGACAAGGCAGAGCATGTATATGATCTGGAGGAGAGGACATATATGTCAACACACATGTCACAACGTGATGACAAAACAAGACGCAGGGAGGGAAGCTTGTCCTTCTATTAACCCTGACCCTAAGTCGGTGTAAGTCAAAGCCCTGTATTAGCACAAGGCAAGCAGGAGTCGGTCGGCCTTGGACCTTCTACAGCTTCCACCCGCTCCTTCCTCTCCTTGCCTCAAGGCAAAAATCGCCCACGGGTTTTAGACATTAATGCAGGGCAGGTACGCAGGGACTCGATAGTTAATTTGAGCTAAAAAGGGCAAAATGGAAGGAGCGGCGGTTCTCGAAGCTCTATTGAAAAGAGCAACTGTACATACATACGTCCAGTCAGAATTGTGGTCTGCTGAGTTGTGACCTTTTCAGATCACTGCTTCTTTTTAATAATCAAGAATGGCCTTTCTTGCTGTGTTGGTTCTTTTCCGCTATCGCTGGGTCTTGTGTTATTATTACATAGGGGGTTTACAGACCGAGTAAAAGACCCAAGGCATCACTATAAGCCTTTGACATGGAGTTTTGTGGCTTGACTAGCCGGGGTCTAAACGTCGGTTCTAGGCTCTCCGGCTTCTCGCCTTCAACAAACGAGGAACAAGACACTAAACCCCTAAGAGATGAGAGACGTCTTGTGTCTTGATTTATCTTGGTGCGCTGCACAGCGTAGATCTGATTTTTGTTTCTGATCTTGTAAGAGATAGCCAGAACAAGCTCAGTGGAAGGGGTACGAGGCGCACCTATGATGTCCATGATGTGGCCCTCTCTACTACCTCCCTCTTCGGTATTAAGACCCTTTGGATTTTAGAGGGTGTGTGAACCCGTGCCGGCGTTCACTCTGCTTTTTCTTTCTTTTTATGGTCTTGGGAAACAAAAAAAACTTGTGCTTGGGAAAGAAGAGGAAGACAGGCGCATATGTCTTTCCCCGACTTTGTCTTAATAACTAGCTGTCTGGCTATCGAGAAGAGAGGACCAACAGAAGAAAAAGAAGAAAAAGAGCAACAAAAGAAGAACGATATGCCGAGATGACAAAAGTCGCAAATAAAGGAGAAAAGAGATGGGAAGTATAGTTACCACATACAAGAAAAAAAATAACAACCATCAAAAAGAAAACGCCGCCTGGCTTTCTGCCAAAACCCCTTTTTGTGTGGCGGACCAAGGCCAAAGGTGAACAAAGAACAAGGAAAAAAAAAAAAAGAACAAACACAAAGAAAAGAAAGAAGCCCAACTACCGAGAGCATAGCCGTGTCTTTCTTAATTTTTTTTTTCATCGCTTGACAATGGTGACTTCAAAAGAGTTGTTAGCATTGTGTGTGCTAGGACACCTATAACAATGAGTAGAGCTTGAGCAAGAAAGCCAAGCACCCCCAAAGAAGAAAAAGAAAAAAAGAAGAAACTCACCGATATCTTCGTCAGCCAAAACGTGGTTCAGGCCAACGCGCTGAGGCTGATGCTTCACGGACTTGCCGTACACAACAGCAGCCTTGAATTGTTCCAGGATGGTTTTGTGGATAGAGTTACACTACGGCTTGTTAGTCAAGGCTTTATTACAACAACTTCGCATCTCCTCTGTCAACCGGATACTTACAAAGTCCTCGACTGTGCAGCGGTTTGCGCGCAGCACAACCGGCTCTTCGTAGTCGGGCAGACGGCCCTTGGGCTTGGTATACACGCGCACGAGACTCAGCTTCTCCCACATAGCCTCCATCAGCTCGTCGATATTCCAGCCCTGCTCGGACGAGATGGGCACGGCGTTGGGGATGCGGTAGAGCAGGTCCAGCTCCTCGATGCTGATGGCGTCCATCTTGTTGAGCACATAGATGACGGGGATGTAGGAGCGCGAGCGCGCCTCGAGCACGTCAATCAGATCGTCAACGGTAGCGTCGCAACGGATAGTGATGTCGGCCGAGTTGATGCGGTACTCGCTCATGACAGCGCGGATCTCGTCGTTATCAATGTGCGTCAGGGGCACGGTGTTAGTGATGTTCAGGCCGCCCTTGTCCTTTTTCTTGAACGTAATGTTTGGCGGCTGCTTGTTAATGCGGATGCCGAAGCCCTCGAGCTCGGCCTCAATGACGCGCTTGTCCGTCAGCGGCTTGTTGACGTCGAGAACAATAAAGATCAGGTGGCACGTCTTGGCCACAGCAATGACTTGGCGACCACGACCACGGCCGTCTTTGGCTCCCTCGATAATTCCAGGCAAGTCGATCATTTGCAGTGGCGCGCCGTTGTACTTGACCTGGCCAGGCACTGACGTCAGAGTCGTGAATTCGTACGCAGCCGCCTCCGAGTGCTGGCCCGTCAGCCGTGACATGAGCGTTGACTTGCCCACCGATGGGAAGCCAATGAAGCCCACCGAGGCGACACCGGTACGCGCCACGTCAAAACCAGCGCCACCACCGCCACCACCACCCGACGGCGTCAGCAGCTCACGCTTGAGCTTGGCGAGCTTCGCCTTGAGTTGACCCAGATGGTAGGCCGTGGCCTTGTTCTTCTGGGTCCGAGCCATCTGTTCGTGGTCGTTAGATTTCTGCTGTCGGTCGTTCGTGGCCGTTGAGAAGGGAGGCCGGCTCGGTCGATTGGCGGGAAACTTACTTCGGACTCGATCTCCTTGATCTGTTCATGATGTTAGTGAGGGGTCTCTAAGACTACACCGAGTGCGACTGCGTGCAGGTAGAAGAATGACGAACCTTTTCAACTGTGGTAGACATGGCTGATGATTGTAGTCAGGATATAATGCAAGAAGAATTTATCTATAACGAACGTGTCAAGTGGCTCGTCTGAGTGAGGATCACGTTCAGCTTCTTCTTTGTTCCTTTTTCTTATTCCCGTAGGCCAAGCGGCAAATGCTTGATAGATGATATCTTGACCTTTTCTTCAAAAGAAAAATACTAGCAAAAAAAAAGAGCCCTTCACGCAAAGAACCACCCCGCACCAAACCAATCCCAAGCTTCCATTTCCCGGCTTGTAGTGGGGCTACTGGTATTGACAGCTGGCAGGGTTGTGTGCGCCAGCTGCGTTCATGGCTGCTTACAGCTGGCAGAAGCAGCCCTGTGATTCTGCGAGCCTTGTGTGGTTGGCTACGTCACTCAACCACGGGTAATCATCACCACTGTTCATATTTCGGCTTCATAAGATGGACAGAGCCACCAGGGAACAACATTCAGTGCCAATGAAATCTTGTGTATTTTTACTACAAGAAGCAGCAAGAAAAAAAAAAACATGGACTTTCGCGTCCACAAGAAAAAAAGCAGGCTCTAAGAAATAGCCAGGCCAAGGGAAACAAAAAAACTGCACGGGAGATGACAATCATGAGAGAACAAGAAAAACCACCACCAACGAAGAAAGAAAAGCAGAGAAAATCAAAGACAAATGAAATGAGAACAAATGCTGAAGTGAGACGAGAGGCGGCTTAATAAGCTCCCAATGACATGATGGTTGGAACAAGAAGAAGTATACACTAAGAAAAAGAAAAAGAAAGATAGCCCATAAGAAACAAAACACACTTGGTGGCTATGAAGCAAGCCTAGGCACCCAACCCATCCAAACCAAACCTCAAAAGACAAGGCAACAAAAAAAGCAGAAATGCAAGCCCAGCAAGACAGGAATGTGGAGAATCAGGAAGAGGGAGTAGAACTAGAAGCCGGGGTAGCGAAAACGGCCCAGCCATTCGAGAAGATGAAGAAAAGAAACAATAAGAGACGCCTCATGTTAGTCCGTTGGTGTGGGCCACATCAGAGGATGGCTCCGAGACAACCGATCCCGCCTCGGTGCCCGCAGGGAGGCCGTTCAGAGCCGGAAGCTCGCCGCTGGGTGGTACATCATCAGCCAGGTGGACCAGGTGGTCTAGACCCTGTTCCTTGCACAGCTTCACATAGTCGGGCTCATACGGAAACACTTGCGTGATGCCATAGCGGCGGGGCACGCGGTTAGCGTCGGGGAAAGGTGTCCGTGACACAGCACTTAGCCCAGGAAGGTTTTCCTTGACAAACTCTCCATTGACAAAGTACTTGCGGCGTGGCGCAAACCCGAGGTACTTCTCAATGCCAGGATCCTTGCGCCATTTCTGGCCCGACCATAGCACCTGAAGCTGCTCTTCGGTTTCGGGGAGTTCGCGGTACTCGACGACGAGCTGGATGTTGCGCATGTGAGGCATGGTGGGAACAACAAAGAGAATGTCGGAAAGCTATGAACATATGTTAGTAGAGCATGTTTTTAATGGTTCTCTCTTAATGGGCAACACATACCTTGACGAAAAACATGTCCATCTCGAAGAACCGCGTCATGGCTTCGTTTCGGAGTCGCTCAAGCGTGTTATGGTCCATCAGATTAGGATCGTTAGGATGGCCATAGTAATCAACGAGTTGTACACCAATTTCGTAGTACCGAGGTGACGTCAAAGCATAACGATCGTTCTCCACGCGCCAAATCATCGTCTTGGCGATGCGGGTTGCCGCAATGCGCTGCCAGCCAGTGTCTGTAAAAGAAAGGGGGTTGTTAGCACGAGTTCATATCCATGTGTGTGTTAGTGTCTTCAGTTAACTTACATCTTGAAAGCGTCAGGTCCTTTTCGCCGAGCAGAAGAGCAGCCTGTGTGTTGAGAACCCATTGCTCGCGGCCTTCGGGAGTTCCGTCTAGACTCGTATCCAGAGTATCCCAGCGCACGCCTTGCATCTGGTGGAACTTGTCGGCAACCGCTGTCTGTCGAGGGTTGGGGCACATCTCGAACCAACGCAAAAGAGCCGGCAGACCCGCAATGCGTGCCTGCTCCTGCTCCTCGTGTATGCGCCTCTGTTCAGCTTCCTTGGCGGCGCGGCGCTCTTCTTCACGGCGTCGGCGAGTCTCGGCAGCCTCTCGCTCTAGCTGTTCCTTGCGCAACCGGTCCTCTTCCTCACGTTTTAGGCGCTCTTCTTCGGCTTTGCGACGGTCCTCTTCGGCCTTCCGTCGACTTTCCTCTTCCCGCTTCCGCCTGGCCTCGGCCTCTTCGCGAAGACGGCGTTCTTCTTCGAGGCGATGAAGCCGCTCCTTCTCGCGCTTCTCCTCCTCTTCCTTGCGTCGACGCTCTTCCTCTCGCTTAAGCTTCTCCGCCTTGAGGCGTGCCTCCTCAGCAAGCCGCTTCTCTTCCTCATCTTTCCTGCGCTGCTCTTCGGCAATACGTTGAAGTTCTAGCTCACGCTCACGCTCACGCTCACGCTCACGCTCACGGCAAAGACGAGCTTCCTCCTCGAGCCGTTTCTTCTCCGCTTCCTCACGCTTCCTTTGAGCCTCTTCACGCTCCAACTTCTCGCGAGCTTCGGTAGCGAGACGCTCCTGCTCTTCAGCAGCTTCTTTTTCGCGACGTCGCCGTTCCTTTTCCCTCTCCCGTTCTCTCTCTTGTTCAGCGGCACGTTTGTTGACAGCTTCAGCTTCAGCGGCGGCTGCTGCCTCTGCCACAGCAGTGGCAGCCAGAGCCTCTTCTTCTGCACGACGCTTTTCTTCAGCCTTGGCACGACGTTCCTCCTGTCTCTTCTTCTCTTCCAGGCTTTCACGTTTAACGGCCTTGGAGTCTGTGGGGTCAAGTGCGGTCCGGCGCTTTTTGTCTTGCTCATCATTCTTGCTCTCTTTTTCCTTGCGCACTCGGGCTACATCATTGACAGGGGCATCTTTCATCTCAATGTCACTGTCATGAGCGATGGACGACGCTTTGCTGGGAGTGCGGTCACTAGACTTGACAGCTGCGGCGAGCTTCTTAGCCTTGAGCGCATCCTTGAGGGTTGCTCGAGCAGGATCGCGGAGAACACTAGCGTCACGTTCGCGGACGTCCTTTGCAGGTTTAGCAGGTTTAGAACCGAGGCTAGACTCGCGCGAAAGAATACCGGTTTTAACGGGTCGCGGTTCGTGGCCGTCGTCAGCAGAAGCATTCCCACCGTCACCCTTTTCAAGCTTCTTGCGGCGTTGCTCTTTGGTGAGTTCACCCTCGGTGATTCGTCGACGCTTGATGTTTGGGGTTTCGGATTCATCCTTCTCTACGCCAGGCCGACGAGGGGGGGATGTGCTGGACCGATGTCGCTTGCCTGTCGAAGATATGGAGTCGCTAGGGGTTTCATCACGTTTGAGAGCTTTGGTGCGGTCATGGTATTTTTCAGAGGGAAGTTCTGATTTGTTGGGCCGCGCCGAAGCGTGATCATCGCGATCTCGGGGGCTGGATGGTTGTAAATTGATTAGAGAGGCGTTTGAAGTCATGCTGGCCCTTCGTTGCTTTTCTTGCTCAGCCGTGAGGTCGCCCTTTGACATGAGCTTGCGACGTGGTTTTGTAGCCTCACCCTCTGATGAAGCAGCAGCATCAGCTTCAACGCTACGCTTCACCTTTTTCTTCTGAACGGCAGGTGACATTTCGCGATCCGAGGGAGCGCTACACTTGGAATCTCCATCGCGATCCTTATCCCTTTTTTTGACCTTGGCAATGGAGTCGGTTGAGAGAAGAGAACGTTTAGCTGTTGGGGGTTCATCGCCATACCCGGCTGAAGCAGCACGCTTCTTTTCCTTAAGATCACCGATCTTTTTCGGCTCTCGAGGTTCCCGCTCTTCATCTTTAGATTCTCTATCCCTCTCCTTTGGCTCTTGGTCTTTGGAAGCTGTCCGCGTAGCTGCTTTTTTCTTGCTCAGCTCAGAGTCTCGGAGGCTAGGGCTGGCAGCACGTTTAGTAGAAGTCTTGGGTACGGATGAGGCGCTGTCGCGTTCATGGTCAGAAGATAATGAGGATGATTCTCTCAGCTTGCCCTTTTCTTTGTCACGGCTGTCTCGATCACGGGGTTGGCGGTTGGTATCTGAGTCATGGTCGACGGGTGGCTGGCGATGAGAACGATCAGCTGGCTTGGACTTTTCGGTTTGTTTTCTACGATAGTCGTCATAGGCCTTCTTGAGAAGCTCCTCCTCATCTTTCCAGTTCACGCCTTTGCGCTCACGTGCGAGCTCCGCATATGTCATTCCCTTGTAACGACGAGTGGGATCAAAGTTGGCTTGGTCTAGCAACAGCTTCATCACCTTGATATTCTCCTGGCCAATTGCAGCAAGAATCGGGGTTGCGGTATCTGGAGAACCTGTTTTGATCGGTGAAGGGTCAGGACTAGCATTTCCCAACGCAAGAAGAAGCTCCATGACAACTTCATGACCACCACGAGCAGCAGCTGTCATAGCCTCTGGATAGTTGAAGTCAGCGCCAACCTGGAGCAGATGTGTAACAGTTTCATGATCGCCTTTGCCACATGCAGCCCTTAGAGTCTTATCATCTACGTTCATATACAGTAGATGATTGCTGGTCTTGGTAGCGCGAGCGGTTCCCGCACGACGATGGCTAGAAGTGGACGGGCCAAAGGTGGCAGCGTTGGGGCTATCAGGTGCACGGGAGCTCCGACAGTGATCCATGTCAATGGCAGAAATATCTTCGGAAGCATCGGCAGCAGTATCGTCCATTTCGCGCAGACCCTCCGAAGGATGACGAAAGGTAGCCTTGGCTTTTTCAAGCAGTGATCTGATTTCGGGCCCATTTTCCAAATCGGCTGTTACTCGAGCAAGAGGTTCTTCACCGCGACAGTTGGGTTTTCGAGGATTAACTCCGGCTTGGAGAAGTAGACGGACAACGCCGACATGGCCATTGTCAACAGCATCAAGTAATGGCGTTTCTTTATCATAATTGATGCAATGCCGGTTGCAACCTGACTGCAGCAGCAAATCAACAATGTCGTCAGAGCCGTGCAACGCAGCAATCTGCAAAGGTGTATTTCCTGCGTAGTCGGCGACGTTAAGGTCTTCGGGCCGTTCAGCTAGCCGTTGCTTGGCGATTTCGTATTCGCCCTTGGCACAGGCACGAGCCAAAAGCGTCTGGCCATGGGCGTCTAGGTGCTTCTTGCTCGGCACTTTACCAGCAGGAGAGTCAATACGTTCGGCAACACCACGGGTTAGTAGGGTGGAACCTTTACCCAGGTGAGGGCTCTCATCGGACGAAGAGTCGCAATCATATTCATGTGATAGTAATGGCATAGTCGGTGGGACTAAAGCTGAAGCTGAAGCTGAGGAAGAAACCGATGTCGGAACTGGGACAGGGGCTGAGAATGTTGTCTTCTTTTTCGTGCTCGCTAGTCCATTAGTTGACATGGTTCGGCGATGTATAGATGGTGGTTTAGAGCTGGGTGAAACTGAACGCGCAGATACTACTAGAGACTTTACTGAAAGATTTAGGGCGTGCGAGTCTGACTTTTGCGGTCTGTTGCTGTCAGCGTCTTTAGAATTGCGAGGATTAGAGGTAGCGGAAGACGGGAAGTCGAAAGGCTTGGGTCGATGTGGCTTTATTTCACCCTCTTCATCAGACTCTATTTTGACGGGTTTTCGCTTTGGCGGTTTATCGGATGCCACTGTCGAAAGTGGTGGTTTTGAAGGCTTTTCCCTATCTTTGGTCGAGATGTGAGAAGACCTGTTCTGTTGGTCTGGTTCAGAATCAGAGGCGGGATGATGGCCCGAACTCAGAGGGCCATTAGGATGGGCGGCATTAGACTGGCGACGGCGTTTGAGCGGGGGTGGCGATCGAGAGTGGGCGACACCTGATGAGGAATTGGTGGTCGAGTTGTGAGTTGAGAGGCCATTGCTGCGCACAAGGCTTAACGGTTTCTCAACCCGTTTGACCTTCTTGTGAGCTAATACGCCCGACAGAATTCCTCGGGATGGTGGATCTGAACTAGGAGTGGAAGAAATTGTATTTGACGCTATCCCAGAGCTGTTTCCGTTGGAAGATGTAGTCGTAGCATTGGTGATTGTAGATGTTGGCAGATTTGAAGAAGTCGAGTTTGAAAGCTTGGGTATACCTGTGGACGAGCCTTTGGACGATTTTGATGAATGGGCAGGCGTGAGAGTTTGGGATTCTGGTGGTGCCTCGGTATCGGGCCTTTCACGCTCGTGCTTGACCTTGCGAGGTCTAGACGGTGAATAACCATCTTTGCCGGACAATACGATAGTTTCGGCATTGGAGACATCGCTGGTGGCTGTATCGTCATCTCTTTCTCGGTCCTTTTCTCCGTCTCGTTCACGGTCTCGGTGTAGGTCTCGGTCTCGATCCCGCTCTCGTTCTCGTTCTCGCTCGCGCTCCCGATTTCGATCCCGGTCTCTGATGGCGGTTGAAGGGGCGTTCAGGCGGTCTCGCTCACGGCCTCGTTCCCGATCGCGATCGCGATCCCCAAAATCTCGGTCGCGGTAATCAATAGATCGGTGGGAATCCCTCCTGGGGGGGGAAGGCCTTAGCGAGTTTATGTATCGTAGATCGTCACTTGGTCGCCGCCCCAAGTCTCCCCGGCTGGGACTTATGGGTGAGCCCCGTTTGGGCTTGGAGGAAGCGGAATAAGTATCCATGGTGCCGTCTAGTGGAAGATGCGACGGTCGACCTGAACCATCCTCAAATGGGGCAATGTAGGAACACTTTAAGGGCTGATTGGGTCGAAAATAGGCGGCAAAATGAGAGTATGGCGGATAACCAGTTTGCGCGAGTTTGTGGAGGGTGCGAGCGTAAGACTGAAGATGGAGAAATAATGTTAGCGATAGCAGAGGACAAGTTGGCAATATTGAGATGACAAGCGCAAATGCAGAGAAAGTAGAGCAAGTAGTTGCTAGGTAGTCTCAGGTAACTAGCAGAAGAAAAGCTAGTCTGATCTTTTGTGTCAGAAAGCTAGGCGTTGCCAGTCTTTATGTGTGCTCAATGGTGAATTTGCCCGACAAGGAGAAAAAGGGAAAAAAGAAAGAACGCAACGACTACTACCGGCCGGAGCGCAAGGAAAGCCAGGCGACGACTTACTCGTTAGTTTCGCAGCCCGCAAAGAAAGAGAAGAGGATGAAGGAGTATCGGGCGTAGGTACGTGAGTACAGGGTCGGTGGGAGACTGGTTGTTGGTTGGTTATCTGGAGTGGTGGCGGGCGATGAGGGCGGAATCAAGTAATCAAATAATGGACGAAATATGTTGCATAGTCGTGTCAGATGCCAGCAGGAGATGCAAATTGGCGCGAATAGCTCAAAAGACGAGACCAAGATGGCAGTGCATGTCAGAGGCTCGTGAGTGAGCAACAGGCCAGCAAAACTTCGGAAGAGAAGGATACTCGGGCAAGAAATAAAACGCGGTCGCGGTGGGAATGGTGGGCTAGAGGCTGCTGCAAAATAAGGTCGTCGAGGGCGATCGCGTGTAGTGGTAGAAGCGATGGGCGAGGGCGAGGGCGACAGGACAGTAATGGTGATGGTGATGGTAATGGTTGAAGGGAGTAACAAGCAGAGGCGGCGATAGCAATTGGGCAAGAAGATTGTAGGAGAAGAAAGAAACGGCAAGGCGTGAGAAATTCAGGGCCAGGAAAACATGGACTAGGCAAAGCTGTTGAAAGTACAGGTACAAGCACGATTTGGGTGCTATCGGACGCCATCAGACGCTACCAGAGGAGCTAGATCAGCGGCCATGGCAGGCTGTGATTGGCTGGCCAGTAGAAAGGTGGGTCTTGGAGCCGGTGTTTAGCCGGTGTTTTGACCTTTGTCTAGCTGGCTTTCTTGGTACAGGTACAAGCGCCCGGCTTAGCCAGAGAGAGCGGTTTCTTCTCGATGCATAATTCGGACGCTACCTGAACAGTGTACCACTACAATCTTGTAGCCATGGATGATGACCTTTTCAAGTGAAGCCAGAAGAGAAGTACAGAAACCCGCCAGACTATGGGCGCGCATTTTCGTGCACATGCATGTGTCCTGGCACCTTCGGATATACTTTTCCCACGCTCCAGCCCGGCCAACATCTGCATGCGTTGCGGCGTGCAGGCCGGTCGGCCGGTCGACATGCATCTCCTGACAATCCTGCTCGCTCAGGTCTGCTACCCTGTAGCCCTCTGAATAGAGAACAACACGGCCGCTTAAGTCTTCAAGGGAACAAGGCTGTGGCAGTCAAAGTCAAACCAGAGCGAATCCTCTCAAGCCAGACATGGGTGCAGCTTGTACCGGTACAAGTGCGCACGTATAACTACTCAACTATACTTTACTTTTTGCACCAACCGCGCTGATTTGCTCCATCAACACCGCGACCAAGAACCCATGATCCTTGAGTCTTTTCCTGTTCTCTTCTTGGTGTCCGCGTCGTGCTCATCTCCTGTCGCTCTTGAGAAAGAAGAGCGAAGACTCACAAGGGCGGGAATCGCAGAGGGGAAAAGCGCACGCACGCACCATCGCCTTCGTCACCCCTTGTCTGTCTCTTCCTTCAGCCTTTTTTCCCATGCCGGCGGACCAGGAGGCCTTCGATTCTTGTTCTTGTCCTCATAATCACCGCGTCCTGCCTCGCCATCCGTCGTCGCCCATGTTGGTCATCAGGCCATCCACTCACCAGGCTTGAAACCCTTCACCAGCCTATGGCTTGTGGGGGCGATCTTCCGGCACGCCCTCTTCCTCTTCTTGGTCCCATGACGTGATGGTGACAAGGTGGAAACAAACGCGCATTCATGGTGTTGGTCATCTTCAATTTAGGAAAACCGCGCCGCAAAATATCCACGGTACAGGCCCAAACGTGCGCTAGTAAATGGCCAACGTGCCAAGTTTCAACTGAACACCTCGGCCAATTAAATCGCCAATTACACATGATCACGTGCCGACCTCAAATCGGGGTCAGATTGGTGTCGCCAAATTTGTACATACTCTAACCTTGTATATAGTTATGCTCGTAACCCTAAGATACTTATAAAGATAACTTGGAGCACGCCAGATGTAGTTAGTTACTGACGAAACGCATAGAATGGTAAGTTCAATCATGAAGTGAACTGATAACACCTTAAAAGACCAAAAGTATTAACGACACCAACCCATCGCTGCAGCAACCCTGCAGTCTTCAACATCATGGGTTGTCAAAATGGATATGGAATCAACAGCATGACTAGACTCTTTAGAACACAAAAGGGATCATGTTCCAGCGTTTAGCAACACCATCCTTTCCAAACTTGTCCTGGTACCAGATCCGCGTGCTGCCAGAAGTAACTCCCAAATTGGCAGCCGTGAAGAACAGCGCAGACAGCATGGTCTTGTTGACCATAGAACCAGCCGGTGCCGTCATGACTGTGAAGCAGATATAAATCATGCACTCGCAAAAGTAGTGAGGGCACACAAAGTATTTGAACAGGCCTGCTGTGGGAAGCGTGTACTTTTTCAGGCTCGCCAGGTGCTTGTGGCTATGATTCTGGCCGTAAGAGAAAGCAAGGAAAATAGGCGTGATGAGAATGATGCGGGCAATGGCAGCCGGCGACGATGTATACACCGGGTTAAGCATGGTACCTAGAGAGTGCTGGGTCAGCTGTGCACCTTTTGATAACAGGAGACAGGAAATAGGAGACTTACTGGAACCCTCGATCCAGACGGCAACACTGACAGATGTGTAGAAAAAGAATGTCAAAAACCAGTGCATGGAGAGCATGTACGAGTTGGGCGAATGCTTCAGTACAAAGAGGCACTCTAGAAGTCTTCGTACGCCCTGAAACGATAACATGGCCATTCCAGCCAAGATCCTTTCCAGCGGCACGAACTTGGGCTCGGTTGATAGCTGTACTTCCTTGGTAGCGATGAAGCGCATAATGAAGCCTTGGCTGTAGTACTGGTAGATCCAGAAGACATTGGCAGCAGTGATCATGATGTAGAAATGCGTGAACCAGCTGTGAGGCACTGGGATGAGCATTCCGGTGTAGGTGAGGAGAAGCCGGAGAATCTTCAGCGAGGGTCGCAAATGCCCTTTGGACGTTTCTTCCTTGGTGTTCTTGTCTTTACCTTGACTTTCGGCGGTAACGGCCGGCGAGGCCTGGCGGGCGCCATAGCAAAACAGCTGATCGCGAAGACTGTCGGGGGCGACAGTGTTGGCGATAACTGCTACGCCGATGGTAACGCAGATGAACTGGCACCAATGCGAGGGTGGAATTTGCATCAGTAAGTCCAATAACATGGCAAAGGTGTGTGGTGTGCGAAGTGACGGGAAGCTCGGGATTGAGAGGGAAAGGGGCACAACTGCAGTAGAGAAAAAAACGATCAAGTGCTAGAATCGCAGCCCAAAGCAAGATGGGTGACGAGAAGCCCGAAATTCCAGGAACAACAGCGTCGACTGCTGCTATAAATCATACAGCGATGTAAGAGGTTTGCCGTCAGGAGGGCCATTTTTTGGTCATGTCCACGTTCGTTACGATAAGTGGCTCCATCTAGCTGTGCGTCTCCACTTTGGGAGTCTTCACTATCATGCGTTGGATTGGTTACATGAAGTGCAATGATTCTTGACAGAGATAACAGTTAACTCGTTAAACCGTGATAAACTTTGGAGTTCGACTCGAGAAACCATACGCACGCAAGAAGGGCGTGCAACGTTATGTTACAAGTGTAACGCTTCGTGGTGGGGGTTTTTGGGGCACAACGTGAAGGCCGGCCGTCTGTCTC
This sequence comes from Berkeleyomyces rouxiae, assembly GCF_048999995.1. Classification (NCBI taxonomy): domain Eukaryota; kingdom Fungi; phylum Ascomycota; class Sordariomycetes; order Microascales; family Ceratocystidaceae; genus Berkeleyomyces; species Berkeleyomyces rouxiae. Next base: position 358,244 of record NW_027396497.1, on the reverse strand, counting down.
TCCTGATTGGTCGGCGGTTTGCCCACAAATAGAAGAGGGATGCCGCCGCCACAACTTCATGAGATCATTCCTTCCCGAGATATTTCCACGCTTTCCAAGTCGAGCAAATAGTTGTTTCAGTTGGGAGCGTTGATGTGCGGCCCGAATCTTTTCTCTACTACATTGTGAGATGATCGCCAGCCGCAAAAGGCAAGAACCTGAGGGCAACCACAACAAAGCCCTAAGCCACAACTCAAGATTCACAAACCAAACAGGAGATGACGCCCCGAGTTATTGCCATGGCCGGGGCTAGGGCTCCTGCGGGCCTCTCAACAAAAGACCGCCGTGGGGCTTGATCATAGACAAAATGTTACATTGGACTATGCTTTCACTACCTCGGTAGTTATTATATTTCAACAGGCTGACTTTACTATGTACTTATGAAAGGCCTAATATACAGGTCGCGGCCCTCCTATCCTATTATGTTCAAATCGCCATCGTCCTTTGCTCGTCGTGGCCTGTGCGAGCATCCTCCGCTTTTGCCATCTTTCGGCTCCTTTATTTGCACGACTCAGACCACACGTTCTTGTTGACGGCAAGGCAGTCATTGTACTGCGCATAGCACTTGGTGCGGGCCTGGTCATAGGTATCGGTGAACTTGATGGTGCGCTTGGCAACAAAGTCAAAGTATGAGGCTGACTCGTCACGCTTGTGGCTATAGAACCAGCTGTCAGTGTCGACACCCTGATCCTTCTGCTTGCAACCTTCGGCGTAGACGCTCAGGCAAGAGTCACGCTGCACGGCGCAGGCGTCGGCGCAGGCGTTGGACAGGCTGCCCGAGTTGTAGCTAGGGCACTTGCCCCAGTTCTTGTCGCTGTACATCTTGAACGGCTTGCTCTTCTTGTCGTTCACGGCGTTGTTGCAGCTGACAACGGGCATGTCAATGCCACCGCAGGCGTTGCCAGGTCCATAGCCGTACTTCTTGTTCGAAGGCTGGACGCAGATGGGCGCAGAAGTGGGAACAGTGGTGCTGCTGCTAGTAGGAACAACAACGGTCGTGGTGGCGGTGGCAGTGGCAGGGCAAGGGTAAACCGAAGTCGAAGTGGTGCCAGGCTTGTAGCCAGCGGGGGGCAGCTGCTTGAAGCAGTTGGCCTTGTTGCACTTTCCACGACCGCAGGTTGACGAGCAGTAGTTGTTGATCTTCTCGCACCACGAGCTGTACTCGAAGCACTTGGCGGCGGCCGGCATACCGGCCTGCTTGAAGCAGGAAACGCTCTGCAGCTTGCAGCTAGTGTAACTGATGATGCAGCTAGCCTTGTCGGTGAACTCGGGCAGAGTGTTGGCACACCATTTGCCACAGCCGTACTCGCACTGAGAGGGACCGACAACAGTGGAGGTGCACTCGTTAACAAAGGTGCTAGTGGTTTTGGTGGTCGAGGAACCAACAGTGGTGGAGGTCAGCGTAGTGTGAACAACGGGAGTGGTGGTAGTCTTGACGGCAGAGTAGGTCGAAGTCGAGGTGGTCTCAACAGCAGGGTAGGTCGAGGTCGAGGTAGTCTCAACAGCAGAGTAGGTCGAGGTCGAGGTAGTCTCAACAGCAGGGTAGGTCGAGGTCGAGGTAGTCTCAACAGCAGAGTAGGTCGAGGTCGAGGTAGTCTCAACAGCAGGGTAGGTCGAGGTCGAGGTAGTCTCAACAGCAGAGTAGGTCGAGGTGGTCTCGGCAACAGGCACAGTGCTCGAGCTGCTCTCTTCACCATAGTAGACCGAAGTGGTAGAAGTCTCTACAGAGGCGCTAGAAGACTCGATCACGGTAGTCGAAGTGGCAGGGGGGGCAGACGAAGTCATAGTCGTCTCCTCGTCACCTCCGTTGCAAGGTTCCAGAGACAGCAGCTCATCAGCAACATACAACGAAAGAGCGCCAGGACCACCGCAAGTTTGTGAAGCATCGCCGTTGCAAGGAGTGGAGCATTTTGAGCTGTCGATAGAAGTCGAAAAGTTGCCAATAGCAACACCGCAGTAGCACTCGCCTATGTAACGGTTAGTATCCTGTCCATCGTCATCCTGTCAGGTTTCGCTCAGATAATAACTTACCACCGTACTCCAGACCGGCGTAGGGGTAGCCACCGTCCTTGCAAGAGCCCAAGCACATCTCGGGGGTCATCTTGCTGCCATCCAGCGCCTCCTGCTTCCAGGACAACGCACGGCCTTCGGAGCTATCGTCACTCCAGCAGCCACTGGCCTTGTAGTCCGCAGTAGTGACTTCGGAGAAATCACCAAAGGTGGGATCAGCCCAGACGGAAATCTTGCTGTTGCCACCGCACACCTCAGAACTGTTGCCATTGCAAGGGAAGTTGCACTGGTCAGCTTCAAGAGGAGAAGAGTTGATGGTCTGGCCGCAAAAGCAGATACCATAGTACTCAAGACCAGCGTAGCGGTAGCCGTTACCTGTTTGATCAGACAAGGTTAGGACATGTTCTTCGTTATCTGCCGGTAGATGTTAGAACAGAGGGGCTTACCTTTGCAGAAAGAGACGCAGCTCTCAACAGTCATATGGTCGCTGCTTTCAGTCGAGCGCAGGGTCAAGGCCGGAGTTGAGCCAGAGTCATCATAGCATCCAACATCAACAAACGGCTTGTAGGGGTCAAGGCAGGGAGGCAGCTCAAAGTTCCAGGCGGCAGCAGTGCTGGCCATGGAAGCAGCCGCAAGGGCTGCCATCATCTTCTGAGACATTATGAAGAAAGACTGAAGTTTGACAGAAACAAAGTAGGGAGTAAAGCTCTCAGGCGAGTGGGACAAGCACAGTCGATGAGTGAGAAGTGATCACTGCTAGAGGATGAGAGGAGCGCGAGGTGGCGATGGAGAAGAGAGACAAAAGAGGAGTCACCATTGAAGCCGGGAGATCACGACTCTTTATACAGCCTTCTTCTTGCTGGGGATATATCAAGCGATATGCTAGCATCGTCTTGCTCTCGCTCTCGCTTTTCCTTTCTCCGCCGCAGCCGTTGCCGTTGCCTTTGCCATTGCCGCTCTGTCGTACATGTTGCTTCAAGGCGCACCAACATCCACCCCAGGGGGTCCTTGGACACAACTCAAGTCCGCCGCCAATCCAATTAAACGACACAACGATCTAGCTTCGCGTTTCCCGCAGAAACAACGGTAAAGCGGAAAGAGGCGGCTCCAGATTGCCACTTGGCTTTCTAGCTGAACTCTTTGATATCCAAGCACTGCATGTCCGTGAGCATACAGGTAGGCAGTTGGACTCGAGCCTCTACACTTCTTTTCTTTTTGCCGAGTTAAATGCCTTTGCTCGCCGTTCCCTTGCATTCTGTGGCCCTAATACCTGCTCCCTTTTTTTTCGTTTTCTTTTCTTCTTCTCTTGCTGTTATTACACAAAGCTGACTTCAACTCCCTGCATTGACCAAATCCTTTGGAGCCAGAAGCAACGACTTGCCATCTTTCTCCATAGCATGACAGCGAGGGACCAGAAAAAAACAACAAAGAAACGGTGGATTTAAGCTTGGCTGTTTAAGCCTTAGTTTAGCCTTGTCTATCTAATCCAGAGCAAACATCCGCGACTAGCCTTCAGCGTGGGCTGATGTGATGTATCAATCCCAGGCAACGTCGACTGTGAAAACCCCCCGTACCTAGTTGAAAGATGCCTAACAACAGCATGCGCTTAGAAACAAACCATGACCCCAGGGTAAACAGCTAGCAGAAACCTTGAACTGCATTTGTTTTGTTCTTTTTGTTTCCCACTCGCTTAGACAGGCGGTTGTTTTCAGCCCGGCCCGAGCTTTATTCAGGGTCTTGTCGATTGATTACCTTGTCTCCAGCTCCAGCTCTCGGTGAGTTTTTCTTTCACATATAACCAACCATGTAGTTATTCCTTTTTGGAAAGCAATTGGGTATGATCAGGTAGCTAGCAGAAGAGGATGCTACATCCGTGCACAAGCAAACATCAATCCTTGTCTGTAACATTAAGGTAGTGCTTCTTTCTTCTTGCTTCCCATATTTTGCTAACCAGTGGTACCTCGTATTTGCGAACGCCTCTTTTCTTGGTCACTCGGTCGAGCACATGTGTGAGAGATACTACGCTTCAGAGTTGTTCCCAAAGGATAACTTTCAGATACTAACCATGCCACCTTCTCCCTGGTGAATAGTATTTTACATAACAAGCACATACGACACGACCATTGAGACCTCAAATCCTCAGTCAGCAGGCCCATCTTGGGCTGCATATTGTTTCCTTTTTTTCTCCGTCTTTCTGCCGGCGCTCGCAGAAATTGTCGATCAGTTTCAGTTGTCACAACTTGCACCCAACTCTCATAGTCTTGCTACACCCCGCACATCACAGAAGCACTTACTCTAGGTAAGCTTCTAGCCAAGACCTAGTGCGAGCCGATAGGGGACTGCCGCATTTCAGCTCAGCCAGCATTGGTGATCCTGTAAAATTAGAGGCTACGCCAAGCACACAGTAGCTGGCTCCCGTATCAACGACGGCCAACAGAGCTAAGAGCTACAAGTGCAACCACAAGCCTGATGCGTTGTTCTCGCCAATTTTAAAGTCTCTACTATTCGTTTTTGCCAGTTCCAAAAAAGACATGCAAGTCGGTCGGTACCTTGACAGCCTGACGTGCATCATACGGTGGTTCTTATATAATGTAGTACCACCTCTTAGTCATATGCGATATGAGACGTTGAAAAGACGCTGTCAAGAAGGCGGCACTCCCAGAGTTCCCGAGTGTAAGAATTCCCTCACCGTTGCCCTGCTTTGACAAGAGCTTGAGGAACTGACAACAGAGCCATACTACGGAATGGCTGTATGTAGCAACTATATCCCGGATAGCCAAAGGTGGTTGGAGACCGCAAGGTGCACAGTATCAGCTACGATAAGCTGGAAGTGGTTGGCTTGTGCGACTATTTTGGCATTGAGCCCCCTTTTTTATGTTTATTGAGGTTAGCCCAGGGGAACTAGCGGCCCCGAGGTGTGACACGCAGCAATCAGTCTGTCCTCCGTATGTGATTACAGCTCAGCCTTGTTAGATCACATCTCGGCCTCTTGAAAAATACGGCTCAGGTTTACTGCGACAAGACCTTCGTTTAGGTCTGTCCACAGGCTCCAACGTCACCGCTCTTTAAAGTCCCCAGAAACAAGTGCGCCTAGACTCTAGATACAGGCATATAGACCCATCCACATCCACATGTCGACTTCACAGAACGAGGCTCTTGGGCACGGCCCCGTCAATCCTTTCCCTCGTTCCCACGGCTGTTCTATATTTAACCTCTACATGCAAACACACGCATTTATATACATGCAAATAGCGTGTATACTTGCTTGAATATGCACAGGCACATGTACATACTTACACTCCTCTCACGCCTCTGTATGTCTCAGTTGTGATGCCGGCGGCAGCCGTTCCCGCCACTTCAAAGCCGTCAACCAGGATGGATTCTGTCTGTGTCTTGTCTTACAGGGACCGGAAAGCTCCTTTGGAGTGAATATTAGGGCAACACAATAACACAATAACCCATCCTCCCCCTCCCCCCAATTGCAGATCCTGTTCCCAGCGCGGGGTTCTTTTCATCTTCTTATTCTCCTCCTTGGGCTGCTGGTTACGAAAAAGGATATCCTTTCAGGGCTCTGGAAGAAACGATATCAAATTGGCCCGACTAGAGGCAGACACTAATGCTCTCTCCCTCTTTCTCGATCAGCGCTTTTTCAGGCGAGTGTGACACAAGGGTCGATCAATGTTTTGTTTGGTTTTGGCACGAACCCTAAAATTAAGTTTCTCAGCTCTTCCCTTTCAATCCTTCACTTTTATACAGGCACACATGCATTCAACATTCCAACTCACAAAAGCCTTTCAGCTCAAGAAAAAAAAGAAGCTAAAATGGCCTCAAAATGCCTTTCTTTTCCTTTTTCCTTGCCACTACATGCAACTTTCTTTTCTGGCCTAGAGCCCGACACGACATGGCCACAACACCCCCTCCTCCCTGTCACCTATCATCCATATCTATCCATGTCTACAGGGTCGCTACATATACGAAGAGAGACTCTCTCTCTTCTCCGCCAAAGATGCATATCCGTACATGCATCATCGTACTTGACCCGCCAGTACCAAGAAACCCCCGAGATCAGAACCCCAGGGTCCCGTCCAAGCAACCCAATGCAAAAAAAACAAAAAAAAAAAGAATGCATGGCTACAGCCTATTCTAGTAACTAGACAACTAGCAACGAGCGCTTGTATGCTTGCCCATGCGTCCATAAATAAAAACGGCCTAGAACACCCACCCAATCCAATGAAATGCAACAGTACCGCTTGAGCTGAGCAAAGCCTCACCTGTACCACTGCATTATTTTATTTTTTTCCTTCTGCCGCCCGGGGGGGGGGGGGAAGGGAAGGGGAACAGGGAAGATGGATGAGCGTGAGAAGGCAATGAGAAAAAAAAGAGAAAAAGAAAAAGGAAAGAAGAAGGGAAAAAGAAGACTTGCTAACTACGCAAGGCTACGCAAGGTGTGAAGCAAGGTTGATGGGAAAGTATCAATCACCAGTTACTGGAGTAGAAAGTAGAACAAGGACGAGACCTACAAAGGCTTGTCCCCACTTTGAAAAACTTGGCGAAATTCTTAACACCGTGGTAATCATCGCTTTAACTTAAACCACGACAGCTCTTCAACGAAATAACTTTAGAACGCCTTTTTTGTGACATTGCATGCTCCAATCACTAGAGAAGTCAGAATTATATTTCTGGAAGCAGAAAAAAAGCGGTGGTTGCGCTTTCACAGGAAGAAACATCGGCGATGTCCATTGCGAAGAAGGCCCAGATAAACCACAAGACTTCACCCGTATACTTCAAACCGCCAACAAAACTTCCACGCCAAAGGCCAAACTCCAATATGGATATCCAGAGAAGTGCAATCCGTTCAACAATCGATCTATCATGTCAACCTTTAATAATGAACGCCTAATTGCGTGGGAACCCCTTCAGAAAATTTAGACCGTTCTGATCCCCGAGAAACCGACCAACCTGATGTTTCTTTATATTACACAGGCAAATGGAAAGCTTTTGAAAGTTAAAGAGTTGCCACTGATAAAGAGATGATCAAGCTACATCAATATCAAGCCCGCATTAAATACATCGGGCCATTGCATGGGTTATGGCGTTTCCAAGTTCATGCAGGTTTCGTAATTCCAGCTGATTATCACTGTAAATATCACGAACCTCTTCCGGGCTTCATAACTTTCTTTGTCGAAACACTGGCGGAATTCTGAAGGAATGTATTCATGCGGAAGACTTTCTTCTCCAAGATGCCGTGAATAATTCAGATGGTAGACTTGAACTCCGTCGTTGCATCGAGAAAATATAGATGGAGATTTTACAGCCTCTGATTTTGAGGTGAATCACCTCATTAGAGAAAAGATCGTAAATCTGCCCCGAGCTTTGGGTTAGTATATCAAATCTTGCAGAGTAGAAGCAGAGCTTGAACTTCGTACAAAGAACATACGAATTGAATTTCATGTGGTTGAGAAAACTCTACATAAAGATGCATCATCATCCAATCCCATGGTGGTTTGGTCACTAGTGGGGATAAACTTGTGGCAACTTACTTGTTGTGGTGATACGCAGTCTCAGCCACTCAGCCACACCACGTGACCTCGCCCCACATATCACCTAGCATACTATCACAAATTTCCTCTAGAAAACTTGAATAAACTGTTCTCCATGCAAAATCACTACAACATTACTGTACAACTTCAAGTTCTCTCCCGCTCCTCCGGAAGACATGTTAGGGTTACCCGGGGTTGACATTAATAAACACTAACAACACACCTACACACACACACACACACACACACATAGCACGGTCACGATCACGATCTCGATCTCGATCAACTAAGGGCAGCATTAAAGACTTTGGCGCAAATTTTGGAGTGTATTCTCTGCACGAAGATACTACCAAGCACAAGCAAAAGTGCGAATGCAAGAACCCACAATCCCAACTGAAGTCGACAGGTAAAAAACATCAAAAATAAAACAAGAACAAAGAAAAAAACCAGACAAAAGCCAAGAGGAAGCAAAAAAGAAGAAGAAAAAAAAACAAAAAAGGAAAAATAGACAAACAGACAGAAATGATGAACGCATTACTTTTCCTTAAGTTATCCCAGCAATTTTTCTACCCGTCATCAACGTCATCAACTTTCCCTTTCAACGAAACACGCGTGCGCGGAGAAGGAAGAAGGAGTAAATAAAAGAACAACACGAATAATAAAAGAAAAAAAGGACATGAGGAGGGTGAGGTGTGAGCCAAGGGCAGCGCCATGGACAAACACATACAAACACACACACAGAGAGAAAGGAGGTGAAAGAGGAAGAGACAAGTGCCGAGGAAAACGAAACAGAGCGCGGATGCCAGAGATATAAGATGAGAAAAGTATCAACAGCTCAATTGCCAGCTTTAGTTGCCAGCCTCCCGTCTACGCGAAGGCACCCACTTGCCAGCGCCGCCAGTCGACAACGGCTTGACAGCAGGGTCGCTTGCAGCAATTGGCGTCGCAGTGCGGCTAGAGCCGTCGCGCGACAGAGGAGCGCCGCCGCGCTGGCCGCCACGGGCCGAGCTAGCACTCCAGGACTCGCTGGACGCGGCCTCCTTGGCCCGCCACGAGCTGTTGTTCGTCTCGGGCTTAGGGGTGTCGTTGATAGTGCGGGACTGCAAGTTAAGACGGGGACGGCCAGAGGGATGGGCCTCGTCGCGAGGTCCAGCGGCAGGTCGCATGGGCATGCGACGCTCTGTCTGTGGGCTGTCGGCAGGGACAGTGGCTTCAGCTGCGGCTTTGTTGGCTTCCCGCTCGCGCCAACTGCCTCCAGGAACGTTAGTGCGGGTAAGTAGGGGCTGTCCTGCGGGTCTCCGTCCTTCGACAGGAGAGGCAACCTCAGCTGCAGCTTGTTTGCGACGAGCCATGGCCTCTTCCTCGCGACGTTGCTGCATAGCAGCCTTCTCGGCCATCTCTTCGCGTTCGCGAATGCGCTGTTCTCTGAGGCGGTGCATCTCCTCGCGCTCAGCAGCAGCACGACGTTCGCGCTCCTCCTTCTCGCGAGCAGCCTTCTCCTCGGCTTCATGGAGCTCACGCTCCTTCTGCTCGCGTTCACGCTTCTCACGAAGCTTCTTCTCACGGTACTCCTTCTTGCGAGCAGTGATCTGGCGCTCAAGCTCACGTTCGGCGTCACGGCGACGACGCTCAAACTCGTCACGGCGTCTTTCATGAAGAGATGCACGGAACTCCTCGTAGTAGGGCATGATACGGCCAAGACGATTCTTCAGCTCGACGCTGAGCTTGTGCTTTTCCTCGGCCTCGGCGAGGGTCTGGGCCTTGAAACGCTCGTAAGCATCAGTGTCACTCTTGATCTGAGCCTCGTAATCGGCAGACAGCTTCTTGGCCTCCATCTTACGGAAAGCACGCTCCAAGTGATCCAGGCGCTTAGCAGTGACGCGCATCTTCTGGCTAATGTCGTTCTTTTCACGCTCGAGCTGAACAAGCTTGAGTCTGCGGATGTCGTTGCTGTCAACGTTATCCAAGTCACCGAGTTCTTCAAGAGCATCAGGAGCAATGTTGAGATCGGCAAGCTGCTTCTGAACCTCCTCGCGACGGACACGGTCGCGCTCGGCCTTCATGCGGCGCTCCTCACGCTCTCTCTGTTCAGTGGCCAGGCGGCGGGCCTCGGCCTCTTGCAGTTGCTGCTCCAGCAGGCGCTTCTGGGTGGCAGCCTCCTTATCCTTCTTAGCCTGCTGCTCAAAGGCAGCGTCATTGCGCTTCTGGATGACATCGCGACGAGAGAGAACCTCAAGGTGCTCAGCCTCGGCACCCTCACGGGCACGCTTCAGAGCAGCGTCACGGGCGGCAATGCGAGCCTGGCTGAATTCAGGGTCAATGTAATAGCAAGTAGTGTACAGAGACTTGGCCAGGCGGGTAAGCTGAGAGCGGATGATGTCGGAGGGGGTGCTCTGTAGACGCTGGATAGCACCCTCAGACTCGGCAGAGCCAGCGGAAGAACCAGAGTGGGTGGCCTTAGCAGAAGAGAAGACATCGTTGTCGAAGCTCAGAACACCAGTAGCGTGGTTCATGCGGATGGCCAGGTCACCCTTCTTGTTGCCGTTCATGATGAACTTCTCAATGGTGGAGCGGCTGACCTGGTAGGGCTCGGGGAAGTTGGCCAGCTTCTGGACAAAGTCCAGGTCAACAGTGTCGTAGACCTGAGACAGCTGCTGGAACAGACGGGTCAAGATAACCTGCTGGAGAGGCTGGATGTACTTGGCCATCTCCTCGTCCTCACCGATCTTGCTCAGAATGGGAGAAATCTTCTTGCAGATGGACAGGGGGTGGAAATCAACCTCGAGAATGTTGTAGAGCTCGCGGATCTCGGGAAGGGCACGCTTGAGCATGGACTTGGACATGGCGTCACGGAACAGGCCAGCACGGGTGGGGGCCTGGGCCATACCCAGAAGGTGAGTCAGACGAGAGTTCTTGTTCTTCTTGGCCTCATCAAAGTCAACCATTGCACCACGAGATCTGGAGGTGCTAATGACAGGAATAGCAAGAGCGGCGAGCAAAACAAACGAAGCAGCACGCTGAATGTCGGCCTCACCAACAGGCGGGTTGTCAGCCTTCTTACCCTGGCCAATGGAAACGACGATAGAGGACTGGCGGAGCAGGGTGAAGTAACGAGACCAGGCAGCAGCGTGGAACAGGTAGTTCTCGCCGACGAGGAAGATGCGGGTAAGCTTCTCGTAGTAGTTGGCCATCATGATGTTCTTAGGGGGACGCTTGCTCAGGTTAAGCAGGGTGTGAATATCCTCAACGGAGCGGAAGGCCTCTTGCCACAGCTCAAGTTCGACAGCAACGTTCAGCTGCTGGAAACGGGTCTCAAGGTGACGCTGAAGGGTCTCGGGGTCGTTCAGGTTAATGGCGTGCATCTGAGACGAGTACTTGGCGGCAGTCTGAACATGGTTGCGGAGAAGTTCGCACAGACGGCGGAACTCGGTCTTGCGGCTGTATTTGAGGCAGAAGTCAAAGGCCTGAGCAGCAGTGCTTTGGTACAGAGTCTCCAGACGGGCGTTGTTACGGAGGATGTCCAGGACAGTGCGGTACGCCTCCCAGAGGAACTTGAGCCAGGGAGTGACAATGGCACGATCAGTACGGTCACGGGACTGTTCGCCAGAGACAGTGGCAAGCATGATAGACTCGGGGGTCTCAGTGGCCTCGAGGTCATCGATGTTTGCCTCGCCAGAGGTGGCATTGGCGTCGATAGACAGCTGGATTTCGTCAGCCTTGGCCTGGGCGGAGGTGACCTTGGCAACAGCTAGCTCGATGAAGCGCTTCAGCACAAGCTAAAGGAAGTAATTATGATTAGTAAATGATTCATCCGTGGGGTATAATTTTTTCCCTGTGTCTTTGAGAATCAAGGGGTAACCGTACCTCGATAGTAGCAATGTTGGTGTTCTGGGACATGTTCTTGTACGAGTACAGAGCATCCTTGGCAAGCTTTCCCTTCTTCTGCTCAACTGACAGGTCGACGAGCAGAAGCATGACAGGCTCCAGAGAGGTGATGGCAACATTTCTGGAACGCTTGGAGGTGATGTGTTCGTGAAGTAGGGTGAGGGCGGCCGGGGCCTGGTTGACCCCGATCAGCTCGTTAGCCCGCTTAAGGACATTTTCGGGTTTTTGATGCGGCGGAGGCGGCTATGAGAATGAACACAGGTTGGGTTAGCATTGGGTCACAAAGGCCACTTTGATAGAGAGACAGGGCGACATGAACAACGGAAGATGACATGGTGGCATGGCATCACGGGTAGGTGGGTGGGTCGTATTGGAATGGTGCCCCTCGGATGGTGATGTGTCGAAGTCACAGAGGGTTTGATGGAATAAAACACATGAGACAAGGGAAGGAGAGTCTGAAGATAGATGGGATGCAGATGACGGGCAACAAGAAAGACAATAAGGGTAGGCCGGGGAAGTGACAACGGCAACAGTGGCCGCAACCGCAAACACCATCACGCTTAGGAGAAGAGAAGCACTCACCATGATGGGCAATCCTTCAGTGACCTTTGTGCAATGATATTAAAAGTCGGACTTGCCGATGGGAGATCGGGCTTTATGAGATCGGCTTTCAGACGTCGTGGAAAATCGTAGACGATATGAAGTCCTAGCCGTACAGTCGCGATCGTGAAGAAGGGCTTTCGCTTGCTTGACGGCGATCGGCTGGCTGAAGGAGGGGGAATTGGATGGTGGGATATTTTTTTTCTGGACTCTAAGAAATTTCCTGTGGGCATTTGTGTTGTGCCCCACCTTTGTTCCGGGGGGTTCAGCGGTATTTGAAACTTTCTGGGAGCTTTAAGGTTTTTGTAGGTGGTCGACTTTAGTCACGTGACCAATTGGTGGCTTTTGAGTTCTGCCATGCATTAGCCGCATTTGGGCCTTGATGTGAAATGCACCGCTTTAGGGTTGGCAACATTATGGAACAGGTCACTTCGGGGGTTGTGGGCCCACCAGAGCAACGCATGTATACCAGGGTCTGTATCATCATCAGATAACTAGGCTTCTTCAAGCTTCACGTCCAATCTGACGTCAAGTCTACACTCTTTTTCGCCATGGCAGTAAAATGCTGCATGAGGCTTAGCTTGAAAGCTCAAAATAACACGTCGTCTATGGGTATCTATTCCATATACTTTTGTATATGCAAAGTGCCAAATTCCAAACACCCGAGTCAAGTTTCATGGGACTCCATTCCACAGTTGACTGGAGCTAGTTACACACCGAGTTGACTCCTTGTGGTTAGTGACTACCCTGCAGACTTTCATGTCGTACAAGATGTGTATGTATGTATGCAGGCACTACCATTTCAAAATCTGCTTCAACAAGTGATATGGACATTACAAATACACACCTCGGCCATAGAATCTAGTTTCTCTAGAAGTTTCTTACGGTTTTCATTTTCCTGCCAAAAAGGTATCCATCTACGTGTTTGTTTTTGACTAACTGTCATGAGATGGTCGAATCAAGGTCAAGGCCGGCGATGTGTCCTAGTGACGCCACTTCGTAACTTGGCCTCGCATGCTCTATTCAATTTTACACTATGAAGCTTTTCTCGCGAAAGAAAACTTGGGCAATGTGAAAACGGCATAGTCAGAGCAGGCCACAAGTCATACATACAACATGGGCTACTAAAGGAAGGCATGTTTGCAGGAAACAGTTGGTACTAAGAATCGTTTTAAAATCACATTATTAGTCCTATTGTATGGACATGAAGAGGTCTTTTCGGATAGAGCACATGAGATTTTCATCAAGCTATCGTGTTTTTTCATGTTCCGAAAGCGTCTGAACTGACGTACAGTGCATGTCACCAGTGTCTTTCTGACTCGCTCAATCTCAATCTGACCGAGTACATTTGGGCGGCTTGGAGCCGTGTACCTTGAGTAGAGTCAATTGGTACATAGAGAATAACGGGTAACGGCTCAGATATTCGTCATCTAAAAGAGTGTCCAAAAGCGTCGTGAGTAGCTATGCTACAGAGATCATGCGAGCCTCGTTTAGGTGTTCCTGTATTGGTCATAGGCTGTTACTTTTGGAGATGAAATCGGTGAATAATGCTAACTTCCGGCTATCAAGCTTAATTCCGAGGTAGAGATGAAGTTACTAAGCAAATATCAACTCACTACATAGCAAATACACATCTTAAGGTGAAGGTGTGATGCATGTCTATGGACCGAGCCCAAACTTTCCTCCAGGCACCTGGATTTGTGTTACAGACATCTGGGCTGATGGTGCAAGGGATTGCTAGTGGGCGGTATACAGGGTCTCTTGCTGTTTGTTCCAAAACTGTTACATACACCTACCCTACGCTACAGGGCTGATCACGATCAGCTCACAGGGCTGGCTGACTTTATACGTTACTCTGTCAAGAGAAGAAATGTAGACCGGCCAGAACCAGGGTTTAGAGAAAAGAAAACCTTCCGAAGCAAAACCCAACCTTAATACAGAATTGCACTACATGGAGTGGTAGGTTGGCATCGAGATGACGAGTCCAAGCAGGTATACATTTATCACTGATGTGCATGATTGTATGTGGTTCAATCTATGTCAGAAGAGGCTGGAATGGAAACCGGCTGAATGAAGCTAAATGCCCAGTTTCAGAATTCTTGTTTGTGTTTGGTGGTGGACACGGAGCACCGACCGTCATGAGATCGAAGCAGAGGGGCGGGGCAGGAGCGCATACAAGTAAAGATATGTGTGTATGCATGTGTGGGCTCTTTCATTGGTAGCAGAGAAAAGCATTCGAGAGAAAACAAAGCGACGGTATCACAGGGTGTTCAGAGCGACAAGTTTCACCTCCAGATAACCAGAGGGAGGCAAACATGGCCCTGAGATTTGGTCACGGCATATAGAAGCAGGCTCACAGCTTCAAACACCGCAGATATAGCGGCATATTGTTGCTCTCTGTAGATAGGCTGCAGACCAAGTCTTCAGGAACAGAGTGGTATTTGCCGAGGGACAAAGTTGCAGACGCCAGGCACCGCAGAGACTGCACAGCATGACATGTAGAATCGGCCAAGTGCTGTGGGTGTGGCCCAGTTATCTGCCACTTGTTTTCTCGTCTTTTAGCCAGATCTCCGTCGCTGTTTCTCACCGTGAAAGATTTAGACGTTGAAGACAAAATCAAAACAAAACAGCACCGGGCAAATGCAAATGTCGAGAGCAATCAATGTAGACACGAAGTCTGGGACGGGGCATCTGTCTCGCCACAGGGCCCAGGCTGAGATCAGGGGCTAGCAGGTTAGAATGTGGAAATACATATATAGTAATGCAACCAACTAGTTAAGTTAATGCAAAGTAGTTGGGGCCATACTGGGACAAGCGCTGGCATGAGTGAGTGTGAGTGATTGTAAGGTTCACGCTAAGGGCAAGCAAGACCGACTATGACGACTCCAGAAACAAGACCGAAGCTAGCAGACCGATACCGATACTATTGAGCAGGGGAGAACTCAGGACTCAGCCAGAGCCAAAAACGAAGACGGGCCGGGAGACATTTTTGCCAGACGGGCCAACTAGCTCAAGTTCAAGGAGAGACGCGGGAGAGACTGAGGACTGAGGAGCAGAGGTCAGTGGGCTGGAGACTCTGGGCGCTGTGTGTGTATGTATGTACATATGTGTGAATGAATGAATGTAGCTTGTACTTGTACCAGACACAGTGCGAGTCCGAGTGTAGGATAGCGACGATGTGACACTGGCCCCTGGAGACTGCAGAGAGAGGAAGGAGGGATATATACTTGTGTTACTTGCATCTTTCTCTATCTGCAAATGATGCTAAAAGTGTAGTTGTATACTGATTGAGAAAAAGTCAAAGACACTGGAAGACAAGGCACTGAAAACCGGTAAACCAGCCAGCCCCTCAAAAAAGGGCCAATTCAGAGAGCAAGCAAAGAGTATGGAAGAAAAGAAAAAAAAACCCCCCAAAGCCAAAGGGAGAGAAAGACGGCCGGCACGGGGTACAGACAAGATACGGGCACAGTGCTCTGCTGGGCTCCGGGTACGGTGTGGGGCAAATGCAGGCTTCCTCCTTCCTGATGTAATTTCTTAGCAGAGGGAAGGAAGGGAAAGAAGTGGGCTAGTGGACGAACTGGCAGACGGGACCAAAGAAGGCAGGTAATGCGCGCGCAGCTTCCTCTTGCAGCTTTCTCAAGCTCCTGCTTATTTCGCTACAGGCAGTTTACATTTGCAGTTTTTTTTTTTCTTCTTGTTGGAGAGGAAGTCG
This sequence comes from Berkeleyomyces rouxiae, assembly GCF_048999995.1. Lineage (NCBI taxonomy): Eukaryota > Fungi > Ascomycota > Sordariomycetes > Microascales > Ceratocystidaceae > Berkeleyomyces > Berkeleyomyces rouxiae. The sequence continues at coordinate 342,458 of NW_027396497.1, read as the reverse complement.
CGGACTCGAGCAGATGCCATGTGTACTGCGCATGTTTTGCAGATGCCGCCTGTTTGCTTAGTCATGCCACATAACAACAGCGAGAGACGCACAGCTCACGGGGCATAACCAACCAACCAACCAAACAATGCTATAGTTGACTAGTTATGCAATATGATAACTAGCTATTACACACTTGTATGGGTGTACATCTTTTCTCAGCACAGGCGGCCTTCTAGCTGTTACACGCACCCGTTCGACTTGCCACCGCACAAGGGCTTTGTGCAGAGGGAGACAAGAAGAGAGAGAGAGAGAAGCGAGCGCTGCCGGCAAAGCAACGCAAAGCAACACAAAGCACAGCAAAGCAGTGGGCGCAGCGAAGAAGAAGCAAGGTGGCGGCCATTGGCCCTCGTTAAGCGAACACGTAGTTTGTCCAGTTGGTTCCAGTGAAGGCCAAGTTGCCAGTTGCCAGTTCCATCCATCCACCGCACACGCTCTAATGTCTTGGGGCTAAACACCACCCAGCACCCAGCACTCTGTCTTCCAGTTTATGGTGTCTGTGTCCCCCCCCTGGGGTCGCACCCCTGTCTGCTCTCATTTCACCAAATCCTTCCTTGTCATGTTGTGGTGTTATGGGCTTCTTCTTGCCGGGGACCTGTCTTGTTCTGGCATTTGACTTGTTGATGAGCTTGGGCTTGGGCGTGGGCGTGCCCGTCCGTCTCTCCGTCCCTAGCCTGAGCTGTGGCTTTGGCCTCCATCCGTGTGTATGTGCGGGTATGTGTGTTACTTTGCTACTTGTACGAGCGCAGCTGTGTTGTGTTGTGTGCAGGCTGTTGTTTTGGTGTTCAGCAATGTTTGGGGCGCCATCTTGCGTGCAGCACGAGACGAGGCATTGATTCTACAGTTATTACACGGTTGTGTGCTGGCCGCACGAGGAGCGCTGGAGCTGGAGTCGGTCTTTCTAAACCGCGACTTCACAGTGGGCGGCGTAGATGCGAGATAGCGTGAGACGAGGTTTTAGTAGAGGAGAGCAGTTAGAGTAGACCACAGTAGACCACAGTAGCTCTTCGGTCTCTTTGACCTTTGCTTGTTCCTGCTTTCTGGTCCGTACCGCATTTGCCTGGCCAGCCGGACCCCATTCCCTCGCCGCGAACGGATGCGGAATGCTGCGCTGTGATTGGCTGGGTGCGCGAATTCTCCTTTTATGGTGCTGCTCCAGGCCCTTTTTCTTCTGCTTTTTCTTTTTCTTTTTTCCTTTCCTCAAGCTGTTGGGTTTCGATTTTCCTCTTTTTTTTGTCAATTCTTCTCACCGGAATTTTATTCAAGCTATTTCTCTTCTCGTTGAAATCTAGCTTCAACGTCCTGCTTGTTTTTTTTTTTTTTTTTTTAAATATTTCACAGGAGGAGAAATACCATCAAAGAAGAAAAAAAAACGCACACCAAAGCCGCTCTGCTCATTGCCAAAATCGCTCGCATCACTTCACGCATTTCCATCGCATCGAACTAAACTCCATCGAGACTCACTTCATTCTTCCACGCCATTATTTTCCCCCCTCGCGACGACCGCTATTTCCGACGACTTGCTCTCTCCTTTTGAAGAATCCCAATTGACGCGACGACTCGACGACGCCCATCTCCCAGACCAAAAAAAAGCCACCATCACCACCACTTCTCCGTCCCCGCTGCCCACCATGCCTCAGTACACCTCGCGCGATGTCGGCGACGCGTCCCAGATCAAAAAGACCAAGCAGTCGATGGCCGATCTCAAGCTTCGCCGTTTGATGGAGCTGAACAACCGCCTTCGTGAAGATCTCGACCGCGAGCGCATCGCTGTCAGCGTAGCTTCCAAGAGGTGAGCCGGTCCCTTTCTCGCTCTCCCGTCCTCTTTTGTGCTCTGCTAACATCTTTCTCTCTCTCTCTAGCATCGTCTCCTACTGCAACAGCACACGAGACTACATGGTCCCGTCGGTATGGGGGACCGTACCACGCGGCGAAGATCCCTATGCTCCCCAACAGAGCGGCGGCTGCTGTGTGGTGATGTGAAGACCGACAACGACAACCTATTTTCTTTTTTCTTTTCTGTTTCTGTCAAGACGAATACAACGAATTCTCTCTCCCTCTCTCTCCTCTCCCCTCCCTTGGACCAGAGACAGGACTGGGTGCAAGAAAACCGACACACACAGTCGCCCTTGGCCTTGTCGGAACGCCTTTCTCGCCATCTCCCCTCTCTCCCGATGAGACGTCGCCAAATCAACGAGGCATGCACCGGTTCTCATGATGCCGCCGTTCCGCCGCCTGCGACGTCGTTTTCTGCTCATCCACTTTTCTCTCGCACGCTTGTCCCCGTAAAATCCCGCTTTGCTCTTGAGCTCCTCGCACACCCACCGGGACAAGCGGCCGGCGCTGCGTACTGCCACTCACTTTTGGTCTTCTCCTCCTCCAGCTGTCTCTCCGGATCCCCCATCTTGTCCTCTTCCATCTATAGTCTCCTGTTTGTCTCTTGATTTGCGTCCGTTGGTCATTGTTTTTTTTTTTTTTTTTCATTATGATTGGCCATCTTCTGTCCTGCTCTTCTCTTCCTCTTTCTCCTGTTGACTGCCACATCTCTCTCTTCTCTTCGGACTTACGGTGGTGATGTGCTCCCTCGTTCTCTTCTTCCCTTCTGGCGTTTCCCTTGGTGGAATTCCTCGTTGTTTCCCCCTCTACTTTCTGGCCCTCGTTTTCTCCCCCATCATCACCAATCTGCGATTTTTCTGTGTGATTTACTCTTGACCTTTTTTTATTACTTTTTGTGTCCGCCATCGTCAAATACCATTTATCTTCGTTTTTTTTTTCTTCTTCTACTTCTTTCCTCTCTAGGCTCAACTTATTTATTTCCTTAATTTTTTCTTCCTCTCCTAATTTTTTTTCTTCCAGTCTAATGTAAACTACTGCCTCGGAACCTCCTTTTTGAAATGGGCGTGTGTAAGTTAGTCGGCCTCGCTCTCTCTTCTCACATCAAGCGTTGCCACAGCTGTCAGGTCGGCTGATGTGCCTGCATGCAGCATGAGCTCAACCTTGGCTCACCGTGTCTTTCTGGCTATTTTCATCATCTTACTCAATAAAAATGGAACCCTATTCGAAAGCATAATGTCTCTCTCTATCTATCTCTCTCCGGTCTACATCTTGCCCCGTGCCAAATGCCCATTATGCGTCTATGCCAAAAGCATGCAAGCTGCACGTTGGAAAGACCAAGAGCCCACTCGGAACAACAGGGGAAGGGAGGGGGGCCTGTGGAGATTAGTACTTTATATTACTCTCTCCATCTGCTGGAGATAAGGAATGAGACACTCCGCTTAGGGTCCAGACCAACAACCTCAACTAGGGTTGCTGTACTTTGGATCTCTCTCGTTTCCCAGCTCAACGGAATGTCGAGCATATTCCCATGAATTGCACTTTGCTTTGATACATGCGGATAATTCCTTTTGCTTCAAAATAAGATAACTAACTAGTTACTAATCTAGATACCAAACTTCTACATCATCTCCTCCCCCTCGTTTAATACATAATATAAAAATGTCGGCTGGACCTGCACCTCTGCCACCGGCTCTCAGCCTCACCCACCCGCCCATCCTGCCTCGGATCACCATCCAATTCTGCACGCAATGCAAATGGATGCTGCGCGCCGCATATGTATGTTTTATTTTTTATTTTTCTTCACAAAACCCTACTAACCCTTTTCCCTTCTCTCCCCCCTCCCCCTTAAAGTTTGCCCAAGAACTTTTATCAACCTTCGCCACAGCCCTAGGCGAAGTCGCGCTCCAGCCAAGCACAGGCGGCGTGTTTATCGTGAGCATAGAGTGCAACATGCCTGACTCCGCCACCACGCTCTCCCGCGTTCTCTGGGACCGCAAAGTCGACGGCGGCTTCCCCGAGACAAAAGAACTCAAGCGCCGCGTGCGTGACGTCATCCAGCCCGGCCGCGACCTCGGACACAATGACCGCGTCAAGACGGCCGCAGCTGAGCCTGGTACGCCCGAGGGGCCTGCTGGGACTGGTGGGCAGAGTGCACTTGCACCCACAGCCGGCGATTGTGCATCTGGAGATTGCTAGCTCTGACGTCCATGTTGCGTAGCCTCCAATCCAACCCAATGGCTTGATCCGCATGATATATAGTTATATATAAGAAAAGAAAGAAAAAATCACTTCTCAAGCGCACTGCCTAGCTGTTCGATTGCATTATCATGACGTAAAAAAGGTATATTCGCGTGAGAGGTGAGCATTGTTATCTTGAGACAAGTTGGGAGACATAACCAGCGAGCAAGCGAGAGAGAGAGAGACTAGCAGAAAAACGTCAAGATCAAAAAATGCAAAGCGAGCAGACGGAGCAGACGGAGCAGAAATGAGATATAAGCCACATTAAGAGGAGAGAGAAAAACAAGTAGGAGAAAAAAAAGAGTTCTGTGTTTTAACTAAGAAAAAAAGCAGCACCGACACGTATGCGACCCAAGAAGCTAACCCCCTTCCCCTCCGCAGAAGAAGATGGCCAAGAAAACAAAACATAAAAGAGTCACTAGGTATACGGTATGGCGATGCGTGCATGCGTTGACTGAGGATGGAGGTGCATGTTGGAGTTTTGGTAGTGGTAAGTAGAGGTTGTCGTCATGGTTGTTGTTGTTGTAGTTGATGGTGGAAAGAAGCAAGCAAAAGACGATGGAGGAGAGTGTTCTCGTGGTATGATGTACGGCGGTGGGCGGTTACCGAGAGCCACGGACGGAAAAGAAAGAGCGGGTGCTGAAATGCCGACAAAAAGCAGTTTACCGGCGGAACCTAAAAATGAAGAGGGAAAAGTTCGTAAAACATGTTCTATTTCTTGATTGTGCGTGGTGTGTGCCAAAGTAGGCAAGGTCGAATAACGAGGGGAGCGATGGGGGCGGGAGATGGGTAGTGAGGCTAAGCAAAAGAGAGAGAGAAAAAAAGCATTGGATCATGGAAAGAAACGAAACAAGATGGGCAGGGGAAGGGGCAAGGGAAAAGGGGTTCTCGACTTCCGAGGGATGTCGAATAGGGCTGGATGGTGGAATGTCGAAGAGAAAAAAAACTCGGCGGTTCGACGTCGAGACCGGCTTTGTGTCCTTCTACTTCTTGCGCGGGGTGGAAGAGGTGCTGCCTCCGCCAAGGGCTCCTCGAACGTACTTCTTCTTCTCAGCAGGCTTGAGGATCTGGAATGAGCACAGAAGGCTCTCGTCAACACTCATCATGGCACCGGCGTTGTCAAACTCTCCACAGTAGTTGGGGGCAGAGAACAGGGTGACAAGCTGGCGCTTGCTGAAAAACTCGTATCCATCCTCGACAACCTGGTGAGCACGGCAAATAAGGTCCATGTCGTGTTTTGTCAGGAAGCGAGAGACGACATCGGGGCCAAAGGTGAAGGAGACACCACGGTCGTTTTCGCTCCAGCCGGTAATGTCTTTGTCGGGATCAGACCACAAGAGGTCGCATAGCAGACCACAGTCGGGAATCTAAGTCGGGGTGCACGAAAGCAAGGTTGCCAAGGCAATGGTTAGACAAGAGGTCACGGGCACAATAAGAAAATACATTGATTCATGAGTATAACTTACGTCAGTGGGGCGCATGACGCGACGAATCTGCTCCATCGAGTTCAGGTCAGGAGAAAGACCGCCGTGCATGGTGAAGATCTTCTCGTCAATGATGGCGGCGATAGGCAGGCAGTTGAAGCAGTCGGTAAAAGTCTTCCATAGCTTGATGTTGTACCGGCGCTTGCACTCATCGTAGAAGCCGTAGATACGGTTGATGGAGGCACACTCGTGGTTACCACGCAGAATAAAAAAGTTCTCGGGGTATTTTATCTTGTAGGCGAGCAGCAGGCAAATGGTCTCAAGAGACTGCTTGCCGCGATCGACGTAGTCACCGAGGAACAGGTAGTTGGCCTCCGGGGGGAAGCCACCATACTCAAAGAGTCTTAGTAGGTCGTAGTACTGGCCATGGATATCACCGCAAATCTAGTGGGTGTGGAGAAGCATTGTTAGCATTGTAAGATGGCCAATTATGTTCTCAGACGCGCAAACTGACCTTGATGGGAGCCTCAAGCTCCAGCAAAATAGGTTGAGAAATAAAAATATCACGGGCCTTGGTGCACAGGAAGCGGATTTCGCTTTCTAGGAGTTGAACCTGCTTTCCAGGGCGGCTGCCACGGACCTCAAGGAGGCGGTCGATTATGGAATCGAGATCAGTATCGTGTTGGTCCATTTTTGTGACTGGAGAAGGTAGAAGATAGACCCGAGAAGATGACAGAAGATGTGTCCGCTTGGTCAAACAAGGAGGTGCTCTGAGGCAAAGAAGCAGTGGAATCAACTCGGAGGAGCCGAGCAGAGAGAGAGAGTAAAGAGCCGGGCGGGGGAGACAAGATAGTCTCGGTCTTTCTTCTAGAACACGAAAGCCAGAACTTCGGGGTTATTTGCGGAAACCGAGAGTAAACGGCGGACGAAACGACAATCAAGGAGGATAGATGGCGACTTTCTAAAATGGGGGGAGGTTAAATCGCGGATGGTTACTTTGCGGGCGTGGAAGAAACAATGAGCCTGGATAGTGCGGAATATGGTTAGAGAGCCGTGGTGGCAGAGCAGAGGCGGAGAAACTAGCGGTGCAACTAGTGTGGTGGTAAGTGGTGCGCGAGGTTCAAGGCACGGCAAGCAAGGCCAAGTGGGTTCTTCTGGTTTGCTGGAGCTGGGCTGCAAGAGGCGGGAAAGACGGCGGAGTTGAGTTCGGGCATAGAGCAGTTGTGTGCATGGGTAAAAGTGTCTCTTGGAAGAGGTTATGCGGAGCGGTGGCAGTGACAATATGACTGGTGCAGCGGCTTTTGGTGATGTGATGACGATGGATGTTGTTGTTGTCACTGGACAACAGCAGTGGAAAGAAAGGCGGGCGGGCCTGGCTCTGGCTGGCTGGGGCTTGGGGTCCAGCACTGGGCCAGCAGGGGGAAATGGCGGTAATGAAGGCTTTGCTGCCGGCAGAGCTTGAATGGAGGGAGAAAGGAAGGGGGATGTTGAGTGTGTGTGTGGGGGAGGAGAGGAGGGGGCCGAGAATGAGGACAAGGCCGAGAACAGACAGAGAGGGGTGACGGGAAATCGTATCATGTAGTGAGTGAGTGCGTGTGCTAGCGTGGGGCTTTCCACAGGCGCTGTCGGATGGCGAGAGCCAGAGCTACAGGCGCTGGCAGTCTTGTCGGAGAAACAAGACACACACGCGGCAAGCCCAGCAGGCCATGAAGCTGTCCAGGGCTGGAATGACAGGGAGATTCCAACGCAATGCCGGGAAGGTGGAATTTGAGACTGCTACAGAATGGGGGATGCTTGACCGTCCTTGCTGTAGCCAGCCTCGTGCTTTGGTCGAGGGAGCCAGCCAGCCGAGTGAGGAAGGGGGAGGGAAGATCCGGGGAGAAAGCTCGTGATGATTTTGGGGAGGAGGGAAAGTGCTGTGGATAAGGCTCGTAATAGTGTGATGAGCCGTGGGTGTTTGCAAGACTAAAGGAGAGTTTTGAGCTGGGTACTGACCTTTGCAAAAGTATTCGATCGTGTGGGAGAAGCGCGATTTGGGAAATATGGCGAAGATTTGTATTTTTTTTCAAGGTTTCTGATTTTTTAGTTTTTTTATGGACGCGTTGAGCGTGCGAATTGGCAAGCAACGACGAAGAATCCTGCAAGTCTCTAGCGAGGACAAGAGAAGGGAAAAAAAAAAGCGAGCTCGATGAAGTTATTCACAGAGGGGAGTGACCAGCCACGATGAGCGAGCGACAGGCAGTTTGGGGGGGCAAGAAGAATTCCTTCTCACGATCGCCGGCGGGGGGGGGGGGGGGGGGTTGAAAGAGCGAGACGCGTCTCCGTTAGAAAGCAGTGAATCTGAGACCGTTCGAAGACAGATTTCTCTGCCTCTAAGAGTTCGTCGCTAGAGAGTCAATTGTTGAGCGAGGGAGACCAGAGTCCGTCGTCTTGAGTCGAGATGTTCGTATGGGGGGAGAACAAGAGAAGCAAGTCGTTCCGGCAGTATTTTCTCGGGTGGAAAAAAAAAAAAAGGCAGAAATCGCAATTCTCAGTGAGAGAACAAAAAACCGAATTTTTTTTCTTCGGGGTTAGAAATGAACTCAAATAAAAAAAACGTCGTCGCCAAAAAAGTTTCCAGATGCGAAAAAGTTGACACAGACAAAGAAGGAGGGAAAAAAAAAAGAGAAGAAGGAAATTATGGTCGCTGGCCGGCCCCATCAGCAAGATTAAAGGCCAGCGCCCATCAAAAACTGTCCCAGGAAGGCTCAGAAAAAATTGCATCCAGCAAACTGACAACTGCCTTGGCCAAGTCCTTCCTCTTGCCCTTTGCTTTTTTCCTCCTTCCCTCCCTCCCCCAGCGTCAACCTGCCTTCCCTGTCAGGCTCCAAACCTGCCTGCGTGCGTCTGCCACCAAAGCACCAAAGTGGGGGTGAAGGAGAGATGAAAAGAAAAAAAGAAAAAAAGCAGTTTCTAGATAAGGACAAGGCCGCCTTCCTCTGTCTGCGCCATTCTGTCTTTCTTTCTGTTGGGCCCTGGAACCGCGGCATCTGATTGGAGGCGCTGGCTTTTGCCACTGGCCAACAAGACAAAGATGGGGAACAATTGCACTACTGTGGACACAATCACAGCGTGCCCCCTGCTAGAGCTACAGAGGGCTAAGTCGGCGATACAAAACAATTACAGGGGCCAAAGCCTGGACGAAACAGGACAACAAGCAGCAAGAGGGGCAAAACAAAACACTCAGGTTCTATTCCAAATTCACAATGCTAAGCTAACCCTGGCTAATCCTACCGATAGACCCTAACGTACCATGATATCGATCCCGAAAAGAAACCTACACCCCGTGGTAAGACGCAAAGGAAAAACGAAACAAAAAGCAAAAGGCATACAAAATAAACACCGAAATACTCATATTCTGAACATGTCCCACATGCCCCACATCCCTTGGCGGCTCCTTTCTTCCAGTGTGTTCCTCGGGAAAAACTCTTCCGCCACCTTCACCGCCGCGTGCGTGTCGACGACCGCGTGCGCTTCTTGCGCTCTAGCTGAAGCAGTGCCTCGGCTTCTTGCGCCTCGCGGGCTTCCTTGGCCTCCTGAGCCTCGCGGGCTGCTGCTACATTAGCTCGTGTAGCACGCGTGACTGGCGGCGTGTGTGGCAGCTGGGGGGATAGCGCGGCGCGTGAATCTTTGCTCGCTGGCCGCTCGACCATGACTGTGTGTGCGGGCTGTGCGCCGTCAGCGGGGACGAGCGCAGCGGCAATGGCATCCCTCGTTTGAACTGCAGGCTCAGGGTCGTCGTCGGGCTCGCCTTCGGCATCAACGTCGCTGTCTGCATCCATTGATGGTAGCGAGGAGACCTCGGATAGCTCGGAGAGTGCGCTCTGTGGTGCGGGGTGGTGTGGCAGCGCCGACTCGATGGGCAGCAGCTTCGGTAGCGGTAGGGCCTGTTGCTCGAGCTCAGGCTCAGGCTCGGGTGCGGGGTTGGCTAGCGAAGCGGCTGTTGGCTTGGGCGACGATGTTGCTTTGAGCGGTGACCCGACAACCTTGCGGGGCGTAGACCGGCGCGGAGAGGTTACGGCTGGAGGAGCTATCGTTGCGTTGTCACTGACGGGCTCACAAGCCGGACTGGCTGCCGATGATGCGTTGGTGACAACGATGTGTGGCGCGGCGGGTGTTGTGACTGGGGGAGGCTCGGCTGATGTGGCACCACCTGTCGAGGGTTGGCTAGTAGTTGGTTCTGGTGTGGCTGCATAATTAAATTCGGCGATTGGTGGCGGCGTAGTCGCTTGGACTGTGGAATGAACTGGCTCCTCGCTAGAGTTCATTTGAGACTTTCTATGTAACGCGGCCATAGTGGGGGCATCTGTCTCAACCGACTCCAAAGCATCAGTCATTTCAACATCCTGCTCAGCGGGATTCTTCCAAGCCTCTGTCTGGGGCTCGCCCTCTTGTGCCACTGCCAACTGTTTATCCGAAGCTTGTTGAATATCGCCACCGGAGAAAGTGGCATCGGCTTTTCTACCGACCTGACCAGGGCCTCTGGGTGTATGGTCGTCGACATCCGCAAGTTCTTCACTGATGGCACACTCGACCTCATTCACCGGGTGATCTATGGCCGAAAGGCCCTTGACATCAAAGCTCGCAAGATACCAAAGCAGACCACCGTTGTTGAGCACATTAGACGGAACCGGTGCTGATACAGTTGATAGAAATGACATGTTGCTAGTGGATTGTGGGGGTGTCGGCGGAGGCTGATTCAGGGCCACCACCGTCTCCGCCAACGCCGGGGGTTTATTGTCGGGAGAGCCATGTGGGGCCGATGCAGATGGTGGTGGGAGTGACGGCTCGGTTGTCTGAGGCGGAGTGGCCTGCGAAAGCAGCTTGTCGGCCACATGCTCCTCGGGATCCGTGACCTGGAGGACCTTGGGTTTAGACACATCGCCTGTAGTAGTGTCTTCGGCGACGGAGCGTGCCAGTAGCGGCGCATCATCCATAACGGCGTCCTCGCTAGTAGCTGGCACAGGAGGTCTTCCGGCAGGCGTCGGGCTGGGTGTCTCAGTTGCTGCCTGCAGGATAGTCTCAAGCTCCCTATGCATCTCCTCCACAGGCTTGCACAACGCTGTAGCCTCGGTCGCTAGAGCGGCCTCAAGGTACGGCTTGACAGCCCTGATGATGTTTTTGCCAAGAGTTTTACGGGGGCGGATGTCGCCAAAGTTCTGTTTAGTGGGCGACGCTTCGAGGCCCAGTGGGCGCGGCCGCGCCATGGTGTTCTCGCCAGAAACAATACCCTTGTTGATTATGTCGGCGAAGTCGCGGGCAAAAGCCAGTGTAGTAGTATAGTAGCGCTGGTCAAGACGTGCCTGAAGGCCCAGAAAGCCCATGGCAAACACGTTTTTATCAAGTCTAGCAGCAAAGTTAGTAAGCAAAACTCCTACACAGATACACTCAATCACACAAAAACACTCGAAAAAGAGCCTCTGGGAATCCACCTACGCTTGCGCCTTTTCAATGGCCGGTGCAATGTCCCGCGCAACGGGGAAGTAGCAAGTATCGACAAAATCCAGCTCCAGCTCAGCCGCCTCCAACTTGAGCGCCTCACGAGCTACAAGCGCCTCAGACAAGCCTTGCAGCGCGGCCAGATCGCGCAGCAGCGAGTCGGCAAAGTCGATGCGGCGCTGCAGCCGGCCCTTGCCCGAGGGCCCCATGGCGACAAAATTGCGGCGCGTGAGCTCCATGGACGAAAACGTCTCCATTTGCAGCTGCAAGCGTTTGAGGAGCGCTGCGCCGCGGCGTGCCTCGCGCTTCAGAGTCCAGTAGCGGCACACGTTGGCGACAAAGTCGCGGCGCCGGCGGATCGCGAAGCGCCCCATGGCCGAGTCGACTGCGTCAAAGACAGACGCCGGGATCACGGGCGCGCCCGATGGCAGCTTCCATACTATCCCTTTCTTCTTTTCGGTGACGGTGCCGCCGGGCGTGACTGTGCCCGATCCACCAGATGATGGGGCCGGCGAACCTTCCGCCGACGACACACAGGCCACGCTATGCTGTGCGGCCATAAGAGCCGCTGTTGCATGGGAGTCGGCCCATAGCCGGCCCTTCATCTTCTTGCGGTAGAACCGGCGCGCCGCGCGCGTAGTCTCAATGACCTTGTTGTTCTCGGCGTAGTCCGGCGGGCAGTGGCGGTCGCAGAACGCCTTGAGCGTCATGCCGCCGTCGAGCACAGCCAGGACACCTTGACTGGTCTTCATTTTGAGAAACAGTCGAGCCCGCCGCGCACAGGTGACGTGAAAGGCCTGAAAACAGCTCTTGTTGCTGCATTGTATGCAGGCACCCATGCGCTGCTTGCAAATATAACACGATAGTCTCCAGCGCGTCTTGGGAACCTTTTCGACCTCCATGACAGGTTCCATGAAGGTGTGATTGCCGAGGGACACTTCGGGGATCCACATGGCACAGAGAAGATGTGCCCACTTGGACGCATTGGTTTGCTTGAAGGCACCGTCTGTGTTAGGGCAGAAGATGCATGTCTATGAGGAGAGCGTTAGTCAGAGAAACCAGGCCGACAGGCGAACAAAAGCGCTAACAGAAAAGACAGAAAAGACATACCGGAATGCCCCGACCAATAATCTGACACTTGCGACACAGCCACTGACCCTCTGGAATAAATGGCACACCATAACATTCCTGATGAACCGCCAAGTCGCATCCATCACAGAACACAATCGCATTCGTGTTTTCGCAGTCACCATCGTCGCATATAGCGCACTTGCTATCCGGCTCCTCGCCCGACGACGGTCCAGCCTGTGCCTCTCCATTGACCGCGGCAGCACTGGACGAGCGCGGGCGTTGTGTCTGGGGTGGCTTGGGGTTCGGCTTGGGGATGCGCTTCTCGAGCGCATGCCACTCCTTTTCGATCCTAGTGATGGTAATTTCAAACAGCTCACGCGTGATGGGCGGAAAATCGTTGGCCTTGCGTTCGCGGTTGATAGCCTCGAGCCACATGTCGTCCTGCTCGTCCATGTCGTATTCGACACGGCTGAGGCTCTTGTCCGTCCCTGTCCTGGCTGTGGCTGCAAGCAGGTGGTCGTGGTGATCATCGTCCCAGCCGCCGTCGCTAGCTTTGATGAGAGTATCCTCGGGTTGGTAGAAGCGGTCTGTTTCTTGGAAGCCGACATTAGCCATAGGCTGGTCGACATAGCGCGCCGTGCCGAGTGCTTTGCTTTCGAATAGCGACACCCGGTTGGTTCTCCGATATGACGGCCGCTTGAGGTCCAATTTTTCCTTGGGGGTCTGGTTATGTATTGGAAGCACCGCTGGCGTCCTGCTAATCCCACCATATGCCGATGAATCACGTGGCGGTCGTCCGACTCTGCGCTTGGGTGGTGTCGTTGGTGGGAGTAAAACTACATCTTTAGCCTCCATGCCATCAGCCAACGCGGTACCATCGACCTCTGTTGCGCTGAAAATCTTGAAGCAAGCCTCAATGTCTAAGTCGGGATGAAACTCCTCCCACCCCCGCTCTTCACGCGGCTTGTAACCCTCGCTCTGTGCCACCGCCGCTGCCATGGCCGCCGCCGAGCCGTATTCTTCTGAATCCTCGATATCCTCGCGTCGCCTTCGCGGATTCTGCGCGACTCGTCTCGCCACCGAAATCGACGACGGCGAATCGTCGCCGTGGTTGTGGTCATGACGATCGCGCTGGTGTGTAGCACCTGGCGCTGCCGTTGCACGGGTTATTCTCTCTGTTTCGGGGACTGGTGTTGTCGTTGTCAAGCCGTTGTCGTCTATGAACCGACCATTGCCGCCTGGTCCGCTGGGCACATACCTTCGGCGCCTAGGCAACCCGCTGGACATGGGCGACCCCGCATCAAATGCATCCGTGTCTACGCCACCGGCTGCCGCTGCAGCCGCTGCTGCTAATCGCGCTGCACGGACCGCGTTTGTGCTACCAGGCGGTCTGCCCCGCCGGCGACCCGAGGGCGTAGCCACAGGCTTACCACGCGTCTGCGGCGTGGAAGGTTTTTGTATCATGTGTAGAGGGGGTGTGTGCAAATGTGTGTGTGAAGGCGTGATAAGCTGCATCCGTAGACCGTCGCGAATTCTCGTGTATCCGCGTGTGTTTCGTAGGGCAGCGCCGTCTCGTCTCGTTCCGCTGTTCTATAGCTGCGGGTGTGTGTATATATTCGTGTCTGTTTCGCGTTTGAGGCCCGCTCCGTGGCCAAAGCAAATTGGCCCCGCTGGCCGCCACCGAGGGCGCGCAAGTGCAAGCGCAAGCAATCGCGATGGGACGTGCTCCGTAGTCTGGCGATGGCGGCAGCCGTCAAAGTCGAGTACCTACAGGCTCGAAACGAGCTCTCTCGATAGCTGTTTGGAGAAGGGGAGGGGGAGGGGGGACCGCAAGTGTCTCGTAGCGCAGGGGGAGAAAAGACAGCCGCCGTGTGTCCGCTCCGCCTCGTGGAATGCCGAGCAGCCTGCTCGCACCGTACTCGTCTCGCGTCGGGCTCGGCGCGTGAAGCAATGTTCGCGTTTGTCGGTCGGACTGGACTATCGTTGGGTTGAAGGGCGTCGGAAGGGCGCGTCGGTACTTGAGCGCGAAGCAAAGGCACCCGGAGCCAAAAAGATGGGCGCAGACCGCCTCGCACAGGGGGCAAATACGCAGGTAGAAAAATAGAGAAAAATATGTCTTCCTATGTGACAGAAAAAGCGTCTTTGGAGCTGCACGGCGGTGTGCTTATTGTTGCGATAATTAAATCTGATTAAATTCATTCGTGGTGTTGATGTTGATGAACTGATATCTGGTCGTCTGTTTTTTTCGGCGTGTCTATTCCCCCCCCCCCCCCCCCCCCAGACACATAGACCTACAGTGCCGGTTGCGTAGTTATTCGCACCCCGCACGGTCTAAAGCTCTGTGATTGGTTCAAGAAGAGACAAGAGGTCCCGAGTGGGGAGACTAGTTCTGCTGATTAATCAATCTGTACGTCAGTCGGGATCTACAAGAGACATGATGGATGCACGTGTATAACTTGTGTTTGCGTGATATTCAACCTCGCAAAGTTTACCTGAGTTGGGGAAGGGTTTCTCTTTGCTAAATGCGAGTCCCCAAGACACTCCGTCCTATTGTTTGGTCCCGACAATGGCAGGAGCCTCATGGCCAGGCTGTTGTCGCACACGTGACACAAGAGTCACATGACATCCCGTTGGAGCTGTTTGGGACTGAGGATCGATCCTACAGTGCAGCTTTGACTTTGGCAGCCAATCCACCAAACATCACATCAACCATTGTCACAATCACGGCGATTACACCCAAGAGCGTTATAACAAGACATGTTAATTTTAGTAAATAAAACGACGACACTCAAAGACGACTTCTACATGAAAAGACCCCAGAAACATCTGACGACAACACATGGCAAGAGGAAGAAAAGTATAAAATGCGTCTCAAGAAAGACGAGAGAAGGGAACTGCATGGCAAAGGCCTGTAAATCAACGGCAGCAGGGCGTTGCGTTACAAGCAAGTCCAAACGAGGCACACGAAAAGCACTGGCGAACGAGAATCAAAGGCAAGAAATCAAAAGCACGAAACAGAACAAGCAAGGCAGAAAGGCAAATAGGAGGAAAGAGAACAGCCAACACCTGCCCGAGAGCATGGGTTGATCGCGATAGAAATCAGGGCGCAAAGAAAAAGAAGAATTTTGTACATGCTCACACGACCAAACCTGGATGGAGGTCGTGAAGCTAAAAAGAACCTAGAAAGAGAATTACCCAAAAACGAAGAAAACACACAAGACACGCACGAGGAAAAAAAAAAGAAACACCAGAAAATCAAAACCCCGCTATGCTCCCGAATAAAACAAAAAAGAGCCAGACCAAAAAGAAAAACCCCAGAAGGAAACCCAAAGAAAAACCAGGCAAAAAATGTAGATGCCCGCAGGCAGAAGCATTCAAAAAAAAAGGGCCGGATAAAACACGGCAGAGGAGTAGGCAGTGGATAAGCAGGTAAATAGTTGATCAGTTCATGAGGATCGGGAGTCTTCATCCAAAGCGGCGAAATACAACAGACCGCAAGTGCGGTAGATCGAGGTGAAAGGGCAAGAACCAATTGTTCCATAAAAAGAAAAAAATCCAAAGAGAAAATAGAGAAATATAGTGCCTGAGGAGTTAATCTCCTGGGGCGGGTATCACAGTGAGAGGAAAGAGAAATGGAAGGGGGATAGGAGAAAGAATGGGCGAAAAGAAGACGAAAGGGAATGTGGGGATCAAGTGAAGACGAAGACGGTTATCAGAGTGGCCAGCCCTAGCCTCCGCCGATGGTACGCCCGCTGACGACAGCTGGCTTTGATGTTGCCGTCGCGTGTATCGGAGACACAGCAGCCAAGGTGGACTTGAACTCCGTCGCAAACTCGGTGCTAGGGCTCGGCTTCCATGGGCTTTCGCCCAACACAGTCAGATAGCCCTCGCCGACTTGGTTGCGGAGAGCCTCGATCTTGCGCTTGTACAGCTCGCCACCCATGTCCCACTCGCTGCCGTCCGATTCACCTGGACTATAGAGCGGCGAAAGCTCCGACTCTGAGGGAATAACAGGGCACACCACTCCTGCGCGAGACTCAGCGGCGGGGACCACCTTGGGTGTCTTGGTTTGTGTCTCTAAAGGAGGAGACGCGGGCTCTGGCGTTGACATGTCAGATGACTGAGAGATACGATGGCGATGACGCATCACATGAGCCTTTTCGGCATTAGCGGTTTTAGTCGCAAGAATACCAGTGCTAGTGCTAGTGCTAGTGCTACCACAACTCTCCATGTTCATATGTTGCAACAGAGCCTCTTCAACTCCCCTCTTGAACGTGATTTCAACTGCCGTCTTGGAGGCAGACCGAGGCGATTTTGGCTCCTGGCAGGAGAGCGGAGGAAGGCTGGGCAGCTCGGGAGACTTTTGTGCCTGCTTGTTGGACAGATACTCGTTGGGAATCGGGGGAGGAGGCATATCACTAGTCATTGAGGGTGGTGGGGGTCTGCTAGGTTCCGAGGTGGAGAGATCTACAATACGTCTCTTACTACCCTTCTTGCGGCGGTGTGAGGAGCGGTTAGCGTCACTGTTGACCGGACGAGGCGTAGGGCGCTCCTTGCGCAATACACCTGGCTCGCGCTGGGTGCGGGACGGTTCCTCGTAGATAGCACTAGGCTTGCTTGTTGGGGAAGTGCTCCCAAGTCCAATGTCCACGAGATAGACTTCTGGGGCAGGCTGGCGTACGACAGGTACAGCTGCAGGTACAGGCACACGATCCACCAGATAACGCTTCTCACTATATGTAGGGCCAGATCCGTCAATCAGCAAATCCTCTGTGTATCCGGCAGTCTTCCGGAACAGGTTGAAAATGGTGATGCGGTAATTCTTGTGCGTGCGAATGAAGGGGTTGCCATCAACCCAAATCTCGCGAATATAGGGAATACCAGTCAAACGAGCCAGTTCTGTAGGATCGGTGAGACAGTTCTCGCGAAGATCCAGACGTTCCAAAGGCAGAAGTTTCTCAATTCCAGAAAGTGACTGAAGTCTATTGGCGCGCAAGTTCAAAGATGAAATGGCCGGCAACGGGTTGCGATTCAGCGACAGAAGAGAGTCAATCATGCAGTGCGCCAGATTCAGAGCACGGAGGGCAGTGAGAGTGGCTAAGCTATCAGGAATTTGCGTGAATAGATTACTGCTTAGATCAAATGAGTGCAAGGTGTTAGCAAGGGGAGTCAAACTTGAGCTGGGGATGGCGGTGATGGCGTTATCGGTGAGACTCAGGTGGCGTAGAAAGCGCCATTTGGTGATGGGAAGCACTGTATTGCTGCTGTTGGCCATATTGAGCAAGTTTGAAGCACTCCCGCGACGCTGGTGATTAGTTGGCCGAGCAGTTGATTGACTATGAAACGAGTCGGATAGACTAGAGTGTGAGCTGCCGGATCCAGACCTTCGAACCTTTTCAGGCACTCGAGGCTGGTTGGAGACACTGATGGATGATTCCCGGTCGTGGCGGGATCGGATTGAAGGAAGGCCGGAGTTGTAGATGCGCGTGGGGGAATGGGCATCATCATTTTCAGGACGACATATGGATGTGCTGCGTGTGTAACGGTGCTGGCGAGAAGGGTTCCGGCTGGCAGGGAAGGAGGTGTCATAGATGGCGGATTCGAGATTGTTGAGAGAACCGATGCGCAAGTCATTGGCCGAGTTTCGGGGGTCGGGAGACGCTGGGGGCGACATGAGTCTAGGCATATCGGGGTGGCCAATAGTGGGGCTACGTCTGTGGCCAGCGGGCGTTGAAGCATTCCCGTACCAGGTGGTAGGGGGAGTATGCTGTGTTTTTGCGGTACGGCGGCGACGTCTGTCCATGTCATCTAGCACAATATCAATCAAAATGTCGGCAGGGTCATCAATGCTTGCTCTGCGCAGAGTCAATGACCTGAGTTGGTCAGCCATGCGATCCCAGCCAAAGAACTGGCGGAAGTTGATGTCTTCAACGTCAAGGGTTTGGACATTTTTGAAAGAGTGCAGTGGAACAGCAGAGTCGAAGGGGAACTCTTCGTAGCCACGAACAAGACGGGCTCTCCAGTCCGGAGCGAGTCTCAGGGCGGGGATTTTAGTGAAGGAAGAGTACAAGTACTTGAGCTCATTCTGAATCAGGGCCTTGTGGCGTTCAGTGCGTGCAGCAGAAATGCTGGCACCAAAGCCAAAGTGAGACCACATGGTGGTTACACTTGACATGACGCTGCGGATGCTAGAAACAGACCGTATCGAGTCAATGTCGGAACCATGAGTCTTGGAGCGCTGACCACTGCTGAGAAACGACACATAGTTGGAGGTGTTGGATGAGTCTTGGATGTTCTCCAGGCGGATCTTGAGGGGGCCGACATCAATACCGAGTTCCTCGAAGCGGGACAGCAGGTAGAAGAGATGGTGGGGCGTCAAAGACAGCTTTGTGGACTTGGAGGACTGCGAACCAAAGCCAAGCGACAGCGAGAAGCCGGGAGAAAAGGGCAGAGACGAGGCGGAAGTCGAGGGGCGAGTGGGGAGAGTGGGCGATCGCTGGATGGCGGCAGCAGAGCTCATGCTGTGCGATGGGGCATGTCGCGAAACGGGGCCTCGGCGAGGGCTGTTGGCATTGGCCAGAGCCTTTTCGTTGTTGTGCACATAGGTGGCGAGATTCTAAGAGGCAGACGGGTTAGTTGGTGGGAGCCCACGAGGGGGAGAGCCACGAAGCAGACTGACCTTGATATAAACCTCCCCGTCTTCTGAGTCCATGGTTGGCAAGATATCACCGCATTGGGGTACACAAGAGCCAGAGGAAAAGGGAGCAGAGGGATATGAAGAGCCGGATCTTTTATAGCAGGCCGGTTTGGCTGTGTGGTTAAGCCGCCAGGGTGGACAAGTGAAAAGGCAGGCGCTGCACGTGCACAGAGGCGGGCAGGAAAAAAAAGGCAGAGAATGCAAGAGGCACAAAGAAGAAGAGCGATGAAAACTTTGGTCCCGATGGTCGAAAGATTGTTTCTTTTGTGCAAGGTGACCCAAACGATGAGCACAGAAAAAAAGATTCCTTCAAATCTGGGAAATCGGCTAATGGAAGCGTGTCGTGGCTTCGATGCGAGTTGAGCTTGATAGGGTCAAAGGGAACTATCACAGCGGGAAGAGGGCCAAGTTCTGGGTACTACACCAAGTCGAGCACAGTAGGTTAGCATGGAGCGGGAAAAAAAACCCCAGAATTTTACAACATGGGAGAGCATAATGATCAGAGCACTGCTGCGGGTTTCGAGGCCGTCCAGGTCGAAAACAGAAGCGAGAGATCAACCAGGCTGCTGATCCAGGTTCAAGAGAGAAAAAAAACCCCGGCCGTGGATATTCCACTCAAGCGCAGAGGCAGATGCAGGGCAGGGTTTGTGATACAGGGGCTCGCAGCACGAGGCCCAGGCGAGAGAGCGAGAGAGAAGCGAGTGTGGGAGGAGATCGTGAAGAGAAGACGAGGGGCTGAGGCAGAGGTGGGCAGTGGAGGCTTGTCGTGGCCGGGAGGCTCTCGGCGGCCCTCGGGCGGGGGATGCAACTGACTCACCTGGAGATACTTGGCGACGATGATTGCAGCAGAAAGCGGGCGAATCGCGGATTCTGGCAGCACACGATGTCGATATCGTGGGCACGGTGGGACGGCGGGAGCGAGGCTCAACAAGCGAGAAGACGTGGAGGACGGGCGAAAGAGCGAAGGTGGCGGCGATGGACAGACAGAAAAGGCAGCGAGATGGTCGGCGGTGGCGATGAAGGACAGGAAACAAGACGATAAAAACAGGATGGAAAAAGATGTAGTTGACAATGGCCAGAGGGGGAAGCCGAGGGTTTTCTTCGGTGGGTGGCTCTCATTCGTCGGAATTCTCGCGATGATGGTCGTCGTTCTTTTTTTGGGCCGTCCTAGCACAGTACAGCACAGCACAGCAAGCAACGAACGACACAAAGTCGCGATGGCGGTTTTGCTTGGGTGGTGCGGGAGAGGAAGGGGAAGAAAGAGAAGAACCTGGCGCCAAAAGAGCACGATGATAATGGATTATTTTTGTTGTTTTTTTGTTGCTTTTTTATTGTTTTTTTTGGTCTATTTTTTCGTTTCTCTCTCTTTTTTCCCCCGATGCAACGCAGCAGGGGGGGGGGGGGGGGAAGAAAAAGAAAAGCAAAAGAGACAACAAGAAACAATCGCATTTACAGGGGGCAGCCGCAAGAGGGGTTCCGAGATTGTTCGCGGAGGCTCTGAGCAGAGATGCAGAGCACTGAAAAGCCCGGAACCCCCTGAGCCTACAGGCTGGCGCCCACTACAAAACAGCCATCCCAATGGTCGACTCTGTCTCTCTTGTCTCCTCCATCGCAACGGCCAGGCTCCCCCTGCTTGCCAATGCCTGTTGCTCCAGTCAACAGCGTCAAGCGATATACAAAGGGGCCCTCTTCCGGGCTTGACAGTAACAAAACAAAACATCAAAGCTGAGGAGCCAGAGAGCTGCGACACTTTTGCTGGTGGTGATCAGCGCGGAAAAGGACCAGGGAGGGGAAGCCAGCCTCAGGCCAGCAGCGTTTGCCATGAACAATAGCAACAGACATTCATACATAGATGTATTCTGGCGACAATGGTGACAGCACTGGTGGCAGATCACAACTTCAGCACTGACTTGACTACAAACTTGCTTGCAATCTGCACCCTTGACTTGGAAGCATACGTAATAAACTGCCAGTCAGCCAGGCTCAAACAGGGGGTGGTGGGGGGGTTTTGATCCTGGAGTTAGTTGTGTAGTTAGTTATGTATGTATGTTCCAGCATCCAGCATCCAGCATAGTTGTAGAATACAATAGTTAGTGACTTGCTGCTTGTACACACTTAGAGCATGTCTCACGCTGCACCGCATGGCACCGCCTTTGCGCATTCTACCTAGACCTGAACTTGTATTGTATGCACACCAAATGAAGCCCAATGCAAGGAGAGAGAAATTAGACTCAGACCTCTGTTGTGTAGCACCTCGTGTTCAGAACTTGTCAGCATAGAGCGCGTTTAAAGATATACCACACAGCACGCAGTCCATCACCAGCAACAATGTAGGCACACCCAGATTAACCCTTGCCCTCGCCCTCATCGTCAGGGTTTTCTTTTCCTTATCCTTATTCTCTGGTGGGGTTACTCAAGCTCCTAATCCATCCATTGCTTGGCTATGACGTACATGTGCGTGCACTGCGGGCTTGGTTGGCCATCATGTCACGATGGCATTCATTTGGCCAACAATGACATCAGCGAATCAGAAAATCTAAAAAAAAAAAGAAAACAAGAAAAAAAAACAAGGGTTTCAAATGCCACTTCCGCTCCATTCCACCCGCAGAAATCTCACCAAAAAGTTGGAGTCTAGCTCGATATAGTGTTTATATATAGGCCGTCTCGGCCGAGTACATACATACACAGTTAATCAGGATAACTAGTCAACTAGTTAGTGAAGCAAACTTTGTGTCATCATACAAGGAAAAGTCCACTGGCCGCTCGCTGTCTGTTTCCCTCCTCTCCAGCCGGCTTCTACATTCTCAATTCCCTCTGCTAAATGAAATGTCCCTGGCTGAGATTTCTCGATCGAGGCCGGGATCAACGTGTGCGTCGGGGCCGCAGCCCTGGTTCCGTGCTGCCTGCAAAACCAGGCGTCGAATCTTGCCGCTGCTTCCTCTGCGCCATTGTGGAGCCCTAATCGTACGGCCATGTTCTGACGGACGTGACGTTTGGTAACATAGCAAGTTGAGAGGGTAGAAACGACGAAAACAGGACACCACGTCGTTTTTTTCTGAGTCTCTCTTTTCTCTCTCATGCATCGTCTCCAACCACCCACCACATTGAGAGCCAAGATCAAGCATAAACAAGCCTTGACCACCATCAATTTTTACAAAGGAACGAACTCACTCTAGACTCCAAGCCACCTGACCCTAGTCACCCTGGTCATTCTCGAAACAAATAACGACAGGCATTCATTCCGGGTTACAAGGCCATGTCACTGAACTCAATCAGACGTCCACCTCTACTTGAATGAATATTCTGCCTGGGCCTGTCTACCTGGCTGCGCCAAAGAATGTTCTTCTGCTTCTTGACTCTCGCTCTGCGCATCGCACCATTCCTCGCAGAAACAAGACAACAGCTTCGACTGTTTGCCAACCAGGAATGCCGTGACCTACCTCCTACCTACCCCGCTGCCTCCCCCTCAGCTCAGCCAGCAATGCAGCCAGCCAGCCAGCCAGAACAAAGAATAACGTCACTTGTCCTCGAGGCAAGTTTGGTTTTTTTGTGGGGAAGAAGGATTCAACAGTGATAAGATAGGAGATATCTGATCTTCCTTTATGCTGATAAGCTGGCACACTTGAACTTTAGTCTTTCCTTTCGTCTTTAGCCTGGCGCCTTCGCTTTGTTGACTTTCTCGACGATAAGACAAGCCCCGCCAGATTACAAGACTCCGTAACTATGTACACATGTGAATAATGCCTAATTGAGGTAGATGGTGTGGACTTTCAGGTTGTACAAGCACATACACATGTAAAAATGTACTTGTCTACATTCTCTGTGCGCAAGTCTGTGAGTCTGAGAAAAGAAACCTCCACCACGAGAACCTTCAGAGGCAAACTCTCTTATCCAGTCACAGTACAACACCCCTGATATTTAAACCTACATACATACATACACACACGCCAAACCACACATTCCACCTCGCCTTTCGCATCTCGCATCTACCATCCGCCATCTCGACTCAAACTGCCACTGCCGCCCACCCACCGTCGCATTCGACTTGTCCAGATCAGCCCTAAACCACACGCCAGTCCTGCATTATACTTACTGGCCTAAATACATACATACGACTATATACATGCATATAACCGACCCTCCTGTTGCCCTCTTCCTCTCTTCCTCCTTCACCACCGAGCCTACCCACGGGGAAGCGGGGAAGCGGGGATCTGCCAACAGACAAAAGAAATCACGACGAATAGAACGTCTCCATTCATCTGAAAGCCTGACCCCTGCTGCCGACACATATCAACAGACTTACGGTTTTCCGGCTACAAATACCAGGCAAGAATATGCGTCTATGATGTTATGCTGCACATACCCTCCGCCGAGCTGCCGTCGTGCTGTCACGATCCATTAGCAAGCCTCGTTTTTCTCACTGGTACATTTTTTTTTTTTTTTTTTTTTCGCCATAGACCTGCAAAATTTTCCTCTCATGTGAGCCACCCTTTTTTTTCCTTTCCTTTCTTCTCTTGTGAGCCGCCCTTTTTCTTCCTTTGCTTTTCTCTCTACTTTTCTCTCTTCTTGTCCATCTATATCTATATTGTGGCTCATGATTTACCCCTCTTTTTCGGCCTCAACGCTTTGATATCAACCACATAGTGTCAGCTGAGCTTCTACCAAGTCACATTCTGCCTGGTCTCAGAACAAGAACAAGTCCTGTTTTCTCATGGTTCGCGGCTTTTGGCTGGCTTTATCAACGTCTACTTTTTCTGTTTTGACATGTCTGATTCGACTGACGATATAATCTGTACCTGCGTCACAAGGGTTGACAACCCTAACACATTCTCGTTCAATTAGCATCTTACGGCCCCCAAGCCTGACACAGACATAGTTCAAACACTAACTTAGCATCCATTCTGGCTAAACAAGGTCTGGAGCTGATCTATGGAGGCTAAAGATAATCCATAGACATTCCTAAAAAATTACTTACAACGCGGCCCTGAAAACAAAGCCCAATGACAGCTCACAGAAGCACAACATGGCCTCTTGCCGGGGACCTACGTTACAGTCAACACCAGAGCCAAATATTTGCACCATGTCTAGCTCAGAGCACTACAGCTAGCTTCGTGGTTGTTGAAAATACTTGATACATATAGTCATACATGAATATTACATATTACCCGGGAGCATGGAACTGGATTGCACATCGGGAAAACGAACGAACAGGTTGTTGTCCAAAGGCCCTAGCTAGTGACAATTCCCACCACCGTCGCACCAGCTACGACAAGAAACGTGTCAGAATGGCGTATACTGAGACTTGCACGCGGCTGGCTAAGCCAGCAGACAAAGGGTCATGGGACAAGTGAAGCGTGGTCTTGTGTTCGCCTGCGCATCGAGTTGCACAAGAGGGGGTGTTGTAACCCCATGAGAAGACAGCGAAATGGGCATGCAAAAGACAGCAAGCCACACCTGAAAAAAAGACGCATAGTGAATAAAGAGTGTATATATTGAAGTGTTTGCGGACAGCGTTGTGGTTCTAGGAGGTCACTACACCACAAAACCCAATCATGTGGCCACCCTCACTCGACCTTTCCCGCTCTACGTAACCTGGTGCCGCGTTCACATGACTCTACAGCAAAGAGGCCTGATGATAGAATGGCCGCGCGTGCAGAAAAAGCGTAAAAGAGAGATGAAGGAGACAAGAGGAGAGCCAGAATGCCGACGAAAAAAGAACTTGTCGTCTGTTGAGTGACGTTGCCGTGGTGTTACACAGGCCGCTCACTGTGCACACGGGGTTGCTAGAAAACCCAAGACCTCGGCAGAGTACAGCTGCATATGAGAAAAAAGATACAATGTGAGAACTGCTGTCGGGGATGCATGCCTTGCCCTCCACAGACCGATACACTGATGTTGGATGGTTCGATAAAGGGCGCGCTACTGCCACACACTCTGGGAACGGTCCTGTTATAGCAAAGACCGATACTGGATGCGCATTGTCCTCTATTATATGGACACCAAAAGAAAATGCTTGATTTACATTGTTGCGCCAGGCCTAAAGCCCGTCCTACCTCACTAATATCCTACAGTACCACCGCTGATGTAAACCCAGGCTCCTGGCCGCGGTCCCTACACCGCTGCGCCACCTAGCTGCGGTACAGCTGTAGACCCTTGCGAGCTTCCTTCATCTCAATCTTTACCAGCTTGTCAAGCACTCTGCCCTCGTTGAGCGCCAGCCCGTTGGTCACATCTAGTTTGTACGTGCCCTTGCCCTTAACCTCTGCCTCCACCTTGAGGCGCACAAAGCCACTGCCAATCAGCGCCTGCTTGACGCCATGCCAGGCAGTCTGCGCGCCGCGGCTAAAATGGCGGAAGGGGGCCGTCATCAGGTGGTCCTTTTCGTACTGCACTGCCTCGGCGCGCGCCTTTTCGACCGCCAGCTGCAGCTCGCGCCGCTCAGCTTCCGTTAGGTGTTGTGGCGCCGGCTTAGACAGCGTGCCATCCATGCTCACGCAGGCTGTCGTCGTGCGCACCATGCGCGCCGGCAGAAACGGCAGCATCCGCTTCACCTCAATTTCCAGTGGCAGTTCGGTGATCTTCTGCGCCACGAGCTGGGCCACGCTGGTGCCAGGGCTGGTGGAGGCAGACGTACCCGTTTGCGCCAGCGGTAGCACGCGGATGCGGTGGATAATGTTGGACGACCGCAGAATGTAGTAGCTGCCCAGCGCGCCCATGGCCACGCAGATCACGCCGAACATCTTGGGCACGTACCATGCCAGCCCCGACGGCGGGTCGTAGTAGATGGTGGTCAAGTGGTAGCCGGCATAGGCAAAGCAGAAGGCGCCTGTGGCCCAGCTACTGGCGTATAGCCAAAAGTGATTCGGCGCCTGGTATAGCGTGGTCGGGGCCGTTTTGCGCGCGAGGTCGCGTAGGTAGGCGTACGACGTCAGGGTGACATTGGTTCCGCGCACGGGAGGTGGCTGTCGTGGGCTGGGCTGTACCGGCGTAGGCGCAGGGGTAGCTGTCTGAGTCTGGGGGGCCGAGGGCTGCGGGGCCGCGGCGGCGCGAGGCGGGGTGTTGGCCGGGCGGCGCTTCAGTGCCGACAGGTCGGGTCGCAGAGGCGCAGCAGCTTTGTGAGAGGCAAGTCGGGAAGGAGGGCGGAGCCGCAGGAGCAATGGAGGTAGACCGGCGGCAGCTGTTCGTGGGATGGAGATCCGGAAGGGGGCGGCTAGGCTGGGGACACGGCCTAGGACGAATGTAAGGGTCATGACTGGCGGGGTGATGTAGTCGGGGCGCACATCCAGTGGCAAGAGGAACGCAAATCAGCAAATGCTATGCGAGCACGCAAAAAAAAAAAGCACTTCGTCAGACTGCGGCTGGCCAATTGCAGCTAGACTTGCGATGTTCGTCACCACACGGCGTTGCACACCAAGATGCTGTTGAGCCTCAGGCTTCCACCATGGTGGGACGGACCCGCATGAAAGACTCTCCAGGGTTAGGGTGTTGAAAATGGCCTGATGTGAGTGCTGACTCAGCCACCGTGCGGTTGTGCCTGCCTTGTCTGGTCTCCCGGGGGAATCCGAGCCAAGCAAGATCTTGCAGGCTGCGCCAATTTTTTCTGTGACCTGAGAGGCGCCTGAAACCCACTGGAGCGATAGCGGCTACAGCGGCTACAGGGGCTCTTTGCAGCGGCCGCAGACGGAGAGGGGGACGCATTTCAGCATTTTCGGAGCAAGGTGAAGCGATGTCCAAATAACGTGAAGGCTTGCATTTTAATTCTCTCCCATACAAAAAATCCCCCCCCCCACGACCAACTTCTCTTGCGTGCTGCTGCCGTTTCCGCCTCTTGCCATCGTGGGCTCTTCTGTTGCTTTGATTTCACTCACAATGTCGTCTGCGCGTTTTGCTGTGCTTGCTGGCCTGCGGGCAGGACGCCGTGCCGGTGAGTATTTTTCTTCCCTTGTTCCGCTGTCTCGGAGTCTCTCCGGCTGCTGTGACCCAGGCGTCGCCGTCAATTCGAGCCCCCTCGAGCGCGGCCGTGATCTCCATGGCCTTCCATGACACCTGGGCTGCCAAGGTCCTAGGGTCCTGGAGGCTTCCTCGTGCTGCTGCTCGGCGACTAGTCCTCCTATCTCGGCCTGCCGAAACCCGTAGCTAACCCGCCGTGGTCCATCTCTAGGTTTCCACTCGTCCGCCCGCTGCCTGGCCGCCCAGAACTTCACCATGCCTGCCCTTTCGCCCACCATGACCGAGGGCAACATTGCCCAGTGGCGCGTTGCCGAGGGCCAGAAATTCCAGGCTGGCGATGTTCTGCTGGAGATTGAGACCGACAAAGCCACCATGGACGTCGAGGCCCAGGACGAGGGTGTGCTTATGAAGATCTTCACCCAGAGCGGCTCCAAGGGCATTGCTGTCGGCACGCGCATCGCCGTTGTTGCTGAGGTCGAAGACGACCTGTCCACTCTCGAGATCCCGGCTGATGTCTCTGCCCCGACCGCCGCCGCCCCTGCCGCCGCCGCCCCGGCCCCTACGCCTGCTGCCGCCTCCAAGGCTGCTTCCGGCCCCGTGGCCGCTGGCTCCAAGCCTGCCCAGAACCAGACTCTGCTGCCCTCCGTGCTGGGTCTCGTCCACGCCCACCACATTGACAAGGCCACCCTCAACAATATCCCCGCCACCGGCCCCAATGGCCGCCTGACCAAGGGCGATATCCTAGCCTACGTCGGCTCTATCAACGCCGATGCCCCCGGCCGCGTCAAGGCCCGCTTCGACACCCTGTCCAAGCTGGACCTGTCCAACATCAAGCCTGCGCCCAAGCCCGAGCCCAAGAAGGCCGCCGCTCCCGTCGCCGAGGAGCCTGCCGCCCCCGTTCCGCAGGACTTGGAGGTGGCCCTGCCCGTGTCTCTGACCAAGGTGCTCGAGGCGCAGCACAATATCCACAAGTCGCTGGGCGTCAACCTGCCGCTAAGCACCTTCATCTCGCGCGCCGCCGAGCTCGCTAACGACGAGCTGCCCGCCCTGCCGCGCGCACCCTCAGCCGACGACCTGTTCAATGCTGTGTTGGGACTGGACGCCGCCACGCCCAAGGTTTCGCGCGGCGCCTACGTGCCGCAGGTCGACGCCCTGGCCGAGACCTCGTTCCTGCCGCCCGCTGCCAAGTCGCAGCAGCTGGACATCTTTGATGTTTTGGCCGGCAAGAAGGCCCCCCGTGCCGTGGCCACGGGCGTCCCTGTGTCGGCGGCGCTGAACCCCGAGAACAACATGTTCTCGCTGGTCGTGCCTGAGGGCGAGGTTAAGCGTGCCTCTGTCTTCTTGGAGCGCGTTAAGCTGATTTTGGAGAACGAGCCGGCGAGACTGGTTCTCTAAGCAGTTGAACAACCGCGAAGGTGAGAATGTGAGCATGAGGAGGTGGATGAAGCCTTGATGACGTTGTGTATTTGTAGCCATAGAATCCCTTTATATACGCCTGGCGCTGTTGCAATAGCAATATGTTAATATCCTTTGTTATATCTGCTTCCTCCAACACCTCCCGCACCACCCTTACTGCTATGGTTTATAAAGTATCGATGGGCCGTAATCCATTTACCACGATTTGGGCCCAAATGTCTGGCCCTCGGGCAGCTTGATGAGCACTGCACCGCCCTTGGCATCCAACGTGTTCTTACCCAGCCGGTTGCCCCACCAATCCGGGCCTTCAATGCCATGCATAGTAAAGGCGAAAAAGGCAAACACAGTGGCTAAAGCTAGACCGAGATCAAGCCCCGAAGAGGTCAGGAAGTTGAGCCGGGTCCACCAGCGCGACTGTGTCTTGCGCAGGTAGTACTGGAAAATGTAGCCGAAAATGCCCCAGCTGAGATAATTGAGCGGCGTGGCGGGCGGGATAGCGCCGGCACCGCCAAAGATGAGCGGAGCAATCAAGTTCTTCATGAAGGAGCGTGGCCAGCGCTTGGCGCCGTAGAACAGTACGACGGGCACGATAGCGCCGAGCAGGAAGAACCAGAACAGACCGTAGTAGATTTGGCCCGGTGAGAAGACGCGCGCCGGCCCAATCAGGCCCCAGATCACGGACGCGGAGAAAAATACGCGCCCTCCCGGGCAGGTGAAGTGGTCGACTTGGTCGGCTTCGCATACGTTGGGGATGATGGCGAGCGAGGCCGTGAGGGTGGTTACTTGGACGATACACGAGACGGTAGTAGCGACGACTTGAGCGAGGAAGAGAGTCCGCGGAGGGATCTTCATGTAGTGGCCGAGCTTGAGGTCGGCAACAAAGTTGAGTGCTTGTGACATGGTGATGTAGCCAAAGGTTTTGAAGCTGTACAGGAGGTTAGGAAATGTAGGGCTTCTTGGAGAGGCTAGAGCTGGGAGTCGGCTATTTGTACTCACAGCATCAGTGCCAGTGGCCGGCCGGGTTGAATGTAGCCATAGACAAACTCGGTGAGCACGTTCAAGCCGATTTGGTTATTTGTGACGGCTTGGATAATACCAATGGGCAACGCAAAGATAAAGGAGATGAGGATTGCTAGCAAAAAGGCCCACCACGAGAGATTGGTTGGATAGCCTAAGACCGTGACGAGGCCCATACATAGCATCTGATGCGTAGGTTTGTTAGCAAATGATATGCATAATGCAGGGAGCCTAGACTCACAAAGCAAAACAGGCTCATGTACCACCAAGTTGGCGCCTCGGGATACCTACGCATCAGCTTCATGTGAATATCAGGCTTCTCATGCGTGCTGCTGCGCCACTGGTTGATGATCTGGTGACGGTGGTGTAGCCATGTGTAGACCACTAAACTTGTGATGGCTGCAAATGACAAGCCGTAGGCCATAGCAAACGTAGTGCTGGGTTGAGGAAGTGAGGAAGAGAGAGTTAGCCCCACTTATTCCCGTGTTGCCACAATACTGACATGGGGAGCTTTACCTAATGAAGAGCGGCGAGTAGTTCTTGTATGCTGCCTCATCAAGAGTCAGCTCGGACGAGAGGATGCGCGATGTGTCGTATCTTTGACCGCGATTGTCGTAGGTTGCAGAGTCGCTGATGGGAAGGTAGTGCGAATACCAAGTGTTGGAGAAGTGCAGCATGGCGGTAAGAATGATGTAGAAGCCTACTACACCAATGAGCGTGTTGAAGATGGCGACCCTGTAGCTTGGTAATTAGTGGTTGCGCCATACCACATAAATGTATTTGATTGGAGCTCGGCAAAACGTACCACGGAGGGACCAGCGGCGAGCCAATATACCCGGTGATTTGGGTCCAGTCAAACGTCAAAGGGAGAATAGACAGACCGTTCTCACCGCCAAACAGCTGGTTGACAACCACGTTGTTTGGAGCGAGCCATGTGACAATGCTAAACACACTGAGGAACTGGGCAAGAAAGCCGGGAATGAAATAGTAGAGGAATGAGACTGCGGTCACTAGGCCAAACCAATGGTAGCGTAGCATGTTGCCGCCAAAAACAGACGGGTCACGGTCAGGCACCTTTTCGTACATGGCATTCATCAGAGTGATAGCGGCCAGATTGCCGGGCCAGATCATTGCCGCAGGATAGACTAGAAGAAGGGGAGCAGAGAGTTAATCTTGGTCGTAGACAGGCCAAGCCCGTTGAATTTTCCTACAAACATAGACTTACCTAGAAACCGCCGCAGCATACCGGCAATACCGTAGCCCAGCGACTGCGACGACACTGTTAACATCAGCTGCCATATCAGGCCAAAGTTCTGGTTGTAAAATATCCTTTGTGCCAGAATGATGTCAGTTGCATATGCGACACTAAACGACACACTGGCCATGATGACGATAATGGAGTGCTCCTTGATGTTGAAAGGGCCTGGGTTCAGACTCAGTTCATGGCCAAACAGATTGAAGGTTCGAGCAGGCACCAGCATCGCCCAGCCGTGGCCCAGTGGCCAAGCAATGACCTGGGCCAACAACGAGTTGACGCTGATGGACGGCGACCGCAGCGAAAAGAGGGAGTTCATGGAGGCGCCAAACACAACCAGACCAAGCCCAATAACCCACACGCGTACCGTGTCACAAGGCATCTCCTCGTCGTAGTTGCGCACGGCGGCGCGTACTTCGGGATACGGCGAATCTTCCTCCCAGTCCTGGCTGTCGTTGTCGGAGGGCGTAGAGAGGGCAGGGTCGGAGCCAGAGTCTGAGTCCCGATGCTTGGACTTGTGCAGATGGCGTAGCTCGATGCCGTCCTCCGGGGGGGAGGCTAAAAGGCCTTCGTTCTCCGAGGCGTCATCATCACCGTCATCATCAGTGGAACTCTTTGGTTTGCTGCCAGAGCCTTTTTTGGAGAGCTTTTTGTGGGCAGTCCCGGCCCGAGACTTGCGAGCACCGGAGCCAGATGCCGCTTCCAAGACTGAAGAACGAGCCATTGGCCCGTGGAAGTGACAGCGCTCTATTTCATATAACAAGGACACCGAGCCTGGGAGCTTGAGTGCTCAGAGATGCAGATGAGAGCTATGCCTATGGATGGAGTCAAAAAACAGCTCGAAGTAAATATACCTCCAGCACAGCAGCTATCTAACAGCACCAAACAAAAAAAAACAGTTGTGGAATTCTTGCATGTGATGTTTCTCTTTGTCGTCTTTTGTGTTTCTTTGATGGTGACAGCTCACCTGCTCCCCTGTTAGTCTATGCGCGATTAGTCATCAGAGATTGATCTTCACATTTGTCGCATAATTAACTAGCTGGAGATGGTTTTAAGGTGGCAACCCTAACCCTGGTTGACAAAGCTTGAAACTTAACCGGCCCGAACCTTTATTGCTGAAGCATCGCTCACTCTGCCACACGCAAACTTGCACACAATCTACGGCCACAAAACCATGCCCATCTGATACACCATGGCCAATGCCCCAATTGCAGCAGCGGGGATGCGCAGAGTTGTTGTGACCGGCCTCGGCGTTGTATGTCCGCTGGGTGTTGGCGTGAAGCAAGTCTGGACTCAGCTGGTTTCCGGTGCCTCGGGGCTTGTCAGCATTGCCCAGAACGGGCCTGAGTGGACGTCGCTGACTAGTCGCGTTGCCGGTGTGATCCCGCCCGGCCAGTGGAACGCGGGGGACGGCTTTGTGACGGCGACCGAAAAGCGCAGGCTGTCGTTGTTCTCGCAGTATGCGATGGCTGCTGCCGATATGGCTCTGGGAGATGCCCAGTGGAAGCCTCGCGAAGAGGCAGGGCATGATAGGACTGGCGTGTCTATTGGAAACGGCATCGGTGGCTTCCAGGAAATATGCACCCAGTCCAGAGACTTTGATGCGGGGGTGAGTTAGAGCTTTTGAATTTAATGTACCACCCATTGATATCTAACCTTCTTCTCCTACTGCTCGCTCGGCTCAACTTGCAGGGCCAGAAAAAGGTATCACCGCTGTTTGTACCTTTGGCGCTGCACAACATGGCGGCCGGCCACATTGCTATGAAGCACGGCTTCAGCGGCCCCGGCGACTGCCACTCGACTGCCTGCACCACCGGCGCCGACTCGGTCGGCTCGGCCGCGCGTGCCATTGCCTTTGGAGACTGCGACGTCATGGTTGCCGGCGGCGCCGAGTCATGCGTGAATCCGCTCGCCTTTGCGGGCTTTGGCCGTGCGCGGTCTCTCGCTACCGCCTTCAACAGCGACCCCGCGCGCAGCTGCCGCCCATTCGACCAGACCCGCGACGGCTTCGTGCTCGCGGAGGGTGCGGCCGTGTTGGTTCTTGAGGAGCTACAGCATGCACGTGATCGCGGGGCGCGCATCTACGCCGAGCTTAAGGGCTACGGCCGCAGCATGGATGCACATCACATGACAGCGCCATGGGCCGACGGCCGTGGAGCCTTGAAGGCCATGCAGCGCGCCCTGCAAGACGCCCGCGTGGGGGCCGACGAGATCGACTACGTGAATGCGCATGCCACAGGAACTGTTGTGGGCGACAAGGCCGAGGCTGCTGCCATCGCGGGGCTCTTGAAGGACTGTAACCCCAAGGCTCTAGTCGGCAGCACCAAAGGCGCTACCGGGCATTTGCTTGGTGCTGCAGGAGCTCTCGAGGCGCTCTTTTCGGTGCTGGCGATCAGCGAGAACACGCTGCCGCCAACGCTGAACCTCGAAAGCCCAGATCCCGAGATTGACCCAAGCCTGCGCTTTGTTGGAACCGCAGCGGAAAAGAAAGATGCCGTGAATACTGTAGTGTCCAACAGCTTTGGCTTTGGTGGAATGAACGCATCGCTGGTGTTCTCGCGACTATCAATATGAACCTTGCGTCATGCGCACTGTGCTACTGAGAGAAATAACGTATAAGTGTGTGCGAATAGCAAATACGCACGGTCCTTTCAATCACAAGTGAAAAAAAATCCTTGCAGCCCTGTAGCGGCAGCGAATCATGATGCATCTAAATTTTTTCCCCTCTACCAAGAATAACAAACAAATTCAGAGGCTCTCTCCCAAATTGCCCAACGGCCAGCCACAGCCCCGTCAACCATCCAATCAATGGCTTCTTCCGTGCCTTCTTGCCGCCTTGTGCGGCACCTCGCCCGCCGCCTCGACAGTCGCTCCAGTCTGGATCTCGTCGCCCCCGGCGCCCGCCCCGGCCCGATCCCCGGCGCCCGCACTTGCCGCGCCGCCTACTCCGCCGACGCCAAGCCCAAGAAGCCGACCTACAACCCGGCCGACTTGCCGCCGATGCCGAAGCGTTCGATGCCGCAGGGTATCCGCATGCCCCGCGATGCGTATGGCGGCCTGGCCAAAACCAAGATTGCCCAGCAATACCAGAAACTCAGTGCGACAGAGCTGGCTTATGCGCAGTGCAAAAAGGCGGCCGACTATCGGGTGCCACTGGAAATGAGGCGCAAGGAAGAGATCAAGCTGACTGAGGAGGGCGAGGAAATCGGTGTGTCGGAGGGGCCGTGGCATGAGGGTGAGTTTGGTCCTGGCTGAGTAAAGCGCACACACTGTTAGACGTCTTTGTGTTGGGGCCCTCTACTTGTTCGGTGAAGCCATTCCAATTTCTGCCAACCCTGCTAACTTTTTTCATCTACATAGCCTTCGGCCTTCTGCCCACCTTCAGCACCTGGTCACAGGTCACCATGCTTCACATGTATCTCCTGTTTGCACGCCTGCGCTGCCTGGAGAAAGAAGAAGCCCGCTCGTGGCAACACCAACTCAGCGACCACTTCTTCTTCGACTGCGAGCGTGTCATGGACGTCAACCACGGCCTAACATCAGCCACCATGCGTCAGCGCTACCTCAAGGACATATTTGTCCAGTGGCGCGGTGTGATCATGGCCTACGACGAGGGCGTGGTCCGGGGCGATGCCGTCCTGGCCAGTGCCGTGTGGCGCAACCTATTCAAGGCCCGGGAAAACGTCGACGCACGCCATGTTGCTGCAATCGTGGCCTGGATCCGCTCGAGCCTGAAGGATCTCGAGCGCTGCAGCGACGACGATCTGCTACTTGCCATGGATCTCTTCAAGAAGGAGCCGTGGGAAGAGTACGCTTTAGTTGATCGACCGGCGGCCATGATCTCCGAGAAGACGGCTGCCGAGAAGGAAGCCGAATCGGAGAAGAAGCAGTAAAGAGACGTTAGGCCTGGCGTAGGAAGCCGTAAATTGTATTATATCAAAAGCCATTGTACTTGTATCACCAGTCAAAAAGAAACACTAATTTCAAAAAAACCTTGTTTTAGTTGATCTAATGTCTTCGTTCGTTCCCTATTTCTTCTCCCACATCTGAAACTCGTACTCTACCCCATTCTCCTCCTCTGCGGTCCGCGTCGCTTCATTGCCCGTCCACGTCTTCCATTCATTGTTGCTGCTCCGGGCCCAGTTCAGATCTCCATCTTCACCCAGTACCAGTGGGAACCGCGTGTCACACTCAAACTCGTTCTGGATTTGCGTCAGGAGCACGCGCTTCGCCATCGGCATCTGCAGTGCGGCTGCGTAGATCTGCCCGCCACCTATCACAAACACGCGTCCCAGCCGGCCGGCTGGCAGGCTGGCGAGGTAGGCGAGCGCCGATTCGAGCGAGGACGCGTGCACAGGTCCATATGGAGTGCTAGAGGGCAAGGGGCTGGCGTCAGGCGTGCTGTAGCTCCGGCTGATTACGACATTGAGTCGGCCCTGCAGCGGCTGGAAGCGCGGCGGTATGCTTTCCCACGTCTTCCGGCCCATGATGACAGCGTTGACGGCGCCAACAATAGTCTATAGAATGCTATCAGCTACAGCTATTTGCACGGCGAGATTGGTTTCCTCGTTGCTTGTTTTCTTGTTGACAGCAAGGGTCACTTACTCCCGTCGGCACATGCTTCGTCACACGGGCAAAGTAGGCCATTTCTTTCCTCAGCCCAGACCATGGCAGTCCGCCCTTGTTGCCGATGCCCATAGACCGAGTGGCAGCCACAATAAGATTTAACTCGAGAGCTGACATGATTCTAGTGTGGGTGTTCTTCCCGGTAAATCGAAGTTCAGAGCGTATGTCTTGTAATGAAAAGGAACCAACAAAATCAAATCAAGTTGGATGAAGAAGGGGGTTAGGGTTTGTTTCACCAGCCCAGCATCTGGACCGGGTGCCGGTGTTTACCCGAGCACACAAGAATCGTCCCTTGTCGCACAAGATAACTTCATGAGGGTTGAGTTGCCTGGAAATTGTAATTTCTTTCTATTCAGACAAGTTGTAGCGCCCATAGAAACTTCCATTCGATCGAGGAACTGAGTCCAAGCGCCAACTGCCGCTGATCTAGTCGCCGAAAGCATGAGGCTAGCTTGGTGACCACGTTTCTATTCAAGCCACGGCTAGACTTGACTTGACTGTATTGAACTTCTACACAAATCTACGAGATCAAACAATGCCAGGTTGGTTACCGAACAGATGATGAATATTTTCAGCTTGATATGTCGCATAATTTCTGTGTTCGGGGTGGCGCATCATCCTCAAGCCCCAACGAACCAGTGGCCCACACTTTGTCAGTGTTTTTGGCATGATCCCCTCGAGGTTTTGCCGTCATAGGCTGTGATATTTGAACCGCTCATCACATACGACCATAGCTTGTAGAAAGCACGGGATCCCGTCCGCTCTCCCTTAGTTAACCTACAAAGCGCTGGACCAGTACTACGGTGGGTGACCACGTGGGAATCCCCAGTGTTGTATGTGACTTTTTTTGCTCTGCTGGAATCCATTGTTACACAAGCTTTGAGACACAATGCCCTTGTTTTTTTTGCACTACCCCAGAGCACGCTTGAGTTTGCCCCCGTAACCCACAAGACTTTTAAAAAAATGAAGCCCCCGTAACCCACGGTGGGAGTCGAGAAGACTTTTCTCGAACTGATAGGCACCAAGAGGAGGGTCGTCTGACTGGCCTCTAAAGTGACCAAAGCCTTCGCCGTGCTCTACGTCTACTACTGTATGAGAGCGGGAATATGCGTACAGATTGTGAACTTGTCGCCTCATCCTCCGCCCGAGCCACCGCTACCTACCTGGCCTATCTGTACTTCGGGCGTTTAATCACCGTGGTCCGATACATAGTACGACTGCGCTGGGCGGATGGCAGACTCTCCTCCGTTATACTTTGAGATGTGGGGTGGCTATCTGTACGGTTTAGATTTTGGAATCTGCGTCTGTTTTGTGGGTTTGGTACTAGAAACAATGCCCTGTCGTATGGTGGGAAATTGGCTACTCTTGTAGAAGTCAAATCAAGTAAACTATTCCTATACCTATGAAGTTTACACTTGCACGAGTCACTGCTA
This sequence comes from Berkeleyomyces rouxiae, assembly GCF_048999995.1. NCBI lineage: Eukaryota > Fungi > Ascomycota > Sordariomycetes > Microascales > Ceratocystidaceae > Berkeleyomyces > Berkeleyomyces rouxiae. The sequence goes on along the minus strand of NW_027396497.1, from coordinate 305,978 downwards.
TTGAGGCTCAACTCCAAGTAGCTTTTGGCTTATCTCGTGTTATTCGGGTAGTATAATCATCTTGGATAGACATGATGGCTTTGACGCGATATAGGGTATGTCTTGACCTAGAGACGATTGACATGAAGCTGTATCGCATATACGCCGGGAGCGGACAATCAACCCTTGTCCCGACAAATAATCTATTGAGAACATGAAATGGGCAGGACATCTAACAAAGGGCCTGAAATAGAGACTGGATACAACCCAAGTCGGCCCATTGCAGGAAAGTCGGCCTACCTATTTGGGATATCCACAGCACCTTACCATGGGCACCTTTGTATGCAACATTGGCCCGGCCACACCACCTGACAAATACGTATTGAAGACTGGAGTTTGTTTGACTAATTTCTAGGGCCTCTGTCGGTATATATCCAGCCATACACAGACAAAAGGGTCCGCCGTCCATAGGAAGTGGGCAACATGCGTGATGTGTGGCCCAAACTCGGGGGGATGTAATGCCGACTCGGGACGACATTCGGGCCATGGGAGCGCTTGCCGCTGTGATGGGAGCGAGAGAGATTACAAACCAAGTGTCTGAATGTCAAGCACTCCCTTTAGACATGTTCACATTGTCAGTCCAACGAGGGCTTAGTCTACAGGGACTATGATGGTTGAGGTTGAAAAAAGTGGGGCCACGAGCAAGAAACCGGCGGAGTTCCGCTCCTTCCACTAAGAAGCTGCCATGGGGTTATTACTAGTTTTGGACTTACACAAGCTTTTAGACCCCGAAACTGGACCTCAGGTCTGGGCAATAAATAGATGATCATGCCGCGCCTTTTTCTGTGATAGCCTCTTGGTTGACATCCAACACACTCTTCAATCATCTTCTGATATCTACTCTCTTAACCTTTTCTCACATATTATTTCCACAATGGCTGGCCGCTACGTTTCCGTCCACGAAAAGCCCCAGGGCCTCGGCGATGCCCGCCCTACTGCTATCCAGATCATCAAGGATGACAACCTCGAGGGCAAGCTCACTGGCCAGATTGCCCTCATTACCGGCTGCTCTGCTGGCATCGGCGTCGAAACTGCCAAGGCCTTCCACCTTGCTGGTATGACGCTTTACCTCACTGCCCGCAACATCGAAAAGGCCGAAAAGGCACTGGGCGACCTGGTCCACAGTGACCGCGTGCACCTACTCGAGCTGGATCTCGATAGCTTTGCAAGCGTGCGTGCCTGTGCTGCCGCCTTTTTGTCCCAGAGCAAGACGCTGAACATTCTCGTTTGCAATGCTGGCGTTATGGTTCCCCCCGAGGGCCGCACTGCCGACGGTTTCGAGACCCAGTTTGGCACTAACCATCTGTCGCACTTCTTGCTGTTTAATCTTCTGCGCCCAGCGCTGCAGGCCGGATCTACGCCTCAGAAGGCATCCCGAGTCGTCATCGTCTCATCTGTGGCACACCGCATGGGCCGCCCGCAGTGGGACAACATCAACTTTGATGGCAACTACAACGACTGGGCCGCCTATGGACAGAGTAAGACGGCCAATCTTTGGACTGCCAACGAGATCGAGCGTCGCTACGGCGCCAATGGTATCCACGCATGGAGTCTTCACCCCGGCACCGTTATGACCGAGCTTACCCGCCATATGTCCGAAGAAACGAAAAAAGTCATGGGGGGTGACCCAGCTATTGCCAAGATGTATAAAAACGCTGAACAGGGCGCTTCCACGAGCGTGTGGGCTGCTGTAGCCCCCGCGCTGGAGGGCAAGGGTGGAAAGTATCTGGAAAACTGCCAGATCATTGGTGCCTGGCAGCCATCGATGGGCCAATGGGGTCCTGGATACGCTGACTATGCTTACGATGAAGCTGAGGCCAAGAAGCTTTGGGAGAAGTCTGTGGAGTGGGTTGGCCTCTAGATAGACTTACTCTAGCTCTACGGAGTGTACCTATATAAATAGTGCTAAACATATCGTAAATATACTCTAGTTTAGTCTAACTCTCAAGTGCAACCCCCCAAATAAACCCTAACCCCCACAAGGAGTTAACCATCCCAACCAATATTCGTTCGACTGAGAAATGTGGCTAGACATAAAGTCGACCATCAAAACCAGCGTGGCATGGGAAAACCCGAGTCTTTGAGCGGGTGAAAAACTATGCCAGATGAGCCTCCGGAGGCTAGGAGTATATCCTTCCGTTTTTCGAAGTGGCCGCCGCACCGAACCATGGCTGAGGCCCGATGCAGTCCCCGAGTGCCACAGCAGGATAAAGGAAAGACAAAGGAAAAGGAAAAAACGAAGGTGGACTGTTTGAACCTTCAAAGGGACAGTCCCGAGTTGCGAAGATGGATCCACGAGTTGTTGTAGGAGGGAAGGTTGGCCAGTGGAGGGAATTTTTTCATTTCATTTCATTTCATCTATTTTACATCAATCGGAGTGTTCGTCAAACACTCATAAGATGACCAGGCAGGTCCTGGCAACCTGGCAGCGGCATAACCGGCTGCCGGGATCCTCCGAATCAGACTGCCTTGGTGACCGTAGTCTCCCAGCTCCGAAGAAACTGTAGACGCTGACTCGGGATCTCCCTGTGGTGATAAGCACCTCCTGGCGCAGGATACATCAGGGGGGATACATGAAGACTGTGATAATGAAAAAAAAAAAAAAAAAAAAAAAAAGAGCAGACAAACATAACAGGGAAACAAGAAAACAAGAAAAAAACAAGTAATACACGAAAGAAAGCACCCAAAGACAAAACAGTAGTACAAAAAACACACCACGCCAAACGCCATCGCAGCTGGTCATTCCTCTCTCACCCTCTTCAACTTCTTGAGGAGCTGCTTGCTTCCTTTGACTGTAGGGAGAAGCTTTTTAACGAGTCTCTCCGTCAGCCGTAGCCTCTGTGGGATCGAGTCACACGTCCACGGGTGCCACGGGGTCTTCTCCTGTCCACATCTCGGACAATCGTGAGTGGCCCCGGTGTGCTCAAACCTCTGGTGGTACGTGGCAAAGTCGCCGTGTCCAGAAATTGCTGCCATCAATGTGCCAATATCGAGTCGGTCGTGTTCCCTGTAGTCCTTGAACTTCCAGGGTTCGACGGACTCTGGCTTGTCTATATGGGAAGGCCCGTTCTGTGCCCCCCACCACGTCTTGAACTCTGTGGCGGCTTGCTCCCGGCACCAACGTTTTGCCCTGGAGAGCGACATCTCGAGCCCGCCAACTTCAGTCCCAGCAACCCCTCTGGCTAACCGGTCGGCTCTTTCATTGCCGGGGATGTTCTTGTGGCCCGGTACCCATCTGACTCTTGCCTTTGGCGCAAAGGGCCCGCCCTGTCTCAGCTTCCAGCTTGCCAGGAGTCGTCTCGTCTCATCGATGACTGTTTGGGATGTCCCCAGGTCGCCCTCTTCTGCATTCAGACGGTTCACAATGCCCCTGTTGTCAAGACACAGGTAGAGGTCGCCGGTCGTCTCTTGCGGTAGCTCGTGGGCCGCTTGCACGGCGTGTAGGGCTGCGATTGCCTCAGCGTCAGCCACTTCTTGCCAGGTGCCCAATGGTTTGCTACCTTCGGCGCAGGTCGTATTGTCTACCACCAGGGTCCACCCGGCCCCTGCGCCGCCGTCTTTGACTTTCGCCCCGTCTGAGTAGGCCCACACCGTATCAGGCCACGCCATGCGCAGGTCCTCCAGATGTCTGGCTACCTCCTCATCTTTGTCGCCCTTTATCTCGATGGGGTCGTCTGGTCTCTCCTTTGCAGGTCTCACCCCGCCAGGGCTAGGTATCGTCTTGGGCAGGAGCCTAGAGAGAGTCTGAATTCTGTTGCCAATGTCCCAGTCCTTACACAGGTGAGCGTCGTCGAGGTCGTGCAGCCGGGTTGCTTCTCTTCTAGCGTTGCTATCGAGGAGGATCTCTGCCGGCGGAATCATCGCTGCGCGGTGTAACAGTCCGATTGGCGTCGTTCTGTACATTGGCAAGGCTGCTCGGATCGCTTTCCTGAGGGCTATATCAAATAGCTTGGCTGTCGTGGCGATCTTCCGTTCCTTGTGCATCGGCCACCAGGCGGCCGCAGCGTACGTCAGTTTGGAGACTGCACAGGCTCTCACTACATGTAGTAAAAGGCCCGGGGGAGCTCCCTTGTGGCATCCTGCGAGGAGTCTCAGCCCGCTGGCTGTGGTCTCAATCTTCCTGATCGTCTTGTCGCGGTGCTGAGTGAACGCTAGCTTCCTGTCCAGCTCTAGTCCGAGCCAGCGGAGAGTGCTGCCCTGTGGCGTGGCCTCAATAACGTTCCCGTCCGGTAACTTCACGGGAGGGTTCCCTGCCTGCTTTTTCTTGGTGGGGTGCAGGATCCCCGTCTTTCCCTGGTCCAACTGTAGGCCATTTCCTCTGCACCAGTTATCAGCCCGTTCCAAAAGGAGAGCCAACCCCTGTGCATTGGTCCTCAAATCTGGCGAAGCCCACAAGACACATCCGTCGTCTGCGTAACCCCTAGCTCCCGGTAGAGAGCTGTATAGAGGGGCCATGAACAGCATGTAGAGAATCGGGGAGACCGGTGACCCTTGGGGTAATGAGCCTCCCAGCTGTCTCGGGTCCGTGACATGACCGTCCATCGCTAGCGCTGCGCTTCGTCCTTGTAGGAACGACCTTGTCCATTTGCACAGTGCTATTGGCCACCCTTCCTCCTGGAGTCGGTTGACCATGCGGTTCGGCGTGACAGTATCGAAAGCTCCTTTGACATCGAATGTAGCTATCGACACTGCGTTCTTCATTTCCCAGCCCCGTTCGATCTCGTCTACCAGACTGAGCAACAGGTCTGAGCACGCGCGCTTTGGAATCGCACAAGCGTACCTCTTGGGAATGACGTCTCTTTCCACGGCTTCATAGGCCAGCCGCCTTGCCACCAGTCGCTCCAGGCCTTTGCCTAGGGTCGGTAGTAGCGAGATGAGTCTGTATGCCCTTGGCTCTCGACGGTCTCTCCCTGGCTTGGGGACCGGACACATACGAGTCCTCTTGAAAATGTCAGGGTGTACTCCGTGGGTCAGGGCCACTTGGTAGAGGCGGACAATGGCTTCTTTCAGGTGCGGCCAGGCCTTTTTCCACAGATCGTTTCGGAGTCCGTCCATTCCCGGGGCTGTGTTTGCTGGCTTTTTGATGGCCCGCAGCACTTCTGCCTCGGTTGGGGGGTCCCAGACCCTTCTCCCGTCTTCGTCTAGTGGACCCAGTGCTTCGTCGTCTTCTCGTCTTGTCGGTGCATGCACGTCCAAAAGGAGTTCGCACTTGTCCCTGGTGTCTGACAGCATCTCCCCGTTGAGCTTCTTGAGAGGAGGGGTGCGTTGCTTGGCCTGTTTATGGGCCCAGTTGGCTGCTTCGAAAATCTTCCTCGTGTCGTTGATCTCCCTGATCTCCTTCGCGTAGTAGTTTTTCTTCGCTCTGCGAACCTCTTTGCACAACTTCTTCTTTGCCAGGTTCCTCTGCTCTGCGATCTCGGGCCTAGCTCCGCCGCTTCTCATGGCTTGTTTCCACCTTCGTCTGGCTCTCCGGTGTACTTTCGCGGCTTCCTTACACCTGTCATCCCACCAGGGCACTCCTCGTTTGTTCGGCCGTACCTCCGGGGCACAGACCTCCACCGCTCGTTGTAGTCCCACAGTGAGGGCTTCAGCAAGCTTGTCAGCATAGCCCTGCGGGCCCCCTTCAATCGTCTCGGGGTCGTCGGCTGTCAGTCCCTCCAGATCGTCTTTGAGTCGCTTGCATTCCTTGGCGAATCGCTCCTCGTCCAACTTCTTCAGGTCTCGTCGCTTTTCCGTGGCGTCGCTGTCTGCTGGTGCTCCCTCTATGGTCGTCATGAGGCCTTCATGGTCGCTAGGTGATAAGTCTGGAATGATTTCCGTCCTCACCGTCCGTTGCGCTAAGAGTCCTCTGGTCGCAATGGCCAAATCAATGGTGTGTCCCCTGTCGTGGGTCGGGCCTAACCGGGCGTTGAGTACGACTGCCTCACGCTCCTCTACCCACTCCAAAAGTTTTTCCGCTTCGGGAGACGTCCTCTCGCATTTCTCGTCCCATGCCCGATGGTGGAGGTTGAAGTCTCCAACTATCAGACTAGGGCTGGATATGCGAGTCTCTAAAAGTCGTAGGACCGCCTCGTTCGTTCTCACAGACCCTCTGCCTGCGTTGTATATGTTTATTATCTGGATTGTCGTATTTCCAGATCGAATCGTCACTGTCGTGATGTCAGGGTGCTCCTCTCCAAGTGACCTGCACTCAAATCGTAGTCCCTTCCTCACGTACAATAAGGCCCTTGGTCTTGGGTCCCATGTCGTCATTGGTGCCACCAGGTCGTATTGATGGTGCGTCTGTGTTTTATTAGCTTTTTTATCTTTGCCCACCCAGGGTTCCTGGATGGCAATGATATCTGCTCCCAGAGTATGTGCCTGTTGCAATGCGGTTGCGTGTGATGGCGCTGCCTTCTGCACGTTAACCTGCGCTATTCTGACACTCTGCTTCCTTGTTGGCTCTGTAGGGCCCTCCATCATAGTTCTTCTTCCCGGGTCTCCATCGCGTCGGCCGGGGAAGTGGCGACATCATCCTTGTTCTTGGCTTGGGGGGGCCCGGGCTTCTCTGCGTCTTTTACGGAAGCAATCTTCGTCGCGTCGTCGTTATTAGCGGGGGGCTCTATGACGTCCATTTCATGGTCACCATTATCTCGTATACCATAGGGGGAGACGACCCTTCTTCTCTTTCTTGAGGCTTCATCGCCGGTGTTGCGCCCGGTTGGCTCCTCCGCGGTGGTTTCCTGGGAGTGACCGCGGGCCCGGGGACGTCTGGACGGGTACGAGACCGGTCGTGTCGTTCCCATGAACGCCACGTGGTTGGGTCTTCCCTTCATCTTTTTGGGATCCAGCGCAATCGACACTGTTCCCTCGTGCATGCCCTCCTGGATCCACCACGATAGGGCCAGGGGTGCACATCCAAAGGCTTCCATGGCCGCCGTTCGGATGTCCTCTTCAGTCACGGCGCGGGCGGCAATTTTCCCGTCGCTTCCGAGCTCCCGGATGGTTCGCTCAACCCGGTATACGCGCACGAATTGCCACGTGCAGGGTTCTTCGACTGTAACTGCGCCTAGAGCCTTCTTGATGTGCTCTGCGCGATCCATCAGGTCTTTCGCCTTTCCTTCGGCGACAAGTATCAGTCCCTTCTTGCTGAAGCCCGCCTCCAGCACTCCCTTCCCTTTGGGGACTCCCTCGTTGAGGCGTCTAGTGATGGCGCTCGGGCTAAGTTCCCTAAACTGGGATCCTTCCGGGAGCTCCACGAATACCTTCTTCTCCGCGCTCGTGCGCTTCTTGGTCTTGGGCTCTGGCTGAGGCGCCGGTTCTTTTGCCCCCTTCTTGGCAACTTGCGACCATGTCGAGTTGTTCGTCTTCGGACCGCTGGTCGGTCCCGTGGCCTTGTCCCGTCCCTCGCTGGGGGACGCCTTCGTAGTCCCGTTATTGGCGGGCGTGTCTTTTCCCGACTTGCTCGGTGTCTCCTTTGCGGCTGGCGCTGTGCTGTTGCCGCGGGCGTTGTTGGTCGTCGAATGTAGAGGGGCTGGACTCGCAGTCGCGGTGTCCACTCCTCCGCCTGACTCGCACCACCACTTCAGGGTGTCTGCCAGCGCCTTCTCCAACTTCTTTCTCTTCTCGGCCCCATTCTTGATCGAGGCGTCTTTGAAGGCTTTAGTAGCCCCTTCGTCCATTTTGGCCGCGATTTCACCCGCGATTTCGGCCAACGCGGTAGCTTCCTGGATCTTTTTCGCGTGCCAGTTGGCCAGGGTGTCCGCCATGTTGTTCTTGGGCGGCGCCTCCGGGCGTGATGGCTGCGCCTGCGCGCTTGCAGTGCTGCTCGGCTCCGTCATTCTAGTGATACTTCTTCGGTCTTTCTTAACGGAAAGAGGCGTCTGAAATCGTTTTTTGAGGTTGTTGAGAGAGAAAAGTCGTGTTGATGATGTAGTGAATAATAAGGGTTGGTTAGGGTTGACCAGTGGAGGGAAGGTTGTATTAGGGTTAGGGTAAGCCAATGGCTACATATACACAAACAGCATTTTCAATAACCATCACAAGGGGACATGGTCTAGTGGTATGACGGATCCTTAGCATAGTGGAAGCTTCAGGACTTCACAGCTTGGATCAGGTCCGGGGTTCGATTCCCCGTGTCTCCATCCCTTCGGCAATTCATCTTACGCCGGCTCAGGAATCGCTTTTTGTTGCTGAGGCGCTCAGGGTTACCCGGTCACGTGGTCTCGAACACATAACTAACATAGGCCAAATGATTGGTGAACCCCTCTCCTCAATGTGACTCATGGAGTGGGTCTAACTGAACCTAGCTCGTACCTATATGAAGGGTACAAGCAGGTACTTAGATGATGTGGACTTTGAGGTTTTCCCTCTATCGCGATTTTGTTAGCTTTAGTTTTATTTGCTTATAATACATATTTTCATCAACTTCTACACTTTTTTATTTGTTTTATTTTTCATTTTTATTTGGCACAACTCTAACCTTCCCTCCTACAACCCTCGGGGTGGCCGTCTCGACTCTGCTTTCCGCGCCTGGTGGGCAGAGGAGGGGCGCGCCATCAGACCCCACTTTTGATGCCGTGCAGCCGCACCGCATGGTACAACGTCTGGTAGACCTGGATTGCCCGGCCGAGACATGCCGATGGGTATCCTCGTTCCTCTCGGACCGCAAGGCCTCGTTGGTGCTCGATGGCGTTGACGATCTCCTTCAGCCCACAGGAGGGAGCCTACCCCAAGGCTCGCCAATTTCCCCCATCTTGTTCATGCTCTTCATGGCACCACTCTTCAGGATGGCCCTCCCGTGATCCCTCCGCAGCTATGCGGACGACGGCTGCCTGGTCAGCTCAGGCTCGTCTCTGGCAGCCAACTGCTCGGTGCTGTCCCACACCCTCAACATTGTCAACAACTGGTGTGTGAGGAACGGCATGATGCTCGACCTTGCCAAGTCGGAACTCCTCCACGTGACGCGCAAGCGCCACGGCCAAAACCCGGGTCTTCTACTCCCCGATAGCGGCTCACTAGATGCCATAGACCCCAAGGATACCCTACGATGGCTCGGCATGCGGTGGTCACGCAACCTGTCCTTCGTGCCGCACATCCGCGACGTCGCCCAGAGGACGGCACCCACCATACGCGACATTCAGATTCTGTCTGGTTGCTGGAAGGGGGCCCCGGTGAAAGGCGCCCTCACGGCAGTCCGCTCTTGTGTGGTGAACAAGCTCGCCTACGCCGCCGCCGTCTGGTGGAACCACGGAGCCGGGACAACTAGCCAACCCCGTGGGCTGAAGCAGGCCGTGGCACTCCTGGATCGCACAGTCCGCCGAGGTCTTCGTGCGGTACTCCCGCTATATTGTATAACCCCATGCGCTATATTCAACCTAGCGTCCGGTTTCCCGCCAATGAGTTTTGTCCTGGACAGCCGCCGTGGTTCGGCCGGACTTAGGGCCACTCTCGCGCAGCCAAACCACCTGCTCGGAACGACAGCCACAAACTGGGGTAGAATAGGGAGGCTCAAGATGCTGCCCCCGCACAGCCTGGCCATAAACTACCCGGCCCCCTTCACGGGCGCGCCTGCATTATCTCGCCCCCATTTACAGGGTGACAAGAAGGCTGCAGCTGCGGCGCACCTAGCCTTGGTACGCTCCTCTTCCCCCTCGGACCTCTGGATATACACAGACGGATCCAAGCTGGGAGAGGGCCGGGTCGGCGCTGGGTGGGCGATCATTCGGGACGGGACAGTCCTGGACACGGGCAACTGCCCGATTCCTTTCCACGCCGAGGTTCATGACGCCGAGGTGATGGCCATTGCCAGAGCCCTGGAAAAAGTAGACTCGTGGGTGAAACCACAGTGCCGCAAGGTCTGGGTCTGCTCCGAAAACCTCGCCGCGGTGTACCGCCTCACGACATGGGGCGCGAAGCCCGGCACCTCCGAAGAGCTTCTCCGGAGGGCCCAAACGATCTGCGCCGACTGGATTGGCCAAAGCCCTGACCACCCAGGTCCTAGACCGTGGCCAGATGGTGCCCCCGCTGTGGAAGTGATTTGGGTCCCGGGGTACTCCAACGTCTGGGGCAACGAGCTCGCGGACCGACAAGCCAAGATGGGCGCCGAGAGGGCCTACACGCCCGTAGGGATGTCCCTTTCCTGGGCCCGCAGCCATTTCCGCGCCCGCATCACCACCGAGTTTCGCACCTGGTGGTCGAATGAAGGTTGTGCCAACAGACCGCACCTGAGCCGACTTCTCGAGGCTCCTAAGAAGGCCTGGAAAAGCCTTCTTGACGACACTGAGCGCAAGCTCGCCCGCGCTGTCCTGACAGCACTTTCTGGTCACGGAGACTACGCAGACTACCACCGCCGTTTCAATCACTTGAACGCAGTGCTAACCTGCCCCCTCTGCGACGCTGAGACCACCCCGGAGCACATCTGGACCTGCCCCCGCAACCCTCAACGGATGGCTAAGGGCTTCTTCCAGAAGCTCATAGCCACCAAGAGTGGAGCCATCTGGCTGGCATCTAAAGCGGCCAAGAGTCCTCCGGTGCTTCTAGCATACCGCCGTGCGGTAACGGGAACGGACCCGCAGGAAGGGGACTCCCCAGTTCGCCCTCCGCCCGACCCTCCGCCGCCTGGTCCGACCCTGCCCGGGGTAGCTTAGCCTCTGGGGCCCAATTTCTTTTCGCGCAACCGCGCTGCCAACCCTCTGACGTGAATACGCCGCCAACCCCCCTTTTTTCTTATTTTGCACAAAATCTTTTTATCACTACATCGGCGGTGAGGCCAGGACTCTGAGCCAGGTTTGGGGCCATGCGGACGAAGGACAGCCTCTGCGCTGGGCAGGTGGGAGACCTCCCGTCATTATACTTTGGATTGTGGGGTTTCTGTGTGCATGGTTTTAGATTTTGGTTTTTGCTTCTGTTATGTATTTTTCCTGGTACTAGAAATAGTCCCCTGTCGTATGTCGAGAATCCCTCGCGAGTAGACAGGTTAATAAAAACTTTCAACTCAACTTAATAAAGAATCAACCAACCAACCAAATCAAATCAAATCTTGTTTGGGGCCTCTCAAGCAAAGGATAGTGCTGGGCAAGTAGGAGACCCTCCGCCATTACACTCCGAGGAGGGGCTTTCGGTATTATTTGTGTTGACTCGTGCAGGTGGAGGGCCGCTGACTAGCCGAGGCCCACCATTCAATTCCTGCAGGATTGACTTGTCATTTAGACTTGTGCAGACATCTGACGGTAGCCTAGTAAATAGACAACGTCTGTTTCGTGATATCATACGATTATTTCAGTATAGACAACTTCAAAGAATGCAAATACCATGCAACTAACGTCTGGAGCTAAAGAGTACACACATCTTAAACATGGTGCCCACATAGCGTACTTCGCCTCACATCCGCGTCCCTCCATCTAATCTACCCAAAGATTTCATGGTCTGGCGTTGGCTGCAGTGCCCGTCCCTCTTTCCATCGAGTCACATATTGGTCCATCTTTTGATTCTTCGCTGCCGGCATGAAAGGTCCCGTAGGGGATGGCAGTAGAGGCGCAGCAGGCGCGTGAAACTCGGCTCGGTCAAAATCAATGAGCATCAAGGTGGCTGATTCAGGGTCAAGCACAACGTTGGGCTCACGAACATCGCCGTGTTCAACGCCTGCATCACGCAACATCTGACACAATTCGTCCACTTCAGACTTGACATCATTGAGATCGCGGACATGTCTTCCAGCGTAAGAGAGCAGCAAAAGCTCTTCAGCAATGCATCCTGTATATATACCCAAGTCCAAGTGTACGTGGCCGAGGCATACGGGCACAGCTATGCCCTGTAGAGACTCTAAGCGACGGTAGGCTTTAATTTCGTGACGCAGCAGCGGCATGCAGTAGGAAATGGTCGCCTTTGCAACAAACGTATAACCATAGTGCTGCAGAGTGATCTTGACAAGACTGCCAAAGAAACCCTTCTCTCCACGCAGGACTTCGAATCCAGAGCGATTTGCCATGTTTAGCTGCGACTTGACAAGAGACCGAAGCTCTTTGTGGGTGATCGGGTGTCGCTGGAACAAGTTAGAGGGACCTTGGCTTCCGGCTTTGTGGGTGTCAAAGTTGGGACAATGCTCGTCAAGCCAACCACCACGCATCAGGCCAAGAAGACATTCATGGGTGCAATACGGCAAAAGCGGGACATCTGTATGTACTTCTGAAACGAGATCCAGGCTTGCGTGAGTCGTAGTATCTGAAGTTTGCCCATCGCTTTGTCCTTCAACATGGCTCGAAGAATTACCTTGATCCTGCTGTTTCCCAGAGTCACCGTCTCTGGTGTCAGGCAAGGATTTCTGATCCTTAGATGGTGAGTCAGCCCAGATGGGGAGATCGAGCGTTTTGTTAAAATTCGGGTCGTTTTTTGGGTCATACTCGAGAGCCAAGGCTAGTAGTGTCGATGTCAGTGCAATTGCAGTCCTCTTTATTCCGTTCTCATATGCTGCAGCAATGACGTCATCGGGTGGAGGGTCAGCAGATTTATAGAAAGGAATTCCTGATACATCATCCCGGTGAACAGCAAGATGGTATTGCAAAACCCCAGGCTCCGATAGGCTGTGATGCAGGAAAACAGTGCACTCGCCAGTTGTCAAGGTCGCATAGGGAATTCTGGTGGCAATCATGTAGTGGAAGGTCTGTACCAAAGCTTTGACGACAAATGCATGAGCAATCTGGAACTGCCGTTTGTCTTTCGCGTCAAGGTCCAAGAGACTTGGGTCGTCCCGTGAGAAATGCTCCACTAACTTGGATTCTATGCAACGCTCAAAGATGGAATCATCAGTCCCCTTGTCTTTGTTAAGAATGCGTCGGAGGACATCAGGGGCCATCTTTTGTGGAGGTTTGTACTCCACCACAAAAAGACCTTTAGAGGTATCCAGTTGTTCTTTGCCAAAGCACATGGCATCCAGTCTTATTCGGCGACCGGTAGCATGAATCTTTGCCGGACGAGAACTATCGATGGGATGAAGGGACGAAGCAGCACGTTTACGACCCGACTTGGGACCGGTAGCAGACTGAGTTTGGGGACCGTCACGATCGTTGTGATCAGTTGCTGGGCTGTTTTTGTTGGTGTTTTCAGGGTTAGGCCTTAGAGGCAAGACCGCCATGGACACACAAGGACCTTGTTCATCATCGACGAGTTCGTCGAGTGGGATATTTGGAGCATCTCCATCAATCAATGGTTCGTCATAAGACAGATCAAAGTCAGGCCCTTCAGGAAATAAACTGATATCATCTTGGAATTGAGTTGACTGTATATGGTCCATGTATGTCTGCTTAAGGCTGGGACTTTTGTTGAAAAGAATCTCCTTGACACCACAGGGCCTTTGTTGGAGGTAATAGTCAAAGATGTGCTTAACAGGACGCTCAGTGACCATATGACAAAACAAGGAACATGATCCCTCGTTGCCAATATTCACCCCTTTGAGATAGAATGGACAGCCAGCAGTAAGCGTGTATGATTCAAAGATATGGTCGTTTTTGCATAGTTGATTGAGGGCAGAAAACCTTTCTTCATGAAATTTAGGAAACTCGAGCCATGGCTGGAGCTTTCGAGGATAATAACGCTTAGCGATAGAAGTGGCATTTGTACCGGTCGAATAGTTTTTGGCCTCCACATTCAGCGTCTGGAAGCCCATGGAGTGGTTGTAGTAGATGTAGGAGGACAGTGTGCTTGGCCGGGTCTTGCGTCTTTCCTTCTCGGCGATTTCTTCAGCCTTCAGGCGTTGTTGTCTTTCCTTCTCGGCTCGCTCATCGGCCTCCAGGCGTTGTCGTCTTTCCTTCTCGGCTCGCTCATCGGCCTCCAGGCGTTGTCGTCTTTCCTTCTCGGCTCGCTCATCGGCCTCCAGGCGTTGTCGTCTTTCCTTCTCGGAGATTTGTGTTTCCTTCTCAGCCCTTTCCTCGGCCTCTAGGCGTTGCTGTCTTTCCTTCTCCGCAATTCCCTCAGACTTCTCGGCTCGCCCATCGGCCTCCAGGCGTTGTCGTCTTTCCTTCACGGCCCTTTCCTCGGCCTCTAGGCGTTGTTTCTTTTCCTTTTCGGCTGTTTCTTTGGCTTTTCTGGCCTCTTCTTGTGCCTCTTGTAGTTGTTGGGCCAAGTCATATTCTGCTCCCGATGGTGGTTCGCGGGACTCCATGATGAAAAAAAGAAGTGCAGTCAAGGAAGAGAAACGGAACAAAAGACCAATTAAAAGTCAGGAGTGAAAAAAAGGTTGGTGGGTGATTCCTGAAATGGAGTAATGGAGTACTGTGAGATGGTTTTCGACAGTTGATGAGGACGTGCGATGATAATTGGTGAGTTTCGTTGTTGGCGATAGGAGGTTTGTTTATACAAAGAAGTTGTGATCTTTGGGGTGGCTGGCCAGGGTTATATAATTAATCAGGGCGCTCATGTCACGTGATGTCTAATTGTGGGGTTTCTCGGCAGGACCCTCCTGCTTTGCTTGTTACACGGGTGCACTTTCTTTTTTTAGCGCTGCACCTTGTGAAACCCGTGTAACAGTTGGAACTTTGGCAAAAGACGACGTTGAAAGACAGTCCAAGGCTCGTATTTTGAGGGATTTCTTATCTAATGGTCCATACTTTTACCGCCATTATTTGCTCCTATTCTTTGATACCAATGTCAACTTAGAAGGATCGTCAGACCACACCTGCAGTATTTTGATGACCGATTGCCTCTTAGGATCCGGCTCAAAAGCCGCCTGACAATCCATCTCATGCTTTTCAAGACTTTACATGCAGATTGCAGGTCTAGATATCCAGTATCTTGGTCTGGCAACGGTTAGTGTGTGGCCAAGACCTGAAAGGCCAAGACCTAGGGGCACAAGATTTTGGCCTAGCAGAGTAGGTCGGTCTTTTGCCTCCTGTTAACGAGACTATCCTAGCAAAAATGATGTTAGCCGTACAAAGGCGAACTCCCCGAACTTCTCGGGCCGTATCCATAAATTGAAAGGACGACTCTACCGGCTGATACATACGTGGCAATGATGAGGGCAAGTGGTCCAGTGGAGTTGGTGGACAAGGTAGATGAGATGATAGTAGGTGAATCTCTCAAAGTGGGAGGGGAACGGAGCCGGGCTTTACGGCTCATTGTCGTCTTATAAATAACAGCCTTGGCAACAGCACCGGGAATATGTTGTTCAAATTATGGAACTCTGGGAAAAGACCCAAAGCAGGGGAAGTCGACGTCACAGATATCCCCGATAGTTGTAGTAGGGAAGGTTGGTCCGCCGGAGCGTTTTTATATTTAATTCATTTCATCTAATTTACATCAATCGGAGTGTTCGTTAAACACTCATAAGATGACCAGGTAGGTCCCGGCAACCTGGCGGCGGCTGAGCCGACTGCTGGGATCCTCCGATTCGGACCGCCTTAGTAACCGTAGTCTCTCAGCTCCAAACAAACTGTAGACGCCGACTCGGGATCTCCCTGGGGTGATAAGCACTTCCTAGCGTAGGATACATCTGGGGGGATACATGAATACTGTGGTAATGAAAAAGAAAAAGAAACAGGAAAACAAGAAAAAGAAACAAGTAAAAGACAACAGAAATACAAAATCACACCACACCAAGCAGCTTTTAACGCGTTTCTCTGTCAGCCGTAGCCTCAGTAGGATCGAGTTACACGTTCACGGGTGCCACGGGGTCTTCTCCTCTCCACATCTCGGATTTGATTTGATTTGATTTGATTTGGTTCTTTTACGTCTACCTACCGTTATTTCTCAGCAATACGACGGCATATTCCACAAGCACATAACACGTCATTGTTACACCAGAATAATCACCGTTCAACTCAATGCTGTGGTGTGTCGAGATTTTTTCGCGGGTAGACAAGTGAATAAAGACAGCCATCGTTGTCGTGAGTGAAGCAATCGCCATTAACAATGAACTCTAGGAAGAAGTTCATGCTCAAAGCCATGCAAACTGAAAAAGCATGCCTATCTTTCTCACCTCTCCCTTTGTTTGCTTGGTTCTTCTCAAGGTTCTGGCTTCTGGCTTCTGGTTCCTTGTTCTTATTTGTCTTGTCACCATATGATTTACTACATTCATTTTCTTTTTGCCCTCCTTTTTTGTACAATTCAGAAGTCCACCCGCTAGTTATCCTACGCTCGCAAAGCTTCAGATCTTGAGCGAAGGTCGGTAGGCCCCGTTAGCTAAAGTCTTCTCATGACTAACATACTCTCACGGCTCTATGTCTGCCTCACGGCACGCAGTGTCACGCTTTTCATGTAGCTTAGTAATTTTCAATAAAACCAAGTCAAATCATCAGCTAAAATTGCAGTCAGTACTTGTACCCCTAAGGAGTTTTGTGAAATGGTCCTTTATATTGGTATGAATATCAGTTACTCAGCCAGTATACCTCCGCTCTAGAAAAACTAGAAATAATTTACAACAAAATCTGGCCTCCTGATTGAAATTGAACGCAGATCTATGATGAACGGTTGCAAGCAAAAGGCAGGCTGCCAACGCATCAATTATATAGTTCAGAGAAAAGAATCTGACATCCAATTTGCTCTTGTGGCATGTGAAGTTGTAAGGTGAGAAAATTAAGACGAGCAGAGACGATATGAGCCCTTCTACCACGGGTGCGAGCCATGGAATCAAATAGAAGCCAAGAGTATTAACAGGACCAGAAAGAAAACGGTGAGAGACGAAAAGAAAACCTCCGAAAAATAATCTCATGCTATTCAGGTCTTATTAGTATGGGAAGGCTATGAGTACAAGAAAAAAAGAAGAAAAGAAAATGAGAGCAAACTTACTGGGCAACAGATTCCACTGGCATTACTCTCAGTGCTAGCAGAAATCTCAAGGATCACGCAGTTGTGATTTACATCAAGCTGCAGCCAGCGAAGGTACCGGCCTTGTTGGCGGACTTGAAGAAGGTGGAGGTCTTGATGGCGGCCATTTTCAAAGATTGGGTTGGTTGGTGTTTGAAGAAGCAAGAAAAAGGTATAAGAGATAGGTGTGGTGTTCAGAAATAGAGGAAAGCAGGAGAGAAACGGTGGAAAGGTTGGCTATTTATGCGGAGTGAGAGCTATGTGGCTCATCACGAGGACTCCCGCCCAGTTTGCTGGTTTTCATGCGAGAACCACATATGACTGACGGTCTTGTCAGCTCAGAGGAAGGATGCCATGTCTTGGCCAGACATTGTTTTCTTTTGCTACCCATTGTCATTTGCTTCTAATGCTTCAGCTTGAGGAACAAGTTCCCCTTATCGCCATTATTATGACCCCGGATCTAATTAATTCCCCGTGTTTAATAGCTTTAGTGCCAGTTCATGTGTGTGAAGCTAGCCCAATCAATCCTCTGACAGGCTCTCTTCTCGGCTTCACGTTCTATCAAAAGGATAACCTTTGCATTGTCTCCTGTTCCCAATACTCACACCAAGCACCGGCAATGCCATGCTGGTACTTGGCTTCGGCTTCCTGTTCCCCCTTAAGAAAAGGTTGTCAAAAGCCGTCAACAGTGTGCAATTGCCCATTCGTATAGGAGGGTAGGATGAGCCGAACGGTATTGGAAGCTCCTAAGACAATCAAAGAAACATGAATATCTCGGATATGTTGTCTGCGTCAAGCGTGCTGGGTAAATAGATAATCTGACCCGGGGGTTGAATGGGCCCTAACCTCATCATTGTTCTCATACCCCTGCACGGCTTTCGATACCCTGGCTAGACAGTTGTTGTGCGTTGACTCCCGTCCTACTTGCTGGGCAAAATGCGGAATACACGTCATACGGTGCTAAGCTCAAAAGAATAGACAAGAGATCGGTTGAGTTCAGATCTTCTTCTCTCTCTCCAGTCTCAATTCATCAGTCGTGATAGCTACGTACAAGTACAAAGTGGGATAGCACCTTCTGGTGCTTACGTGAATATGACCCTGTGTATGTGTACATGCAGTCCAATTCCATAGTCCTATTCCTACGTTAATCGTGAAAGGCAAAGTAAGAACATGAAACATAGGAGCTAGAAGTAAAAGGAAAAGAGATGTGAGTGGCAGCACAGGCGCGCGGAGTATGGAAGCTCAGATGAACACCAGCGCAGAAAAGCAAAGAGATGGGCAGTTGTGAGCTTAGTAGAGGGCGAGGAGAGTAAGCATCCTGTGTGTGCGAAACATATAGCTTACTCAGACACCATTTGAAGTGTTCTTGACCTTGTTGCATTTGAGATAAAGACTGTGTTAAACTAAAGTATGCATGGCATGTGTGTTTACCAATATTTACATATATACACAGGTTATTTATATCAATATTCTATCTAGAGCCCAACCCACTCCACAGACTTTTCCCAAAGCTTCTTGGCCTCAGCTTCATCGTAAGCGTAGTCAGCGTATCCAGAACCCCATTGGCCCATCGATGGCTCCCAGGCACCAATGATCTGGCAGTTTTCCAGATACTTTCCACCCTTGCCCTCCAGCGCGGGGGCTACAGCAGCCCACACGCTCGTAGAAGCGCCCTGTTCAGCGTTTTTATACATCTTGGCAATAGCTGGGTCACCCCCCATGACTTTTTTCGTTTCTTCGGACATATGGCGGGTAAGCTCAGTCAAAACGACACCGGGGTGAAGACTCCATGCGTGGATACCATTGGCGCCGTAGCGACGCTCGATCTCGTTGGCAGTCCAAAGATTGGCCGTCTTACTCTGTCCATAGGCGGCCCAGTCGTTGTAGTTGCCATCAAAGTTGATGTTGTCCCACTGCGGGCGGCCCATGCGGTGTGCCACAGATGAGACGATGACGACTCGGGATGCCTTCTGAGGCGTAGATCCGGCCTGCAGCGCTGGGCGCAGAAGATTAAACAGCAAGAAGTGCGACAGATGGTTAGTGCCAAACTGGGTCTCGAAACCGTCGGCAGTGCGGCCCTCGGGGGGAACCATAACGCCAGCATTGCAAACGAGAATGTTCAGCGTCTTGCTCTGGGACAAAAAGGCGGCAGCACAGGCACGCACGCTTGCAAAGCTATCGAGATCCAGCTCGAGTAGGTGCACGCGGTCACTGTGGACCAGGTCGCCCAGTGCCTTTTCGGCCTTTTCGATGTTGCGGGCAGTGAGGTAAAGCGTCATACCAGCAAGGTGGAAGGCCTTGGCAGTTTCGACGCCGATGCCAGCAGAGCAGCCGGTAATGAGGGCAATCTGGCCAGTGAGCTTGCCCTCGAGGTTGTCATCCTTGATGATCTGGATAGCAGTAGGGCGGGCATCGCCGAGGCCCTGGGGCTTTTCGTGGACGGAAACGTAGCGGCCAGCCATTGTGGAAATAATATGTGAGAAAAGGTTAAGAGAGTAGATATCAGAAGATGATTGAAGAGTGTGTTGGATGTCAACCAAGAGGCTATCACAGAAAAAGGCGCGGCATGATCATCTATTTATTGCCCAGACCTGAGGTCCAGTTTCGGGGTCTAAAAGCTTGTGTAAGTCCAAAACTAGTAATAACCCCATGGCAGCTTCTTAGTGGAAGGAGCGGAACTCCGCCGGTTTCTTGCTCGTGGCCCCACTTTTTTCAACCTCAACCATCATAGTCCCTGTAGACTAAGCCCTCGTTGGACTGACAATGTGAACATGTCTAAAGGGAGTGCTTGACATTCAGACACTTGGTTTGTAATCTCTCTCGCTCCCATCACAGCGGCAAGCGCTCCCATGGCCCGAATGTCGTCCCGAGTCGGCATTACATCCCCCCGAGTTTGGGCCACACATCACGCATGTTGCCCACTTCCTATGGACGGCGGACCCTTTTGTCTGTGTATGGCTGGATATATACCGACAGAGGCCCTAGAAATTAGTCAAACAAACTCCAGTCTTCAATACGTATTTGTCAGGTGGTGTGGCCGGGCCAATGTTGCATACAAAGGTGCCCATGGTAAGGTGCTGTGGATATCCCAAATAGGTAGGCCGACTTTCCTGCAATGGGCCGACTTGGGTTGTATCCAGTCTCTATTTCAGGCCCTTTGTTAGATGTCCTGCCCATTTCATGTTCTCAATAGATTATTTGTCGGGACAAGGGTTGATTGTCCGCTCCCGGCGTATATGCGATACAGCTTCATGTCAATCGTCTCTAGGTCAAGACATACCCTATATCGCGTCAAAGCCATCATGTCTATCCAAGATGATTATACTACCCGAATAACACGAGATAAGCCAAAAGCTACTTGGAGTTGAGCCTCAATAGCAGTGACTCGTGCAAGTGTAAACTTCATAGGTATAGGAATAGTTTACTTGATTTGACTTCTACAAGAGTAGCCAATTTCCCACCATACGACAGGGCATTGTTTCTAGTACCAAACCCACAAAACAGACGCAGATTCCAAAATCTAAACCGTACAGATAGCCACCCCACATCTCAAAGTATAACGGAGGAGAGTCTGCCATCCGCCCAGCGCAGTCGTACTATGTATCGGACCACGGTGATTAAACGCCCGAAGTACAGATAGGCCAGGTAGGTAGCGGTGGCTCGGGCGGAGGATGAGGCGACAAGTTCACAATCTGTACGCATATTCCCGCTCTCATACAGTAGTAGACGTAGAGCACGGCGAAGGCTTTGGTCACTTTAGAGGCCAGTCAGACGACCCTCCTCTTGGTGCCTATCAGTTCGAGAAAAGTCTTCTCGACTCCCACCGTGGGTTACGGGGGCTTCATTTTTTTAAAAGTCTTGTGGGTTACGGGGGCAAACTCAAGCGTGCTCTGGGGTAGTGCAAAAAAAACAAGGGCATTGTGTCTCAAAGCTTGTGTAACAATGGATTCCAGCAGAGCAAAAAAAGTCACATACAACACTGGGGATTCCCACGTGGTCACCCACCGTAGTACTGGTCCAGCGCTTTGTAGGTTAACTAAGGGAGAGCGGACGGGATCCCGTGCTTTCTACAAGCTATGGTCGTATGTGAAGGCTGACCCGGGTAATACAAGCTTTATGATGCGCAGCATTTTAGCATTTGATTGACCTGCAACCAGCCAAAAGAACGAGGACACTGGTGGACGTGCCGAGCACTACCGAGGCCATGGAGCCAGAGATTTGCAGACAAGCTCCCAAAACCCACAAAAGCAACCAGTCACGTTGCCAGCGTGTTACGCCGCAATCTCAAGTTACTTGAGGAAAGACAACCGCCCGAGCGCCCCGAGGCTACCCAGCCATCGCCCACTGCCAGCACCGAGACATGAAGGTGGGATCTTGGAGGAGAGATGAGAGTGGAAGAGAAATGGGAGAGGAAGGAGGAAAGGTTGGGTTGGGAGGAGACGAGGTAGTCGGGTCGGAAGGAGATGTCGAGGAGGATTCCTTGAGGAGGTTTTGGGGGTCCTTTCCCCGTCCACCAACTACAGAGGAGGAAAACTTTTCAGAACAAATGCAGCAACGGCCATGCCCGCAAGAGGACAAAACCACTCGTAATCCCCCAAGGACAATCCCCGGTGCCGAGAGCCGGTGTCCTTTTAGACTAGACTACACGCGGTTTGTTGCAAACCAAAAACACCAGGTAACCAACCCTGGAACTCCGCAGGTTCGCCCCCGGGCTGCGATGGACAGAGAGTCCTCATGGCTTCAATGCCGGACCCTAAAAAGTCACAGGAGATGCTTGAAGTCTATGCGCACCTGCAATCGCTGACCGCCTGGGAGTAGTTTGGAACATGACATCATCCAACTGCTTCCGTCCGGAATATGCCGTCGTATTGCTGCGAAATAACAGTAGGTAGAAGTAAAAGAATAAAATCAAATCAACCCTAACCCTAATTGGGGCTTCCTTTGTCTTTCCTTTGTCCTGCTGTGGCACTCGGGGACTGCATCGAGCCTCAGCCATGATTCGGTGCGGCAGCCACTTCGAAAAGCGGAAGGATACACCCCTAGTCTCCGGGGGCTCATCTGGCATGGTTTTTCACCCGCTCGAAGACTCGGGTTTTTCCAAGCCACGCTGGTTTTGATGGTCGACTTTATGTCTAGCCACATTTCTCAGTCGAACGAATATTGGTGGGGATGGTTAACTCCTTGTAAGGGTTAGGGTTTATCCGGGGAAATTCTTTTTTTGCACACATACAAATTTGGTAACGCGGTTATCCTCCACTGCCTAACCCCCTCCCAACTCTTCGGCGGCCTTCCGGGCCGGTCAGCCACGGACCTCGTGGAGACTCTGGTACACCGCATCGAGCATAGCCTCCAGAATAGAGAGGTCTCCACCCTGGTTACACTTGACATCGAGGTCGCCTGGCATGTCGGCTACTTGATTATGGCTTCCCAAGGTGGGTATGTCGATGGGCGCGCTCCTTTGCGTCGAACCGCTCGGCCCACGTCCGGATGGACTCCTTCATCGCCCCCACCACCCAACTCGAGCACGGCCTCCCACAAGGGTCGCCTGTTTCCCCCATCCTCTTCCTTCTTTTCATTGCGCCCATGCACCACAGCAAGATGCACTTTGGATACGTTGACGACGCAGCCATCCTGGGCCGCTCCTCCACCCTCCAAAAGTCCGCCGCGCAAGCCGCACAGCTTGCCAATGAAGCCATCCAATGGGGAAGGTAAAACGGCCTGAGTTTCTCTCGTGGCAAAACTGAGTTGCAACACTTCCACCGGGCTGCTGGCTCTGGCCCAACAGTGACGATCGATGGGAACACCATCCAACCGAACAGGGAAACCAAGTGGCTGGGTATCCATCTGGATTCTAAGCTCAACTTCCACGCGCACGTCAAAGATATGACGTCGAAAGCCATGCGAGCAGCCGCCCACGCCCGCTCCTTGGCAAACGTCATTCGCGGCGTCCCAGCCAATCTCCTCCGTCTCGCAGCATGCGCCGCCATATTCCCCGTCCTTCTATACGGCGCCTCGGTGTGGTACCATGGACCACAAAGATACCTAGCCACAGGCAGACTGGGCTCCGCCCGCCAAATACAACTCGTTGACATGGTCTCCAAAGCCATCGTCCGCACAGCCAAGGCCATTGTCCCCGCGTACCGCACGACTCCCCACGAGGCCCTCTTTAGGGAAGCTGGTGTTCTCCCCGCCCGAATCATGTTAGACCGTTGCCGCCGTGCCGCAGCCGTCCGCATCGCAGGCCTGGACGATCGGCACCCCCTGGCGCGCCTGGCCAGAGCCCGCACGCACACGCGACTCACCCTCCGCCACAACGAACTGCCGCGAGCACCCGCCGCGACCCGCATCCTGCCGCTGTGCTACCCACCGCCAAAGCCTCCGGAAACGAAAAGCGACCGCCAGACCCGCGCGACCAAAGCACGCATCGCCCGCATCCCGTACTGCGACCTGCAAGTCTTCTTGGACGACAGCAAGCTTCAAGACGGATCCACAGGAGCAGCCGCGACAATGTACATCGCCGGCCTAGACCTACCGCCGGTCGCGACACATCTGGGCAACATGATGGAAGTCTACGACGCCAAACTGTTCGGGGCCCTGGCTGGCCTCAAAGCCGCCTTCGAATCACCTGCCTCCGCCTTCGCTGAAAACGTTGTCATCATGCTGGCCAACCAAGAAGCCGCGTACCGCCTCCTTGTCGGCCATCCTACACCGTCGTCGCAAGACATCATCCTGGACTTCCGTGCAACCGCCGCCAAGTGGCCAGCACGCTCGCGCAACCCCATGTCTCCTGGCTCAGGACGGGTCATCGTGCAATGGATCTCCGGTCATGCCGACATCCCGGGCAACGAAGCGGCCGACCGAGCCGCCAAGACCGCCGCATCTTCGCCTTCTCCCGAAGGCCCCACCCCGGTAAGCCTCGCAGCTCTCGCATCGTGGGCTCGGGCTGAGCACGTGAGAGACATCGTCGCATACTGGCAGAACCATATCCCCGGCACCTACCTGGAACTCCAGATTCCATGGTACACAAAGGCTCCACCGGAGCTCTCCCTGCCCCGATTCTACCTGAGCTTCATTCTACAGTGCCGCACGGCCCATGGAGATTTCGAACTGTACCACGTGAAGCTAGGCCACCCCCCGGAGAGTTGGAACTGCTCGTGCGGCATGCCGAAGGCCCGCACCCACTTCCTGTTCTGCAAGCCCGCCCGGCAGCAAACAAAGACCGCCGCTCCCAGACTCCGCCTCGGGAGCATCCAGAGCCTCCTCGGTTCCCCGGAGGGCACCACACGTTTTGCCCAGTGCCTTGCGCATTCCGAATTCCCGACACGGTACTCTGTACCTGTCCACTACCACCCCACCTCGCCCCTGCCCGTGTCTAGTCCGGTCGAAAGGCCCCAGACTCGAAACCCTTAGGTTTGTAGCTCATCGTTCCCCACATAGCTATCTCTTCACACCCTGCGTAATGCGGGTGACAGCCGTAGTCCTTCACATAGAAGCCCGCATCTCCCCACAAGGATGAGGTCGTGACTCACATGCACCTACCTCGGGCCGTGACCCTAAGGCTGCTCTGCACGTGACAGCTTCCTGCGTGACGATAAAAATAAATAAAAACAAAAACAAGAACATACAAATTTGGTATGGCTTAGTAATCAGTTAAGGGGGCTCGTCCCTCACGGAAATTCCTGCAGGATTGACTTGCCATTTAGACTTGTTCCGACATTTGACGACAGTTCAGCAAATAAAGAAGGCCGCCTAGGTTGTGAGTCTTACATAGCATCACGCAACTATTTCAATGTCTAGAACTTGAGAAAATAGAACCATTTAACTATGTAAATGGGAAAAGACACTAAATAAAAAAACACGGTATGAATGAGGTGTCAACGTAATGTACGTCACACCACACAACCACACGTTCTCGCAGTCAACTCAAGCCTTGAAAGATATGACGCAACCTGAAATCTCCTTTCTTGCTTCCGGGAGGTAGCACATTTTATATTTTTTGGGTTTTTGCTTGTGGCATAGAAGATCCTGATGGGAGTATCAGTAGAGGCGCAGTAGGCTTGTGAAACTTGATACGATCGAAGTCGATTAACATCAACGTACCCGACTCAGGGTCAAGCATAACGTTGGACTCGCGAACATCATCATGTTCGACGCCTAAATCGCGCACCATCTTGCATAGCTTGTCGACTCCAGAGCCCACATCACTGAGATCGCAGACATGTCTGCCACCACAAGAGAGCAGCAATAACTCCTGAGCAACAAACCCCATGTATACGCCCAAGTCCAAGTGTACATGACCGAGACATACTGGCACAGCTATGCCCTATAGAGACTTCAGTCGGCAATAAGCCTTGATTTCGCGGCGGAGCATTGGCATGCGGTAAGAAATGATCGCCTTTGCCACGAACGTGTAACCATAGTGCTTAAGAGTAATCTTGACAAGATTGCCAAAGAAGCCCCTCAATCCATGCAGGACTTCAAAGCCAGAGCGATCTATCTTGTTTAACTGTGTCTTGACAAGGGACCGGAGCTGATTCTGTGTAATTGGGTGACGTGGAACCAGATTCGAGAGACCTTGACTTCTGACATTGTGTCTGTCAAAGTTAGGGCAATTCTTGTCGAGCCAGCCATCCCCAATGAGGCCGAGAAGACATTCATGAGTGCAATATGGCAAAGGAAGAATATCCATATGCTCCTCTGCAGCAACAGGTAGGCTTGGATGAAGTGCAGTGCCTGAAGTTTGAGTATCGCTTTGTTCTTCAGCACGGTCTGAAGAATCGTTTTGGCTCTGCTGACCTCTATCATTTCCATCTTTGGTGTCAGAAACGGATTCTTGGCTTCCCGACGGAAGGTCAGCCCACAGGGGGAGACAGAACTTTGGATCAACAGCTGGGTCGTTTTTGGGGTCATAATCGAGTGCCAACGCCACTAGTGTTGATAGCATGGCTACTGGTGTTCGTTTCGTTCCATTCTCAAATGCCTCAGCGACGACGTTATCGTCAGGAAGGAAGTCATTAGTCCGATAGAAAGGAATTCCCATCACGTCGTCCTGATAGACAGAAAAATGGTACTGTAGAGCGTCGGGCTTCGATAAACTATGGTGCAGGAAAACAGTGCACTCGTTGGTTGTCAAGATTGCATAGGGAATTCTACTAGCAATCATGTACTGGAAGGTCTGTGCCAGGGTTTTAACGACCATTTCAAAATCCGCCTGGAAATCCTCCTTTGCTTGCTCCGAAAGGTTTAAGAGACTTGGATCTTCCGATAAGAAATACTCTACCATCTTGGACTCTTTGCAATGCATGAAAATGGAATGATCGGTTCCCCTATCTTTGTTGAGAATGCGCCGCAGAATGCTAGGTTTGAACATCTGGGGCGTCTTGTACTCGATTAAAACCAAAATCTTCTTGGTTTTTGACGGTTCGTGGTCGGCGCACAAAGTATCTAGACCTACTCGGCCATCCCTTGCTTGAATCTTTACTGGAAGAGGATCATTCATAGAAGAGGGAGATGGGGCAGCTCGTTTGCGGGTTGACTCGGGACCAGTGCCAGACTGATCTGGCCGATGATCATGAGCTTCATCACCAGTAGCTAGAATATCCTTTTCGACGTTAGCAGAGTTAATATCCAGAGGCAAAACCGCCAGGAGCAGAGAAGGGCCTTGTTCAAGATCTTCTGGTTCTTCAATCACAACACTGGGAGCGGCCTCTTCAACTAATGAATTAGCATCAAGCAGTCCAGTTTCAGGGTCTTTCTGAGAGGTGTCGGAGGCATCTCTACGAAGAGCTTCCTCTACCCGATCCATGTATTTCTCCCTGTAATCGGATCTCTTTTCAAACACAACCTTCTCAACACCGCAGGGCTTGCGTTGGACGTAATGGTTAAGGATTTCCCGAACAACAAACTCAGTAGCCAAGTAGTGGGATATCCCGCATGATATCCCTTCAGAAATATATATACTTATCAGGCTGCCCTGAATACCGGCTAGATGCCCGTATGACATGAAAATTCTTTCGCCCCCAAACAGTTGAGTAAGAGCAGAAAACCTTTCGTCGTGGATTTTGGGAAACTCGAGCCATGGTTGAAGCTTGAGAGGACAGTAACGCCATTCGATGGGGGTAGCCGGTCTGATTGTCTCATAGTCACTGTTCCACACTTTCAGGGCCTGGAAGTTCAGGGCGTGGTTGTAGTAGATGTAGGAGGGCAATGTGGTTAGCTGATTCCACTTTCTTGTCTCCTTGAACTCTCTGTCTGTCTTTGCCTCTTCCTCTAGGCGTAGTTGTCTTTCCTTCTTGGCCCTTTCTTCTGCATTCTCGACTCTTTCTTTGAGTTTTCTGACCTCTTCTTGTGCCTCTCGTAATTGTTGGGCCAAGTCATTTTCCCCTCCCGATGGTGGTTCGTGGGACTCCATTGCGAAAAAGAGAAATCGCGGTGAAAGAAGAGAAATGGAAAAGACAAAGTGAAATAGGGTTTGGTGGTCAATTCCGAGATGGAAGCTCGTAAGATCGTTTTCGTCAGTCTATGAGGACGTTTGGCGACGACTGACGAACCTTGTTGTTGATGAGGAGAAGTTTGTTGATGCCTAGTTTTGATTTTTGGAGCAACCAACCAGCGTTGGATGGCATATATGGGCAATCTGCTTCCATCACGTGACGGACACATGACTCCAAAGTCCCTCTGTGAAAGCCCGCCGTTATGCATGTTACACGCACACACTTCTTTTTTAAGAATTGCATCTTGTGAAACATGCATGGTACATCACAAAAGACCATTGTCAAAGGTAGATTATAAGTCATATTTTAAGGAAAAGGCGGTCTAGCTTTGCCAAATCTTCTCACCACCATCACGCAACTCCTTTTCTTGATACCAGTGAAATCCCCAGAAGGACCATTAGTCCACAGCTGCATCATTTTAGTGGCCCTGTACTAGAGCAAAATTTAGACAAGATGGCAAGTTAGAATAGCCGTTGAGAGTTTGGATATTCGAGGATGATGATGCAAACCAATCTGTAACGAGCAAAAAGGAGGCGGACAAGGCATACGCCGTGCTAGAAGTAGCATGAGAATTCACGGTATTGAATTTATTATTCTATATGTAGCCGACGTAACCTAACATTGGCGCCACGGTACATTGGGAGGAATCGTATGATTTCACCCTCCAGAACAACTCCTGGATGGCCACGAGTTATGAGTGCGCGCAGGGTTCAATGGTCTTTTGCCATATTTCCATAGGCCCATAAATGAATTCAGGAAGACACACCGTCCAGCACGACTCAAGACCTTGCATGTGGCGTTCCAGTTGCGGTTATCTACTGCTTTCGTCTGTGAGAACCCGTGCTGAAGCCAGTTAAAAAGACCGACGACTTCCGGCACACGGGTTGTATTCCCCGAAGTACCACAAATGGCGAAGCGGCTATTGTGACAAGCATCCAAGAAGCTGACATGGCGACATACCCGCTTTGTTATCACACTCGGTTATAGACTTTCTGTACCTTTTGGCTGCCCTCGGCACAGGGGGTCGTCCCCGGGGCCATGTCGCCTTGACTTGAATTGACCATATTTAACGTCTACCAAAATCACTAAGATCAAACGACGCCGGATTGGTTACCGGACGGAAATTTAAAGTCCTCCGCTCGACACGCCGCATAGTTTCTGTGTGCTCGGGATGGCGCACCATCCCCAAGCCCCGAAGAACCAATGGTCCACACTCCGCTATGAGCAGCAAGAAACACAAGTACAAAAGAAAAAAAAGAAAAAACAATTTCCCCAGATAAACCCTAACCCCCACAAGGAGTTAACCATCCCCACCAATATTCGTTCGACTGAGAAACGTGGCTAGACATAAAGTCGACCATCAAAACCAGCGTGGCTTGGAAAAACCCGAGTCTTTGAGCGGGTGAAAAACCATGCCAGATGAGCCCCCGGAGACTAGGGGTGTATCCTTCCGCTTTTCGAAGTGGCCGCCGCACCGAATCATGGCTGAGGCTCGATGCAGTCCCCGAGTGCCACAGCAGGACAAAGGAAAGACAAAGGAAAAGGAAAAAAACGAAGGTGGACTGTCTGAACCTTCAAAGGGACAGTCCCAAGTTGCGAAGATGGATCCACGAGTTGTTGTGTGTGGCGGCGATAAAGGGCCGGCGGTCGCGAGGAGGGTGTCGTGAAAAGGGGGCGAGTCGACGGCGAGGAAATCCCTCAAAGTTGGGAAAAAACGGACTCGGGCTTCGCAGCTCGTTGTCGTGTTGAAAAAACAAGAATGGCAGCAGCATTGGGATCGTGTTGCTGTCCTCGTGAGACCCTCAGCCTAGGCTCGAGGGGGGGGAGGCCGACCTCAAAGGGACCCCCTCGAAGGTTGTAGGAGGGAAAGTTGGTGAAGGGAATGTTGTATTAGGGTTAGGGTATACTAAGGACTACATATACACAAACAGCTTGATCAATGACCATCACAAGGGGACATGGTCTAGTGGTATGACGGATCCTTAGCATAGTTGAAGCCTCAGGACTTCACAACTTGGATCAGGTCCGGGGTTCGATTCCCCGTGTCTCCAGAACTCAGGACTTTATCTTTTGATTCCGGCCGCTCGCACTTATTTCCTTTATTTTTGCTTTTCCCGCTGGAACTTGGAGATGCCATAGGGGGTATAATGGTGGCAAGCTGGGTACGCTCAAGAGGCTACTCCCGCACAGGATCGCCACGAGCCTCCCTGCTAGGTGCAAGGGAGTGCTCCCGACAACCCGCCAACAACATTTTCCTCGATTTTCAGAGGGCACCTTCGACATTTTGACCAAGCTAACAGCTACCATTATTGCAAACTACTTTACTTTATTTTCGCCCCCGACAGGTCCTGTCATCCCTAAGATGATCGCGTCCGTCCAAGCGCCCGCGCCCGCCGCGCCCGCGTCCGCGCCTCCGTCATTGACGTACGCGCAGGCCACCTCGCCCGCCAGCGACCCCTCCCCCGTGCCCACCACTGTCCCCTCCTCCGCGTCGTTCTCGCCGAACCTCGCCGGCCAGGCCCCTCAGGGGCTCCCCTCTTCCGTCGCGCGCGTCGCGACAGGCGCAAAACGCGTCAGGAGCGAAGACGCGCCCCTCCCCCAAGAGGCTCACTACGCTCCCATCTCGCTCCCGGTCGGTCGCTTCCAGGCCCTGGCCGACAAGATCCGCACCAAGCAGGATGCGGAAGCGGCCGCGAGAGATCGCTTGGCCAGCATTTTCTTGACAATGGCCGACAACTGCCTGGCCTCCATGGCCCCCCACGCGGAGGCCTTCGCGTCTACCCGCCAGATCGTTAACGACCTGGCCTCAATCCTGGAGAACGGCCTGGTGGCCGTGATGACAGGTTCACCCCTCGCGCCCCCCACGGGCGCTGCCACAAACACCTCTCTCCCCCCGGCCGCACAGCCAGTGCCACCCGCCCCTAACACGGCCCCGGCCCCGGCCCCGGCTCCATCAAAGGCCCAGCCTGCACACCACCCCTCTGCTGCTGCTCCTGCAGCGCCCACCGAGTCCTCGGACAAGGAATCCTGGAGCACAGTCGCCCGCAAGGGCAAAAAAGCATCCAAGGCCACCCAACCCGCCGCCCCCTCGACCGGAGCCCCAAAGGCCAAACAGGGCAACCCCAGCTCAGCCCCCAAGACCGCCCCCACCGACAACCGCCTTTTCGTGGTTGTGCCAACCGACTCCCCCCTCCGGAAGCTTTCGCCGGCCTACATCGTAACGAAGGCCAACGCGGGCATCCCCCGCGGCGAGGGCGCAGGCACCGCCACCGCCACCAAGACGGGCTTTGCCCTGACAGCCGTCCGTGACGTCGGCAAATTCCTCAGCCACGCTGAGCGCATCCGCGCCAACCTGACTGCGGAGAAGGTTCACAAGAGGGATGCTTGGTCCAAGTACATCGTACACGGACTGCCCACCTCGATCACGGTCGAGGACCTCAAGACCCCCGGCGCCGTGATGCTCCACCGGGTCACCCTAGACGATGTCCGTCAGGATATCGAACAGGCCTTTGGTGTCGTCTCCGCCAGCGCCACGCTGTCAAAGTACGTTGGCAAGGCAGGCGTGCCCACCTTCCGCGCCCACATCGCCTTCCACGAAGGCCTGGTGTCCCCGTCCGCGGTTCCCCGCCGCGTAGCGACACTTGGAGAGCTGCACATGGTCTCCGCAGACAACACCCTGGAGCGCTTCCCGTTCTGCACACGCTGCCGGGTCCGCCACTTTGACCGCAAATGCCCGGCCGATACCGAGACGCAGTCGTCCACCCCGGCTGCCGCCGCCCAGGGAGACAAGGCCCCGTCCCCAGCGTCCTCCCAGGCGCCTTCCACGGCCGTCACCTCGGCCCCCCCGGCCCGGCCGTCGTCACAGACGAAGAGCCCTTCAAGCTCCCAGGCTTCCCCCTCCCCTGCCTCCTCGGCGCCCAGCCAGCCATCGACCGCCCCATCACAGGCCGCCCAGCTGCAACCCTCCCCCCTGCCCACCTCCAGCGAGTCCCCTGAAACACGGGATTCAATGCAGGTAGACGACAATGACGAGGAACTTCTGTAAATGTTAGGACACCCTAACGACACAGTATTGCAAATGATTTCTGCGAATGTGCAAAGGTCCTGGACCTGTGCACAGTCGTTGCTACACAAGGCGCATGAAGACCAGGTGGATGTGGTCTGCCTCCAAGAGGCCCCGTCTAGCGCAGACCCGGGGAACAGAACGTTCCCTAGGCACCCCTCCTATCAGGTAATAGTCCCGGAGGGTAACTGGCGCTCGAATCCCCGAGTCGCCACATACATTTCGACAAAAAGACACGGGCTTCGCTTCCAAAAGGCCTACATGAGGGAAGAACACCAGGATGTCATCATTGTGGAGGTCCTAATCGGGGGGCACACGTACAGCATCGTAAACCTTTACAATGCCGGGACAGGTTCGGCTAGGACAGGGGAGGCGCTTCGTCTTCTGACCAGCATGCAGCCAGGGCCGCGGTCTGTGGTAGTGGGCGACTTCAACCTCCACCACAGTGCCTGGGACCCCCGATGCGCCACGGACGACAACGACGCCGAGCTCCTACTGGCCTGGATGGAAGAGCGTGCCCTTCTGCTGGGCAACGCGGATGGGGAGCCAACCCACGAGTCAGGGAGTGTCATAGACCTTACCATAATGTCGTCGCCTCTTTTTGTCACCGGGGCGAGCGTGGAGCTACGGGACGATCTGACATGCGGAAGTGACCACTTCCCGCTCTTGGTGTCCATCCCGCTGCCAGGGCACACAGTGGTCCCGAGCCCCTCGGGGCGCTTCCTCATGGATAAGCTTGACAAAAAGAAGTTCGACGCGGCATGCAAGGCCGGCGCGGCTCGCCTGGACGACCTTGTGAGAGAGTACCGGAGGTCAGACGGCCAGATCCCGGAGAAAAAGCACATTGACGACTTCGCGAGACTTCTACAGGATGTGATCCTGGACGCCCTGGTCGCATCAACGCCCAAGTCTCTGGGCAAGGCCAAGAGCTTCCCATGGTGGAACAAGGAGTGCAGCGTCGCGCGTGCGGAGCAAAGCGCAGCGCGGAACAGGGTGGAAAAGGCAACGACACAGGCCGCAGCACAAGAGGCCAGGACCGAACGCCGCGAAGCCAAGAAGCGCCTCAGGCGCGCACTCAGGAGCGCGGCTCGGGCTTTCTACGCCGACTTGCTGGCGAAGGTCACTGATACCCGAGACCTCTTCCGTATCGTGAAATGGAGGACGAAAGCTCCGCACCGCCACTCCCCAGCACTATCGCCGGCGGACGGAGCGGAGGCCACGGTACAAGACACCACGGAAAAGATCGCTCTCCTTCGCAGCGTGCACATGCCTTCCGCCCGGCCAGGGGACATCGAATCCCCCGCCCTGCAGGTGGAACCGAGGACCCGGGGCTCCAGGACGGAAGCCCCGCCGACACGCGCCCGAATCACCAGAGACGAGGTGGAAGCTGCTCTTTGGAGGCCGCGCAACACTGCCCCCGGCCCGGACGGCCTCTCGAACAACATCCTGAAACTGGCCTGGCCCTCCCTCAAGCGGCAGGTCACCCATTTGTTCAACGCAAGCTTCTTCTGGGGCCACCACCCTGCCTCCTTCAAAGAGGCTAAGGTGATCGCCCTGCCAAAGCCCAACAAGAAGGATCGCTCGTCGCCACGGGCCTACCGGCTCATCTCGCTGCTCCCGACCCTGGCCAAGTGCCTGGAAAGGATAGTCGCCCGCCGTCTCTCGTGCTGGGCGCTGGAGGCAGGTCACATCCAAGACAACTACGCCGGTGCGGTTCCGGGGCGCAGCGCCGAGGACATGTGCCTACGCCTGGCGCACTCTCTCGAGCGCACAGCCGACCTCAGGGGTGAGTCTTCGGTCCTCACCTTTGATATCAAGGGGGCCTTCGACGCCGTGCATCCGAACCGCATGGTCAAACGACTGGCGGACCTGGGGTGCCCGGCTGGAACATGTCGATGGGTGTCCTCGTTCCTGGCGGGCAGGCGGGCTTCCCTAACCTTAGACGGCGTCTCCGACGCTCTCCAGCCAACAGGTGGCAGCCTCCCACAGGGCTCGCCCATCTCCCCAATCTTGTTCATGCTGTTCATGTCGCCGCTGTTCAAGATGCCACTCCCCTGCACTCTCCGTGGGTACGCTGACGATGGTTGCCTAGTCAACTCAGACTCGTCCCTCGAAGGCAACTGCTCGGTTCTCTCTCGCTCTCTGGAGCTCGTTGACAGCTGGTGCACGGACAACGGCATGGCGCTCGACCTGACGAAGTCCGAACTTCTGCACGTGACGCGCAAGCGTCATGGACAAAACCCAAGCCTGCGACTCCCCGACGGCTCTACGCTGGAGGCGGTCAGCCCTCGCGAGACCCTGCGCTGGCTCGGCGTGCGCTGGTCACGTAACCTCTCCTTCGTGCCACACATCCGAGACGTGGCACAGAGGACGGCACCGGCCATTCGCGGCATCCAGATTCTGTCCGGGTGCTGGAAAGGCGCCCCGATCAAGGGTGCCCTCACGGCGGTCCGCGCATGCGTGGTTGCCAAGCTGTCTTACGCTGCGGCCACATGGTGGCGCCCAACCCCGCCCGACGCCCCGCTGAGCCGCGGGTTACTGGGGGCCTCAAGCCTCCTCGACCGCACCGTCCGCAGAGGCCTCCGCGCCGCCCTGCCGCTATATTGCACCACACCCTGTGCAATATACAACCTCGCATCGGGCTTCCCTCCCATGCGCTATGCGCTGGACAACCTCCTTGGGTCGGCTGCTCTCAGAGTCGCGCTGGCCCCGCCAAACCACCCCCTCGGCTCCATAAGGCCAATGTGGGGCATACTGGGCGAGCTCAGGAGTATGCTCCCATACGAGCTGTCCACGAGCTTCCCGCCGCCATGCAAGGGCAAGCTACCTTCGACCCGGGCCCCGATCCGGGGTGACAAAGAGGCTGCCGCTGCAGCACACCTCGCTCTGGTCCGCTCCTCCCCCCCCTCAGACCTGTGGCTATACACAGACGGCTCGAAGCTGAGTCCGAACAGGGTTGGCGCCGGCTGGGTAATTATCCAGGGGGGACAGGTCCTGCTCTCGGGAAACCGCCCGGTCCCTTTCCGCGCCGAGGTGCACGACGCCGAAGTGCTGGCCATTGCCGAGGCCATAACCGCCGTCGACCTGCGGGACAAACCGCGGTGCCGCAAAGTCTGGATCTGTTCAGACAACATGGCAGCGGTGAGTAGACTCACGTCCCGGGACGTCAAGCCCGGAACCTCCGAGGAACACCTTCGGAGAGCCCAAACAATTTGCGCGGACTGGCTACGTCCCGACGCCAACCATCCGCGGCCAAGACCGTGGCCAGATGGAGCCATTAAGGTGGAAGCGATCTGGGTTCCAGGCCACTCCGATGTCGTGGGCAACGAGCTCGCCGACAGACAAGCCAGGTGGGGTGCAGACATAATCACCACAAGGACTGGCATGTCACTCTCCTGGGCACGCAGTGAATTCCGCGCCCGGGTCACTACCGCATTTCGCGCCTGGTGGGAGGCAGAGGGTCGCAACTCCAGACCTCACCTGCGCCGCCCGGTGCAGGCCCCGAAGAAGGCTTGGACAAGTCTCCTTGACGAGACCGATCGCAACCTCGCCCGCGCGGTGCTGACAGCTTTGTCAGGACACGGCGACTTTGCGGCCTATCACCGCCGTTTCGAGCACGAGGACGCCGTGCCCTCCTGTCCCCTCTGCGGAGCCGACACGAGCCCGGAGCACATCTGGGTTTGCCACCACAAC
The DNA here is from genome assembly GCF_048999995.1 of Berkeleyomyces rouxiae. Classification (NCBI taxonomy): domain Eukaryota; kingdom Fungi; phylum Ascomycota; class Sordariomycetes; order Microascales; family Ceratocystidaceae; genus Berkeleyomyces; species Berkeleyomyces rouxiae. The sequence goes on along the minus strand of NW_027396497.1, from coordinate 270,914 downwards.
CCACAGCGGGTGTCCAGCAGCTTCTTTCAGAAGTTGATCGGTACCAAGCGCGGAGCCTGCTGGCTGGCCGCCAAAGCAGCCAAAGCCCCCACGGCCCTGCTGGCTCACCGCCGCATGAGGCCGGACACGCGGGCGCAAGACGCGGCCCCTCCCGCACTCCCTCTGCCACCTGGAGACGGCGTACCCTCGGGGTCTCCCCCTTAGCGCGTTTGCGCTGCCATCACCTCCTTTTTCCTACTTGTTTCTCTCTTTATTTGTACTTCCCTTTGTTGTTTCCTTTGTTTTTGTTTTTATGTTTGGTCTGCATCAGCGGCGAGGCCAGGACTCTGGGCCAGGTTTGGGGCCACACAAGCAAAGGACAGCCTCTGGGCTGGGCGGGTGGACACACTTTAGTCATTACACTTTGTGCGGGGGGTTTCTGTATGCATGGTTTGGATTTTAGGTTTCTGTTTCTGTATGTAATTTCTGGTACTACTTGCAGTCCCCTGTCGTATGCCGAGAATACCTCGCGAGTAGACAGGTAAATAAAGAATCAATCAATCAATCAATCCCGACAACCCGCCCCCCGCTGCAAGGCGACAAGGAGGCCGCAGCCGCGGCCCACCAGCTACTAGTCCGCTCCTCGGACCCCTCAGATCTCTGGATCTATACGGATGGATCCAAGCTGAGGGATGACAAGGTCGGCGCCGGCTGGGTGGTCATTCAGGACGGCAGGACCCTGTCCACGGGCAACTGCCCTGCCCCGTTCCGCGCCGAAGTCCATGACGCCGAGGTGCTGGCCATCGCCAAGGCCCTGGCAGAGGTCGACTCATGGGAGAAGCCACAGTGCCGCAAGGTCTGGATCTGCTCCGACAATCTCGCCGCAGTGAACCGGCTCACGTCTCGCTACGCCAAGCCGGGCACCTCCGAGCAGTATCTGAGGCGCGCCCAGATGATCTGCGCAAGCTGGATCAGACCGCACCCAGAGCGGCCACGACCAAGGCCCTGGCCCGACGGCCCACCCGAGGTAGAGGCTATTTGGGTCCCGGGCCACTCCGACATCGCGGGCAATGAGCTCGCAGATGAGCAAGCAAAGCTAGGGGCCAGGACAAACATCTGGCTGGACGGCATGTCGCTCTCCTGGGCCCGCCACTATTTCCGCTCCCGTCTCGACTCTGCTTTCCGCGCCTGGTGGGCAGAGGAGGGACGCGCCATCAGACCCCATCTGCACCGCCCAGTTGAACCCCCCAAGAAGGCTTGGTCAAGTCTCCTTGACGAGACAGATCGCAAGCTCGCCCGCGCAGTGCTGACTGCTCTGTCCGGCCATGGCGACTTTGCGGCCTACCATCGCCGCTTCGAACATGTGGACGCCGTGCTCTCCTGCCCCCTTTGCGGATCGGAGACCGCCCCAGAACATGTTTGGGTCTGCCCCCGGAACCCACAGCGGGTGTCCCGCAGCTTCTTCCAGAAGTTGATAGGCACCAAGCGCGGGGCCGCCTGGCTGGCCGCCAAGGCAGCTAAAGCACCCACTGTGCTGCTCGCCCACCGCCGCGCGAGGACTGAGGCACACCCACAGGCCGCCGACCCTCCATCTCCCAGTGCGGGGGCTCCCCCGGGCCTCTCGGCTTAGCGCGCGCGCTACCACTCTCTTCTGTTTGCTCGTTCTTCCTTTCTCTCTCTACTTCCTGTCTTTCCTTTGTCACTTTTCCTTTGTCATGTTCTATCTTTCTTTTGGGTTTGGTCTTCTACAGGGTAAAGGCCGAGGCTTGGGGTCTTGTTTGGGGCCCTACAAGTGAAGGACAGCCATTGCGCTGGGCGGTCGGGGGACCCTCCGTCATTATACTTCGTGCTGTGGGGATTTTCTGTATGCATGATTCTGGGTTTTTGGTTCTTTAGCTTCTGTATGTATTTCTTGGTACTACTTGTAGTCCCCTGTCGTATGCCGAGAATACCTCGCGAGTAGACAGGTAAATAAAGAATCAATCAATCATGTTTTGGCAGGCCCACGGCGGGCCGCGGAATAATTTTCGTATAGTCTAGTCACGTTAAATAAAGTCAAATCAAGTCAAGGTATTCATTCGCTCACAAGTAGACAGGGTAATACAGAGTTTCGTCGTCAAGAGCCATGCTCGTCTTGATCGCACTCAATAACGCCAAGTTACTTGTTTAAATGCATTGGTGTTCACAATCAGATGCTCGTGAAAGTCGGGTCAAATTGGCCGAGCTACTAGCGACAGTGCGTGATTCCACGACAGATGATTTCACATGTACTACGCGTCCAAATACATAGTTATACATTCTTCTCGCATCATCTCACCGAAGGCACCATAGTATCGTCCTGTCCATGCTCACGCACTTCGCAAGCTGTCCCTGGCATGCCGATCCACATGGCGATTTTGCAAAGGAGCAAGAAAGTGCCTTGACACGTGCCATAAGTGGGCTTTACCCAGCGTTGGCTCAATAGCAGTTTCTTTCGGATTGTTCTAGACGACTTTGCCAAAGACGGGGCAACTGGCGTTCCATTGGTCGGTGGAGAAATGCTCGGCGCGGAGATCGGAGATGACACAAGAAGCTTCGTATCCTGGGAAGCCTGTGGTGGAAAATTTGTTCCAGGAACTAGCAAAGCGCACTATTTGAGGATAATTGTATAGTGTAGCTAACCTTGGTGTCTAGCGGTGCAGCGATTACGCAAGAAAAACTCAACAGCGAAGTTCAAAAGACAGAAGACAGTGAAGGATTGCCAGTGTTATCTTGGACATGGGCCAGCTATATGGTTTGTTAGTTACATCAAGACGGAAGGTCTCGAGGGCCGACCGACAAGTCGTGCACAGGCCGTACTGCACAGCGGTAGGAGCCTCTCCATCCATGCGACCAGCCGTGGCTCGTGCGGCAGCCGCTTGTGCAGCAGTCAAGGCCACATCTCTGCGGGCTGGCTCCCTGATGCTGAAGACAGACGCGGCCGGCCCCAAGAATTTCGCCCGTCAGTGGCTCGTTTAACTAACAGGTTTTCGCTTCGGGGGCAGGTTTCAAAGGACATGGCCGGAAGTAGAGCTCGTACTACATGATCTGACTAGGTCTGCTTGTGTTGGCCCCACTTTTCGCTAGGGTTTTCCGACTGGTATTTCCAGCCCCACACACGCGCACACGTCAAGCATGCTGATTGATAACGGATCCAATCAGATCAGTGTGGCTCTCGCATCCCGCATCCATGCTACCATTGCATTGTTACGTAACGCAGCACCCATCATGCATGTCCCAACTTTATGTCCTTAGCACGTTGCGATGTTTTTTGTTTTTTTTTGTTTTTGTTTAGGTGGCTTCGACAAGCACCCTCATTCAGCTGGCTGTTCAAGTATCCCCCGAAACAGCAGCATCAGATGATAACCTGATTCTGGAGGGTGGGAGGGGAAAAAAAAAACTAATGGTCAATGTCTCGCTCTAAAGTCCGTAGCTTCAGCTCTGGCTGCAACTGGATAGGTCAGAACTGCCATACAGAAATCCCGCCACACCACACTCCATATATTGCGTGCACTTGGCCCGAATCAGCCCCCAGCAGGTCCATCCCGCTGGCTGCAGCGGACTAGCTGCTTCGGAACGGCTGTCTGACCGAGCCATCCGCTGTTTCGCTCTCTAGTCCCTCTTTTTTCTCTTTGTGCTTTTTTTTTCCGCTTTGCCTTCATTTCGGCTTAATTCAAAGTCTTTCTAGCTTAGCGCCAACCTAAACAGAAGAAGGCAACATTCCATCTAATCCTTTGGCCTGTTATCAATCTTTGCCGTCGTTCGCGACTTGATGGCTGGTTTTCCTTGTGTCTATTCCGGCTGTAGTTCATGTCACTGTGTTCTATAAAGCTCACGCTTGTCCCTCCCTGTCCCCGTGCACGGTCATTTCTAGTCTCTCGCTTTTCTACCTCGCATTCCACCTGACGCCGTTGTCAACCACACAAACATCACCATCACTTGCCCGTTCTTCCGTTCTCTTCACTTACACACATACATTCATCGTCGCCCCCCCCTCTTTCTAGCAATGCTCTCCTTCGGCTCGAAAAAGCCACAGGCCGATGATCCAGTCGCTGTCAGTGGCTCACAGTCAGATACCGATGTTGACAACTACATCAACCCCGAATACAACTTCAAGCCTGTCGAAAAGTCTAGCGGTGTCAAGCGTATTGAGGCTCTGTCTTCAGCCCTGACTCTGACTGACCGCATTGCTCTATACTTTGGTGTCTTCCTGGTCGCCTATGCCTATGGCCTGGATGGAACGCTGAGATACACCTACCAGACCTACGCCACCTCCTCATTCGGGGAGCACTCGCTGCTGGCTACCATCAATGTCATCCGTGCAGTCATTGCGGCTGCCGCCCAGCCGACGGCCGGCAAGATTGCCGATGTCTTTGGCCGTATGGAACTTGTCTGCGTGTCGGTTTTCTTCTACATCATCGGAACCATTGTTCAGTCGACTGCCAAAAATATCGAGGCTTTTGCTGCTGGTGCTGTCCTGTACCAGATTGGTTACACAATGATCATCCTGCTAGTAGAAGTCATCATTGGCGATGTGTCGTCGACCCGTAGCCGTGTGTTCCTCAGCTACATTCCTGCCACGCCTTTCATCATCAACACATGGGTGAGCGGTGATATTTCTGAGGCCGTGCTCAAGGTCACCAGCTGGAAGTGGGGTATTGGTATGTTTGGCATCATTTACCCCGTCTGCGCCATGCCCCTTATCATCACTCTTTGGGTGGTCGACCGCCGTGCCAAGAAGCAGGGCTTAGCCAAGGACTCTTTCACGAACAAACGCACTGCTTCTGAGATTGCCACTGATCTGTTCTGGCGTCTGGATGTCGTTGGCATCATTCTCATGATTGCTGTGTTCGCGCTGCTTCTAGTTCCTCTGACTCTGGCTGGCGGCTCCAGCTCCAAATGGGGCTCTGCTCACATCATTGCCCCTCTGGTTTTCGGCTTCCTGTGTATCCCCGTCTTCATTATCTGGGAGATGCGCGCGCCCCATCCGCTTGTTCCCTTTGTCCTGATGAAGGACCGGTCGGTGTGGAGTCCCATGGCTCTTGCGCTGCTGCTCAACTTTTCCTGGTACATGCAGGGCGATTACCTGTACACCACTCTGATTGTGGCCTTTGACTTTTCCATCAAGGCTGCCACGCGCATCACCTCGCTGTACTCATTCTGCAGTGTGCTGATGGGAGTTTTCGTTGGTCTTGTCATCTTCAAGGTGCGCCGCATCAAGCCGTTTGTGATTGCCGGTACCTGTCTTTTCATGGTTGCCTTTGGCCTACTCATCCACTACCGTGGCCAGCCCAACTCTGCTGGCCGCTCGGGCATCATTGGCGCAGAGATTCTGCTTGGTATTGCCGGCGGTCTGTACCCGTACCCGACGCAGTGTTCGCTGCAGGCTACGCTCAAGCACGAGCATCTAGCCGTCATGACTGGTCTGTACCTGGCCACATACAATATTGGATCTGCCCTGGGCAACACGGTCTCTGGTGCGCTGTGGACGCAGGTTCTGCCCGACAGACTTGAGAAGAACTTAGCGGGCATCAACAGCACACTCGCGGCTCTCACCTACCAGGATCCCTTTACGCAGGCGGCTTTGTACCCCGTAGGCACGCCCGAGCGTGACGCTATTATCGAGGCTTACCGCCATGTACAGCGGCTTCTGACCATCACGGGCATCTGCCTTTGTGTACCCATTATTGGATTCGCCTTCTGCCTACGCAATCCCAAGCTGAACAGAAAGCAGACCTTGGCAGATGAAACCCCCGCATCGTCTCAGCGGGACATGAACTCCAGGTCGCCAGAGTTTATGGGCGAGAAAGAATAAGCAGGTTAAGGTTGGGGCTACTGTTTTCAAAAGTTTGATTGGTCGGCTGTGTTTTGGTCTGTAATAAAAGTATGTCTTTGGTGTAGTTAGTTGATGGTTTTTATAGTTAGTTGGTTAGTTAGTTGGGTGGGATATGTGTTTGTTTTCTCAATACCACGATGTAATAACTAATAATTTCCGATCCATGCCATTCCTTAGGGTTTGGGTGAACATTCTCGGCTTGACCCACAACAATGGGAAAAAAAAATATGCAAAGTCTGCAAGAAGGAATTTGCGGCCATAGCTTCTCTTCATTTAGCTTGCGAGGTTGTGAGCTTCTTTAATTTCCTTTAATTGTGTGCTTGCTTCCTCAATTGTCTCTTTTCTCGTTGGCATGGAGGCGAAATCGAGGGAGAGAGCATGGGGAAGGGAAAATGTGGTTTTCGACTAGCTATAACTAGGCAAAGTCTCGAACGCAACACATTATGTAATCATTCACCAGTGCGGAGAGTCAGAGGCGGAGACGGAGCACCACTGGGTTTGTGGATTTCTGAGGGGTTAAACGAAGTCCGCAAGAGAGGCAGAATCGGAAATGTCACTGTGGCCACGACAGGACGAGAAAATGTCTGTCTTTGTATTTTTCTTCTTTCTTTTTTACCCTGTTCTTCGTTTCTGCCGCGGTGTTTCGAGACGAGATTGACGAGCACGGGGGTTAACTCCCACTCTCCAGGAAATGTTGTTCTCAGGCCCTGGATAAACAGGCATTGGACACACATTATGCATGGATTGTGGATGAAACGTTGAAGGCACCTAGACTAGACGAGCAAGGGGAGAAAATAAGACGGGCTTTGGCTAAATGGGATTTGAGTTTAGGAAGCGCAGACATAGCCGCGGCGCCTGTGTCTGTTTTTCCTGACCTGACTGATGGATTGGATATTTGGCTGTGACCTGCAGTGGCCTGCAGCAAGGAAAATCCTGCAAGTTTGTCTGCCGTGGCCATTCGGTGGCGAGCCAGTTGAACCGACGGACGGACAAGTGGCCGGCTGGCTAGCTGGCTGAAGATAGATGCAGAAGTCGGGGCTTTGGATAGCGTCTAGGTGTCGAGCGTCTCGATGTGTGTTTCTGTGTCCGGACAAGTGTCTGTAGTGGTCCGCTGGCCAATGGACGACGGCCACTGCGTATGCATCTGCATGCTTGTTCAGACAGTTGAACGGGTTGGATATGCAGGCCGGCCCGTCCTGTTTCTTTCCATCTTTGGCGTGCAAGACAGTCTGCGAGCCAGTGTCTGACCTGGGCCTGTACTTTTGTTCTTCCTAGTGTCTTTCTCCCTCGACCGCTGTCTCTGGCCATTCCGACGCCGTCTTTGTGCGTTCCCAGTTGGCCAAGCTAAGACCATGACGATTTGGCTGTTTGGGGGAGGGGAGGGGGGTTCGGTGTTGGCATCCTTGCCGCGCTCTGTTTTGCTTCCTTCGCTTGCTAATGTAGAACCAGAGGGAAAAAAAAGTCTAGATCGAAGTCCACTATTGGGCCTGCGTATGAGTAATCGTTAGTTATCGGGCCTCCTGACTTTTCCTGCTGACGCCACTGGATGGACTCGTCGATTGTCTGGGACGTTTGGCTTGACTAGACAGTCGCCTCGGCTGCGGGATTCTTTGTCAGCGTAGATATTTGAGTCTGTAGTTCTGGATAGTCATACATGTGTAATTAGTACATAACTGCTTCTCCTGTCTCTGTCTTCTCTTGTCCTTGTTCAAGTTTTCAGCCACAGTGGCACCTCCACATAGCGCCACACCCACGATACCTCCCATCCCTTGCAAGCCCTTGATTGATTGCTGGCTGGCTTCTTGTTTCTTCCTTGGACTCCTTCTCTGTCTCCTTGCTGGCTCGTTTTCCCCAGGATCAGGCCTGTTCTCGGGGCGTGCAGGGTCTTTTCAATCTTCTCAATCTTCGCAGGCTCATCTTCTTCTTCTCCCCTGCCACCTGTCTAAGCGACCGCCGACTTTGCAACGAGGGCTCCAGCAACAGCAATCCTCTGTTTCTCTGGCTGTACCTGGTCCTTTGCTGGGCGGCTATTATTTATAACAACTCCAACAACCGCCGCCCATGTTTGTTTTTGCTCCTTTCTCTGCCAGTCTCTCTGACCTCAAGCAAAGGCCCATCACACGCAGATTGGCTGTATCCGCGTCACACATACAGACACAGACACACAGCCCCTTTGCCTCTTTCAACCCGCGCTTACATACATAAACATAGGCCATAGTTAACAACTAGAGGTGTTTGTCAGCTAGCCACTGCGTCCCTGTGCGCTTGTTTGACGCTTGACGGTACTTATTTCTTGCTTATAACGCCAGGTGCACATCATTTCTTAGCCTGGCCTTCTCCTGGTCTTCTCCTAGTCTTCTCCTGGCCTTCTCCTGGTCCATCCTATCGCTATCGTCCCTGACCGACCAGACCAGCAACCTCGTCTCATTTGGCAGAGCGCTCCCTCGTGGTGGCGTCTTTCATCTCCCTGTTTCGCTGTTGCTGCGACTCTATCTCTGCGGCCTCTAATACAACTGCTGCATCGGCCCTCGTCCCACCTCACAAGTCCTCTGTCCAACTGTTGCCCACTGTTGGCTGCCATTTACTTCCCACACTACAAACCCTCCCCTCACTATCACACACACACACATATACCATGGCAGCTCTTGCAATGTCCATGGCCATTCCCAAATCGGCAAATCAGCGAGACGAAAGCGCTCATGACGACTCGCAGTCTCCTCGCCTCTACAACCAGCGCACCAACACCAACGAAACTCTCTCGCATCAGGGTGACCGACGAATTCTCGGCAACTCGCCTGTCGACCAAAACGGCAGCTTTGAATTTGATCGGGTGTTGAAGAGCGGCTATGTCCAAAAGCGAACTCAAAAGACCAAGGTATGTGGCCGCTTGTCAAACTTGAACAGCCCTCGCTCGAGCAGAGCAGAAGAAAACTGCCGGAATGGACCTCGCTAACACACATGCGCCCTGTAGGCCTGGAAGTCGGTTTATCTTGTCCTCCGCCCAACTTCAATCTCCATCTACAAGACTGAACGCGAAAGCAAGCTCCGGAATAAGATTGAGCTTGCCGACCTGACTGCTGTCGCCCACCTCAAGGACCCCAAACACAAACGTGACCATGTATTTGGCCTGTTCTCGCAGTCGCGGAATTTCCACTTCCAGGCGTCTTCGGAAATAGAAGTCAACAGCTGGGTCGACTTGATTCGGACTCAGGCTCGCATTGAGGAGGAAGAGGAGGAAATGTTTTTGCAAAGCCCCCAGTCCCGCCCTGGCGCTGGTCTCATGGACCGCATGTTTAACAAGAAACGGTGCATGGCTAACAACAACTACAATATTGCCGGCAGCTCGTCGCAGGCTAAACGTATCCTGTCATCATCGCCCGAGTTGCAGATCAACCCACCAACTCCTCGCCTAAGCTCGCCGCCGATGTCTATGGTAATGGACTACTCGGGCATGTCAGGCAACGAGATGGCCTCAGACTTTTCAGACGCCGATATCCCCAATGTCTTTGTGCCCGATGCCAACAGAGATTCTGGCACCGCCGGTAGCGACACCGTCAACAGCGCTAAACGAACAAGCACGTCTCAGGCTACACCCTCGGGCGCCAACAACAACAGCATCACAATGCCCGACCCCGATCGCGTCATCTGGCAGGACTGGCTGTGGATGCAGCGCAGCAAAGGCGGCGTGCGTCAATGGCGCAACTACTGGGCTGTGCTGCGCCCGCGCAATCTCATCCTGTACCGCGACCAGACCGAGTACACGGCACAGTTCATCCTGCCGCTGGACTCGATTGTCAACGCCGTCGACATGGACCCCGTCAGCAAAACGAAAAAGTACTGCCTCCAAGTCATTACCGAAGAAAAGACTTTCAAGTTTTGCGCACACGACGAAGAGCCCCTGGTGCAGTGCTTGGGTGCATTCAAGAGCCTGATTGCCAAGAGACGGGAGCTGCAGGCCGCGGCCGTGGCATCGGCGGGCAACGCAGCTGGACCGCAGGAGAAGTAGCCAAATTAGCCGGATAACCCTTCGCTACATTTCTGTTTTCCTTTTTTTTTTTTTTTTCAGCAAGAACAGTATCTCCTGTTCCGTCTTCTTCCGCCCTCGGCCTTCTTCCCTTTGTTCACATGCTCCGTTTGTTTTGATACCCACAAACTCGGTCCTAGCTTCCGCATCCTTTGGCGCTTCCTCTCCCATGTTCCTTTTGGTTCGCCTTTTGTCTTTTTCGTTTTTATTCTTATGAGATCACGACTCTGTCTTTCATTTATTGCCCTGATAATCTACTTTCCCGTTTTTCTGGCACCTGGTTTTCCACTTTGCACCCAATAAATATAAGTTACCCGACAGGCTTCCCGGAGATGTTTCTGTCGGCTGGTACTTTGACCATGCGGTCGGGACCTTGGATAACAAGGCAAGAAAACAAAAACACTAGTTTTTTGTAATTAAACATTAATCCAAATAAAACCAGAATCTAATTGCCATTGAGGTACTGAAGAAAGACCCTTTTTGTAACATATTGGAACGAAGTCTCCCTTGTATAACTAATCCAACGTGACGACATGTCAAGTCATCTATATACCTTTCTACCTTCTTTCATACAGGAAACTACGTGGCCTGCCAGCTTACTACACCACAAAGAACTCGTCGTTGAAATCCGCCATGTCATGCACCTGCAAGTCATCATCACCGGGATCCATAAACATGTCCTCAAACGACGACCCCGGATCCGTCCCGCCTAGACCTAGCAGCTCGGCGCCAGGTATTGCCGGGTTGTTTCCACCGGGTCCCATGCCCATTGGGGCCTGCGGCGCCATGCCCTGCTGCATAGACGGAGACGGAGCCGGAGCCGGAGCAGGGCCAACAGGCCCCCCGGCGGGCCTGCCCGCGCCAGCCATAGACGGCGCCATGGGTGCAGGTGGAGCACTGCCCATCTGTGCAGGCGGTGCGACATGGGCGTGGACATTTGCAGGAGCAGGCAAGCCAGTGGAGTTCAGAGGCGCAGAAACAGGTGCAGCGGCGGCGGCGGCGCCGTGGGGCGCATCGGAAATAAAGATGTCCTCAGATCCGTCGACGGCAGCAAACGTCATCTTGTTCATGTCTGGGGCAGAGAAGGACGAGGTGGCTGGGAGCTGCTGTGGCGGTGGCACAGCAGAGACAGAGTTAGACATGGACGCTGGCGATGGTGCGGAAGTAGCGGCTGCGGCTGCCGCAACAGCGCCGGCGGATTTCTTCTTGGGAGCCTGCTTTGGTTTGGTAGCGGCGACCGCGGCAGCAGCAGCCATGACGGGTGGAATTTGCGGTGGTGGCACGGGCGTCTGCTTCTGCTCGACGGGGGCGAAGGTGGGATTTGCGAGGCCTGATGTGTCAGGGCCTGTGGTTGACGGCACAGAGGCGCCACGAGCGTTGGTTACTGGCGCAGCTTTGCCGGCGGTAGCAGGCGAGGCTTTCGATAATGCGGGAGAGCTTTTACCTGATGCTTTGCTAAGTGCCGGCGACGCTTTGGCAAGAGCTGGTGATGCCTTGCTGAGTGCAGGCGAAGACTTGGAGAGGGCAGGGGAGGACTTCTTGGGTGATTTATTGATACCGCCGGTGGTCTTGGCAAGTGCAGCCTTGGTCAGGGCCGGCGATGCCTTCTTCACGGGCGATTTGGTCAGAGCGCTGGCGCCCTTGGCCAGCGTCGCCTTGGTCAGAGCAGGTGATGCCTTGGCAGGGCGCGGAGTGGAACCAGAGGATGACGGCTCCTTTTTCATCATTAGCGGTGACGAGCCATGAACTGAGCCGGCGACTGACGGTGGCGGCACGGGCGTGACGGTTGGCGCCATGGGCGCTTCTGGAGCCATGACCATTGGCGCCATGGGCGCAGTAGGCGCGGCAGAGGGGATTATCGGCGGTGGCACGGGGGTTGCCTTGAGCGGGGCTAGCGGAGCCGCAGCTGGCGCGGGGGCAGACCTGGCAGTACTGCCGGCATTCCTGGCGGTGATGCGTTCGAGATCACGAGATAGAATGGCTCGGGCGTCAAGCTGTAGACATGGCGGGTTAGACTAGACGCAGCTGGCGCATGGCGGGAAGGCAGGCAAATAGGAATGAAATGGGGGTGGAATGGGGAACAGTACTAACAATCTGCATTTCTAGCTCGTCTATTGCGTTCTGCCATCGCCTGTCGGCCTCGGGCAACTTTGACTTCAAAGTCTCCTGGATGGAGGTGAAGTCACCGGCCGGGCCTAGGCTTGCGGCATCCTGGATGGCGCGGCTGAGATCGATTATCTGGGGGAGCAGGGAGGGCCTCGGTTAGCGGGCCACGTGGTTCGGGATCAAGATGCGGGAACTAAAGCGAATGCGGCGATAAAGGCAGCAATGGTGCGCAAATGGCGGGCCGTGGTTGAATGCGGTGATGATGGGTGGTGGGCGTACTAGTTGGGTTTTGACATCGATGAGCTCCTGTGTCGGGTCTTTTTGCAGCTGGTTCATTTTGTGCGTGTTATAGAAGAGCGATCGAGGAGGAGGAGGCTGTGGTTTGGCGCGGTGGAAGCCGGAGAGCTTGAAATGGGAGAGAGCGAGTTGCAGGTTGGCGGCTGAGGATTGGCCCTGGAAGGCGACTCGGTTTGTAGAAGAATGCGACAATCAGGACCGAGTTGGTAATAATAGAGACGGTCCACTAAAAGGTGATAAAATAGACATGGTGGGACTAGTGTTTAGACGTTGTTGGTGGCGCCGCAACAGACCGGGTCCAGCACTAGACCAAGTTGTCTACCATAATATTTCTGTGTGTCAGTTGGTTGGTTAGGTGTTTGGCTTGATCTTTGGCACCCTCAGATTCACATCGGCAGCCGTGCTGAGTGAGTGGCATGATGTGGCATGGTCTGAACTACATTGAGAATGAAGCCGGGTTGATGGGGTGGCAGATGGGGTGGTATCAGGTGGCATCGGGTGGTGCCAGGTGACAGGCTACAAGTAGCAAAGCGAGTGGTGTGTGTATACTTATATGTAGTTAGTTACATAACTATACATATGTACAAGTGCAAGCAACTACTCCGGAACGATTTCTACTCCGGTGTTACATGGGTGCGTGTTAGCCGGGGTAGCGCCGAAGATGGCCGGGGCCAGTCGTGATGGGGAGCTTAAACAGGTGGCGCGGCAGCGAGTTGATGGCAGACGGAGGGGCGGAGGGGCGGAGTAGGGATCTCCTTGTCCATTGTCCATCCAAGTTAACTCACTACAATGGAGATGTTTCTGTCTCTCGTAACTAGTTAGTTGTGTACATGTGTGCATACGTATGTAGTTGCTTGGACGCTGCCGCTCTATATTCCCCACTCTCGTGCATCCTCCCAGCCCTTCCAGTGCATACTTATTGGCCTGATCACCGCCATCAAACTGGCTCACGGCAGGCCGTGAAAGCTTGGGGACGTCTTCTGGCGGCCATTGGCGCTGTGACAGCTGCGTAGAGGCGTCCGTCGGTGTGCCTGGGCAGTCAGTACAGCAGCCGGCAGCTTGTAGCTTGCAGCTTGTAGCTCGAAGCTCCAGGCCTGAGCGAGGCCTGTCCTCGCTGCTCCACACCACACAGGCAGGCCCAACCCAACCAACCCTGCCCCCTTTTCCGCTGTCTCCTTGGCCGTTCTTCGCTAGCCTATCTGTCTGTCAGGGTCTATGTCTGTGTCTTTCTGTGTATGCTCTCTGCCTGCTCTGCCTGCTGAGTTGTGGCATCGTCGACAAGGCCCTTTTTTTCCTCTCGGCTAAGCTTCTTCCTGTTGGCCTTCTAGCTGCTGTGAATCTTGCGTTTCCCCTTTTTTTTTTTTTTGTTTACCGCCTGGGTGCTTTTGTTTCGTTGTTTTTTTTTCCTTGCTCTACCTGTACATTTCCTGGGCTCACCGTGCCTCTAGCTCTGTCTGTGTTCTGTTGCTCTCGTTCTCTGTGTACACCTGCAAGCATCTCCCTCCTTTGCCTTGCTGTCCTTCCGGCTCGACGTCGCTCCTGCTCCGCCTCCTCCGCCTCGGCCTTCTCCACCCCGCCTTTAGCTTCCCGGTTTCTGTTCGAGACGTCTCGGAGCTTCCTGCGTGTCCTCAGCAGTCCAATTGGCCGTTCTCGACTCTCACTCGACCCATTTGTTCGTCTGCTCCTCTGTGTCCCGAATCAGGCCACCACCTCCACCACTACTATCACCACTATCACCACCATGTCCGACCAGTCCTCCGTCCCCGTCGAACCCGCCCAGCAGGCCCAGTCGGCCATGGCACCTCCGCCGCTCCACATCCCGCAGAACGCAAACCCCATGCCGGCCGGCATGACCTCGCCCCTGGACCAGGGCGTCCTCTCGCCCACTTCCGGCGCCTTTGTCCGCCGTGCCGCCCCCGAGCCCAACAAGCGTGCTCTGTACATTGGCGGCCTGGACCAGCGCGTCACCGAAGAGGTGCTTCGCCAGATCTTCGAGACCACTGGCCACGTCCAAAACGTCAAGATCATCCCTGACAAGAATGTGAGTTTCACTGCGTCTCCCCTCCCCCTTGCCTCTTTGCTTCTCCTGCCCGGCTACCTGGCCCGACATTCAGCTTCCCGTCTGGTGTCTCACCTCACCCCACCCTACCCTACCCAGCCCACGCATCTCCTGCTTGTCTTGACTTCATTGTTGCGCATCCGCGCCTCCAAAACCATGTACCGTCACTAATCACGCTCTCTTTTTTCGTGTCAATAGGCCAAGGGCTTCAACTATGGCTTTGTCGAGTACGATGACCCCGGCGCAGCTGAGAGAGCCATGCAGACTCTTAATGGCCGTCGCGTTCACCAGTCGGTAAGAAGACTCTGACATTCATCAGCCCATTGCCCAAGCCGCTAACCACTTGCACTCTGTCATCCACAGGAGATCAAGGTCAACTGGGCCTACCAGGCTAGCACTAACAACAAGGAGGACACCAGTGCGCACTTCCACATCTTTGTTGGTGACCTGTCCAACGAGGTCAACGACGAGCTCCTAACCCAGGGCTTCTCGCCCTTTGGCACTCTGTCCGAGGCCCGCGTTATGTGGGACATGAAGACCGGCCGCTCGCGCGGCTACGGCTTCGTGTCATACCGCGAACGCGCCGACGCCGAAAAGGCCCTCAGCTCCATGGACGGTGAGTGGCTCGGCTCGCGCGCTATCCGCTGCAACTGGGCCAATCAAAAGGGCCAGCCGTCGATTGCCCAGCAGCAGGCCATGGCTGCCATGGGCATGACGCCCACCACTCCCTTTGGCCACCACCAGTTTCCGGCTCATGGCGCTGCCAGCTACGACATGATTGTGGGCCAGACGCCCCAATGGCAGACCACGTGCTACGTTGGCAATCTGACACCCTACACCACGCCGCAGGATGTTGTGCCGCTGTTTAGCAACTTTGGCTTTGTCGTCGAATCTCGCTTTCAGTCGGATCGCGGCTTTGCGTTTATCAAGATGGAGAACCACGAGGCCGCTGCTATGGCCATTTGCCAAATGAATGGCTACAATGTCAACGGCCGGCCACTCAAGTGCAGCGTAAGTATCTCACAATCTCGTAGTATCTCAACAGAACTAAATCGTCTGCTAACAATCCGATAGTGGGGCAAGGACAAGACGCCACAGGGCGGTAACTTTGACCCTTCACAGCCGTTCAGCCCACAGAGCGCGCAGGGTCCCGGCTTCCCACAAACGCCGACGGGGTTCTACCCTCAATACGGAGGTATGTGACAGTGTGCCGACAACCATTGCGTCGCTAAAAACGAACGGTTTATGGCTCTGCGAAAAGAAAAACGAAAAAAAACACATGTATGGCTAACCGCTCTTCTTTTTGATAGCCCAGTTTAACGGCCAACAGGGCAACTTTGGCGGACCGCAGCCGCAGTCTCCCGCAGGTTATGGCTCGGTGGGAGTAGGCTACGGTGGGCCTCAGAACGGCGGCGGCTTCAACCGCAACCAAGGCCAGGGCCAGGGTCCGCAAGGCGGCCAGGGCCAAGGTCCTCAGTCTCAGCCCCAACAACAGCAGCAGCAGCAGCAGCAGCAGCAGCAACAGAACGGACAATGGCCGCACAACTCACAGGGAAACGGCAACGGTAATGGTAATGGCGGTGGATTCAACGGTAACTTTCAATCTTGAAGGACAGGACGAACTTGCGAGGACGAGGACGAGGTGAAGACAATGCAAGAATGAGAAGCAGCACATAGCAAAAACAGACAAAAAAACAAGACAACACACACACATACAAAAGAGCCCACATGCAGATCTTTACTTGTCTCTTCTTCCTCGCTCGCTCATTGTCAGATATCACCGTCGTGCGTCCCCGGGCGTTGTCCTTGTTAGAGTCTCTCGGGCAGCGCCGCCCGAGCATTCATTTCCTTGCATATTCCATGGCCTGATCTGCCATGTTTTGATCTACTTTTTCTTCTGTCTGTCTTTTGCATAGATGGTATTCTTTCTCTAGTTTTTTTTTGGTTTTCTTTTTCTCTTTTCACTGGGAGCTCGTTTTTCCTGTTCCTGTTGTTCTTTTTTCACTTGGGATTTTGGCAGTGTTTGATCCCGTTTGCTCTTCTCTGCTCTGTGTTTGCCACTGGAGTTGTTTAGTCCAATGTTCCTTTGCCCATTCACGTTAGTTATGTGCCTGTACATATGTATGTGCTTGTTGTTTACGGGTAGCTTGGGCCTTCAGGCCGACCAAGCTTAGGCCAGCCAGCATGGTGCCCAGAGAGGACGGTGTTTCTTGTTTCTTGTTTTGTTTCCTGTTTCTTGATGGGTGGCCTGCATGGTGCTGGCTGGTGTTTTGGGTATGGGTAACCAGGTAGATCGTGGAAAGAAGAGGGGTTGTGGAGGAAGAGTGGAGGTGAAGGTGGAGGACGGCCTGGTCAGACGTGAAGAAAGTGTGTGATCATGTATTTGGACACATGCATAACAAGATCAAGGTGGGGTGAAGGAAGAAGTTGGCAGGGTTGACTAGGGTTATCGACGGGCTTGTTGTGTCAGTTGTCTGAGGCCTGAGGCGCGCCTTTATTGGCGAGAGCTGCCGAGGAAGCGCTGGTGTTATCTGGTGCAGGGGAGATAAGGCAGGTTCCCTAGGTAGGTCCAACGCAAAAAAAGGGCCATTTGCGTGCATGGTGGCCACTGTCAGTGTTTCACTCATTCTTTATTTTTTTCTTCTTTTTCTTTTCTTTTTTTTCCCACGTTTATTTCTGTCACGTATTATCCTTGCAGGCAGCTTTGAGGCCCGTCTTGTCTTGGAGTTTTGCGGCTGCGCATGTTATCAAGGTGGTTTTTTTCCCATGAGAGCGGCTTTAGGGGCGAAGTGGGGGGAAGGAGGGGCGGTGCTACAGGGGTTTGGGCCGAACGTTATAGAGGGCCATCGAGGGCTATAGAGGGCACAGAGAGAGTTATAGTGGAGGGTTACAGCGGGTAAAGACAACAGCCGGCTTCAGTATCAGTATGCCATCAGTGAAATGTTGCATGGTACTGCGTGTTGTTTTCCTCTGTTTTCTCATCCAAGTCGGCCTCTTTTTACTGCTCCTCATTTTTTTCCCTTGGTCCTCAGCCACCGCATCTGAGCAGGTTCATCAACAGTTTATCCTGGAAAGCGAACCACACAATAGCCCCCCTCCCCGCAGTTCTACAAGTGGCTCCCCGCCTTTCCAGGACCTTGACAGCTTGCAGTTAGGCTGGGCTTTTAGTGGCTCTCCAAGCAGTTTAGGCCCTGTCTCTTTTGCTGTTTCCAGCAGCAGCAGCAGTGCCTTTTGCTTTTGTGTCTGTTTCTGCTTCTGCTTCTGCTTCTGCATGTGCGCCGCCTATTCTGGCCTGCGTGCTTCTTTCTTTCTCCTCTTCTGCTTCTTTTTGGCCCATTCGGCGAGTCGCTCTATCGCTTCAACATATCTTTGGCTCTCCCTTTTTTGTTTTTCTTTTTTTTTGCCGCTGTCGTCGTCTCGTTTTTGCCTCTGACAAGCTTCCCCTCCGGCTGTCTGCGTCTGTGTCTGTCCTGTCTCGTATCAGAACTTTCTTGACCTTGGTCTTCTTGGAAGGAGAAAAGCCAGACTTGCTTGTTCCCGGAGGCCATGCAGGATTCGCACGATGCTGTTCTTTTAGCCCAGCAGCACCAACAGCAACAACAACAGCAGCAGCAGAATCATCACAATCCATTCCAGCAGCAACAGCAGCAGCAGCAGCAGCTCTACCACCAACTCCAACTCCAGAACCCAAACCCGAACCAGGCCCAGACCCAGACCCAGTCCCAGTCCCAGTCTCAGTCTCAGTCTCCCATCCCACCCCAGGCGCAGCCGCCCTTCACCTGTCCCATGCGGCCGCACCACCAGTCGCATCTCCCGGGCAGCGTTCCTAGCGGTCCCATTGTCGGCTCCATGCAAAACCCCTCGGCCCCAGCGTCGGCATCGGCCTCGGCCTCAGCTCCCCGAAATCCCGTGCTGCTAACCACGTCGGCCGGCAGCGAGCCCTCGACTGCTGCCCAGCGATACTCGCCCATGCAGGCTCTTTCGCCTACGTCTCCCTACGGGCCCAACACTGGCAGCGGCCCTGTCCCTGCCAGCCTGGCTCCCAATGGCGTTGGCATGAGCCCCCAGTTTTCGTCTCAGAGCCAATCGCCCACACGTCCCGAGTATGCCCACCAGCCGCCGCAGCAGCATCAACACCAGCAGCAGCAGCAGCCACAACAACCCTATCCGCCCTATCCCGTCTCGCACGCCGGCCACTCCCACTCTCACTCTCACTCGCACTCGCTTTCGCAGCAGCGCCCGCCCGTGTCGTCGCTCCCCACCTCCAACTCCTCCTCGAGCTCTCCGCACCACTCGACGCCGCCCCAGCTCCAGATTCAGTCTCAGCCACAGCCGTCTACCCAGATGCCGCCCATGCCCTACGAGAATTATAGCCTTAATCACAACCACACCCAAAACCACGTCGGCTCGGCCATGCCTCACATGGAATACACAGACCCCAAGTCTCCCCGCCGCATGGTCCCCCAAAGTCTTGCTGTCGGCCAGCAACCGCCACAGCTCCAACAACAACAACAGCAGCAGCAGCCGCTGCAGTCGCAGCCTCAACAACAACAGCCGTCCGTGTCGGCGTCTGCGCAGCCAACCCCCGCCATACAGCAGATGCCCGAGTTTAAGCGACTGCGGGCCATGACCGACCTCAACCCCAAGGTCAATGCCCAGCCGCCCTTCCGCCGTGCAAACCCCGAAGGCGGCTTCATCAGCGTGAGTTCTTCTCCATCGCCCCAGATCCCATACACCTTGTCTCTTTTCCGTCTCTGTATTACCGTCTTTTCCTTGCCCGCACAATGTATCGTGTCAACTGCC
The DNA here is from genome assembly GCF_048999995.1 of Berkeleyomyces rouxiae. Lineage (NCBI taxonomy): Eukaryota > Fungi > Ascomycota > Sordariomycetes > Microascales > Ceratocystidaceae > Berkeleyomyces > Berkeleyomyces rouxiae. Next base: position 251,792 of record NW_027396497.1, on the reverse strand, counting down.
CATTCCGTGATCACGAGCTTGTGGTCCTCCGCCTTGTCCCAGCGTACCGATCCAGTCACCACAAGGCTGCTTGGGCCAGACCCCTCATTTAGCCTGCGTCGTCTTCTCCTTCAAATCTTGACTGCAGCCTACGTACAAAGCACGAGAATTGCTGCTAGCCGTGTTTGACATGCGTTTTCTGGTGGTTCTGATCTGATCCCCGTGTTTGCCTCTCTTTCTGCTTCGTCAATGCAGCCATCACCACATTCGCCCACACACACAATCCCTCGCTTCACATCGTGGCCAATTCAACCGCTAACCTCGCTCCGTATTCCCAATATAGCCTCTCCAAGCTCTGACAGTCCATCTCCCTGCCACTTACCGCATCTGCAACCCCGGCTTCAAGTATGAGTCGTCTCGCAACCCGCGTCGTGTCTTGACAAAGCCTAGCAAGGGAGTGAAGAACGACGGCTATGACAATGAGGATAGCGATTATATCCTCTACGTTAACGACATTCTCGGTTCCGAAGAGGCTGGCCACAAGTAAGTCTGCTGACAGCAGAAAACAAAGACACTAAGCCCTACTGTTCGAGTCCTTGCTAATCATGCTCCAATTTCGTCCCTCATAGGAACCGCTACCTCATTCTCGATGTCCTCGGACAGGGCACCTTTGGCCAAGTTGTCAAGTGCCAAAACCTCAAAACCCAAGAAGTCGTTGCCGTCAAGGTCATCAAAAACCGGACTGCCTACTTCAATCAGAGTATGATGGAGGTGTCAGTGCTAGATCTCCTCAACACCAAACTTGACAAGAACGACGACCACCATTTGCTGCGGCTAAGGGATACCTTTATCCACCGCCAACATCTGTGTTTGGTGTTTGAGCTGCTAAGCGTCAATCTTTACGAGTTGATTAAACAGAATCAGTTCCGTGGTCTTAGTACTACTCTGGTCAGAGTTTTTGCTCAACAACTCCTGAATGGTCTGACCTTGCTCAACAAGGCGCGCTTGATTCATTGCGATCTCAAGCCTGAAAACATTCTGCTCAAGAACCTCGAAAGTCCCATCATCAAAATTATCGATTTTGGCTCCGCTTGCGACGAGCGCCAGACTGTCTACACATATATTCAGTCCCGCTTTTACCGTTCGCCCGAAGTCCTGTTGGGCCTGCCCTACTCCTCCGCCATTGACATGTGGTCGTTGGGATGTATCGTGGTCGAACTATTTCTGGGTCTTCCCTTGTTTCCTGGTTCATCCGAGTATAACCAAGTATCTCGCATTGTGGAAATGCTTGGCAACCCGGCTAACTGGATGATTGAGATGGGCAAGCAGGGTAGCCAGTTCTTTGAGAAGCGCCAGGACGAGTTTGGCCGCCGCACATACCATTTGAAGAGTATGGAGCAGTACTCTCGCGAGCGCTCGACCAAGGAACAGCCTAGCAAGAAGTACTTCTCGGCCAGCACGCTCCCCGAAATCATCAAAACGTACCCGATGCCTCGCAAGAACATGAAGCAGTCAGAGATTGACCGAGGTGAGTCCAACCCCCCCAAAAATGCCGGTCTTCCAATTCTAACCTTGTTTCTCAGAAATGAATAATCGCATCGCCTTCATCGACTTTGTCCGTGGCCTTCTCAACACCAACCCGCTTGAACGCTGGTCGCCTCAACAGGCTAAGCTGCACCCCTTTATCACTCAGTCCAAGTTCACTGGCCCGTTCGTTCCTCCCATGAACCTCAAGTCAAGTTCTCTCAATCGCTCACCCGCACCTGGAACACAACAACAGATACAAGCAGAAGCTGTAAGCAAACAGCGTGCTCAGGCTGCGCAGGGCGCCTATGCCAACTCTGTTGCCGCTGCCCAGCAGCAGTTCCAACAGCAACAGCAAAATCCCCTGTCCCCACAACAACAGGCTTACAATAACGCTGCGACCAACGTCTACAACCCCGGACAACCTCCTGTTGGAATCCCTGCTGGCGCTAACCCGGCGACTGGCAACTATGGCCAGCCTCAACAACCATTGGGACAGCCTGGAAACTACGCCCAGATGCCTGTGCCTGCCAACTTCCTCCCCCAGTCTCAGCCGCAGTCTCAATCACAAGCGCAGGCCAACCAAGTGCCGGGTCAGGCCCAGCAGCTTCCTAACCAGTACGCCAACCAGCCGCCTGCCAGCGCTGCCGGCATGTACTCGGCCGCGCAAAATCGGGCCCGCCCTCGCGCATCCACCATGGAGCAACAGCAAAGCGGTATTCCCGCTGCCATTCAGCGCGTAGCCAGCCACCTGGATCCAACGCAGCCCATTCGCCTCCAGCCGTCACCTGCATACTACCCGCCGGGGGCCGAGACAGGGCTCGCCGGCATGGACGGAGCTGCTAGTCGCCGACGAGGAAGTAGAACGCAAGCTTCTGCCCGTGGCAACCGCGATTTTATCCGCACACTCGAGGAGCGTACACTAGAGGAGGGTTACATGGGAGGCAATACCAACCCATGGCGGTAAAAGGAACCACAAGACATGCGGAGACATGCGGATGAGGACGCGGAAGAGAAGCGATGGGATCAGCTCATGAACCGACTGGCAAACGGGAAATCGTCGCCTGGGTGAATGAGCAGAGGGTGTGGACCGAGAAGGCTGTGAAGACGTGGGAGGCCGATATCTTTTCGCTTTTGCTTTGTCCTATTCTGTTCTGGTTATTGATTATTTTGTATGCATTGTCTTTCCCTCTCCTCTATATCTCTCTTTCTCTCTCTCATCCTACTATCTACCAATCCTCTATTTCTAAGCCCTGCTCTTTTAAATTGTCGATGCTTTTTCTCCCTTTGCGCTGAGCATTACTTGATTTCCTGGTTGTACCGTACGTGATGCTCGTGTTCTCATTTCTTCTCTTTCTCCTAAATATGATCAATACGTCTCTATGCCTTCTCATTTAAAGTCGTTGATCATACATTTGGATGGATGTATTGCATTTTAATAAAAAAAACGAAGTAGAATACGCAATTAGTTACTAGCTGATACATGCTGTGCAAATGATTTGAATCTGGCCTGGATCCAACGTGCCAACCCACCCTCCCTCCTTTCTTTCGGTAGCTTTTCCCAACAAAGACACTCGCACCACGTTGGACTGGTAGGCTCAACATCACCTCGGCGGCGGCAACTCAGTACGCTGCCCAGCCGCTCCGGAAGCCACGGCCCCTGCGCACGCCTGCCACCACCTCGTCGCTGTAGAGACCGCCGCCAGCGCTGCCGTCAGATGGCATGCCGGCAGCAGGAGCGTGGAACTGGCCGACGGCGGGCGAGCCGTCGGGAAAGCCGTGAGAGCCGTCGAGGATGACTGGCGGCGCGCGCCGCGGGTGCATGTCGAGGTCGGCGTCGGCGTCGCGGTTGGGCGAGACATAGCCGCCGGGCTTGGGAAAGACTTTTATAATGCGACCATCGGCCTGTGGAGAGTGATGGAGCGAGGTTAGTATAAAGACCAAAAAAAGAAACAGTAAAATAGGAAAATTCAGAGGGGATGAGACGCAACATACCGTTTGGTTGTTAAAGCGGGCAACAACGCGCTCGCCACCTTCGCGTGTCGCAAACACCATCTCGGCGAGGATAAAGGGGGTCGTCAGCACAATCTCGCAGCTCAGCATCTCGCCGCCCACGACAGACATGGCGCTCTCAATGTCAGCGGCTGTTGTTCCAGGCGCAAAGTTTTGCGCGAGCACGGCGTATGGGCCAGCCAGGCCGCGAATCGAGAGGCCCGACTCCCTGCCACGGGCCTTTGACGAGAGAGGCGCAGCGACAGCGTCGTGCATAGCTGGCGGTGGGGCAGACTGCTGGATGGGTGGGGATGGGGGTTTGGCGGTGGTGGCGGTGGTGGCGGCGGTAGAAGAAGCAGTGGCGGCGGCGGGCTTCTTGGCCTTGCGGGCCTTGGCTGCGGGGGCGGGAGCGGGCTTCTCCGCATGTGTGGAGAGCGTGTAGAAGGAGGACGGCGAGTCGTTGACGATGCTGGCGGTTTGGAGCTTCGCGCCCTTGGGCCCAGTGGCCGTGGCCATGTTCTTAGCTATGCGTGTGTTGGCTAAGCCGGGCTTGGACTTTTTGTGTTTGGGGGCCGGGTGGTTGCTCCTCGGGGCGCCGACAGTAGCGAGGCCCCGGGCTTCGGGCGCGGATATCCGCGAGGCGAGCGAGGTGGTTTTGGGCGCGTGAGCTGCACCGCGAGCTTTTGAGGCCGAGGAGAGTGTGTGGGCTGTGCTGGACGAAAAGGCGCGGTTCGCCGAGGACTTGGAGCTGGTGTTAAGGGAGGATGTAGAGTGACTCTGCAGACGAGACGGCGGGGTTAGCAGGTAGCAATTGAGGGGATGGCTGTGGATTAGATGCGTTGTGCCGAAGGTATGTAGCCCGAACACACCTTTCTTACTCCAATCCGGCTGGCCATGGTGCCGCCCAAGCCGCTGGACAGTCGGCGTGAGGATCCGTTGCCATTGCGCTTGGAGAGCAGAATCGACTCTGCAAGATTCTGTGACTGGCGGCGTTCGCGACCTGCAGAAAGCGAGAAAACCCGGGTTAGCTGGTTGTTTGGTGTAGCACTCGCTGGTTCAGCATACCGTCGTTGATGATCTTCTCGAAGAGGCCGGCGTTCTGGGCTTTGGATGGAGCCATTGCTACGCGTGGGGGAGGCGTGGCGTGCGTGGCGTGCGGTGTCTTTTACGGTCGATGAGAAGAGCCGGATCAGGCCAGCACAGAAAAGATAAAAACAGGAGGGGGCGGGTGGGTTGCGTAAGCTCAAGATCGTGGTGTGCGGAATCTCGTGATATTGGGCGTTGCGTTGGCCGTTGCCGCGACTTCAGGGTTCTGGTCGCGTTGGCTGCAAGCAAAATAAAAGTGGGGCCAGAATGGCACTGAAAATCCAGGGACACAATGGCTGTTGGTTGGGCTACATACAGATTTGCTGATTCTCTGTGTCACATGGACAAAATATGTGTAGAACCCAGCGCTTAGCCTCTGAGAGCCGCCAGTGAACATGGCTGCGGCGTGGTAGTCAGTATATCTAAAGTCTGACGAGGCTGTGGCGTAGTCATTTGCATTCGATGAACAGCACTGGTAATCATGCCATATTGCGTTGTTTCTAAACGGTGTGTACACAGTGCAAGCACTGTCGGTTGTTGTTGTTGCTGCCTTTAACCCTTATTCCTGTGTAACAACTGTCTATCACCAATCTGACTGACATAGTAGACCAGCAACCACATCCAGTCGGAGACAGCTCAGAAATATTTCAGCAAGTCCATGTACAGCTCGTAGCTCCTCACCATGTACAAGTACTGCGCTCTGAGCAATGTCCCATTCCCACTCTCCCCCCCCTCCCCCCCCCTCTCCTCAGACAACATACGCATCCATCTTCCCTCTAGTTGGCCTCTGTCTTCTGGATCCCTCGATACGGCAGGAGCCCTTTAGTCTTTGTTGTTCTTTTTTTCATGTAGAAGGAACCTCTTTGTTGCTGTAGCCCCTCACTTCCTACAAAAACTCCCGCTCAAAACATTTCCACATCGTTCTATTTTCTTGAAGGCCTTTCTCCTTTGCTTCACCATCGGCTGCTTATCCAGAGCCCTCCCACACTCGTACGGCCCAGCTGACTGCCTTTCGCTCACATTCTTTCCATCATCTTTATCCCTTTCTCTTATTATCATAGCTCGCAGCCAATGGCGTCGACCGTCTCTGTCATGGATATACTGGTGCCCAAGTTGAGCCGCACGCCGTCGATGAGCGGCGCTCTGGATCTTCGGGACACCGACATCACGGACGATATCGAGTGTGGCTCGCTGTTCCCCAACTCATATGGCACCACCACCCTGAATCAACCCGCAACACGCTTCGGGAAGGTTGTCCAAGTTGCGAATGAGAACCATCGGTCGCTGAGAGCCTGGGGTAGGAAAACGTTTTCTCGCAGCAAGATACCTTTGCTTGATAGATCGGAGTCTGATGACTTTGAAATGAGTCAGAGTACGCAGTCCCTTCCCTCCTGATAGGGAAACAAGAGCTAATATATCTTCTCTATAGCACACAAACTGTCAGACCTGTCCAATATGAAGTCAGGGCCGCGTCTACCTCGCCGCAAAAGCTTCAGTGGACTGTTTCAAGTCATGGCCACCATGATGGCCAAGGAGACGCCCACGGATGATGCCCCAGATTTGGAAATGTCTCAGCCATCTGATGCCACTCGCGCTAGTACTCCTATTTCCGAGGAAACAATGTCATTCGACAAAATCCCTGCCCTGGTTAATACGCCAATTGAGTATTTGCCCAAGACCCGTGAAAAGTCGGAGTGTAGCTCTACTTTTCGACACTGCATTGACGACGCCGTTAAGATGATTACTGGCGAGGGTCTCGATATTTGTGACAAGTCTGCCGATTCTACCGATGACTGGTCGGGTAACTTTCTAAGAGCTTCTCGTGCTTACAAGACCCCATTGAACACTCCTACTGCCAGCATTTTGGAGATCCCAGGTCAGTCAGCCATGGGGTACCAAGCCCATGACGGCATAGGCCCTTCTAATCAGCTGGTTACTTTGGTCCTCCCCCCTGGCGATGAAGACACGCAATGTGATGCCTACCATTTGTATCTTTCTGAACTATTCGCGTTTTTAGGCGCTTGCCCTCCCAGTTTCTCCGTCCTTGGTATTTATGACGCTTCTCGCCGTGTCTACTACCTTCAACCTCCCACGTCCTTTGATGGTGCTCTGAAAGAACACATTATTTATATGAATAAAGACTCTTTGGTGCTGAAAACCCTGCCCGCTGGTCTTCGCCGTTTTCTTTCTGAGCTACCAACAGATCGGCCCTCATCCTCAGACTCTAACAGCAATGCTCGAAAGAAGCAAGGGGCATCTGGTGATACTGCCCCCACTGCAATGACAAGCATAGGCGTTGAAACTGAACCCGCAATGAAGAAGAAGCTTCGTTCCGATATCACGGAAATTCTGCGTCTCTTGGTTGCCCAGCAGGAAGAGAGAATAAACGATATCAATAAAAAGCGCAATGGTCCCAGTAAGATCGAGGTCTTGCGGGATGATGTCCGGACGCATCTTGATAAGACAGTCAAAGCTATTTCTGAGTTGATGAGTAGTCTGAGCCCGTTATCTGAAAAAGAACTACCTCACGTCGTTGAAGCTTCTTTGCCTTCCAATTCCATTATCCCTACAGATACTACTTCTCTTGAGAATAAGCAATCTGGTTCTTGTAAGACAGAAATTTTTTTGGAGTCTATTTCCAGTGACTCCCGGACAGCGGCGGCAAAGTCAGGTGAGATTTCACCGAAGCTTCCAGCCTTTGGGGTATCTGTCACGGAAGAAGGACAGGAGTCCCAAAGTCTGGCCGAGGCTTCTCCGTGTCGAGTCAGTATGACCAAGTTGAGCCGTGAAGATGGCAACATGTTCATTGTGCCATCAAAAGTCTTGGAGCGAAGATGCCGTGTTCCGTGTTCAGATGATGGAAGTGGCGATCTTGATAGCGCAGCACAAAAGAAAAAGGGCCGCACTCTCTCTGGAACGGGGCCATTCTTCACTGGGAGTTGGCGCCATAAAGCAGCCCGCGCTGATCACATGTCGCCATTTCGGGCTTCTTGCATGGGACAAGGCAATTCAGACACTGATAGTTCCGTAGTAAGAGGGGACAGTGAAGGTAGTTTGGACATGATGTCGGAAGCGATTCTGATTGCCAATGGCACGTTGAATCTTGAATGAACTGGAGAGAGTATGTGGCTGGTTTAGGCGCCTTGGATTTGCTTTGAGCATACAAGGAGATGCTCAAGGAATGTATTGTTACGTTATGATGGTACGGCTTTGTACCATGGGGCAAGGCATCTGCTTCATTTTTTGGATTTTTTTTTTTCGGATGTCAACTTTCTGTTATCGAAAGGCAGTCTAAAGGCTCATCCATTAGAGTTATCAGAGTAAATGTTCCATGAGCTTCTAGATGGTTGGTATCTGGCTGTACAGGTGAAATTCTGGTGTTGTACACAAACAGTGATTACGTGATGCGGCGATGTGCAATTTAGGGTTGGTGTATTTTAGGGTTTAGGACATGACTACAATTGGTAGGCTGCAAAACTTTGAAGACTTTGACGAGTCTTGGATTTTTCGAGATCAAGTTTGTCTCTCTGCTACACACTTCTTCGCTGTTCGTTATCTTTTTTGTGTGATACACCATCCTGACGATGTCGATCAACAACAGCACATCTGATCTGCCTGACCGGACAAGAAAGGTAGAATCGTCGGCGGCCGCGACAACTGGGCCCAGTTGTAACGATCCCGGCAGTGGCGGCTGTGGGGGCAATCGAGAAGGCCGAAGCGCCAACTGCACAGACAAAAAAGACCCGGAAGCCGGCAACAATGGATCGGCCGGGGCAGCGGCGCCAGGAAGCGGAGGCCCAGATCAGCAACAACAGGCCAATGTGGGGCCGAAGCTGTGCCGGCGTTGCAAGACAGATGAGGGGACGATCTCGATGAGAGGCCAACCAACATGCGCGTAAGTCTCTCTTGCTGTGTGTCCTGTTTGAGTTTTTTTTGTCTTAAAAAAAAGGTTCTGGCAGGTATATCTCCCTTGCCTTGACTCTGGTCTTGTGCACGCTGTACACTGACGTCATTACTGACATTGTGCTGCGGGTGCGCGGCCCCTCGCCCCTCCCTTCAGTAACTGTTTTGTGCCCTTCATCAAGCTCAAGGCCGTCAAGCGGCTCAACACGCTGCATCGCGCGCTAGCCGACATGCGCGGCTCGCGTGCGCCGCACAAGACGACGTATCTGAGCGGGCTGTCGCTTGGGCCGGGCTCGGCCGTGCTGCTGGCGCTGCTGCACGACAACATCGAGTACCTGGTGCGCAACGGGCGTGCCGGCATCGCCTACGCCGTCACGGTGCTGCACGTCGACACGGCGCTGGACGATGCGCCGCGCCGCGCCGCCGCGGATGCGCTGCTGGCCCGCTATGCTGCGCGGTTCCCGCGGCTGCGTTTTGAGCGCGCCCAGCTGGAGCGCGTCGTCGACTTGCCGGGCGTCAAGTGGGCGGCGCTCGGCGTGCAGTCGCTGCCCGAGGCGGATGTGGATGCGGATGCGGGGGGCGAGTCGGGCTTGGCCAAGGCGCGGCGGCTGCGGGCGGCACTGGATGGGCTGCACTCGGTTAGTGCGCGCGTGGATGTTCTGCACACGCTGGTGCGCCATGTGCTGCTGGCGCATGCGGCGGCGGGGGGGTACGACGCGGTGCTGCTGGGGTCTAGCATGACGACGCTGGCGGAGCGAGCGTTTAGCGAGGTTGCCAAGGGCCGCGGGGCCGCGGTGCCGTGGCTGACGCAGGACGGCGTGTTTCCGCTGCCGGCGGATGATGGCGCGCAGGGCGGCGGCAGTGGCAGCGGGGACGGCGGCGCGGTGACGCGTAGAGAGCTCCCGGTGTATCATGTTCTGCGCGATGTGTTCCGCGGAGAGGTGGTCACGTTCAGTGGCCTGGCGGAAGCTGCGGGCGGAGAGGCGTTGACCTCGCTGATCCCGAGCCTGGCGGAACAGCAGCAGCAGATTGCGGCCAAAAAAACAATTGTATCGCACAAGACGCTGAGCATCGAGGAGGTTATGGCGCGCTTCTTTGACGATGCTGAGGCTACGGGCCAGGCGAGTGTGATTTCGAATGTAGTGCGCACGACAGACCGGCTGGCGCGACACGGCGGCGGCGGCGGGGCGTGTGGGTGCGAGATCTGCGGGCTGCCGATGGATGTAGAGGGCGATGAGCGCTGGCGCGGCGAGATTGGGGCGCAGGAGGAGGAGGAGGAGAGGCAGGGGCTTTGCCATGGCTGCCAGCGGGCGTTGACGATGTAAAAGGGGATATGGTTATTGGGCTTGTAGAGATAGAAAATGGCGACTTTTTCATGTAAATGGTTTTACAGTAGGTAGCAGTACTCCGGAATCCCAACAACAACAACACCCAGTCAAATCAAAGAAGACACCGCCCGCCGCCTTTTTGGGATATATCAACGACAGAAGACACATGACAAAGAACCATAGCAAACAAGAAATGCTGACGGACGCAGCAGCGCCGTTCTATACAATGTAAATTTTCTCCTCTCCTCCTCTTTCTCCCCCTATTTTACTACAGTCGGCAGACTCCAAAACAGCTGTGCGCCTACAAACAACTGTGGCCTCACAACCTCTTCAGATCTTCCTCGCCCAGAAACTTGATCTCGACCTTGCGCATCAGCTTCACCGTCTGCTCGGCCAACGACAGCGTCAGAATGGTATGTGGCAGGATACGCGCCAAGTGTGGCAAGAAGCCCTTGTAGATGGCTAGGAAGCCTTCAGTCTGGATGGTCTTGCCAAGGCAGTCGAACACACCCTTGTACAGGTTTCCGTTCTGGTTGTAGAGGCGGGCCATGATGGTGTCTGGAGAAGAGAAACGGGGTCCGCGTTAGCAGGGGGAAGGGCACAAAGGGAAGGGGGCATGGGTCTGTGAGTCTTACCAGGCGGGTGCATCACGCAGCACACAGCAAAGCCGCTGGCCGCGCTGCTCGTCAAGTGCAGCGCCGGGCCCTCCTCCATGCCGGCATGCTTCTGCAGCGTGCGCTTGGCAAGGAAGTACGTCGGCAGCTGTACCGAGCTGCCAAAGCCCGTGCGGATCATGGCGGCGCCAACGCCGCGGTACAGGCCGCGCACGCCCTCGGTGGCGTAGATGGTCTTGAGCCCGTCCCAGGCGCCGCGGTACTGGTGCTGGGTGCCGACGGGGCGGAAGGGCGAGTAGCTCTGCAGACGCGTCTTGACGAGGAAAAAGGGCGAGCCGAGCGCTGCGCCAATCACGCCGCTGCTGGCGCCGCTGAACATGTTGACCAGCAGGCTCTGGCGCGCGCTGTCGCCGTGGACCACGCTGGCGGCCGTGCTGCGGATCGACTCGTACATGCCCAGCCGGCAGCCGTTGAGCAGGATCTGGTACACGTAGGCCGTGCCAAGGCCGCGGTACAGGCTGCGCAGGCCCTCGTGGCGCAGAATCACGGACACGCCGTGCAGCGGACCGCGGTAGTGGTGGGGCTGGTGGCCCTTGGTTTGCAGTTCGCCCTGAAGCTGCATGCTGGCGGGAGGGAGCGGAGGCGATAACGGCATTAGTGGGGTGAAGGGCCAAGGGCGGGCGCAGATGTGGGCGCGGACTCACCGGATCTTGACCGTCTCAAACGGGTGCGTGGCCGTGACGGCGCCGCAGGCCGCAATGCCGCCGGCGATGAAGCCGCTGCAAGGGAGAAGAGCGAGGCATGGGTCAGCAAAGCCGCAGGGAAGGAGAGGCGGGCGGGCGGGCGGGCGGTGTCTTACCCCAGAGTCGTTGCCATGGCTGCGGGGAGCGCGAAGAAGGGTCGTCGGAGAACGTAGAGAGGGCAGACGAGGCGGCGAGTGCGGCGTGGAGCTGGAGACCGGAAGATCAAGATGCACAAGGCACTGGGGGCCAATGGCTTATATATGGATGACACGGGTTAGCGCGGCTGAACCACTGACCTGACCTGCGCTGCGGCCAGCGGGCGCACTCACACTCTGCAAATGACCTGATGCGTGCGCGGGTGGCGCCACTGGAGAAAACGGGCGGATCTTCCGGGTCGAGGCCGTCTGGTAAGGTCGCTGGCGGCCGGGCGAGAAAGGCCGGGGTTTCGCAGGGTCTCCGGAGGGTTGCGCCTGAGAGCCGGTGGCGATGGTTTTTCTGCGTGCCCGGGCCAGAGTCGGCGGAGACAAAAACTTTGAAGAGTAGAGCAGCAGAGAATCCAACGTCCAAGCTTGACAATATGCAAGTAGCGAAAGCAACACACATTACAGCATCACATCACTGCATAAATTAAGCTTTTTCCAACTGCCGCCGATTCGGAGCTGAGACTTTCCAGAACCCTAAAGGATCGGCTTATCTTATCGCAGGCTGCTGATCGCAGACACCCTTGTACCACGTTGCGCAGCCTTGCAGCTTTTTGGATTCGTCCCATCGCCATCGCTAGCAAGCAGCTTAGAGCGCCTTTACGCCCTGCGCGTCGTAAATCCCCCACGCACCTCGTAAAGATCCCGCATAATGGCGGCAACGCCAATGGACCTCGAAGGGGGGCACAGCTCTTCGGCCAATCTCGCGCGCTCGGGGGTCAACAGCATGACCCATCTCGACGAGATCATGAACACCTTCCGGCCGACCAAGGCAAGCTTCTCGGCGCTCTCTCCTACACGGGTCCCTCTTCATTTTTCTTCCCTACTCCGTGTGCTCCATGTCGGTTCCACGCGCTAACATCACTCGGCCGCCCCCCCCGCAGCTCTTCCGCCGCGACGATGGCCGCGATGGCCGCCCCGTGCCTCACATCCTCTCTCTCGACTTTGACGACCCCGGCGAGCTCCTGATGACCTCGGAGAGTGACGAGACCATTCAGATATATAGCGTGCGCGAGGGCCGCCACGACAAGAGCCTGCTCAGCAAGAAATACGGTGCCAAGCTCGCCCGCTTCACGCACTTGAGCTCGGGCATCGTCTACGCCAGCACTAAGCAGAACGACGCCATCCGCTACCTGGCCACCCACGACAACTCCTTTATCCGCTACTTTGAGGGCCACGAGAACCGTGTCACCGACATCTCCATGCACCCGGGCAACGACACGTTCATCTCGTGCTCCGTCGACAACACCGTGCGCCTGTGGACCCTGGGCACCAAGCAGTGGGTGGGCCAGCTCTTCCTCAACAGCCCGTACCTCTCGGCCTACGACCCGTCGGGCCAGATCTTCGCCGTCGGCTGCCCATCGTCCGGTACCGTGCTGCTGTACGACTGCCGCAACTTTGACAAGGCGCCGCTCGGCGTGTTCGACGTCGCCGCCACCGGCCGCCACACCAATCACGCGAGCCTGATGCGCGGCTGGACCAAGCTCGAGTTCTCCAATGACGGCAAGCACCTGCTGGTCGCGACCAACGGCGACGGCCACTTCCTGCTCGACGCCTTTGACGGCTCGCTCAGGGCCTATCTGCGCCTGCACCGCGCCGGGCTCAGCCGCGTGTCGCGCCGCCTGGCACCCGGCGAGACGCCCCCCACCGGCGGCTCCACGACCTTCGTCAGCCCGCATGCCGAGAGCAGCGGCGACTGCGCCTTTTCGGTCGACGGCCGCTTTGTCCTGGCCGGGTCCGGACTGGATGTGGCTGTGTGGGATGTCAAGAAGGTCGCCAAGGACCACCCGCCCGTCATGGAACCGACTTTTGTGCTGGAAGACGGCAAGCGGTCGGCAGCTGTGCTTGCATTTAACCCGCGCTTCAACTTCTTTGCTACGGCGGATACAGAAGTGACTTTCTGGATGCCGGATCCGCACTAACTGTCGCGAGAGCAAGTGTTGCCTTCTGTTGAGCTTTCGCCATGAGTTCTTTGTTTTGGGAAGATTTTATGTTTGTGGCGTTTGGATCTGTTAGCTTTACATAGATACTTGGGGCGTTTTCTTTTTCATGCATGTTCTTGACTGCCGTTGAATGCGGAACATCCTTCTCGTCGTCTGCTGTGTATCTGTGTGAGCTGTCTGTTCATTAGGGTTGGCTGTAGCTGCAAAAAGTAACCCTGGATTCTAAAACACAACCCTCTTTGATGAATTCTACGCGGGCCCCACTATCTGTCAACTCCCCGCCCAGCCTTGCTGCTAACCACCAAGCTGCGCATCGTAAGTCGCTTCAGCCTCTGACGAAAAAGTAAAGCTTGCTTGCGACTTGCGGAAATAAAGCTTCAATCGCCATATTCCCTCCATTTCCACTAGCCACAAATCCGGCCCCACGTCCTCCGCCGCCTCCATAAGCAACGACGCCGCAATGGTCAAGTCTACGTGCTGCAAGACCAGCCAGGACTGGTTGGAGCAATCTGCTGAGCTCCTCCGTGCACGCCCGTCTACTGTACGCCTCTCGCTGGCTTCCGCTCCGGACCGGAAGCCTGCAACCTTTGCCCGATGATGACATTCTCTTGCTAACACGGCCACCTACACCGCATCTCCAGACACGTATCACGACGAAATACTCTATCAAGAAGCCCAAGACCGCGCCGTCACCCTCGTCTGCCGCCGCTCCCGAGCCCGCAAAGCGCGCGTTCCTGACGCTGAAGACATTCGACCCCACTAGCGGCGCTACGCTCAAGTACAAGACGACCAAGGCCGCCGAGGTCTCGCGGTTGGTTTCGGCGCTCGGCATGCTTGGCCGGGACTCGGCGGGCTTGCCGCCCGTGTCGTTGACGGGGGAGGAGGCGAAGCCGGTGGACGGCATGGTGGGCGCGGCAGTGGCAGCAGCAGGCGAAACGAAAGATGATGCGCCGGCGCCGGCGACGGGTGGAAAGAAGAAGAAAAAGGGCAAGAAATAGAGGGCTTAGAGGGGCGGGAAAGGCGAGATAGCAAAGCACGTTGGGGGCTGTTGAATGAATGCAAGTTAGGAAGCTATTGGCGAACAGGAACAATATCGCTTCACCAGATAGAACCGCAAGGGGAGATATTGTTCCATGACAAAAACATGTTTTGTATTCCATGATATATAGGTATATGCAAAAAGAAACGAAACCCCAAAAACAACACATCATGTAACACATGATAGCAGGCCAGTTACCAGAAACAAAGCCGCAGACCCAAGAAACCCCCCATTGAAAACGCCGTTGAAATCAAAACTCCCCAAAACACAGCCCAGACAAGAATAAACCAAGGAGAGGGGAATCTTCACATGAACAAAAAAATCGCAACACAAGAACCAAGAAACATTACAAGACGGCATGCATGACCCATGCATGACCAACCCAAGCCAACCCACAAGGAAAAGACGTCATGGGCCGCTTAAAAGTCCTCGTCAAAGGCAAAGGCGTCGTTGGAGGTCTGGGCTGTCGCGTCGCCGTTGAGCTTATTGGCCGAGTTCAGCACACCAGCCTTCTGGTAGTCGCCTACACGCTTCTCGAAGAAGTTGGTCTTGCCGCCGAGCGAGATGTTCTCCATAAAGTCAAAGGGGTTGGTGGCACGGTAGACCTTTTCGTTGCCGAGGGCAACGAGCAGGCGGTCGGCAACAAACTCAATGTACTGCTTCATCAGGTCTGAGTTCATGCCGAGCAGGGCGCAGGGCAGGGCCTCGGTCAGGAACTCCTTCTCAATGGCCACGGCGTCGGTGATGATGTCCTGGATCAGCTGCTTGCTCGGGCGGTTGTTCAGGTGCGAGTACAGCAGGCAGGCAAAGTCGGTGTGCAGGCCCTCGTCACGAGAAATAAGCTCATTGGAGAAGGTCAGGCCGGGCATCAGACCGCGCTTGCGCAGCCAGAAAATGGAGGCAAAGGCACCAGAGAAGAAGATGCCCTCGACAGCAGCAAAGGCAACCAGGCGCTGGGCAAAGGTCGACTCCTTGTCGTTGATCCACTTGAGGGCCCAGTCGGCCTTGCGGCGGATGCAGGGAATGGTGTCAATGGCGTTGAACAGGTAGGTGCGCTGCGAGGGCTCCTTGATGTACGTGTCAATCAGCAGCGAATAGGTCTCGGAGTGGATGTTCTCCATCATGATCTGGAAGCCGTAGAAGCAGCGGGCCTCGGGAATCTGGACCTCGCCTGAGAAGCGCTCGACGAGGTTCTCGTTGACAATGCCGTCAGAGGCGGCGAAGAAAGCCAGGATGTGGGAGATGAAGTACTGCTCATCCTTGTTCAGACGGTTGTTCCAGTCGTGGAGGTCCTTGGACAGGTCAATCTCCTCGGCAGTCCAGAAAGAGGCCTCGGCCTTCTTGTACATCTGCCAGATCTGTGGGGCGGATGGGGTCAGCGGGGTAGTTGCATGGGGGGTGTAGACAGGCGGCTGGACTAACCTCGTGGTACTTGATGGGAAACAGGACGAATCTGTTGGGGTTCTCCTGCAGCAGAGGCTCGTCGGCTTCGAAGGCCTTGATGCCCGCAGGGACCTTCTTCTCCTCAACGGGCTTCTTGGCATCGGCGGCAATAACCATGTCGGTCTTGTTCTCGAAGGGGAGCTGAGGAGGGCAGAAACGCGGTTAGCAAAAACTATGGCAACGCGGGGTGACAGAGAAAACAAACCTGCTGTGAGGGAGTGACGTTGACGGCCATGGTGACGTTGGGTGTGGATGAGAGATGAAGAGAAGGACTGGTTCCAAGCAGAATGGGATGGGATAAGAGCAGAGAATGAAGGCTGAGTGAGTGTGTGAGTGTGTCTGGAAGAGAGTGGCAGTGTGGATTGTGGTGATGGAGAACGAAGGCACCTGAGCCTGGGATGGAGGGCGCCAGAGAACCGCTTTATAGCCGGGCTGGCGTCACGAGTTAAAGTGGAAAAAAAAAACGAGGAGGCGCGAGCGCGTCGTGGACGTGTTTGGGAGGACTGGCAACTACCTTGTTCAGGCCTCAGCTCCTAGGATCAGTGTGTTGTGAGCAATTGCGGTCTTTTTTTGTGCTCGTCTCCCGGGATGTTGTATCTCGTTTGGAAGGGCGACGTCCTCTTTCGGCGGTCCTGCAGGGGGCAAAAGACCAGGCGGCAGACCAATAAACTTGGTTGATTGATATTTTTTTCTGCCGGCACAAAAAGAAAACTCGACGGGAGGGGTGCAGTGGGGCCATGTTTTTTTTTACCGTTCAACTAATGTACATACGTAGGGGGCTTTGTTAGTAGCAGGGCTTACGTTGCTAGGCAGCCCCGGGCAACCTGACGCTGGTGGTCTTTCACGCTGCTCCATGTGCGGGCATCTGTGCCCTTGGGAGCCTGCAAGCCGCTTGCTCCAGTTGCGCCAGACCCTGACGGCTTCCCCAGCAACAGTGTGTAGCAACCAGGCTCCGTGAGAAGCTCTCGGACAAAGAGCAACATAGCATGGCGGTTGCGTGGGCTGGTTGCTGTTTCAACGAGCGTGACTAGGCGTGGTTGTTGCACGGTTGCGCCGTGATTGGAGCAGCCATGCGGATCGATCTGATATGATATAGACATGTACTCATGTTAGTTGCGGGTAGAGCAAAGCTTTCTATACAGGTACAGACTACTTGGGTACTCGGATATGGCATCCATGGCGTATGCAAGTACTTGTAACTGCCTTCCATCGACTTATGCATGTCTTCCCCAACGCCCCATCCGACGTTACACGGCATGCAATCGCAGTTGCAGCAAGAAAACGTGTTCCTGCTCGCCTGGAACTGGCATGCTCCCTTTCGAGGGCCTCTGCTCTTACCGCCTTCCGCCTACAGTGCCAATTCTGCGTCGGATGTGCATTACGTGATGCTGCTTTAAGTGGCTTTATGCAGTGACGCGAAACTCACGCGTTCGAACCGCGTCTGTGCTGCGATGTATCCATGTACATCTCTGTTTTTCAGAATCCAGATAGTCAACTATAGCTTCCGCTTTCATGCCGCCATTTTATTTTATTGAATACATTGGCGGCCGACAATCCACAGACCGAAAACGCATCCGATTGCCTGAAAATATTGCGGCCGAGACAGTGCCAGTGAATCAATGAATCAGGCAACGATTAGATCTAGGCTCACACATTATCGCTGCCGTAGAAACCAGGCCCTTGTTTACTCACCGCCCAGTACCCATAGCAACAAGTCCAGGGCTCCCGGTCGCGGGGCCTTTGCTCGCTCCTTTACGTCGTGTTCTTTTGTTTAATTAATTAATCGCGAAACACGACTCGACATACGATTTCAAGTCCACGCGCCAAGGCGACGTTGGCCTTACCGCTTTCTGCCGCTCAGCTCAGCCGTATGGAATGTGGCAGGCAAATCGCTTCTCCTCGCCTGCTTCCTGCGCCCTTGCAACGAACGAGTTACTTTCATGCAAGTTGCGCCCCTCCCCCTTTCCCCATTCTCCATTCTCACTCGGTCCTCGTGTCTTTGTTCATTGTCCCTTGATCCCTCTCCAGCGTCAAAGCCCAGAAGTATCGAAACAACCCGCGCCTCCCTGCTCTTGTGGGGCTCGCGATGCATTCTGCTTATCAGATCTTCAAAACCCGGCATCTCCAAGTACCGCATACACGTTCTAGATGCCCCCTCGCCCCCACTGTTTCTGAGACTAGCTGAGAAAGGGGGATTCAGCATGTGCTAATAGTCTATTTGCCCGTCAACTATGCATTCTCGCCTGGCCAGCGCAGTCGTGGCTCGGACTTTCACCTCGGATCATTGTCGGAGATTGATAAGCACATCATCACCAATTTTCCATCTGCCTGCTGCAAGGGCAAAGGCGCGCGCTGGCCATTGTCGGCGGCCAAATCCCAGGCTCAAACCCAAGCGACAATATTAGTTAGTTAGTACAACCATTATAGAATGCATAGTTACGAACATCACCAAAGACCTCAACAGCCAATAGTGCAAAACACGGACGGAAAAACATTTTGGTTGGTTTTAAAAAACGACAAAATTAATAATCAACTAGTTATACATTCTGAGTTTAACAATAGCAACGAGACCGGGAAGCAAAGGTGTTGGTTGTCCAGGCCCCTTCCATTGGCACAAGAATCCCAGTTTGAGCCTCAAAAAATAAAATAAAAACAAAGAACAAGACTATCCGTGTCTCACATCAATCTTCCATGACCATACCGTGTATTTTCGACATTGACAAAATTCAGTTCTCATATCCAAATAACTTCTCCTGTATTGTCGGTCACTAAGTTTTCCATGCTTGCGCTTAGAAGAAGCGAGTGAAGAAATCCCACGTGTAGCGGGGCGACCACTGCTCGCCCGACCAATCATCCTCGGGGTGCTGTGTGTGGCCGCCGTCAAACTCCACCCACACGACCGGATGGTTGTCGTCGCACGTGTACTCTGTAACAGTGTGGTCGCCCGAGCCGCGCTCAGGCGAGTGCGCGTACTTGTAACGGCAGTTGTTCTGTAGCAGGTACTGGTCGCGTAGCTTGCGACCCAGGGGCACCGGTAGCACGGCGTCGTGCGTGCCATGCTGGCCGTAGTAGGCAACAGGGCGGGGCAGGCGTCCCGAGCATGCGCTAATCGGCGCGCCGGACCACACCGAGACCGCACGGAATGCGCTGCCCATGTGGCACATGGTAGCGTGGGCCATGGCGCCGCCAAAGCTGTAGCCGTGCATGTAGCGCTGGTTCTGGTCAATGCAGAGCTGGCTCTCGACGTCGGCTAGAATGCGCTCCATAAAGGCAGTGTCCTCGCCGGCTGCGTTGAGCCACATGCCTGCGAAGCCGTGGGGTGCTACAAAAATGGTAGAGTCATCGGGATCCTGGTCAGGAAGGCCGTACCAAGGGTCGTAGCCGTGGTCGCCGTTCTTGACGGCGGCAGCGCTGCCACGGAAGGCGTGCATGGTGAAGACGATCCGGTACGCGTGCTCGGGGTCATACGACTCGGGGATGCGGACGTAGTAGTGGCGCTGCAGGCCATGTACAGTCACAGTCGTAGGGATATCATTGTCATACGCCAGCTGCTCCATTCCGCAGCCAGTAGAGCCCGTGATGCGGCGCACTAGGCCCGCCGACGAGGTGGCGTTGCCATAAGCAGCGGGCTTAATGCCAGAGTGGTTCGAGTGCTGAGTCGAAGAAGCGTTGGTCTGGGGGACAGCATCGCTATGGGTAGCAGAAGAAGCGGGATCGGGAGCGGTAGAGTTGTCCTGATGTTCCAAGGAGGGAAATAGACTCTCGGTCAGCTCAATGTTGTTCATCGTCAAAAGCTTGTTGCTAAGCACCCGCAGAGCAGTGTCGTCGTCGAGTGGAGCCAGACTGAGGATGAGTTCAGCCAGGGATTCGTTGAGAAAGGGAGCGGGCATGGAACCTTGAAGAGCATCCGGCACCG
Organism: Berkeleyomyces rouxiae; assembly: GCF_048999995.1. Taxonomy (NCBI): domain Eukaryota; kingdom Fungi; phylum Ascomycota; class Sordariomycetes; order Microascales; family Ceratocystidaceae; genus Berkeleyomyces; species Berkeleyomyces rouxiae. The sequence goes on along the minus strand of NW_027396497.1, from coordinate 232,082 downwards.
TCTTATTGAGGGCAGATCCAGGAAGACCCTGAACTACGGTGCTGTCCGCAGGCCCAGTCACATCAGTGAGGTTTATACCGTTGGCGACTGCAACATTGGCGTGAGCCAATGCGACAGTGGTGTCCTTGATGTTCTGCGCATCACGGCTGCCGATGTTGGGCACGGCGCCAGCAAGACCAGACGTGAGCGTAGCCACTGCGAGCGGTAGGCGCAGGCGAGAAATATCGGTGAGACGCATTATGTTGGATATCAACGGGGATCAAACAACAAGAGCAAAGGGCAGAGCTCTGCGAGCAGATGGGGTGTGTTACACAGTGAAGTAGCGCCGGGAGTGTGATGAAAAAGAGTAGAAAAATAGAAAACAGGTCCCGGTGGTATCAAGAAGAAACGCTGCTCTTTTGTAGTTTTCCAAGCCATGGTTATTTACGACGAAAGCATCTAGTTAGTATACACATAGTGGCGACAGACTGTTAACGGCGTGTGTGACGTCTAGTGCGGTGGCCATCGGAGGGAAGTCATGTACTAAACAGCCAAATTTATATTCACAAGCTACACTAAAAGCATCGCTCAGAAGAAGAGCTAGTATCTCCGAGTCTTCTTTTGCGGTCTAGGCGCATGCGGCTTAGGCACGGTTCCAGCTTCCAGATCTTCCTCGCGGTGGCGGCCTGTCCAACTTCTCGGAGGGCGCATGGGCTCGTGAAGAGTGGGCTGCTCGCGACGATGGTGGCGGTCATCGGGCTTGGGGCGTGGGACTCTCTCGTCTGACGAACTACCTGAAGATGAGGAGCCACGATCAAACTCGGCGGGATCAGACGGGTCAATATCAGGGATCGGCAGGCCGCTCTTACGCAGACTCTTCCGGCCAACCTCGCGCAGATGCGCCTCAAGAAGTGCGGCATTGCGAGTATTGGCTCGAAATACAGCATCAACTACATCGCCCAAGAAAGGCACAAGTCCAACACCAAAATCGATCATGATGTTAAGAAGCATGCGTGCGCGCAGGCTAGCGGGCAGTCCACCCTCGACTTGATTGCAAGTACGAAAAACCATCAGGGCTAGGAGCGTATCAATTACATCGCCAATTCTAAAGGAAGATGTTAGCACGTGTCAAATGGCCAAAAAGGGTACATGAGTTGGACAAATGATGTAGAGTGGAGGCAAATTCAGGAATTGTAGACGCCCCGAAGAAGAGTAGAATTAACGTACGCAGGAATCAAGCCTATAACGCTGCTCCATCCAAAGCGGATTCCGCAACAGTTGCACAAGCACATGTCCAGGCGGTAAGCACGCCGCTTGACTTTAGTCAAAACTTTAGCGTCATGCTCAGAAAGGCCTGGCGGGATTGCCTTTTTGCGTCTGACTGTCTTGCCGTTGGGCTTTCCATTGAGGCGAGTTGCTGGAACAGACTCAAAGTAAGGGTCCTATAAAATGAACAGTCAAATGTCAGCATCCAGCAACAGAACTGGATAATGTCCAATACAGAGTGACTACTTACCTCGGTGCCAAATTTATTGGACACAGATTCGCCCAGGATGCGTTGAGTGACGTATTTGGCGATGAGCCCGGACATTTTTGTGATAGGTGAACGGACGTCGTACGAAGAGGGAAAACAGGATAAGATTGTGACAGTTAGAGTACAGCAGGTGCAAAACTGAGGATTGGAGATGAAAACACGACAGTCAAGAAACGGGCGATGTCTATGGTTAAGAATTCGACAGGAGTCCAAAGGCCAAGGCAATTAAATATCACCAGGCTTTGTGTCTCGTCAAAACAGCACAGCAGATAAGAGGCTCTGGGGCCACGGCGCTTCGTTGACTGTGAACAGGGATGTGAGGAAACACGCCTGGCGCTTGTCGCCGTCTTTGAGATGGCCACGCCAATCGCAGTCGAGATGCAAAGCGGCGGCAGCAAGAGAAAAGACGATGATGTGAACGCGAGCGAATGAAAGAGGATATCGGCAAGTAGGGAGACAAAAATAACTGTAACTAGCACTAATTAATAGAAGATGAAAGAAGATGGATGATGGTGATGATAGTTCCAAAAGGACAAATAGGGCAAGATGGAGATGGAGGATAAAGAAGACAATGAAAACTCTGATTGAAGAGTTGTGAAAGATCAAGGGATCCAGCTGCCGTTTCCCACGGGTCTATCAAAGAAGACGGCGCCCTTTTATCCATACCCGCGTACCTTCCTGTGTCCTCGCTCCTGCCACAAAGCAGCAACTTTTTAGCTGTGTATGTAGTTATGTATGTACATACTTTGCTGCGGCTACGGAGTTGCTCCCTCCGACACATCGCTCCTGCCGCTACATAGGATGTATGTTGTACGTACAAGCAAACCCTCCGTGATGCCGCCTCTGCTCCTCTTTGCTCTCATGGCGGCCTCTTTCTCTTTGACGGCAGACTGGCGATGTTTAGAGCCGGAAGAGCTGGCCTTGTTGGGGTCTTGCCAGGGATAGTTTGGGCTCCCTCTAGAAATTCTGCTACCTAGTAGCTAGAAGTGAAATTCTACGGTCTGCGCCTCTTTCAATGAGCTGACTAGGCCAGAACGGCCAAAGGCCAGACGTTAGTGTTGGTGTCTCCCACAACTTGTGGTCTAGGGTTGCATTTGCATTGGGCTAGATAGAGGCCGCCACGCTACAGGTTGAGCTGCGAGTTGGAATCTGTAGTGGACAAGACTTTAGACTCTAGGCTTTACTGAGACTTGAGACTGGACTTGGGATTTTAAGTGTCGTATGCGGGAGCCGCAGAAGCCATAACCCTACCGGCCCCATATTTCGAAGATATTAACCCTAATCACCGGCTCTTCTCCGCCGGTGACAAAGATAGGGCTCTAACCCAATCATAATGCAAAAATTACAAGTTTTTATTGTGGTCGTTCTTTTGCATCTTGACACAAATCAATTCACAAGTAGCTAATGATACTTCTACAACTGTAAAAGTATGCTAATATGTAGGGTATCGCGATTCGCAGGCTCGTGTTTTTTATGGTACCCAACCACTGATTGCCACATCACCGGAAAGCAGAAAACGGGAAGCTGCAGCGACACAGGAGGGAGGGCCTCTTGTGAACGCACATCTTGTACCAGTACCTAAAGTCCTGCGTGCCGCACACCAGACTGCAGGTAGCGGGTACTTACTTGCCTAGCTGTCGACCGTGCTACGTGGACCAACCTAACAGCGTTCCACCAACTCCCCCCTCACTTTTTTCTGCTGTTTTTCCGCCCAGTGTCCACTTCCTTGGGCGCTCAGCCTTCTCCACCCCGCCCAAAACCCACTCAAAACTCACCCAACCTGGTCTTCAGCCTTGCCTACCTTTGGCTTGGGGCAGTTTAGATCAGACCCCAACCCAAACCCGAACCCAAACCCACGCCAACAGCACCCCACACCACACCACACCACACCGAAACCCATCTCGCCACGCCTATTCCATCTGCATTTGCATCAGCATCTCTGCATCAGCATCATCATCTTCATCGTCATCCCAGGCCGTCATTCCCACGCTGTCCTTTTATTTCTTCTGCTTCTCTTGCCTGCCCGGATTTGCTTCTTCCATTTCTGCTCGCACCAATCGTTCCCGCTCTGCATTGCCTTGTGTTTGCTCTGCCTCTCCGCCCAACTTGACGCATGGCCTAATTGGTGTCATACTCAGTGGCTCTCTTTTTTTTGTCTTTTTTTTCTTGTTTCCGCCGCCTTCGCCATCGCCATTATCATCGTTCTCTCTACTGCTTCCCCAGCTTGACGTCTCTCCTGTCTTCTGTAGCTTGTGATATCACGTACCGATAGCAGCCGCATACCGAGAAGCCTTTGTGCCTCACAGATTTAACCATAGTTGCCCGCTCTGCCCGCTCAGATCGGTCCAACCTCTGCCACCGCCGTCCACTACCGCCGCGAGTTTAAGATTCACGTGTCACCCTCCCCCTATAATCCATAATTCCGCTTCTAGCATGCTTGTTTGACTCCCGCAGCCATGGCTCTAGATAACAGCAAGCTCCGCACGCTGGAGGATTGTAAGTGTCCTGACCCTGATCCCGATCCCGATCTCGATCCCTGACTCAGCTGGCTGAATCACTATCACCACCTCTGAGATCGCCATCCTGCCAACCGTCATCAACCACCGACAACTTTGTCTCCTGCATATGTATGTGTCTCTCCGCTAACAAACCACCTTTTTAGGGCTCGATGACCTCTGCGCTCGCTTCATCATTAATCTCCCCGCCGAGGATCTTTCTTCCATGGAACGCATCTGCTTCCACGTCGAGGAAGCCCAGTGGTTCTACGAAGATTTCATTCGACCTGCCGATCCCAGTCTCCCCACACTCACTCTCCGCAACTTCTGTGCCATGATTTTCAAGCATTGCCCACTACTAGCCGACTTTCCCGTCGAGGCCCATGAAAAGGCCTTCGAGAACTTTATGCAATACAAGCAGCGAATTCCCGTCCGTGGTGCCATCATGCTTAATGAAGCTATGGACCACGTTGTGTTGGTCAAAGGCTGGAAGAAAACTGCTAGCTGGAGTTTCCCCCGCGGAAAGATCAACATGGACGAAGACGACCTTGACTGTGCTATCCGAGAAGTTGAAGAAGAAACCGGGTTGGAACTACGCGATGCTGGTTTGGTGCCCGATGACGAGGCCGTCAAATACATTGAACTCAACATCAGAGAACAAGCCATTCGCTTGTATGTCTTCCGTAATATCCCCATGACGACGCCTTTCGAGCCCAAGACCAGAAAGGAAATCTCCAAGATCGAGTGGTTTCCTCTGTCCGAACTTCCTACCTTCCGCAAGAAAAACAACCCGCTCCACGAGGAAACGTCCCATTCGGCTGCAGCAAATCCGTTGGCCGCCAACAACCGCTTCTACATTGTCGCACCTTTCCTTGGTCCTTTGAAGAAGTGGGTACAAAAACAAAAGAGAATCGACGCTAGAAAACAGGGCGCCGCTACAGACCTGTCTCACTCGATACCCAGTGGGATCCCCGAAGACGCCTATGCCGAAGCCCTGGAGGCTCATACATATAGCCACGGGAATAATGGCTACCCCTACGATGAGCAGCCAAAACAACAACCGCAGGCTAATCTCGATGATGCCAGCCATGATCTTCATCGTCTGATGAACCTAGAATCTTCTGGCCACCACGGGAGCGCTCAAAATGTCCACGTTCCCGTGCCCCCTGTCAATGGCGCTGATATCTCGGACCACCTCATGTCCATGCTCAAGATTGGCGGAGAAAAGTCTGATGTCAAGGAAAACCAACGGTCACGGCAATCATACAACGGAGAGCAGCAGCAACAACCGCACCAGTTCCAGCAGTATCAGCAAGAACAGCAACGCCAGCCGTCTTCCGAGTATTCTTACCACGCTGGAGCTTCGTCTCATCCCAACCCCGAACCTACCCAGCCGCCACTCATTAAACAAACACCTCCCACTCAGATTCACCATCCGCAGCCGATCCCACCACAGGTGCAAAAGGCAAACTTGGACCAAGGCCTATTGAGCTACGCGACACCCCCTCCAACTAATGGGAAGCCGCAACAACAGGGCCAGTCATATTCGCTTCAAGCCATTCTGGCGCAAACGAGACTCCAGCAACAGCAGCAACAGGAACAACAGCAGCAGCAACAACAGCAGCAACAGCAGCAGCAGCAACAACAAATGCCAACTGGCTTTTTGGGCCACCCCGATGCACAGATTCAGCCAAAGCTACAGCATCAACACCAACAGATGGGCCCCGGGGCCTACACCCAACAGCACCATACATCCGATCAATCTACTCCTCAATCACAATCACAGCCTCAGTCTACTGCAGGCTACCAAGGGAGTCAGTATGGCTCTAGACCCGTTTCTGGCCAGCACGACATGAACCCTCCCCATTCTGCCCCCCACAGCGGCTATGTTCCTAGTAACGGTCTTTCGAGCCATACTAAGGGACTTCTTGGTATTTTTGGTAACGATGGAAACTCTGGAACGCAGCCCATTTCTATCCCGGCCTCACAGCACCAGCAGCCGACGTCAGAAACGCAGCCTCAAAGGTCATGGCCTAATGAAACTCCTGAGCAGCAGCTTGCCAGAGCTCAACAAACTATTGGTAATGGTAGTGGAAATGCTAACAGAGACCTTGACGGCAATGGACCAATGAAATTACAAATGGGTCAACCTCAAGTGGGCTCTTATCCAAAGATGGACCCTATGGCTATGCACAATGGCCAGGCCATTCTCAATGGCATGATGCAAAAGACGCAACAGCAGGGAATGTCTTCAGATAAGCAACGGTCAGCTTTGCTTGACATGTTCAAGAATGGACCTTCTCCTTCGCTATCTATCAACGAGCAGCAACAACATGTATCCCATCCGGGAAGCTACAGGCAGTCACCTCTGAGCAGCCAGGCCTTCCCCAACTCGAGAAATGGAGGCGCAGATCCCGGCGGCCAGAATCTACACAACTCGATTCCTGGAACTATAGCACAGGGTGGTGTTAGGCAGTCTAGTTCTCTGTCAAACCCGCCCTATGTTCGCGGTACCGTGTCGATTGAATCGCCCATGCCCTTGCTTCAAAGAGGCTCAATTTCTCCCAGTGTTGGGGGCCACTCGCGACACTCACAGACCCCATACAACTTCGATCGGTCAACCTTGGAAAGCACTGCACCTAGTCAGTCTGGCATTTCTAGTCCTCCGACCATCAACGGTGCACCGGTGCCTAACAGTGGAAAGCGACCAGAAGCCACAGTTGAACAAAAGCAAAAGCTGCTCTCGTTATTCAGCGGCATGCCTGACCAAGCTCATCAGCAACCACAACCGCAGCCGCAACAGCCTGGTAGCTTCCAGCAGCAACCCAGCCAGTTCCAACAGCAGCCCCAGCATAGTATGGCGCCAGCTCTTCAGCAACAGGGCTCGCCGCAGCAGCATTTTGCGCAGGTATATGGCCAAGGCCAACAAGCACAGCACCCACATATGCAGTATCAATCGCAGTACGGTGGCGGGGGCGGCTATCAGTCACATGGCCACCAGCCCCATCCGCTCAGTCAGTCCCAGGTGCCTGGCGCCGAAGCAGCGTACTTTGACAACGGGAAAGGGCCCGATGTAGCGGCGCAAGTAGGGTTGAATACGGGGCAGATTAACCGTCAAAATGTTGCTCAGCACGCACATGGACATGGACATGCACACGCACACGGGCACGCGCACCAGTCGCAATATGGTGTGGCTGAGGCCTTTAATCGGCTACCGTCGGCGGCGTCAGCCATGAGCGACGCATCGCATCCGTCGAACGGTGGCAAGAACACGCCGATTTCACCAGCAGACAGAAACTTTTTGCTAGGTTACCTGCAGTCAGCCATGACGACGACGACGACAGCTACAGCAGCAGCATCAACGGGACCGGCAGCAACCTCGGCCACGCAGCCTATGGGCAGGTAGAATCCGCCGTCATGGGAGCGGTGAAGTGGATGGAGAGCAAGGCAGGAGGAGGAGAGGCTGCAACGCCCCTAGGGGCATTTTGAGTGGTCTTGTTTGGTCTAGTACGTTGGAGATGGTATTTCCTTTGGGAAACAAACATGGTACTCTTCTTGGATTAACTAACTAGTTAGTTATCGATTTGTGGTTCTTCATTATTGCTTGTTAGCATCAGACTTGGGCGCGCACGGGTGTTTGATCCCGGCGTCCGGCATTGTTTCATGTGGGCGTTTTGGAGTGTTTAATGTGTATGCATGTAGTTAGGTAGTTGTTCTTCTGATTCTCATGTGTCCACCGTGTTGGTTATGCTTAGCTTGGTGTTCTATAGGGGCAGTAAGGTAAGGGGAAAGAAAAGCCCAGGCGGCGTCATGGCTTGACAGGTGGATGGATGACGTGATGGGGGCGGAGCTATGGGCACTGTTCCTATGGGCGGGGACATAGGGGGGCTACAGGGGGATACAGGGGGTCACAGGCAGCGGCTGCTTGGATAGAGCCTGGAGAAGGGGTAAAATATAGTGCCGGCGCCCTAAAGACGGTCATTACGCAGGCTAACCAGAACCGGTACAGGGCAGTCAGGTCGGTGCAGGCTCTCCTCAACCAACACCAGCGCCAACGCTAACGCGCAAATAGGCATCCAACCCATCCGTTTGTAGCTGTGTTTTCCTTCCGCGATAACTACATACGTAGCACGGGATTAAATATCTCTCTCTCTTTGGTTAGAGCTTCAGCCTCGCCAATCCTTGGCTTGCTGAATATCTCGTTGCCTCTAGACTTTGTGGCATTTCTCGGGCTTCCCGTGTCAATATTTCCAACGCCGACTGCCTCCAATTCTTTGTTCTGTGTGTCTCTTTCTGCGTGCCTTGTGCTCGATGACGTCGTAGAGACCCGCCCACCCACGCTTTGCTGATTAATTCGCTTGTTCTTCCTTATCTTCGACTCTGGCCCTCAGCCTCTCGCCTCTGGGACATCACCATCGCCGCTGCCGCTGTTCGCTCTTCTTCCCTCCGCACACTCGACGCCAGCCATGATGCCGCTGCCCGCCAAAACCTCGCGCTGCACGTCAGCCGGCCGCGTGACCGCCGGTCTTCTTCTCTCCTTCCTTGCCGCCTCTCTACCGGCTGGCGTCGCCGCTGCCAGCCAGGACGTCCTCCGCCCCGATCTCGTCCTGCCGCCAGACCTCAATCTGCCCTCTGAAACCGAGCCGATTGCCGATGACCCCGTCCCAGCGCAGCACATATTTACGCTGCGCCACATCTTCCACCACGGCACACACAAACACCCGCGCTTGCATCGCCGCAAGGATGTCTTCCACACCGCCGATAACGTCTTCCTGGCTGCGGATTCTGAAGGTGGCTTTGACCGCGAGCCGCTGCCGCCGTTGCTGGCTTCCAGCACGCCCACCAAGATTGAGCGGCTGGCGGACCGCCGGCCGGCCGTCGTCGATGCTCTTGTCACCCAGACGCGCCGCTTTGGCCAGCTGGGCGCCCTGTCGCCCTCCGCCTGGTCGCTCGATACCGTCTCGGGCCCCGATGTCACCAACAAGCAGACGGTTCTGAGCCTGGCGCTCATGTGCAGCGACGCCTATGTCGAGGACACTGACCAGGCTGACTGGGACGATGTCGGCGCGCCCTTTAACCGCAGCGCCGACTTTGGCTGGGAGGGCGACGGCCTGCGCGGCCACATCTTTGCCGACGAAACCAACTCCACCGTGGTCATTGGCCTCAAGGGCACATCGGCGGCGCTCTGGGACGGCCAGGGCACCACCACAAACGACAAGATAAACGACAATCTCTTCTTCAGCTGCTGCTGTGGCCAGCAGGGCCAGTGGTCATGGCACCAGGTCTGTGACTGTGCCACCGGCACATACACCTGCAACAATACATGTGTGCGCAAAGAGCTGCAGGAAGAAAGCCGCTATTACACCGCTGTCAAGGAGCTCTACACCAACGTCACGCAGCTGTATCCCAACTCCAACATCTGGGTTACCGGCCATTCGCTGGGCGGAGCTGTTAGTTCCTTTCTCGGCCTAACCTATGGCCTCCCCACTGTCACCTTTGAAGCCGTGCCTGACGCCCTGCCCGCCGCTCGCCTCGGCCTTCCTACGCCACCAGGCTACATGCAGAGTCTGCTGCAGACGCGGGAGATGACGGGCGCCTACCACTTTGGCCACACCGCTGACCCCGTCTACATCGGCACCTGCAACGGCGCCACTGCCACGTGCACCTATGCTGGCTACGCCATGGAATCCGTATGTCACACCGGCTACGAATGTGTCTGGGATGTGGTGGCTGACAAGGGCTGGCGCGTGGGCATCGGTACTCACAAGATCCGCGCTGTCATCCGCGACGTCATTCTCAAGTACGACGAGGTGCCCAAGTGCAAGCGCACGCCCGAGTGCCGCGACTGCGGTAACTGGAAGATGATTGAGAGCAACGGCTCGGAAACGACTTCGTCGTCGTCCTCAACCTCCCGCATGACTCTCACGCGTACGCGCACGGAGACTTGCAAAACTCCCGGATGGTGGGGCTGCCTAGACGAGACCACTACCACAACAGCCACGGCTCCGCCTACATCGGCGCCTGCCACCACTACAGACCAGACCACCCCCACGTCCACGTCCACCTCTACCTGCAAAACTCCCGGCTGGTTTGGATGCAAAGATCCTGTTCCTAGTACCACCAATCACCCTGCTCCCACCACTGCTCCACCCACGACTTCTACTTCAACTTGCCATGAGCCTGGCTGGTGGGGTTGCAGAGACGAGACACCCACCCAGACAGCCACCGAAACACCAACAACCACATGCTACGAGCCCGGCTGGTGGGGCTGCAAGGACCCCGTCACTACTACTATCGGAACAGCCACTCCCACTACTACGTGCCGCATCCCCGGCCGTTTCTTCGGATGCCGCGACGAGGCCGCCCCCACGGCGCCGCCTCCTTCCTCCACACCAACGACAGCTACGCGTTGTCGCCAGCGCAACTGGCTGGGACGGTGTGTGGCATGGACCGACGAAGACAAGTTGGCGCTGTCTGATGAAATGTAACCGGCGCTAATTGTCTTCTCCCATTGTTTTTGTTTTTTTTCTTTTCTTTTTCCAGATGAATTGGTTCCCAGCGCCGTTGCTTCCAAGATTAAAGCTATCGCATGTTATTATCTCAGTAAATATAAATTCGTTTTCTGCTCTTACAAGCTATCAGATTCATAACCGTCATATCGTCAGGGCTGTCTAACCCTAAATAGAAGTGTATCGTCCTAACGCCAAACGCCGTCCCTAGCAAGAATTACCACCCACTCTCTCACAAGCCACCGCATCACTACTTTCCCATCATGATTCGTCCATTGACTCGCGTCCTTCACCCTGCCCTCGCTGTGGCTCCCCATTTGCACCACCACCCATGAGCGCCAACACGTTCTCCAGCCCCTCAATCTCCGCCATCCGGATCTTGCGTCCGGCCCCCTGCCACTCGCCATCGCGTACCTCGCCCTGTGGGCCCAGTTCCAATCCGCGCGTGCGCTCCATGTGTTTCCGAGTCGCTGTCTCGACGTAATCGACGCGGCTTTTTCGCCACGAGCGACGTCCTGGCGTCTCAGCGCCTGCGCCATCGTTGTTGCTATCCCCATCGGCGACGGCATCTGGCGCAGGCTGCAGATCTGTCGCCATACTACGCAACGACGCGCTGAGCGCCCGCAGCGCTGGCAGCTGCGACAGCGCAAAGGCCGTGGTCGTCTGTAGCGGTGCCGTGGCGTCGGCCGCGCCCAGCCCATCAGTGGCGTGCAAGAACGCAAGCGGGCCAGGCGGCGCGTCTGCGCTCGCGGCCGTGGCGGCAGCACCGGCATCAGCGCCATTGGCCCCCGGCGCATCCGGGTCTGACTTGATCACAGTCCGCTCGACGAGCTTGCGCAGCGTGTCCAGCAGCGCGGCGTTCTGCGCTTTTTCAGCCTCAAGCATGGCGGTTAGGCGCTGTGATGCACCCAGCTTGCGGCGCAGGGTAGTCACACCGGCAACCGAGGGCGCGTCCTCATCGTGCAGGCGTGAAAAGTCAAGGCCGTCGTAGTGGCGCAAACGCATCCAGGCCCGGTCGTCGGGCTGCAAGCTGAGGATGTTGCGCATGACGTACAGCTCAAAGATGTCAAAGTTGCGGTCGATGGACGAACACAGGAGTGTTTCGAGTTGGTGCGTGCCGTTGTCAATCTCAAATCGTGCGGCGGTTTCAACAGAGGCGGCGTCCGGTGCGTCGTCGGGCGCGGTGGCTTTGTTCTTTTTGCTTTTGCGCGGGGGGCGGAAGCCGAGTGCTGCGGGCGGTGAGCGCAGGAGGCCTTGCTCAATAGACATCAGGGCGCTTTCAGCCAGAATGTTGATAGCGTTGATGATGTCATCGAGCAGACTCTGGCAAAGGGTTAGCAGGGACGTTGATGGGGAGGGAGATGCAAGAGAGACGACTCACGACTGGCGGGTAGCCAAAGTGCTCGGTAAGGATTTCTGTGTTAGCAGCCGCATCGGCCATGATTGCAGCCGGAAATAGAAAAAAAGAAACAACTTGAGGTGATTATCCAGGCCGCGGTGCGTAAACTCCAGACTCCAATACTCGATGTATTCTTGATGGTCGCACAGTCGTTGAAGCAATTGTTTGTGATACTGCCACCACCCACCTTGAACGCGTTTTCACCGCCCTGTGCTAAAAGCCGGTTATTGGTGTAAAATGGGCAATGGGCCTGTGTCGATCTCCCCACATTGGCCGTTTTCACACTCTGCTAAAGTCTATTTTTGGCAATAATCACATATCCACGTCATTTAGGAAGCACGGGTTCCGTTGGTCTTTCACTTTCGGGTTGCCCCTGGCCATGACGTGGTGTGAAAAGGAGAGATCGCAAGAATATTGGCAAGAGCAAATGTCACTACTTGCCCAGTTCAACTGCTTTGTATCTTAGTTTGGGCAACTGCACGAATTACCTCATTGCACCTACTCCTGGCTGTGCGGAGACCCTGGCAGCTTCTACCCTTTTAGGCCGTTTTAGGCTGCGATAGGATTTGCTTGCTCGAACTAGAGTAGCTTCCCTGAACTTGAGCCCACCGTTTGCTCTTTCTCTTTGCGGCCATCAGCCATTGAATGGTCTCTGGCCTTCTGAAAACTCTCCTTCTGAGCACTTCTTTTCCTCCAAAATATTTTTTGGCCTTATCAGTTTCGCTATTTCAGCCTAGAATCGCCTACGGAAACTCTTGGAAAACGGACTTATGGACAAAGCGAAGTCGATCTTCAAAGATGGATGGCATCCGGAAAAGCCGGGGCAGACCTTCCGTCAGCAGGTTGTGAGTCCGCACTCGCCTTTGGCCCCTCACCCCCTCCCACTTCTAGTCACCTGTTAACTCTGATAGAATACCATGATTGGCCGCGACAAGAAGGCCGAAGAAGAGGGCGCTAACCGCTACGTTACTCCGGTCAACCAACTCCGCGACCCGAACTCCTTTGCCCCGCCACCCAAGCGCACCGAAGCTAGTATCCGGCCTCCGCCCTCTCCGCCCTCTTCCGGCCCCCGCAAACCCGTCAGCTTCCAGGTCGGCACTGATATGTATGGGAGTGGCAGCAAGGCTATCGAGCCCTCCCCAACTCCACCTTCGTACCAGTCAGCTACGAGCCCCCCGCTGCAGATAACCCAGGGTTATGAAGACAACAAGGTACCTCCCGCTGGTGCTGCCGCTGCCACACCGCCCAGTCTACCTCCGCGATTGCCCCCTCGCCGGAATACGGCTTCATCTGTGGCCTCCTCTGCGTTGAGCAATGAGCAACTGCCCCCGCCGCCACCGGCGCGCAACGCTGGCAATGTTACAATTCAGCCACCCCCTCCCCCTGTGCGCAACACTGTCGCTGCCATGCAACCGCCTCCATCTAGCGCCATGTCTCGGCTTGCATCAGCTGGTATATCAGTGCCAGCATTTGGCATTGGCTCCTCTTCAAACACGCCTTCGTCAACACCCAGTACCGCCCCTGCAACCTCTACCACTAGCACTCCCGCAGCCTCGGCTTCAGCTGCAGGTGGCACAATGGACAAACTCTCGGCGCGTTTCCAGCGTTTCTCCCCAATGGGCTCTCGCAACGGATCTCCCGCACCTCCTACATCGACTACATCAACGACAATAGCCCCTCCTCCGCCCCCAGCCCAAGGTACTACACTTGAGCAAAAGCAAGCCGCGCTACGTACCGCACAGGCTCTCCAAAAAGACCCATCAAAGGTCTCCCTGTCCGACATGCGCAGTGCGGCATCAACAGCAGACAACTTCCGCCAACGCCACGGCGACCAGGTTGTTCAGGGTGCACAGAAGGCGCAGGAGGCAAATAGCAAATACCGCATCGGCGAGCGCATGGGTCAGATGAACCAAAAGTACGGGTTGTCGGAGAAGGCTTCTGGGCTCGCAGCCCGCTTCAGCGGAGGATCTGGCAGCAGCGCAAACCCTGAAGCCCCTGCCGCTTCTCCCTCTCCCGCCGCGGCCCCGGCTCTCTCCTCGTCCCATTCGCCCACGCCCTCGGCGGCATCATCTATCCTCCCCCCGCCAGTCGCATCCACACGTGCTTCTTCCCAGCAACTACGCAGCAACCCGCCTGATGCCGCGCCACGAACAATCATTGCACCACCGCCCATGCTTGGCCAGTCTTTGTCTGCATCATCCCCAAACTCTGTCGCAAGCAGTATCGCGAGCAGTGTCGCAGGCAAGAAAAAGCCACCGCCGCCCCCGCCAAAGAAGAAGCCTACTGTCTTGTCGGGCGCAAGTAGCGCTGGGCCTGGACCTGGACCTGGACCTGGGTCGGGAGGCGGTGATGCGCCGCCGCCTCTGCCCATGAGCACAAAGCCGCTGTGGTAGCACAATTAGAGGGTGATGGTTGAGATCGCTATTTGCTTTTGGGCACCTTTATTTTATTTTATTTTTTCCCTCTGGTGTGTCTGGTAGTATGATATTTCTCTGTTTCTTTTTTCTTCTTCTTTTTTTCTAGTCTCATATATCACACTTATCCCACGGCAATGGCGGCCGAGTATTTGCTTCTTTGGTATATATCAAAACAACGTTCTTATACAAATAGAGAGGTCGTTGACCATGATCAGCACATGTTTCTTTTTCATCGATGTGGGTTAAATAGTGTAGTAATAACTATTCATTTCAAAAGGGTGTTTAGAGATTCAAGTCCCGTATTTCTACACTTTTTTTTTTCCTTTTTCTAACATCAGCATCTAAGCCATCTGTCATCACATGTATCCATTTCACACTGGTTCATGACAACGGTGCTAAAAAAAAAAAAAAAGTCTGTGTAGCACAAGTACGTCCGGTATGGAGCACTGAATCGGCCTCCCATGCGGCAACTACACCCCGTGTTGGGCAGGTTAAGAAAACAGCCTCGTGTCGCCTTCTATTTTTTAAAAAAAAAAAAAAAAAACAAAAACCACTGAAAGATAGACCTCCAAAAAGCGCCAGCGACACTCGAACACCTTGAAAAACCTCACGTTGAGTTGGTGCAGTGGAGTGGATAGGACATTGCAGCTAGTTGCAGCTAATAGTCATGCATTCTTCTCTTTTTCTTGTTCCCTTTGATTTATTATATTGCTTCAAAGTATCGGAAATCAAAATGGTGCATTTTTTTTTGGGGTTTCTCCATTTACACCTTCTCCTCCTTGAGGCCGTGCTTCCAGAAGGTTATGTAGGGGGTAACACCATCCTCACGGTAGTTCAACATGGCAACCATGCCATCGGGGTCCATGGACTCACCGATGTAGAACTCGTAATCCTTGAAGTTGGGGAGCACAACATCCTTGACGAACTTGGAAGCACCAGTCTCGAAAACCTTGATTTCAACCTCGGAGGCACCCCGCTTCTGCATCTCGGTCTTAACCTTCTTCATGTAGCCTATATTGGAATGGTGTGTTAGTGAAAACTCGTGAAATCAGTGAGAACATGGGGAGATAGGACTTCACTTGCCCTTCAGGTATGAAAGGTAGGACTTCTTGTCGAAGGAAGTGCTCTGCAGACGGAAGCTGTGAACGATGTTGTTGACCTTGACGACGGCATCCTCCAGAACCTCCTCGGCCTCCTCAGCGGAAGCGTTAGCACCAATGTCTAAAATTGTGGTAAAATGTTAGAAACGATTACTGATTCCAAGAACGGGGATTTTACACCCAGATATGGCCAGAAATATATCAATGAATATGTGGCAAGGGGCAAGTCAGAAGGTACTTACTAATTTCGACGTTGCCCTCGGTGATCATGGCACAGTCAGCCTCGTAGACAACGCCGCCGACCTCCTTCAGGTCGTAGGAGTCGGAGATCATCTCATCGCCGGTAAGGGTGTCCTGTGAAGAGGGAGGGCAACAGTTAGTCAAACTCAACAGGAATTGTGCTTTAGTCGGATTGGATTTTATGGAGAAGCTTTTTTATTGATCATCATTCGTTAAACACCGAGGATATCACGTCTCCCCAGATTGGCTCTGAAAGGGGGTTTGACTTCAGGCTGACATGACAGTACTTGTCTTGATCAATGAGGCGCAGGCAGGTGATCCTCAGACAGTCACCACCATCAAGAACCGCTGGGATAATAAGAAGAATGGATGTGGTGATATGGAGACAGCGACGACTCCGGAGTGACAATGAACCATGCTTTGGCGATTGGTTATTGAAGGCCACGACGTACCTTGTAGATAATCATTTTGGTGGTTGTTTTGGGATCGTTGGGAAACTAAGAAAAAACTTCAAACGGCGAAGATAAGAAGGTTAGATTTGGGTATGAATTTGAACGTTTAAGAGAGATATATGAAGACTCACCAAGTATGGAGATCACGAGGAAGACAAAGAGAAGAAGAAACAAAAGAGGAGAAAAAAAGAGATACCAAAACGAAGCAAGGAGGAGGAAGGAAGGTTTTTTTTGGCGGGGAAAATTTGGTGTAGGCCATTGGAGGAGGGGCTTATTCCGCAAAGAGACAAACAGAAGGTGCCCCTCATCTTGTGGCTCTATCCGGTGGCCAAGGGAGGGTGTTTCATAGGGGCTGACTACTTGTGTAAGGAAACAAGTACTGTATATTGGCATTGTGGATATTTGTATCACGGTGATTGAGCTCAGATCTGTATCCCAATTTTTCACACAGTCCACCACCAATCTTGTTCGCCAGATTCTTCTACATGTCCTTTCCCATTGCTGGCTTACACTGTGGTACATGGTACTATCGTGGAAGTTCAAAAGCCCAATTGACCCAGCTGCACACACTTTTTCCTTTGCCTCTTGTGGGGCATGCTGATAAGTGATAAGGAGCATCAAGGTTGTTTTCTCGACAGCTGTCATGACAGCTGCCACGGGTCTGATGGCTCTTCATAACCCTAAGACTATGAAACAGGGCTGTGGCAAGTTCAGCGTCATGTCCAGTCACAGACAACCAAGAGTGTCACAGCGTGGTTTTTTTTTACCGGGTTGATCTTCTTTTATGACTTGTAACTAATTAGTCGGTGGAGCTTCGTTCATTTTTTTGCCATCTGGACATAAGATTTGAAGCTCGAAGCACAGGCGCTAGTTGTTCAGCATCACCAACGAAAGCGACATGGCAGGGAGGGCACAGGGCAGAATTGAGCCTGAACGGTAGCCACGAGGGCGGTGTTGGGTTTTTGGCAGAACCTTTTGCTTCCGTGAGTGCCGTGATGAATTTTTTTCTCGATATCTACATCTACAGCTGCGTTTGCGTTGGTGTCTGTTTGTTCTTAAGTCCGCGGTGTCTCGCAGCTTCTCGGGATGGTGCACAACGGCAGCCGGAGAAAAAAAAGGTATTTATAGAGATGAAAAAAAAGGCGATGCCGAAGTGTATATATGTGTACGGGCGGGATCTAGGGTCTGGGAATGAAGATGGGACAAGTACCAGTACATGCGGTATTGGATAACTACAATTAATAGCTAGATGCTTCCACAGGGATGCAATTATAATCAAGGCGCGACCAACGGAGCAAACGCGGCAAAATTCGGGAACGAGCAAGCAGGTGAACGGAGACCAAAACGAAGAGCATCAGATAATAGACGACGGCCAAAAAATAAGGTGATGTCAACGCCATGTACTTTTGTGCGTGACAAAAACCAGAAACAACATGACCATGAACCAAGGCCCGGCACTTGTACAAACTTAGTTGTACGCAGGGAAAATTAAAGGTGGGCTCGTGGTTATTTCACGTTAGTTGAGCGACTAAGCTAAGTCGCTTTAGCTCTTCCTGATGTTATTGGGTCAGGGAGAATGTAGATGGGGGCCAGAACATCAACGCAAAAACGAAACCCTAATGTTAGGGTTACACATTATCCGCCTATCCGCCTATCCGCCATCCGCGTTCCGCCAAGGGCTAGGCGGGCTGGTCAGAGACACGACACGACTTGGGAAAAAAAAAAGGGTATTGATTGCTATTTGTGCTGTGTTTCTTGACTAGAAAGAGAAAACGGCGGGTCTGGGCAAGAGGGACAAAAATAGTGGGCCTTGGATGTTGTCGGTGTAACTCTAAAAATCGCGTTTCCAGTCAAATGTGACGATGAGCGTGAATTCTTGGAGAACGACGTCGATATCGCGGCGGGCCGGCCGGAATGGAGCGGGGGAGAGAAAAGCCACGAGACAAGCAGAGAGGAGTGTACAAGCATGTACAAATCCATATATGTACGTACGGAGGTAAAGAAACAGAGGCAGAGACGGCGGGCTTGTGTTTTGTCCGAGAGGGCTCTACAAGTGCGTGCAGCTGTGATGCAGTGCAGACGCAGACCGAACGGAACCATGGCTGTTGGGCTGCTGCTGCTGCTGTTGAGCGGACCACCTTCAAGCACCTGACTATGCTGCTTTCAAGAGGTAGGGCTTGGACGGACACATGCAATTGCTGGGTGTGTTTTGTTTGGTTTGCCTCCTACTTGGCTTATGCTTGGTACAAGGTTGTTAATGCAATGCAACTAAGCAGCCAAGAGACGACAAGAAAAGCCCGCGCTCCGCTCCTCCCCCCCGTTGAAAAAAATGCATGCGTAGCGAGAAAAATACGGGGTGTGAACAGCGGTGGGTGGGTAGATATGTGCGATGATGTCGATCGTTGAGGGGGAAGAGGGGTACTGGCGCTTGTATAACTACTTGTGACTACAGAGGAGCACAAGACTCCCTGGGCATAGATACCGACTGGCTCGGACTGGTTGGCAACCGGGCTGGCAGCTCACAGGTTTTTCTTTCCGCATATCTCTGTTCACGATCGTGTGCATACATATGTACATGCTCTTTGCCCTTGCTGTCTTTCCGCCGTTGGCCTTCTGCTT
The DNA here is from genome assembly GCF_048999995.1 of Berkeleyomyces rouxiae. Lineage (NCBI taxonomy): Eukaryota > Fungi > Ascomycota > Sordariomycetes > Microascales > Ceratocystidaceae > Berkeleyomyces > Berkeleyomyces rouxiae. The sequence goes on along the minus strand of NW_027396497.1, from coordinate 213,338 downwards.
GCGGCAGCTGATTGATTTGGCTGGATCGACTTTGTCTCACGGAGCAGACTGGCTTGCTGCGAGGATTGGAGGACTGACTCGAGCGGAGAGGGATAGTGGCAGGGGAGGCCCTGGCCCGTGGAGATTGTGGGGCGGTCTTGTCTGGATGTCTGTCTTCTTGGCTCTGCGTACATTTGCGTTCTACGCATGGAGTTGTGTGGCTACTTTACATACACAAGTACAAGTACTTCTTGAAGCTGGCTCATGTAACCAGTTGGTTAACTATGTGCACATGTAACTACATATTACCACTTGGCATTGTTGGCGGAAGAGCTGCCAAGAGAAGAGCAGAATAAAACATATCAGACCACGGAGGAAAAGGAGGCTGGCTGGGTCTGCTGGCTGGGTCAACCCAGCTAGTAAATCAACCGGCGCAGCACAGACAAACGACTTGCCAGTACTTGTGTGAATGCACACATAACGACATGCTGGGTTGCGTCTCTCCCCCTCCCTCCTGGTCGCGCCTAATCTTACAGGCCCGGCGTTCTTCAACTTGAGTACAGGGAGGCCCGCTGCACGGTAACCAGGAGAACCTGCTGCTGGCGGCTGGAGGGAGGCGCCGAGGGCTCACAGAGCAGCCCAGCGCGCGCCTCATGCAGAAAATACAGGACTGGCACTTATTGACTCAGTGGCTGCGGCAGTGGTGCTTGCAGCTGTGGCGGTCCACTTTCAGGCCTGCCACGCCTATCGTGCATGGCACGGCGGTCTGTATTTATAGCACAGCTGGAGGGCGACACGAAAGGCTAAAGATAAAGAAAGCAACACGACCGACCGACTGGAGCAGGCCACAAAGTTTGTTCATAGTTCTCATTGACGGACTGATGCTTGGCTGATGTCTATTCCAAGCCGAATGGCGGACGGCACCACATGAGGAGGGATGCGTGTATAGATACATACATACATACACTTAGTGCTCTCAGATGTCCTCGCCCTCGTGTGCTGCTCCCAGCCCAACCATCACCGCACTTACAGTTCTGAGCCACCCAATGTCAGCCCACCCCCAAACCCCCATCTCGTGCTGTTCAGAGTTTATCCGGCGGGCTGATTCAGACGTTGCAAAGTTCCCAAGGGCTGCAAGCACCAAGCACCAAGCACCAAGCACCAAGCACCAAGCACCAAGCACCGAGCGCTCTGCCGAAGCCGAGAGCCTGTGAGCCTCTCTGGCTGCTCGCTACAGCGCTGCACCCCCTAAAACCGCCGGTGACCACAGCGTCTACATCACTAAAAGCAGCACTGGCCGATATTTGCAGTTAGCTATGCATGTCTTCCTTGTATCGGTACCTCCACTTTGCTCTCCCAACAACTTGGCGTGACGTCGCTTAAATGTTCTTGTTTTTTTTCTGCTCTTTTTTGCATTCCCGTTTCGGCTCGCCGTTCTTTGCTGAGATTTAATTTATTACATGGCTGGCCCGTCGCTTTATTCTGCAATTAATCCAGTGACTCTATTCTTTTTTTTCTTCTGCTACATAGCTTCACCACCTCGTCGCCCTCCTTCTTCCTCGCCTTTCCACCACCGTTGACGCCCAAAGATTGTCTGCGCATCTGCGTCTGTATTATTTTTCTTCTGCTGTTGTATTCTTCGCAACTCCCGTGCCTCTGTGTCTAGTCTAGCCGTTTATTCTTTTCCCGAGAAACACGCCCTGTGCCTCCTGTGTCCTTGACCCGAGATCCGATCAAAGTTGTCTCGACCTCGACCCCGACCTCCGCCCCGACCTGGGACTTGGACCTCGCCATCGTCAAAAGGTCTGGCTGCCTTCTCCGACACCCATCACCATCACATAGCCTCCCCTCGCAACCTGCCTCACCATGGCGCTACCAAATGCTACGCTCCTCGATGAGCTACCGCCACTTCCCGAGTACACACTAAAGCCGCTGCCTGACCTGTTGCCTCGGCTCGCTAGCGATGTGACCCTTGTGGCCATATTGCCCGTGGTTGTGTACTGGGTCGCGTCCATGTTCTTCCACTTCATCGACACCTACGACTACTGGGCCCAGTACCGCATTCACACCCCCGAGGAGATCACATCGCGCAACAAGGTCTCGCGCTACGAAGTTGCCCGCGACACCATCTTCCAGCAGATCATCCAGATGGCCACGAGCTTGGCCCTTTCGCTCGCCGAGGAAGCACCAACTTACGGCCGGGAGGAGTACGACGTTGCTGTTTGGGCCCAGCGTCTCCGTCGCGCCCAGCGCGGCCTCCCTGTCCTGCTCAACCTACTGGGCCTCAATGCCGCAAACATTTCCGCCAACATGGCCCAGTCACACCCCCTGTTGGCCGGCGTGCTGGCTGGCGGTTACTACCCCACTCTGACCACTCAGCTTGACAGCAATACCGTACCGACGTTTGCCACTTGGGAGCTGGCCGTTAGCCGCCTGATCTACTATGTGATTGTGCCAGCCATCCAGCTCATTGTCGCTGTGACCTGGGTCGACACATGGCAGTACTTCCTGCACCGTCTCATGCATACCAACCGCTGGATGTACACCACCTTCCACTCGCGCCACCATCGCCTCTATGTGCCATACGCCTATGGCGCCCTGTACAACCATCCCGTTGAAGGATTCCTGCTGGATACGCTCGGTGCCGGTATTGCCTACCTGATCGCCGGCTTGACCCAACGTCAGGGCATGCTCTTCTTCTCCTTCTCAACCCTCAAGACCGTCGACGATCACTGCGGCTACTCACTACCCTGGGACCCTTTACAACACATCTCCAGCAACAATGCCGAGTACCACGACATCCACCACCAGAATTGGGGCATCAAGACAAACTTCTCACAGCCCTTCTTCACCTTCTGGGACAAGCTGCTAAACACCCGGTATACCGGCACGCGTCATATTGAGCAGCGCATGCGCACGCGCGAAGCTTTTGAGAAGAAGAAGCAAGAGCAGGAGGAGCAACAGGCCCAGTCGGAGCACCAGGACCTCGACGAGAGACCATACGATCAGAAGAAGCCCCAGCACCAACAATCGCACCTTGCTTCAGACATTGCTCTGCTCAAGTGCCACCATGCCACCCAGGCATGCAGCCAAAGCCCGAGTCTACAGTCTGCCGTGGTTTCGGTAGCAGCACACATCTAGCTCCCGCGGAGTCTCTGTGAGCCTGTTCAGTCCATTGCTGTCTGTCTTGTGTGTTATTGTCTTCTCTTGTTCTCTTTGTTGCCTGGCCTTGCCTCTTTACTCATGTTTCTGTATATGCCTGCGTCCCCTTGTTTTGCCCATTGTTCCTGCTGATGAGTTGCAGAACTCTTGAGTTTCTTGTCATTTCTTTTGCTTGGTTTCTCGCTTGTCCTTTTCACCCTTGCCATCATTCAGCCTTGCTTTGTTACTTTTATTTCCATTCTCCTACTTTCTTGTGTATATCTCATACCCTTTTACCCTCACTTCGACTCCCCCCCCATATGTATCGTTCTTGTTAGTGTACTTCAGGCTCTTTTTAACTGAATACTCATCGTGGAAGTGCCTTCTTTCATTCATGGTCTTGACTAGCTATGAAAAAAATAGAAACAACTTGATGTTCTACTCGATGTCTTGTTTTAAGAACCTATTACATGTTGCTCTCTTACTTTGATATTATGATCCCCGCATTCTTCTGTAGTAGGCAGGGATGAACATTGCAAAAAAGAAAAACCCGGCGACATTTTATGATAATGATGATGATCAGGATCTTGATTGAACCGCCCATTCGTGAGGGACGATGACCTTATATTTTGCGCAGGCTATCGTCAATGTAATAGAGAACATTCAAAGACCTGCATCTAAACAAACCAAGAAATCTAATTAATGAAAAAAAAGGTTAGAATGCCAACGCAAAAGCGATGTACTGCTGGGCCAAAGCCGTGTCCCGACAACTACTGGCGTCTCAAACCTCACATATTAGCTACTCTTTACAAACTAGAAGAAGCGGGTCGCCAGTCCTGAGGCTTCCATGCAGGCCTTGGATCAACAGGCGGTGAATCCTCTCCTATCAAACATGTGCAGGTGTTGACTAATAATGTCACTCATAAAATCCTCGTTGAAATCAAGAAATAGAGGTGGGTTAGGGCAGTAGACAGATTGTGCAGAGCCAGACCGATTCTTTCTCTAAATATGGGTTCTAATCTGTCTTTGATAGTCGTCTTTTGTGATAGTTATGCAATGTATGTTTCACAAGATGTGGCTCCTAAAAAAAGAGATGTATGCGTGTAACACATGTACATGACGGGGGTGTTTCACAGAGGGACTTTGGCGGGTCTAGCGTCATGTGTCTGTCACGTGATGAAACCAGACTGGCTAATGATTGAAATGATTGAAATGCGAGCTCACGCAGATTAGCGCATGGCTTGAGTTTCCCAAAATCCACGACGAAAGGGTTTATGCTCTTGGTCAATTGTTTGGAGACGATCGACTCTTTCTATCATACGAGGGTGTTAGCGGTTGTCAATTCTTTCTGAAAGATGTGAACATTGGGGACGAGGCGTCATGTGCCTCTTTTTGTGTCTTGGCTACTGAGACTCCTGTTAAGCGGATCTTTGACCATTATGCCAAATGAAAGCCCTGTGGTGTTAAGGAGGTTTTATTCAAAAACAGATCCGATGATAGGGAGAAATACATGGATCTGGTAGAGGAAACCATCAGTAGAAATTTCTACGACGCCTCTTAGAAAGGCCCTGAAACTGGACTGCCTGATGCCCATTCATTAGTTGATGAGACCGCTCCCAGTGCTGTGGTTGAAGAGCCGGAAGATCTTGAACAGGGCTCTTCTTTGCTTCTAGCGGTTTTGCCTCCGGATGTTAAGTCTGCCAACGCCGATAAGGGCATTCCAGATACTGGTGATGAAGCCAATGATTATCAGAGAGACCGGTCTGGCACTGATCCCGGTTTAACCTGCAAACAAGCTGCCTCTTGTCCTCCTTTTATGAATCATCCTCTTCCAATAAAGGTTCGGACAAGCGACGGCCGAGTAGGTCTAGATACCCTGTGCGCCGACAAAGAACAATTGGAGACCACGAAGGGCTTGGCTTTGATCCGCACAAGACGCCTCAGATGTTCAAACCTAGCACCCTTCGACGTGTCCTCAAAAAAGACGAGGGAACCAATGATTCCATCTTCGCGCATTGTAAAGAGTATAAGATGGCAGGATATTTCTCATCGGAAGACCCAAGTCTTTTAAACCTTCCGGAGGAAAGAAAGAAGAATGTCCAAGTGGCTTGTGAAGTAGTCGTTAACACCTTGGTACAGACTTTTCAGTACATGATTGCTAGTAGAATTTCTTATGCAATCTTGACAACCAACGTGCGAGCTGCTTTCCTGCACCATAGCCTATCGGAGCCCGACGCTCTACAGTACTAGTTTGCTGTCCATGGGGATGATGTGTCGGAAATTCCTTTCCGTAGGGCTGCTGCGCCTGTTTCTGAAGGCGACATTGTTGCTGAGGCATTTGAGAATGAAACGAAACGAACACCAGTAGCCATGCTATCAACACTAGTGGCGTTGGCACTCGATTATGACCCCAAAAACGACCCGGCTGTTGGCCCAAAGTTCCATCTCCCCCTGTGGATTAACCTTCTGTCCGAAAGCCGAGAATCTGTTGCTGACACTAGAGATAAAAATAATGGAGGCCAGCAGAGCCAAGGCGATTCTTCAAGCTGTGTTGAAGAACACAGTGGTACTCCAACTTCGGGCACCGTACTTCCCTCAAGCCCAGCTTTTGCTACAGAGAAGCATATGGAGACTCCGCTTTTGCCGTATTGCACTCATGAATGTCTTCACGGTTTTATGGGAGATGGTTGGCTTGACAGGAATTGTCCCAGCTTTAACAGACACAAAGCTAGCAGTCCAAGTCTTTTCTCCCTGAATTCGAAGTCCTGCAAGAAAAGAAAGGCTTCTTTGGAAATCTTGTGAAAATCACTCTTCAGCGCTATGGCTACACCTTCGTTGCCAAAGCCACGATTCCTCACTGCATGCCTATCCTCCGCCGCGAAATCAAGGCTTATTGTCGACTAAAGTCTCTACAGGGCATAGCTGTGCCCGTGTGCCTCGGTCATGTGCACTTGGACTTGAGCGTATACACGGGATTCGTTGCTTAGGAGTTATTGCTGCTCTCTTATGGTGGCAGACATGTCTGCGATCTCAGTGATGTAGAGCCTGAAGTCAACAAGTTGTGCAAGATGGTGGGCGATTTAGGCGTCGAACACGAATATGTTCGCAAGTCCAACGTTGTGCTTGACTCCGAGTCGGGCACATTGATACTAATCGACTTCGACCGTGTCAAGTTCGGTAAGCCTCTGTTGCTACTTCAATTAGGATCTTCTATGCCACCAGCAAAGAAGCAAAAGGCATGTAAGTGTGCGGCTTTTCGGAAGCAAAAAAGAGGATTTCAAGTTGGGCCATATCTTCCAAGACTTGAGTTGATTACAAGAAAGTGTGGCTGTGTGGTGTAACATATATTACATTGACACCTTGTTCGGTTCGTGTTTGTTTTTAGTGTCTTTCCCATTTACATAGTTGACGTTTCTATTCTCTGAAGTTTTCAACCTCGAAATAGTTCTGTGATGATGTATGAGACTCGCAACGCAGATGGCTTTCTTTATTCGCTGGGCTCTCGTCAAATGCTAGAACATGTCTTAATGGCAAGTCAATCCTGCAGGAGTTTCCTGGTGGGCCCAACTCCAATATTCAAAACGACACAAGTGTAGATATGAAGATTGCTCATGGGAACAAAACATAGTTTCGAGATACATAACTAGCTGACTACATATAGTTAACTACCCGATTACTAACTAAAATAATACAAACATTGTTATGCTATGCCTACACATCAAACACAAGAACGCCAGGAACGCCTCCCCTTGAACATCCCAATCTGCACCCAAGAATCAGAGTAGACAGCCAGCTACGTGTCGGCCATCTCCGTATCCGTTGGCTCCGCGCTACTTTCCACTGCGCTTGAGGAGATTGGCTTCTTTTCACCACTACTATCTGGCACTTTATCCGCGCCATTTTTATTCGCCACGTTAGTTTCAAGTCCAGACACGCCCTGCTTGTCTTTGTCTATGGCAGAGTCTGCTACCGCCCCTTGGGCCGCTAACGTGGAAGTTTGCGTAGCACTATCCGCGTGATCGGTTTCCATATTCACGTCCTGGTCAATAGAGCTCGGATCCTGGCCATCGGTATTACCATCATCGCTGTCCTCCTCGTGGATGAATTTGAGAAGCTTCACTAGCGTCTTGTCCAGCTCATCGTTGACCAGCACGACGTCAAAGCCTGCTTCAAACTCCGGCTTTGCCACAGCTTCTTCGTAGGCGCGGGCCACTGCTTCGGCCGCGTCGTCAGTAGCTTGGGCAGCCATGGCACGCGTCTTGACAGCAGCCGCATCGGGCGCTGTGACAAGCACGTGGCGCGCAGAGAATCCCATGTCCTTGATCATTTGCACAGAGTCGTAGGGCACAATGGTCACTGGCACTTTTCCGGCGTCGATAATGTTGGTAACCATGCGGCGCGTGGTGCCGTACTCGACGCCGGTGTCAGGCTGCTCGTGGAACTCAAGGAACTGGTCACCATCGACCATGACGCTGAAAGCCTTTTTGTCGACGTAGGCAAAGTGGCCAAGTACATCGGAGTCTTGTTTGCCCCGTGTGGTATGGCGGGTGACACGTTTGAATACCGCAGAGTACTTGTCGACAAGACTTGTGACAAGCGTCTCTTTGCCGGTACCAGGGGGCCCAGTTATAACAATGAGGCGCACGTCTTCAGGGAGCTTGGTATTACTTGAAGCTGAATCATGGACAGTTGGCTCTGGGATAGCATCGGGGTCTGTCTTTTCTTGGTAGATGGTATCGATTTTGTCTGCATTCTCAATCGTGTCAAAGGCGGCAATGTTGTGTAGTGAAGTCAGGCGCAAAGCTTGCCATGAAATAGCGGCCTTCCGATCCTCCAGGAGTGCCTTTTTGGACATATCCTGTTCCATGTCAATATCGAAATCCAGGTCGCCAAGTTTGCCACGGAAGTTGTTGAGGGATGCAATGTGCAAACGCTCGGCAGATTCCGTATCTGATTCTACCTGTACATCATTATCATCATGGTCATCGCTCTCGGGAAGATCATCCAAAAAGTCCAATGAAAGCGACCCCATGATAAATGGCTTGGATTTCTTGGTAGTGGCTAGTCGCGTTACATTGTCGACGGCTTCGAGGAAGAGTTCTGTGGTGATGGCAGGCCGCTCGATAGACGGGCAGTTTTCTATCTTCCAGCGCACCCAGTTCTTGTCGCGGGATAGAACAGTTTCCACCATGCGCAGATAGAATGGGCCTTCTGGATCTGGCCGCAAGAAGTCGGCGATTTGTCGTTTCATATCAGCAGCCCAGGTGGCCTGTTTGAGAAATTGTTAGTTGGAGCGCTAAAGGATAAGGGGGAAAAAGCTTTACATCCTGCTCTGTGACTGTGTGGTCCAAGTAAGCTACAGACTTATTAACGGCGATACCAGCTAGCTTCTCTTTGGACTTTGCTGTCAGGGAGATTATGAAGTCCATTATGATGAGTGCTTGGACGAGCACATGTCTGCGGAACGAGAGATCACGGATCTAGATAGATGAACAATTAGTTTTACAAGATTCGCGCAACAGAAGCGAGAAATAGGCCTACCTCCAACTCAAACAAGTCGCGGTTTGTGAGATACTTAGGGTTGAAGTTTGAGGCTCCTAAGGTAGCCGTCGTCGCCAGCTGCCCTCCATTAGAGGGCGCATGCGTCTGTCCAACATCCTGCGCGCCACCTGTCCGCCGTGTCTCTTCGCCTCTGCTGTTGCCACGAACCGTTTGGAAAGCCGAAAGTGTGAGCTCTAGGGCGCTCTTGAACTTGGCGAGATTCTCGGGAGCGAAAAGCTTCTTTGGTTGGCTAAAAGTGTTTTGTAGAGACCAAAACACGGGGTACAATGCTTCAAAGTCTGCGATGTTTGGATCGGCCGGGTTTTCGTCCACTTCCATCACATCAGCTGTGGTCTCGCCCGCTTTGGCCGGGACTCCAGGCCCTGAGGTTGCCTCTTCTTTTCCAGTGCTTGTGTCATAGACAGTGACGTTTTCAACATGGTACTCTCCCCGCAGGTTCACAGAGCTCTTGTCACCCAATGGGAAGCTCTGGAACATGAAGATGAAAACACGGCCACAGAAGCTTGTGTCTTCGGCACGCGACAGGCGGCGAAGGAGCTCGTTGCATGTGCGCAAGATCACAAGGTGCTTTTGTTTGAAGTTCTTGGCCGTTATGCGCTCACGGCGAGACTCGAGATAGTCGAAAACTTGGCGACATCCCGAGATTGTTTGCGTATCGAGAAGTTCTTCAATAAGCCAGAAGAGCAGGGCCGGTTCGCAGCGTTCTTTGTCGGAGAGAATGGCAAGAAGATCCAGGAGGTTCCACACTGAGATAAACTTGGGGGAATCGATTGGAATATCGGCCTAGCAAAACGAAACAGGATGGTCAGCTTTTGAAAGTGTAAAGATGGCGGGCGGGCAGCAGTTCGCAAAACCGACTAACAATTAACTCGGCAAAGATGTCGCGCACGGCAGTTTCCACGACAGCATAGCGGCGTAGCTTTTTGCGCTCGGCGCCATCGGAAAAAGCGCTGTAGCGGTCGCCCTCGTCCTCCTTGAAAAGAACATCCAGACGACTAATAGTATCGCCAAAGTCGGAGCTGGTTAGCGCTGGGTCGATGGTGGGCGTGGACTTGGCCTCCTCGACGCTGGCAAGCGCATGTGTGAAGACTCTCTTGGCGCCGGAGACTACCGTCATTCCGGCTGAGGCGGGGCCGGCGGCCGATGGCATGGTTCGGGGGCAAGCTCAAGGACTTGGAGGCGTGATTATTGGTCTGTCGCAAAGCAAAAGCGGGTGTTGGGTCTTGACGGCAGAAGCTCTGACGCTGGGCACCACCTGGAGATGTTGGTACAGTGGCTAGGCTGGATGTTGAACTAGTATAGCTCCTCGCTAGCACACTCAGTCGAGTTTTCTATGAGCCGTGCACAATGGTACAAGAGAGCTGCTGGTACGTGTTGAGATAAGGTTGCTCAGAAAAGTTGGCGATGGTTAAGCTGAGATTAGATCGAGTCGCTGGTTTGACAGCTGTCAAGAATTCTGGCAGCTGGAGTGACAACAGGTCCCTGTCGCGGTTGCTACTCGGTTGTCATGCAAGGCTGAAAGCTAAGCAACGCTCTTATTGGCCAAGCACTTTTTCTTGGCAGCCTTACCCACAGTTGTATCGCAACTTGGAATCTCGAAGGCCTGCCGTGCATGCTTGAGTTCTGCGAGTCCGCCGCGCGCATTTCCTGTGTGTTTTCCTGCTGTCTATTATTTGACGTCTACGCATAGTCTCCGGAAAGCCTCTGTCTGTCTATCAGCACAACTTCATCCTTCGCCACCCTCCACCCGCCGCTGCCCTCCGACGTGCTTGTTGCTCCGGCTCGAATCGCTCTGCTCCGCTCCGTTGAACATGCCCAAGGCCAAGCGCCTCAAGAGCGACACGTCGCAGTCTCTTGCTCCTGCTGCGCCTGCGACTGTGCCTACGCCAGAGGCTTCAGCAGCCGCCATGACTGCAGCTGTTCCTGGCGCAGCCATCGAGGCCAATAATGAGTGGCTTGCTCTTGCGCAAAAGAATTGGCTGGATGCAAAAGGCGTCGCCAAGGTTAAAAACGACGTGTTGAAGCAGGTGTGGGATGTGCTGGAAAAGGACGGCTTCAAGTATCACCAGTTGCTCAATCTGGAGGCTGTCCAGGCCGTTGAGAAGTAAGTCCCAAAGCCGCACTACTTCTGCGACTATAATGGTATAATGGAGTGGCCGCTAACCGTTTACACACAGCTACCTCTGGCCCGGCTTCTCAGACGATTCCACAAACACCCATGTCTTGTTGATAGTATTACTGCTCAATGTTAAGCGGAGGGAAGGTCTGGACTCATGGAGTACGTGTGAACCTCCTTCTTCTGTCTCAGCCATGCTGCTAACACCCCCAAAGCTCTGCTAGAAACACGGCTCCCCGAGTTTTCACAGCTTTTCCGCCGTATTCTCTCCATGTTGCTCGATAGCTCTCTCGGCCCCAACATCCGCACCCACCTGCTCTGCTTCACCATTCAGGCATTCCAGAGCCTCGACTACGCTCCCGTGCGCAAAGAATGCGCCCCGCTCGTCTCCATCTCCATCTGGCACAACCTCTCAAGCGACAGCCTCCGTGAATCCAAGCTCGATCACGTGCCGCACCTTCGCAAAGTCTGGCGCGCGTCTGCAAAGCGCTTTGAGGCTGCCGACGACGCTACAAAGACGCGCTTGCGCTTCGAGCGTTCGTGGCTGTACACACTCACCCTAGACTTCCTGCGTCGCCTGTACACCGAGCCTGCCAAGCCTGGCAATGTTCTATACTGCGAGCGCTTTATTGAGTTCCTGTGCGACTTGGAAAGCCAGCTGCCCACACGCCGCTACGTAAACACCCTTCTCCAGGATCTACAGATCATTCCGGTAGTGCGCCTGTCGCCTATGTATTGCGCCGAGGAAAACTCGTTGCTGCGTGACATGCACACTCTACTGAGCCACTACATGAATTTTTCCATTGACGACCAGACCGGTATGCAGTTCTCGCGAGATGAAGCTTACGAGAGACATTGCGCTGTCCTCGGTCGCCTCCAGCGGACTGCACTCAAGCACTTTGAGTCTGAGCTTATGGTGCTGGCGCTATCCAACTACGGGTCCATCGACAAGCGCCAAGATCTCGAGCCTCTATTAGCCGACCTATCAGATGAGGCACTGATGCAGCTTTCTACACTCTTGGACATTAGATCATCATATCCCAGTTCTGTTGGGCTTACTGTCGATCGCAGGCTAATTACAGAGATTCTTTTGGACTTCCATGAGCGCAAAAAGTCCTTCCAGGATGTCGCCGAGGACTTGGCGCTTATTCCTACGGAGCAGGCTTTGTTTGAGAGCAACCTTCTGCGGACCGAATCATACGATGGCACACACCCCATGGCGCTGCCCAAGCTCAATCTCCAGTATCTCTCGGTTGGCGACTTCCTCTGGCGATCTCTAGTTCTGTACCGCTGCGAAGCCTTCTACGGTGTCCGTTCCGATATTGAAACCGCGCTGCGGCGTCTTTCGCCCGAGGCTTCCAAGAATGGCGAAGTTCGCCTTACCGGCTCGACGAAAATGGCTGTCCAGATCGGAAAGCCAACGGTGCTTGAAGTTGCCCCGCCAGCCATTGGTGATAACAAGCCATCTATTGTGAAAGCCGAGATTTCGCTTGATCTGCGTAGAATAGACGACCGCGCCCGTCGTGAGTGGGACTCTCTGAGGCCCGATGATGTCGTCTTTCTGCTTGCCGTGACGGCACCATCGTCAAAAGCGGGTGACAAAAAGACAACAAGTGCTGCTGACTCTGTCACGGCAGTCCGCACCGCTGAGATCCTCACCATAGTAGACGAAAAAGGTCGCAATCTACGTGAATTTGGTGCCAAGGGCGGCCCCTTTGGCTCACAGCGCAAGGTGACCCTGAAACTGGATACACGCACATACAAGCGCGACAGTGAACTAGCAGATAAGGGTAAGGGTGATGTGTATGCCAGTGTCAATGTGCTGCTTCGCCGCCACAGCCGTGAAAACAACTTCAAGTCGATCCTCGAGACTATTCAAACGCTTGCGCTGTCAGATGTGCCATTAGCATCATGGCTACACGAAGTTTTTCTCGGTTACGGCGATCCAGCAGCTGCATCCTATAAGCACCTGCCAACCCGCATCCACAAGGTTGACTTCCGTGATACGTTTCTGGACTGGCAGCATCTGATTGAAAGTCTTCCGGGCAAGACAGTGGAGCCTGTCGCCAACGATTCCAGCAACTTTGGTCCCCCATATGTCCTCGAGACAGAGCAGCCCAAGCCTGAAACAGATACGATGACAGTCCCATCCAAGCCGGCAGCCAAGAAGCGGCGGCGCGATATGGAACCTGCTATGAAGGCTGACATTGAGGCGCTCAAGGTATCGTCATACAAAGAGCCTAGCATGGGCCCCTACTCATCGGATGTGCCTAAGAAGAATGCTATCCGCTTCACTCCCGCCCAGGTCGAGGCCATCACTTCGGGCACTCAGCCTGGCCTCACTGTAATTGTCGGACCACCTGGAACCGGCAAAACAGACGTGATTACACAGATCATAAGCAATGTCTATCATAACTTCCCCAAGCAAAAAACACTTCTCATCACTCACGGTAACCAAGCGCTAAACCAACTCTTTGCCAAGATTGCTGCTCTCAACATCGACAACCGCCACCTGCTGCGTCTAGGCCACGGTGAGGATGAACTGGACATGGACGCCAACTTCAGCAAATACGGCCGTGTTGAGTCCTTCCTGCAAAACCGCGACAGCTATCTGCTAGAAGTCAGTAAACTGGCCGCATGTCTCGGAGCCCCGGGCGCTCACGGCAACTCGGCCGAGACTGCCGGCTATTTCAACATGGTTTATGTGCAGCCGGCATGGACCAAGTTCCGTGCCGTTTGCGACAATGCCGAAGCGTCCAACTGTTCGGCCTCGGAAATCTTGGCGGCGTTCCCCTTCCATTCTTTCTTTGCCGATGCGCCACAACCCCTGTTCAAGCCCGATGCTACACGTGCCGCAGTCATTGAAACGGCCGAGGCATGCTATCGCCACATCGAGCGGGTCTTTTCTGAACTAGCTGACATTCTGCCGTTCGAGATTCTTCGTCGGGACAAGGACAAGGCAAACTACCTGCTGACTAACGAGGCACGGATTGTGGCCATGACATCGACGCATGCTGCTATGCGACGACAGGAAATAGCAGCGCTGGGCTTCAAGTACGACAATGTGATTTTTGAGGAAGCAGCACAGATTACAGAGATTGAGACGTTTATTCCCTTTGCGTTGCAGAAGCCGGCGCCGGGACCTGCTTCCCGTGGTCAGGTGCAAATGCTACAGCGCGTTGTACTGTGTGGTGACCACCTGCAAAACTCTCCCATCATCCAGAACATGGCCTTCCGCGCCTACGCTAATCTGGAACAATCACTCTTTTCGCGACTAGTCCGCTTGGACGTGCCAGTCATCACACTCGACCAACAGGGTCGTGCGCGCCCGTCTATTGCTGATCTGTATCGCTGGCGGTACAAGCAACTCCTCGATCTTCCCCTGGTGCACACAGCACCCGAATTCCTTGCAGCCAACGCCGGCTTCCGCTACGACTTCCAGTTCATCGACGTGCCAGACTACAAGGGCAAGGGTGAATCTGAACCCACGCCTCACTTTGTCCAGAACCTGGGTGAGGCCGAGTACGCTGTAGCTATCTACCAGTACATGCGTCTACTAGGCTACCCGGCATCCAAGATTTCCATATTGACCACGTACGCCGGCCAGCGCGCACTGATCCGCGATGTACTACAACACCGCTGCGCGCGCAATCCCATCTTCGGGATGCCGCGCGCCGTGGCTACAGTCGACAAGTACCAGGGCGAGCAGAACGACTATGTCATCGTCTCGCTGACGCGCACCAGCCGCGTCGGGTATCTGCGTGACCTACGACGACTCACGGTGGCACTTTCCCGTGCACGTCTGGGTCTCTACGTGTTGGGACGGCGCGCGGTGTTTGAGAGCTGTGCGGAACTTCAACCGGCACTGAGCGGGTTCTTTGCTGACGACCGACCCGATAAACTGACTCTGGTCACTGGCGAGCTGTGGCCTTCCAAGCGACTGATGGCCGATGAGGCGGCGGGCGTGGCAGTATCAGGCGAGTTCACAGTCGAAGGCGTTGAGCACCTGGGGCTGTATGTATATGAGATGACGCAGACGAAGCTGAAGGAGCTCGAGGGAACAGCCGCAGTTGATCCAACAGAGGACAAAAAACCAGAAGGCGTAGAAACGGAGAAAGAACCACGTGATGCCGAGACGGCCACACAGTGATGTTGGGGACTGTTGTTTTCAAAGAGTTGATAGTCTAATTAGGGTTTATGGACAACGTAATGACCATGTGAAATTGATTATTTTCTGGGTTTAGTGTCTAGCAAATGAGCGCGGGGCAAATCGATAGTTTAGAGGGGCAAAAACTGATGCCAGCAAGGGTTCTGTATCACCAAGGGTTAATTCACGAACGAACGTACACGGCACCAAATATATGCGTTGGGCACTAGATGTCTGACGGTTGGCCACGTTCTGAAGCAAAAAGCAAAGCGATTAAAACCAATAGTGAGTTGAAGTTCAAGTAGAAGGGAAGGACATAAACCACCTCGAGATTTTAATTCCCGAGTCCCTCTCTCCTATATGAAGTTTTGCCTCCTGTGGCGCGGCGCAAACTGCAGACTGAGCTTGCCCTATGACGGCATTGGACCGCATTTTATTTTTTATGTAGTTAGCAGACATTCTGGCTTGACGTCTGGTTTAACGCTTCTGGTATAAAGCAGAGATTTTTCAGGCTTTTTCTCCCCTGTTCTTAGGCTCCTCTTTTTTCTCTTTCTCTTATTTTCTTCTTGTTCTGTTCTCAACCTTCAAACCTTTCCTCCTTTCTTCCTCTCCCCCAGGAATCACTTACGCCCCCGGCCCGTTCGATATTAACGGAATTCTCTTCTTGATTGAAGTCAGATTTCCCAGAACCAGAGCCGCTCTGCAAGCACCCGCTTGAGAAAAAAAGAAAAAAAGGAAAAATTAAAATAGGGAACTAAAATTCCCTTCTTTGTAAGTGCTTTGTGTGCTGTCTTGAAATTCGCTTTTTTTTTTTTTTTTTTTTTTCTTCGCAGAAGTAAGCAAGGACTTGCTTCTGTCGTCGTTTGGCACTTGCTCGCTTGTCGCTTTTGACACCCGCCAAAACTAGCATAAACACGGGCCAAAAACTTTTTTTTGCGCTGGTTTGACGCCGTTTTGTGGGCGAAAAGAGTGGGCCTCATGGGGTTTTCCATCTGCTGATTGGTCTGAAGCCATCCCAGAGTGGGGCTGCCTGTGTCGTTCTGTCCCTCTGTGCTTCCTTTTTTGCTGCTGTCCTTGCTGCTGTGATCGCTGTATCTATACCGCTGCCTCCCTGTACTTACAGGCTCTTTGCTACCTGTCCTGCAGCGCCCATCCACTAAAGGCCACCCCGGCTTACGCCTTGGCGACATTTCGTATCTCCTTTTATCTCGCCGCCCTCGTTCTCCTCCTATCCCTCTTCCTCTTCCCCTCCGCACCATCTGGTCAGTTGTCTTGTCGGTGTTTTGCTGGCATCATTTCTGTCCTGTCGAGACACAACACATCCCCGCCGAAAAAAAAGAAAAACACTCGCAGGGCTTTTCGTAGTCGCTGCGGCTCTTTTCTCTTCCCTTTCCCCCCTCCCTTTACGTCTCTTCGCTGCCTCTCCCGCGGTCTCTTGTCTATCAGGCCATAGATCAAGAGCATTGAAGACCTCCGCTGCTGCTGCGTTGTCTTTTGTCTTTGTCATCAACCAGAAGTCCCAGGCATCTGCATCTCCAGATCCCGACTCTGCCTCTTCCTCACACAGACTCTTTTGTCTTGTCTACTCTGCCCGCATCGTCATTTGCTCACCGCTTGACCTGCGTGCTGCGTGTCTTCTGCATCAACCATCAGAAGCACATTTCTAGACATCCAAGCTCTTGAGTCTCCAAGTCTTCTCTTGATCGTCTCGACGTGAATTCCGAACGACCGACCCCGTTGACTTCTCTCTGTCCAAGCTGTTTGCCCCGCCTCTCTGACTTCAGTGTCCATATTGTCGACCACGAGTCTTTGGCCCTTGGCAATCCCCGAGCCTGAATTGTTCACCATCTCCAGCTCTCTCGACCCTCAAAAAACCGCTCACGCACCCACTCCCACGTCCAGCTCTTCCAGCGCCAGTTGTCGCCCTTGCGGACCTGACGCTGTTTAAAAATACCAACTTAATGACGTCGACACCCACCCAATCTTCGACCCCGGCGCAATCCACCTCGGCAGCCCCCCAGGCTCCGTCATACGCCTCTGCTGCTGGTTCTTCGAAGAAGGCTCCCTCCAATAACTCTACCATCTCTACTCCCTCCCCCGCTTCCGGCCCCGCCCACAGCCAGCATGGCAAGTCTGCTTCTATCTCTGCCAACGGCCGTCTGCCAATCACTCCTGCTCTTCCAACTGTCCAGGGTCTGAACAGTGCCATCACCTCGGGCGAGCACTCTCGCAAAAACTCCGTCACCATTGGTGCTAATGGCTCCTCGTATCCCGGAAACGTGAACGTAAACGCCACCCACTCGCAAAAGAGCTCCATCAAGTTCGGCAACTTTGACTCTCCTGTCATGTCACACAATACTCCCAAGCAGGCCAGCTCTGTTTCTCAGCAGCAGCTTCCCTCGCACTCACCTGCTCCTCCATCGCCTATTCCCATTGCCGGCGCCATCCCCATTTCTAGTGGTGGCCGCCCGCCGTCTGTTGTCCAGACCGGAATGACTTTTGGAAGCCTTGGAAACGAAGATGTACGTGTGCAACTTTCAGGCCTGCCCAACCCTGACGATAAACTTTGTTCTGTCTTCTGTTCTTTGTTCTGTGTTCCGTGTGGTTTCCCTCATTTTTCCTCCTTCCTACTCTTCTCACACACAATATGTTCAGCTCGCAACAACAATGGCCTGCCCCATCCTTGCAAATGTCTTTATGCCTTCCCTTACTCCTTTTTTTTTTTTTTTTTTTTTTTTTGCTTTTTCACTATGCCTTTTGCCTCCTGATTCCCCAGTGTTTTCGTTTTTTTTTTACCCAACCATTCTTCCCCTCCCACCATGTCTTGCTCTTCTTCTCTTTCTTCCCAATAAACCCTTCTTCTTCTCTCAACTAACCCTTTCTTCTCTTGCCAGCGCTCCCGCCAGAACCAGCCTGTTCCTACCCAGCCCGGCTCTCACGGTCGTCGCGAGTCTTCTCATTCTGCCGCTGGTAGCGATATGAGTTCGCAAAACCAGCACCGTAGTGGAAACAGCTACCACGGCCGTGGTCGCAGTTTCAACAACAGTGGAAGTGGCTCCTTCAGTGGATCTCACCACAACAACCAAATGGGCTACCCTCCTGGAAACTACCGTGGAAACTCTGGTCCTGCCAACCGGGGTGGCATGCCCTTCCAGCCTGGCTCGCACAGCCACGGCCCCAACCAAAACCGGCCTCCCATGCACACCAGCTCGCCTCAGCCGGGCCGGAGTCCTCACTTGTCCAACAGCGCCATGAGCACTCCCAACATGCCTCCGGCCTCGTTGGCTCAGCCTATGCCGGCTCAGACACCGCCTCACCAATTCTACCCCCCCGCGGGTATGCCGCCGGTAAATAGCTACTCCGCCTTGCCTTTAACATACCATTTTATTATTACAGTTTCTTGTCGTCTTCTGTACTCCTGTATCGTTTAGTTACGAACTTGCAGCAAATAACCAAGTTGGTTACATCAGGGGTAAAAGATCGACTAGTGGACAGCATTAGGACAAAAGCAAAAACAGCAGCCAAACTGGCGAATAATTACTACGAACGGCTTGCAAGATTTATTCCTTGACGCCAAGTGGCCGTCAAGGAAAAAGCCTTAGTTCCACATTGTTATCTTGTGCTACACAAGTGTGCGAGTATGATAACTTTGGGACTACTTGGCAGGCTTTGCAGCAGTATGATTATTGACTTGGACGACAATCGGAGCAAATGTGAGCTTCAGACATGACATGACAACCAGCAGTTTAAGCATTGACAGGTAGCAGCCACATCGGCGTTTCTGCGGCAATTCTCGTCTAGTAGCAGAAAGACATCAACCTCCCAGGCAACCAGAAAAGTATTTGCGAGAAACGACTTGGAACTGCGCTAAGAAATTTTCTTTTTCTTGTTCTTTCAACTGGAAAGACAGAAAGAAACTTTTCATATTTCCTTGTTTACCAAAGTCATTCAACCCATCGACCACTTCAAGAAAGCTTCATCAACTCTCACTATGTGCCGGCCTTCTGAGGAAAAAGCTTTAACCAAGCTGCAACCTGCGCTACCTGTTACTTCGGCAAACTCTTCCATTAACCAAGCCGTCAAAGGTCTCACATATGCCGAAGTTGCCAATCCAGTCAAGATTCCTCAGCTGCAGATCCGGAAGCGCAAGCTACGTTTGAATGTTCATGCCAAAGGGTTTGTTCCTGCTAGTGGCAGACACCCTAAGTTGCATTCAAAGACATATAAAAATTCGCCTTTGCTGGGTTCTTCTCAAGTTGCCAATCCAAAGCAAACAACTAACAAAAATCAACAGTACGGTTATCCTTCCCCTGGCCCATCAAGTCAATATCCTATGCCTCAGCACGTCGGTGTTGGTGTCCCTAACTACGGTAACTTCAACATGCCAAGCTACCCTCCACCCCCGAGTGGCCCTGGCTACAACGGCCAGAACTTCAACGCCCCTTCTTTCACTCCTGGCGCACAGGCTGCCCCCATGGCTCGCTCTGGCTCCCAGCAGGCTGAGAAAGCCCCTGCTCCAGCCGCAACACCCACCTACCCTCCCATCGTTGGCTCTGGTGGCCCCACCACACCTGGTGGCAAGTCTGCGTTTATTCGACCTGCTAAGAGTGCTGCCATCCGCATCACCACTCCCCAGGGCGAAGCCGTTGACCTTTCTACCGTGAAGGCTCCCGCTTCCCCTGCGCCTGCCGCTTCGAACAGAGCTCCCTCTGTTGTCTCCTCGACCCCATCTAGAGCCGGTGCCCCGACCCACCCGACTAAGAGCCGCGAGGAGGTTCAGGAGGAACTCCGCCTCAAGATTGCTCAGTTCACTAGCCGCGGTGCTGCTGAAACCCCCGCCAAGGAAGACGCCAAGGCGAAGGCCGAGAAGGAGGCCAAAGAAAAGGCTGAAAAGGAGGCCAAAGAAAAGGCTGAAAAGGAGGCTAAGGAGAGAGCCGAAGTTGAGGCTAAGACCAAGGCCGAGGCTGAAGCCAAGACTAAGGCCGATGAGGAGGCCAAGGCCGCCGCTTCCGCTCCTGCTGCGTCCACTGAAGAGGATGAAATGGAACGCATGATCCGTGAGATGGAGGAGGCTGATCGTCTTGAGGCCGAAAGAGAGGCCGAGTTCGAACGCAAGCGTAAATTGGAGAAGGAGGCCATGAAGAACGCTGAGAAAGCCAAGAGCGCCGAAAAGCCCAAGAGCGCCGAGGAGGAAGACCGCAAGCTGCGCGAGCAGGAGCGTGAGATGGAGCGCTTAGAGGAAGAAAAGGAGAAGGAGAGAAAACGGCGTGAGCAACAAGGTGGCTCTGGAAAGTCTGTTGCTGAGCTTATGGCCTTGGCCCGTAGCGGCAAGGAAGTCCCCCAGGCCAAGCCTGAAGCCAAACCCGAAGCCTCTCTCACTAACAAGATGGCCTCTATGAGTCTTGGCCCCAGTATCCCTAAAATTGAGGGTCCGGCTGGTTCTGGACGTGGCGATAACAAATCCCGTAAGCCTGCCGCCCTCGACCTTGGCCCCCACTCCAACAAGGTGGTTGAGCCTGCTCAGCCCAGCGCCGCTCTTCAGTCTCTCAAGTCGGCCCGCTTCTTGACTGTCATGAACTCGGAGCTTTACCCCAGCGGTATTCTTTCGCCTAACCCTGCCCTGAACTCCGCTGTTTCAAAGAAGGGCAAGACTTTCCAATACGACTCTGCCTTCCTGCTCCAGTTCAAGTCGGTATTCACTGAGCAGCCTTCGGTTGAATTCCAGTCGCAGGTTAAGACGCTTATTGGTGAGGACCACAACCGGGGCGGTTCCGCTCGGAGCTCAACTCCCCGTACTGGATCATCCAAGGGTACTCCTAACCCTATCGGAGCTCCCATTGGCGGTGGCTTCGGCAGCGGCCGTATGGGTGGCCCCAACGGCATTCTTCCCCGCTCCAGCACCAACCCTATCGGCCAGTTTGGTCGTGGTTCTGGCTTCGGTTCTAACCGTAACATGAGCGGTAACAACATCCCCAACTCTCCCCGTGTCGGCAGCAGCCGCGGTGGCCGTAACAACAGCAACCGTCCGCCCAAGGTTGACAAGCAAGCCGCGCAGATGCCGCTTACTGCTGGTATCGAAATCAAGCCCATTATTGTTTCGGAGTCTGGTTGGAAGCCCACTAGCATTTCCCAGAAGGCTTCTGGCCCTGCTGCTGCTCCTGGCAATGCCGTCATGGAGCCCGCTATGGTGCAGCGCAAGGTCAAGGCTGCTCTGAACAAGATGACTCCTGAGAACTTTGACCGTATCTCCGAGCAGATTCTAGCCATTGCCGCCCAGTCCAAGGATGAAAACGATGGTCGCACTCTTCGCCAGGTCATTCAGCTGACTTTTGAGAAGGCTACCGATGAGTCCCACTGGGCTTCCATGTATGCCAAGTTCTGCCAGCGTATGCTTGAGAGCACTAGCAACGAAATCAAGGATGACAGCGTCAAGGACAAGAACGGAAACGTTGTTTGTGGAGGTGCCCTGTTCCGCAAGTACCTGCTGAATCGCTGCCAGGAAGAGTTTGAGCGCGGTTGGAAGGTTAACATGCCGGGAGTTGAGAACGGAAAGCCTGGTGAGGCTGTTCTTCTGTCAGATGAATACTACGCTGCTGCTGCTGCCAAGCGTCGCGGCCTGGGTCTAGTCCAGTTTATTGGTGAAGTTTATAAGCTTGGTATGCTGACTGACCGTATTATGCACGTCTGCATTCACGGCTTGGTGGACTTTACTGGTGAGCCGGACGAGCACGTTGTTGAGTCACTGTGCAAGCTACTTACGACCATTGGTGGTGTCTTGGCCAACAGCCGCAACACCAATCCTCCTGACCGTAACCTGACCCTGATGGCAGCCTACTTCGACCGCATCCAGAACATGATGGACTTCCCCGGGCTCAACAGCCGTCTGAGATTTATGCTGCTGGACGTTGTTGATCTACGTCGGTCAGGTTGGAAGAGCAAGGAAGTAAACAAGGGTCCCAAGACCCTGGACGAGGTTCGTATCGAGGCTGAAGCTGCAGCGGCAGCCAAGGCTGCTGAGGCTGCCAAGATGAGTCGCGGTGGTGGCCACGGTCACGGTGGCCGCATGCCTATGGGCCACGGTGACGCGCGGTCATACAGCAATGGCCACAGCGGTCATGCCAACAGCAACCAGGTTGCGAAGGACGACCTCAAGCGCCTGCGTGGCAATGCGGCTACGCGCTCGAGCGGCCATAGCATGATGCTGGGCCCGCAGAGCATGCTTGCCTCGCGCAGCAACTCGGGCCGCACGCGTCTGGCCCCCGGGTCGCTGATGAGCCGCGGCAACGAAGACTCAGCCTCTTCTTCACGCACTGGCACTTCGGCACCCATCAGCGTCAACTCGTTCGATATTCTGGCCAGCTTGGAAAACCATCCCGGCTCGCCGCCGTCTGCTGCGGCCTCGCCGGCCTTGGCCAAGGCCACGCCTGATACTGGCGACAAGAAGGAGTAAAATGCAAAAAAAAGAGACAGAGCATTTAGAGGGACGCAGGTCCAAGAACTACTTCATGCTTCCTTGTTTATGGGGAAGAAAGGAAAAAAGTGAAACGAGCAAGGGAACAAATGTTGCTTACCGGCTCCTTTTTTTCAAATACGATGTTCGGCTTGCCTTTTATTTCCCTCTCTTTTATGGGACGGTTTCTTTTTTCTATCTTCTCTTCTGCCTTTCTTTTTTTTCTCTATCTCCTTGTTTTCGGCTTCGACTACGACAAAAGCAATTTGATGTTAGATGGGCGGTGTTTGGTTTTCTTTTCTCTTTCGTCCTTTTTTCTTTCTCTGGGCTTTTTTCTTTTCTTTCTTCTTCGTTGTTTTATGTGTATTTACCCCGTCTTTTTTTTTCTGTTAGTTTGTGCATCTGGTATGGGGTTTATTTTTCCTTGTTCTCTTCTTCTTTTATTTTAAGTGCTTTGGCCTTTTTTCTACATTTCGTGCTTTTGTGTGCTGCTTGTCGTCGAATTTTTCAAGTTGTCATATGTTGCAGTGAAATTTGCGTGATACGTAAGAATGTAATAGTTACTACCAAATATCCATCTCAAAATGTGCCCGTGTAACCTTTTGATAACGACCTCGCCGTATTGCTTCTTGTGCTTCAGAAATGTAGGGTCGGGGATACACGACTACCAGACCTAGACACAAAACAAGAGAAAGTTACCACTAGATAATAGCTTCATGGAAATACAGAAATAAACTCAACGTGCCATTTATCATCAAAAAGAACAAACATCCATTGTATACAGTCCCAGAAAAAAAGCCTCCTCTCCCTTCCACTCCACACACCCGTTGTTCGGACTCTTCTTCTCAGCTTGCCGTCGGCTTCAGCAGCCCAAGCCGCATAAAAATCGCATCCATGGCAACCCATCCGCGGCCGCATTTTTCAAGGTACTTGTCACACACGCCCTTGACCGTGCCAAAACGCACGCGGTTATGTTCTGCCAGCGCGCGGGCCCGCTCGCGCTGCTCCTCGGGCATTTCCGAGCCATCGGCCGCGGCGCGCGCGCGCTCAACGTCAAACAGGCTGGCAAAGTAGACGAGCTGCGTGTAAATGGCCTTTTCGCCGAGCTCATAGCGCATGACGCCGCGGCAGTCGCGCGCCAGCCCGCGCGGGCCCAGGCAGCGGGTGCCGTAGACGCTCATCTGGCGCGTGCGGTTGCCGCACTGCGCATCACTGCAGACGAGCCACGCCTCGTAGTACCGCGAGGTAGCGGCGCGGAGCTGGGCCTCGACCTGTGCCACGACGCTGAGCGTGCTCAAGGTTGTGCTGCACTTGCCACAGACGATGCCGGCGGGGGACACGAGCGCAGGCGAGCCGGAAATGCCTTCGAATGTGTTCTTGGTCTTGCACAGGCGGCACTGCAGTGCGAGTCGCGTGCAGTCGGCGAAACGTGTGGAGTCGGGGATCTGGCTTTCAAGCGGGTGGACTTCGAGGTCGGGACCGCCGCCGCTGAAAGAAGAGGTGCTGGTACCAGCATAGCGTTTGATATCGAGGCCTAGCTGTTCTGCGAGTTGTGATGTCGACGTTCCGCAAATATTGGCACAGAGACGCTCGACGGGCGGGAATATCTGTTTGCCCATATACCACTCAATGTCAGGCACCATACCAGAGTCGGGCTTGAGAACATCGACGGGAGAATAGGCGCGCTTGGCGGGTGGCTCTGACGAGGATCCATCACCGGTGATAATGTACGAAATGACGTCGAGACGCCGGACTGTTTTACCACGCTCAATATCTCGTAGAGCTACTTGTACCTGAGGCATGGAGTCGCCATTGGGATATTCCTTTGGCGCCTTTCCAAGCTGCGTGTAAATAATGTACTTTTGTGCGGGGATCTCTCCTGCTCGCATTTTTGCTGCCGTCTCACGGAGGTACTCGTGGATACGCTCGATTGCCACTTCAGTCTCGTCACCGCTGAGGATATCGTTCAAAATCCGAGACGACATTTCCTTGGACAGCGCACAGTACTCACGGCGCTTCATATCCAAACCCTTGACCTCCATTTTCTCCACCCACTTGCCGTCCTTTTGGATCAAGTTGACGGCAGCGTATTTTTTCTTAGCTTGCAGCAAAATGCGTCGGAAAATATTGTCAATGTCAATTTCCAGCAGACGGTAACGCTCGTTGACGGCACGTTTGAAGGTTTCGCCGACCTTTATGGCATCGGCGGCATTGTCCACATTGGCGTTGATCATGACAGAGTCCGTGTCACCGTAAATGACCTGCAGCTGGTTCGCCTCGGCCAGTGCCTTGGTACTCATCAAAATCTCTCGACCCATGTGTGTCGTCAACATAGCCAATGGCCGGGCGTAGAACCGCGACCTGGTGTAACCCAAACAACCATACATGGAGTTGGCCGTCAGCTTCAAGGCTAGCTGCTTAATGTCCCATGTAGCCAGTTGCTCGGGGGTTGCGTCCTTGCTCTTCATGTACTTCTTGACCTCACGACGACGTTGCACCAGAGTTGCAATGAGGCGGGGGAGGACACCCTGGTCTGCGTTTTTGGGCACTTCAGGAACAGAATCTTCTTCCTCTGTAGTGGCAAAACGGTCGACAGTAGTAAAGCAGATGTTGAACTCCTGGATGATGGACGGGTATAGCGAGTTGAAGTCCATGACGAGGACATAACGGTCGTAAAGGCCCTTTTCAGGCTCAAACACGAGACCACCTTTGTACTTGTCTTTCTTCTTGCCACCAACGGCCCCCTCTTCCTTAGCCTCATCTTCAACCTTGCTGGGCGGGCCCTTGAACGTCTGCTTGTCAGGGCAGATGTACTTTTTGCGGTGGAATTCATGTAGTAGAATGTACTCGTTCCGCTCAGCACGAGTACCTGTCAGTGTGCGTGCCCAGCTGTTGCCAGCTAGATTGGTGAGAACTTTGGTCAACGGCAACATTTGGACCTGGATAGCCAATGCAGCAATGTAGTGGGTATCGGCCTCAAGATGCGTCAAATAGTTCATTAGGCCAGCTTTGTCGCGCATGGCCCAGCTGGCCAACGCTTCTTCGTTGTCTAATTCAAGACGCTTACCGCTGTCATTGGGGAGGTATATACTGCACATTTCGGACAAGCTCCAGCTCTGACACTTGAACATGACAGACTTTCCAGCATCGTTGGCCAAGTCGCATAGAAGGCGACCTGTTAGCAGCTGACGCTCAGCAAAAACATTGCCGCCCGTCTTGGAAATGGCAGGTGGCCACATCGCGCGTCTCAGGCGACCGATGCGAGACCACATCGGCGTCTTCCTCTCATGAAGTCTATTCAGCAGAATGCTAAAGTCAACTCCCTCCAACTGATGGCCCAAGATGACGTCGGGATCGGCAAGATCAAGCTGGGCAAGGAAAAATGACAGTATCTCGCTTTCCTGGCGCATGGGCTTGATCAAGCCTCTGTTCCTCTGTTTGGCCATAGCCTCGAAACCCATGGGCAACGGCTGGCCAATTGCAGGCCGTACAAGTGTAAACGTACGAGAACGCAGTTTATCTGCAGGCGTAGGATTGGAGAGCGAGACGTTTTCATAGACACGTGCGCTGAGAGCTAGTATCTCCTGCTTATTGTCGCGGGCATTGAAAATGGTCCTCAGCGCCAGAGACATCATGGTTAGCGGAGGCTCTTCGGGTGCGTCACGGTCACTCATAACTGATATAAGGTCGGGCTTCTCGATGAGCACCTCAAGCTTGCAGTGTGACGCATTTTGGAGTGCAGTAAAGTTGGCGTCGGTTATCTTGAGCCAGCATGGGCCCATGATGTTCTTGAGTAGTACAAACTGCTCAAACATGGCTGTATTGGCGCCGAACACGTGTGAAAAAGTCTGACCCTTGAGATTGGCGTCTAGCGCAGGCTTCGCGTAAGGATATAGAACTTTGAAGTAGTCGGCCTCTCGCGGAATCTCCTCCAGCTCAAAAGCATACTTGCGCTTGCACAGCTTTGTCTTGAACATGTCAACACCCATGCGAGTCATATGGCTGTCAATTTCCTGGTACACGTCCTGGTGGCCCACCTTTTCGTCAGTTTCGTGGCCGTCGATCACGCGGGTCTTCCTTGGTAGGAAAAAGAGCATCCGCATGACACCCTGAAGCTTCACATAACAACTGATGTATTGCTTTGTCTTTTTGTTATACACCTTGCCAAACAGGTGCAGGGCACCGCTAAGCTCCGTGTAATCAGTCCAAAAGAAATTGAAACTACCATCGTCTAGCTGCACATCGCTAGGATTGGCTTTTCCGACGATACGCGGCTCGGGTGCAGCAGAGCTCTCGACATCAAGCTTTGACGTGAGATTGTTCCAAGCAGAGGCATCAACATGTGCTGTGTCTGCCTTGACGGGAGACGAACTGAAAATCTTGGGGCCAGTTGTCGCAGCAGCAGGCTTGAGGATCGGCTTTATCACAGGCTTGGGGGGAGCTGGTCGGGTACCAGACAAGTTCACACTACGGGCCTTGACGGTCCCGGCATGTGAAACTTCGAGCAAGTCACCTTCATCGTCACTGTCGGCTTCTCTTTTAATTTGCTTGCGGAGAGCCACCTTGGCAGCTGGCGATGATGGCGCCATAATCTGGTCGCTTTGGGCAATATCTAGGTCATCGGGGATATCCGGCAGGTCGTTGTAGTCGTCATCGAAGTCATTATCCAAGTGGCGGGGTGTTGGCATGGGCAGAAGAGGCGGGGAAGACATGGAGACAGCTCTCTCATCGAGGATCTTGGTACGTTTAACAAGAGGCCGGGCGTCATCTAGACCCGGGTTGGTTGGCGGCGATTGTACACGGACTTTGCGGAGCTCGGGGACCGGCGATCGCACTCGCTTCTTCTGACGGGGTGAGGACATGGGCTCGGGGGCAGTGGTGTCAATTTCACATAGCAAACTCTCCATGAAATCTTCTTCTTCCTTTGTCTTGACGACCTGCTGAGTATTAGCAAAGAGAACCCCGTGTTTGTAGGCGAGGAACTAGAGAACTTGCCTTGGTCTTTGGCCGTGACATGCCGCCCTTGTTGAAGAAGTTCGTGATGTCCTGGGCATTGGCATCCTGTTTTGCTTGTTCTTCGGCTCGCTTCTTTTTTGCTATAGGTCGGTCTATTAGCCTCGGCCTTTGTTTGGCGAGAGGACTTTGCTCCACATACATGTCTTTGGCCGTCCTCGCTCAAGAGCCTCATCCTCATCAGAGGAGCCATACTGTGGCTGCTCTCGGTCCCATTCTTCTCGGCCATCGTCGGCATAGCCCTCGCCATTATCGTCCACCACGAAATCGTCCTGGTTTAGGCGATCTCGCACGATCTTCTTGTATTCGGTCTCGTCCACTTCTTCATAGAAGGAGTCTATCTGGCCAACATCCAGGGTGACCTTTTTGCCGGCAGCTCTGGACGCCCGAAGCTGCTCGAGCTTGGCTCTGCGGGCAGCGGCTGAGGACATTGTTGAGAAAGGGGCGCGTATGTGTGAGTGGGCGTTGTGGTGGTCTCTGGTGTTGCGAGTGGTTGGTATGGAAGAGGTAAAAGTGAAGTTGGAAAGGGAGGGCCAATCTCAATAGACGGCAACTCAAGGGTTTGCTGCGAATGGTAGAGTGAGTGTTTCTTGGGGTTGTAAAAAAGCACAAAAATTACCCCTCTACGCAACGGTCCAAAGTTGAGAAGCGCTATTGCCAGCGCACAAACAAAACAAATCGCTTAACCAGCAACGTGTGGTGTAGCCATCCTGGCCATCGTGTAAAGTGACAGAAACGCGTCTCCCCACTTGAGACGCGTCCAGAAGACGCCACTCTTTCCTAGTCTGCTTTGTGGCTGCGTCCTGTGGCGTTCGCCGAGTCCTAGTCGGCCCCACCTTCAACACCATCCCACCACGCCGCGATAAGATAAGCCAATTTTTCATACTGCGTTACCAAACGTTGCTTGCTTGAGGCGTCGCATTCGAGGCATTGGGACCAGGAACACCAGCCCGCGCAAACTGAAACCGTGCTGATTTTCTCTGCCTATTTCCTTCTGGGCTGCAACACATAAGATGGTCTGTAAATCATCGCTCCGCGCCCTTTCCGAGGCTTCCCTCCGTACCTCCGGATCTGCCGTCCCGTGCTCAGCTCCGGCCGTCACGGTCGCAGCCACAACCCGTCGAGGGCTCTCTGCCCAAGCAACATCATTGCATTTGCGCCAGCTGCTCGTCCAAGAACGTATACGCCAGCTTAGCTTACAACAACAAACCCGCGCCTTCTCGGCCTCAGCGCCACCGTCATCGTCGTCGAATCCGCAATCACAATCTGCCGCTGCAGAATCAGATACTTTATCGCCACCGATCACTCCTGATTCCGAAACTATCAAGCGCGAAATCTCGCGTGGCGTTGAGTTTGATCGCGAGACCCAACAACCAGCATGGGTTGTGCCTGAAAGAAGTGTGGCTCTGCCGCGCAACCTGGCCGTACCTGCGAAGCCCCGTGTTCGGAGTCCGCAGGAGGCAACCCCCGAGCAAACGCGCACCTGGAGGAGCCGTGCCATGTACTACACCGATCCGTTCCACTTGGCAGCCGAGATTGATCGTCTGATCAAGAAGGGTCAGATTGAGGATGCCCTAGGCATGACGAGAGTTGCCAGCAAGAACATGAACACTGTGGTGCCATGGGGGTACCTGATCGGCTATTACTTGGAGGGTGACACAATACAACAAGGTATCAAGCTGTTCAATGAGGTAAGACTACATTCCCAGTTTCTTCCGGCCCCTTTAGAACACTCCTGCTAACAGGCACAGATGAAAAAACGCAAGCAATATCCCTCAGTAAAAACCTACACCGTCATGTTCAGCAGTCTGGCCAAGTCCACCCACACATCGCGTGCAATTCGCGAGGCCGTACGAATCTACATCTCCATGCTCAACGACAAGCGCAGCCCACCCAATACTATACACATGAACGCTGTCCTTGAGGTCTGCGCCCGCGGCCACGACCTCGACTCTCTCTATGCTGTGGCTGCAACAGCTGACAAAGGCCTACGTCAACCTGATTCCGTCACGTTTGCTATCATGTTCAATGCGATGCGGAGCTACTTGGAAGATGGGCCTAAAATGGCCCTGGCCTCACAGGACACTCCAGAGGAGTATCTGCGCGACCATGTCATGCCCATGATTAAGAAGGCCAAGGCGCTCTGGGAGCGTGTGGTTGGGGACTGGGTGGATGGCAGACTCGCAATGTCGGAGAAGCTGGTGTGCGCGTTTGGCCGCCTAATAATGATGGGCCCGTGGGGTATTCAGATCCAGGTGCTACTGCTGCTGGAGCAGACCATGGGAATTCCGGTGTTGGTCAAGGAGATTGAATCCATCATGACCCAGCGTGCCAACTATGGGCTTTTGCGTAGACTGCAACTTACGGAAACCTATGAGCAACGTGCGACGATCCACCGCCTTGAAGACCCCGACGCTATCGAAAGGATGGACGCTGTCATGAAGGCGAAGTATCCTCATGCTAATGACAAGGTAGATGATTTTGAGCTGGAGCACGACGACGAGTTGGATGTGGAACTTGCGCTAGAGAGCGAAAAAATCAATGCCAAGACTGAGGGGACCGAAGAAGCTATCCAGACCCCCGAGATTGATGAGGCTGAAATGGCTAAAGAGGACGAGTCCTCTACAGACCAAACTCCTAGTTCTGGTGCTACAAAGAATCCCTACAGCTACATTATTGATGCCATTCGCGAGGCAAAGTCATCCCAGGTCACCGATACAACCAGCGAGGTTCTGTCCAACCGCCTGAAGAAGCGCTTAGACCAAGCCAAGCGCAAGCAAGAGCGCATCGACCGACGGGCCATGAGAGCTGAGATTGTCACCTATGGAAAGCCAGTGTCAGCTGAGGCTGTTGCTATATACAAAAAGATGATCGAGGAGGGCATCCGGGTACCCCCGATCAAGGGTGAGATTGAGGGCGTCCCAAGTCCCAAGGAAGATCAAATTGAAACCGAAGCCAACCCTGAGGATGAGGTTGAAGCTGAAGAAGCTGAAGAAGCTGAGGCCGAAGTGGATGTCGAAACCGAAGGTAAGGCTGAGATTGATCGCAATGCTAATGCCATTGAACCTGTGGCTGAAGCACACCTGGACTCTGATCGCTTCGAGAAAGAACTGAGTTCGCAAGAGATCTGGCGGCGGAACAATATGGCTGAGTTCCGCATGCCCCTTACAAAGAAGGGCGGTAACGTGATTACGCCCGGACCCAACACACTTTCCATGCTCATGCGACTACTGGGAACTCAACGGCGCACCGCCTCCGCCAACCGATACTGGCAAATCCTCACATCGGCGCCATACAAGGTTGAGCCTGATGACGACAACTGGCGCTCGTTCCTGCAAGCCCAACGCCGCGGCCACAACTCGGGCAACATTGTTAAGACCCTGGAAGCCATGCCGGGTTTGTGTAGCCACGACATTGTCACAGCCATGCTGGGCTGCCTGGAAGACAAGGACAACATGTCGTCGCTGCCCAACGCCGGCCGTGTGCTAGAAATCATGCACAAGGAGATGCTGCTGGTGCCGCCGACCTGTCTGGCCGTGTATGTCGAGCTGACTGAGCGCTACTATCGGAAACACATTATTCGCAAGCGCACGGCGCTCAACGTGCACACGAGATTGAGCAACAGCATCGGCGAGGCCATCACCAACGCTGCCGACTCCTTCCGCAAGAACCAGTTGGACCTGATTGAACGGAGTCAGCACATCCTAAAGCCCGATGCTGCCGGCACTAGCAACGCAAGCAGCGCAGGCAAGCAGGCTTCCAGCCGCAACGCTGGGCCGACCCGTGAACTCCCGCTAAACCTCAAGCGCGGGATTGTGTCTGCGAGTCTACTGGCGCGGCGTCTCATTGGAGTTATTGACGGGATGGTGGCCGAAGGCATGCTGCGCGATGAAGTGCTGGTTGTCATGGAGCTCACCAAGGGCAACCTGGCGCGCTACCTGACCGAGTTTGACAGCATCAACTTTGGCACAAGCAACGGCTGGGCCGAGTGGAAGGAGTTTGAGGCGCTGGAGAAGAAGCGCTCGGCAAAGAAGCAGCAGCGGCGAGAGGTGTGGTTCCTCAAGAACCCAAGGCGGTCGGTGCCTGATCGCGAAAGCATCACAGACTCCGAACAGCATGAGCGGGATAAGGACCGCAATGTGTACTCGAGACCAAAGGAGCGGTCACGTTACTAGGTCCCGTCCCGAGACGGGTCCCGAGAAGCGAGAGAAGAGGGGAGGACAAAAGATGGCGCTGTGCCTGTGCCTGTGCCATCGTGTAACATTATTCAAGCATTGCAGCTGATAGCAGTCTGCGTCAGCATCTGTACCATAGCCTTTTATTCATTATACATGACCAGAACCCGCGCATTACGCACATATGCATAGACACAACAATGCATTTTCACGTGATTCATCGCCCCTACAGATCGGGGTTCCCTACAGCAGCCGTAGCGATGTGATGGCCGTGCTAGATGGAGAAGCAATTACAGCCCTTCACTTCTCCAGTTGCCCTTTTGTGTCCCTAACTCTGTTTATCTACATCACCACACATCTAGGTGCCGACCAGCGGCTCCCCTCCCGCTCAAGCGCCCAGGTGCAGCATATGGTGAGGCGCTTGCGCATACTTGTCGACTTGAGCAGCGCATACCTTTTTTCGTCTGGCATTGGCATACGCGCTGCAAACCACCATACAAACAGTACCGCGTTAGCCGGCGGCGGCCAAGCCGGCTCATGGCTTCTGCCTTCCGATGCGACTAGTTGCATGGCAAAGACGCGCGCAAATCCCAACAGCTCGGCCGTCGTCATGGCGCTAACGTGTGGGCGGGGCGGATGGGGTGCTGCTGGCAGCGTGGGTGGTGGCATGTCGGAGAAGGGGTCGGCCAGCGGGATGGAAACGGGGCTGCGCGGTCGGATGGCTTCCAGCGCTGCATTGGCGCGCGACAGGCTGGACTGCGCGGCCGCGGATGACACGTTGCTGGTATTAGGTGTGGGAAAGTAGTCCTCAAAGCGTAGGGCGGTGTAGCTCTGAGCGGCGGCGGCGCTGAGCTCGGCGGTCTCCAGGGCTTCCTCATCAGCTATGCCCATGTCGTGCAGGCGCTCTATGGTGGCCATAAGGATACCATCTTCCCAGGTGTAGCTGCGGATTTTGAAGCGGCCTTGGCTCATGGTATCGATAAAGCTGCGGCCATCCGGCAGGTATTCGACTCTGGAGATGTGCTGCAGCGTGCCGTACGTAGCAAACTCTTCGCTATCGACGCCATTCGCGGCGCCGTTGTCGCCCATCCAGCGTCCCAGCACCATGCCGAAGACGCGGTCACCTTCCATGCAGCGGCGAACCATTAGGCGGTAGCACGGCTCATAGATGTGCAGGAAGTTGGGGATACCAGGAAAGGTTAGTGAGCACCGGAAGATGGGCACCCGCTCTGCAGTCTGAGCGGCAGTGGAATCTGACGCTGTCTCCGCCACCCAGCCTTCCTGGGCTGCTGCGTGGCGTCGGGCGGCAACGGATTCGGGCCAGAAGGCGGCGAGTATCAGCTCAAGCGTGTGGTTGGCCGGTCTGACTATGGGCGAGAGCAATGGTGCAATAGACACGCCACGGCGGCAGACAGGGCAATGAGGCGTGTGGTCTAGCACGCGGTGCAGGCAGATGGCGCAGAATGTGTGACCGCATGGAGTGGTCATGGGATTCAAGAATATAGCATAGCAAACCCGGCACTCGGCTTCGGGCCGAATGCAAGCCAAGATGGCGTCCAACAGCTCCGAGTCGGTGGGCCGTGAGGCCGGCTCTGGCACCAGTGATGATGGTAACAACGGAGCTTGGCTTGAGATATGGAGCCCGGCGGTCCGGGAGAGGCCGTGTTTTTCAGCCAAAAAGAAAAGCGCCTGCAGGCGTGTACCCCGAACCACAAAGGTTCGAGGCTGAGACTCGCCCGGTGAACTCTCCGGCTCGGGAGAGACCAAGATGGTGGTGACTAAGCCGTGGTCTGGATGAGCCAGCTTTGTCTCACCATCCCTGGCTTCAGACCAAGACCCACCGTGCACAACCTCGGCGCCTTTGAGGCCCTCCTTCACTGCCTCGACCATGTTGCCCAGCACGTAATCCAGGCCGCAGTCAAAGAGCGCGTGCTCTTTTTGACAGTTCTCGAACGGACAAACGACCCCGGCCTTGCGGTCAACAGTGGCCGGATAGCTTACAAGCTGGCGGGTGTGCGGCGGCGGCAGGCATCGGCGGCATAGAGACTGGCCACATGGAAGGGTGGTGGGCTCGCGCAGAATATGAGCGCAGAGATCACATTGGAAGACGGCCAGGACATGGCGAAGAGCGGTGTCGGAGGCTGTGAGCGATGAAAGCGCGACGGGTGAGATGGGAGACGGCGAGGGGGAATCTGAAGAGCGATCGGGAAAGGGGGCATGGTCGGCCATGGTGACGTGAGAGGAAGAGTATCGAGATGGATATCAGGATATCAGGATATCACGAGAGGACGAGAAGGGGTGAGGGTGTGGCTGTGTGGCTCAGATTTACAAGATTCAGTTCGAGTCCGGGACCCGGGCCGTTATATGACGAGCAGCTCCTAGAAAGATCACGCGGGAGCCCAAGCGAAAAGACGTCAGCTGCAAGGCCGGTGATATCGCAGCGGAATTGCGCTTAGTCGTCGAGGACTCCAGAGGCGGGCTATAGTCAGCAGTGGGTTTATAGTGAACTGGCAGACCTATAAACACCAGGAACGCTCGTTGATGGCTGGAGTGGCCCTGTAAGGAAGCTACACTACAGGGGGCTTCAGTCTGCAACAAGCCTAGACTACAGCGCACTACAGCCTATAGCAGCTCCACAACACACTAACCCTTCCCTAGCAAGATTCGTGACTCGGATTAGCAATGATCCGGATAGACGGTTCGGGTCTGACCACTGATTCTTCCGCAACACCGTCGGCTTCCATTTTGCGCTGCATCATATATCTTGTTCTCGTGGCGTAAATGCTTTGTATCTAGAGCCTCTACTTCTTTCACCGCAGATATGTAGCCATATATAATGTAGTCAAATAGTATATAGAATTAGTTTGTAGTATTAATCTCAAAATGGGTTATGTATCAAAGATGGAATGTGTAGAACAAACGTCTCCCAAGATAGACGGCATCTCTCAAAGAGGTTTTGCATGCTTCTAAAAAAGCCTTTTCAATTTGACTCCACCACAGGCAGTTATTCGACTTACATAGAAGTAGTATCAAAGGTTTCGTCATCCTCATCGAAATCCAACTCTTGTTCTATAGCTCCACTTGGCGGGGCCCGGCCCCGGCCTTGTTTGAGCCCTCCAGAACATCGACCTTTTTAAAGGCACTGGTAAACCTTATATCGAAAAACAGCATATGGTTGGGCTTGCAGAATGTCTAAAAACGTGATGATTTCATCCTCAGTTCCCGGCAAAGAAAACCTGCTTACAACGTCGGCGATAGCTTCCTCTAGTTCACCTGCGTCCGGATGCCGTTGCGGGAAACGACAAGGAGTCTGGGGTGCCATGGGGCCTGAATTCGCAGACGTCTGTGTTGGTTGACTCGCTCCAGAAGTAGAAAAAGATGAAGACCCCTTCCTCGTTAGAGGTGAAGGCCAAACTGCTAGCAGCCTCCGGTTCGTTGCTAATGCCTGCGAGTGTCCCGCATCTTCGTCACCGCCACGGCTAACGGACTCAACAACGTCCATGCCCTCTACATCTCCGGCTTCTACAGCCATCAGAGCGGCCTCCTTGGTGCCTTCAAAGGCATCCTGATAATGATGTTTCATTGGAAGACCATGATGCTGTAGATGAGTAGCCGCATTTTTGTATTTCTCCACCCAGTCTTCCCATTGTTCATCGCTAGCACCGACCTTACCAGTCTCATGGTCATAGGAAACACCGGACCAATCTAGAGCTATGAAGACCTTCTAGACCTGTAACATCACCTTCACCTTCCGACCGACTCGTTCAGGAGTGAAGTTCGTGTCCGGCCACTGGGACTGTAAGATGCTAGCGATATTTCGGTACAAAGCCGTCCGTCTAGTTGCCTTATCAAAGGCAGGATCTCCTTGCTTGCGAGTCTCACTGATAACTTCCAGGGCGACTTAGACCTACTAGGGATTCCATCGGGACGGGTTGTGAAACTGAACGGGGCTTGGGACGGTTGAACCGACGCCCGGGGCGACAGCGATGGCTGTGGCACTGGAGGTCTTCTAGGTTGCTGTTGCTGCTGCTGCTGTTTATGCTTGCGTCGCTGCTCTGATGGGGACTCCACAGGCAAAGACCAGCTCATAGACCGTTCGCTTATCCCTCAGTTATTCAACTAAACGATCTTCCTAGAACTCAGCCTATCTAGTCGGGGTCTTGACTCTTTGGTTGATGTTTTGACCTTCTCAGCTCTTGTCGTCTAAAGTGGGTCCCACCTTTGGCCTTTTCTGGTTCCTGGCCCGGGATTATTCCGACATCATAACTAGCCTACGCCTTTCTCAGGTCATGACTTTTAGTCGGAGTTTGCCTTTACCTCCTCTCTTTTGGGGGCATATAGTCATGACTCTGTTGGCTTGTCTCTTGACAATCCAAAACATTCTTTGTTCTATTCAGGACTTCCTTGTTCTAACTTGAGTATATCACGGTGCCTTGTGAAGACCAGTCTCCTAGGGCTGATTAGGGCTGTCCATGAAATCACATGCTAGACCCTAAGACCACATGGCCTCGAATCCTGAACATTTACTCATCTGAAAGTGATTGCTGTACTTGGCCCTTTAATCCCACTCTTATCCGCACAATGGAAAGCAATTATTTATTGATATGGGTAGCCTCTGTTAGAAAAAGAATCTTGATGCAACTCGACTGATTCCAGCTGACACATGATCAACCAACTCCGTCAGACCCCCTCCACAGCATTCCCCAGACCTCCCTTTTCTCATTTTCACTTAGCCCCAGACCCAGTCTCCCTATTCCTCATTTCCCCTTCGACCATCAAACCAGACCAAACAGCCGCTTGTACTCATAAATGAGCTGAGGTACACTCTCAGCGGCGTCAGTCATTCTCACCGTGCATTCAACGTCCGAGGCCACGTGAGCTTGCACCATGTGCTCGCGGTAGAATCCGCCACTGACCGGCAGAATCAGCGGCTCATGCGCCACGTCATCCTTGTACTGGAACACGATCCAGTTTGTGCGCAGGCTCTCAATGCGAAGGGTCAGCTGTAGCAGCCAGTACGGCACCATCTGCTGCGGCTCCGTGTTGTCGGGCGGGACCGGCACAAACGGCGGAACCAGCCGGCCCGCCGCACCCCCGTTGTTGGGGTCCAGCAAGAGCTGCGCATGCAGGCCGTCAGGGCGGCTCAGCAACGACTGTCCCGGGCAGAACACCTCAACAGCCGCCTCCATGGCCGCAATGGAAGCACACAGCGCGTCGACAAGCTCAGCCGTCACCAGCGCGCGGCTGGCGATGGTGGCAGCGCTGGCACCGCTGTACGCGTGGCGCAGAGTGGCTTGGGTGTCGTCCATGTAAGCGTTAGTCCACATGGCTGAGCCGCAGTACAGCCGGTAGGCCTAGCTGAAGTTTTCTAGAGAGTCCATGCACTCGCAGAAGAGCTGCAGGTAGCGGGGCAGCTCCCAGTAGGCCGTGATGGCCGGGTTAACGACTTCGAGGTAAGAAGCGTTTGGAAATGAGACCAGGCCCGGGCTGTCCCCGGACTGTCCGTTGGGCTCATCTTCGTCAAGCTCCCCGCCCATGACGCCTAGATGGCTATCCGAACCCGCCCTGGCACTAACGCTGCGATCGCGTTCTGGCTGGATCTCGTCGTTATCTAGGGAGGGAATGTTAAGAGGCCGTATGTTGTTCATTACCAGGTTCAGATGGCGGGCCGAAGGTACAGATGGCATGGGAGCCAAAGGCACAACTGCTCCCTCGGACAGCGATCTTGGAGCGGGTGCGATGATGGGTGCCGGTGCCAGGGCCGGCATTGGCGAGTATTCGGCAGCCTGGATCTGGGACTCAAAGGCAAACAGATTCGGCATGGCGGTCGGAGTTCGGTCACCAACTGGCATCAACCCGGGGGCATCGTTGATTCCATCACTGTCCTGGGAGATGGCCAGAGTTACCATGTTGTCCAAGGCGGTTGGGTTTACAGTGGAATTGTTCTCGGGCATGGCCTGGTAATCAAATGAGGACTGACCTCCAACCAGAGCATCATCTTCACCATCTTCATCCTCACCTTCGTCCTCATCATCCTCATACATAGCCGTCGAGTAGTCATAGACTGTGAGATCGCCGGAAAACACCTGGGCCTGGGGCGTGACCGGGTAGTCAAGAGCGGGCTGGCTTTCAAGCGCCAGATTCTGAGCCATGGCCCGGTAATCGAAGAGAGGCTCACTATCAAGATCCACGTCCTCGTCATCCCTGGGCCGGTAGCAAGCGACAGGCCGGCCTTCAACATACTCCTTGACCTCATAGTGGCTCTGTTCTCTGGCCACAGGCAAGTTCTCGCGCATCACACGCGCATCGGGGAAGCACCGGCGCACACGGCGGCTAGGACCAGCCGCCTCCATCTCTGGTGTGCCAGGCGGCAGGTTGAGCGGTCTCTTGCAGCGGCCAATTTCGGCGGCCATTTGAAAGCGATCGTTTGCAGAAGGGCTGAGTTTGCGCTTCAAGGCAGAAGTAGAGGTGCCTGGAAAAGGCAGCAAAGGGATTTGGTCGCACATTTCGAGAGTTGTGCAGAATTGCATGCGTGGGGGGGGAGGAAAAAAATTAAAAGAGAAAACACTTGGGGATGTCCTGGAGTTCACGATTCAAACAAAGAAGAGTGCCTTGAAGCGCAGATTGACCTGGTCGCCTGCGACATCGTCCATTGCGTGTTTACATTTCTAAAAAAGAGTCCCCCACCAAGCAAACATTTCCTGTTTAGGCTGCGCCGCAGTCAAGATTGGCAGTCAAAACTGCTGGTTGCTGTGCGCCTGGTCCAATTGCTTGAAGCCTGGTCGTGATGTGGCAGGTTACACTGACGCTCACCGAGACACCTCTGCGGCCACCCAACCTTCACCGAGCCGCTGCCAACGAGTCACTACTTGACCGAAATCCCTTCACCTCACCACAACGACCACGGCCTTCACACGCCCATCTTCGGCGCCGCTCTCTCCTGCGTGTCTGCATACACCAAAACCTGCTCTTCAGTAACAACACCGCGCACCAACGGATTGTCGATGGCATCCCAGACAGCCACCAACAGGTCGGCAAAGCCAGCATACGACGCCAAGTTCCCGTCATCGCCCACCGCCACCTCAACCGACGCGCGCTTCGACACTGGCTCTCGGCGTGGCCCGCTCACCACAGCCGGCGCCGCCGTCGGCGCTGGCAGCGTCATGATGGCGCCCTCAATCGCAATCTTGGCCCGGATCGACAGGTCCGTCGGCTCGTCGCGCTTGGCGGCGTGGCACGCCTGGAACACGTGCGCGTGCCACGACTCGGGGAAGTCGGGCGCCGTGGCCCGCGGCGGCGTAGAGCTGCGCGGCAGAATGAGGTTAGCAAGAGCGCGTGCGTCGCCGACCGGCCAGGCACATCTGCCGAGAGGACTTACCCGCATGTGTACTGCACGCGATCAAAGGGCTGCTGCATAGTTGTGGGCTGGGAGATCAGTGCGTTGCGAGCTGGTTTGCTTGCGCTGTGGATAAGCAAGAATCAATACCGAGCGCCACGAAGATCGGAGCGGCGAGAAGAGGCTTTGAACAATAGCGGCTGTCGCTTGGAATGCTAGGGAGCCCAACCGCAATGGTCTGCTGCAATACACGCCTAATATATATGCACGTACTCACACAGGCGCACGCTCGTATTGGCCCATTCAGTCATTCCACTAAACTCCGCTCTTGACTGGCGCCGGCACACTAGAAGACCTGAATTGCCGCTATGTACCCTTCTTGCGTAGATAGTCGTATGCATTCAGACACATCATCTCGGCGCTCTAGATCCTTGGGCGTCAGCCATGTCTCACAAGCGGCTTACACGCTTTCCTGTGTAGACATAAGTTCGTATACCCTAACATAGCTAGCTTTAGACCCTAACCCCTATCCCCCAGCCAAGCTCTAGTCTCTTCCCACTAAATCCGCTTGTCCGTCCGTCCTTCCCGCACCCTCATTCTACCCACCTCCCACCCTTGATACTCACCACTACTACAACCAACAATGACCACCCCCCTGCGCACCGCCACGCGGCTTGCCCGCCCGTGCCTCCACAGCCCACGATTCTTCACCTCCGCCGCTCCGCCGTCCGCTCGCTCCTCCCGCCAACTTTTGATCCTCGGCGCCAGCTTCGCGCTGCTTGGCGCCGGCAGTGCCGCCTACCTTGCTGCCTCGCGCGTGCCCGTCCTTGCCCTTGACGCCCCGGCCGGCAGCCACCCGCTGCAGGCCAGCAAAACAGTAATCTCCGCCTCAGCTGCGCCCGGCAGCACCGCCGTCGTCGCCACCGGCAATGCCAGCGTGCCCACGCTACCGCTGACCCTGGCCCTGCCCAACGGCACGGAATACACGCTTGTCGGCTTCGGCGTGCGCACCGTTTCCTTTCTGCGCATCCAGGTGTACGTGGCCGGCTACTACGTGGCGACCGCCGACCTGCCGCGCCTCGCCGCCGCCCTGATCGACGCCACGACCACCACCAGCGCCACCGACAGCAGCACTAGCGGGACGCCGCGCAGCCTACTCCTCCCTGGCGCCGAGCGCAGCGCCTTGCAAGCACAGCTACTCGATGGCGCCGCTAGCGATGCGCTGTGGGACGGCGTGCTGGAGTGCGCAGGAGTGCGCAGCCTGTTCCGTGTGACCCCCGTGCGCGACACAGACTTCCACCACCTGCGCGACGGCTTTGTGCGCGCAATCCAGGCGCGCACGCGGCCCGGCGGACCGCCGCAGTGGGCCTTTGGCGATGCGGGCTTTGTTGATGCCATGGCTGACTTCCGCGCCATCTTCGCCCGTGGAAAGGTGCCCAAACAAAAGGAGCTGCTCCTCATCCGCGAGGCCGATGGAGAGTTGAGGGTGTTGTATGATGATGGCACAACTGGGGGTCGGGTTGACTTGGGTGGTGTCAAGGACGAGAGAGTCTCGCGCATGTTGTGGCTGAACTGGCTGGGCGGCAAAAACGTAGCCTCCGAGGCCGCTAGGAAGAGCATTAGTGAGGGCTTAATGGACCTCGTTGCACGCCCAATTGGCAGTGTGTAAAGGGTCGGTTAATTAGCATTAACTACGCCTACAGTTTGAGTCCGGATTGTTCCGGGCCTCTCCCCTTTGTATTATTAGTGTACCAACGCAATGTAGTGGCTATTTACATCACGGCTGTCGAATTAATCTCTACTTCACTCTCAACGCTCACTAACATATATTAAACGCTTTAATTATTATAATTATGACATGGCATCATCTACAGCTTTACAGCCTTGGCCTTGATCAGCGCGCCCTCCAGCTTCTTGGACGAGTGCAGCTCCTGCAGGTCTGAGTTACCGCCAATCGACTCGCCGTTGATGAAGTTGTTCGGGACGGTGCGCTGGCCCGTCACCTCGGCAAGGGCATTTTGGATTTCGCTGCCGTCGTCTACAAGAACACAAAGAGTTAGTATAGGCTATACATCAGGGTAGACAGGGAGCTCAACATACCCATTTGGTCGAGCTCGTAGACCTTAAAGTCGTATCCCAGCTTCTTGATCAGGGCCTTGCTGGCGTTGCAATAGGGGCAGTAAGACTTGGAGAAGATAACTAGGAAAGCCATGTTAGTAATGGAGCAATGGCATCATATCGGCCAACCGAGACCAAGACAGCCCGAGACTTGTTTGTGTCACTTACCCACAGGGTGGCCCTCAACAAGCTTCTGAACCTTCTCCTTGGCGGCGGTCATGTCGATTGGTGTAGACGAAGAAGCAGACGAAAAAGCAGCGCCCATCTGATAGCGCGGGGCAGGAAAAGAGAGGCTCCAAGAGGCTCCAAGGGCAGAAACTGAGCGGGTGAAAAAAGACGAGCAAGTCCGAGGGGGTGCAAGTGTGGGTCTAGGTCGAAACAATTGTCGTGCAAACTTGGTCGCAGAAGAACCGCTCCGCATTTTATACGCGAGGATGACGCAAAACAAAGCCCGAAGCCAAGAGGAGCAAACCACAGGACAAGGCTGAAGCATGCGAGAGGCTGACAGCCAAGTAAGCCAAAGACAACCAAAGCGGAGTGTTCAAAAGTGGGGTCGCCGTCGGGGCAAGATCGAAATGCGGGGAATGCCACCGAAAAGTGGTCCCCGCTCGGTGTTCTGACTTACACACTTGGTCGGCTAATCCTCGGCTTCTCCCTCAAACAACGCATCGCCGACGGGCCTGGCCATCTTGTTCCCAGTGGTGATGTGCGTCTGTGTATTCTTCAAGTACGCATCCCACACCGTTGCCAGATTGCTCAGTCTCTGAGAGGCGCTCATGGTGATCCGGGTGTCAATGATCCCTTTGCGCTTTGGCGTGAGGCTTTTTGGCGGCTTCACGCTTGAATTATCCTCCTTTGACGGCCTCAACAAACGCGTGTGGATCATAGCAGTCTTCTGAGCAAGGAAACGGCTGTTGAGTAGAAACCACATGTTGACTGTTTCTCCCCAGATCGGACTCGTCTTGGCAATGCGGAAGCCGCCCAAGCCGTCCGTCTCTGGTGCGTCAAACCATCGGCTCATGCTATGAACCACTGTCTTGTATAGCGCCGAGTTCTCTTGGTACCGTAGGGCTACGCTATTTAAAATAGCGTTTGTATCTCCAGTCGTAATGTCGGGAATTTCTTCAACCGGTTTAAAGACTGTTTCCGCCATCTTGATAATGTCATCGCGGACAGAGCCTGTCTGGGCATACGTCCTCATGCTGACTAACCGAGACAAAGTGTTAGTAAAATAAACACTTTTAGTGCCCAAGGACAAGGTAAACCACTCACTCTCACCGCATACATCTGCGCCAAAAGGCCTCTCAATGACGCCATTCGGAATTCCCAGCATAGCCCTCAACGGGTACAACGGGTAGCATCTCGGCACCATGAAGTGGAACTCAAACAGACCCCCCTCGTGATCACTGCACTTTCTGCCAGCTACAAGTACTCGAATGAGGTCAGGCTTTTTCTCATTGTACCGCACGATGAAGTGCCGTGGCCAGGTCTGTGTGATATCTTTGAGTAGCCTCTCAGTTGCCTCTTTGGTTGCCTCAAACTCACGCTTATAGTCCTCGGGGAAGCAAAACCCTTGGATAAAGTCTGTGTCGGCGACTTTGGCTACCTGATTGTTGCCTTGAAATATCCATGAACTCCATGATTCTGATCTACCAACCTTCTGTGTGTAGAGAACACGCCGGAGACCAATGAGACCAAGATCATGCTGCAGATTGTCACCAAACTCTTCGAGTATGTTCTTGGCCAAGAGCCCGACGTCTATGTGATATTGACGTGCAGGGGGAAGTGCTTGTGCCTTGAGTTGCTCGCCGGCCCGGGATAATGGCTTTCCCCTGTACACTGGAACGGGCCTAGCTTTGGAAATGATGCGACCGGCGATCGACTTGCGGAGATAAGGTATATAATGATGCATCATTTCTGCGTCTAGAGTTGGCGGCATGTTCTCGTGGCTATACTTGATACGATGCTCATCCCGTAGATTGACATATTGAAGT
Organism: Berkeleyomyces rouxiae; assembly: GCF_048999995.1. Lineage (NCBI taxonomy): Eukaryota > Fungi > Ascomycota > Sordariomycetes > Microascales > Ceratocystidaceae > Berkeleyomyces > Berkeleyomyces rouxiae. The sequence goes on along the minus strand of NW_027396497.1, from coordinate 170,307 downwards.
AGAACAATGTCGCGAAGCCTCTCGTCACGATACAAAGCCATAACCCAATCCAGTGCTGCAATTTGGAGGAGATTTACAGTCCTTGATTCAGGCTCGATTGTCTCTATGATTGCTGCTACACAATGAATCATGTTGCTTCGTAGAATCATGTGCGTTACGATGGGTGTCAAATGATACTCGGATAGCTTGAGGAACTGCATAATCTTGACCATCATTTCGAGCTTTTGTGCGATATTGAGACTCGATGTATATCCCTCTAATGATGGCATTTGTTTTGGCCCAGATGCAGCAGTCGTTGGCTCGTCTCCGGCCGGCTCTGAGAACCGAGAGAAGCGTTTCTGCAGGTTTCTCTGTATGCTCTTTTGTGTATTGTAAAACTTGAAGAACTTTTCTTTGATCCTGTCCACATGTACCAAATCCCGTAAAGCCCAGGGCTTTGGGATAAAAGGCATATCAGGCTCTTCAGAAAATCTAGATCAAAACGTCAGTCACACCACATCTCACACAATACAGATTCTCAAGTATGGTCTATGCTCACTCGGTTGGGTAATCACACAAGCACAACCCCCAGAGAAGTATGCTCAGTCCAGTGACGCAAAGATTCGCAGGTACAAGTTTGTCTTCCTCCAGGTCTTTTGTATCAATAACGACACAGCCTTTACCGCAGATGCAGAGAAACTTTTGCGATGACAGCAGCATACAAGACCGGCACGCTGTAGACATACACGCCTTCACTGTCGTTGAAAACTGTGTGGGCAGGTACCGCAGCTTCCTAAACTCTTCCCACCTTAAGTCTAGCACCATGTTGATGTGGTCGACGATGGTATAACCCTTGGTGAACACGGGCTCTCCACATAAGCCGCCATGGCAACAAATGATGTTGGCAAGCCCAGTGTTGAGCTTCCATAAAGTTGGCGTGTCTTTGTTGAGTTCATTCAGATACCATTTTGTGTTACTTTTGTCAGTTAACCCATCATCTTTGCTCACCATCAACGAAAACAGAGAAGCTACCTCAACATCATCCGTGTCATGTTTCTTAGTGGGAGACACGACAGTATCATCGTCTTGATCCTACCAACGACCAAAAAGTCGTCGAGCCCCAACGCTGAAAAACTCGTCCCCACTCTCATGGTAAGCCATTGCACTGTTGTTTAAAGTATTGTTTTCTGGCCGTGCTACCACCGCTGGAGGAGTCGATACGTCCTTGGTGTCTGATGCACAGTCTACCGTACTGACATGGTTGATCCATTCCGAGACAGTTTTCTGCCACGATCCAGCTCCCGGGATCTCAAGATCCTTCTTGAGAAGTTGGTGCCACCAAACGCTTCGAAGTTCTAAGAGGGCATCGCGTTGGCACTGCATGCTCACTTGCATGTCGTAGTGGACGTCCGAATTAGAAGCCCGAGGGGTCATAGCAGTGCCAGGAGTCGTTGTTTCAGTGACATCAGGCCAGGGCTGGATCGAGTTTCTCGAATCCGATCTATGTATCTTGGCAGAGCCTCTGTCAACATCGCTCCTCTTGCTGTGGGTAGTAGTTTGGGTAGCATGAGAAACCATATCTTTTCGTTCAACTCCAGACACGGCATACTCTGGAAGGACATTAACACTATCCAGAAGCACGGTTGAATCTTCTGTCTGTGAAGTCTTGGTAGTAGGCCGACTTGTATGTTGCTTTGTCTGGTCTTCGGTCTTTATGGCCAAGCCCACAGCCGACAGGCCCAATGATGAATCACTGGTCTGCGTAGCAGGTGTACTGAGCAGCGATTCGTCTGTATCCACTGAGGATACCGACAGGGCTGCGTCCACTATTACATGGGCAAGAGTATTTTTGACTTTCTTCGAGACCTTGTCCGGTAGACCATGCGGCGGGATGGAAACGATTCGCGGTGCCAGGCGAGAAAGGCTAGAGCAGTTTCCATCGACTTCAGTGAGGAAAGAAGCACAAACTTCGTTATTGACGGTCACAATCGTGGCCTGATCGCTCGTTTGGGGCATGATAGATGAATCAGTGAAATAAATGAATGCAAAGTAAATAGTTGATACAAGTTGCTGAAATCAGTTTAGACAGTAGTAAAAAGACAATCGATCAAGCAGAACTATTAAAGAGAAAGCAAATAAAGAATACACAATGAGGGGGTTTATTTCAATAGGCACATAGAGGTACAGAGCTGCGATATGTCGACGATGTTCGTGATAGCGATGACATTGGGTTGTAGGTAATATAGAATAGCCGATTCCACCATCGCCTATAATCACGGTAAACAACAACAAAGCTTAACTCTACGCCTAAGTACTCAGGCCATCAACAAATTGAAGCTGGAAGTGCCGTAAGCACCTGAGTAGTTGCCTCTATGCATACTGACGCCTAATCTCTTGTTTGTGTTTCTCTAAATCAGTGACATCATTCATACCATCACCATCCTATGCACCACGAGACTCAGACTCATCTCAAAGATTCTGTTAGGTAAACATGAACATACTCTGTAATTGTATTGCATCAATGTGTTCATTGACTACCAAGATCAATAACACTCCAGAACGAAAAAGAAATATCGGTCTATCTCCAATGCTGTGCTAGCAAAAACAAACACCAACCATCGGGGGCCCTCCAGAACAGAAAGGAGGAAAAGAAAGCAAAGTGCCCAAACCAGTAGGGTTTTGGGAGATCCAAATGCATACATCAAGGAAAAATGCAGCGAAAGCAACGGGCTTACGGAAATAAAGGAAAGGTAATGTAGGAAAACATGCTACTGTGGGAAGTGACAAACTTGAGGTCATTATCCGACTCAAGTCATCTAGAAACAGGGGTAAAAACGACAAAGGCAGAAAAAGATGACATGAAAGAAATAAAGACAAGGAAAACGCTGAGAGCTACCAACCTTCCAACCCACACATTTCGGGGGTAGTAATATCCAATCATTTGCGTTAATGCCGTGATTGAGGGAGGTGTAAAGAAACGAGAAAAGAGATTATCGTGAATGAAGAAAATCATAACAGATAATAAGCAACGCTAGATAACATATGAGCCAAGGACAGGATGGCTTTCGGTGGAGTATCAGGAGAGTAGCAACTGCGTGGCTTGTTCCGAAAATAACCTCCAGAAGACCAGGACTCACACACAGCGTCATGGTGGGCAAGTAGCATGTTCCAAATGCGACTATGATGATCCATACCAATGGTACTAAACATGGAAGGGGGCTTCATCTAAATTCCATTGCGCAGGCTGCTGTTGCTGTGGGTTTTGTTGCTGAGGATATTGTCCGTCACTGTTCACGGCATTTAGTGAATCTAACCCCTGTGCCTGAGATTGCCCTTGCCCTTGTGATTCAGTGTGCGTCTGCTCTGTATGTGAAGGGTTTGTAAACATGGTAGGCTGTGATGCGATACCAAGATTGTGCATTATATTCGCAGTTGAGGCCTGAGCATGGGCATGGGCCTGGAGAGAACCGAGTTGAGCAACCTGAGGCATATGCGTCCCATTGCCTTGCACGGGCAAGTTGCTATTCAACATGCTATTTCCGGCAGCCATCTGTGCAGTTTGAATAGCCATGTTCTGCTCGTGAATAGTAATCAAGTTGTAGGCAGCTTCGCCAGGCGTAGGCATCGGCATAAGACCTGCTTCAATCTGACTGACAAAGTAATTGTAAATCAGTTGCTGGCTCTGTGGATTGCTTGTAAAGAATTGAGAATTGTTGGTGAAGGTAGCCTCAACAACAGAACTCACACCATTCTGGTCAATAACGGGAACCAGGTGAGTACCAGTGATAGCATCGTTGGGGGGAGCGCCAGCTATGACGGGAAGGTTCTGTTGCAACTGGTGCATAGCCATGAGTCCAACAGCCGCTTCGTTACCGCCAGGCGCATCAACGTCATTCATTAGATCATCCTCATCCAGATCAGCTTCCCATGCATCGGCTTCCGTTACAACGCCATTCTGAAGAGTGGGTGCAGCATCAACAACAGGGGTGGGCATCATTGAATCAAATTCGAATAGACCGTCTCCAGTTGGGCGATAGATACCAGTGCTTCGTCGAAGCTCTTGGTATCGCGGAGAAGTGTTGAGGTGATCGCGAAGACGGGAGACACATGTTCCTGAAAAGACACAAAATACTTGGCGTTGATGGACAGTGAATTCTGCAGAGTTGAATGTTAGTGGCTGAGCAAGGTAGCCTCTTTTTGGTGTGCAAAAATCGCAACATAAAGCATAGGGACGTCTTACCAGCAGGTGGTTCACGCCCAAAGCGCTGGAAGTCTTCAATAAGAAAAGCGGGGACTCCGGTTAAGCTCAAATGCGTCAATCGTCTGCAGGAGTTTAGGAGGCGAATGATGCTCTGCACAAATATAAGCGATAGGTTAGTCCGCGGGGCAGATCATCATACGCATGCTAGCGTTGGTTACGCATATAGAAATGGGATCTTACCTTGAGTGTCAAGTTCATACAATAACTAAGATGTACACGTTCCAAGCAAGCTCCGCTGGTTCCATCGCTGTTGGGTCTCTGTGCTCTCCGAATACAGGCGAAGGCGATACTGTTGATGGTACTATCGGTGATCTGGCTGCATTTGACAAGGCCGATTCTCTTCAACTTTGGGAGATTCGCGAGTAGGGAAACAGAGGCATCAGTGAGGGCAGTGCAACATCCCAGATCAATGTACCTAATGCGATTGCATGAGTTTATGAGCTGGCGGGCGCCGTCATCTGTAATTAGGCTGCAGTGGCCGAGATGAACATAGTGAAGATTTTTTCCAAGTTTGGAGATGGCGTTGACAGCAACATTAGTGATGTTACGACATTTGGCAAGCACAACGTTGCGAAGCCGGGGTGCAGCATCAATGATCTTGACGACGGCGGCATCAGTCAACTCGTAGCACCCAGTCAAGTCAAGGATTCTCAAAGCATCAAATGTGATTTTTTCTGAGATTGGGAGGAAAGCGTTGTCGGTGATTAGATGGAGATATGGAAGCCTCAGTTCACGCAAGGCCTTTCCCTTAGACAGAAGAGCAGTGACGGAGACGTTGCCGACTTCATGGCACATTTGTAGATCGATTTCAAGCAGATTGGGACAGTTTTCGGCAAAAGCTAGAACAGCTTCATCGGTGACGTTTAAGATGTCATTGAGTTTAATCTACACGTCAGGAAGAGAGAATGTCAGCCACGGTTGTTTTCTCGTCTTTGGGGAGTCGAGTATTTGGACCCAGGACTCGATGAAGGGTTCTGTACTATATATCACTTACACGCTTGATCTGTCGGCAATTGTTTGCAAGAGCCACAAGGCTTTGGGAGGTGACATTCACACATCCTGCAATGTTAAGGCCCTGAAGTCGGGGACAGTTGTCGGCTACGGTCATTATGGACTGATCGGTTATGGACTGGTTTGCGCTGATATCCAGGGCTAGCATGTGGTGGTTTTGTGATACCAAGGAAATCAGACCGCTGTCGGTGACCTGCTTGCAGTTAGTCAAGGTCAAGCGCTCGATACGGTTGCATTTTTTCAACGAGTCGATAGTGCCGTCGTTGACCAGATTGCACATTTGAGAAAGGTTAATTCGTCGAACATAGTCTGAGTACTGAAAGAAGGGTAACTGAGCATGGAGAGCATTGCAGATACGCTCCATTTTCTCAATACTGGTGCAAGCAGGTCTATGCCATAGCAGGTCGACAGAATTTCTAGCCCAGCGCTTGCAGGTGAGCATGCAGCGGAGTATGTCTGAAGGACGGTCGATTTTGGCGAAGATCATCATCATGATTTCGTTGGGCAGGCGGTGAACAGGAGTTTCTTTGCACTCTTGTTGGATGCGGGCAAATTCGCGTTCTTCGCGTTCTTCGTGAGATAGGCTGAGCGATGACCCGGAGTCATTGTTGGCCAAGTAGAAGTCAGACTCGTCATTGTCGGGTAGTACGGGAGATGCAGCCGATGACACAGAAGACTCGGTTTCCAAAGTCAACGGGGCATCGAAGCCGCTTCCATCTGTGTGGATTGTCTCCATAGTGTTGAATCAACCCAGGAGGGGCGGTCTATGTTGATAGATGGGAGTATTATTGGTCACAAGGAGACAGATTATACGGGCAGCGGCGGTGTATCACGAAGCGGAGAGTGTTGGTGGTGTTGAGAGATATGGCAACTAGGGCCAGACAGCAGTAGCAGCGGTTATGAAGACGACGTAGGAGAGAGCGGAAGGTTGAGACAGGCGGCAGAAGTTTCGAGACTCTCCATACAAGTTGAATGAGGTGAAATGAGGGCCCAAGTTATTAGAGATGGAGTTGGGGTCGAGATTCTATTATGACAACAGCGGTGGTAGGCACACTGATTTGTTGGTAGAGGCTCGCAGAAGCGTACCGAGAGATGCAGGGCCAAATAGCAGAAGTTATGAGGAGCAGCCGGAAACGAAGAGGAGAAGTGACGAGACACACGAAAACACCCAGAGAGGGAGGGATACAAGACTGCAAGCAGGGGAATTTATCAGGGCGGAAGGAAAAAACGATATGATGCAGGAATGGAGGGAGATCAAGAAAAAGCAAGAAAAAAGAGAGAACAGGCGGGAGGAATAAAAGGATAAATCAAGGACAAAAGAGGCGCTGAAGACAGAGCGTTCTAGGTGATGTGACTAGCCGTAGTTCCAGCTCACCAACCCTCTGTGACAGGCCCCAGCTCACAGCGTAATGCAACAGCGCCTGGCGGTAGTGTAGTTATGGAACTACCGAGAAGAACCAATGAGAAACGGCAGAAGGCGAGCAAAAGAGGCGGAGCGCCGAGAGAAGAAGCGATCAATTAAGATCAAGGGAGCCCCTAGCCTTGGAGGAGACTCAACCGGCCGGTAGACGGGCTGGGAGGGGGGGAGGGGGGCGAGGCTGAGAAAGCGGCAGCGCAGCAACACCAGAAAAAAAAGAACAATAGGAGAAGACAGAGTGACACTCTGACACACGCTGATGATGTTTATAGGAGTTGAATGATGCAGAAGCGGATGCAAATCGGTCGACGATGCAGGAAGGGAAAAATTGAAGAAGCAGAAAGCGGCCACCAACGACAGCCTTGGCAGGCAAGACAAGAAAAAGACCCTCTTTATTTGCTTATTCCACACAGAGGCGGCAAAGGCGGTGGCTGCTTCACTTGAGGAAGGTGCGATCGTCTTTTCCATCACTGACTAGTTGTTCGTTTCTTGCGCCTTCCTCTCCTTCTTCTTTCTCAATTTTGCCCTTCTGCTTTTGCTCCTGCCCGCTTCGGTTGGGCCTTATTTTTCTGCCCACTGTATGTATGTATGTATGTATGTACATAGTTACATACACAAACAACTATGAAACAAGGTCACTAGACTCACTTCCGCCGCCTGTCCTGTTTTGACATGTTCTATATGTGACCTTTCTCTGCTTACTCTACTCCAGTAACTAGTTAACTACGCTATTTCTCTCCAACTCTTCCATTCCTCTTCACCAACAAGCTTGCATTTGTCCGTGTCACAAGGAACTGGCCCTCGCACACCCTGCTACAGCACAGGCTTTAATTCACCTTCTGTTGCCTGTGCCACTGCTGATCTGATAATGGTAACACTAAAAGTGGGGGTTCTCTTTTCAGTTTGTGAAAAAACGACCAAGCGCCAAAAAGCTTTCCGGCAGAAAAAAACGCATGGTTATGTACATACATACATAATCAAAAAAAAAAAAAAAAAAAAAAAAAAAAGACCCTAACCCTTGCATATGTATACAACTTGGCATTCCTCTATAACAATATCGTCAACAACAGACTGGTTAGTTGCGTGATAGATTCCAGTCAGACTCCCACTCGACTCATCCCTTACCTGTGCCATAGATCTTAACTTCATATAATTGCCCTTATGACATGTCCTCGTTTATACTACCGATATGCCAATATTTATGAGCTACTAGCATATAAACTAATAGCTAATCCAAAGACTCATGGTCTCTCTCAGTATCAATATCACCATGCTCGCTTATTGTCGTGAAATTCATACAGCCAATCCATCCCATCGGCATTCACTTTCATATCCACATACACATTTTCTCTCTGGTCACGATGCACAGGATTCATTCATGTCATTTCCATTTCCAGGTTCCCCAGGCCTTCTTTCTTTTTTTTGGTTACCGAATATTGTTTCGTTACCGAGAGCTTTTTTGACCATATCTTTTTGTGTGTCCCCAGCCCAGCAAGAAAAAAAAACAAAAAGAACACAACCAAAAACAAAGAGAACATTCCCAATGGCCATCCATAGCATCAATCTAGTAATTTTAATGCAATCTTTAGAGGCGACATGGAAAGAATCCCGGTCAATGTCATATTCAGAACTTAGTAGCCGAAAGACTCCAGAGCAGAAACAGTCTTGGCATCCACAGTGGCGTTCTTCTTGGCCTCGGACAGTTGTCTCTGGGCCAGCTTCTTGCGCTCGTAGTAGGCAGCGCCCTTGGCCTTTCTCCGCTCCTCCAGGCGGGCGACAACATCCTGGTACTTCCAGCCGACCTCGTGGGATAGACGGCCGACGGTGCAGTACTTGCGACCGGGCTGCAGGCGCAGGACACGCAGAGCCTGGGGAACGACCATCTTCTTCTTCTTGTCGTAGGGAGGGGGAACACCCTCGAAGACCTTCAAGCGCTCAAGAGCCTTGGCACCACGGGCGGTCTTGTGGGGGATCATGCCACGGACAGCCTTGTAGAAGATGCGCGAGGGGGCACGGAAGTGGAAGGGGCCTGTGAGATGGTTCATGTCAGCGTCCGTTCATGTTATACATCATCACGTGAGAGGATAGAAGAGTGGTCATGAGGGGCCACCCCATTCCATTATCGTGTGATATATTGGGTATTTGGTGGGTGTTCTCTTACCACCGCGGGTGGGGTTGAAGCGGGTGGCCTTGCGCAGGTAAGCGTGGTACTTGACTGTAAAAAAAAAACTGTTAGCCTATCGTTCCTTGTCCTTCCTTTCTTCGATTTGTTCATGTATAGAGCCGGAATACGCATCAATAGCGACGGTAATAGACATACGCTTGGCACGGAAGAACTCTCCGGAGATGTTCAGGGCCTCGCAGCGAACGATGACAATCTTCTGACCGTTCAGCAGCTGCTTAGCGACAATGCTGGCCAGACGGCCCAGCAGATGGCCCTTGCCATCGATGACAATCTGTATTGTTGGTGGTTAGTAAAGCTTGCTCTAAATTGTAGTCAATAGACACTAGTAACGATGTGTTAAGGTGTATGTGCTGTGTGTTTATGTGTGTGGGTGTCATGTTGAAAGAGACAGAGGTAAGTCGAGGGACCAGCGGCAGTATCTGTATATCGCATGTGTTGCTGGAGCAGCGAAGAAATGGCAGAAAGCCAGATGTATTCCCCTCCGAGACAACGATTGCCGAGAGGTTCGTCGTCTCGTTGTCGAATAGTGTAGAGTCCTCCCATCGTCTCATCCTAATGATCATGGGCCAAGATGGTCGAAAACTGATCGATGCTAAGAGCGACGACGGTACGCCTTTGGGCGATCTCGACGGCGAGAGCGATATGTGCAGATATTGGCCGACCCTTGATGATGAACAGTAAGGGAGCAAGACTTACAACCGGCTCGAAGGTCGACATCGTGGATATTCGTTTCGTCACGGGCGGTACGTTACTCGTCGACGGGTATGAAAGAAGAAAAAGAATCGACAAACAGGCAAGACAGGAACAAAACTTGCGGTGTTTAGCAACTGTCAGCGACCAATGCTGGAAAAAATGTCAAAAAAGATTGAACAGCGGTAAATCCGCGGTTCGTGTGCGTGGCTGTCCTAGGCGGAGTGGTCGTTTTTGCTGGGGAGGGTTTCCAAAGTCGAAAAATTCGGTGCGGTTGGTGGGCTACAAACACAGTAATTACAGCGAGACTAAACCCTTTTGGGACAAAAGTGCATCCGAATGTGTGATACAAGTGTGGCTTAGGGCTAGGTGTATGAGGCTGAAAAGAAGATCGCTCCGCTAATTTACATCCAAGACATTGGTTAGACGTAGGGATAAAAGTGGGGTTAGGTTAATGCCTTGTGTTCAAGGCTGTAGGATTTGAAGACCTGTGAGGAAAGCATTGTTTGGACTCCAGGCCCCTCCGGTGCCCCTCTTTTTGAACCTTGATGACTCGGATGAGCTGCTTGGGCATGCAAATGCGCGCAATGTTTGATTTGGATGCTGACGCTTTTTACTCGTCATACGGCTTGCGAACAAGGATGTGTAGTGAATCAAAACTCTAAATAATGAATATTTCTCTGAACAAAAGAACGACTGAAATAACAAAAAAAAAATCAAGACTATAATATAAATAAGGGCTCCGAGTCAGACGCGGACCTTCACTTCTTCTTAGCCTCATCTAGCATTCTCATATAGCCCTCGATGCGCTGGTGAACTTCCTTGCGTCTGGAGCGCGCAGCGTCGTTGCCATTGTGGTCTATACCATCCAGCTTGAGTGTTACATGCTGCATGGTGGTTTCAGTAAGTCTTCGCCACTCCTGCTCGCGCTTCTTGCTGTCCGCGGGCGGTGTTTTCATGAAGACTTGGCACATATCAAGCAGCTCAGTGTCAAACCACTCTTCGATACTGTTGATCTGATCGATGGGGGAGAGGGGCTTCGTAGGCTGGGCCTTGGAGGTCTCTGCACGGGAGCTCGAGGAGGGGATAGGGTGGTCGGCGACATCGGAGTCATTACCGCTGCGGGTCTTCTTCTTGGACTTGGACTTTTTGTGTCTTGACTCGTCGCCTTCTGTCAGGGTAATTGAAATCTCGCTCTTGTTCTTGACACTGAACTGGCGAACAATCTCGTCCTCACCACCAAGTATTCGGCCCTTGTACTTCAGGTGGGCGCTTTGCAAAGGCTTGCCATTGATGTTAAACAGAATTCCGGCGCGGGTGCGAAGGTCGTGCACGCAAACCTTTCCATCGGCGATGCTGTAGGGAGGGAAGCAAGTGCGTTGCTTCTTGTCACCAAATACCAGAAAGATGACATCATCGTCGGGCTCGGGGGATTCAAGCGAATCGGAAGAGCGATCAAACAAGTCGTCTTTGTCGACATCCTGCGGGGTAATGTAGGAATAGTCTCTAGAACTGACATGAATGGGACCAGTTGGCGCATGATCGCTGCTCCAGGAGTGACGAAAGCGCGACATGACGAAGATAAGAGAGGTAGCGACTACGGCAACAAGAGTTGTGCAGACGATGTCGGGCGAGAGGCCAGTAGCGTGCGAAAGATCGCGAGTTGTGTTGGAAAAGAGGAGGGAGGCCTGGTCGAGGGCGTCTTTTGCATAGAGCTGGACTGATGCGGGGAACAAGGCCGTTAAAGAATCCAGAGCGCCATCACTGGATGCTACTGGAGAGTGTTTGTTGGAAGCCAGTTTGGCGGGTCGAGGTTCGATAGCACCTTGTCAGGGCTACCGATGGAGTTATATATAAAAAGATGGGGAAAAGATTGTTAACAATAAAAAAAGACAATAAAAATGCAGATGAGCGGGTAAAAATGGACAGATGTGAATGGTCCGAGTGGATTGGAGGCAGTGTTGAGTTTGCAGAAGCTCCAACAGAACACGCCCTCGAGTGATTAGAGGAGCATGGGTTGGTTGAAATGCAAATTGTTGTTTACACACACGCGCAGGTGACAGTTGTAACGGAGTCGAGGGACGGCGGTCCAGCGGGCGAGTGTACTTGTGCCGGGTACTGGGGTCAACTTTAGATAACGCCAGTCAGGCCTAAGATAAAGAGGTGCAGGTTTGCGCTACAGTGCGTGCTGTGCTGACTCGATTGAAGCTCTGTACAATGCTGGTTGGATGTTGGGCCGAAGCCGAAAAGGGTGAGGGTGAGGGTGTGAGGTGAGGACAAGCCGCTAGTTCGGCTCGTGACGAGAGAAGTAAGGCGGTGTAAGCGATTGGGCGCAATTATGAACTTGCGGGTTGAACGGTGGTCTTTTGTGCGACTCGTGACGAATTGGGTTCGCCTTGCGCAATTGTCAGTTGGTTGTGGATGGCCTTTGAGGTGGTGGCCCCGGGAAGAAGGCGTGGAGAAAAGCCATGCTGGAGCTTTTTTGTTAACTAGCTTGTGAGGTCCAGGTGGACTTACTAGCGCGATTGTATGACTAAGCACACAGTGAACGTGTTTATACATTAACTGTAATGCTTTATGCTGCATTATGTAACCCTAAGTGAGGACATTTTGTGGAACCATGACTTTACACTACGTGCAAGTCGAGCTTCAACTACACTTGGCCCCAACGTGTTTCTATCGAGGCAGCGAAAGTGATATTGCATTGAGCTGGAATCCCAATTCCTTCGCGTTACAGTCAGAAGTAATCCACGCTTGGATGTTTTATGCGTGTTATGATGCCTTGGGCTCGCCTCGTATCAATCAATGTCTAGTATCCAGGTAGTATGGTAGTATGAATCAAGTGTGAATGTAGACAAGTACGGGCGCAACGTGCATGAACAAAGCACTGTATAGTTGGGCTCTCATCTGACATGCGCATCTGCCATGGGTCCAAGCTCACCATAAGAGGCTGGAAGATTCCATGACGTTCACCTCAACCAAGTGAATAACACCCAGATGTGCGATGTCGTCATAGGAAGCGCACCTTGGTATGCAACAACACAGAGTCTTTTCGGAGTCTGTGTTACATGTCATTGGGTCATCGGGCGGTAGTGGATGCAGACAGATAGAGACCAGGCCCTGATGACATCACATCAAAGGTCGGTGAAGGAAAAGCATCGCAATACAAGAGATAAATAACCATGTACATTTAATACTTTTAATACATGCACAACATGACATGTCATGAGACAGCTTGGCTGGTAAATCGAGAGAAAGGAAAAAGAGCCTCTATTCTTAGCAAATAACGCCATAAACCAATCCTCGTAGCCAATTTTTGTTCATTTTTTTTGAATTGTGTCATTCCATTAACCCCCCACTGCTACTTTGATACATTTACCAGTTGTCACACGAGCCGACGTACAAAATTCAGCAGCACTGAATGGAGCCAATCATCCTTTCGGATGCGCTTAAGCAGCGATGGTGACCTCAACCTCAACACCGGCCTCGATGTTGACGATGATGGACTTGACAACCTCGGTGGGGGCACGGAGGTCGATCAGGCGCTTGTGAATGCGCATCTCGAAGCGATCCCAGGTCTTGGAGCCCTCACCGCAAGGGGTCTTGCGGGTGGTGATGGTCAGGTTCTTGGTCTGTAGAGCGGCAAGGTATTGTTAGTGATCTGTGTGATGTGTTTTGCAAAGTCGCGGTTGTTTATTTCGAGAGGTCGCTGCTTACGGGGAGGCGGACGGGGCCCTTGACGGGCAGGTCCTTCGAGCGGGCACGCTCGATGAGCTCCTTGCAGACACGCTCCAGAGACTCAACCTTGCGGCTGGACAGAGTGATGCGGATCTTGTGAGCCTTCTATATAATTGAAAGAGAGATTGTTAGTATACGGATGTGCCATAGTTCACGGGGAAACGCCGAATGGCAACGTGACAGGATAGACGTACGGGGCCCTCAGAGAAGTCCTTCTCGCCCTTCTGGTAAGACATTTTGATGGTTTTTTTTCGGTGAAGAAAAGGTAAAAGGGGTAAAGAAGATTGATTCCGTCAAGACTCGGAGCTGAAGATAACTGTTGCGTCACGGCAAAGTGATGACGATGATGTATTATAGCAGTAGAAAAGAAAAAGATGCGTGCTGGTCCCTCCGGTGTATCACGGACCCGGGGCGCCAGAATGGACCCACTATTTTCTTAATTTTTGGCTATGGCCCACACAAATTTACATTTTCAGTGAGTAGACAAATTGTGGAAGTGGCGCTGGCAGTAGGGCAAAAAGACGCCCCATATGGTTATGTGGCTGAGTGGAGACCAGCTGACAGCATCCACGCCAGCTGCACACAGTCGTCAGTTGAGTTTCAAGGGTTAATACGGTGTCATACAGGGTTATGGTCTAGAAAAAGGTGAGACAGGCCTAGAAGCCAGCACGAAACAGCCGTGAAAGGTGAAATGAGACATTGAGCCCTGGAACCGAAAGCGCCAATTTCGCAAGATGTTGACTGAAAGTGAGCAAAGGACAGGGCCTCATATGCAAGTAATCTGATCAGGCGGGCAACTGATCTCCATTTTGTTTATTGGTGACTATCACGCATCGATGATTTTGTGGTGATTGTTTACAACAGAAAAAGCTAAGGTGATTCTGCGAATAGGGCCAGAGGAGATGTAGCCATGTCTTGGATCTGTGCAGGCAGAATGGCGTAATATGAAACACGAACATCAAGGAGTGTCGAAGAGCGTCGCAGGAGAGAGGAGACGGAGTCCAAGAGGGTCCAAGAGAGGCCCAGAGAGGCCCAAGGGAGAATCAGGAGAGCCACCCAGAAAGAACGAAAGAATAAATCTATGGCCACCACGAATGAAATGTCTCGAGCCGGCAACATCTACTCGTGCATGGTCAATATTATCGTTCACCATCGCACATGTAGGTCATTTTTGCCTCTGCAACACAATGCCGCATCGTATTGGGCAGGATTCTATTGATGCCACTGGGCGATGCAGCTTTGGGCGTATTGATCCCGCCAGGTGACGAACATGCGCCTAAAGCGAGATTGGTTCAGGCAGTGGGCGGTGAGAGCAGCAATCCATAGGGTTACAAGAGGGTTAGCTTTAACCAACTAGCGCTAGGCGCTGGCCCCAGGAACGGGTCATCTGCTGACGCATATGCGAAGCCTCGACTTTTCTAGCTCCCATCCTGCATCTCAAATGTCTTGGGGATACGGCGGGTGTACCCAGGGGCCCGTCCTCCTGTCAGTTGACTCAGGGGCCAGGCCAAGCCACTAAAACAACAACGCCCACCAACCAACCAACCAACCAACCGACTCGGCAGCCAACACAAGCAGAGAAGAACAGGATGGGATGGATGGCCCAGAACACTGCCGGCCACGTAATGCTGGCAGTGGACACGGCAACCTGGATTGGGAGCAAGGCCGTGGCCCGATGAGGCTGTGGAGGAGGCTTAGGGGAAGTGACAGACACCGGGACCCGGCATCTTGTGCCTTGTGCGAGCAGCAAGTCTGCATGCATTCCTGTACGAGGATAAAGCGCCACGCCACCGCCAGCTAGCATCCATCGCGATTGTGGCAAGTTTTGAAGGGACGGGCTTTCGATACAATGGAGGATCTCCAGAGCCGGCGAGAGAGAGAGAGAGACTCTGCGAGAAGACTGCTCGAGAGCCAGGAACAAGGCCCAAGACGGCACAAACGACAGGGCATTGGCGTCCCAGACCAGCGAGCCGTTAAACAGAGCCCACGGCTGTTTGTTCCCCGGGAAATAAAATGAGGGTATTTCCTGGGCTAGAAGCGTGTCCGCATGCTAAAGCTGAGACCCCCGAAGGCCTAGGGCCCTTGAGTTCGTCCGAGATGTACCCTATTCTAGGACAATGGGCGAAAAGAGACTCACTCTTTGACTCCCTGACTCTCTCTTTGATCTCTTTGGCAGGGTCTCCTTTGCTCCCCGGCTCCTCCTTCTCGGATCCATCCCTGAACTGGTGCTCCCCTGTCGTTAGTCTCGGACACATCCTGACAGAGACTCTCCTCGCCTCCTTTTATTTCTCTTTATTCCCCTTTAATTCCACCTTTTTTTTATGCCCAGATTTCTTGGTCTGTGTCTCACCTCTCTGACGTTTCCCATGTGTTTGTTGGGTGCGTGACAGGGCTTGTCCTTGTGGGTATTGTTCAAGTATATAAGCGCCAGAGCGCCAGATGTTGCTTCGTTGAGACCACAAGCCTCCGGTTTCCTCTATTTTGCGTTTCCAAGTGCTTTGTTGCTTTGCGTTTTTGGGGACAATAGCATCCTTTGATCTGGATTATCATTTACACGCTTTCAAACTCTGCATCTTTGTTTCTTTGCATTGTCTCCTTGGCGCCATCTAGAGACTTCCGAACATCCGGCTCGCCACGAAAAAAAAAGACCATCAGCGAACTTTACAAATACACACATACACAAATCCATATTCATAATGGGTGAAGACGGCTACGTCCCCCCTCTCAAGTCGGCCCCGGCGCCGCAGCGGACCGACACTGAGGAAAAGGTTCACAACAGCCATGCTTCGGCTCAAGCAGGCGCCCTCGGCCTCACCATCGACCCAACCCGTCAAGTCAGCCACGATGGGACTGTTCGATCACCATTGTCCCCGGTGCTCAGCCAAACACCCAACCCGCTGAACCGCGTGAACTCGAGCGAACTGGAGAACTACTTTGTAAGTCGATTACAGAGAACGCCGCCATCTACCTGGAAGTCTGCTCCATGTCGAGAATGGCTGCTGATATCCTCTACAGAAAGGCCCCAGAGACATGTCCAAGCACTCCAAGTGGCCTCTGTTCATGCAAATGCACGGCAGTATTGTGCCCTCCATGATTGTGCCGTTGCTGTGGATGGGCGCATGGAGTTCCCTGATCACCATTATCTCTAAGAACGTTTACTCTCGTGAGTTCCTCTGCTCCTATTCACTATAAATTGACGCCTATGACTAACACGTTTCTAGTGGGAATAAACTCGGTCGCACTGACGGTGACTGGTTTCGTCGTATCTCTTGGTTTGTCGCTGCGTAGTTCTACGGCCTATGAACGTTACAACGATGGCCGCAAGTACTGGGCCCAGTTGATCCTGTGCTCGCAGCAGCTTGGCCGGGTCTTCTGGATCCATTCCAAGGAAAACGATCCCGAACAGAAGAAGAAGCATCTGTTGCACACCATGTACGGACATCCACTACACTGCTACCCACTGTCTTGCAATCAGTTGAGGCTTACTAACATGCATTGACCTGTAGGACTGCCTCGAACCTAGTCGTCGCCTACGCCATTGCCCTCAAGCACAAGCTGCGATTCGAGCCGTACACCGCCTATCCCGATCTGATGCACCTTGTCTCGCACCTAGACACCTTTGCCGGCCGCGCCAGCGAGGACGTCCCGATCGAGATCCTGATGCCCAAAAAAGGCTTCTTCAAGGGCATCGGCGAGCACCTGGGCGTGTCCTTTGCCGAGTCCAACCCCCGCAAGGCCATCAAGCGTGCTGCAAAGCCGCTCGGAAACCTGCCGCTGGAGATTCTAAACTACCTCGGTCTCTACATCGACACACTGATTGCTGACGGCAAGCTGCCGATTCCCATGCAGCAGACGCTCGCTTACAACAATATTGCGGCGCTCAACGACATTCTCACCGGCACTGAGCGCGTGCTGACCACGCCGCTGCCAATTGCTTACAGCATTGCCTTCTCGCAGATCACCTGGGTGTACGTCATGATGCTTCCGTTCCAGCTGCTCAACTACTTGGGCTGGATCACAATCCCGGCTACCGTGGTCGCATCGTACATTATTCTCGGTATTCTCTTCATCGGCCGTGAGATTGAAAACCCCTTTGGCATGGATGTCAACGATCTGCCGCTGGATCTGTTCTGCGACCAAGTCGCCGATGAGATGGACGTCGTGGCCGCCCAGGCCATGGACATTGACGAGCTGCTGCTGCGCCTCGAAAGCGACCGCAACCGCGTTTTCTACCCCGCCAGCACCTCGAGCTTCAAGGCGTGGATGCACAGAGACGAGGAGAAGTTGAAGAATGCCATCAAACGCAAGCCCATCCAGACTTTCAAGTCCAGACATCCCGAGCAGGCTGCAAAGGCCACGGGCACCGACCTGAATGTCTAGAAGACACAGCCAGTGAGCAGCGGCGCAATAGCTGGTATATTCGCCGTGCCGGAGCGAGCACAAAAAGACGAGGTCGTACGACAGTCAGCACTGTGAAACCTTGCATCTCGGTTCCTGTCTTTCTCAACACGCCTTTATTCTTGATCCCCCAAAAGTATTACCATCTATCTAACCTTGTGTTGCGTACACCTGCTGCTGTTCGGTAGGTCTCAGCACTGTCGAAGCAACGGCCCCCCTTGTTTATTACACATTATTATTATTTATTGGCCACCACGGGGCTTCTTCCCCAGCGGCGCGGTGGCATTGTTATGTTTACTTTTTTATTATTCCGATATTCAACAAGGATCTACTGGCGTTTTGTTTTCTTTTGGCTCGTATTTGATGGCGGTTATATCCAGTTTGAATTTACATAGTTATACATACCATACATAACTACCTGTAACTACATGCTATGTTGTACGTCATAACCCAAGTGCTTTGACCTGTGTTTAACGAACTAACATCGCCCAAGCTCTTGGTCTTACTGTAATGTGAAGCAAAAAAAAGGAGATCCAAGCACATTATGCCCCTCTATGCGGAAGCCTCCTCCAGGGCCGGGCCCTTGCTGCCCTTGTCGTCGCCAGTCCTTCGAACCAAGACCTCGTCAATGACGCCATTTGCCAGCGCCTCTTGCGCTGTCATGTAGTTGTCTCTCTCCATCAGCGTCTCGACCGCCTCCTTGGTCAGCTGCTTGTCGCTGGGCAGAGCGACGTTGACATGCGAGCGGTAGATCTCGTTGACTTGGTCGCGGATGCGCTGGATCTGGTTAGCATAGATCAAAATATCACTGGTCTGGCCTTGTGTTCCGCCGAGTGGCTGGTGCACCATAATAGCGCTGTGCGGCAAAGCATAGCGTTTTCCGCGCGCGCCGCCGACAAGCAACAGCGAAGCCATGGACGAGGCTGCGCCGACGCACACGGTTGACACGGGCGACGAGATGTAGCTCATGGTGTCGTAGATGGCCAGACCAGCCGATACCATGCCGCCTGGCGAGTTGATGTACATGGTGATGGTCTTTTCCGGGCTGTCGGACTCGAGCCAGAGCAGCTGTGACACGATGGACGCCGAAGTGGTGTCGTCGATGCTGCCGTTGAGGCAGATGATGCGCTCCTGCAGCAACCGGGAAAAGATGTCGTCTGCATGGGGTTAGTCTAGGAGGAAGCGGCTGGGCTTCTGGAGAGGGCGGGACTGGGGCCTAGGAGGAGACTAACATGTGCGCCAACCGCCAGTCTGTGTAACTATCAGTTAGCATGTGCAAGACGAGGCAAGACCAGCAAGCAGCAACATACCGTGACTTCGGTGATGTACGGCATGGGAATGTTGGCCGTTGGAGGCATATGGAAGCCGACCCCGGGGGTTGCCGTCAAGCCGCGGAGGGCCGAAGAGGCAAAGCCCCGAACACCGGCGCGGCACATGCGCGCGGCTGAAAAGCGAACGATTTTGGGAGCGTAGTTCATGGCGAAAGCTGAAAAGAAACGAAATGCAAACCAAATGAGGAAAAAAGAAGACAATAGGTGTTCAAAGAAAGAAGACAAAAACTTGCAGTCACACTTCACGCACAGAAATTCAATTTATGCCTCGCAGAATAAATACACACACACATATGTCCACACAGCTCTGTATCCAGGGAAGGCACGCGTGGATTCTATCCAAGCACAACCCCGAACTGGAAAGAGCTTCTGCGCGATTACAATGAGCAGTTGCTGTCCTCTGCGCCGCCCCAAGGCAAGGGCGGGTCCGCTTGAGCTTGAGCCTATTATTTTAGCCGTCTTTAAGCCTTGCGTCTAGGGTTACAATCCTTCAGCCTTGTACCCCGGTCTCTCACCGCCTAGCATTGCATCACCAGTTTCTTTTTTCTGCCGTCACTTTCGAAAGCCTGGAGGGACGGCCTGGACGGGGGGCCGGACTAGAGGCGACAATACCTCGAACCTTCTGGTGTGCAATTTCTTTCGAGTTTGGGAGTCTGAATAGCCTGTTATACCGCCGTATGGTACCCTCCTTACACCTATTTTCTTCTATAAAGCTTCCCCCTCACCTTGAACCTGAATAGGACCTGCCTATCTCCCTCTTTCAATCGCCATGGCACGTCTCTGCAGAGCCATTGGCCTCTCCCGGCCCTTTTCCCATCTTTCTAATCACGCTGCCAAAGCCACATCTAGCACTGATGTCCACCCTACACCAACCACACCCTCCGGCCCTGTTAACCCCGCCGGCTATATCCCCTCGGCATTCGAGACCTTGCCTGCCTTCAACCCCACCACCAAGACCATAAAAACCGCCGCCGGAACTCTCCCGGCCTCGCCCATCATGGACCCTGAATGGCGCATGACGCAAGGCTTTTTTCGCGCGCCCAAGCCGCGCCCACGCCCACCAGTAGGCCGTTTCCGTCGCCTGCTCAGCCGCAGTCCGTATGCGCGCATGCTTGCTAGTCCACTGCGGCTTGACCCTCTGACAAATGCCTTCCTGCCGCGTGATTTCCTTGCCTCTTTTGAGGTTATTCAGCATCCAGAGACTGGCAAGCCGTGGTGGGCGCCTATGATCGACGATGCGCCGCTGTTGCGGGTCCAGCCGTCGGACATGTCTATGGATACCGAAGCAGAGGTACAGGTGCAGACCGATGAAGATGCGCACGAGGAGGAGGAGGTAGCGGCTGCCGCCGCCGCAGCCGCTACCACTACCTCTATCGAAGCCGACGTCGATCCCGACCCGTCCTACATCCCCACACCACGCCTTGCCAATGCCCCCGCGCAGCCCCCGCGCTCTTCTCCCGGCTCCCCATCGCGGGCCTCAGCACAAATTACTACACAATCTAACCTGCGTGCACACACTGCGCTCTCTGCGCATGCGCTAGCCATCCTCGACCGGCGACTCACCGGCTCGCCCAAGGCCTTCCCGTTCCTCGCTTCCCGCCGCGCAAACCACATGGCCTGGGTACAGCGGACACCGCCTGTCTGGCGTGATGGGATGACCGACGTACTGCTGCAGATGCTGCGTGCGCGCGCGCTGGATGATTTTGCGCTGCTTGCGGACCCGACCAGTCTGGGCAAGGAGTATCCAAATGCTCGCGGTGAGGAGCAGGGCCAAGAGCAGGAGCAGGAGGAGAAGGAGGAGGGTGTAAGAAGTGCGAGGGCGCCAATGGCGTATGGATCGGAGTGGCTGAGTCCGCTGGTGAGCGTGGCCTCGTGGGCTGACCTGCCAGGGGCTGTGCCAGAAAAGACACTGCGCGGCGCTGTGCTCTGGTTGTCAAGGAGCGCTGATGCTATGGTGCCCGCGGAGGTGTCAAAGGACCAGAAGACGTATGAGTTCTCTGGCGCGCAGTACAATGCACACGTGCCGATTCACAACCTCCCGAAACTGCTTGGCGAGGAGGGCCTGCAGAAGGTGTTGGACATGTTCCCTGAAATGAATGATACAGAGTTGGTATTGCTGGTGCGGCCAGCGACGATACATTTGCGGAAGCGATTGTGGCAGTTGGAGGGTTATATTAACGGAAACCCGAGGCCTCAAGGGCACGGGTCTGAATTGATTTTTGAGGATGAGCCATAGGGCTGTAACTTGTACGATACAAACATTAACTAACGAACCAGGGTTGTTTAGCAAAGCTGTGGTTAGTTAATTTATAGACATGGGAACACATTGTGTAACTAATATTACATCATGGCACACCACATTGTACGAAATGACTCTATTCCAGAACCACGTCTAGTACGTATACTTAAGGCTTCTAACACAAACAAAAAACATATTGAACAAAAAACACAAAGACAGCCTCTTGCATCAAGAGCTTTGCCCGGCTTGCCGCTTTTGCAACACACATTTTTCCAGGGAAAAGTGAGAGACTCACGCCGCGGGGCCTGCTGGACTCATTCGCGTGGAATCCTCCGTGCTGGTGCTGCTACTCGACGTATTGCCGTTGCTAATGGCTATACGAGACTCATCGGCATCGCCAGGCCCGGTCGATTGCGTGAAGCCCGAGACATCGCTAAGCATGGAGCTTGACCGGCCGCGAAATTTACCGCCGCCCATCCGTGCTGAATGTGACATCGATACCGTCGTTGAGCCCCAGATTGGAGCGGTGCCAGGCCCGCTAGACAGACCAGGGCCAGATCCCATCCCGGTAGCGGCAGTTGAAGACAAAGGCGGAAAGGCAGAGCTTGTGGTAAGACCGGAGGAATCGACGTTGGAAGTACCCCACACACTAGTTGGATAGTGAGGAGCAGCTGCAGGGTTCCAGCCACTAGAGGAAATACCAGTAGTACCAGAGGAACCAGTCACGGAACCATACAGACCAGGAGGAACGTGAGAGCTAGAGGAAGTAGTGAGACCTGGTTGTGCATGACTACACGAAACAGCAGGGTCGAGGACATCGTAGGTAAGAGGCATGTTGTTGTAGACAGACCCAAGCTCAGACTGGGGCATCTCATAGGAAGCTTGGTAGTTGGCAGCGTACATTTGGCTTGCCTTGTTAATGGCATCCTGCATGACGGAATTGCGGGCTTCAGAGTTGCTAATAATTTCCTTGAGATTGAGTTCGCGATGGTCCATTTCCTTAAGCCAGTCAAGTCGAGCCTGACGCCGTCTCTCGGCCTCGTCGAGGCCTCGGGCATTGGCATCTGTAACGTGGGCTAGCTCGACCTCAACTTTGGCAATACGCGTAGCAATTTTGTTGCGCTTATTGAGCAGCTGTTGTCCAACATGGTCTTTTTCCTGGTATGACTTTTCCAAGCTGGCGCGGTGGTCCTTGTAGCGCTTTTGTATCATATCAAACAGCTTCTTGTCAGCGTTGTAGGCGGATTCGACAGACCTTTTACGTTCCAGAAGATCAGCAGGTATAGTCTCCATCGCAGCAATTCTTTTATTGATTTCTGCAACGTCTTTTAGGGCTTGGGCCTGCTGGGTCTCTTGGGCGCGAATCTTTTGGCGAAGTCGGTCGTCGCCTGAGCTGGTCGTGTTGGTGGGGTTCTCAGGTCCTTCAATTTCCTTTTTCAACGAGTTAATCTTGGCCTTCCATTCTTTGCGCAGCGTCTTGAGGCGGCTGCGTTCATCCATGAGTTTGTCGTCGGCGGCGGCGATCGAAGTCCTGAGGGTAGTTGCTGGAGAGTCAGGCTTTAACTGAGACTGTGCGGTCTGTGCGACAGCCGCAACAGCCTTGGTATCGGGATTCCAGGAAGGTTCAGGAGTTGTCGTGATGGTGGTTGCGTAGAGTACTTGTTCGGTCTTGCTATGCACAAACTCGCAGACATACTTGCTCATTGGCCGAAGTCCGTATATATCACCGCACCATCGGAGCTCTGAAGGACTTTTGACCGCTGGAGGCGAAGCAGTGGACTTGGATGTAGAGGGAGCTGAAAGGTCGTCGTCCTTTGTTTGGTTCGTAGGTTCTTGGTCTTTGGCAGGGACAATGCGAGTTGAGGGCCAATGTGCATTGTTGATTCGTACATAGAACGGCTTGCTGAGATCGATAACTTCAGGCAAGCCAACTGTTGATGTTGTTGCAGAGCCTCCAGAAACAGCATTGTTTTGGTTTGTAGAGGACGGTGCAGACTTTGTGGAAGCAATGGTGGTAGTAGGTGTAGTAGAAGATGAGGTCAAAATCGAAGAAGTTGAGGTTAATGGCGTAGAATCATTGATAAAAAAACTGGTGCTAAAATAGACTTCATCACAGCCGATATATGATATCCATATTTGGGACTGTTGCGTATTGAAGGGCGCATTTCCCAAGTCGTGGACTCCTGTGGCATTTGAGTCAGCCGACTCAAGCGCCACCTGGGAGAGCTCATATTCTTTAGCCATAATAATTTTAGTGCTAGCCAGAGCAGACCAGAGCGGCTGCTGCAAGCGAACGTGGACATTGTGTTTCCGCTTCTTTTTGGCATGAGAGGGTGTTAGGGAGCCGTCAGAGGCGGTAATGGCAGATTCGGGATCGTTGGCAAGAGAATCGGTGCCGGCATCTGAAAACTGTCGAGTTCCTGCCTCAGGGTCACCCTGGGCAGCAGACGTAGAGGAGGCCGATGGAGATGACGAGGATAACGACGAGGAAGCCGAGTTGCTGAGCTCTCGACGAATGTACCAGCCCTTGACGTGGCGGACAAGACCTTGCATAAGAATGTGAATAGCTAAAGCGCTTTTTACCCAATCTTCGACGCCACGATGGGGCGTGGCAGGGGCAAGCTCATCGACACTGGGGTTGATGAAGTCTGGCAGCGGCCATGACGAAGGAAAGGCTCTATTGATTGATGGCGCCCAAAGACGCTTTGTGTTTTTGACAATATGGGTAGCGGCCAGGACGCTCAAGCACACAGCAAAGCCCTTGGAATCCTTTTTCGAAGCTGATGACGATATTGACGATGACGACGAGGCGGCAGCGGCGGCAGCCATAACGGTGGTGTTGGGACCGCCTCCGAGGGTAACTGAAATAACGAGCTTGGCAAGATCCAAAATGAACAGCTGCATTGGCGGCCATAGAAAGAGCCAGAACAGCAGCAGAATCATATCAAGCGAGGCGGCGGCCATAACGGACGGCTTGGTGGTGTTGTTCCAGTCAAGGAGATCGGCAAAATTGATGTTCATGCCAGAGCTGGTGGTCACGGGCGGTACAAAGGTGAGGAACGAGAAGGCAACATAGATGAGCGACAGGATGACGGGGGGCATGTGAAGCAGCAGGATGAGGATAGCTAGCGTATCTTGGACAGGGAGAGTCTTGAGAATAGTGGTGGCCATCTCCAAGGTGCCAGAATCACGATGCACGTCGACATTCTTCATGGCGTTGACGTCGATGTGGCGGTGGTTATTCTGGGAGTGGACAAACGAGTCGGCGCTGGAGATATCGGAGCTGGTGCCCAGCGAGTCACGACGAGTGCCAATCATAGCGGAAGCCGAGGTGGCAGCCGTGGCGGAGGCAGAATCGAGACGATGATTTTGGAGGCGGCGGGCGGCAGCAGCGGCAGTGGTGACGGGGTTGTTCATAGCAGTAGCCGCCGGAAATGGCGAGGAGCCAATCGCGTGCCCATTGGCCGAGGTCGAGGTGGGAGCCAGGGACGGAAGCGGCAGTGGCGACGGGGACGGGGATGAAGGCGGAGACAGGGCAAGCGGAGCGGAGCGGGAGTTTGGAGTGAGGACTACCGAGTCTGCTACAAGGCCATTACTGGAGACGCGATGATGATGAGGTCGGGGTACTCTGGCGGAAGGTCGCTTTACAGAGGCTGCAACCCGAGGCATACGCTATGCAGACCAGATGCAGGGAGGGAAGAAAAAAAAGAGAGACACAGCGAGACCAGGGTCGGACTTGTCTCGCAGCCAGCACAGCACAGCACACAAAAACAGCCACAGAAGCAAAAGGAAGACGATGAGGCTGATAATCGACGATGCACAAGGCGACAGGAGAGGGCCAAATTCAGGCACGGATAAGGCTGCGATAGTGACGATGTCGGCAGAAACAAAAAGAGAAAAATGAGCGAAAAGGAATACAAAGTCGAAAGTGGCAATTTGTACCAAAAAATAAATAAAAAAGGGAATTTGTCGATCAGAAAAAGAAAGATTTTTGGAGGCAAAAATACACATGAAAATTACAGGTCAAAGTGGAAGAAAAAGGATGGAAAGGGAGTCAAAAACAGGGGAGAAGGAAAAAAAGTGACACTCTTGTGACAACGGAAGGTGGTAGAAAAAAACAATCAAGCATCTGCGTCTCCCATGGGGTCTCTTATTTTTGGCAACATCCCAGGACAAGCAGAGTTTTATTCTTGCCTTGACAAGGTAGAATCGATGTACAAACACATGTAACTACGAAGTTTAGCTAACTAGTTAGCTACATAGTTGACTAGTTTTTTGTATTAGTACACACGATTTGTAGGCTCTTGCCCAAAAAGGGCGCCTTCCGTTCTTGCATTCTTGCCTCTTCCCCCTCTTTATTGCCATTGCTGCTTCCGGAGACGGCAGCTGCATCGCACTACACCACAGAGGGAAGGTTCTGGGCTCTTAAGCTTAAACCAGGCGAGCGGCCGATACAACGAATGATCAGTTAGTGATATGCTCACAATACAACCAACAGCCAGCTTTTTTGTAATGGCATAAACCATGTAAATATGTACATATGTAACTACACACTCAACCAAACCTCGGCGTCTTCATTCACTACCGTCGCCCACTTGTTTGCTGGCCTAGCATCTGACAGGCACCAAGGTTCGCTCTAACAGTCTAACAGCGCACTGTGCAACGCCGACTGTGCTCCAGCACTGGCCACCACCGAGTCTCCAGCCAGGTCAGCAGCATCACAGTGCCAAGGCCCATGTTTTCGCACGCTCCGGCTCCCACTTAATGTGATGTGCCTCAGTGACCCTTAGCCAGAGTCTCTTTGTGCTTTCCACACACTGCGGTAGAACCCAGAGCGGTGGCCTTTGAAGTTCCCCGTTGATTTAAGCATGTGATTCCTCTGGAGGGACAAAGAATTCTCTCTTGTGCTGCTTGCTCATTGCTGTAGTTTCACGCGAGGTGTGCAGCAGGCACAACCCCATCTCTCGGCAAACAAGCCCCGGAAATCTCTGATGCCAGATCAGGTCAATTATTGCGCGTGGCAGCTGTCGTACAGCCTGTGGCAGCTGGCCATACTACAGAACTGATATTGAGATTACTGCCAGCTGGCACTCAGACTGATACAACGTCTCACTGGCGTTCTGCTCATGACTTGGTCATGAACCTTTCTTCTGGCCCCAAGCCCCTTTACGACACCTCCAACTCCACCTATTTACACCTCCGTCTACGCCGTGTTTCCCGTTCCAGCCGCACTGCCCAGATCTTCAACCGCCCCCGCCCGGTTCCATGTTTGCTCCTCCAGTCGTCTCAAGTCCTTTTCCAGGATGAAACAAAACTTGCGGCCCTTGGTAACCACCTCAACATTGTTCCGAGCCTGTTCCTCAAAGATGTGCCGGATACGTGGCAGTTCCTCTTCTGGTGCCATGACCTTTGAGTGGACTTGCACGGTGGCGGCTAGTTCGCGCGTCGACTGGTAAAACATGTGCGTGGCAAAGCTGATGTGGACCGCAGGCAGTTCGCCATCTGGGCGGTGAATTTTGAAGGACGTGAACGAGATGATTTTCTCACCGCTGCGTGCTTTGCGTTCCGACTGTGGTAGTATCAAAGAGTTAGCGAGAGCGGCCTGTGCAAGAATTTGTAAACGAGAAATCAAGCTAGGCCAGGACAGTCAGTGCAGCGCAGTGCAGGGGGGAAAGGGCAGCCACTTACATGCTTGCGCACATTTACTTCGTGGTGCTTCAGGTAGAAACTTTCATCGTCGCCCGTCAAGTTTTGAAACAGCTGGTTCACAGGCACCACGCCCGCGCGTGTCAGCGAAGATGTCGTCGGATTCACACGCATAATCTGGGCTCCTGGTACTCGGAACGACGCAAAGGCTGCCGCACAGTTTGTGTGCCAGTTCCACACCAAGTTGCGCACAATGAACGACGCCAGCCCCAACTCCTCCTCCGAGCAGCCCCATTTCAAGCACCGGCCAATGCGCTCCAACGCCGTCTTGTACTGGAAGAAATATGGCTGCGCGAATGCCGGTCGCCGTTGTTCATCGTCTCTTGCTGGTCGTCGAGCCGCTCTTGGGCTGCGTTCTGTCTTCGGTCTGCGATCACGGTGCTGGTTGCGCGGTTGTCGCGGCTGCTGTGTCTTTGACCCCCAACCATTGCGATCGTCTTGTGGACTAGAGTCATCGGTGAAAAAGCGTGTGGGAGAGACGCTTGCGACACCTGCGCGGACACAAGAACCGGGGGCCCGGGTGGCGGTGGCCCGGAGCCTCAGCGAGCCAGCTGCCAAAGACTGAAAGATTGTTCTATGCATAATCTGGAAGGCCAAGACGTCGCATTAGTCGTAAGGCTCGCAGAGGTGGTGGCCAGAGGGACGCGCAGAGATGCAAAGGGGACCACGGGCTTGGGCCTGGGCTTGGACTTGGGCTTGGGGCATGACGCAAAGACATGCATGCAAGAAAAGAAATCCAAATCGCACAAGGGGGCCTGCAATGACGCGATGTCAGTATTAGCCGCTGATTAGCCGCCACCGTGCGTCCCGCTTTTCTGACCCGCTTTTCTGAGAGCCTCCAACTTACACTACATTCTGAACATCGACAAGCCCGAAGAGGGAATCTCTGGGCCATGACTTTTGTTTCGTCTCGTTTTCCCGCATACAGAAATAAGTCATGAAGGGGGTCAACCCAGAATTGCGCCATCAAGTGATTAAAAGCTACAAAGGTAAAGGTCCACATCTCCTTCTCCTACATCCTCTCCAGTAAGGCTGACCTTGGCGACTGACGGTGCAGAACTGCTCTTCATCGGCAGAGACTATCCATTGGGCTTCAAATATTTTCGTGATAGGCTGCACAAGGCGTACGCTGCCAAAAGCCATCTCCGGGATGAGGCAGAAATCCGCGAGGGCCTGCGGCGGGCAGAATTTGTGAAGAAGGGTGAGTGGTCCAGGGGCTCGGATAGAGGCTCAAAAGAAGGACTAACACGCGCTAGAAATTACAACCCTTTACTATCTGAAGAAGTACAGAACATTGCGCCATACTTATGAGCCCTTTACATGACATGACGGCAGGGCACCCTTTTCATTGGTTCTAGTTAGTTAGATGGTTGCAAAAACATCACTAGTCATGTAGTTGAAAAAAGAAAGAAGGAAATGTATAAGCATAGTGATATCCCATCCAGTAAAACATGGAACTGCAAGTAATGCATAGTAACAAATCAAGCCGAAAAAAACAAGACAGCCCGTGTTGTTCGTCTGCCGTCCTGGTCTGTAAAAGTCTCTTCCCTGGCCTCCCCAAAATGCAAGACGCCGGCGTCTCGTGATTCCTGAGACAATGTATAGAACTTTTGGCGAGGATACAGTCATGACAAGTTTCTGACTTTGAGGCCTCTCAGCGCTTTCGTGCCCACCATGCTCCAATTTCCAGGCACTCACCCCACGACGTCCCGTTCTCCTGCAGCAGGTCATGCATCATCTTGCCCATCCAAGTGTCCCACTCGTCCTGGCTTTTGCCATTTACTTCGCGAAGCACCGACTCCAGGGCCTGTATCTCTTGGATGACTGTCATGAGTGCTGTGCGCCGTAGTGCCATTTGGCCTGGCGAGAGACCGGATGATGTTCTGTTGCTATGGTGGCGACCCTTGGATCTGTGTTTTGAAGTGCTGCTGTTGTGGTTATGACTGTGGCCGTGGC
Source organism: Berkeleyomyces rouxiae (assembly GCF_048999995.1). Classification (NCBI taxonomy): domain Eukaryota; kingdom Fungi; phylum Ascomycota; class Sordariomycetes; order Microascales; family Ceratocystidaceae; genus Berkeleyomyces; species Berkeleyomyces rouxiae. The sequence goes on along the minus strand of NW_027396497.1, from coordinate 141,396 downwards.
TGTGACCGTGACTATTGTTGCTTGCGCCAGCGTGAGTCTGTACACCGCCAATACCCTCTTTTTCCCACCGCACATCTGAAAATGGAACAACGAGGCGGCAGGATCGTACGTCCGTCAACGAGTCGCTTTCTTGGAGAAGCATCGGGCCAACTAGGGTACACGGGACAGGGCAGATACCGCGCAACTCCAGTGCGCGCGTCAGCCATGTGTTGTATTCAGCCAGGAATTTGTTAAGAGCTGCTGATAAAGCTGTGTTGGGTGACATTAAGTAAGCGCCCATGGTGATGGCAGAGGCTCTTTCGGTTTCTTCTTCTGCTACGCCAGTGGAAGTGGAAGCATTGGCCGTGTTTGGGCAGTTTGCCGTGGCAGGTGGTGATGACCCGGGAGCAACAGGCGGTGGCGGGCGTAGTAAGCGGATGGTGTGGTCGCTCTCCCACACTTCAAGAATACCGCCAGGACTGAGCAGGCGGATGTATTCGTCCATGAGTTTCTGCTGCATGTCGTTGGTAATGGCTAAGCTCAAGTCCTTTACCATGATGAGGTCAAATTCCTCGTTGGGAAAAGGGAAAGGCGTTTGGCGAATATCGTGCTGCACAAAGCGCCACTTCATGTCTTGATCAGGTCGCCGGAGCCCGCTTGTTGAGCTCAAAGCGAGAGGAGAAATGTCCATGCCTGTAAAGGAGACGCTGCTGTGGCCGCGGTTGCGAAAATAGCGATGGCACATCATGCTCCAAAAGCCAGAGCCACAGCCCACCTCGAGGACTTTGGTCGGCGGTTTTACGGTCAGAGTCGGACAGCATACGGGTACGCGGAACAGCTGAATCAGCATTAGCGTCCGGAGCGACTGGCGGTGCAGTTCCGTCAGGTCGACAGGTAAAGGATAGGGCAGATTAACATCGTTGATATATGTGCGACTGTTCTTAAGCACAAAGGGCTTAGATAGGAGTGCTTCGGAGGAGGCCGAGGCTGAGTGGTGGCCGCTGCTCATAGTGCGTGTCTTGCTGACCAGCGACGAGCTGGACACGGAAACCGAGACGGAATTGGCGCGCGCGAACGTAGCGCCCAGCTTGGGCAGCTTACTTGAAGCGTCGAAGTCGGTGATCATCACGGCATGTTTCGGGACCGGGTCGAGCAAAACGGCGGCAGCTGAAAGAAGTTGGGCGAGGGGTGTCGAGGTTTGTCCAGGGTCTTGGAGCAGAGCAACAGTGCTAACAGGTATTGACAACGGCAGTTCGGGTGGGCCAGTCTCAGACGGCTAACAATGGATGGCGGGCGACCAGCTCTTAGCGACAGCACTAGCAGCAATTAAGCGGCGGCGAGGCCGAAAAGAAGGGCGGTTACGGTAGGGACAGCTTAGAAGCAGCAAAATAGGAGGCAAAGAAGAATAACAAGAGCGCCAGCGAAATTGGCGTCAACGAGAGAGAATCAAAGCAAAGGAGATGCAGCAACACCGTCGCGCAGAGCCGTGACCAGAATGTGAGATTTGTAGTGGTGAAGGGCGAAGAGAAGGAGACGAAGAGTAGGAAAGAAAAGAAAAACAAAAGACGTGGTGGATACTGCAACAAGGGGAGAAAAAAAAACTAAAGGCGCTGAGCGACCAGAGCGACCAGAGCGCAGGGGGGCGGCGGCGAAGGGGGGAGCGAAAGAAAGCGAAAGTAAAGAAGACGTGAAGTTGGTAGAAAGGCGAGAAGGTGAGAATAAGAGGAAGGAGAAGAGGAGGGTCCAGAGTTGGCAGTTACGGAAGCTAGCTGAGATTTTAGGGGTTTGTTTGTCAGCCTTGCACGCTAGGCTAGGAATAGTAGGCAGAAAGAACGAGAAACAAGAAACGAGAAGGCGCCCGAAGAAGGAAGAAGGAAAACAGGAGGATGAGGCAATTGCCGAGTGGGTTGATCTTTGATCTTATCTGAAGCCAAGACTTGAAAATGAAAGATGACGAGAGCCTGGGTAAAACGGCAGCTGCACTGAGCCAGAACCACAGCGCCCAGCCAACTGGCCAGACTGCGTAAGTGCGAGGTGTAAGACCCACACGTACGAGTCGTCGAGTCAGCTGTGTTTTCCGATGCGAGAGGGGAGCAGGAAGGCGCGGTGCGCTGGTTCGACGAGGTACGAACGACGCCGTAGGAACAGGACAGGAAGGCGTGACGTCGGCCTGGATTGCGATTGCTTGCAAGTTGCAATTGCAGTAGCAGTTGCCCTATATAAGCATACATATAGAACTATGTAGCCAGTTAGAACCACAACTACAATTCCCTTTCCTTCACTGGCTGCACATCATACATTCCGTCTCTGATTGGTGGATATCGTGTACTTTTGCCTGTCCTCGAACCTCAACGCGGCGGCAACGGAAGTCCAGTGAAGGCTGCAGTTATGCTGACCTGACTGTTTTCAAGCAGGATCTACTGCTTGTCTCGCTCTCCTGTGCTGGTTCTCTACTCTCTACGTCATCCATCCATCAAGGCTGCCAAAGAAGCATATGCCATGTGCAGCGGCGGGAAGGTCTCAGATATTGCATGCCGATGTCTCCGCGGAGAAAGCTGATTCTCTAGACAGATCAAATCCCACCAGCACCCATTTACTACTTGCATGACAACTTGAAAAAAAAAAAAAAAAAAAAAAAAAAAAAAAAAAAAAAACAAGAAAAATGGGATAAGCTTCGAAGGTATCGCTCGAAGAGTTCCAGCCTCAGGTCCCAAGCTCGCCCTTCCTCTGCTACGACCCTACCCTACTTCCATGAGGGGAGGTGTCAGGGGGGCAAATCAACAGAGCACGAATAAGCAAGCCCCAAGCCAAGAAAATCTAGGCTTAGTTGGAAGTCATGAGTGCTTGTTCTTGTTCGCAGCTCAGCTCTTAGACAGGACTCGTATATACAGCCAGTAATGGCTAGAGAATGAAGCGTCTGGATCGCTTGTATCATTGGCCACAAGAACCTCAGGACGTGCGTGTGGTGCGAAACTTGACAATAGGAGAGGAAGGCAAGTGTAATGCAGCTTTGACAAATACTCAATGTGACGCCAGACAAGACACAACAATTCCTCTCTTCTCTTTTCACATCCTTAGTCACAATAATGTTGAAAACTGTGAGGTGAGGTGCAGGGTGACGTCGTGGGGGTTGGGGTTAGAGTAAGCCTTTGTCATGTGACACACACGTGACGTACGAGCGAGCGATATATTCAACATGAACCTTTTGGCGAGGAGCGTCGTGTGCCATGCCATGAAACCAGTTCTGGTGGGCAAGTGGTAGCCGGAATATTGGGAGCAGGATCATGAGGAGATTTGGATATGGACAAGTCCCGCTGGGCGGCCTGCCAAACAAGCGCTTGTTGTGGCTGTAGATGGATGCTTTGCGAAGGGATTGCTCCAAATATAGGGTTATTAATCCTACTAACACCTACTAAGCCGTAAGCTGGCCAGTTCCCAATTCCTAGTCTCTAGTGGCTAGCAGTTCTTCCGCAAAAGCTCAGAGGACAACACCCACAGAAGAGGGGAGGGGGCGTTAGAGCTGAAACCTTGTCATAAGGAGAAGGACAACATGCAACATGCTTGGAAAAACTGGCCAGGGCCTTGGAGAAGTGAGTACGTACTGGAGGACATGACAAGGCTACCAGTTTCCGGGATGCAGCCAGTCTCAGCCTTGTTGCTCCTTCTCCATGCGGCACAAGGCAACGCAACAACTAACGACGCCTGGAATTAATTCTCGCTGTGTCTCCCTTATTCTCTCCTTCTTGTCAAGTCTATTTTACAGGAGGTTATTTTCTTATAACCTTCATTTCAAGATACAATATCGAGATTGTGCAAGGCAACCTTGCTTCGAGTATAGCATTTTTTTCTTCTTCCAGGCTGGTCTTTCTCAGAGTGCGGCCTTTGTTGGCAAGCTCCTGGTGCCATATCTCTTGTATTGATTTTGTTCTTGGTGGTTAGCAGTTGTTTGAGTCTGCAGGTAGTTTACAGGGCATTCTGCCTGCTACAGAGCCCGCGTGCTACAGCGTCTGCTTGTTACAGAGGGCTCCCCCCTGTACCTCACTAAAAGCACTACATGTATCACTGTAAGTTTGAGAGTTATCAGGGTTGTGCGCTATAACTCTGGTGCATGTTTTTTTCCCTCTCGTTGTAGCCCACTCCTGAGCCCTGTGAATCTAGCGGCCACATCGCTAGAACTCACCATATTATTCCCCTCTCCCCCACACTGCACCCACTGAATCTAGCTGCCACAGCCCACTACATTACCCCCCCTCTCCCCATATACCCACTGCAATCCACTATTCTCCTCCCCACCGCACCGCCCTCCGCCCTCCCCAAACATCGCCAACTCGCCCTTCTTCCCGTCCCTGTTCTGTCGTCTCATTTTGTTCGTCCGCAAGTAACGCCCAAGTCTGCATCTGGCCTGCTGCACACAACCCGCAACCCTCAACTCGCAACTCGCCCGCCCTATTTGCTTTGGCTTTTTATTGACCGCCACTAAACATAGGTCAATGGAAATAAATCCCTTTTATCAATTGCATTTTCCTTCTTTTTTTCAGCCCTCCCGCCGACGACGAGGACCACTGTGGTGACTATCACCACCAGGCCAACTATCACCACCGCCTCTGACTCTGACTCTACAAATTGCCACCGCCGCCGCCGCCATCAACATCGCCAACTCCTCTCCCGGGCCCCCCAAGCCCGCTGCTGCCAGCATTCCATCACGCCCCGCCATCGACGGCCACCCGTGATTTATCTGGCTTATTGCTACCGCCTGCATTCATAGCCCATTTGCTCTAAACGCCGTCTTGTAGTCTTTAGCCTTCCGGCTTGAGCCCGACCCTCTTTGACCGCTTCTGTCCAAAGATCGTCACCACAACCAACCCACCTGACCGGCCTTGTCCTAGCTCAAGTCTAGCCTGTCCCCCAGCCATAGCCATCTCGAAATGTACAGCCAAGCCCGCTCTGCCGCCCGGCCGGGTGCGCAGGCCGTATATCCCTTTGCCTTCAACAACCACCAGCAACCCCAGCCCCACGGCCACCCTCCTCACCACCCCCAAAACGACCCGTCCACCCACGTCAATAGCAATGGCAACCTGGCCAACGGCGCCTTGCTCAACCACAACCACCATGCGTCATACGCCGCCAATGTGAGCGTGCTGCAGGGTGCGCAACACTTTGTCAACCCCGCCCTGCAAAACGGCCACGGCGTCCGCGCTGTCACCCAACAGCCGCAGCACATCACCGAGCACTGGGCAGAGCAGCTGCGCCTGCACAAGGAATCCGAAAGAGCCAACGCGACTATGACCGACCAGCATCAGCCACACTACTACGCTCGTCTTAGGGCAAACGAAAATAAGGGCATCGTTGGCCCTCCACCCAACGCTAATGGCGGCAAGACCGGCGACGATACCGATGATATGAGACGGCCGTTAGCCGTTGAAAAGTCCACCAAGCGCCAAGACTGGAACAATCTCGATCTCAGTGGCCAGGGCCTGCGGAACCTGGCCCCGGCCCTCTTCCACTACGAGTTCCTCCAGGAACTCTTCATAGCCTCCAACAAGATCAGCGTGCTGCCCGCTTCTATTGGTCGTTTGCGCCAGCTGCGTTGGCTCGATGCTTCGCACAACCAGCTCACCAACTTGCCCGTCGAGCTGGGCATGTGCACATATCTCAAGAAGCTGCTGCTCTTTGACAACCACATCCGTGACCTCCCCAACGAACTCGGCTCTCTGCATCAGCTGGAACAACTGGGAATTGAAGGAAATCCGCTGCTAGGCGAGTACAAGCAGCTGATTATGGAAAAGGGCACAAATGCGTTGGTGACATCGCTGCGAGAGAACATGCCGAGTAAGTCTTTTCTTTTTTTCTCTTTTTTTGCTTTCTTTTTAGGCCTCGCTCTTGAGTCTGGCCTAAGGACGATGGCTATTACCTTTTGTCTTTATATCTGTTTTGTTCCTACGGCTAATGCTCTTCCTTTCTCTCTCTTTCTCTCCGATAGTCCCCATACCGCCACCTCCCCGTCCTATGATTACCATCCAAGAGGATGTCTCTTCCTCTCTTGAACGCATCAAGGTCTTCACATGGAACGTTCTTTGCGACAAGTACGCCACTCCCCAGACTTACGGATACACTCCCAGCAATGCCCTGTCTTGGGAATACCGCAAGCAGGTCATCTTCGACGAAATCCAAGACCAAAATGCCGACTTTCTGTGCCTGCAGGAGATATCAACCGAGGCCTTCAAGGAGGACTTTAGCCCGCAGCTTGCTCAGTACGATTACAAGGGTGTACAATGGCCCAAATCTCGCGCCAAGACCATGTCGGAAAAGGACGCTCTGGGTGTCGATGGTTGCGCCGTATTCTGGAAGAATAGCAAGTTCATATTACTCGACAAGCAACTTATTGAATTCGCCAGCATCGCCATCAATAGGCCAGACATGAAGAATCAACACGACGTCTTCAATCGTGTGATGCCCCGCGACAATATTGCCGTCATCTGCTTCCTTGAAAGCCGTGTCACCGGCGCACGCCTCATCCTCGTCAACGTTCACTTGACTTGGGATACCGCCCTGGCTGATGTCAAGACCATCCAAACCGGCATCATGATGGAACATGTTACCAAACTGGCCGAAAAGTACGCGAGGTGGCCAGCGCTCAAGGATAAGAAGCAGATTGTCATTCCCAAGTCAGATGACCCTTCAGACCCACCGCCACAGCCTCCAGTGGAACCTGCACCTAGCCAAGACTACCGCAACAACACCGATATCCCGCTCATTGTTTGCGGCGATTTCAACTCACTGGCTGACAGCTCCGTATATGAGCTCATGAGCATGGGTCGTGTCGATCCCGATCACGAGGAAATTCGCAAGTACCAGTACGGTAGTTTCACGCGCGTCGGTATCGAGCACCCTTTCTCACTGCGCGATGCCTACACACACCTCAAGGGCACCCCTGACGAAATGGCCTTCACCAACTACACGCCCGGCTTCGCTGACGTCATTGACTACCTGTGGTACAGCACCAACACACTTGAGGTGGTCGAGCTACTCGGCCCTCCTGACCGCCAGGCTTTGCAGCGCATCCCTGCCTTCCCGACGTACCACTTCCCTGCGGATCATATTCAGATCATGGCAGAGTTTGTGATCAAGGCCCGCAAGGAGAAGAAGCAATTGCACGCCGAAGGCGAGTACGGCGGCAATGGCTCTTCATCGCGGAACTAGTAGCGTTGAGGGGCGCAGGACTAGCTTGTGAAGAGACATGGTAACGCCAAAGAGGGGGAAGGGGCGACGTCGAAAGGGGGCTTTCGCAGCTCTGGCTTGATCTCCTTTTGTCCTGTTTTGATTTTCTCTTCTTTCATATTGTATGGTATTGCTCCCGGGGTTATGTTGGGTGTTGTTTCTGTTGTGTTTGTATTCTCTTTGTTTCCTTTTAGTGTCCCGGGGGGTTCGTCTTTGTTACGACCTGTGTGTCTTCCATCCTTCTCTTGACCCCCTCCTTCGTTTTCTTCCATGTCATTCCCCCCTTTCACTCTCCCCTCATACTGTTTGTCGTCGAGGATTTTCCATGTTTCTGTCTCCTTCCCCTCCCCCTCTCTCTTCTCTCGTCTTTACTTGTCCTACGCATCGTCTCCTCCTTTCTTACACCCCGCACCCGTGTACCAACATGAAGCATTTCTAACGGAGTGGAAGGCGTCTCATGGTCGTGGTCTTGGTTTCTTTGTATGCTTGCTTCGTGTCCGGTTCCATCTTTCTTTATTTCTTTTTTGTCTTTTGCAATGGTCTCGTGATGCTTTTCTTTTTCTTTTCTTGATGTCGTTGTTTGTCCTGTTAGCTTTGTTCTTCTTGTCTTTTGTACTATTGTTCGAGGAGGGCTTTCTGAATTATAGAAAAGGTCTTTTTGTCGCTCGATTCTCTTGTTTTCTTTCTCTGACTCTTCTGTATTGTTGGTGTGTGTGTTTAACTTGTTCATGACGACTTAAGCCTATAGTACATTGTGTCACCTCGTCTAACGATCTGACTGCCGCTTCAGGATTGACTACCTGATACTTTTGGGTTGTGGCGAGAGGTGTGTGATTGGGGCCTAAGAGGCCAGCGGCTTTCGGTACAGAGTGATTCAAAAAAGGGCCGAGGGTTGACTTGGCTTGACATGACTATATTTGACGTCTACATGAATAATCAAGATCAAATGACGCCGGACTGGTTACCGGACAGGTATTTAACACCCTCCGCTCGACACGCCGCATAGTTTCTGTGTGTTCAGGATGGTGGGCCACCCCCAAGCTCTGAAGAAACAGGAGCCCACACTCCGCTATGAGCAACAAGACTACAGGTATAAAGGAAAATTAGGACCAGAACAAAGGAAACGACGAAGCAAAAGAAGACAGCATCCACCATGGCCATCACTTGTCTCTTATATAGGACTAAAGGCCAAAGGGTTCTTTTTTTGTCTTTCGCTAGAAACAGTCTCCCATTCACTCGACTGCTTGGGCTCGTTAGAGCGCTGGCCACCTTGTTGGGCAGTTTTTGTAGTAATCTGCTGGGCTACTGAGTTGCCGCCAACTCCTGTATATGTTGCCTTCTGTTTAGACGCCTCTTGTCACGTCGTGGGACTCAGCTAGTCGGCCAGCTTCGCTTTCTGGGCCTAGGTAGGACCGGCCTTCGTCGTGGTGGTGGTTGTCTTTGTCTCGGTCTACTTGGCAGCCGCGTTTGCGGAGGGCGCTCCGTTGAACAGGGTGGCCATGAGGGTGGCGGTCATCGTTTCGGCCATGCTCAACGTTGTCTGGATCGTGGACGCGTTCAGTTCATCCTTATACCCCGCGCATTTGGTTTCGAATGCCTCAAGCAACGGGAGTATCAGGTCTTCGACGACTTTTCGTCGGCTTTCTAGTATTCGGCTTTGCTTTTCGAAAGCCTGTCTGTGCTGGCTCGACAACGTTAACTTCGTTGTTGTGATAAACTTGATAGTTGTTTAGTATTGCTGCTTTTCTTTTCTTTGTTTGTATTATTTAACGTCTACCTACTATTACTTCGCAGCAATATGATGACATATTCCAGAAGTAAGCCCCTCGCCATCCTCTCTGGCGGTCACCAATTATAGGTGCGCAAAGGTTTCAACATCTTCTACCTGCGACTTTTTAGGGTCCAGCTTTGCGGCCAGAAGAGTATTCACTTCACGCTACCCAAAAGCTTGCCTTTGGGCGCCGGAATTGGCTGCCTTGTGGTTTGGCTTGCGGCAAGTGGCATGTGGCCGAGGTCTAAGAGGCTAACGGCTATCGGGGCGGGGTTTGGCCCGGAGGAGCACATCGGGGTTGGGATTATTCTCTTGTTTGCGAGGCTATCGCAGGAGAAGATTCTCGATCACAAAAAGGTGGACCGTCTGAACCTTCAACGAGGTAGTCCTGAGCTGCGAAGATGGCTCCATGAGTTGAGATGTGTAGTGGTGGTGAGCAAGAGACTGGTGGCCGTAGAGAGGGTAGTGTGAAAATGGGACGAGTCAACATCGGGAGAATCCGGCAAATTGGGAGGAGAGTGGACTCAGGCTTTGCCGCTCATTGTTGTGTTGAAGAAGACGAGAATAGCGGCAGCATCGGGCTCGTGTTGCTGACCTCATGAGGCCTTGAGCAAAGGCTTGAAGGGGAGGAAACCGACCTCAAAGGAACCTTCTGCCACTCCGATGATCGGACGAGGGACTTGAATTTGATGTCTACACAAATTACTGGGGGCTTTGACTTGACTTGTCTTGACTATATTTAACGTCTACCAAAATCACTAAGATCACACGACGCCGGATTGGTTACCGGACGGGAATTTAAAGTCCTCCGCTCAACACGCCGCATAGCTTCTGTGTGTTCGGGATGGCGCACCATCCCCAAGCCCCGAAGAACCAGTGGTCCACACTCCGCTATGAGCAGCAAGAAACACCAAAACCAGTGTCAGTCGAAAATATATAATTTTTTTTCATTTCATTTCATCTATTTTACATCAATCGGAGTGTTCGTCAAACACTCATAAGATGACCAGGCAGGTCCTGGCAACCTGGCAGCGGCATAACCGGCTGCCGGGATCCTCCGAATCAGACTGCCTTGGTGACCGTAGTCTCCCAGCTCCGAAGAAACTGTAGACGCTGACTCGGGATCTCCCTGTGGTGATAAGCACCTCCTGGCGCAGGATACATCAGGGGGGATACATGAAGACTGTGATAATGAAAAAAAAAAAAAAAAAAAAAAAAGAGCAGACAAACATAACAGGGAAACAAGAAAACAAGAAAAAAACAAGTAATACACGAAAGAAAGCACCCAAAGACAAAACAGTAGTACAAAAAACACACCACGCCAAACGCCATCGCAGCTGGTCATTCCTCTCTCACCCTCTTCAACTTCTTGAGGAGCTGCTTGCTTCCTTTGACTGTAGGGAGAAGCTTTTTAACGAGTCTCTCCGTCAGCCGTAGCCTCTGTGGGATCGAGTCACACGTCCACGGGTGCCACGGGGTCTTCTCCTGTCCACATCTCGGACAATCGTGAGTGGCCCCGGTGTGCTCAAACCTCTGGTGGTACGTGGCAAAGTCGCCGTGTCCAGAAATTGCTGCCATCAATGTGCCAATATCGAGTCGGTCGTGTTCCCTGTAGTCCTTGAACTTCCAGGGTTCGACGGGCTCTGGCTTGTCTATATGGGAAGGCCCGTTCTGTGCCCCCCACCACGTCTTGAACTCTGTGGCGGCTTGCTCCCGGCACCAACGTTTTGCCCTGGAGAGCGACATCTCGAGCCCGCCAACTTCAGTCCCAGCAACCCCTCTGGCTAACCGGTCGGCTCTTTCATTGCCGGGGATGTTCTTGTGGCCCGGTACCCATCTGACTCTTGCCTTTGGCGCAAAGGGCCCGCCCTGTCTCAGCTTCCAGCTTGCCAGGAGTCGTCTCGTCTCATCGATGACTGTTTGGGATGTCCCCAGGTCGCCCTCTTCTGCATTCAGACGGTTCACAATGCCCCTGTTGTCAAGACACAGGTAGAGGTCGCCGGTCGTCTCTTGCGGTAGCTCGTGGGCCGCTTGCACGGCGTGTAGGGCTGCGATTGCCTCAGCGTCAGCCACTTCTTGCCAGGTGCCCAATGGTTTGCTACCTTCGGCGCAGGTCGTATTGTCTACCACCAGGGTCCACCCGGCCCCTGCGCCGCCGTCTTTGACTTTCGCCCCGTCTGAGTAGGCCCACACCGTATCAGGCCACACCATGCGCAGGTCCTCCAGATGTCTGGCTACCTCCTCATCTTTGTCGCCCTTTATCTCGATGGGGTCGTCTGGTCTCTCCTTTGCAGGTCTCACCCCGCCAGGGCTAGGTATCGTCTTGGGCAGGAGCCTAGAGAGAGTCTGAATTCTGTTGCCAATGTCCCAGTCCTTACACAGGTGAGCGTCGTCGAGGTCGTGCAGCCGGGTTGCTTCTCTTCTAGCGTTGCTATCGAGGAGGATCTCTGCCGGCGGAATCATCGCTGCGCGGTGTAACAGTCCGATTGGCGTCGTTCTGTACATTGGCAAGGCTGCTCGGATCGCTTTCCTGAGGGCTATATCAAATAGCTTGGCTGTCGTGGCGATCTTCCGTTCCTTGTGCATCGGCCACCAGGCGGCCGCAGCGTACGTCAGTTTGGAGACTGCACAGGCTCTCACTACATGTAGTAAAAGGCCCGGGGGAGCTCCCTTGTGGCATCCTGCGAGGAGTCTCAGCCCGCTGGCTGTGGTCTCAATCTTCCTGATCGTCTTGTCGCGGTGCTGAGTGAACGCTAGCTTCCTGTCCAGCTCTAGTCCGAGCCAGCGGAGAGTGCTGCCCTGTGGCGTGGCCTCAATAACGTTCCCGTCCGGTAACTTCACGGGAGGGTTCCCTGCCTGCTTTTTCTTGGTGGGGTGCAGGATCCCCGTCTTTCCCTGGTCCAACTGTAGGCCATTTCCTCTGCACCAGTTATCAGCCCGTTCCAAAAGGAGAGCCAACCCCTGTGCATTGGTCCTCAAATCTGGCGAAGCCCACAAGACACATCCGTCGTCTGCGTAACCCCTAGCTCCCGGTAGAGAGCTGTATAGAGGGGCCATGAACAGCATGTAGAGAATCGGGGAGACCGGTGACCCTTGGGGTAATGAGCCTCCCAGCTGTCTCGGGTCCGTGACATGACCGTCCATCGCTAGCGCTGCGCTTCGTCCTTGTAGGAACGACCTTGTCCATTTGCACAGTGCTATTGGCCACCCTTCCTCCTGGAGTCGGTTGACCATGCGGTTCGGCGTGACAGTATCGAAAGCTCCTTTGACATCGAATGTAGCTATCGACACTGCGTTCTTCATTTCCCAGCCCCGTTCGATCTAGTCTACCAGACTGAGCAACAGGTCTGAGCACGCGCGCTTTGGAATCGCACAAGCGTACCTCTTGGGAATGACGTCTCTTTCCACGGCTTCATAGGCCAGCCGCCTTGCCACCAGTCGCTCCAGGCCTTTGCCTAGGGTCGGTAGTAGCGAGATGAGTCTGTATGCCCTTGGCTCTCGACGGTCTCTCCCTGGCTTGGGGACCGGACACATACGAGTCCTCTTGAAAATGTCAGGGTGTACTCCGTGGGTCAGGGCCACTTGGTAGAGGCGGACAATGGCTTCTTTCAGGTGCGGCCAGGCCTTTTTCCACAGATCGTTTCGGAGTCCGTCCATTCCCGGGGCTGTGTTTGCTGGCTTTTTGATGGCCCGCAGCACTTCTGCCTCGGTTGGGGGGTCCCAGACCCTTCTCCCGTCTTCGTCTAGTGGACCCAGTGCTTCGTCGTCTTCTCGTCTTGTCGGTGCATGCACGTCCAAAAGGAGTTCGCACTTGTCCCTGGTGTCTGACAGCATCTCCCCGTTGAGCTTCTTGAGAGGAGGGGTGCGTTGCTTGGCCTGTTTATGGGCCCAGTTGGCTGCTTCGAAAATCTTCCTCGTGTCGTTGATCTCCCTGATCTCCTTCGCGTAGTAGTTTTTCTTCGCTCTGCGAACCTCTTTGCACAACTTCTTCTTTGCCAGGTTCCTCTGCTCTGCGATCTCGGGCCTAGCTCCGCCGCTTCTCATGGCTTGTTTCCACCTTCGTCTGGCTCTCCGGTGTACTTTCGCGGCTTCCTTACACCTGTCATCCCACCAGGGCACTCCTCGTTTGTTCGGCCGTACCTCCGGGGCACAGACCTCCACCGCTCGTTGTAGTCCCACAGTGAGGGCTTCAGCAAGCTTGTCAGCATAGCCCTGCGGGCCCCCTTCAATCGTCTCGGGGTCGTCGGCTGTCAGTCCCTCCAGATCGTCTTTGAGTCGCTTGCATTCCTTGGCGAATCGCTCCTCGTCCAACTTCTTCAGGTCTCGTCGCTTTTCCGTGGCGTCGCTGTCTGCTGGTGCTCCCTCTATGGTCGTCATGAGGCCTTCATGGTCGCTAGGTGATAAGTCTGGAATGATTTCCGTCCTCACCGTCCGTTGCGCTAAGAGTCCTCTGGCCGCAATGGCCAAATCAATGGTGTGTCCCCTGTCGTGGGTCGGGCCTAACCGGGCGTTGAGTACGACTGCCTCACGCTCCTCTACCCACTCCAAAAGTTTTTCCGCTTCGGGAGACGTCCTCTCGCATTTCTCGTCCCATGCCCGATGGTGGAGGTTGAAGTCTCCAACTATCAGACTAGGGCTGGATATGCGAGTCTCTAAAAGTCGTAGGACCGCCTCGTTCGTTCTCACAGACCCTCTGCCTGCGTTGTATATGTTTATTATCTGGATTGTCGTATTTCCAGATCGAATCGTCACTGTCGTGATGTCAGGGTGCTCCTCTCCAAGTGACCTGCACTCAAATCGTAGTCCCTTCCTCACGTACAATAAGGCCCTTGGTCTTGGGTCCCATATCGTCATTGGTGCCACCAGGTCGTATTGATGGTGCGTCTGTGTTTTATTAGCTTTTTTATCTTTGCCCACCCAGGGTTCCTGGATGGCAATGATATCTGCTCCCAGAGTATGTGCCTGTTGCAATGCGGTTGCGTGTGATGGCGCTGCCTTTTGCACGTTAACCTGCGCTATTCTGACACTCTGCTTCCTTGTTGGCTCTGTAGGGCCCTCCATCATAGTTCTTCTTCCCGGGTCTCCATCGCGTCGGCCGGGGAAGTGGCGACATCATCCTTGTTCTTGGCTTGGGGGGGCCCGGGCTTCTCTGCGTCTTTTGCGGAAGCAATCTTCGTCGCGTCGTCGTTATTGGCGGGGGGCTCTGTGACGTCCATTTCATGGTCACCATTGTCTCGTATACCGTGGGGGGAGACGACCCTTCTTCTCTTTCTTGAGGCTTCATCGCCGGTGTTGCGCCCGGTTGGCTCCTCCGCGGTGGTTTCCTGGGAGTGACCGCGGGCCCGGGGACGTCTGGACGGGTACGAGACCGGTCGTGTCGTTCCCATGAACGCCACGTGGTTGGGTCTTCCCTTCATCTTTTTGGGATCCAGCGCAATCGACACTGTTCCCTCGTGCATGCCCTCCTGGATCCACCACGATAGGGCCAGGGGTGCACATCCAAAGGCTTCCATGGCCGCCGTTCGGATGTCCTCTTCAGTCACGGCGCGGGCGGCAATTTTCCCGTCGCTTCCGAGCTCCCGGATGGTTCGCTCAACCCGGTATACGCGCACGAATTGCCACGTGCAGGGTTCTTCGACTGTAACTGCGCCTAGAGCCTTCTTGATGTGCTCTGCGCGATCCATCAGGTCTTTCGCCTTTCCTTCGGCGACAAGTATCAGTCCCTTCTTGCTGAAGCCCGCCTCCAGCACTCCCTTCCCTTTGGGGACTCCCTCGTTGAGGCGTCTAGTGATGGCGCTCGGGCTAAGTTCCCTAAACTGGGATCCTTCCGGGAGCTCCACGAATACCTTCTTCTCCGCGCTCGTGCGCTTCTTGGTCTTGGGCTCTGGCTGAGGCGCCGGTTCTTTTGCCCCCTTCTTGGCAACTTGCGACCATGTCGAGTTGTTCGTCTTCGGACCGCTGGTCGGTCCCGTGGCCTTGTCCCGTCCCTCGCTGGGGGACGCCTTCGTAGTCCCGTTATTGGCGGGCGTGTCTTTTCCCGACTTGCTCGGTGTCTCCTTTGCGGCTGGCGCTGTGCTGTTGCCGCGGGCGTTGTTGGTCGTCGAATGTAGAGGGGCTGGACTCGCAGTCGCGGTGTCCACTCCTCCGCCTGACTCGCACCACCACTTCAGGGTGTCTGCCAGCGCCTTCTCCAACTTCTTTCTCTTCTCGGCCCCATTCTTGATCGAGGCGTCTTTGAAGGCTTTAGTAGCCCCTTCGTCCATTTTGGCCGCGATTTCACCCGCGATTTCGGCCAACGCGGTAGCTTCCTGGATCTTTTTCGCGTGCCAGTTGGCCAGGGTGTCCGCCATGTTGTTCTTGGGCGGCGCCTCCGGGCGTGATGGCTGCGCCTGCGCGCTTGCAGTGCTGCTCGGCTCTGTCATTCTAGTAGTACTTCTTCGGTCTTTCTTAACGGAAAGAGGCGTCTGAAATCGTTTTTTGAGGTTGTTGAGAGAGAAAAGTCGTGTTGATGATGTAGTGAATAATAAGGGTTGCTTAGGGTTGACCCCTATTCCTGTAGTTGTAAGAGGGAAGTTTTTGTCGAAAATATATAAGAACCAATAGTTCTCCGTCACTCAACGAAGCCGTGAATCACGAGCATCACCAGCGTAATTGGTGTAGTGGTAACATTAATCGTTGCCATCCGGTAATGATTTCGATTAGCCCTGGGTTCGATTCCCAGATTACGCAAAGTCATTCCTCACAAAGACTGGATGTTTCTTTTTGGCTTTTGAAACCAACTCCGATGTCGTCCCGGAGCCAACGGCCGTGGACTCGGGCTGCAGATGGCGTCAAGCGCCTTGGTGGTGATTTTTTTTTTTTTGCCTGGGGCAGCTTAGCCTCCAGGGCCCACCTCTGGGGCCCAATCTTTTTTCGCGCAATCGCGCTGCCAACCCTCTGGCGTGAACACGCCGCCAACCCCCTTTTCCTTTTTGCACAATAACTTTTATCACTGCATCGGCGGTGAGGCCAGGACTCTGGGCCACGTTTGGGGCCACGTGGACGAAGGACAGCCTCTGCGCTGGGCAGGTGGGAAACCTCCTGTCATTATACTTTGGATTGTGGGGTTTCTGTATGCATGGTTTTTGATTTTGGTTTTTGCTTCTGTTATGTAATTTTTCTGGTACTAGAAATAGTCCCCTGTCGTATGTCGAAAATCCCTCGCGAGTAGACAGGTAAATAAAGACTTTCAAATCAAAATAAAAATCGGGTCAACGATGAGCTGGACAAGACGCTAGTGAAGCTTCTCAAATTTATCCACCGGGAGGACAGCGACGATGGTAATACCGATGGCCAGGAACCGAGCTCCCAAGACGTGTATATAGAAGCCGATCACGCGGATAGTGCTACGCAAACTTCTACGACAGCAGCCCAAGGGGCGGTAGCAGACTCTGCGACGACAAACACAAACCGCGCGTGTCTAGACTTGAAACCAATGTGGTGAATGACAATGGCGATAAAGCGCTAAATAGTAGTGGTGACAAGAAGCTAATATCCTCACGCGCAGCCCCAACTTCTGTGAAAAGTAGCATGGGGTCAACGGATACGGAGATGGCCAACACATAGCTAGCTGTCTACTCTGATTCTCAGGCGCAGATTGGGATACTCAAAATCTTCACATCTAGTTACACTTGTGTCGTTTTGAATATTGGAGTTGGGCCCACCAGGAAACTCCTGCAGGATTGACTTGCCATTAAGACATGTTCTAGCATTTGACGAGAGCCCAGCAAATAAAGAAAGCCATCTGCGTTGCGAGTCTCATACATCATCACAGAACTATTTCGAGGTTGAAAACTTCAGAGAATAGAAACGTCAACTATGTAAATGGGAAAGACACTAAAAACAAACACGAACCGAACAAGGTGTCAATGTAATATATGTTACACCACACAGCCACACTTTCTTGTAATCAACTCAAGTCTTGGAAGATATGGCCCAACTTGAAATCCTCTTTTTTGCTTCCGAAAAGCCGCACACTTACATGTCTTTTGCTTCTTTGCTGGTGGCATAGAAGATCCTAATTGAAGTAGCAACAGAGGCTTACCGAACTTGACACGGTCGAAGTCGATTAGTATCAATGTGCCCGACTCGGAGTCAAGCACAACGTTGGACTTGCGAACATATTCGTGTTCGACGCCTAAATCGCCCACCATCTTGCACAACTTGTCGGCTTCAGGCTCTACATCACTGAGATCGCAGACATGTCTGCCACCATAAGAGAGCAGCAATAACTCCTAAGCAACGAATCCCGTGTATACGCTCAAGTCCAAGTGCACATGACCGAGGCACACGGGCACAGCTATGCCCTGTAGAGACTTTAGTCGACAATAAGCCTTGATTTCGCGGCGGAGGATAGGCATGCAGTGAGGAATCGTGGCTTTGGCAACGAAGGTGTAGCCATAGCGCTGAAGAGTGATTTTCACAAGATTTCCAAAGAAGCCTTTCTTTTCTTGCAGGACTTCGAATTCAGGGAGAAAAGACTTGGACTGCTAGCTTTGTGTCTGTTAAAGCTGGGACAATTCCTGTCAAGCCAACCATCTCCCATAAAACCGTGAAGACATTCATGAGTGCAATACGGCAAAAGCGGAGTCTCCATATGCTTCTCTGTAGCAAAAGCTGGGCTTGAGGGAAGTACGGTGCCCGAAGTTGGAGTACCACTGTGTTCTTCAACACAGCCTGAAGAATCGCCTTGGCTCTGCTGGCCTCCATTATTTTTATCTCTAGTGTCAGCAACAGATTCTCGGCTTTCGGACAGAAGGTTAATCCACAGGGGGAGATGGAACTTTGGGCCAACAGCCGGGTCGTTTTTGGGGTCATAATCGAGTGCCAACGCCACTAGTGTTGATAGCATGGCTACTGGTGTTCGTTTCGTTTCATTCTCAAATGCCTCAGCAACAATGTCGCCTTCAGAAACAGGCGCAGCAGCCCTACGGGAAGGAATTTCCGACACATCATCCCCATGGACAGCAAACTAGTACTGTAGAGCGTCGGGCTCCGATAGGCTATGGTGCAGGAAAGCAGCTCGCACGTTGGTTGTCAAGATTGCATAGGGAATTCTACTAGCAATCATGTACTGAAAAGTCTGTACCAAGGTGTTAACGACTACTTCACAAGCCACTTGGACATTCTTCTTTCTTTCCTCCGGAAGGTTTAAAAGACTTGGGTCTTCCGATGAGAAATATCCTGCCATCTTGTACTCTTTACAATGCGCGAAGATGGAATCATTGGTTCCCTCGTCTTTTTTGAGGACACGTCGAAGGGTGCTAGGTTTGAACATCTGAGGCGTCTTGTGCGGATCAAAGCCAAGCCCTTCGTGGTCTCCAATTGTTCTTTGTCGGCGCACAGGGTATCTAGACCTACTCGGCCGTCGCTTGTCCGAACCTTTATTGGAAGAGGATGATTCATAAAAGGAGGACAAGAGGCAGCTTGTTTGCAGGTTAAACCGGGATCAGTGCCAGACCGGTCTCTTTGATAATCATTGGCTTCATCACCAGTATCTGGAATGCCCTTATCGGCGTTGGCAGACTTAACATCCGGAGGCAAAACCGCTAGAAGCAAAGAAGAGCCCTGTTCAAGATCTTCCGGCTCTTCAACCACAGCACTGGGAGCGGTCTCATCAACTAATGAATGGGCATCAGGCAGTCCAGTTTCAGGGCCTTTCTAAGAGGTGTCGTAGAAATTTCTATTGATGGTTTCCTCTACCAGATCCATGTATTTCTCCTTATCATCGGATATCTTTTCGAATACACCCTTTGTTCATGGATTTTGGGAAACTTGAGCCATGGTTGAAGCTTGCGAGGACAGTAACGCCAGTGAATAAAGGTAGCTGGTATAGGTATCGGAAAGTAGCTGCCCCCCACACTCAATGTCTGGGAGTTCAGGGCATGGTTGTAGTAGATGTAGGAGAGCAAGGTGGTTAGCCGACTCATATTTCTTGCCTCCCCAGCTCTCTCGTGAGCGTTCTCAGCTCTTTATTTGAGTTTTCTGACCTCTTCTTGTGTCTCTTGTAGTTGTTAGACCAAGTCATTCGCCGCTCCCGATGGTGGTTCGTGGGACTCCATTGCGAAAAAAAAAAAAAGAAAGAAAGAAAGCGTAGTGAAAGAAGAGAAATGGGGTTCGGTGGTGAATCCCGAAGTGGAAGCTCGTGAGATGGTTTTCGTCAGTCGATAAGGCCATTTGGCAATTACTGGCGAACTTTGTTGTTGATGAGGAGAAGTTTTTTGATGCCTAGTGTTGATTTTTGGAACAACCAACCAGCGTTGAATGACATGTATGGGCAATCTGCTTCCATCACGTGACGGACACATGACTCCAATGTCCCTCTGTGGAAGCCCGCTGTTATGCATGTTATACGCACACATTTCTGTTTTGAGAGTCACATCTTGTAAAGCATACGTTGTACATCACAAAATACGGCCATCAAAAAGTCACGTTTTAAGGAAAAGGCGGTCTGGCTCTGCAAAATCCTCCCACCACCGTCACTCAGCCCTATTTCTTGATTATCATGAACAACTTCAAGACAGTCAGGGGTAACAAGCACTTGTAGAGTTTGGCAGTCTCATGTGACCCCCTAAAAACCACCATTGAGGCTCTCAAGACCTCTCCGTCTAGCGTGACCCGAGGGCACATCTGCGTGGCTTTAGGATTAGCTTACTAATATTTTAGACTGCGACGAACGGCATGAAAATATGCGTAGCGACCATCAGCTTTTGACATTGAAGTTTGGCTCTGGATGCATACAGCGTCTTTGTTCTCTTGCAGGCATAGCTGTTGCAGCTTGGCTTACTAGACTTAAGAACTATGGAGTGAAAGTCTGTTTATTTTTCCGAAACCCCAACTGAAAGTTTCTGAAGCTTATCTCACTCGGTTGTCCTGCATGATAGAAATAAAAAGACCGGCTGGTCGCAGGTGCTGATTTCTTCCGAAACGTTCAAAAGGGCCCTCCTTGGTCATACCGTGCGAAAAAGAAAACTAGGTTCGGAACTTAAGCGTAAACACAAGACCTCTATAGTGCTTGTGCTCTCATAGTAATCTTTTTCGTACTGGTCATGTTTCTGTAACATTGACTCTACCTTTTATGCGGTACTTCATTCTTACGTGATATTAATAACAAAAAACACGGGCAGACAGACTTCTCCCTATAGTCGCTAATACTTGCTGTTCGATGACGTTGAGTATTTGGGGTTACACAATCACTACAACCCTATATCATGCGTACAAGTGGGTTATAACCCTATCTAAAATCCACCATGATCCTCTTATTTTGACAGCTGCAGGTGAGGATCTTACAAATAAAACCCCGAGATAACGGTCACAATAGCAAGAGTCAGCTATAGGGACATTTATGTGGGCTAAAGATCGAGACCGTAGGCCCATTTAAAAAAAATATAAAAAAAAAGAGAAGCAAAATACGCAGGTAACTTGGTGCACAAGACAAAAGCTACGTTGGCCCATGAGCACCGTATATGTAACTACGTATATGTTGTAGTTGTAAGAGGTATGCATGTATCTGAGGAAAAGAAATCCCATTAATAGACAAGTGAGTGCAGGAGACCAGGATGATGACGAGAAGCTATGAGAGCGAGGTTGGTGTGACTGGCTTCGAGGAGCGCTTGGGGACGATAGAATAGCTGAATATAGGGTACAGAAAGAGTATGATAAAATGTTGAGTAGCCCAAGATAGAATAGGCACGACAAGTTATGTGTCGAGGTGAACAGGGCTGGGATTTGTTTGCAGCTTGGGGGCTATAGAATGATGTAAGAAGCCATAGCAACACAAGGCTGAAGTCTAGACAGTATGAGAGGGGAACCAAAGGCCAGGCAAGACCAGGAGGGGCTTTCTTCGGCTTCGCCTGCAAAAGATCAAGGGCAGGCAGCCAGGGGAATAGGCTTGTAACTTCAAGCAGAGGAGGAAAAGGGGGACATGTGCAGATGATTGTAGACAAGTAGCGGTACAAGTTCGCGGCGGATTAGGTCATTCATGGGGTTTGTAGCAGAACACAACGATGACAGCAAAGGAAAAAAAATAAACTGGTCGTGTTTGTTTGAACTAGCAAGGTTGCCTGCAAGTAGCAGTTGGAGATACTTGGACATTTGTGTAGTTATTCATCTGTATTGTCTGTCCTGGCCATATGGATGCTTGTCGTTGTGTATGTGCCGTGCCAATCAGACCTTGCCCTGGAAAGAAGAAAACAGAGCAGCATGGGCAGGGGCATGTTTCGGTGGTTTCCATTGCCTGGAAACGACATGTACTCTATGCAGGTTGAATAGATGCAGCACCGGCTATATGCTCGTGCTCGCTCAGGGCGTTTTCTGAAGCGGCATTGGCTGGTCAGGATCTTTGTTCACACTTGTAACTTGGCTGTGCTACAAGTAACTATGTATAACTAGCTAGGTAGTGCTTCTGCCTGCATTTAACGTGCCCCAGTCAAAGTTCTGGGGCGCTGCCGAAACAGTGTGATTGCAGGAGGATGGCGGGCAAGGCTGTGTTTGTTTTGAAGAGAACTTGAAGCGAAACGAGGACTAGTCATATCAAGAGAACAGAATGTCAAACTATCGCTGTTAGGATCACAACGAAGAGGCCAAGTTACCCAGTTAGCGTACAGCACAGTGGCCATGAGAGCCCAGCGTACATAATGGAAAGATAGAAGCCCTACTAAGTAAGCAAATCTAAATGAACGTTCGTCTTTTTGGCGCAGTGGTAGTTTACACGCTTTGACACAGAAGGGTGTTGCAACAAAAAAAAATTAAACAAAAAGCTCGAGTCTAGGTTTTTCTGTCAAGATCAAACAAAGACTGGCTGACAGGCGCACCAACATGGCATTGAAGAAGTCTCTTCCGTGCTACATCCAAACAAAGCATCATGGTGAAAATCAGGATTTTCGGCTGCTGATTGATAACACGTAGCATCCAAGGAATACAGAAACGAGACAAGAGACACTTGACAAAAATTACAAACTCCAAGGCGAAAGTCCCAACTTGATGCGCAGGACGATCTGAGCTTGGGAGGATAGTCGGGATATGTGCTCTTGGGGGTTTTGATTGGATGACAGGTTGAACACAGAGGATCAAAAAACAAAAGAGACCAGTGGCCAATGCGGGCAGAAGAAGCAGAAGAAAGAGCCTGAAGGGTTGGCTTGGGGCAGCAGAAAGCTCACTCTTACGTAGTGCACGATAGTATGGGTGGGAGTCTTATTTGATTTTGGTTATAACTCCTGATATTTAACTATTGGTGGTTGTTCTGCATGCAGCGAGGAAAGAAGGAAGGTGCCAATGCGGCGACAGGGCAGGCGCCGGGGAAGGTACGGAATGAGAATAAGCATTCAGGGCAGTTTCCCAATGGGGAGCCGGGACTTATGCACCTAAGAGAGAAGAGAGACACGGACGGGCTTGCTTTGCTCCTCGGATTAATGCATAGCAAATCAAGTCGCGAGACAACGGCGTTCTGCCAGTAACTATCAACAAAAAGAAAGCATAGCTGCGAGTTCAGTGGCAACTACGCTTGAAAAGCGCCTATGCAGCACATGGATATTGGATTCCAGAGACCAGCTTCCCGCAAAGAAAAGACAGGGAAATACCGGACGACCAGATGAATGTTGGGGGAAACATTGGCTTTGCAATCACGGACTGGACTTGGACTCGGGCTTGTAGGGCAAGAGCTTCTAAAAATAAGTATTAAAAAAAAGGCAGGTTTGAAAGAGGAAGGTGTCAAAAGAAAAAGAAGAAGGCAAAGAACAGCAAAAGAACGACAGCCAAAGAAGACAGCAGCGCAAAAAAAGGGGTACCCGGCCAAATCGGACGGAGGGGGGGGGCGTGATTTACAGACATGTTACAAGGGGGTGGCAGCAAGGGCCTTTTACATTGCTACGGTGGAGCTGTTGTGAGACGGAAGGCGTTTGTGTATGAGAATAACAGGGGATTGGACCACTAACAGCGGTAGGGTTAGGGTATATTTCCCAATTGCAGCAAGGGGAGGACAGATTGAGTGATATGCAGCGAGAAGGTTTGGTGTCTGAGATTTCAGATGCTGGCGTATTTCTGAGAGTTGGGTCTTGGTGTTTTGAGATTGTTCAGCTTGCAAGGACTGTGGAACAAGGCGCACAGGAGCGATGCTAAGCGTGGGAGCAAATGTTGAGGACCTGGGACCGGCCGGCTGGCACTGGCTGGCTGGCTGCATTGGGGTGAGGCCTTTTTGGTGGATTCACAAGCACCGGCTTCCCTTGGACTCTGTGGTGATTGTCTAGTTGGCTGTGGTGGTATCGTGGGCTTGTCCACATGCGGCTTCGTGCAGCCTGCTCGCAGTGTCACACACAGGCTCAAGGACAAGGACGGTGGGAAGGAGATGTTCCTTCGTGCTGGCGACCCCCCGTTCGATCTGAAGCCAGTAATTTAGAGCATTTTAGCTAGTTGCCTGGGCCCGTTCGATGGGCTGCCTTTTATTCCAGCCGTCTCCCTCTGTCTTGTATTCTTGTCTTTTCATGTTGTTCTGCTTCTAGCTGCTCCAGCGGGGATCTCGTGTTCTTTCTCCGTCTGTCCTTGTCTCTGCGTCAAAATCTTTTTTTGGCAGCTCTCTTTGCTCATTTGACTCGTTGATCTGTGCACGCACTTTGGGCTCTTTTATCTTTTGCGCAGCCCTCAAGCAAAACCCAATCGACCCCTCCCTCGCTACCTCACCGCGCCCCCCTCTCCTCCAAAACGCGCCGCGGTGGGCTTGTCCTGGTTGTTGGCCAGTACCGTGGGCCCATATTCGCTAAGAGAGTCTGCATAGCAGACGCATGCACGCAGAGCATTCTTGTTGGTCTTTTCACGACGGCCGGCTCGGTTCGTGATATTGGTCTCATGAAAGCCTGCAGCGGCGGTCAGGTTTGAAAAGCCAACAGCTAACTATACGATCTACAATAACTACCAAGAAATCACCAACATCAACAGGCAATTCTGCGTGTTTGTGCGCAGAACGTGCGTTTTCTGCATCACATCGGTTGTCGTCACAGGCGTGCCAAACACTAGACAGGGCCAATTTAGCAGGTCAAAGTTGAGGCGGCAGAGTGCCCTGTGCCCTTGGGTTTTTTTTTCTGGCTAGGATTCTTCAGTCACGATGGACCCGACTACCACGTTGGTAACATTTATGTTGTAAGTGTAGACGTTTTCTCTATTGTTTTTGCTGTCATAAATGGGGTGTACGCATGTAAATCGTGCTGGCTTGAGATTCCCGGGGCGAGTTCCAGTCGTGGTGTTTTTTTTCTTTTTCTTTTTTCTCTTCTTTTTCTACGCCACTTGCTCTGCTGCAGCCGCCGTTTCTTCAAAATCTCTGAGAATGGCCAGTGCGTGCTCTCCTAGTCCGACCTGGCCAATACATATAGAATATGCCTTGGGCCTGTGCGTCTGTGGGCGTGGACGTGGACGTGGACGTGGACGTGGATGCATATGCATGAGCGGCCAGCAATAGAGGAAACAAAACCTCCAGCAGACGAACTCGGCAGAAATAAAAAGAATTAAGAGAAGGTCTTCTCCATGCTATAACTGCCAGCCCTTTGCCCTTCTCCCCTTCCTCTGCTCTTGGCCTCTTTTTCTTTTCTTTCGTCTGTCCTCCTGCCCTACTCCCGCCTCCTCCCCCGTGCCGTCTTCCTTGCATCTACCGTCGCCTATAGCGTACACTTTCACTCGTTTTATTGTCTTTCCTTCGTTTATTTGTCTCTCTCTCTCTCCGTCGTCTCTACCGACCTCACCGCCAACCACCCACTATCACCGTTTAATCTGCCGCTTCACTCTCTTCTGCCGCCCATACTATCCCTGCTGTCTTGTTTTGCATTGCATTTTTTTTTGCCTTATGCCGTGCCGGGACTGCGTCTCCTAGACTCGTCATCCTTTGTTTCTTGTTGTTTGCTTGTTTTCCTTACACTCGTTTTGACGTACGCTTTTGCCCGGCTGTTTTATACTTATACCTGCCGCTGCCACCGAGGGCCTTGCTTAATCACACTCCGACCACTTTCTTCACCACACCACTAACTTGCTCTGCTCCAGCCAAACCGACCCTTCGGTCCTCACCGTACACTTGGTTGGTTCTTGGGACAATTTCCAACACTCTTACGCTCTGCGTCGTGACGTACGCCGTGACCGCGGCTCGTGGAAAGGCTGCTACGCTTTCCAAGATATTACATGTGACGGCCCCCCTTCGGCTCCTGTCTCTGGCCTCCGTGTTCATGATCCGGTCTTGAGATCATCTTGCGTATCACACAACGGGCCGTTCGTAAAAAGGAAACGGACTGGCGGTCTCAAAATGGGTAGCACGTACTACTACTATGTAAGTTGCCAGGCGCCCAGTTTCAGTCTCAACCCCCCGGCTGGATACTCTTCTAACACGCCACCCACACACAGTACGAACTTGACGGCTCTGTAGAAACTCATGATACCAATCTGCCCTCCACTACTACCTGCCCCTACCTGCCCGGCCAGCCCGTCAACACTCTCGTCGTTCCCGTCGAAAAGACCCTTCGTGAACGCAGTGCCTCAACGAGCTCGCTCAACCAGGCCGACTGGACCACCATGCGCCCGTCCGATCGCTTCGTCGCCCCACGGCCAGCCCCGGCGCCCACGCCGGCAGCCAGCCCCATCCAGACCATGGCCCAGCGCCTGGCCACGGCCATCCCGCGACCCGGAAGCTCCCAGGGCGGAGGCGACAAGAGACTCTTGCGCAACAAGACATCATCGCGCTCGCTGAGCCCCGCGCCCTCGTGGCGTCGCTTTTGGCGCGGCTTCCGCGAGCGCGACCGGTCGCACGACCGTACTTCGCAGCACAGTGTCGACGACCAGCAGCGTGACCACGGCTGTGCCGATCGCTTCTCTGGCTCACACAGCCTGGCCTTCTCAACCTCGTCTTCGGTTTCAGATCTGCACCTAGGCGCCTCCATTTCGCGGTCAACCCTCAACCTATCGTCGACCATGTCGAACCTACACATGCCGTACGGCGAAGAGCCACGCTCGCGCTGTGATTCACGACAAACTAGTCGATCGCGCGACATTTCGCCCGAGTCGCTGCGTCGCTTCCTCGTTGAAAACAACCCACAGACCCCCCATACGCCCCAGGAACGCAGTGCCTCGCAACTCTCATTTGCCCATCCCTTGGCCCAGGAGTACCAGCCCGACGTGATCATCACGCCCACCGACGATGCCGTGTCTGAGATTAGCAGTATCCATAGCAGCGCTGTTGGCATTTCTCGCCCCGTGTCTTCGCGGTCTGCCCAGTCCTTTATCCCATCTGTGTCTTCTTCGCTGAGCACCGTCACTGCCTTCCACATGGCCGATGAGGCTGTGGACAATGAAGAGGAACTGGTTGCTGCACCGCGCAAGTCTGTTGATATCGATGATGATGTCGACCGCGACTATAACTTTGCCTCGCCCGCCCTCCCTGAGACCCCTTCTGCCTTTACTACTTTCCTCTCGCCGCCGCCCGCCGCCAAGCGCGTCCCGCCCGTCCCCCTGGCCCACCTGCACTTGCCTGAATCCACCTCGATGGCTGCTGTTCTCAACTCGCCCATCTTCTCGGCCCCAGCTTCAGACACCTTCCCTTCACCCGACCAAAACGCCACGCCCACACAGAGCTTCAACTTCAACTTTGACCTGCCCTCTGATGACCTGCCGCCGTCGCTCATGGGCGAGGGCTGGGCCCGTGACCATGGTGACAATGGCCACAAGAAGGGCCACATGTCGAACATGTCGTTGAGTTCCCTGTCAACCATCTCTGCTACGACCGATGAAGACACTGATGTCGTGATGTGTGGGCTTGGAGTTTCCGATGCCGGATACTCCGAAGAGCTCTTCTTTCGCCAGCCAGGCGCCAAAGATCAACAGGGAGCCAGAGCTGGTGCTGAAATGCAGTTTAGCAGCTCTCGTGATATGGAGTGGGTTACCGACGCGCTCAACTCCCGGGCTCTGTGATTAGCTCTGCCTCTTAATCTTTGATCCCTTTCCTTTTTTTTTTCTCTCCCTTTTAATCTGCGTTTTTCTTGGTTCTGGTTTCTATCCTTACACTAATTGCTTCCCACGAGGCGCTCTTGACTTTTGTCATCTCATCCCATCTGCATCGCTGTCTGTTCTGGCATCTTTTCTTTTATTCATTGCCCAGGCATTCAAGACTTGTGGCCCATTCATTTCCATTCTTTCTGTGGCCTCGACGGACTTTCACTATATATCCTTTTTCTTTTCTTTGTTTCATCGTCTCTTACACACGAGACTGATCTGTGATCTGGCATGCCACCTCTGTTCCTCATCTTAATTCTCTCTCAACCTTTGTTACCTTTTTTTTTTCTGGACTCTTATATTTTTTCATCGCATTCATTTAGGGGACGGACTGCATTAATAGGCCATTGCTTTCGGAAGCTCCGGACTCTGGCACTATTACTTTGTATATTATGCACCCGTGTAATTGGCTTGCCTGTTCACTGCACGGTGTAAAAAAAAGTTTGGATTTTTTTGTTCTTGATTACCATCTTTCTGTCTAGTAGAATTGTGAAATGTAGTAATTTTTGTAATGTTACACAGCAGCACGGTTTGTATCATCAGTATTTTGCGCTGTCCGGATGTAAGCAGTCCAATCCCAGTGCATATATCAAAGTGGTTGGGTCTTTTGAGAACTCGGAGACTACGTGGCTGTTGGGGAGAAAAGAGAATGAACAAAGAAAATGTTGGCATACATACGCAACAGAAGGGGTATTATTATGTACAGCTAGAAAAGAATCTTACAGTTTGCGCGTATCGTCTTTGCTGGCAGCAGCACCATTGACTGCCGCAGCCGGAGCGACTTGAATAGCTGCGGCAGGCGTTAATGTAGACGTAGGTACAGCACCCTTTATAAGACTCGTGACGCCGGCACGAACAAGAGGAGTAGAAGTAGATGTAGCAGTGAAGATGGGAGTATGGGGAGTAGATGGCAATGTGGCTGGGGCCATTGGTGCAACGGGTGCTATACCGGTAGCAGCTGTAGATAGTGGCGCCGGTCGCGGTGCGGAGAGTGCTGGGATGGGAGTAGCTACCATGAGCGCTGTGGGCGCGGGGGAAGGGGAAGGGATGGTTGCTATTGTCGCCGCGAGTGTAGATGCGACTGCAGGTGTATTTGCAGCAACTGTCTGAGGTATCGCCAAAGGTCCTGGCTTTGTCACAGTTGGGGTAGTCATTGTGGGTCGAGGGGCAACTAGACCAGCCACGGCACCAGGGATCTGTTTTGGCAAAGCAGTCGAGAGCGTAGAGGGCACAACAGCGCCGACTGGCGTATTGACTAGCCGTGGCTGTGTACTACCTGCGCCACTAGCACTCACTCCTGTGCCGCCAACCCGTCCTGTGAAGCCCTGTGGTTTTTGTTGAGCAAGGAACGAAGCAGGGTTAGGGTGTGCACTAGTTGGCCTGGGCTGCGCTGTGGTAACGGGTCGGAAGACAGCACCGGCTGGGCGGGGTGCAAGGCCATGGAAGGCGTTGGGTGCTTGCGCGTGCAGATTGGAAGTAGGCACAGCGGCTTTGGAGAGAGGAGTGGGTGCGGCGGGTTTCGTGGGTGTGGAACGCATCAGACCTGGTTGTCGAGTGCGAGCGCGAGGGGTAGCAACGGGCGGAGGACGTGGAATCCCCCACGCTTGGCCGTTGATGAGTGGCGCGATGGGGAGTGGTAGAGGTTGGGGAGGAAGTGTTGCTGGCGAGGAAGATGGTAGACCGGCAGGCGGGGGAGGTTTGAGCAAATGAGGTTGGGTCAGAGGAACAATGGGTGGTTGGAGGATAGTGCTACCACCGGTAGAGGGTGGTTTGGCTGTAGACATTGGCATAGGTGTAGCCGCAGGGGGAGCAGTTGAGACGGGTGCAATAGGAGCAGCTGCAGCAGGAGCCGGGGTGCTGTTGGAGCCACCAGCTGGCTTGGGGACAGCCGGAATGGGGGCCTCTGAGATGGAGCCGGGCTGGCTTTTGGTTTCGGGAGCAGCACCACTGTCGGTCTTGGGTGCCGAATTGTGATCTGAAGCCTTTTTTAACTCACCATCCTCCTTTGCCTTGGTCTCCTCCGGCTTTTTTTCCTCTTTCGGTAGGGCCTTGCCCATCAGAAACCTGGCCGGCACGTTTTGGGCAGCCGCGGTGGTCGAGCCGACATACGCGCCCAGCAGGCGACTCCAGTTAAACTCGCCCTTGCGAAGTTTCTGGATCTGCTTGTATGCGTAGGCGTCGTAGTATGGAAGGCCGGTAAGCGGATCGCGGTATTTTGCGGGCATGTTGGTAATGACGCAGAGCGCGGGTGCTTGGGGCTCTGAGGATATGAGTTAGCAGGTGTTGGCGAGGGGACAGAGGGGTCTGGTGCAGGACTTACTTGCTATTCGGCTCATCTTCTGGCCAAACAGAATCTGCGTTTGTACAGTCTTGTCCTTGATGACATTCTCGTCGAAATTCTGGAGAATATAGGCCGTACGCATGGCAGGGCCAGCCGGCTTCTTTTTTGTCTCCTTGTCAGCCATATTCTCCCCAATACGGGAGGGTTCGGCGACAATAGGGGTGGGAGTAGCTTCTGGAGCCGCACTGGCTGGTTCTTTTTCTGCAGTGGAGTCTACTGATGGCCGCTTGGGGACAGCTACAGGAGTTGAAGCCCCCCCAAGTAAAGGTTTTGCCAGAACCGTCAACGCCTGGCCCGGAGCTGGACTCGGCGCAGAACCTGCTGCAATGTTCGTCGTCGGAGGTATCTCGCTCAGGATAGGGCGCTGAAACGCCGATACGAACGGCGGAACAAGGAAGCCTCCGGGCGACATTACTGGCGCCGACATACCCATTGACAGTGTCAGAGACTCCTCCAACAGGTCCGGTACGCCCTGTGGCGGGGCAAGAACAGGCGCCGCAAGCGCGCTGCCTGAGAGTCGCACAGTAGATGTCTCACGTGACATTGGCGGCGGAGGCATGATTTGAGAGTCGGTGCTGGGCGGAGCAAAGCCCGGTGGCAGTTGTAGACCAGCTGGAGCTGTCATTGTAGAGGGCGTAGGAGTTGGCTTTGTAGGGGTCTGGGACTGGGGTGCCAAGGGCGCTGGAGTCTGAGTCTGTGGAGGAGGCGCAAGAGGTGTCGGAGACGCATCTACCATGGTTACATCGCCGTCAGCATCGCGGCGATGGCCGGATTCGGCTGCGCTGGTACTGTCGGCACCGGGTTGAGATTGGGAGGTAGCCTCATGATGTAGAGGGTTATCAGTCTTGTCGGGATTCACGGGCTGTTCCATGTTCTTAACGTCGCCTGTATCTTTGTCACTAGCACCAGTAGACGTGGCAACATCAGTGGCTGGTTTTTCCTTTTCCTTTTCGGCCTTGGCCACCCGCTTGCGCTTTGGTTTCTCCTCGAGCGCCATGTGCGCGCCATTCATATTATCATTCCACTCGCGAATTCCGCTCCAGTATGTAATGACAGGCCCCTTGAGCGTTCGATTATTCAAGGCTGCCAGCTTCGCGCGCCGCTCTTCTTCGCGCTGCTTCTCTGCCTCTTCCCAGCGATTGAGGCTCTTGGCATTGCGCTTTTCCACAAGTGCGGCCTCGGCAAGCCGCTGCTCCTGAGTCAGTGGCGGCTTTTTGAGAGCCTCGCGCTTTTTGGCCTGCCGCTCCATGGCCGCAACGAGTTTCTTGCGGCGCTCCTCGCTCTCGCGCATCCGCTGATGTAGCTGCTCCTTGCTGATGCGCGTTGTCTTTCGCTCCGAAGCTCGTGTCGGCATGTCTGACAGTGACGGCAGCCAGCTGGTGCGCTCGGATCGCTTTTTGCTGGCGCGCTGCGAGCTGCTGTCGGCAGTGGACGATGCCCGCGATTCAGTGGTGGCTGCAGAGTCTGTAGGCGGTTGGATACGGACTTTCTTGCGGAACTTGGTGGGAATGGCGGCCTGCGCTCGCCGCTTACGGGCGGCTAGCCTCGCAGCCTTGTCGAGCTTTTCCAGCTCGCGCTCGCCTTCCAATTCGTCTGTGTTTTCGTTGTCTTCATCGTCCGAGGAAGAGTCAAGATGGAGATCGTCGTCGTTGCCCTGGTACACGAAGCCGGCATCGTTTTCGTCCTCGGCAAAGAGGAGTTCGAGGTCGGAGTCGGGGTCTTCGGCGGTGCTGGCTTCGTTGGCCAGCATGCTCTTCATGCGGTTTCCAGCGGTAGAGCGGCGCGACCGCGACGTCGCGAGCCATTCGACTTCAGGTGGTGGCGGCGGCGGCGAGCCTGTCTTCTGCGATGGGGAGCGGATGGGAGGCCTATCCGTGGGGGGAGGATTGGTGTCGGATGTCGAGTCATCATCGTCCAGGCTCGTCAGAGATGAGAGCGATTCGTCGTCGCGGATATTGTCGGGCGTGTCATGGCGTCCGTTGGCGGTCGACTGGGAAGCGCCGCGCCCTCGTCCCGGGGCCATTGCTACTTGCGCCGTTTGTGCTTTTGTTGGGGAAGCCTATGGATGCCGGGTTGAGATCGTGGGGGTTTCATGGACTGCGCCGGAGAGCCGAGGAATAGGCGGTGGTAAGATAACAGTGTCCAGATCGGACTGCGATTTACAAGGCGGACGGCAGTTCTCGACAGACTTCTACACACTTCGACGAGACCGTGCAGGAGCAAAGAAGAAAAAGACCAAGCCCAAAGAAGAAGAGAAAGCCAGGGCTAGAGAAAGGAGCAGTACCGGCCAAACAAGGGCTGGGTTTGCATGCCTAGGACAAGGAGGGGTTCAGGCTTCCGCAGGCCAACAGGCTAAGCTCCGAAAAAAAAAAGGAATAGTTCAAGACAAAAAATAAAAAAATAAACCTTGCAAAAAGATGACCTGTAGGCAAGAAAATCTGAAGCGCGAGGGAAAAAAAAACGCTTCGGTCGCCTGTACCCCAGCGCATGCTCAGAGATGTGGCGTTACCCACTCCAGCCACCTGGAGCTGTGGCGCTTTCCCAAGACGTCATCGCAGCCTCGCTTCCGCTCATCTTTTTTTCTCTTCTGCTTGTTGACCGACCGATAGCCTTGCGTTCCGCCCCTTCGCCAACCATACTCGCCCGCCATGACTACCTCCGATTCTCCGCTCCACGACAAGCTGGAAGGTATGTCTCCGCTCTCCCTCCCCACTGCAACATCTCC
This sequence comes from Berkeleyomyces rouxiae, assembly GCF_048999995.1. Taxonomy (NCBI): domain Eukaryota; kingdom Fungi; phylum Ascomycota; class Sordariomycetes; order Microascales; family Ceratocystidaceae; genus Berkeleyomyces; species Berkeleyomyces rouxiae. The sequence continues at coordinate 109,308 of NW_027396497.1, read as the reverse complement.
CGCCCGTTAATACTGACTCATCCTCGGGCAGACCAGATCCGCAATGTCGTCGAGGATATGTTCAAAATCATGGTCATCACCGCCAACTACGACGCTGGCGGCCGGCCATCCCGAGACATTCTAGCCAACAGCATGTACGCTCTCCCTCTTCCCCTCTTCCCCACACCCGCCTGCCTCTGACGCTTTCCCCCCCGCACAGCAAAACCCTCGACGCATCGCTGCAACAAGTCTACCTCACAGCCGCCGAAAACGTCGACACCCTGCCCACCGTGCCGCCCGAGCTCGTGCAGTATGTCGAAGGCGGCCGCAACCCCGACATCTACACGCGCGAGTTCGTCGAGCTAGTCCACCGTGGCAACCAGGTCATGCGCGGCAAGACCCACGCCTTTGCCACCTTCCGCGACGTTCTGGCTGACCACATCTGCGTATCAATGCCCGAGCTGCGTGACGACGTCCAGGCCGTTGTTGATGCGACCGGTGGCCGAGCCCCGCCATTTAATCCGCTCTTGTGCCCAGGCACGGCCAACGGTGCCGCAAGCACCATGACTCCGGGTGCTGAAAATGGAGATTGAGCCAGCACACAGCCTTAGCCTTAAGAGGGACAACAGTACCTAAAAAAACCTTGCCAATAGCCTTTGTTCCATTCAGGGCGCCGCATTTTTTGCCTCGTAATCATACAAATAAACGTAGTTATCAAGTCATAACTAGTCAGTTAGTGAGAGCCAAGTTAACGAACTAAAATCTTCTTTGCTTTTATATGCATCAATCAAAACTATCTTATCTAACCCTAATCATGTATGTACCCAGTTAAACCAACCCATGAAATAGCAACATGTACAAGAATCACATGCAAAATGTAAACAGACAAAGAAAAAAAAAAGAGAGTAAACAAAGAACCAAGGCGTAGGAACAAGCCATGACAAAGCTTATACCAAGAAAAACGTCAGAGAACCAGGGCAGGGTGGCTTGAAAGGAACCACCTCAACATCTTCGAGGTGGCCGTGGGCGTAGAACAAGACTAGAATCTAGCAGTGATGCCATTTCTTCCTCTCGCTCATCATTTTCGTTGCTGTTACCACTGTGGTCGCTCACATCCCTTAGGAAACTATCATCGTCACTGCCGTATTCAGAGAAAACGTGCAACTCATAGATGTCGTCGTCCACACTCCAGTCAGGCTCCTGTTCGCTTTCATCACCACTTATAGAAAGGTCTGAGGCATTGCTCGTGTGACTGCCGGAAACATCTGATGTAAGAAGACGACTGCTAACGTGCAGCACCCATAAGCCAACTTGGAGGCACAAGTATAAACCAAGTCCGACACCGGAAAAGTAAAGTAACACGTGGACTGGGAAGAAGATCAACAGACACAGAATGATGCTTCCTGCCGACCGCATCTTCTCAATTGTCTGGTTGTTGCGCCGTGCAGTCTCAGCTAGAAACTCGTCTTGTTTCCAGTGCGGGGGGCGGTTATGTGGTTGACGGGAGTGGGAAGAGTGGGCTTTCCGTAGGTTGGCATTACTACCGTCATCAGAAGCGTAGGCAGATCCAGCAGAAACAGAAGTAGAGTCGGAGTTGGAGTCAGACAGTAAGTCTTCACCATCTCGATGCCCACTAGACTGCCACTCGCTGCGCGTGCGATGCCGTCAAGAGTAGTGGAAGCCGCCACCATGCCCGAAGTCACCTGCAGGACGTGCGCCGCCAAAGCCACCACGGTAGGAGTTACCACCTTGGCCGTTCATCATGTTGAACAGGAACTCGGGGTTGAAATGGGCGCCACCGCCCATGCCTCCCATACCACCCATACCGCCCATGCCACCCATTCCTCCCATGCCGCCTCCACCAAACATGCCACTCATGTCAATGTCGTCGCCATTATCAAAGGCAGCACGCTTCCTAAACAAAGAGTTAGTCCATCTGAATTGGTAAAGGAGTGAAGAGTAGATTGGAATTACTTACTGAGGATCGCTAAGATTCTCATAAGCTTCACTAATATCCTTGAAACGCTCCTCAGCTTGAGGATCATTGGGGTTCTTGTCAGGGTGATGGACGATAGCCAGCTTGCGGTACGCCTTCTTGATAGCATTCTCATCAGCTGATTTGTCAATACCAAGGATCTTGTAGTAGTCTTTGCGTTGGCTTTTCTTGAGCTCAAATTCAGCATTGCGAAGCTCATCATGTGTAGTTTTGTCTTCAGGTTCCTGCTCTTGAATGGCTTTCCATTCACGGACTGATTCTTCCCATTTTCCAGCTTGTCCATAGGCGTTAGCCTTGGTTTTGCGAGCTTTAATGTACCGCGGGTCTAGGCCAAGGGCCTTCTCACAGTCAGAAATAGCCTGGTCAAACTCCTTGAGCTTTATCCGGCACAAGGCACGGTTTTGAAGCAGTTTGGAGTTAGTACCACGGTTAGAGGAATCAATGGTAAGAGCTTCAGTGTATCTGTCGATAGCAGCTTGCCATTTGCCAGCGCGATACTCAGTGTTTCCCTGTTGTTTCATACGTTCGAGCTTCTGAGCAATGCGGAGATACTTGACAGCATCACTAAACTCAGGATCACAAGTGACGGCTTGACGGAAATGCTGCGCAGCCTTTTCATTGTCGCCCTGATCATAAAGAACACGGCCACGGAGAACGAGGGCCTCGGGGTCGTGGGCATTACTTCTGAGTAAATTCATGGCAATGTTCTGGGCCTCACCAAGAGAGCTAGGTCCTGACATTTTGAGGTAAGCAGCACCGCGCATGAGCTGCCACTTTCGGGGCTTAGGGGCACCCGGGGCCAAGTACTTCTCAGCCTGATCCAAGGCATGGATAATCATGGACCCAGCAGTTCCATTGCGCAAGGCATCCTGAGCGGCAGAAACATGCTGGCGCATCTCCTTGGCTACACGCATTTCAGTAGCACTGGGAGGGGGCTGGATGCGACCAAAACAAATGATAGCATCATCGGGCCGACCCAGACCAGTGTAAATACGGGCCAGACGGAGCAGAATCTTTGGGTTGGTGGGATCCAACTTGGAAGCTGTGGAGCAGTCTTCAAGAGCAGCCTCCAACTGGTGGCTGGACATGTGAGCAGCAGCTCTGTTGCTAAGATAAGTGGCAGAGTTGGGGATGAGTTCAATGGCTAGAATGGCGAGCAGAGAGTTAGCACCGGGGTTTATCATGCATCAATATGTAATTGTGTTGTATCATCATACCCTTGGAGTACGCTTTGATGGCACTAGCGTAGTTCTTGTCCTTGAAATGGCGGTTACCATTGTTCTTGTGGGCCTCGGCCTCTTCGACTATAGACTTGGGCGAAGCCTTGGGGCTAGATTTGGGACTGGTAGGGGTCGAGCGATGCGGAGGAGGCATCGGAGCATCTGCAGCTGCGGGGGTGGTGGCAGTGGTAGAGTTTCCGGGTGTGGTGGGAGAAGACACAGAGGCCGGAGTCGAGTCATCGACATTCATGGGGGTAGATTCGGACATGGCTGATTGGAAGAGGTGTTTGTGTTTTGGGGGAAGAGGTTTACGCTGTGGCTGCTGCTGCTGCTGCTGCTGCTGTTGCACAAGACGCTCTGTGAAAAGGCGTTTGCGTTCCTCTGGGGGGAGGTTTAGAGGGTGAGTATCAGTATCAGGTGTAGACTGTTTGCTACGACGAGAGCCTCCAATTCCGTAATCTTTCGAGTGACGGATGAAAGAGAGAGATGAACGCTTCGGAGCAGTTGTTGAAGACGGGGGAGTGGAAGAGTTTGGAGTCGACGCAGAGGATGATGAAGCTGCAGATGAACCAGGGGACGCCCGGTTAGTACGAGCTGATGAAGCGGGGGAGTTGGATACTGAGTGTAAACCGTTGGTAGGGTCTACGGCACGAGCAGAAACTTTGCGGGCTCGAGAAGCTGATGGAGGCTTAGAGCTGGTGTGAGAAGTAGGCGGGGGAGAACGAGAATACGGCGGCGGGGAGGAGGAAGCCGGAGATGGTGTCGTAGTAGTGTGTTGGTTGTGGTGGGATGGCGGCGGGGGGCTGTATCCTTGTCTAGAAGATAGCGGGTTCGACGGGGAAGGATCCGAGGATGACGCTGAACCTGCAGTGTAGGTTGAAGAACGGTGGTGATGGTGGCTTTGCGAGCGCAAGGGCACACTATGCTTTGGGGGAGACGGGCCAAGACCTGACTGCTGTGGCTGCTCCTGGTGGTGGTATGGATGCGGCTGAGAAGCCTGTCTCGAGTGCCGGGGCCGTGACTGCGAGCGGGACGGTGGCTGTGAATGAGACTGGGAATAGCGTCTTCGAGGATTCGACGATGACGGAGGCGACGCAAAGGAGGTTGAAGAGTGTAACGGCGGCGGCGGTGGTACAGATGAGGGGCCAGAGGAAGAATCGGTGGCAGGATTCGGAAGCGAGGGTGAGACCGAAGCCGAAGCAAAAGCAGAGGCAGAAGACGAAGGTTGACGCGAGTGCGACAAGGGCTGCTGTGGTTGTGGTTGAGGTTGAGACTTGGGCTTGAGCTCAGTCTGGGCCTGTGAAAAACTGTGAGAAGATGAAGGCGCGGACGCCGATGCTGACGGCGGGGGAGATGAAGGCGAAGACGAAGACGAAGACGAAGACGAAGACGAAAAGGAAAAGTTGGTGTACTTTCTATTGAAGAGCCACATGCCTTCGAAAACAGAAAGAAAAGGAAAGGAAAAGGGAGGGGGAGGAGGAAGAGCAGAAAAGGCGGAGAGCCAAAAGGCGGAAGGCCAAAAGATGGGGAGGCAGAAAAATGTGAGCAAGAGAAGCCGGCCGAAGCAGATAGAAGGTCTAGGAAGAAAAAAAAAAGGGCCAGGAAGGCTAGGAAGGTGCTCAGTGTGAACTTAGCAGGTGCCTTTTTTGTGTGTGCCTGACTGGTTGGTTGTTGTTGGCAGTTTCTTGGTGTCGGTATGACTAGAGGACGACTGGAAATATGGAGACAGTGAAAGAAAGGCTGTCCCCCCTCTTTGTGCATATACGCGATAATAGACTGCGTAGTTGGGTTTGGATGTTTGTCTAGTTATAGAGAGTTTGAGAGCGAGCGAAGAAGTGAACAACGTGTGTGGTGTGTGGTGGAGGACGCAGAGTCGAGCAGTGAACAGGCTGTGAAACTATGTCAAAAACAAAAACGAAAATGAGCAGGAGTACACGACAGCGACTGCGATGTACATGTAAACAATTCTCGTTGATGATGTGAGCTTTGACACGAACAGCAAAAATAAACAAAGAAGTAAAGATATAACTACCTACCCCAAGCCTAGGCCAGCCAACAAATGATTGTCTATGTCTACAACTATGTACTTGATCACCCGACCGGCCACCCTATCGCTACCTCTCGTTCAACTGCGCATGGCACCCGCCCAAGTCCGCCGCTGCTTGCCAGGTACTTATCAATGCTAACTCAGCAAGCAAGGCCCTACCCACCATTGACAAGTGCATATGAGCATAGCCTCTTTTGCTGGCTCTTGTGTCTGCCGCTATCCCCAACCCCAGAAACAGGGCGTCTCATCCCAGCCAACCAGAGAGCTGACTTCCACTATGCATTAGTTAGGCCTTTCACCAGACCCAATGCAGTGACTTTAGTTTGGGTACAACACATCTTTTTAAAAGATGGAAGATAGGACTGGTGTGTAGATAAGACACCAACCTTCATTTTTTTGAGTGACTAACATAGTTATTCCAACAACCTTGAATTACCTCATGGTAAACAGACAATCATCGATTATAATGTCCAGTCCTTGGATCGTCTTAAGGCTTTCGTCATAGTATCCGTCAACCCCGTTTTATGCAACCATGCATGTAAAACCTTGTACTCCCATGTCACCCAACCCGCTTGATTTCCATACAGCTTTGAATAGACCAATTGGCACGTGCCAATTGAATGATTCTCGAAGTTTCGGTGGGGGTTTGGGATCCTCACTCCCCGCTAAATGAGTGGCCGGGATATATGTGGGAATTGTATAGCGAGTTAGTGGGTACATGTTTATGTACACACATATAAGTGCATAACTACATAACCAGTTGACTACATACAAGTCCATAACCATACTTCTTGCACAAATGCATTGCAGTGGTTTGGCGTTAAATATTTGGACCAGCCAACTTGCCACTAAAGAACCCTTCAAGACTTCGATGAAGCGAACAAGACTAATGTAATCAAGATCAGGATTTCCGGTTTCCTTCACTAGCACCAAAGCCACGCAAACCCTTCTCCCCCAACAACGTCACATCACAACATGGCAGTTTCAACTATGCTATTCTCACCCAGGACGTCTTGCCTGTAACTGTCTAATATGCTGCTCATTACATTGTCCAACCTCCAATCTACTATTCCTCTTCCTCCTTGTCACGCGCTGAACCACTACTACCGTTGATCATGCCATTATTGACAAATTCTTGGTACTTGAACACCTCGTTCCTCTTGCCCAAACCTCCCAGCCCTGCAGCCGCCATGCTTTTCTTACTAAATGCACGCCGGGCCGTAAAGCCGTTGATGACTTGATCGATTTCAGCCTCCTTGAGTGGCCGCTCTCCCGGCTCGGGCACGGTGTTGAGGAGGGCGTCTTTGAGCTCCACGAGATCTATCTGGCCCGAGTCGTCGTCATCAAAGGCACTAAAAGCCGAAAGCAACTCGCTGCTAGGTGACATGGCCGCGAGAGCTGACGCAAGGGTGTTAATGAAGATGGCCATAGACATGGTTTGTGGTGACGAAGACGGGAAAAAGGCTACAACATCTGCCGGAGTAGCGGGAAGGCCTAGAGAGTTGGATTGAGATTAGCACAAAAGCAAAGGTAGAGGTTAGCAGAGCCATGTCTTGACCTCACATACCCAGTTGATTCAACATATCTGCGACATCCTCGCGATTGACGAACCCATCACTGTCTCTGTCCAAAATCTGGAAGCCCTCGCGTAGCGTGCGCACCTGCGCAGGTTGCAACTGTGACAGGGCATTGGCGTTGGACACAGCACTCACTGTCTTTCGAGTCATGGTAGCTGTAGACGCAGTAGCTGCGGATGTCGTTGAGTTGGCACCAGGGGACTGGCCAAAACCCGAGGAACGTAAGGATCGAGGCGCCGGCGACGGAGAAGCAGGAGTTGCTGCGGCCGAGGGTAGCGACGCAGAAGTACCAGACGGCGTACCAAAAGGCGAGTACTGTGTATATGGATTTAAAAAGGGGACTGATGATGTGGAGTTGTTTCGGGTGGAGCGGGGTAGTGGTGTGCCAGGTTCGTGATCGGAAGCGTGTGCGGAAGCGGAAGCAGACGCCGATGTTGTACGTGTATGGAATGGTGAGTTGAGTACACGCGGGGAGATGCTCGGGCCAGTTGTTGATTGCTTTGTTGGGGAGGTAGACGGCGTAATTTGGCGCAGAGGCGAGCCGGGTGTTGACGCAGAAGACGGAGACTCGGGTCGGCGAAAGGGCGAGCTGCGTGCAGGAGATCCGTAGCCGAGAGGCGACGGTCTGTATGGACTGGTCATTGCAAAGTTGGAAAGCTGTAGCCTCTTATGTACTTGGGGCTTGCTGTACTGGCTGGAGGGGTAGAACGTCAGGGAGGGAGGGATACTGATAGCGGGATAAACAATTGAGAAAAAGCAAGGGAGGTAGCTTCAAGCGGTGTGCAAGTCGGGCTTAGGGTTTGAATTAGCAGCAGGTGGCATACAACAAGTGCTTGTTATTTACAAGGCCTTTTTGTTGGTGATGATGATGGTAATCATCAGCGGTGGAGGTTTCTTCTATGCCAGAAGCAGGCGAAAGTAAACAAACTTGCTGTATGGGATAGACATTATTTACAGATTGCAACCAATAGATGGAGACACTAGAGAAGAACCAGACCAGGGGTAACCAGCACCTCCAAAGGGAGACAACATATGAGGCGTTTTTTGTGGCGTTAGGTCTGTGGCGCTTTGCCTACAGATGATCAGGAAAGCAACTTAACTAAAGGAACCTAGCTGCAGGGAACAAGGCAACCGACCTCTTCCATCGCGTCTCAAGACAACCTCCCCCCACGAAAAGGAGACAGGCTAGATATAGACAGTAAGGGTTGACCCCTTTTGCCGACAATCAGGGTTTGGATGGCCGCAAGAAAGCCACAGACTTTGAAGCTATTATGAGCACAGCAGCCGCAACGACACCAAAGCGGCGCTGGTGCTGGTGTGACTTGTCAGACCCGTGACTCGTAACAAAGCAGCCTTGAAGTAGCACGGTATGTGAGTTGCTGCGAGATACGAGCTGGGCTTTACGAAGAAGCTGACTCTTTGGTTTGGAAGATCCCAGGACCGCTTCGTACCCTCTCTCCGAGAAGATCACCCCTCCCCCCAGCCAAAGTCCACAGACAGCGATCAAGCAACCCAGAAAATAAGCGCAAAGCATTGACCAAGGCCATCCGTCGCTTTTATTTGAGCTGGGTGACATTTTGAGACAAGCCAAAAGCCAGAAGCCAAACCACCACCAAGAACGAAGTAAAGGGAAACAACCCCCTGCCTTTGCTGCTTGATCTTTGCATTCATCCGCTATTACTACCGGACTCTACTCCTGTTGGCATTCAGAAAGGGCCGCTTGACCTGTCGTACTGGTGTATGCTGCGTTTCGCTTTGTGACCCTATTTGAGATCCAACTTGGTCCTTCCTACTGGCACATGCCCATTCAAGCTCCCACACAGGCACCACGACACACGGACTGAACCCTCGCCGTCCCACGACAGGCCGTGCCTCTTTCGCTCTCGCTACCGGTACTCCAAGTCTTGTACACATTGTAAAAGGAATGTGTACTGCTTTTTCAGCTGTTGTGCACCCACTCTCTTAAACCCAGAAATCAAACACCAATCGCACTCGAAACACTGGCCCTCGATTTTGAGACATCCTCCTAACCCCATATATAATGGCCGCCCCTCCGCCGTCCCTCCCCCCACCTGCCGTCCCTCGCCCAGGCATATCAAGAGCCGAGACCGATCTTGCGAACAATGCCCACGTGCCCACTGGCCCCTTTCTGTCTACTTCCAACTCGGGCTCAGCCTACTCCTCTGCCTCGACAGCTGCTCGCCGTACTTCCTTGTTCTCGTTTCCCCCGGCCCGCTCCGAGTCGCAGCTTTCTCTATCGCAACTCGTGACGCGCGGAGCCGGCCGATCTCCTAATATCAATTCGTCAAGCACAAACTCTATGAACAGCGGCCAGTTTTCTTCGCATTCCCACACCAACAGCCAGAACCAGCACTCAAATCACGCTTATAGTCATAGTCATAGCCAGGGCCAGAGCCACAACCACAGTCAAAGCTACGCTTACAGTCGTAGCATGAACCACAGTCAGAGCCTGGCCTACGGCCTAGATGGGCTAAACGGTTCAAAGCCAACCTCGCAACATTCCTCCCTCGACACACCGTCTCGGCACAACCTTGCCGAAGGACACCACCCCCTACGCCGACTCCGGTCGCAATACCCACGCGGCTCCACCGAGAACCACGTGGAATATATTCTGGTGGCCTCTTTCGACATTGACCGCGGCCCTGTAATGGAGCACCAGTATCCTGTCGCCATAACAGGTGATGAGCACATGTTGGCGGAGCTCATGTTGCCTGACCAGGCACATATGCGTCATCAAGATTGGACCATTTTCTTTTTACACAAAGACATTAGCCAAGAGGAAGAAGAAGCTGAAAAGTTGGCCAAGGCTGCACGCAGACGCCGAAGACAACGACGCCGCGATCGCGAGGCTGGAATCCTCCCTGCTGATGATGAAGATGATGACATCGACGAAGACGATGAGTTTGACGACCTCGATGACGACTTTGATGATCTAGACGACGAAGACGACACCCAGTCTGACATAGAACCCGAGGGCGGCGAGGGCCCGCCATTAATCTACGTTCTGAACTTGGTGAACACAAAACAGGACAAAACAGTACGACGTGGAGCTGTAGTCAAGGCCATGTCTATTTGCACACGACATCCGTTTTTGCACATTTACAAGGTGAGAACAAGACGGGGAAATGGGTCACAATGCGCTTTATTCTAATTCAACAATTCAATTAGCCTCTCCTCCTTCTCGCCCTTGAGGAATACTTCAAGTCTCCTGTTCCCGAAACTCTCTCAATGCTCTACAATGCAGTAAACGCCATGGATCTATCTCTTATGCCGAGACTAACCGTTCTTGAGCGACATCTCTTGCAAGCCAGCGACAATAAAGACTTGTTCGTCGAAAAGTTTGATCAGATGATTCAGATGCGCATGGCTGAAGATAGGCGCCAATTGGCCCAACAAGCTGGCAATGAAGCAGCCCCGACCGAAAATGACGATGAAGGCGCCGGTACTGCGCGAAACGGCTCCAAGGCTGTTACTATGACGTATTCCGTCCCCCGCGACACGCATGAGTTTGAGAGCAAGGTCATGTACAAGGGAATCCCTATTCCTATCAAGGTCCCTGTAGCCATGACGCCAGAAAGCGTTGGTGATTTCTCCATCATCAAGCTCATCCAGAACTTTAGCGCCAGTTATGCCAAGTCTCCTACAGTCTACACCCCACACTCTCACCTAACTACTAGCGGGCCAAACACACACCCAATTATTGTGCTTGTCAATGCTCTGTTGACTCAGAAGCGTGTCATATTTCTTGGCCACAACATGCCTTCTGGAGACGTTGCTGAGGCTGTACTTGCTGCTTGTGCTTTAGCATCAGGAGGCGTTCTGCGTGGCTTCACACGTCATGCGTTTCCGTATACAGATTTGACTAAGATCGATGATTTGCTCAATGTCCCAGGATTTATCGCTGGTGTGACGAATCCAACCTTTGAGATGCATCCTGAGTGGTGGGATGTGTTATGCGACTTACCAAGCGGGAAGATCAAAATCAGTAGCAAGATTGAGTCTGCTGGGACCAACGATGGTAGTGTGTATTTCCAACAACAGCACCCAAATTATGCACAACTGGTGAACCATTACCAGACGCCAGCATCAGCTGTCAACGACTACACTGGAGACGTCGCCTTTATGAATGACATTTTAAAGGCCATAAACTCGCGTGCCGGCGAGCGTGTAGTGCGCTCAAAGTGGCGCGACTGGGTTGGCAAGTTCACTCGCATCGCTGCCACTTTTGAGGAAACGGTCTACGGGGCTAGTGCACTGTTTATCGGGGGTGATGATAATGAACAACCGCCTTTGCCTGGCCTGATAGGCCATGGATATGTGTGGCCAGACGAAGTCTCCAAGAATAAGGAACTGGCTGGAAATGTGACTCGCATTGAGGGCTGGCGGAATACACGGAGTTATTATAGCTTCATACAGGTGAGCGCACAGCCTACTCATGACAACACAGCGACATGGAGAAAGGCCTTCATATTTGCTAACAGTCTCTCCTTTAGGATCTTGCGCAACTTTATAATGTTCGCCCTCTCAAAAACATCGATCTCTATCACATGCAAGATCGTCTGCGCACACAACGCCTTACACCCTCTCAAAGCAAAGATCTGTATCTGGCTTTTTGCAAGACCGTCTTCACCTACGACGAAATATGCTTGTTGTTGGCGGCAGCGCCTGAGTCACACGCTGGCCTGTTCTACCTTGCGCTCGGCCTATTTCACAAGGATCGCGACGTGCGCTTTCACGTGGCTGACCTGCTCGAGCGCATTAGTGAGCATGATGCCGGCCGTCACTGGTGGGCTGCGCTTGGCCGCTTTGAAAAAGTGGCGTTCCAGCGCATCAAACGCGACCAAGAAGCGGATATGCGCGCTCGTCTTGAGAAGGATAAAGATGGCCGTTCGCCCGAGTTCGATCGTCGCATCAGTTGAGACGGCCCGAGAGTGGAGCGCGTGTCTTGACAAAGCAACTAGATTAACCAAGAACAACCACCATCAACACATGAGGGCTGATGCAACAAAGACATTTGGAGGTATGAAGCCTCACGGCTATACATTGATTTGGGGGGTTTTATTTACGGCAGAGCAAGCGTAGATTTTACGTCATTTTCTTAATAGCCCGCCGGGACAACCAAACGGCAGGTGCGTGTTTATATAATCAAATTAGTTACACAGACTATCCTTCTGATGGACTTGATGTCTATTGTGGTGTATATCCTCTCACAGCAGAAACTTGGCCGCATGCTTGATGTGGTCCTCGCCAAAGGTAGAAATGAAGAAGTATGAGTGGTCATAGCCCTGGACAAGGCATAAGGGTCAGTCATGTATGTATAGGCATTTGTGTGATTGTGGCAGCAACATACCTCCTGGTAGCGCACAGTCAATCCCTCGAGACCGGCTTCCTTGGCTGCGGCTTCGAAGTTTTCGGGTAGTAGCTGCTTCTGCTGGTAAAAACTGTCGGCGGTCCCCTGTATGCCTATTATCAGCTATAGCCGCACATATCAGTCCCAACACATCTATTACTCACCACATCAATAAGAGCGTTCAGTGGGCCCTTCCACCCTTTCACTAGGTTCGTCGCATCGTGCCTTTTCCACTCTTCGGGGTCCTCGCCCAGGTATCCCGCAAACGCCTTGTGGCCCCAGGGACAGTTAACTGGGTTTGCAATCGGGGCCCAGGCTGATACGCTTTTGTACATGCCGGGGTTCTTGAGGTACAACGTCAGCGCGCCGTGGCCACCCATCGAGTGGCCCGCAATGCTGACACGCTTTCCATCGAGCTCGTCAAACTGTGTGAATAGCGCCTCCGGCAGCTCGCGCGTCACGTACGTCTCCATGCGGTAGTGCGCTGCCCATGGCTCCTTTGTCGCATCGATATAGAAGCCAGCCGCGCTGCCAAAGTCCCAGCTGGTGTGCTCGTCTGGCAGGTCGAGCCCGCGCGGCGAGGTGTCGGGCCAGACCAGGGCGATGCCCGCCCGTGCGGCGTGTGCGTGCAGGAAGCCCTTTTCCGTGCAGTTGTCTGGGCTGCAAGTGAGTCCTGAGAGATACACAAGCACGGGGGCGGGGTTGCTGCTGCTGGCACCCGGCGGGAGAAAGACGTTTACGGCCATAGGAGTTCCAGTGGAAGTAGAGGCATGGGAGAGCTTGAGGATGCGGCCTCCACAGGAAGCAATGGTAGCTTTAGTTTCAAACATTGTAGGCGGTGGGAATGAAAGTGAGCTGCTGTTATGTGTTTTGTACAATTATTGCAAGTCTTTCAAAAATTGAACGAGATTTGAACTTGACCAGAGGTTGTTCAGTGTTAGAGAAAGTATCAAATAAGAGGCGAAAGTCATTTGGCTTTGAGCTTTGTTTGGCGGGGTATCAGGGTTTGCTATAAGCTAGATAACCCTAATACGGCTTGGACGACACCATCTTATCCAGGTGTCTTGGTACTAGTTTGAGTGGCTCCATGTCTCTTGTTTAAATAACTAGCTCTCTGGAACATACAGTGTGACTCAGGCAGAGGCTTAGGTAGAGGCACAGTCCTAGACATAAAGTAACATAATGAAGAAGACAAAGACCGAGGCAAAGACCAAGACAAAGAAGACAATAGGCCCAGACAAAGGCCGAGGCGGTAATTCCAAGAGGTCATTGGAAAAAATGTATGCATTGACAGGGTAGCAAGTAATCAAGATCCGCCAAAATTCCAGACGCCGAATTGATGGATAGGGGAGTATCGTGTGAGTGTAAAAGCGAGTGCGTATGGGGTGTAAAGTGCACAATGTGAATGGCGGCGGTCCCAACATATCACCCTCGCAGAAAAAGGAGAAAAGGTTTTAAACAAGCAAGTCGAGAACAAGGAAAAGGGTGCAAGGAAGAGGAAATGACAAAGATACAGAGGAAAATGACTACTGGAGGAGCTCTTCGCAAGTCCAGTCCTCATAGTAGCCGTCGGGCAGGTATCGCCGCACAATCAGAGGAATCTTTTTCTCGCGCAGCTCTTTTATGGCAATCTGGAGGGGATCCGACTCGCCCTCGAGATCAACAAGCACGGGAGCATTGAGACTATGTCGGGGAGGTTAGTAACGGAGCGCATCCCGTTCGGGCTGTGGATCTGGGGGCGCCGCAGCTAGTGTGAGCTCGGCCGGTCTGGCGCCGCCGACCAAGCATGGCTTCACATACCTGATTTGCAGGGCACGTGTGCCGAGAATTCGCGCGCGCTCGTACTTGGTCATGTAGGGCGTAGTAGTGCGCTCGCTGTCGGGGATTTTCTTGTCCTTGTGCGACATGTCGTTGGTGCGGTTGGCGAGAGCGGAGGGGTCGCCCGAAAGCACAATGTTGTCGGCGTCGTCATCGGCGTTTGGAATGCGCTCGCCATCCTCATCCTCAATGTCCTCGAGAATGTCGACCTCGTCCTCATCGTAGAAGGGCTCCTCGCTGAAAGAGACCAGCCGTTAGCAGGGAGTCACGAGCTAGGCGGGAGTGAAGCAAGACTTACGCATCGTAGCCGCCGGCATCTTCGTTGTCAGACATAGTGAATGTATTAAAAACGAATGCTGTAAGGGTTCCAGAAACTGAATCGCAGAAGGCAGAAGAGACAAGACCAGTAATCGTGACGATTTGCGAATGAAGAATTTACAGCTTGTCGTCAACCTGGCAAGGCTGACACAAGCGATAAGAGAAAAATGTTTATCGGCTTAGCCGGTCTTTAACCTGTTATCGACAAGACCCACTATATTTAGCGAGAAGACAGACAGAGCCCCACCAAAGTTTTAGTTCACCGCTTCTGGCTGCTCTGCCTTGTGAATTCTGCCGTATTTATTTCTGGCGATCTCTTCGATTTTTTTTCTTCTCATCTTTGCTCAAACCTTTGCAGTTTTTGCTTGTTTGTTGTTTGTTACTTTTGCCATTGCCAGTGATGGAAGTTGTCTATTTCTCATCCGCCAATTACATCTCACTACTTCTTCCTCGATATCTACCTACTAGCCAGTCCCAAACTCTCTTGTCCTCCTACTCTTCCTAGCTCAACCTTTACCGCGTCCCTATTGATCACCACATCGAGCTCGTCGATCTACCGCCCGCAACATCACCGGACAACGCTCGCGGCCAAACCAGCAGGCAGCACGATGCCGAAACGGAAAGCTGAGGCGGTTGGATCGGCGGCCACCAACGCTGCAGCTGCGTTTGGTGATGCGGACCTGACCCCGGAGCAGGCTCTGATCCGTCTTTCTGAGTTTAAGAAGTCAGAATCACGAAAAGAAACAGAGGCCTCAGCGGTTGCCCCGCCGCCCGCTAAACGGAGCAGACGTTTAGCTTCAACGCCCAAAGGTTTGTCTGCTAGCAGCACTCCCCTTCATAATGTCAAGGTACATGGGCTAACCTCTGTCGCAGAAGCGCCTCCTGCCGATGACAGCTCCGACGAAGAATATGAGAGCGATGCCTCCGATAGTTCGCAGGACTCATCGAATGAACTACCTTTCGCCGCCAAGTCTACAGCTCCGGCATCGAAACCCCGGCCCAAAAACCAGATTTGCACGTGGCCTGGCTGCACCAAGCGGTATAACAGACCGACACGATTGGAAGGCCACATGCGGTCACACACGGGTGAGCGGCCATTTGCCTGCACGGTGCCAGGCTGTGGCAAAACATACCTTGAGGCCAAGCACTTGGCGCAACATGTTGAGGGCAAGCACGAGGGCAAGCGTGACCACAAGTGCCCCTACCCCGAATGTGGCCGCGCTTTTTTCACATCGACAAGGTTGAGCCGCCATGTCAACTCTCACATCAAGGCTCAGCAGTTCCAATGCAAGGGGTATGCCGATTGCCGACAGGTGTTCCGCCGCCGCGACACGCTTAACAGACACGTGCGCCAGGCCCACCTCGGCCTTCCTGGATATACTTGCCCTGAGACGGACTGCTCGGAGGCATTCGCCTCCTCAGGAGCCCTCCGAAATCACCGTCGCCGGATGCACGGTGAGCTGAAGCACTTCTGCGATGAGTGCAAGGTGACAGATGATGACGGCCAAACGCGCAGTCTTGGCTTCACCACAATCTCCGAGCTGCGTGCACACTTTAAGACGGCTCATATGACGTGCTCCTTCTGCCCGTATCGCTGCAGATACCCGAGTGAGATGGACCGCCACGTCGCCATGCACCACTCGGCTCAAACAGTCGTCGACCGCAAGACGATTGCTTGCGACTGGCCCGGCTGCGACAAGAAGTTTACCAAGCGCAGCAACCTCAATGTCCACATCAAGAGCTCCCACAATGGGTACCGTTTCGTTTGCGGCTTGGTGGATTTGTCAACCAGCGAGGGACTGGGCGACTGGGACAATGCGAATGGCTGCCGGGAAGGCTTTGTCACCAAAGCCAATCTAGAGAGCCATGTTCGCCACGTGCACCTCGGCTTACAACGGGTACAGACTGTTACTGGCCGGGCTAGAAGCTTGGTTGACGAGTTGGCCGGGGCCGACGATTCGCAAAAGCGCACACTGCAGTGCGATTGTGGGCGAAGCTTCATTCGCTACCATGATCTGCAGGTGCATGTTGAGCTGGACCATGGGCATGGTCAAATGACCCAGGGCACAGGCCAAGCTTCGGGGTTTGGTGGCCCGCAAGTTAGCCAGGCCCCGCCCAATCTCTCCCTGGACATGCAGTTCATCCCCGACATGAACACCGCTACCGGGTCATACGGTGCCAGCCACGGCTTGGATCAGTTCCAACAAGTCGATGGCTCGTACATTCCTGTTGGCTCAACATCACTGGCCAACAGCGAGGTCTACAGCCAGACCCTCAACTCTGCCAGCTCTCCCGCCTCCGCCGCCGGCATGCCCATGCTCCCATTTTCGACGCAGCAGGGCGGCCTCGGCATTCACCCAGCCTTCGTCTCGCCTGCGTTGACACCACAGTCGCAGCAGCAGTTCAGCGGCTCGCAACCTTCCGAGATTGGGATAGATTACACCACTCAGCCTTTTCAGAGCTTGCCTTACGCCCCTGCTGAACCTACGGCTACTGACGCGGAGATGTCGATGCCATTGGATATGTCGCACGTCATAGACTCGTCTCTGTCAACTGTCTACAATCCGGGGCTCTCAGCGGTGCCAGCAGCTGAGACTACTGAGGCGGCGGCTGTCTAGCAGGCTGCGGCTACCTTTGGTGGAGGATACGGCGGTTGGGAATACTACGATTACGGTCTCTATGGTCCGTAGATCTAGGGGAGGGAGCATTGTCTCCCCCCCCCCCCCCCCCCAATCATCTTCTCCTTTCCATTTTCTTTTCGTCTCATCATGGAATCTTCTTTTTCATCTCAGCTTGTCACTTTTACACAGCGTCGCAAACCCCAAAAAGTTAGCATAGATATCCCAACGTCGGGTTCATTTTGGGCGGGGTCATTGTTAGAGTTACACATACACATGTACATACATAGTTACACGATACGACGTACATACACATCACATGTATTGTTAATGAGTTTGGATGCGAATACGATTAATGAATTTTACAAACTGGTACCAGAAAATAGTGACGAATACATGCCAACAATGCCTTTCTTTTGCTTCAGTGCCCAACTAGACACCCACTCACCCCCATAAGCGCCATGCCTATAAACGCAAACCACGCACATATATCGCGATCATGCCGTAGTGCCAAGCCCTCACTGAAGAGCTGCAGTCCAACGCCAACCATGATTCCGGCTGTAATAGCAAACAAAACACCATAAGCACCATCGCTCGGCGCCACGCGCATCCAGTGAAACCACAGCGCCGCTGCGCCTGCACCGACTGGCTGACTAAGACCACCCAGAAGCGCGCTCCATGCAATAGCCCGAGGCCGAGAGTCGAGTGCAAGGTATAGCGGCAGCGCCAGGGAGAAACCCTCGGCGATGTTGTGCACGAGCAGCGCAAGAAACACGGCGAATCCTAGCGCTGGGTTGGCATGGTTGGTGGCGTATGTGATGAAGCCCTCAGGGAACTTGTGCAGGCCGATGGCAATCGACGTCTGTAACCCGATTGACAGAAACGGCGTTACCGGTACATGGTGATGATGCTGTTGCGCTTCAAGGTCAGTGGGTACTAGATCAGGGTTGCCACTTGGTCGAGGCGAAGGGGAGGGCGAGAGGGAAGGCGACAGCAATGGGGAGTGCATATATGAATGCATATGTGCCAGGACTGGAGAGTCTGCGGCTGTAGCGTGCTTCATCCGAGGTTTCCGGCGGCCAATATGCGACGAGTGGCTTCGCCGCAACATTTTTTTCTTCTTCTTTAGCTGGCCCCGACTAGCACTACGGCCCCGGATCTTGAAGCATGTGTTACCGCACGGGTCGCGGTAGCCGTAGCAAGGGCCCGACTGGTCGCAGTTGGCCTTGGTGTCTTGAATAAACGACAATACTTGAGTGCGCACGCCATTGGGACGCGGTGGGGTCAGCGAGTCGCGGCTGAGCAGCGGTGTTGTTTCTGATGGGTGTCGTGAGTGCGAATGCGATGGGGGCGAGTGGGTATGTGACGGTGAGGGCACAGGGGACTCGTGCTCTGTGTGGGAGTGGCACAGCGCGCTGGATGCCGTTTCGCTGTCTGTTTCAGTCTCGTTGTGTTCGTGGTCGCACTCAACCACATGAGACGGCATCAACTGATGTAGAAAGCGCGAGATAGTACCGATTCCCACTACACCAACCCCAAAGGACGAGATCATGGTAAGCCCTGCTGACGTCTCGGATAGCCCTGAGTTCTCGAGATACTCGCGCGAAGAAGGGAGGATGTTGAACAGAGACGAGAAGATCTACACCAGTTAGCAGGAAAACAAGGCCCTATGGTGGCGGCAAAAGAGACCAAGAACGCACCATGACGCCAAAGCTCAGGCTCAGAGATGCGGCAAGAAACGTGTCGCTCTGTTGGATGCGGAACGAGCGCCAACGCGGCACACGGGCCGTAATCAGGTCGACACAGATGATGGAGGCGCCGAGGATGCAGGCTGTCTTACATGTTAGACCGGGAAGGCCTCTATAGAGGGTACATAATTTACTGACCAAAGGCGCTGACGATGCTCATGATCCAGCCCCGTGCGTCGTTGCTGAGGCCGGCACCAAATGTGGAGCTCATACTTGACGTATGGCTCATGTTCAATTATGTAAGAGCTGCGACTCTCGAAGCGATGACGTCGGAAGCCCGGAGGTGTGGGGATGAGTCAAGCTCGAGGACTGGCAGAGAGGAAACCGCTGTGGGGAATAGGAAAGAGCAGATCAGGTAGGGAAGGAGGGGCAGAGGGAAGGGACGATCGGCTTGCGCAAGGAAGGAGCGAGAAGAGGAAGGAACAGGACACCGAGGACCACCCCACAATTTGGCAGCTGCTATGTTCAGAATAAAGCCGGTGATGATGTCAACAAACAATAGACGCTATGGGTTGATGGAGGCAAAGGCCGGGGATACGGAGAGGAGGCAGACAATGAGACGCAAGATTTAGCGTTGAGGAATGGCGAGGCAGTCACAACCAACGATCCGCAAAAAAATACTGACGGATTCGAACAAACCATCGCTTTATTCGTTAGACTAGCGAGAAAGAGGATAAAAATGAACAAAGAGGCCTGTCAAATGCAAACAGTCTTAACAGCACCCAAACTGATAACTTCGAGAAACTTCAAGCATCGAAAATCGCG
This sequence comes from Berkeleyomyces rouxiae, assembly GCF_048999995.1. Classification (NCBI taxonomy): domain Eukaryota; kingdom Fungi; phylum Ascomycota; class Sordariomycetes; order Microascales; family Ceratocystidaceae; genus Berkeleyomyces; species Berkeleyomyces rouxiae. The sequence goes on along the minus strand of NW_027396497.1, from coordinate 89,851 downwards.
GCTCACTGTCTCTTAAATACACTCAAGGAGAGCATCGCCATCACCAGATCCACGAAGGAAGGAGCCGTGGGGGACGATGCGTCTCACAAAGAGGCAGCTCCCAGATTAGGAAGTACCCTGATGGCCTGGCCAGACAGGTGCGGGTGGGCTGACCAATGCAAGTCCAGTCCCTGGACCCCATCCCTGTTAAAAAGGCGGTCAGATTGTCGAATGAAACTGCTGGCAGAACTAGGGCGGTGAAGTTGTTTACGCAGACAGTAACTTGATGCTGGAGTATCTGCCACGCCAAAACAGTTCTCGGCCAGTATTCCCAACCGCTTTATTTACCTCGCGTTGTACATTATATCACCTTTGACTACAAGCTACATCATGTCCAAGTCAAGCTTCGCTCTCATGGCGGCTCTCGGTGCTGGTGGCGGAGCTGCTGCGACTGCTGCCCTTTTTTCATTGCGCTCTGACCCACTGAAGAACATGCCCGTCCCCGTCCCCGGCCCCGTGACCGTCTCGCCCTCTACCATCGTGTCACCCGGTAGCAGCCATGGCAGCGCCGTTATGACACCGCCCGGTGGTTTTGGCTCAGCTACCCCTGCTGGAAACCCGGCGGGCGGCGGCCACTCACCTGTCAACCCTGCGGGCATCTTCGAGTACGGCTTCCCCGGCCGTGTAAGTGACGTCGCACTACGCTCGGCACTGGCCAGTGGGTATGATCGCGAGCGTCGCAACCCGTCGTGGGTTACCGAGCACATCACTCGCGAGTCTTTAGCACAGCGCAACGGTGATCGCAAGCGCAGTACGTTTGTTGAGGATACCAGCATCCCCGAAAAGTTCCGTGCTCTACTCCGCGATTACTACCGCAGCGGCTTCGACCGCGGTCACCAGGTGCCTGCAGCCGATTGCAAATGGGCTCAATCAGCCATGGACGAGACTTTCTTCCTCAGTAACATGTCCCCGCAGGTCGGTGATGGTTTCAACCGGGACTACTGGGCGCATTTTGAAGACTTTTGCCGTCGTCTGACACATCGATACCCCAGCGTACACATCGTCACTGGCCCGTTATACTTGCCAAAGCGCGAGGCTGACGGTAAGTGGTACGTCAAGTACGAGATGATTGGCAACCCGCCCAACGTGGCTGTGCCGACGCATTTCTACAAGGTCATTTTTGCCGAGGATGGCCGTGAGGGTGGAAATGTAGCCATTGGTGCCTTTGTCTTGCCCAATGCTATCATTCCAAACAACAAGCCGCTGCGTGAATTTGAGGTCCCGCTGGAGGCTGTTGAGCGCGCCAGCGGTCTTGAGTTTGCCGAAAAACTATCGATACAGAGACGGCGCAGGCTATGCACTGAGACTGATTGTTCTCTTGTCATCAGAGAATTCGCACAGCAGCAGAAGAAGCAATAAAATCAAAGTATTGGATATCAGGTGCAAAAACCTTTTGCATCTAGGGTTGGACTTTTGTGATCAATGGTTTGGTTACACCAACAAATTGTACTACATAGATACTATCATACCTATAGAGCATTCCTAAATCAACAACGAGATGAAGACAAGACATTCATTAAAGACTCTGGTATTTGAACCGACAAACTGTAAATTGTGCGCTCTGATGTCTATGCTTCCATAAGTGTGATGTTCCGCCTTACCGTCTATAACCCCCCCATGACTGCTGATACCCCCCACCCGCACTTTCATTCTGGCCTGAGCCACCCTTCCTCCGCTCGTCATCATATCCAAATCCACCACCTTCTTGCTGCTGTCCATAGCCATTCATGCCTGGGATTGGAGGTGGGGGTGGCGGTGGCGGGGGTATAGAGAAGCCGGGAATTCCCGGTATTTCGCCGCCCATGTTGCCGGGAGGTGCCATGCCAGGGGGTGGTGGAGGAATAGGCACGCCGGCTTTTTGCATCATCTCGGCAAGTTTGGCCAAATCTGCGGGTTTTGACGGGTCCAGTCCCGCCAGTGCGTTCGGTCCAAAGCCTTGTAAGAAGGGGGGCGGTGGGATGACACCGTTGGACCCGGGCATATGGAGTGGCATGGGCGGCGGAGGAACAGCTACGCCTCCAGAGCCACCACCCGGTGTACCCATGGGCAAGCCTGGAATACCAATACCGGGCAGGCCTGGAAGTCCAGGCACAGCAGCCCGGATGGGCATTTTTTGGTCGACAAGACCGTCGGCCTCATCATCCGACTCTTGTTCTTGTTCACCCTGGCGTGGCTTGAAACCACTCCGGCGATCCCATGTACCCATGTCGACGGCGGCATTTTCGCCAATGTGATAGCGGTCGTTGACGAAGTCGGCATCACCCGGTCGCGGGCGAGCCCAGAAGCGCGTGAGTCGGTCGTTGGAGCCGGATGCCAGCACGTGACCCAGGGGGTGCCAATCTAACGACCACACAGCAAAATCATGGGCGTACTGAGCCTTGTGCGCGGGGAATATACTCTGGGCTGGGGCAGTAGCGGGGTCAGGCGAGTCGTATGGTGCAAGCCCGGTGGATTGTCCAGGCGGGGTATTAGGCTCGTCGAGAAGGTAATGGTATAAAGAGCCGTCGTGGCCACCTGTGGTGAGAAGGTTAGAGTGAATAGGATGCCAAGCAAGGGTAGTAATGTCTTTTTCGTTGCCCTTGAGTAGGGCAATGTCGCGCATCATGCGCAAGTCAAAAATACGGGCGGTTTGATCTCGCGCTGAAGTAGCGAAGCAAACCCCGCGCACACGCTCAAAGAGTGTTTTGGTGATTGTGTTTTTGTGGCCGTGTAGTGTAGTGAGACAGCGACCGCTGCGTGGGTCCCAGAGTTTAACCAAATGGTCCTTGGAACCTGACACGAGGAGACCTTTTGTGGGATGCCAGTCGCATGTCTTGACATCCCAGCCGTGGCTTTTAAGTATGGTTTCTTCCTGGCTGCTGGCAAAATCAAAGACCTTCAACGTTGAGTCGTCGCTGGCTGTCACGAACTTGGAGTCATTGGGGCTAAAGGCAAGGTCGCGGATGGGATCCGTGTGGGCAGTCACACTCTCGAGGTTGTTAAAGTTGGGCTGCCAATATTTGACGAGGCCATCGTGGTCACCAGAGATCAGCCAGTCGTTATTGTTGGAGTAGCTCAGAGCGCGGATGGCGGAATCATGAGCCTGCATGATAGTCTCAAAGTTGAAGCCGGTGCCGTTCCACAGTGTAAACTCGCCGCTACTAGACGCCGTGAGTAGCCGTCGGCCTTCGGGGGTCCATCGCACGACGTTGATAGGATGTTTGATCTTATTCAGCGATGAGTGCAGGTGCTTGGCGGGAATGGAGTCGGCGGCCTGTGTGGCACGTGCTGATGGGGGTATCATCTAAGTTGCAGCTGTTAGCCTCGGGTATGCTTTTTGTTGGGGGGCAGACGGGGGGTTCAGGTGAGCTGTACATCAACCATATAGCTGGGACTAGGGCGCTCATGCTCGCCCCGGTAGTGATGGCGATACTTGTGGCCTCTGCTTTCCATCCAATGCGCCACTGTAGAGCTGTAGTCGGTGACGGGTCCTGCGCACCAGAGCGAAAAGTTAGCGAGGGTACAAAGGCAGAGCGGCGGAAGCGAGACGGTGGGGGCCGCAGCTTACTGCGAGTTCGAGACCGGAAAGCCCCTTCGGCTGCGCCGCCACGATCGGCCTTGTCGCCGCGTTCGGGCCGGTCGCCATAGTCCTGGCCCCGGGACTCGAAATGGGCCATGTCGCAGACGGAGAAGCGAAGCCGATAGTGTTGCTTAATTCGGGCAAAAGTGACGACGCGTATAGATATAAGTGCGATACAATTGCAGTGAGAGACTAACGCAGTAGGCCCTTGCAAGAGTTTCAAAGGATGCGCAGAAGGCAAGACGCGATGCGAACGTAGAAACGACGCACAAAATTTCGATCTCAGAGTTCGCGACCAAATAGCAACAAGACAGGCCTAGAGATTAGAAGCTTGCAAAGAAAGAGTGGGGACATCTCGACACGTTAAGGTTAGGGTTACGGAGAACATCCGGCTGTTCACAGTGAGACCGTGCGAGCGAAAACATGGCTACACAGGACTGGCTCGATCTCCATAAAAAACACACTGGGTAAATGCCGGGTACATCCTGAGTGTCCAAAGCTCTGCGGGAATGTGCGTCATCTGCGTGTGACAGGACACCCTAACCCTCTCTGCCAAAGCAAAGCAACGTCACTTCCCTCCTCCCTCACTCCTAGTCCTCGTTTTCTTTGCGCAATCTGTCGCCGCCGCATCGCCGTCAGTCAAAGCGCCCTTGCCTCGCCTTCGTATGCGCAGTTGCATCGTTGTTGTCTCTTTTTCTCCCCTCACGTCTTTTCAATTGATTCTATTGGTCTTGTCAGCAAACATACACTCCGACGCGGCTCGATAAGCCGTGAGAACAGACGGCCGCCGACTTGGAAACGAGCTTTTTAATCGTCCAACTAACAACTTATCCCAAATAATCAAGTCTTTGAATTATCCGTTCCTGTTTCTGTATACCTGCATTAGTTGCGGCTCCCTTTTCGTCTAGATCTTCCTCGCGAATTTTCTCGTGCTCCTTGCTTGTGGTGTCTGAGACCTCAAATTCGCCTCCTTGCTTCTCACCCCGACATAGTATATATTGCCGTTCTTTCTGCTAGACATATTTCTTTTTCCTCAACATCTTCACTGTCCGTTTCTGTATCTTGAATTCCCATTGCAGTCCTAATCCAATGTCCTCTGATGTCCAAATTTCGCAGCCAGCTGGCATTGTCCACCGGCGCTCCCCCGGCGCTGTCCCGCTGGAAGCATACAGCTCCGGTACCGAGACCAGCATCTCCAAAGCCGCCACAACTGCCAACCTCGCGAAAGCTGACACTGCTAGAGCTGCGCGCTTGCTTGCCTTCAAGCGCAAATATCGCCATGTTGCTGCTGTCCATCAACACGTGCAGCCAACAGTCCTCAGCCATGACGCAACCTTGGCCCCGAGCTTCCTGGGCTTTCGCAATCTAATGGTCATTGTGTTGGTCGTTGGAAACCTGCGCTTGATGATGGAGAATATCCAAAAGGTGCGTGTCTCTTGCTGATGCAGCTACCCCGACCATGCCTTGCTGACTATCGTACTGTGTAGTACGGCGTCCTCATATGTTTCTCATGCCACAATTACCCCAGGTCCGATGTCTTCCTTGGTCTCGGGCTCTACTTTTTGATACCATGCCACTTATTTTTCGCCTATTTAATTGAACTTGTGGCTGCCCGCCGTGCTATTGTCAAGCACCGCTTCTCTCCAGACGGCCCCTCCGACGAACAGCGCCGCCGTTTTCAGACCGTATGGCACATTGTGGCTTTTCTGCACACGCTCAACATGTCAGTTCTGCTGGTCGCCACAACACTAGTTGTCTACTATCGGATTTTCCACCCGCTGATTGGCACCCTGACGGAGTTCCATGCCATCATCGTGTGGCTGAAAACAGCTTCCTATGCCTTGACAAACCGCGATCTGCGCCACGCTTATCTCCACCCACCAAAGAGCGAGTTGGCGAAACTGCCACCCCTGTACGATTCATGCCCGTATCCGCAAAATGTCACGATGAGCAGCTTGGTGTACTTTTGGTGGGCGCCAACTCTTGTATACCAGCCAGTCTATCCTCGCACCAAGAGCATTCGGTGGCTGTTTGTGGGTAAAAGAATGGCCGAGGTATTTTTTCTAAGTGTATTTATCTGGTTCATGAGTGCCCAGTATGCTGTCCCGCTGCTCAACAACTCATTGCCAGTGATGCACGACCTCGATATGTTCTCTATACTTGAGCGCTTGCTCAAGCTGTCGACCATTTCACTCGTCATCTGGCTTGCTGGCTTCTTTGCGCTCTTCCAGTCGTCGCTCAACGCACTGGCTGAGATTATGCGTTTTGGAGACCGTGCATTCTACGATGACTGGTGGAACAGTTACTCTCTCGGAATGTATTGGCGCACGTGGAATAAACCGGTTAACCAATTCTTCCGCCGTCACCTCTACTCGCCTTTGGTTGGCCGCGGCTGGGGTGCCACGACAGCAAGCATTCTTGTGTTCTTTCTCTCAGCCGTGTTGCACGAGTTACTAGTTGGAGTGCCGACACACAACATCATCGGCGTGGCTTTTATGGGCATGTTTATCCAGATGCCACTCATCTTAATGACGCAACCGTTGGAAAAGATGGATAGTCTGGCTGGCAAGCTGCTGGGTAATTCGATCTTTTGGGTGTCTTTTACAATTTTTGGGCAGCCATTTGCTGCGTTGATGTATTTTTATGCGTGGCAAGCCAAGTATGGCAGCATGAGCGGAAACAAGGTGGATTCCTTTTGAGAAGGGGAGAATAAATGGCACAGCCACAGTTGGTTAATATTAGATGAATGATCTGTTTGTCTATCTCTACTTGGATACATTTCCTGGCAGTTTTGGAGCCCTGCTAGTTATTCTTTGCAGGTAAACCACCACTCTCTATCCTAGCGAATCAGGGGAATCCAGACGTGCACCCGGCGGCGATAGTTGATGTAATCTTCACCAAAGAACTCGATCAAGTGGCGTTCTTCAAAGGGGATCCGGTTGGCAAAGAACTTCCACAGCAGCAGCACATAGGCCATCAGGCAAAAGACATTTCCCATGGCCAGTTGGGTGCCAACAGCCCACCAGAAAAAGCCAAAGTACGATGGATGACGTAGGACGCTGTAGATACGGTCGGTGACTAATCGATGTTCAGCCTGCCGGCTCTGCTGCACCATATGGTTAAAGCTACGGCCACACTGAATCATAGCTAGCGAACGCACTACCTGGCCGATGATTGTCAAGGCCACGCCGGCGCCACACAGGTATCCCGCCCACGAGCTCATGGCAGGCCCCCACGAGCGGTATGGCCACAAAGTATTGACTACGGCGCACTCGAAAAACGCGGCAGAATGGGCAATCGTGTACAGCGGCCAATTGGCAGTTAGAAGAAACGAGTGAACGTCAGCAGCTGGCGTGTTGTAGCGCGCCGTAGTCCAGAACTCCATGAAGTGGAAGGTCGACAGTGCGCCAAGGAAGAAGGGCAGGCGCCACAAAGCCGCAAAAGATGTAGGTAGCACATAGGGCACGAGTGGGATCAGAACCAGCGAGCCAGCTAGTGTGAAGCCAAGGCAAAAAGCGCGGAAGGCGATGCCTGAGAGTGACCGGGGCTGGTCGGGGTAAAACTCGATAGAAAGACTGCGGTTGATTCCAGTCAGCGAGGGCGAGGATTCGTCAGAAGGCTTGACAAAGGTCAAACCCTTCCGGGAGTGGACATGTAAGGGCTTGGAAACAGAGGCCCAGATGGAGGTGGAAGTAGATGATGACATAGATATGACAGCTGAGAGTGGGATAGGAGAGAGCAAAGAGTGTGAAGAGGTGAAGAGGGTGGTGAGGAAGAGAGGAAAAGAGTGACTTACGGTCTCACAGCGTCGTCGTCCATGCTTAAATACACAAACACTCTCTTTGAAATGTCTGAATTCCTTGTGAATGCGACTCCGTTCGTTTGTTCTAGTTGCTTGTCGTTGAGTCCATTGCTATTGTTCCTCGTGCAACAATGGTAACAGGAGGAGCCAACGAGACGGACTAAAAGGCCATAAGTCTACTGCTATAGATAGATGTGATGTTGCAAGGTGATTAGGGTTAGCTGGCAGATCAGCCACGCTAAGATGACTCAGTACCAGCACCAGCACTGTAGCACAAACCTCCCGCCACATTAGCCACATAGGCTTGCACCTGGCTGCCCACGCATAACTAGATCAAGAGACCCATTTTCCATATTCCGAAAGGAATCGCATCGGACCTCACCTTTAGTAGAAATAGCCAGTTAGGTCATTTCACTCTTACAGGTTACAAGGCCACCGGATGTTACAGCGCCCGGTCACCTAGGGATGGCCAACGCACCTATGCAGATGGATGCGATTTTTCCCCAACGACATGACAGCGACGATATCATTAGACGGCTTCCGGAGCGAAGAACCACCGTTGGGCATGAGTCTGTCCCAGGGACTCCCCGATATGTCTCTTCTGTACCCAAGAACGAGCCGACACTAGACTGGGCCAAACCGGACTGTTACACATAACGTGGAAGAAGGCGCTAGGGAACCTGGGGATCAGGCTAGGCCACTGACAGAGAATCAGAGCCGAGGTGGCTAGGGCCCCTTTTCGACCGGAAGCTCGTCTTCAAAGGTAATGTACTCGGGCAGAAGAGTAGTCGGCCTCGCGGGCAAAACGGACATGGTACTGCGACACGCGCTGAGAGCAACCCTGCCAGTGTACCGGGCTACGAGGACACCTTTAGTGCACTCTGAGGCGAGGATATCGGCGATGGAGCTACTCCTTGGCGGCACGCACCACAGAGAGGCCATCAGGCCGTATACCTTAGATGATGGACAGCACCTCAATATCTCGTTTATGCACGGGACAGTGGACAGGCTGAAGGGCATCCTGCCCCACTCCACCGCGCAGCCAGGATACCTGCGTCTACGCCTCCCCAATCAGACGAGCTGTTGGCCAAATGCAGTCTCAACACAGGCAGATGGATAGAAGTTGCCGACGCCGAGGCGATAGGCGCCGTCGAGACGCCAAAGCTAGCGATATACTGCGCAGCGGAAGACGCCAAGACAATACGGATCTTCCTTGACAATTGGGCATGATCCTGGGCCTGAAGACTTTCTCTACTTTCGACGGCCTGTTTTTCGGCTTTTGGGTTGAGTTTTCCTTCTTTTTTCCTTTCTTTCTTTTCCTGCAACAAACATGTATTGTCTTTTATTGATTAACTAGTTTTTTTTTTTTTTTTTTTCAATCGGCAATTCCTCAGCACTCAGTCACAGGCCTTAATCTGATAGGCGTGCAAGAGAGTACCCTAGAAGCCGCAACAAAATGTCGAGGAGTCATCCTCCAACAGTCCCTGGGAGACAGCTGGAACGATAACATGACTACGGGTCGATATCGTCATTTTCCTCTGGCATTCCGATGCCGCTCTCAAGACGGAGTCCTTCTTCGCCCTGAAATGACATCACCCGTCCCTAGCAACAGACACGTTGCTTGACAAGATTGGTATAACCGAGGACATAGAAGACAGGCCGCGGCTGGACCGCTTTGTTGAACGACTTCTCGCCTTCGCCCCTGCGCTCATGGGCCACTATTTGCAACCCATTTGCAAGACGTGCAAAAGAACAAGCCGGAGAACTCCAAAGCCCCGGCACTATTGACTTAAGTCCGGAATCAAGCCCCGCTATTTCGTACCCAGGAACGGAGTCATGCGCGACCTACACGACATGAAGATAACCAGCGTAGAGTACACCCCCACGGACAAAATGCCCGCGGACTGTCTGACTAAACAACTGTTATCACGGACAAAGCACGGAGGCTTCTCCAATCTAATCGGCCCGGCACCTCCCCTGAACAGTCAAAATAGCCCCTTTGCTCACGGTGAGCAAGCCTAGGGCCCCAACAACAACGTACAACCATCTACTTCCCTCGGGCACAGTGCAGTAGCACGCAATAGCAAGCACCCCGCGGGAAGAGAGGGAGAGGGGAGAGGGGAGAGGGGAGAAGGGGGGTGTTGTGGTATAGCCCTCCAGTCACCTCAGCCACATGTAGTTGAAAGTGGTTGTCCATTCATAACTCGAGCAAGAGACACGTATTCGGAAAGGAATCGCATTGCACCTCAGCTCAACAGAAACACCCAAGTCATTTCGCACTCACAGACATTCTTGAAGGTTCGTCCGGGCCGCATCCAGCCCGAAGCCTCCCCACACAAGCATTCCATTTTCTTGCACGCCGAGAGGCACAAACGCGGTGCTACCTCTGACCAACGTTATTTCCAGTTTCTTGTGTCCTGATTGGACAGCGCGCTTTTTATGACTTAATAGATCAGCCGAGTTGCCTCGCCTAACTGCTTCTAACTAAAGCCCTACAGGAGACCCACAATTTGCGCTTGTACAAGCCAACTAGCTTTCTCGCTACTGCCCCGCTTTCCCCAGGCTTTTCTTTTCAGGTCGTCCGAGATCCCCAAGCGTTTTAGGCATGCGTGAAAGCAGTCCATTAGTTGTGTGTGGGTGTACACACATCATGTACCAAGTTTCAGGCTTTGCGGGGAATGCCTTGGCTAGAACTCGGCCGGCCCGTTATGTAAAAGAAACGCGACCATGAAGTGAACAGCTCGTATGGATCAAATTTATTGGGTCTAGCAACAAGCCAGATATGCAACCGCTTTTGGTGGCTGTACGACCGGGAGGAATCCGGGGTATTTAAGGCTGGTTCGAGTGCTAGCTGTGCAAGCCCAAATTTGTCTTTCCGCTCACTGTCTAGACATTGACTCTTTCTCTCACTATCTTTGCTGTCCTCTTTCCATTATCCATCATGCAGGAAATCGACCACGCTGAGAACCGCCGGCGCATGATCGCCGGCGAAATGTACTACTCCTTCACCCCGGAGCTGGTTGCCAGTCGTGCGCGCTGCGTCAAGGCTTGCAAGCGCTTCAACAAGACTGAGGACATGAACCGTCGCACCCGAACTCAGCTGCTTCACGAGTGAGTGCGCCGTCCCAAAGGCGTGTTGTTGGCGCCAGATGCCACACCAACTTCCGGCTATTGTTTCCGGGTGCGAGTATTCGAGACTAACGCGCGCCCATCTAGCATTCTCCGGGTTGAGGAAGAACTTCCGCCCGTAGCTGCGAACCCCGAGGAAGACGATGCTCTCTTCGAAGATTACCCTTGGGCTGAGGCGCCTCTTACCATTGATCATGGCTGGAATGTCAAGTGAGTTGAATGACGATAGCCCATATGTTGTCTCTGACACAAGCACTAACTCTGGATTACTTTGCTAGGCTCGGCAAGAACGTGTTTCTCAATTTCAATACAGTCTTTCTTGATACTTGTCCCATCACCATTGGATCGAACACGCTAATCGGTCCCAATTGCAGTTTCTATGCTGCCTCTCATCCCTTGGACCCGGTTGAGCGCAACGGCACCAAGGGCCCAGAGAACGGAGCGCCTATTGTCATTGGCGAAGACTGCTGGTTTGGTGGCAGCTGCATTGTGCTGCCCGGCGTGACAATTGGCCGTGGCGTCACAGTCGGTGCTGGTAGTGTGGTTACCAAGGACGTGCCAGATATGGTGGTCGTAGCAGGAAACCCGGCCCGCATTGTGCGGCGCCTGGGCCAACCTGCGGCGCCCGAGGCTACCAAGGAAAAATAGATGGCGAGCAGAATCATAGACCACCTTGGATAGAGAATGACGAAAGTAGAATTACAAGAACATTAATCCAGCCCCAGACAAACGGAATCCACGGTGACATGTAAAAGTACGCGGAGCGGTAGACAGCACCAAGCCTAGACACAGCACAGCGTTAATGGCAAACACAAACTGCATGGACAAGCAGAGGAGCGTCTAGCAACCCAGGCCAGATCCATTCTGTAGAGAGACTCACAGCAAGCCCACAACACTGCCGGCAATGACGGCTTGCGCCGCCGCCACAGCGCAATATACCAGCGGCACGGCGCACATGTATTTCCAGGCACTTCGCTTACTGCCGTGCATGATCCACGCCAGGAGAGCTGCACCCACGTGAAACAGCACAAAGAGAATAAGCGTCCAGATGACAGTAAAGCGCCAGATGTCCGACATGTAGTACAGGCTGTGCTGCTTGTTGGGCGAATAGTCGAGCACGCGCCAAGTGAGCGCGGGAAACGCGGGTGTTTTGTAGCCTGCGGGCGGATATGCATATGGTAAAGACATGGCTAGAACAATCGGGTGGGGACTTGAAGTTGTAGAAGAGCGAGGCGGGCGGCGATAGAGGTAGAGTCCACGGCCGCGTAGCAAATGTCAAAATCAAAGCGCAAAGCTTTGCGACGGGCCGGGATGACGTCGCGCTCACGGTGAATTGTCGGCTGAATATCGGCTGTATTTAGCCGCCGTACCAGGAACACCCAGCGCTGGCTTCAGGCCGAGTTGCTTCGTCTTTGCTGTGTCTCGTGCAAGCCTCACGAGTCACTCAAGCTCTCATCACACCCGGATTATTCACTTGTTAGACAGCCGCGTCCACTGCGCGCATCTCGATTCTTCTCGGCGGTTTGTCCAGAAAGACTTGCGACCACAAAACGCACTATACGGCCCCACGGCTCCCCTCCTCGACAGACACCCCCCAGACTCCCTCTGATACTCTTCATCATGACCACCCACGCCATGCTCAATCATGTGCTCGCTCTCTTCCAACATGCCCAACCGCCCGAAACGGTCTCCCAGATCCACGCCACCTGCGCATCGCTGCTCGCCACGCTCTCCAACCCCCTCAACACCTCCGTCCTCACCGCCCACCTGCTGACGGCCCCGGCCATATGGCACCGGCCTGGGACTGGGCTTGCGCCGCCGCTCGCCGTGCTGAGCATCTTCAACTCTGCTGCTTCGCGCGTCAAGGCAGCGCCTGGTCCACTAAGCTGCAGCGCCTGGGCCAAGGCTGTGCTCCGCGGTGTAGATGCACGGGCGGCTCATTGGCAGCATGTTCTGGTGCTGGCTGGCATGCTCAGCGGCTTCTCAACTCCTACGCCTGCGCCCGCGGTACCGTCAATCGGGCCATCGCCAACAGCGCTACCACGGCCACTATCTCCGGCCATGTGCAATACTATTGAGGCTACTCTAGTCAAGGCTGCAAATCTTGCTTTGATTAGGCCCCTGCAAGACGGTCCACTCGCTGCAGACTCTCTTGTTCTAGCCCTCACATACGTCCAGTCGCATCTCTCACCACATCTCCTCGAACAGCTCAACTTCTCTGCGCTCCTACCGCTCACTATATCTGCGCTCGGGGGCGCACAAGCCTTCGATGGCTGGACCTTCATCAACCACATCAGCGCCGACATTACTACCGCATCACAGAATGGCGGCCCCACCACATGGCCTACAACATCACCCAGCTTCATTGCTGTCCAAACCCTTGCGAGCCAGCCGTTCCCCAGTATGCTCGGCCCGCTCGCCAATCTAGCCGCGCTCGCCGTGCGACACGCTGCCGATCCACAGGCCGTCGTTCGTGCTCAGGAGCACCTCTCCTCAATCACTCACGCGCTATGGCAAAGTTGGCAGCGCAATCCTCTTGCGCAAGTCGAGCCTGCCAATGAACCCGCACTCTTGGCCCCCGAAACTGCCGGCATCACTGCGCCGGCACTGCGGACTCTGCTTCAGAAGTTCTTCTTCGCTACTACTGCCGTGCTGAACGCAGTCATGGGCCGCTGTGTGCTAGACCCCGTCCTACGCCGCCCTGACTCCGCTCCCGTCATAGCAACAACGACCATACGCACCCTGCGCGACCTGTTCTTTGTCTCTTCACGCGATGGTAATGCCAAGTTCCAAATCTATAGCTTTACCTACCTCTGCTCTATCGACATCCTCACCCACAACTCAACTGCCACTGTCGCTCTCCTGACACACCTCAAGCCTGCGCCCACACCCTCCACTCCGACCAAAACAATCGAGCGCCTACAACACCTCTTCTATCTCAATCTGGCCGAACAGCTGCCGCTCGCTCTGGCGACTGCTGACGCCGACGCGCTTGTAGTTCAGCCAGCTAGCACATTCCTCGCACACGCAGCCCCAGCATCGCCACTCATGCGCGAGCTCTTTGAGGCCGCCCACAGCGCCGTGCTCTCAGTCCTTGCATGTCCGCAACACGCCGCTCTAGCTTCAGGCCTGGTACCCTTTTACGCCGCGCAGCTTCTCGCCGCATTTCCCGCACTCGTGTCACCGCGCCAATTCCGCCTGGCATTTTCCACCGTCCTGGGCATCCTAGCGCCTCCGCTACCTGCTAGCGCTGCCACACCTGGCCTGGCAGAGGTGTTGGTTGAGACGGTACGTCACCGTGCCGTTGATGTCGCGACCACAGGAAGAACCCCACTGCCGCCGTTACTCGGTGAAGAAGGCATGATGCATGCACCAGTAAGCGAGCAGACTGGGCTGCTCTTTGCTTTGATTGATGCGCTGCCATCACTACCTCTAGATATTGTCGATGAGTGGCTTGGAATCACAGCCGAAGCCATTGCGGTTGTCGAAGACGATAATCTCAAAATACCACTGGCCAAACGCTTCTGGGAAATTCTAGAGAGCGGCGAGTTTGATGTCGAGCGCTCCATGGTCGCGGTTGAGTGGTGGGCGCGTGGTGGTTCGGCTGTGTTGGGGACGAAAAAGCCAAAGACTATTGTTACCATGAGCGGTGCAGCCACAGGTCTTAAAGATGGTAGTCGACTTTAAGGTGAACATCAGACGGCTTAATTGATTCGCATCATGTAATAAGCGACATCAATTGCACTAAACCACGCAGTCAGAGTCGTCTAGCGAGCATAGCGAGATATTTCGTAATAATTCAACCATATAACGCGCGGCCCTGGGCCTGTATATATAAATAGTAGAAAAGACACAACTAGAAATAAATCGAGACATTTTGACCTGGTACTGGTCCTGAGATGGAGTTGGAACATAAACGTGAAACCAAAGGAAACAAAAAAAAAGAAAAGCAGACAAGCCTCCAAATAACAAAAAAAAATAGACATGTGTGGCCAGCCAGGCTGAGATGATTTTGAAACGCAACAAATGAATCCCGAAAACGCCATTGTGACCGACATGTTAGCAACATTGTGGTGTGCTCATGCTATCAGCGTGCATATATTATCTGCGCGTAGATCAAAACACGGCATCAGAAGTCGAAAGTGATAGGAAGGGAATGGAAAAAGAGAAAAAGGGTTGCAAGCGACACAAACCACTTAGTTACATCAGCTCATTCATTGGAAACGCCATTCTGTCCATAGTCGTGGGTGATGGACCTCTACCCTGATGCTGATGCATGTGGAACTCGGGAATGACATGTGCCATTGAGGTTGGTGAGGTCTGAGGAATTGTAAATGTTACATTGGCTGTGGCTTGTGTCTGAGCCACCTGGTGTGCCAGGAACCCGACAAAATGTTCCTGCTGAGCCATGGGCTCCGACTTGAAAGATTGATGTTGAACTGGCGGCGGCGCAGACTGGAGGGATCCGAGAGGTGCGTCAATGGGTGATGTTTGTTGCTGTGCAGCCTGGGGTGGTGCTTGGGACTGTTGTTGTGACTGCAGCTGCTGCGATTGTGGCTGCGCCTGTTTCTGAGACGATTGAGCAACCTGGTTTTGTGTTGGTTGGCCAGCCATCATACCAGAGTGGGATAAACTCTCAACCCGCATTTGCTGAAGTTGTGGTTGCTGCGGTGGAGTTTGTTGAGCCTGCTGGGAGCGCGGTGGTTGTTGCTGCATGGGAATAAGGTCAGGCATCGAAAAATCCGACAAGCTCTGTTGGGACATTTCCATACAACTGCTGCTGATTGATGTGGGCGATGCTGTTGAGAATGGCGACGTCATGGTTTGCGAAATTGATACACTTCCAGTAGCTAACGGAGGGGGCTTTTGTTGGGGTTGCTGTTGCTGAGGTGGCGGTGGTGGAGGCTGAGAAACATCACCTAGAGTGAACTTTTGGTCAAACATTTGGGTTGGAGATTGCGCCAAACCAGCATTGCCAAATCCGTCAAACATGTCCAAAGATGCCATGATGTCGGGCATCTCGTTCAACATGGGATCGCATAAGAAAGCGAGCACGTCGACAAGCTGAAAAAGAACAAGGGGAATGAAACGTGTGTTGCCCATGCGAAGGGCTGCCAGAGACTCGAGCAATGTTTGGAGTAGTTTGTGAGGGTTTGACATGGTTGGGTTCCGGGGGATAGGGCGGACAGATAAAGCAGGCAGAGCCGCTATGGACATATTCAAAATTGTGTCCAGGACAGCATTGCCCATGATCTCCATACCCTGATCAGGGAAAATTGAAGGCAGGTCAGTAAGAATTTGAGCCATAACGCCACTGAAAGCCGCATGTTGGTCCCCAGCACTTTGAATGGTGGTGCGCTGGAACTCCCATGACAGGTTGGTAAGCCAAGACTGGATGGTCTGATAGTCGGCAAAGTTTGAAGAATCTTGTGGGCCCAATGATGCCACAAGCTCAGCTAGGTGTCGTCTTAAAGATTCAACCTGACGAATATCAGTTGATTGACGCAGCTTCTTCCACACACGAATGATTGTGTCTTCGAGTGGGCGACTTAGTGAAACGAGATGTGAGAATAGTGAAAGTTCGGTGCCAGTTTCGTCAGACATATCTGGAGACGTAATGGAGGGCTGAAGAGAGATAGGATAGTTGTCTTGAAGGGCAAGTAACCTATGAAACATGAGTTAGTTGTGGGCAAATGGCATTAAAATTCAACATTTCAGCAGACTTACCGCTCGGTGGCTAGAACCTGCCAGTAGAGACAACGTCGGCGCAAGGCTTCTGAAGGGCTCCATTGGCGGTATGTTTCTTCGCGTTCCATGTCTGCAATCTGGAACATGGTGGCAGTCTCCCGCAGAAAAAACCAAGCACGTTTGCGCAGATCGAGCATCTTATTACATGAAGCCAAGAAATAAGATGTCACCATGGTGGCAAGCGTGGGCTCACTAACGAAGTCGTAGCCACGACGTACGCGAATTGCCTCGTCCATTAAGAGCTCCGAAGCCATGATGTTGGCTGAGGGAACGTTTTCCAGCATGTACATGTCGAGACCGGGAAGTTGCATGCCGGGCTGGTAGAGAACAAAGGCACATAGAGCAGCGATGAGAGAATATGCCTCGGCGTCTTTGTCCATGTTATTAAACATGTGGGTGACCTGGTTATGTTCAAGAATGGGCATCATGGTGTACATCTTGGTGAAGAAAAAGTTGATGCTTTGTTTGACGAGATCGGCGTGGATGTATCCTGGAGCAGGGCTGGATCCGGATGGCGGTGGGACTACTGTTTGGCGATTTGTGATTCTGCAATGAAGACGGGCTAGTAGAGAGGTTTGACGCTGAGTTTCACGCAGCTCAGAGATGACTTTGGCCCTGGAGCCTTTGGGGCCCTTCTTTTGTGGAATAGCATTGTATGTGCAACCAAGTTGTGAGGCGTTGCAGTTCCGGCACGGATTCAAGCCATCGCATTTGACTTTGCGGCGATGGCAGGCATCGCAGGCGCGTTTGACAGCCTGCGTCATTCTGAGATCGGGCTGCTCACCACTAAGTAGTGTTGATGGGAGTAGACGTCAAGAGTGGAGGCGAAGAATGAAAGGTACAGAGGAAGAGCGAGAGTGAGATCGAGATCGAGGTGTGTTTGTTCGAAACTGGTGGCAATGTGAATGAGCGGAATGAGAGTTTACGTGGAGGATGTGTTGGAGAAGAGAATGGAAAAATTGAGAGGTAATAATTGGATGAGAAGAAAAGACCAACAAACGACAGCGAACAAAACAAAGAAGGGATGGATTCGAGGAGAATATAGAGCCAAGTTATCGAGGTCAAAAAGAGAAAAAGACGAAAAGGGACTAAAATGAAATCTGGGGTCGAAGAGGCCAACCTGCTGGAACTAGCCAATCAAATGGGAGCAAAGCGGAACACTAGTGACAGGGGCCATTAGAGACTTTGACACCAAGAACAAGAGACAGAGGCTTTTTTTTCTTTCTTTTTCCGGATGCGAAGAAAGAAAGAAAAAAGCAATCGAGAAGCATACAAACACAAAGAAGCTTCTGCTACATACCTCGGAATATGCAAACCGAGTTGATATCCGATCAGCCACAGCGTAACAAGGAAGACAGCGACTTGTTCTCTTTTTTTCGGCCTCCAAGGAGAAAATAGAGACAAGAAAAGAAGAAAAAGGATTCAAGGTGGCAACAAGCGGCAAAAGCAGAGCCAGCCAGTAAAGGAAAAAACGAGCAAGGAAAATAAGAGGAAAGAGGAAAGCGGGGCCAAACACGGCTTAGAAGCCCAACCAAGTTTAGCCAAGTCGTAAGAGTGTCGAGTACAGGGAGACAAAGGGTTTGGAGAGGCCGTAAAAGCAGCACGGGTACACTACACTATTCTTGCACTTGTAAGCTTGGAGCATCAACACAGTGACATGAGTAGCAAAGCAGCTGATTCTGTGGCGGTTCAAGCCAGATTGACGAGACGAGGCGAGGCTTGAAGAAGAGGGCCTAAACGGGGCAGGGCAGCTGTCAGCTTGAAGACAGGCTCGGGGAAGCCAGGCCAAGACCAGCGTAACTGACTGACTAACTATACGCACAAGTCTACTTGGCAGGTCAAAATATCGGATCAACTTGGAGAAATCGGGAAAGAAGGATAGTGATCGATATACCCTGTGTTTTCTGCCGAGGGAGAGAGTTTGTATGTATGTGTGTCTGTGTAGTTGGCTACACTAAACTCTCGGCTGTGATTGCTTGTCGGTTGCGAGTGTCTATACACAAATATGTAGATAGAGGTTTGTAAACTTGTATAACTACAAGTATTCGGGCCGGCTGGTGATTTACCTGGGGAAGCGGGGTCCAGGGACTCGAGTGGAGGGGCGCATGAATGACAAAAAATGGGGATGAGAAAAGAGGGATGAAAATGAAAACAGAAGGAAACCGGCAGATGGGCGGCGGGTGGCGGCACCAAAGATACTGGTGATTATGATGATGATGACGATGATAATTATGGCTTGGTCTGGTGATGATGATGGAATAAAAGAGGTAAAGGGGGAGGGCCGGGCTGAAGAGTGGCGTGGCCTACAGATTCTTGCTGTAATGTCTTAGAAAACGGCAAGAACGACGGCCATCACCAAGACGGTCTCGACCTATTTTTTCACTTACTGCAGAAACAGAGAGAGACGTGGCTGAAGTGTGGCTGATATTGATTATGTAACTATTTACAGACACACAAACACGCTATGCTTGCTGTGCTTGCTATGCTGGCTGTCTTCCTCCCACCCCAAGCTATGCAATACAGTGCAGTGGGTCAGCTTTTCGTCTACATCCTTGGACCGGTAGAATATCGTCGACTAAAACTCGTCGATTTTTCAAGTTCATGTAGTAACCATCCATCATCGCACGTCCCGTCCCATTAACGCTAGAGTCTGCACGAGCGATGCTTGTACAAGTGCCAATGTTCCAGTGCATCCGTGTGCTAGTGTACATCCTTGAATCTCTGAAATCTAAGGTGTGGGCGGTGTGGGGCAACCTAGTGTGGTGCAAAAGTGCCCGGTGGAATGTGGGATCTAGCTCCCATAACACCAGCCTGTACCTGTACCGTACCGTACCGTACCGTACATGCATACGTCGGTCTATACACACACACGCACACAGCCAGCCACCCACTGTCTTCTGCTTCTATGAAGGCGCAGGTACCTCTCACACCATAGCAGATCTGCAGAGTGTATTTTTGGATAACCAAGTTGTTGTCTCGCTTTGGTCTTCTAGATTGGCACTGACAGTTTTGACACTTGGCATGACATGGACTTGCCAATCCCTGTTTCTCTTCTATAGGCTTGTCTTACTAACTACCCATTTGCATAGTCACATAGTTACCACGTACAACATAACCATCGTCATTGTGTATTTGGCTGCTTTGACGGCTTTGACGCCCGTTGCATCCTCGGTCTCAGCGACCCAAGCCCATCACTGTTGTCTGCCATTCATTCTTCCACATCTTCTCCAGAACATGTTCACAACCACAATTAGCATTCATGCTCAATTTACTCCCAACTTACCCGGCTCTCCTTTCTGTGTTCATCCTTTCGCGTATTTTGACATGTTTGTCTTAGTGTGCACTGCGCTCACGTATTGCCCACAAGTGAGTGGCCCGATCAAGTATGTGATGTGTAGTTAGCTACACATTTTAGTTAGTTGCTAGTAAAAGTCGAACTAGTCTGCCCCTGAGATTAGCGCCACAATGTGTAGTAGAGGAAGTCTGTAGCCACCTAAACCCCGCTAAGTTCCACTACAGCCACAGCCTACACTCACTGCAGTCCACTGTATCCAGCCTCCCAACAAACCCCAACACACCCCAGTCAACAGTGGAGTAGACCCCAGTTTCACAGTAGGCCTGAGTAACGAAGCACAAAAATACGACCAGCTTTTTTTCTTTTTCTTGATTACGCATCAGCTCCAGAGCGGCTCGTGTTGAGGTCTTTCCATGTTCAGGCTCTTACTATGCAACGCATATTGCACTCACACACATACTCTCTGCACTTTTTCCATATGATACCAGCAAATATGAATATCAAGTTATACAAGGACATGCTGAACAATTTGCGACATCTTACCTACTTGTAGTTTGGTTGTGCAGCGGCGCCTCCGCTAGCTCGCCCAAGAGGTTACTCGTAAGCATGAAATTAGTCAGTTACCCACAGTGCATATTGTGCACAGATATGTACATGCACTTATGCACTTATGAATTGAGCTGCCTGTGCATAACTCCCTGGAGCTTTCCTCATCTAGTAGGTGCCTATCTATCTGTCTATTGTTTGTCTGTCTCTTGCCTGCAAGCCTGCACGCATCTTATCTCGGGCAACCATAACTCCAACTGCATAGTTACCTCTTGGACTCAGCATCATGCCTCGCATTTTTACAGCAATTCCCCGATACAGATAGCTATAAATTGCGAATACAATGGTACATGCACACACACATATGTGCCCTTGTTCAAACTCTCATCGTCATTGCAAGACCACCCTGCTTCTTTTTTTCTCTTTTTATTCTCTTTCTCTTCTTCTCTTTTTCCAAGTCTCTTCTAGCCACGCACAGAATCGACGCAGATCAGAGCTCAGTCCAATCCTTCCGGGCGAGTCATCGTGTTACCATTTCGGAAGGGCCGATTGGGCTTTTTCCCAGCCTTTTTCCACATTATTGCCTCCAGTTATCCTCGAGGGCCTGTGCCAGTGGTGGTAACCCTTCTAGACCCTAGTGTCTGCCACATACTTCCTTTTTTGGACGTTCCTTTTTTCCGGCTTTTCACCCCAACTTGCAATCATGTACCCCAGATTTTGATGATGGAATATAAGACACCACTGCATTACTACTGATTGAACTCTATGTGTCTTTACAGGTCTTTGAAATTCTTCACGGGACTAGTAATTAACTAGCATAGTTATAACTAACTAATGACAACCAACTAGTTATCGAGACTATTGTCCTCAATAGTCAAACAACTCCAAGAGACAGAAGCAGAAAACAACATTTTTTCATTCTTTTTCATTCATTTCACATCTCGGACTATTACTCCGAAGTATCTCTGAAGATTGTTCCAGTTCAGGGTTTATGTCATGGACCCTACCCACAAACACTTGTGGATGATGCATTCCTTTACCCCATGCATTGTCAGTGGTCACACCATGTGCCTTTCTTCCTTCTCGTTGTTCCCGCTTTGGCCAAGGATTGGGCCTCATTATGCAAGTGAAGGAGTTTGGAGAAGTCGTGCAATATTACATAGTTACAAATTGCTATAACTTGTTAAGAGCGTCTTTTCCTTTCATTTTGAGGGGAACCCACACTGCTTGAGCCAGAACATGGCCCAAGCACCTGCCAACCCGCAACTAAAGATAGTTAACCAGATAGTTGCTAGTTAGTTAGTTATGTGAATGGGCCAGCAACAGCAAGTATTGGCCCAGAAACCAGTCAAGATGCTACAGGTATTAGCTTGAACAATCTCAGTCGAACAACTGGTGTGGCCATCGTCTAAGATTCCAGGACGACAAGGGCTAACTGTCGCCAAATCAAAGTCATATGATTGTTAGAGCAACCTCGTTTTCAAAAGGCAAAGAAGCTAGACCAAGGTGCTCCCTTTCTGCCTGCGAATTGTTTGTATTTTCTTCGACGCCGTGCACGATTGCAAACAACAAAGAGGCATTAAGCTACATAATTATACATACAAACTACCTAACTAATAGTTGCTCAACTAACCAATAACTAGTTAGTTATATATATGTACTTACAAGTTGATCAGAGCCATGCTGCAGCCCGGTTTTGCAACCAAGATAATGCAAAGGAATAGTAAGTTCAAAGGTCGTGGAAGGGTGGGATGACTGAGCCGAGACGGACCTAGGTCTCTATATGTTGGTTAGTAGGACGGTATAGACAACAAAAGAGGTGATGTATGAAACCAAAAAAAAAAGGAAGGGAAAGGTGGACGATGGTCCAAGAAAAGAATGAAGATCATCAGCAACTGGAGAAGAACGGGATATGGGAAGCTAAAAGAAAACCAAGAGAGGACCATTGAGGTCAGAAAAAAAGCCCAAAAAGAAACAAGAAACAAGGCGGGGTAGTAGGTCTAATCAAAGATCTGATCCAAGATCTAAGGAAAAGAAACACCGGAACACAAATGAATAATCTCTTTTCTTTTTCTTCACACACAAGGCCGATGTTTGTAGTCCTGACAGGGAAATAGAAGAGTAAAAAAACAAGAGGAAAGAAACTCAGGGTCAGCTCTAAAGCATCGAAAAGAAGGTGATGTGAACAGAGAAAATAATGAAACAACAAAGATTGCAAACCAATCGTAACCGGGTTGAGGAAAAGAAAGCACGAGTTAGAACAGCTGTGGCTTGCAATCGTCGGCGATGGCATGGCATCAAAGACAGAAAAAGACGATGCCAGTTCAGGAGGAGAAGAGGTAAGGGTGAAAGAGATTGCCTGATGTGAGTTGGCATGAAGTGCAGTCCTGGCAGAGGTAGTACAAAGTCCATTGCCGTAACGGAGAGACACTCAAACTAGGCGGCAGCTCAAGTTAATACCCTCTTGCAGCTTCTCAGTCACAAACCTAGTAGCTAGCATCTTGCGTAGTGGACTAGATACTGCCATCTTACGGTCCGACTTTCCAATGCGGCCTCGGGGCGGCAAGTGGACGACGGCGTTGTTGTAGGCAGCTTGGGCCTGTACAGCCCGCGTAATTGCATCTAAAGCATGTTCGGCTGTGGCAGCACTGGGCTCATCAGAGGTAGTAGTAGACGACAGAGAAGAAGCATAGTGGAAAGGCTTTTTGGTACGTAGCTCTCCGAGGCTTTGGCGATTGTTGTTGGATTGGCGGCTGTCATTAGGAAAAGACGAGTGGAAAATAGCCCGAGTATCAGTGACACGAGTGATTAATTTCTGACGGTGATGAGCCGAGAGCACGGATTTCTCACTGGAAGACACGGCAGGAGAATGAGGGGCCATTTCAGAAAGACGAGAGGTTTGAATAGGATCGAGACTCAGAGCCAGCTTCCGGGCAGCATTGGCCAGAACAACGGCGTTCTTGAGCTTTTGCTGAGCGTCAACGTGCTGGAGACTGACATCATAGAGAACATCATCGATAGCCATGATGACAATAAGTAGTTGGTGTAGACTATTAATAAATACAACTGAGAATTAGCCAAGTTCCAATGAAATGCACGTTATCCAGGGCAGCAAAGGGACCAACTTACATGAAAGTGAAGACAAGTTTGAGGAAATGAAAAAATCAAAGAGTCAAAGAAAGACTGGAAAAGACAGAAAGAAGCAGAATAAACGGCTGTATGGCAAAGGAATTGTAAGGAAGGTTCACACTGGATGAAAAGAGAAGAGAGAGAGATGTGCCAGAGATGGGAGAAGGGGCCTCCTTTTATAGTCTTTCTAAGGCCTCTGACTGATTGTGCACCTTCCATTGGAAATATGTAGAGAGGACCTTGTTGAATTTGATATGTGCGCTTGATGAAGATGTCTGTACCTGCTGCTAGGCACCCTGAGAGAAAAATTTCCTGGTAGGCAGGAAGGTCCCAAGATGAAGCTTTTCAGACTGCGCGCAGACTATCACCATGTCATGTTGCCTTGGGTGTTTTGTGTGCCTTCCTGCCTAGCCCTTTTTACAGTCCCTACCAGCCCCATAGCAGATTTCAACACGCCAAGAAAATAACAAAAGAGTCATGCTGAACCAGAGCACAATGTCGCAGGGCCGTCGTGAAATTGATAGAAGATGCAAAGCGAGTTCAACGACAGTGTTCATGATATAACGCTATGTAGCTTGCACGCTGGCCAAAAGTATTTATACGCATGAGGTTGAGACTGGATCCATTTTGGAAGCGCCACAACCAAGATGTTGAACATGTATGCAAGTACGTAGCTACATACATGTGTTAACTATGTACATGCATATGTGTTGTGTTGATACATTGACATGTATATGACCAACTGTTTGTACGTGTAACTATACCAAGAACCTTGGTCTCTAAGAAAGGAAGAGACCGCGTTTGATGGTCCGACGTGTTTTAGATACTTGTCATATTGGTAGGGTTAGGGTAGACTGAACATAGCAAAAATGGCAGACATTGTACGCGCCTCGTATCATCAACTTCATCAGCTACGAGTTACGAGTTCATCGTAGAAAAAGATGGGAAAGGTTATCCTTTGCTTGGTTATGACTGCAGGCACTTGTAGTTTCTTTTGGGGGGAGGGCGAATAAATTAGTAAATCGTTCCCTTTTTCCCTATCTACTCCTATTTTCTTCCATGCCCGAAGCCTTGCCTTTTATTCCCATGTCGTGGGATGTTGTGGGTCCTTACGGCACGTGATTCTATATCACGTGCTACCCCTGTACCCTTATCTTAACCCAACAGTTTCTGATGAATTTCTCGTACATTTTTTGGAGCATCACATCGCGTCTTTTCTCTCTTGAGTGCCGCTCCTACAATTTGATCTTACACTTGCGCGCTTAATTAGTGGGGCTCTCGTCACGCCTCATGAGGGGGCTTCTCAAAAGAAAGTCTAATATTTAGGAGAGCATGACTCCAATAACAAACGCGCTCGAAAGGTGATTTTGCAATTACTACCTCTATTTGGGTGCTGTGTGGTCAAGCCTAAAAACTTGCAGATGCTCATTGGACCAATGAAAAATCGGCATTCATTTTTCCTTGAATGGTAATATAAGGCAATGGAAAGGAGGAATTCTTTTTTTTTGTTTTTCAGATGGGACATTACCGCTTTTGATAGGCCTATGGTCGACTTCTCGTTTTGGTATCGTACTCTGGCCCACACGTACGCGACCTGGTAGGAAATGTTGAGACAAAAGGGTGGAAGCTGCCATGGAAACTGCGAGGCTATGACTCTTTAGTTTCTTCATTTTGAGAAGGAGAGGGCGTGGTTGAAGTTGTAGGCAGGCAACTACTACTTGGAAGAGATGGGGGTCATATATCAGAGAAGTCCAGAGACCTTCATAGAACAACGGGAGACAAAAGAGGAACTGGCAATAGTTTGTAGCGCCTAGTCCCCTTTCTCCAAGTTGAGTGGGTTGTTCTCTTTCATTTTCGTTTTATTTTCCCGATATCAAGCGCACAAAGTTACTAATCGTCGAAATGTACTTCGTGTAAAATGATGATCCCAAGACCATCACCATAACCCCTATCACGTGACTACACAACCCTACAACTTATCCTAAACACCGCAGACGACAAATATGATTAAAGGGAATGCCCTAATCTAACAGCCCCTTTATTCAGAAGTATAAGTAGCGCGCGGCTGTCCAGGAGGTAGCCATAAGTGATAGACCTTAATAGATAACTTCAACTTCATCCAAAGTGCCGTTCACCACATTCACTGCCTTTTGGAACCTACACTTCGCAATAAAAAAAAGTTTATTTGAGAAGAAAACTGAGTCGTTTGACTATTTATACAAGTGTTCATTGAATCGCGGACTGGAGGTAGAGAGCTAGAGCTTGGAGCGCGGCCTAAGTCCAGTCTTGAATGGCTCCCACTTGCAACAGCTAGTTTCAACACTGTGGTCTTCTTTTCTGACCGCATTTTGCAGCAGCGATGAAAAGGTATCCAAACCACCTAGATAAGCCCCAACACCGCAAAAATAGAATGTTGCCCAGACAAAATGGTATTGTCTGGCTGATATGTTTCAATTGGTATAGATGATAGTGGATCATGAAGAACCCCCGCGCTGGAACAGGACCTGTTTTGTTTCTTTAAACTCCTCTTTGCTCGTATTCGATGCAGCGCCATTTCGATTTTGCTGCGTGTTTTTGAGCGCCCACATGCGCGCCTAAAACATAACCTACTCAGACTTCTCGTTTTACTGGCTGTGGCGAGCGAGGATCGCTGCAGGTTTCGGGATGATGCTGTGGTTACACAACATGTTTCTGTAGATGTTGTACAACAAGCACAGCCACAATGACAGTGTTACCGGTGCGACACGTAGGACTCGTGCAATTGAATGACAGTCATAATCACAAACACGAGCAGCATAGGGGGCACATGCACAAAGCAACAAGAACAACTATGCAAAGTGCAAATATCAGCACAGGGAATGTTAAACCCGGGGGTTGTCGTGCAGCGATGTGCCTATCTTTGTACACCATTTTGGTCATCCATACTATTGTGCCCACTACCTCACAATAATTACTTTGTCTTGTTCAGTCATCTATTGTTGATCCTGCCTGTGGCTGTCATTCTTGACGTCCCCTTTTCCACACCATCACTCCTGCAGTCTGGTGTTCCCCCTCTCCCTTCAGACCTGTGACACCGCGACTTCTACCATTATTTTCATTGGATAACAGCGTCTCATTTCTACGCTACAATGGTGCTCTCAATCTGTCTCCTAGCCCGCCTGTCTTGTATTTATTGGAAAAAACTGCCTTTGTTCAGTACACAGCATGCGTGAATCAAAGTCAAGGTTGTGTGGTCTAGGCTCAGTGAAGGACCAAAGGGTGGCATGGGACAGAAGCAGGATGCGCACAGGCTATAAAAGGAGAAAAGCATATAAGATGAGATTAAGATGATAGTCCGGAACTGGAAACAATCATGGGTAACCGCTGTCATGCTTGTAAACTTTCTGAGGCTGGATGTATACTTACTTTCTTTAGCTCAAGATTCTAGAAACCTTTGGACTGCTGGAACTTATGAGGCTTGAACCTCCCCTCAATAGTCTGTATTTGAATCCAGCTAGCATAGTACAACTTCACAGCGTCAAAAGTAGCTGTTCTTGGTGTCTTACATCGCCTCGGTTTGCATTTGTCTTTTCTCTTGGTCATTTATAACGTACAATAGAGACACGGGCCATGCTTCTTGGTTCCAATACTAAATTGTAGCTGAGTCTCATGTCTAGTTATACGTTACACTCAGCTAGAAACTGGGCTATCGCCTAAAGTCTCAAGTGCAGATATGGCCTCTCTTTCTGCAGAATCTACTGGGTTGATGAATATGATTACTTGCATGAAAAGCCCCTTGATCCCGCTATATTTCATCTAGACCTTTTGCTCTGCCGATTTTGATATCTTCTAACCCATCTTCTTCATAGTGTTCAGTTGTTTTGCCTTCCCGGGAGTCAACCAGAAAAGATCAGACAATACGCTTCCCGAGATTCGACCGCCACTGGCCTCCAAACGTCAAATCTCACAAAGGCGTTTCTTTTCTGTATCCGCATTTATCAGCCATCTAACACGTCATCAATAATTGGGTTTCTTATCCAAACATTTATTCGTAGGCAACACCAAAACAACACAGAAGATACCTCGGTTTGCCGGGGCGAGCTTTCAAAAATAAACGCGGCACTTTCCGATTCAGCCCTGAGCCCTATCTCGAGTTTCCGAAGGGGTCAAACTTTTGTTCCTACTCATCATAGACTTCTGCATCAAGTTCTTACAGATTTTGCCTTTTCTAATCTGACTGTTAACCGAAAGAGGTTGTTTTAGGCGAGCGTGGGTACTATTCCTCTTTAAGAATTTCATACATTCATCTTGAACTCTAACTTTGGTCTTAGTGATTGACTAGCTGCAGCCAACTAAGCTATTTGTTACAAGTATAAGAGTTTTTGGAGTTTTGGCATTTGAATATCGTACGTCACCACTTCCACGTTTAACCTTCCTTGTTTTCCTTCTACATACCGGATGAAATCTCGTTAATACTCTTAAATCATACAGAGTATAACATCAGCTCTACCTAAACCCTCGAAACAGTTCTCAGAATGCCTTCTGATTCCAATGAAAAAGAGGACCAGACAGTCAAACTTGACTGTCTCAAGTCTCCACCCTCACTTTCCATTTCTAATGGAACTGATGCCTCGCCGAGTTCTGAACCTAGTTCAGCTTCTGCTCCATCTGGATCCAACTCGAAGACGGAAGAAGATGGGGACTGCATCCGTTGTATAGCGACTGGGGATCGAACTGATAGTGATGCGTCTTTGACTACTGATGCTGTGGCGAGCACAGCGGCCGAACAAGTGCTTTTGCGAAAGCTAGATGTTCGCATTATGCCTATCATTTGCCTTGCCTGGATGCTGTTCTACCTTGACCGCGCAGCTATTGGATTTGCTCTGACAAATGGCCTTGTTAGAGAGCTCCGATTACATGGTGTACAGATCAACGTCATGATGATGTTATACTATATTCCGTTCATCATCCTCAGCATTCCAGGAAACTTGATTCTGCGCCGTGTCGGCGCTGGAAGGCTGCTCTCTATTGTCGTCATTTTATGGGGCATAGTGACGGCTTGTACTGGCTTTGTCAAGTCGTACGCATCGCTGTGCATCATGCGTATTCTGATGGGTGTTTCTGAGAGCTTTTTCCTTGGCGGTGCTATGCTGTATCTTGGCTTCTTTTACACGGCCAAAGAGCTCACGGCGCGTACTGGAATCTTCTATTCCAGCACATCCATCTCCGCTGCTATCGGCGGCTTACTGGCTTCTGGCCTGGGAGAGATCAAAACAGGAAACTACAACGGATGGTCTTGGATATTTTTCATTGAGGGCATCATCACTGTTCTAATTGGCACTGGCTCTTGGTTTTTGCTTCCTATTCGACCCGAGGCTTGTCACTTTCTATCTTCTTCGGAAATGAATTTAGCCATGACGCGTATGAGGGCGGCTGACATGAGATATCAGGATTGCGCTTCTGAACCGGCTGCTGCTGTTTTTGAGACCTCAGCTGAGTCGGGAATCAACAAAAGTAACACCACTCAGGCTGATCAAAAGCTAGCCGGTGTACTGCGACACGACCGCCTTGAGTGGCCTGTTGTAAAGCGCGCCTTGTTCAATCTCCTGGCACCTATGATGGCACTGGCCTGCTTTTTTAACATCGAAGCCCTTTCGAGTTATATTATGTTCCTGCCGACTATCGTTTCAGTGATTGTCGGTGATGGGGACCGTCTCAAGGCAAATTTGTTGACCATTCCACCAAACATTACGGCTTTCATTGCTACTATTGCGATTACTCAGTGGAGTCAGCGCTGGGGCAAAAGTGGTATTCCTATCATTTTTTGCGCCTTTTTAGCAACGATAGGATACACACTGCTATTGATCGGAAGTCAGATCCGCGGTCCGTATCAAGTCGTTCCTAGCGTCCAGTACGTAGGCACGTTCTTTGTAGGCATGGGTGTCAGTGCCATGCCACCAATCGCTCTCGCATGGGTAAGTGTAAATACGGCCCCTCATTATGTCCGAGCTTTGGTTCTTGGCTTTGTCATTACCATCGGAAATACTGCATCCTTTCTGTCGTCATTTACATATCTTGGTGAAGAGGCCCCTAAGTAAGTATCACCTCCTTGGCTATTGCAGTCTACAAGGCTATAACATGATGTACAGCTTGCTAAAACAGAAAACGGAAATTCAGGTATACTACCGGACATTCAATTAATCTTGGATGCCTATGCACTTTGATCATTCTTGGCTGCTCCATGCTTTTGTGGATGAAGTGGGAAAATAATAAGCGCGCGCGTGGCGACCGCGACAACCGACTCGATCCTGTTCATTACCAAGGAAAAATGACCAAGGAAGAGTATGAGTTTCATCTCGGATGGGATCATCCAAACTACCGTTTTCAGATGTAGAGTGAAGATTGGATTGGATAGTCAAGTAATGTTAGTAGGTAGTATGGCCCGTGTAACGTCAATTAGATTAGATGAAGCGGACCTCGGGTACGCCACACATGTGCGCCACGAGACAAGAGTTAACGCCACACATAGTCATCAAGAAGCTTGTTCCAAGGAGCTCCTTCCTTTCCCCCATACCCCACCGCTCCTTATCAGACAAGAACACATGTGAAGATAGTTGCACTTGTAGACAAAGCTTGCCTGATATTTGTGCCCAGCCCATGACGAGCCGTGAGACTCGTGGAACATTGAGGATTTTGCTATAGCTGCTCATTTCCTTTGGCACTCCTCTGCCCCCTCATCTAGTGAATTTCTTTCTCCGCATTGCTGTACCCCCCAGAACCTCCTGGTCGTTTCTAGGCTTTTGAGCATTGACTGGGCCTGGTCTTGATTGCGGGACAATTTGGCCGGCTACTGTTTGTGGAATCTTCCGTATTGCCGGCTTTTTTACTCACCTCTCACGGGCACTTCCAAAGACGTCACCAACGCAAACTTTGAGTTGTCCGGTGTTACTACATGCCACGGACAACGCCTCTCTCCCGAAATCACGATAGAAAATACGCAACCTTAACCCCAAAGACCACGACAAACCCCGCTCTTCCAGCGCCACAGAGGCTGACCACTAGTCAACATGGACTTTGTAAGACACACTTCGCGAAATCACGGACTCCATATCTTCGAAATCCAGGATTCTAACACCGTCGTTGGTAGTGGACTCGGTTGCTTGCCTCGGCCGGCGTCCCGGCGGGAAAATCTAGAAAAGATGCCGCCAAAGACCCTGCAAAGCGCCTGCACCGCTTTGAAAAGGAATATGGCCAGCTTCTGGTAAGTCATGCGCACTATCTTCGCTACTGCATAACCGGCCACAGGACGCTAACACCACTCTACACGTGCTAGCAAATTTGGAGAAAGTCACCCAACCTCGCAACTGACGATGAAGCTATCGAGAATGTGGAACTGCGGCTCCAACAACTTACCGAAACCCTGAGCGACGAAACCCGACGGCCCCTCCCTCATCCGTGTATCCAGTACGCGGCCCTTAAGCAAATGTACATACCCATTGCTAAGATCGCCTACTCATCATACCACGAATGGATCGTCAACGAAACAGTATTGTTCTTTGCAACTCTGATCGAAAGTGAGGAGGAGAACTTTGTCGAAAACCTCGATTTTTCCAACAGTTTGACCGCCCTTCTTACCCGCATCACTCGAGGCGGAGGAAGCGGCCCCAAGCTGAGTGCTGAAGCCGAAGAGCGGGTCGTAGAGCTGGCCTTTAACATCACGACCAAGTTGCGACTTTCGCCAGAGATTTTGCCTGCCTGGTTTAAGGGCGGTGGCCGTGAACAACAACAACAACAACAATCGCCATCACAACAACCATCGCAGACAGCAGCTTCTCTCACTGGTCATGCTAGAAACGCTAGTTCTGTTAGCCAAGAAAGCACGAGAAGAAGCAGTGCTGATGCGCCTACCGGAAGTAGTTTTTCTAGATTTACCGGTCGTACTCAGAAACAAGACTTCCCGCTCTTTTACGTTCTTATGGAGTATATTCACCATGAAGGCAAGATAGGAGACTTTGCTCGGACTGGTCTCCTGTACATCATTGAAGCGTCCTCGAGTTCCGCAGCATTGGAGCAATGGATTGTCGAGAGTGACTTGTCCACCCTCATGGCGACTGGTCTAGGCGCCCAGTATAGCCAGCTGAGCCGAAAGCTCGTAGTAGACTACATACCTGATAATCTCCCACCCGTCCTCGCGTTTTCTGACTACCAGCATCCATCTCGTACCTATGAGATTGAATCTTCATGTTCTGAGCAGTTTCAAGCCCATTTGGATGCTTTTCTTTCGCATCTGCTATTCTGGCAAGACGTTTTGAACCACTGCAAATCCAACGAGATCAAGTCAACCCTCTTGGAACACTTCCAAGTCATTTTCTTGCAACAACTGCTGTATCCTTCACTGTTAGAGTCATCGGATATCGATGGTGGCTCTTCAGTGGCAGTTTTGACATACTTGAGAAGAATCTTGGAGTCTCTGGACCACCCTGATATGATCAACCTCATTCTTCATTACTTGCTTGATCTACCTGGACCTTCTTCCCAAGTCGGCGCCCCTGGAGGTGATAAGGAAGATGAAAAGGAAGAGTCTGAGACTGAAGATGCTGAGAATGCTGAAAATTCTGACGAGGACGATAACAAGATTAGTGCTGCTCGAAAGCGCAAGAGTATGGATTTGGCTACAATGCTTGCACAAGCCAAGACTGACATTTCGTCGGGACCGCTGCTATTCAATCTAGTCGATCTCATTTTGGCTTGTCTACGGTCCCACAGTCAGCAGACTATCCTAGTGACTCTACAGCTTATTTCAACCATAATTAAACGCCACCACAGATACGCTGTCATCACACTTCTGCGTACGGAGTCAACACCTGGCGAAGGTGGGCGCCGTACAATGGGTGCTCATAGTCAAGAGGTTGAGTATCTGATGTCTCTTGCTGGCGTTATTGGAGGAGATGATAACTTTGAAGAAATCTACGAATCCGTTGTCAAGGATACAACAACCAAGGTTGAGGGCCACTTATGCTCACTGAAGCTGGTATCCCCGAATGCTACTACTAGTAATCACGGGTTGCCTACCATTGCTGACAGTCTCCCTGGTGCACCTCGAGAGGTGCGGAGCCACACCCTGCGTCCCGACGACCCTCTGTTAAACGCCGCTCTAGAACATCTAGAAACCTTCTTATTGAATCCCGTTGATGTGAATCTTTCACTGACGGAAACCCTCACGGACCTGGCTAGTTGTGGCTTCATGAGCCTTGAGGGTTGGCTACTACGCCATCCTCATAAATACACTTTTGACGATGTTTTGGAAGCATCTGCTTCTCCAAGACCAGATTTCAGTAACGATGATTACGAAGATGAGGATAGTACAGCTGAATCTTTAGCGTCGTGTCTTCCTCCGGAGCCAGACTCGCCGTCATTTGCCGAGTACCAACGCAAGCGGCAGCTTGTCGCTTGTCGGCGACGGCCAAAATGGACTTTCCTGCCCCGGATGCTTGATATTCTAGATAACCTGTGCAAGCAAGTGGCCACATATCGTGAAACTATCCCCCGTTTCAACGAGCTCTTGCAACAAAGACGCGAGGCTTTTCAGATGGCTGATACGGGCATGGCCTTCCCTCCACGACGTATGCGTGAGCCTCCTACGCCAAATTACGACATGCTGCAAGCCCCATCTCTATTCTCCCGATCAGCATCACAATCTCGGAATGCGTCACCTGTGCGTGGACTCGAGAGTCTTGCTAATACATCACCGGTCCGAAATCTAGAGAACTTTGCCAACAAGCTCTTTGCTGAATTGGGCGTCCCTGAGCTTGGATCTCCTCCCCGGCGGCAAAGCACGCCGCAAACTCAGGCTCTATCTCAAGTTCAGCCCCAGTCCCAGTCCCAGCCTCAACAATCTCTTGCACGTCCACCGAATCATGATCGAAAGGATGGACTTTCACCGAGCCTTTTCCCCATTGACACGCGCGCTGCTAATCTCTCTCCCTTGGCTCATGGCAGCGCAATGGCAGACTCTCGACGTGACTCTCCAGTAGCTTCACAAGTAGCAGTTTTTGCGGCCATGGATCAAACTATTTTGGCGCGCAAGGTTGGTGCTCAAAGTGGATTCAAGGACCTCATGCGTCTAACAGGAACGGTGCCAAAGATTGAAAAGGACGAGGATAAAAGCACTGACTCTGAAGGAAAACAATCTGAACACCAAGCTGATGACGAACCTGCAGTTAAGGAACCTGGTGCGGAATCTGCTGGTCAAGACACACCTTCACAGACTACTTCGTCTAAATCGAGCATTCGCAACAGCGAGTCGGCTCGTGAGACTGAAGTTACGGTATCGCACATCTTAACCAATGTTGTGATTTTGCAATCTTTCCTATTTGAGCTGGCAGCTTTGGTTCAAGTGCGCGCAGGCTTATTCAACGAGGTTCGGTTTGTTTAAGCACTGGTTGGTACTAAGAGTGAGAGTATATTCTCGTGGTGTGGGTTATCTCAAGGCTAGCCTAGCAATTACACACACATACACACACACACAATTTGAGAGAAATGAAGAGTAGGCTACGCATGTTTGATGTTACATATTCAAAACTCAAGTATTGGCGCATCATTACCAACGTTGAACAAGGATCTCGGGCCAAGTGAAAAGAAGGTCTTGTCGCCACAGGTTAATCTGTATCAATGTTAAAGGCTGCGCCATCATCGTTTTTGTTCACAATATCAGCTCCACGCCAACGGTAGAAAGGTTTCATGTGTCTGAAACACCCTCGTTTTGGAGGACGCTAGATGCAAGTTTTGAGTAGCTGGGGCCTTCGAGGACTTTGGGTGTATTGTTGGCTGGTATAACACACCTGTAGCACCATTACTTTGTTTAGTTAGTTGAATTTTACTCGGAAGGTTCCATCATTACTTCTTATGTTCTCATTGTGTAATTCCTAGGTAGATGTATCGCCAAGTCAAATCATCGTCAGATTCAAAGCGGATAGTTATGAGCTTAAATTATATATCAGAGTTATGTACATCCAATCTAGCTGGTCAAGGTCAGGGCTACACTCAAGTTTATCTAAATGCTTCCCTCCACGCAGACGCCGCTCGGGTTACCCCAGGCGCCATCAACCGCAGCCTTCCACATACTCTTAGGATCTCTGATTGTTGTAGGCGTAAAAAACAGTCGGCAATCGGCCGGGTCATCCAGGAACTGCAGAGGTGTGTTAAGATCATCCTTGGAAAAGGAGTTTTTACCATTGACCGAGCCTGCCGAGGCTGGGTTCAGCGCCCGCTGAAGTGCATAGCCTTCAGCCAAGGTCTGTAGTCTGGATTGGGCTTCGTCGCGCTGAATGAGTCGCTCAACTGTAGACTGGCTGAGACTCTGGGCAATTGAAGATGACGAGCTGGACGCGGTAGCAGGTGCTACGGCTTGGGACCCATCGGGCTTCAGAGCCAGCACAGCCGATGCTAGGGTGGTAAGCTCGTTGAAGGTGAAGATCTGGGCACCCTCAACACCACCAATGGCCTGTTGCTTGCCGTTTGCAGGCTTACCGCCCACGACGACCGTTTTGACGCCTTGTTGAACCATCAGCGAAGAAAACAATGTGCAGGTAGAGCCACAAGTGCCATCGGTCAATAAAACAATGTCCTGGGGGCTAAAGGGCGCCGTAGCTCCAGAGTTTGCCTTGCTGCCGACACCGGTAATGTTGAATACGTCGTTCGGTTTGTCCTGAGACGAAGTAAAGTACGCTGTGAATGAATCACCCATGAGCGTGACAGGAGAAAACAGCTTGGCCGGGTCGGTAAGCTTTTCGCCCTCGGGAGTCTGCAAGTTCCCGTCCCCTGGCCGCAGGTTCTGGGCAATGCTACTGGAAACAATGTTCTGTGCAGCCTGGAGCTGGGCCCGACTCATGCTCTTGACGGCTTCATCACTTAGATCAACGTTGTTGATTGACTTGCCTAATAGGGACATGCTGTCACTCAGTCTCATGTTGGAGATGGGAGCAGCAGGGGTGTTGGGAAATAGATGCGCATATAGTTCCTGGCCGGCAAGCACATAGCCTCCACCGTTCGCAAGCAGGTCAATCACGAGGCGCTTCTTGCCAGATTGGCGGGCATTGTCGAAGAAGGCGGTCAGAATTGATTGTAGACTATTGAGATATGTGATGGCATCAGCAGTAGAGGATTGGAAGGCCGAGACTGATAGGACAGCGACGTCATTGTAACCTTGATCCTCCAAGAAAAAGCCGCTGGTCACATTGATCTTGGAGTCTCCTGCAATTGGGGTCGGATAGGCCAAAACATCGATAGCGGAAGCAGGCGCAAGCTTGATTTCCAAAGTGTCGGGGCGACCAAGACCGGTGGCATCACTGATTGACTGAATCCATTGAACAAACTTGTTCGGGATGTATCTGACGTATTTGGAATCTTGTAGATCGCTGGGCAGATCACGCTTTCCAAGGCCGCGCTTGGAATTCTCGCTGACCTGGCGCGCCTGCACGATGTGTTCAACTTCCTTGGGGAGATCCCGCACAAATAGGCGGTCCAAGTTGTTCAAAGAAGAGACATCTCGGCTCTTAGCAGCAGCCGCAGCAGTCTTTGAGTTGCAGACCTTCTCGTAAAGATCGTCGCCATTGCTAATTTTGCTAAAGTCAATCATTTCCTTGAAGAGCGCATAGCTCTCGGACTTTTGGCTACTGCCATCCGAGTAGGTTATGGTGATATCGGGACCCAGATATGCCAGTGAAGAAGCAAACAAAGACTTGGCCTGGGGGTTGGCATAGGTTGGAAACTGGGAGTTCCAAATGGCATCGGGATCCTGATACGACACAAACTTTAACGAAACATCGTTGAGAGCATCAGCGGCAGCGACTCCGTTGATTTGGGTTACTTCTTTGGCCTTGGTGGGATCAGCCTGAAGATCGGCTTTTCAGGGAGGTGAATATTAGCATAAAAGCACATGAAAAAGACATTGGCGGTTGAGTTGGTTTTGAGTAGAGTTGAAGTCAAGAAAAGTACTTTGGTTCAAGTAGTACAAAGCTAGAGCCCCTCCCTTTTTACTTTGCCAAACCAACTAATTCACGCATTCACTCACCTAAATGGTAAATCTTGGGTAGAGATCGGCCGTCGAGCGACACGCTAACAAGATCTTCGACTAGATTATTGCGGAATGAAAAAACACGGAAGATGTCGCCACGGAAGGCCAGGTGGCCATCACGGGCTTGGGTCATCAGCTTGATGATCTCTAGCTGGAAGTCGTATTCGCTCGCATACTCGCCTGCCGTAACACGGCTCTGCATGGACGCAAGTTCGCCGGCCAGATCGACGCCGGTCATCTTGTAGCTTTGCGGTGGTGCCTTGAGCCATGGCAGCGTGCTCTGGTAGTCAATGTATGCGGCAAGACTGTTGAGAAGCTTGATTGCTGGGTCGGGCCGGTTCGGTGTTGACTTCAGGCAGGCAGCGGCGAGCGAGGCTGGTACTGAGGGAGTTGCAGATGGAGCCGATGTTAATTGGTTTACAGTCACAGAGTGAATAGAGGCACAGGGGTTTGCGTCGTTTCCGGATGCCGGTGCACTAGTGGTGGTTGGTGTGTCTAGCGGAAGAGCACAAGCCAAAGGCAGAGCCAGGAGGAGGCTCCAGAACGAAGGTTGAAGGTATTTCATGGTACTGGGGGAAAGGTATGATATGATGCAGTTAGAGGTTGTAAAGATCGAAGGAGGCTTCGTTAGCCGGGGACGAAGATGCAAAGAAGAAACAAAATGCAAATAAAACCAACGCAAATGAACGAAAGCTATAGACAAGAAACAAACGATAGGACAGGAAGCGCCGCTTTCTACACAGACAAAGTGAGCCTACTCAAGAAAAGAAAGAAAGGAATGAATGGAAAGAGCAAAAAGAGTGACGATGGTTTGGTTCGCAGGAAAAGCACCAAGATTCGCCAAAAAGGAGAACACCCGCGATGTTGAGTATCCAGTAGCGATGAACAGTCTTTAAAGGCATTCATGTACTGCCCTGTTTAAGATTAATTGGTATGCAGGCACAGCTATATTTAGGCCCCGTGCGGTGGCCAACTGCAGCCAAGGAGCTTGGAGCAAGGGTTTCCCAGGCTCTGAGAGCTTATTATAGATAGAGTATCCCCGATGATGGGACCTCAACATGGGATGGAGGGCTAGTCCCAGTGGCTTTGAAGCGTCTGACGTTTCACGATACGAGCTAGGGTATCAAGGGTTGTGCAACCCTAGTGTCTCAAGTTGTCCATGGAGTTAAGAGAATCAGCCGTTGCTCGGGGTTTGGCCGTGCCCGATTGCTGTCCAGTCTGCTACTAGATTCAATACAATTAAGTAAAATAGGCTGTGACAAAAATTTCCAAAAACAATTAAAGCAATTACACGCACGCTTCTACTTGGCTTGTTTGTAAACTTGATCGAAAATCTGCTACAATGGCCTTGGTAGTAGTGTTGTTGATTTGCTTAGTCATTCAGGGACAAAGAAAGCCCTGTGAGATTTTATGTTGGCTCATACTTTAACCAAGACACGAACCTGTTCTCATGAAATTCCCGATGCCATCGTTGTACACGTATAGCCAATCGTTCAAGTGATAGCCTCCATATCACTGACATCGATCTTTGCCAATTTCTTTTTTGATACTCGCAAGCCAATATCAATGCCCCGAAAGGTATACAGAAGCTCCGATTCTCTCGGCCATTGTCGTTTCAAGTATCCTAGTTACATGTTCAACAAACAGTTAACACGCTTCCCTTTTCGTTTTAGACCATCACCACTGAATCTCGGGCCATCAACCGGGCAAATCAGCAAAAAAGTCGCGCTCGCAAGGCTGCCCTAATCGCTGATCTGCGCCGCCAGGTCACCGAGCATCAAAGACTTGGGGCGAGGGCCTCACAGGAATTACAGACTGTTGCACGAGCACTTGCAAAGGAAAATCGCCAACTGAAAACGATACTGCTGCGCTTCATGAGCAAAAGTGAATTAGAGATGGAGCTTGAAAATAGACCAGGGCATATGCAGTCACTACAACAAAGTCATAGCTGCCCTGGGCCACAAACCATCACAGTGTCCCAAGCTAACGTAGTTGATACTGTCCCGTCTACCAACCATTCAATGCCCACACAATGCCGCGATCCCCTTCAGACAGAATGTACTCTTGCAGCTAGGATCTTAGCCAGCATGCATAGCAACAGTCACCTGGACGAGACTGAGTTGAGATCGGCTCTGGGTTGTACCGACTCGGGATCTTGTACAGTAAAGAACAGCCATATATTTACACTTATGGACTCCGCTTAAAACGGACTAATTTGACGTCACCACGACTCATGCTTTGATATCTTCTGGTTCTAGCACCAGCATTACTTCAAGTCCATGCTAATCTTTCCCGTAACCACTTATTAGTATACACAAGTCCCAGCAATACCGGAACCTCGACCAACGGCCCCACTGTCGCTGCCAATGCTTGACCACTATCTGCTCCATATATCGCCACTGATACGGCAATAGCTAGTTCAAAGTTGTTGCTAGCGGCTGTCAGTGCCTGAGTGGTGCTTAGTTCGTATCCAAAGTTCATATTACGGGCTGTGAAAAACACCGCAAAGAATAGGACAAGAAAGTAGACCACTAAAGGTGCTGCTACGCGAGCTACACTGGCAATTTGGTCCACTACATGTGAACCCTGTGAAGCAAATAGAGCCACGATGGTGTATAAAAGGCCCAAAAGCGAAAAAGGTGCAATGAATTTCAGGAAACGACTGTACGTCTTCTCTGACCCCAGTGAGAGAAAGGCGCCTTGAGTGATCAGCGCAGCTCCAAGAGGGACTCCTAGAAAGACGCCCACACTTTTGGCTACAATAGCAAACGGTGGCGTGGACTGGAAGTGCGACTTTGAAGATGAGGAGTCCATCCACAAAAGAACCCAGAACAAAGGAGCAAAGAGTACCATTTGTAAAAGTGAGTTGACGGCAACTAGCAGAGCGCAATACTCTTCATCCCCACCTGCAAGTGATGACCATATCAACACCTATAGAGAGAGGTCAGTGGAAATACCCAAATTCATTTTTTCCGTGATGAGTTCTTACCATAGCTATACACCTCCCTAATCCAACAATAATAAGCCCCATGCGTAATTCATCTTGATCTGGCAAAAAGGCCCACGCCAGTGCCATCATGAACAAAGGCGCCACTACCCAGTTAATAATCACACTGAAGGAAAGCTGTTTCCACAGAACCCTTTTCCACAATAGCTTGGATACGGTAACATAACGCACACGACACAAAATCGGGTACATCATGACCAGCAGTCCAACAGATATCGGTATAGAGACACCGACGAACTTGCCGCGTTGGAGGTTCCGAGAAGCTGAAGGGACAAATGCTCCAAGTATCATGCCAAGACCCATGGCCAAGAAAATCCAAATGGCAAGGAAACGGTCAAGCCATAGTAGACTTTTGACGAGAGAGGGGGAAGATTGTGGTTTGGTCGTCGTGGTTCCAGGTTGAGAAATGTTAGCAACGCTCATATTGTGCGCTTTTTCGGTGTCTACCTGTGCAGTCATTTTGGTGTCGCTAGCCAGAAACAAAGCAAAGAGTGATAGAACAAAACAATGTTCAGTGATACACGGAACTTGATAGAAAGAGTTTGCCTGGATTTATAACTACTCTTATAACCACACATACACAAGTATAAACTTGTATAGCCAATAACAGCTCGGGAGTGACACACTCCCAAACTATGTACTTGACCCTAATGGACCTTACTATTGGCATGTGTAGCACAAACCCGAATTCATGAAACCTATGATGGAATTTGCATTACGTAATCGGCAATGCCTGAGAGAGATAGGCAACGACCCAAAACACCGACTATGATCTAGTTCTGATGCTTTTTCTTTACCAACCACGTCCCAATTACTCAACCAACTCTTTTCAATGGGGCATTACTGATATTTAGACATGGACGCCCCCCAATTCCCAGCCAGTTTTCTTTCAGCCTGGTCGGCCGCCCTTCTCGACCAACAGGCAGCTCAGCAACACGACTTTCCCTCTTACCACCTCCCCGATCCCACAACCTTGGTTTCATCATGCC
Source organism: Berkeleyomyces rouxiae (assembly GCF_048999995.1). NCBI lineage: Eukaryota > Fungi > Ascomycota > Sordariomycetes > Microascales > Ceratocystidaceae > Berkeleyomyces > Berkeleyomyces rouxiae. Next base: position 49,554 of record NW_027396497.1, on the reverse strand, counting down.
GGCCACGCTTTATCACCACTGGAACTGGCGAAAATATATTCAAGGAAACACTTCTTCCAGCCTTTAACCAGGCTCGTCGGGAAATCATCCTAGTTACGTGCTTCTGGGCCGAGTCACCAACGCTCCGTTCGCTTCAAGAGTCGCTCGAGATGCTGGCTGCGCGTCGGACAGCAGAGCACGCAGGCTGGGATACAGAACGCGTGATGGACCCACAACACAGATTGCGCGTGTCATTGTGCTTCTCGTCAAGTGGCGTCTTGCAGAAGTTATTGCATCCGCAGTCTACACGGGGCCGCATGTACGCGCCGGCTGAATGGCGGAGTCTTGGGCTACCAAGCGCAGAGACACTAGCTCGTGGCGGCATTGACTTGACAGTCAAGAGCTTATTCTTCCTTCCATTCAGTGTAATGCACCCCAAGTTCTTGATAGTTGATCGTGAACGCGCGTGGATGCCGAGTTGCAATGTTAGCTGGGAGGCGTGGTTTGAGACATGTATAGAATTTGACGGCCCGGCAGTAGAAAAACTGGTCATCTTCTACGAAAATGTCTGGGCTGTTGATGCGGCCAGCCGCCATAGCGATATCCAGAATACTGACGAACTCAGGAGCTCAAGGGGTGCCACTAACGTCAAACAGACCAGTGGGTCGTCAGCTAGAATAAGTGAGACGACTGACAACGCATTCATACTAGAGTCGCAGTATGAGAGCCTTGCTCTTCCTGCTTCGGCCAAAAACAAGTTTGAATTCCCTGCATCGGCATCGTGCCCGGCTATCATACTGCCTTCGGCGCACCACCTTAACCCGCGGTTCCGAGTGGTACCGTGTACTGCTAGCGCACCCCCACCACCGACCCCATTGAACATGGCACTACTGACATTGTTTGGCAACGCTCAAAAACACATCGAGATCATGACGCCCAATCTAACAAGCGAGCCAGTGATTGAGGCGCTTCTTGATGCTGTGCAGCGTGGCGTAAACGTGACATTACGTACAAGTCGAAATATGATGCTGGTAGAGCAACTGGTCACAGCCGGGACGACAACCGCATGGAAGCTCAAGACCATGGTTGCGCGATATCGCAAGATGCAGGCATATCGTTCACACGTGCGGAGGAGCGATGATTTAGAGACCCAACAGAGCACAGCACTGGGGAAGCTAGAGGTTTACTACTACAAGGCCAACGCACACTCTCTGGCACAGCCAGGCGCCAAGGCCGACGAGCCAGTCCTGGCACATGCAAAGGTTGTACTGGTAGACAACGAGTATATCGTCCTCGGGTCGGGTAATATGGACCGGGCCTCGTGGTACACGAGCCAAGAACTAGGGCTTCTGTTGTACATGCCAGGCTTCAGTGGTGATGTGTGGCGCTCGCCGCTGGAGTCGCGACAGGAGTGCATGTGGGAGAGTGCGGATGGTGTTGACAGGCATCAAGATTGAAGACAACCAATTGCCCGTGTCTTGGCTGTTTGGAGTGATGAGCCTGCTGTTTTTTTTCCATTTGTCTGAATCCTATCGTTTCCATGTTGCACTGCACTGTTTTGTGAGACCACTTTCTGCTAGGAGTACTTGCGTACACTTGTGCATATCTCTTGCTCATCCTTGCCTTGCACTATGTCCCCCATTTAATTCCAAGCTTTACTATGCACACACCCGCAATCCATGGCCTCACTGAACCAAATAGGGCTAGACTCTTTCACATGGATTGCTAATCCTAGCAATACCAGCTTCCTCTTATCTTTGCATTGGTGGGGCGGGCTTGGCTTTGAGGCTCCTTGGATTGACTAGTTGGCCAGTGAGTGAAGCTTGGACTGCGGTTGTGATGTTAGAGCTGAAGCAAAGCTGCGAGTGAGCAACTTGATATTGAGCAGTGAAGATGAGATTCAAAATTCCCCTATCGCATCGTGCCTCCTTCAACTCGACCGTCTTTGCGGATATCAGGACGGGTGAGATTAGAGGGTGCGGGACAAAGCAGAATATTAGCGTGGATCTGGCGTTGTAAGTTTTCTGCGTCTTTGAGATAGGCGGCATGAGTCGTATATAGTCATCTTTGGTTCTAGTCGGTGGCTTGCTGTGCTTGTATTGCCTTGGCGTTGGCTCTTGGTGAGTTTGTAGGAGATGGGTGGAGTAGAGGCAAATGAGGAGAGAAGGCTTTGACCACAGCCAGATTTGCAGACTTGGGTGAGTCCTTCCTTTATCGATATGTGGAATGTGGCTTGCTGAATACCGAGGCTATTCTGCAGGGAATAGCCAAACGAAACAATCAGAGATGGCGGCTCTGTTGTCAGAAGAAGAGAGAACCTCGGGCTCGCAATACTCAAGTGGGGCAGCCATTACTTATACACCATATCTGTTGTCCATGCTCTCGGGCTGTTGCTTTCAGCCCATTCAAGTTGGTGACATTGGATGCGGTTTTGCGTTTGTTGCGCCCGCAGGGCAAGTTTGACAGCTGGAGAACAACCACAAGTGCACAAGACAGATTTGTAGGAGCTTGTAGGAACCTGTAAGAAAGAAGAACATTAGAAGCCGGCGCCCGCCTGCTGTCCTCCTACGAGATCAGACCAGGCTTATTGTCTCACTACAAGACAGTCATGACCCTTGGGCTTCTCCTTGTTGAAATGCATTGCAACGTGTTTGGTAGGGCTCTGCACCCACAAGTCAGGCCACAGGGGGCAGGACCAAACCTACAAGTATGTACATACACATACACAACCAGCTCTGTGAATATGAATGGATGCACCCATGCACATACATTCATACACTTTTCTACGTGCTTGTCCAATGTTGAAGGAGGGGTTGATGGCCTGAAGCATGTGGGCTGTTTAGGATCCAAGCTGGCACGGTCCTGGATAAGCAGATGGGCCCCTGAACAAGATAAGCTCGGGCCTTGGAAGCATGTCCCTCTTTGCCTGTGCTGCTTTTCTTGGTTAAGCCTGTGTGTGGGCTTTTCTCTGGGGAATTAAAAAGGTTGAGCCTTTTTGCCGCTGGTCCGCGCCGCAGCCATTCAAGCTTTTCACTTACACAACATACGTACATTCCACGACTACGGCTTCTGTGGGCTTTCGCGTATGTCTCTACATACATACACATGCCTTTGTGGTAACTATATACGGGTGGGTGTGTCTGTTTGCTCATATATGCACGAGTATTGGGCATCGTGTTGCACGTCACTCAAGTCTTTTCGGAAGCCTGCCGGGGTTGCGGGCGTAAGATTCATCTGGTTCCTTGTTCCTTGCCTTCTTTTTCCAGTGTCTTCTCTCCCGGTATTGGTATTGGGTCCTTGAAAATGCAAGGCTCTCTGTAGTGACTTGGATTTCCTTCTTTTTGCCTGCTCTGCATGGTCTGTTGGCATAGAATCACAAGTATCCCAGGGATCACTGCGGCAAGGGATGTCGCTTTCTTTCTCTTAATGCCAGGAAGCCTATGTTTCAAAGTCTATAGCTCCTCCTTATCTTGAGTAAATGAAGCCACATCGGCAACGTACGATAAGATGTCCGTGAATTACATGTGTCTTCAGCATGGCTCGAGGGGGATTAAAGTATGGTGGTTATTATAGTTAACTATAGAATATGTGCAGATTGATTATTATCAGCCACAGCGCGAGCCGCAGGCCTTTTTGCTTGGGCCTCGAAAAGTGCCCAATCATACATCGCATCAAGGTCTAGGGAGAACGGCTCCCTGTATACCTGTTCCTGTATGCCGAAACCTACTGTAGATCAGTGCATCTCACTTTGCAATGGGTCACCGCCTAAAAACACATCTCCCGTCTCTACACCTTCTCGGCATCACTGACACCGGACAGACCAGAGCCACCCGAAATATGGCGGGTCACCTCAACGTAGTCGTAGGCAAACTCGCCCAGCTGAGCATCGTCCAGACCCATTTCCTCCTCCTCGGCACTGACACGCAGGGAGAGGCCGGGCACGAGGTTCAGTAGAAACAGAATGATGCACGTCACAGAGAAGACCCAGCCCAAAATTGCCGCACAGCCGGCAAGCTGCCAGCCGAGCTGCTTGTAATGACCTTCAACCCAGCCGCCCTCAATCTCGGTGCCATCAAGAGCAGCCATCTGCTTGTCAGCAAAAATTCCCGTCAGCACGTTGCCGACGAAACCGCCAATGCCGTGCAGAGCAAACACGTCAAGGGCATCGTCGATTCCAACCAAGAACTTGATTTTGGTGCCAAAGTTGCAGGCCGTGGCACCTACAACGCCAAAGATGAAGGAGGCCCACGGGGTGACGAAACCAGCACCGGGCGTGATGGCAACCAAGCCAGCCACAACACCAGAGCAGAAGCCCACACACGACCACTTCTTCTCCAGGCGCAGATCCAACAGGCACCAGGTGATACCACCAACGGCAGCAGCAAGGTTAGTCACAAAGCAGGCCATAATAGCGCGCAGATTGCTAGCGAGTGCCGAGCCACCGTTGAAGCCAAACCAGCCGACCCACAGGAGAATGGTTCCCAGGACAATGTGCGTCACGTTGTGGGGGCGGTAGGGCAGGCCACTCATCTTGGCATAACCAGTCCGGCGGCCCAACATCAGGGAATAAGCCAGAGCAGCGATACCTGAAGTCATGTGCACGGGACCACCACCAGCAAAGTCAAGAGAGCCCTTCTCAAACAGCCAGCCCTGAGAGTTCCAGGTCCAGTAGGCTACGGGGTCATAGACCACAGTGCACCAGATAAAAGTGAACACGACGGCGGGGAGAACGCGTCCACGGTCGGCAACGGCTCCAATAGCGAGCGCGGGACTTTTAAATAATGTCAATATGAGGTTCAGAAAAGTAGACACCAGAGACATTAGTAACTTACGTGATCATGGCAAACATGCCTTGGAAGAGCGCAAAGAGAATCTGGGGCACGGGGCCCGAAGGCTGCGCGAGCACATCCTTGAATCCAAAGTTGGCAAGGTCGCCCAGGAACACGGACGAACTCTCGGGACTGAAGGTCAATGAGAACCCCCAGAAGAACCACTGGAAACAAGCCACGCAACACACAAGCATGACTGTGAAGAGAACATGCAGTGCTGACTTACGCCGAGCTAGGCCTGCATAGAAGAAGGCGACGCCAGGAATCATGAGCAGTACGAGTGCCGATGAGATCATGACCCAGCAAAGATCGGCCGCCTGTGGAGATACCAGAAGTGTTAGAAGAGCAGTGGGACAATGGACAGTTATGCAGTACTTGCATCGTAGAAGAGGTTCAGGTCTGAGACACCAGACGAGTATCCGGGGTCTGCAACACCCGTGGTGCCGTTATACTCCAGCGACATGATGGAAGCTGGAATTAGGGGTTTGTTTTTATTTCTGCAACAGCTGTTGTGTAAGACCGGTTTTCCTTGGGCGCTGTGCTACTCGTTTGAGTCCTGCAAGTAGAAAAGAAAGAAACCAATGTAGTATATAGGTCCGGCGAAAACGATGAGGTGCTTGTTCTGCCCCAGGCACAAGCAAAGAAAACAAAGAGAGTTTGTCGAACGGACGACTTACAGCAGAAGGAAAAGCCGGGAAAGAAAAGGACAAAAGGTATGATCAAGAACGGGAGAGGGTCATTGAATAAATATAGGGACGGTTGGTCCAGATAAAGGACCACAATGTAACACGGAGCTATGGTACATAGAGAAAAAGAAACGAGCAAAAAAAGCCAAGACCTTGAGGGTGAGGTGTACAAGTACATGCCTGTAGGAGTAGAATCTCGTCTGATACTGGTTATCTAGGTGTGTCTACTTGTACAGGTACATACAACAGATGCTTCTTATAACTAGATAACTAGCTACGTCCAGACCTATGTTTGTGTCATGGGCACTGTTTGCTCAACCTGTCGCAAGATTCTTTCTCGTGCGTACCTCTCTATCTCTCTTTTCCATCCTGGCCGTTATCCTATCATCTTGGCTCTCTTTTCTTTCTCTTTGGCTCATGATCTTGGAATTGGACTCGACAGGGGTCCCCTATGGTGAGGGGGGCAAGGGGTGCTACATGCCAAGACTTGCCGCAGTGCTGGGGTGTATGTATAGAGGCTATAGCAGGACAGAAAAACAAAGTCAGAGACACTGAAAGAAACGAGGTTGTGTCTGGCTTGAGTTTGGAACCAGTGTTACTTCATGCTACAAGTACTTGGATAACTATGCAATCGGTAGAGATGTGATTTGGTTCTGTCAAGTCTGTCTAGCCCGCTTGACAAGTTTCTCGAGTTCCTCACATCAGAAAACTATTTGTGCTGTGCTACATCATCACCCACTGCTGTGGTCGCTCCAAGCACTACATGTTCACACATTTTGACCAACCTATCATCTCGACTTGTACTACAGCTGACTAAAGCTGCAAGTCATATCTTGATATGCAACTCACTGGCTTGATATGACGCCTCATTCGCTGTGTTATCTCATAAGCAGGTGGCTCTCGTGATTCTACTAACCCACGTCCTCCTTGTTTATTTCGTAATGATAAGGCGGGTGATTTGCTGTTTGATTTATGTCGTCGGTCAAGTCTTTATCTCACCGCAGCATCAGACACATTGACAGCGCTTAGTGAGGAACAACTTTGTTTTGTCGCTAAACTAGAAGAGTACTAGACTGGTTCAGTCCTATCAACCATGTGGCAGGGGAATTATAGGGTCAGACAAGGGTTAGCTACCGTCATTTGTAGTTCCCTAAATCTGGGTCAAAGCTCCTTTCTTCTCGTTAGTTATCCTTATTGCAGACATATGAAGAGGAACACCAATCAAGTGTCTGTTAAATGTGTAGGCGGGCTTCATTTATTTGGCAAGAATATAATCGACCAATGGATTCATCTTTCCAAACTGTTTGAGTAATGACCACAGTCTCCCAATTCTAAGGCAGTGGTGGATACTGAAGTTGCCGAGAAATCAGTCTCTAATACACAGGAAAGCTATTAGAAAGTGGCAATCTCTCTGGGACTCCGACAAAAGCTCTGTAAGGTGGCTCGGCGTAAAATAAGGCGAGATAGAGACATGTGAGCTCAAAAGAGGAAAAAAACTATCATTGGAAGCTGTTAAGAAGCACAAGGCAGTTAAATTATGACAGTGTGAAATCATTGAAAAGAAAATGGCACGAGGACACGTTTTGGTGATGCTACGGGGGTACCAAGCATTTAGGTAGTACTACCGGAGAGCTCACTATAGGAACGCCGTGTTCAACTTCCTGAGCTTGTGACCTAAAAGCTACTTAGGTATCCAGGGGCATACCAATCCAGTCCAGAAAGAATGGGAGTAGAAAAAAGAGAAGTTATCTATTTTACTTGATTAACAGGATTGTTTTGTCAGCATCATATATCGGGTTTTCAGATGTGTGGTCGTCTATCTGGTCTCATGGCGTCCTGTTGAATGGCTTGTTGGAAGGCTGTGTTAAGATCACAAGTCCCAGCAATAATCTCTCTACATTTATTGACAGTCGATATCACACAAACACGCTGGGTAACCCAGAAAACTCCCATCAAATTAAGCAGTGGATGTAAGCGGCCACAGGCCTCGAGGATTTTCTTATAATCCCACTGATAGTGACTACTGTTGAGTGTATAAAACAATTTGTCTCTCTTTGACTAAAGTCGATAGCTTCGACTGTTTGATGGAGATCCGTAGGCCTACGGGTTGCCTATATGGGTGTGTATCTTGTCGATTTACGCCGGGTTGTGTTTAGAATGTTGACCGAGTCTCGCATCCCGCAGAAGATAAAGGGAATCAAGAGACATATGAGTTTTTTGATGTCAAAAAATATTAAAACAAGTCTCTTTCACACTTGATTTAAGACGCAGCTACCTTAAAGCAAGAACTCGAGTCTAAGATAAAATCAATAGCATTGGTGTGAGGTGCATTGTCGTTCGAATCGTGCGTAATATCATGAAATGTTGATTATAAAATAGAAGATTTGGCCCGTCGTCTAACAGAAACCCAGACTTTTTACATAGATGCGTCGTCAAGAAAAGTGGGCTGTGGGCTGGAGTGGTTAATTGAAGGGGTAGTTTCCATTTGTCAATGTTGCACAAAGATGCGGCAGCCTAGGCGGAAACAGCCCTTCCCACTTGTAGGGCAACTACCTAAATAGGTTTCATGATCCTTCTAGTGGTAGTTATGTATTTATACTTCTACTAAGATATCCCTGGTGCTCTATTTAATAGTCACTTGCGGTTTTTGGCGATTCGATTATGAGGAAGAAGTGGTAGAAATACAAAAAAAGCACGAGACATTCTAGAAAGCCCTGGGCCCTTGTCAGGCTTGTAGTTGATCTCGGACAGGTTGATTATATATAGTTTGGATGGTTCATTGAAAAAGCATTGTTGCTATTATTCAGTTGGACATAGGCCCCAATTGACAGCATGATGTCTATATTGGACAACTCTCTTTACGACGTTTTCTCCATGGCGGCAATTCAACGAGAGATGTTGCGAAATCTGCTTTCTGATCAATTGCCCACTTCTAGGCAGGTTCTATATAAGTCCTTATTGACGGCCTTTACTTCAAAGGCAGACAGACAATGTTCTGACATTTCCTAGCCACATCGCCGCCTTGTTCACATACAACTTTGACAGCATCCGAGACGAAGTTGCCCAAATATACAAGCTGAACAAGTACAGACCGTGGCGTAGATACAAGTACAAGACAAGCGATTCTTCTAGCGACTATGGAAGGTTCATTAGTGCCTCTTTTGATCGAAATGATGCTGCAAGAAGACGCCATATCAAGCTGATGCAGAGGAGTGGGAGATGTACAGAGGAAGAGTGAATTGATACAGTTGATGCGGGGTCATCATGGAGGCTGGTTTGATTCCTTATTAGTTCTCGTATTATGTAGTTCTAAGAAGAGTGAGAGTTTGTTTCAAGCATCACGGCTAAAGGACAACACCACCATCCTCCAATAAAAAACAAAACTAAAGCCAAAACCACATATAGTTACAGATAGATACACGACACCTGCGCCACCAAAATAAGTACAAAGTTGTGCAAAGTTTCAATTTATGCGGTTACTTTGTTATCAGCGGATTGAAAGAAATGGAATTATCTAGTACTAATCTTCGCCATTTCCCGCCCCGACTTCTCCTGAAAACATCTGCTAACGCGAACTATAGGATCGGGCGGAGGCCCTCCATGTCAGGAAGCTGTTTCTCATGACTTGCTTTCCCATCAGTTTTGAATCCCAATCTCCCAAAGCTTCCACGACAACCCATACTATAAATAGCCTTGTTTGGATCACTCCGACAGAAGACAGGTTACACTCTTCATTCTATCTCCTCACTTCTTGCATGCTCGGCACCATCACCCTATCTCACGAATATTCCTCGCGGTGGAGCAGAGCAGCGTCATAGGTAGACTGGACACCGTAAATTCATTGGTGTGACACTAGGGTTAGGGTTGGTTAATTGACCTCGCTAACTCCACGAACATCAGATTATGTAACTATCGTTTAAATGTTGCCACTTCGTTCACTGCGACCCAAGCCCCCATGTTCGGCGAGCGACTCATAGCCGGGAGGATTCTGCACCGATGTAAGTGATATCTGGTTTTTTTTGCAAAGGGAACACAGGGTATTACAAATCTGGCTGCTGGATGGCATGGACGTTGGCACAGATGCATATTACAAGTAACTACATGCGTATGGATACTATAGTTACGTCCTCGTCTAGAGTTGTCGTCTTTAAATCCAGGTGGAAGAATAGGATGAAGAAATGGGGTGCTGACATATCAGAGTTTTACTCAGTACGCTAAGAGTGACTTCCTTCTTTGGGGCGCTTACACAATCTCACGGCTATTAACTCTCAGGTGATGAATTATAAATAACTAGAGGGTCAATACGTTCTTTCTGTGTTTGAATGTACTCAGTGGATGCATTAGCACTTCTAATTATCATCAACAGCACCTACTCTCAATTTCCCGCCATGGTTGACCGCTACGTTTCCATCCACGAAGACCCCCAGGGCCCCGGCGATGCTCGCCCTACTGCCATCCAAATCATCAAGGATGAGAACTTCGAGGGCAAACTCACTGGTCAGATTGCCTTCATTACCGGCTGCTCTGCTGGCATCGGCGTTGAGACTGCCAAAGCTTTCCACCTTGCCGGCATGACGCTGTACCTCACTGCCCGCAACCTCGAAAAGGCCAAAAAGGCACTGGGCGATCTAGTCAACAGTGACCGCGTGCACTTGCTTGAGCTGGATCTCGAAAGCTTCGCCAGCGTGCGTGCCTGTGCTGCCGCCTTTTTGGCCCAGAGCAAGACGCTGAACATTCTCGTCTGCAATGCTGGCGTGATGATTCCGCCCGAGGGTCGCACTGCCGACGGTTTCGAGACACAGTTTGGCACTAACCATTTGTCGCACTTCTTGCTGTTCAATCTTCTGCGCCCAGCGCTGCAGGCTGGATCTACGCCTCAGAAGGCATCCCGAGTCGTCATCGTCTCATCTGTGGCACACCGTATGGGCCGACCGCAGTGGGACAACATCAACTTTGATGGAAACTACAATGACTGGGCCGCCTATGGACAGAGTAAGACGGCTAATATTTGGACTGCGAATGAGATTGAGCATCGCTACGGTGCCAATGGTATCCACGCATGGAGTCTTCAGCCTGGTGCCGTTTTGACTGAGCTTACCCGCCATATGTCCGAAGAAACGAAAAAAGTCATGGGGGGTGACCCAGTTATTGCCAAGATGTACAAGAACGCCGAACAGGGCGCTTCTACGAGTGTATGGGCCGCTGTAGCCCCCGTGCTGGAGGGCAAAGGTGGAAAGTATCTGGAAAACTGCCAGATCATAGGCCCCTGGCAGCCATCGAATGGACAATGGGGTCCTGGATATGCTGACTATGCTTATGATGAAGCCGAGGCTAAGAGGCTTTGGGAGAAGTCTGTGGAGTGGGTTGGTCTATGAATAATCTCGTTGCGCGGAGGTAGTGTAGCCCACACGGAATAACTGTGCCCTGTACTATATTCTTGGGACAGGGCCTTGAACGTCAATTCAACCATGTTGATGCACAAAACCTTCATATAACTAGTTAACTAAATGGATAAGTAAAAAGTATGTGCAAAAAGAAAATCAGTTCTTCATACCGAGCCACATGTACCATGGCCCTCTATGCCTTCTGAAGTCTCCGTGACTTTGCACCGCAGTTTGGCTTCGGCGCTGAAGAAGGCAGGGTTCCTCGAGCGGATGATGAGGGGAGACTACTAGCGAGTACATTGTCATAGTTACTAGCAGTTGTTGGCTTTGCGGTAGCTTTGGCGGCTGGGGTTTCTGTCTGAACATAGTCAGCAGCAGTTTCAGCAGCCACAGGAGCCTTGGAGCTTTGGGAGGAAGTGGCAGCACGCGTTGAGGTGGCCATGGTGCTGCTGTTGTAACTGTCGTTGCTGGTGTCGTCAGTCGGCCCGCCGGCACCACTCAACTTTCCAATACCTGCGTTAGCAGTAACGGAGGATTTGACCTTGTCTGGCGACATGATCTCGAGTTCAAAGTCAATCGCTTTTTTAACAATGTCCAGAGTTGTGATGTTGGCAGCAGTCTGTGGCGTCAGCGACCCCGAGTCCGAGGATACCTCATTTTCTAGGCACGGGCGACCCAGAATCTGCTCGCAGGTCTGGGAAGTGGTCTCATTGACAGTAAACATTCCGGTGCCGCCGGTGCCGTAGTTGGGGTATTTGACAGACTCGAAAACGTTGCCCTCCACCAGCACGGACGGTTCGGGGAAGACGGAGAAGGCGTGACCGGACACGTCAGACCAATAGTTGTTGAACACGTGCCAAATACTGTTCTTTCCAAGATCAGGGCCACGACCTGAGGTGTGATGAATCCAATTGCCGTAGAAACTGACATGGTCATTCATGCCCATTCCAAGAATGGTCCAGTAGTGATGATCGTCGCAACTTGCGGACCAGGAGGTGCGACCATCAAACTCGGTGTTGGAAATGGTGACCCGTCTGTCTATGGAAAGTTGTTAGTGGTTATGAAGCCAAGAAAGCACATGAAGGGGCCTCGGGGGGATGTTATTGAAGCAAGCGGGGGATCAACTTACTTGTCTCAAAGCCCATTGAGATCATTTGGCGCCCAATTAGAGAGATTTTGACATGATCAATCCATACGTTGTCGCAGTCATCGAGGTTGATAGCATCGCCACCCCAGATGTACTCGGGATTGAGTTCAGTGATGTGCACATTCTGGATGATAATGTTGGACACGCCCGACACTAGGCGCAGGCCGGCGCCACGGATCACACCCTTATCCTCGACACCGAGAAGCGTCTTGTTCGAGGCAACATCAATGCGCGTGATGTTGTTGTAGGTACATTTGATGCGTGGTGCATCTTTGCACCAGTTGATGACATCAATGGCATTCTGTCCGGAGCTGCCGCATGTATTACTGTCGGGGATGCAGCAGTCACAGTTCTCGCACGAGCCCTCACTACCAATGTAGTTGTACTCTTTCTGCAGTAGAATGACGCGTGGCTGTTCGTCGGTTAACCATTCCTTAAGCTCGGCGATATCAGCTGGCGACTCTGGCGTCAGGTCACCGCCGCCAGTGGTATCTTTAGCAAAGCCTTGCGGCCGACCAACCACGCTGATGGCATCTACAGTGAGTGCGAAAGCCACTAGGGCGCAGAGCACAGCTCTGGGGAAAAACATGACGAGAAATATAGAGTCGAGGGCGACACAATACAGATAGACGAAGAAGAGGGAAGGCAAGACAAAAAGGCTGGGGAGCCGGCCCAGAAGAGCAGGAACAAGGAGAACGGGGCGTCTAGAGAGACACACACAAAGAAGAAGAAAAGACCGTGCTGAGGAGAGGCATTTCAACAAAAGGATATTTGTCGTGAGGAGCTGGTCATTATGTATTCAGATGACCAAAGGCCTGCTGCCTGGATGGTCGACTAGACTTAACTGATATTTTGCCAAAGTTGGTGTAACTCCGCCATAGGTCTACAAGGTTTTATGCGAGAAGGGAATACAAGAAGCAGGTCAAAGTCCTGTCACGACAAATAGTGCAGGAAACAGAGATTAAGGACCTGCGGAGAGTTAGAAAGCAGACCGGGGTACGGAGCAAGGGTATCGATGTATCTGCGGAATTGGCAGCGATCGGAGGAGAATCAGCGTCATGAGCCTGGTAATATGGAGCGTAGGGCTACAAAGTGTTAAAAGCGCAGATCCAACAACAGACAAGAGTTCGGCTAATATTTCTCTTTGAAGAACATATAACGGACTAGACTTACACTTGAGCACGCAACTATGACTACTCGTATCTTTGCTTGTGTGGCAGCTAGACAGACGCACATGGGTTGTGACCCAAGCACCACTCATAAACAAGTTTGAAACAAGGGGAAAGGGGCGACAAGGCCGATATTGGCCAAGCTTGACATGTCCGCCATACACAAATGTGTATCACGAATGATAATAATGAATGTTGTAGAGTGTTCTAGATCTCCAGAGCGCAGTATCGGGGATAGTGTACGGTAGGATATTAAAAATAAACACACATGTAGATACTTACGTGATGCACATTCATAACTATAGAACAGATGAACTGAAGATGCCCCCTGCATTTGCGTTTCTTGAACTCTTGTACCTAGAATCAAAACGCCTTGCACCCTGATCGACCCTCTTTTTTCAAGCTGCTCATCCTACCGATAGTACTTCTTTTCAAGCGCACGCAAAGGTACATACAGCAAACCTGTTAACACAAAGGCAATTTCAAAGCCAATGTCGCCGGTTTTTTCAGCAATCGGACCAACCCACCACACTTGTGCCATGCTCGGGATGACCAAGGCAAATGACAGCACACACGCACTTAGAGCTGCTGCGCCCAGCGGCAATTGGGCCGCATCATCCCAAATAGCCGGGTCATATTGGGCGCAGTCACCGCGTCGAAACAAAAGATGTTCAACTGTCACCACGGCCAAAAAGGCCGCCGACCAGTAGCCAATGAGCGCAATAAAGTTCTCCAGACTAACAAGAAAGTCCTTGGCAGCTGGAATGGCAATCGGAATGATAATGGCCGTAAGCAGCACGGCAAATACGTAGCGCGGCACGCGACTGAGCGGTACAGCTAGCTGTTGAAAGTTGAGGGTGATGGCATACGATGTGGCTGCCACATTTCCCAGCAGACTGAACGACAAAATGGCCACAACAAAGCGCCCAAATCCATGCAGTGGAAGCAACATACCTGCTAGTGCGCCACCAACAAGAGTCTCGTGGTAAAGAGCCTCCCACTCGGGCACATTGGTTACCGCGCCACCGATAGCTGCGCCCAGAATCATCAGCAAGATGGTGGGTAGGGCCAAGCCAACATATGAGTAGGTAAATATACGCCAGGATGATGCACTAGGTGCCATGTAGGCCGAAAAGTCGCTAGATAGGCAGCCCCAAGGTAGCATGTATGATGCGGCAATCATGCCAAATGACAGAATTTGTGGCGCTGAGGCTCCAGACCCTGCCGGCACAGTCTGATTCCCAAGCTTATCAGCACCAGCACCGGTGGCAATAGCAATAGCAATGATGGTCGGAATCCACGCGTAACGCTCAAATATATGCAGTGTATGGAAGCCAAATACCGAGATAACCATGGCTAGCAACGCCACAATCACGATACCTACTGACGGTGAAAGCGACCCCCTAGACACGGCCGACAAGCACTGGCCGCCAATTACGGTCATGATGATGCAGAACCCTGTCAGCGTCGCTAGGTTGAGCAACACCGGTACACACACGAGATATCGGCCAAAGCTATAGCGCGCCTGTATCATCTGGCGCATACCGGTCTTGGGGCCCAATGTCGACAGGAAGGCAACAACGATAGTGGTTAGCAACGTGAAAAAGAGAATCACGAGCGACGAATCACGCAGGGAGAGTCCATAGACAGAGGTCCCCAACATGCCAAATGTAATTCTGTAAGATTTCAAGTGTTAGCAAGCAATCTCTGGTCATAGAACCAACACTCGGGAAAACATACGGCAAAATGTTCGCATTCATGCAGAACCACAGAGTCCCAACGTCTAGGAAGTTTGTGTTTGTGCGCTGGCTTTCAGGAATCGGCTCGAGACCATTGGTTTCTAGGCGGCCCGATTTCAACGCCCGACTCGTGAGAGCCCGCCAACCTCCGCCGCGGCTGCTGTTGTTCTTTTCTGGCGCATTGAAATACTGGCGTTGAGAAGGCGGTTTAGAAATGTCAAGCGAGGGCGCAAGGCCCTTTTCGGACAAGTTGAGGTCAGCAGTGGTAGCCATGACTGAATATCGGATCAAATCCTTAGAAGCAATATTGCGTTGTATGAGGCAGAAAACAGAGTGATGAGAGTGGCAGCACTACACGTCTGAGCAGAGCGACAGCAAAAGAAGGCCTGCGAACGCGCCCGAGTTTTGTTCATGTCGCGGCGTGTGCGAGACAGGAAGAGGGAGACCGCAGAATTTTGCGCTCCCATATGGCGCGCTTAGTCGCAAGTGTCAGACCATTTCAAGAATATCATTGGCACGATAAGGACGATAAGCAGGCGCCTTTGGCGCATCACTCTTTGTCGAGATCCACGCAGAAAGTCGTGGCTAGACGGCCATGAATCGCGAAAATTTCAGCCACGACAACGCAAGATCTCGCGATGTCTTGCTGGCGGTTGAAGTCCTCGATGGTGTAAGTGTCCCAATAGAGAAAGGAAGAGGTTACTGTGGCTTCTAGGATTGCTGCAGGGCGCCTTTGCCGGCAAGTCTTTGTTTGGTCCCGGATGGCTAAAGAGGCGCAAGCTAGGGGCCATGCAGTAATATGGGTCCGGCAAAAAAAAGTGGCAATTCCGGCAATCTTCACGACTTGTTGGCCGTGTGATTTGTTTGTGTAACTAAACAAATAAGAACCCTGTTGTTTCTCGCTTAACCCTTTGTTTTGTTCAGACAACTCCAACATTTCTGAAGTCAATGTCTGCAACGCATTGCTCCACGCTGAGTCGGTGCGTCTTCTTTACAGTCATGAATGTCGTCACATGGACCAGCCTGCAGCCCATCTTGTTTCTCCTATTTACAAAACCGACTGACGGACAGCGCAAGTTTGGGACAAGACAACGGAGTATCGACAATGGAAGCACAAGGATATTTTATGAAAAAGGTCATCATTTTCAGCTCGCATAAACTAGAATAACAGACAATAAAATGGTATAAAAAACAACACATTTCCCGCGGATCCCGTTCCCCAACATCTCGATCTACCCCTCACGACCACATCTTCATCCACACACGCTGCAAGAATGTCTTGGACGCCATCTCGCGTCTGTAGTTTTCCATAACGCCGCCATCTTCCCACTTGGCACACTCGGCATCAATCTCGGCCTTTCCAGAAACTAGATCAGCCTCTTCCGGTCGCACGAGCTTGGTCTTCTTGTAGAACTTCCAGCCAAAGTACATGATCAGCGAGTACGGCACGCAGAAGTAGCTAGTGATGAAGCCCTGGGTATCCCACGGCTCAAACTTGTCGAAACCGACAAAGACAATAGCCAGCGTGCCGATAAAGAGTGACACCCACGTAATGTACGGTGTGTACGGGGCCACGTAGGGCAAGTCAGCATCGGCTAGACCTTGCGCCTTGCGCGCACGGCTCCATCCCACGAATACAATGACCATGCCGAGGTAAGTGGCAATGAGACCGGTGGTGGTCAGGTCGACAAACCAGTAGAATACGGTGACGGCGGAGTTGGAGCATACGAGGAAAGTGATTGTGGTAAGAACTGAAACGATGGCGACGCAGAAAATGGGCACACCGGCGCTAGTGCACTTGAGCAGGAAACGGGGAGCTTGGCCATCTAATAGAGAGGAACAAGGTTAGCATGGGCTCAAATTAGAAAAGCTGCAAAGGCCAGAAAAGTAACTTACCACGTGCTAGACCGTACAGTGTGCGGGATGCAGAGTACAGGTAGGCGTTGCCACAGGACAGTCCCGAAAG
The DNA here is from genome assembly GCF_048999995.1 of Berkeleyomyces rouxiae. NCBI lineage: Eukaryota > Fungi > Ascomycota > Sordariomycetes > Microascales > Ceratocystidaceae > Berkeleyomyces > Berkeleyomyces rouxiae. Next base: position 32,655 of record NW_027396497.1, on the reverse strand, counting down.
TAGAATACCCGCGTTAACAGCATGAGGCAGGCCCTTGATTCCCAAGTTGACGATTCCCACGACCCAAGGAGACGCTGCGGCACCGGGCAGACTGCCATCAACAGCTGCCATCAGCGTGGGATCGCGTGAGCTGCAGATGATACCGACAGCAAACACGCCAATGACGTAGAAGAAGAGCAGGCGGTAAAAGATCAGCTGGGCGACGCGCGGAATGGTGCGGCGAGGATTCTGAATTTCGCCCATGGCCAGTGCAATCATATCGGGACCGGCGACTGTGAAACCGGCGTACAGAACCACCTTCCACCATCCTAGGAAACGGCCCTCGGCACCATCGGCGTGGTAGCTCTGCATGACGCTAGTGTCCTTCCAGGTGCGGAAGCCATAGGCATCGTCCTTGGGGTTAGCACCGCACATGGTGATCAGAGTGACAAATAGCAAGCCAATAAGCATGATAATCTTGGTCGATGCCATGATGAATTCGGCCTCTCCGTACCACTTGACGGCGACCACGTTTAGCAGTACACAAACTACCATGGAGAGCGCGATCCATACACCTGCGTTGATTTCCGAGTTCCAGTACCCCATGACTGTAGCAACGGCGGAGTATTCTACACAAACAAGCATGACTGAAGCGTAGAAGTAGGTCCAACCAATGGCAAATCCGAGAGCAGGGTCAACAAAGCGAGCGGCGAGTTCAAAGATGGAACCCTTGACGGGGAGGTAGGCGGCCATTTCGGCGACGCAAAGATAGCTGGGCCAAACAAAGAGAACCGACCAGAAAATATAACCGAGCAATAATGATAGAGGGCCGGCCTTGATAAGCACACCGCCGATACCGACGAACAAGCCGGTGCCGATGGAGCCACCGATGGCCATGAGCTGCACGTGACGCGGTGAGAGACCACGCTTGGTCTCGATAAACTCTGATTTGGAAGCACCAGCCTGCATTGAGGAGACATCGGGCGACTTGACGCCCAGCTCGGAGAAGCTACCCATGGTGGAAATAGAGAAAGATAGAGAGAAAAAGACTGAGAATAAATAGTTGGTGAATGGGGAATGAAGGAGACAGGCTCTCCTCCTACCAAGCTCGATGGAAGCTAAGAGAATGAGGGAGGACAAAGAAAGAGAGAAAATGTCGATGTAGATTGAGTCCCTGGATGAAGAGTGAATTCATGTGTCCCGGAGAAGGGGAATTCGCCCAGCATTATATCCTGTGGTAATCGGAGACAGCGTGTTTCTATCCTCTTTCCAAACAAGACCAATGATGGCGGGATAGTTCCATTTCCCCTTCTAGCTTATTGCGGAGCGTGAAGGAACAACCTCCATCCATCCATTTTCCTCTGATTACAGCCCCATGTCTAGCACCAGAAATTGGCCAACACCGATACTTGGCTTTGTGATCAGTCCACACGTTAAGTCGCATCAAAGCCGGGAGGGAGCACGGGCGGGCTATCAGGCTGGGAGATAAAAAAGGGCGGAATTGATTGAGGGACACACAACCGCCGCGTCTCAAGAGCGCTCCGTTATCAAGGCCTCGGTCCTTGTCAATTATGGAGTCCCCTCCCCTCGTAATATGGCGGCCAGTGATATGCAGCTGCCTCTTGTTCTTTGCAAAGACACTCTGCGGAACCAGCTTCTCATGTATTCCGCTGTCCTGCGTCTATGTAATTGATATTTCCTCGTCTACGCCTACGGGCCCATCTACAGAAGCACGAGGCCTAAAATGACCGCCATATTCTGATTCTTGTTCCTGTTTCGTCCTCGCGCCGCTACTGCCAGCATTGTTTGCACTGTCATCCAGAACAGGAAGGCGCGCCACCCCTCGAGTCTTCGTTTGGGCCTAGGCAATTACCACTGCGGCCTGCCATGCCTTCCTCTCTGACAAGTACCTGCACACATACATATGTAGCTACGTATGTACCACATATTCTTCCCACTAGCCTCTCGGCGTTCCCCTGGTTAAGCATCCATCTCTCTCGCTCTGGATTGGCCAGATTCGGTATGTAAGAGATCTTGGTCAGTCCAGTCTACTATCTTTGCAGGCTATCGTCTATCACGCCGGCCCTATCTTCCAGACACACTTGGACAGTCCGCTGTTAGCCCCGAGCCAAGTCCTAGCTCTGACTTTAAGCTGTTATCTGCACACCAACTGCCCCTGTCAAGCTTCTCCGCCGCCTCAGCTTCCACATCCGGCTTTAACGCCCCGCTGTGCGTTACGTTTTTGGGGAAGGGGGAGGGTTACGTTGAGTATACACGCTTGTATTGGTACAAGTAGGGATATCTAGCGCACAGTGTGAAAAATAAAGCCGGCGCACGCACCGAGGAAATGGCCAGGGTCTGGAGACTTATTTGCCTTGTGTGCAATTACACCCAGCCTTGCTGATAAGAGCACGACGGTGTCATTATCAAGCGGGAGACCGGTGTAGGATCAACAAGACTTGTGCAAGCAACGTATGTACATATGTACATACATACATACACATGTATGCACTTGTAGATGGAAAGGCGGGCTTGTAGAGATTGCCCCAAGTGACTAACTTATCAAGGCCAGATGATTCACCACGTTGTGGATACAATGCCGCCTCTCCACGAGACCTACAAATCCAGAGTCTAGAGAACTTCCCAACCTTGGTTCCCCTTCTTTCTGCCTTCTCTGCTCAAATTCCACAACACTTCATTTCCAAAGCCATGGGCGTCAAACACTTGCTAGTACTGATGACTCTGGGCTTCGGCTCTGCCCACAAGGGCGGCCATGTCGTCGACGACACACAGGCCCATGTTACCCTCGAAGAGAAATGGGGCACCGATGTAAGTCGTCTTCGCAAATTACATACTTAGTGTGTGATCAGTTTAATTATCAACATCATGCAAACCCGACAGTGCTGACTCGGCCTTTTTTCCAGTGGGGATTTGCTGGCATACAAACATTTGCCCATCTACCACACGTAAAGTGCCTGGTCGAGGACAAGTATCCCTTCGACATTGGTGTTATTGGCGTGCCCTTTGACACTGCCGTAAGCTACCGTCCTGGTAAGACAAGACACATCGCACCTTCCTCTCTCATCTTCTCCACGTATGTACTCATATTCGTGCATCTCAGGCACCCGCTTCGGTCCCCGTGCGTTGCGTTCAGGCTCTTCGCGCCAGACCCCGTTCCGGAGCTTTAACCACCGCGCCGGGATTAACCCATACGCGTCATGGGCCCGTATTGTTGACTGTGGTGATATGAACGTGTCCCCCTTTGACAATGGTCTTGCTCTGCGCCAAATGACAGAGGGTTACGCTGAGCTCTCCAAGCGGTCACCAACTATGCCTGTTCACTCTGGTGGTAAGCCCAAGTTGGTTTCGTTAGGTGGTGATCATAGCATTGCCCTTCCTGCTTTACGTGCCCTGAAAAACGCGTATGGTCGGCCTATTAACGTGCTTCATTTCGATGCTCACCTTGACACATGGCACCCTGCCAAGTACCCCTCCGTCTGGGTCCCAATCCCTGCTCCAGGGGAGCCGTTCCCCCAGAGCTTCTTCACCCATGGTAGCTTTTTTTGGATGGCTCATAGCGAAGGCCTCATTGCCAATGGCTCTGTACATGGAGGGATTCGAACCCGCCTAGCTGGTGTTAACGACGCCGACTTCAGGGATGACACCGAGCAGGGCTGGTTCCGCATTCTAGCTGATGATATCGATGACATTGGCGTGGAGGGTGTCATCAACAGCATCATGGAGCGACTTGGCACTGAGAACCCAGTCTACCTGTCAGTTGATATTGACATCATTGAGCCTGGCCTGGCCCCTGGAACCGGCACGCCAGAACCTGGTGGCTGGACCGCACGGGAGTTTATCCGTATTCTCAGAGGCATCGAAGGACTCAACGTTATTGGTGCTGACATTGTCGAAGTTAGTCCCACCTATGATGACGCAGGCGAGACAACGGCACTCTTAGGCGCGCAGATTGCCTTTGAGATTATCACTAGCATGGTCAAGAACGGTCTCAATGCCGCAGATGCTGCGGGTGAGGCCCATGATGAGCTGTAAGGAAGGGGCGTGAAACGAAGAGAACCTCCAGAGTTAGTTACTCGAGCTATATACGCATATGACCTATGTTTCAATAACGATATCTTTTTACTAGTAGTTCATTTGTATGCGTACACGGGAAATAGTTCTGTGGAAACATGGAATCGATATTTATGAGCAACCAAGCTTGTTGCAAAAACATGGCCACAAGCATCCAATGCCGGTGTTAGGGTTGCTTATGCTTGATGAATGGCACGACACTTTGCCACAAACGGCCAGGCCGCTAGAGAGAAACATGTCCCAGCTGCTGAGAACTAACTAACTACCCATCTTCGTAGTGTCCGTAGAGGCATGTATCACTACATCGTACAGTGCTTTAGCTAGAGACAAAAACTGTTTCCTAGCGTCCCTAACTCCTATTCTTAGCCTCCTCCAGATCCCAAAGAGGAATCAATATTCTAGACTGTGATTGTCCGTTCCATCAACATCAGGTCAGATAAGTCAGTACCATGAAAGCCGGGAGGGCCTTATCATTTAAATGTCTATGTACATGCCAGTATTTATCGTTCTTGATCATCATTCTTATCCTTCTAGAAAACGCGTCGAAGAGAAAGAGTAATACGGCTCGAGTCTCCCAGTCACAACATGTGATAAATGTGCATCTGTCAGTTGATTTTGCGTTAGGATGTATTATACTGAGATCTTGATCAAGCTCACCAACACACGGATCAACGTATCAAAGCAATTGTTCCACACCTATTTTTACAACGACCCCACGCTTCTCTAAAGGAAGCTATGTTCTGGGGAAGCTTCATGCGTCGGCTGTATCCTGCTGCGCATAGGTTCGTCATTAGACTTTCGTCCTGAGAATCTATTTGTAATAGAGTTTAAAGGTTCCTCGTTTGTTACGCAGTTTCCCCAGCTTTTGGGTTGCGATGTGGTGTAAATTACTTGCTGGGCCTGTGGTTGGTTAGACGTCATAACAACCCGATTTGGGTCCATATATGAGCATGTATCCTCTGTATCCTCTATATCGTCGTCATACTTTGTTACAGATAGCCGGTTGTACGACCCGCCGGGAGCTGATTTGACAAAGGGCGGCTAATGGCCTGAAACGGCAAAAACTCCATGCATGTCTTCCTGATCCATAGGGTTTTTAACCACCGGCTACGAAGAAATACGACAGGGGTAACGGGGCAGGGATTGATACGATTGGAGCACAAGTATACACTAGTCGATCAAGTCGACTGTGCTGTCAAATTAGTGGGCCGGGCCCTTGCCGGTCCTATTCTGCCAAGACCGGGTGTAATCCCGGTATAGAAACAACGCAGAACCCATCTAGCTCTAGGTAACTAGTTACAGCTTTGGCAACTATGAACATTAGATAGTTAGTCAGTTAACTACATAGAATCGTGAATACTGATTACATGTCTATTCTCGCTAAATTTATGTACTGTAGTTAACTAATTATTTGCGTAGCCTTCTACTTTTCATGATTGTCTAACGTTGAGGCTGTTCCTCCCCAGCTACTATCAAAGCTTTCAAACTGAAAGTCGCCTTGCAGAAAGGCTGTGAGCTCGGCGTCAAATAATTCGTTTGGAAAAGCATGTACGCCCTGACTATTGTTGGCACGGGGGTCGTACGGGTAATGGGTATGAACACCTGATGCCATACTGGGATTCCGTTGACGAGATGCCGCCTGAAATTGCGGTTGGGGTTGTTGTTGGTATGTAGAGATTGCTGCAGTATCTGTGTTTCGGTAAGGAGTGCCACCCACGGTGGGCCGGTGCTGTGACTCCCGATCCGGCCTTTGTGCATCCGGTGGGGGGGCATGGCTTTGACGCGGGCCTGGAATCGCATTTTTGCTATTCAGCGGCGTTGCTATTTGCTGCAAACCTTTTTGCCACTTGGAACTCATTGGCCAAGCAGGATGGAGCTCACTTAGAACTTCAAGCGCTCTATTTGCCATTGTTTCGGCACGTGAGGCCAGCTCGGGACACAGCGCCGGCGACCGCCATAGATATGATGCTAGCGAGCCACACATATAGACACAAAAGACGAGAATCTGAGGAAAGCCCTCCTCGGGTGTGCGCATGGCAAAGAAGGCATCAATCTGCTCGTGCAATGAATGAACATTGGAGAACAGCTCAGCTGACATTTGTGCCCAAAACCCTGCCGGTGCATCCGGGTAACTCTCCCGGACCGAGACAGCTGGTATATGGTGAACCGGTTCGTCGGCATCGGGTGCCATGCTAGGTGTCGATGTAGGCAGGTTTTGATCCGGCGGAGATGACGTTAGTGCTAAGAGCATATCGTCAAGATAGATGCGTCGGCTAACAATATGGCTGAGGCGAATAACCATAGTTACAGCTAGATATGCTAGATGCAGACTCTCTGATTTCCATCCACGAAGATTCCACACCGAGAAGCAGTGGTTTGACGGCAGTGATGTTTCCCACTGATCTAGCTCTGCTATTGTCCGCGCATACTCACTTGGGGGATCCCAAGGAGGCGCTTTGTTTATGTTGTAGTCAGTGCGACACGCACGACGCGCTACCTTGCCCCAAAGACCGTGGACCTGAATAAGAGTCGCAAAGAGGCATCGCCGAGGAGAATAAATCAGACTGGGGTTGGAAATTCCGGGCGGAGTGCCGGCCATGGCTGCGCGCTCCGCGGGAACGTCGCCAAACGCAAAATCCTTTTCATCACAAGGCAAAAGCGTGGTGATGTCTTCGAGAGGAAAAGGTGCTGGTGTCTTGTAACCCGAGTGTAAGTTCTCTTGGCTTTGAATCATCCAGAATGTACGACGCGCACTCTCTGCTTGTACGACACGCTCGGCGGTAGCATTAGCTGGCAAAGCGTACGATTCCTCACAATGGAGCTTGAGCAAGGCCGCCATTCTAACGGCGATGCCCATGTCCATACTGCTGCGCTCTTTATCACCGTTTCCCCACTGAGATATGGCAAGTAAAAAAAAACCCTGGATGCGCTCAAGTGATGGTTGATACATTTCTGTAGGCACCATCTGGCGCGAAGCCTCGACAAAATAATCGGTTGCCTGACGGGCACCTCCATATCTTTCCACTAGTTTTGGGGTGAAACGTGCCGAGATGCATAGAATACAGCATAGCAGGAATGTACTGACAGTCTTGAAGGACCGCATCAATCGCTCCAGGAAAACCGATTTAGGGACGAAGCCAAGTTGGAAGTAAGAAGTCACAAATATGCGACAGCCCTCTACTACTTCATCAATTGGCGGAAGGACTGAGTGAATATTGGTTTGACTGTATTGGTCAAGAGATCGTGGTATAGAGGGAACGATGGAAGCTACAAATGAGGATGTCATTGTGTGCTCGTTGGGCGAAGTGTTTGAAAGTCTATGATTTTCTCTTGAGGCCGGCCTGGATTTCTCAGTTGTAGCGGGTTCTGGTTCCGTCGCCGAAGTATTTGCTCTGGGGGCAGACTCTATTGCACTGGCCTCTGGGACTGGCCCTGAGGAGGATGCAGCGTATACCGCCGGCGTTATTTGTCCAATAGTCACGGTTCTCTGGACCGTATTTACGGTTGTCATTCTTCGTCGGAATTGTCGATCGACATCTTTTTCTCCACGCTTCGGAAAGGCGCATTGTGCCTCAACTAGCCCACCTGCCAACTTGCAGGCTTGGCATGGTGGACCTGGATGATCGTGTACACATCTAGATCGCAAACGCCGGCAACGGCCACAGGCAACCGTACCACGGCGTCTGACGGGCTTCGGAGCTGGTGTAATGACTGTTTGAGTTTCAGTTTGAGACAGAGATTGGGAATCCGTCCTAAGCGGAACTGATGTAAGAGTAGTTGTTTTCTCTGGGGAGGCTACCCCAGACTCTGAGGGTGATGCAGAAGCGAATTTGGCTGAAACGAATGTTCCCGGCGTTGGGGACTTGGAAGCCGTAAGCCCGCCACTATTGATATTGCTCTTACTGTAGGAAGAATTTGCCATGGGCAGAAAGCAAATGTAAACGGGCAAATCAAACTGTGAAAATCAGCTTTGACAACGCCAAACAGGCAATGGAATGGCAAAAGGGCAAAAATATGCAAGATGAAGAGATGCTTTGAGAAAGGCGTTATTTTTTTGCAAGTCCAGGACTGGATTTCCGGCAACTTTCCGGCAATTAACCCTGTAATAGTCTAGGGTTATAGTGTATCCAGACCACTTGAGGCAGGACGAGTCTGACTTGCGGAAACCAGAGGTTCGTAGCCAGTTGTTATAGTTAGTTAATAAGATGAAGTTGAAAGTGGAGCTTACGGCGGGTGTTTTCCATGTTCTTTACATGGTGATAGTTGTTTCGTGGTTGCCGAAAACAGCGGGTGTAGGTGTTCCAGAAGATTTATACCTTCTACTTCCAGGGCCCAATGACGATTATAGTCTTAAGAGGTTCAATCAAGTCCTTTTTACCCTGGCCATCTTTGCAACTTCTACTTGTCTACGTATTTTCTTCTGGTTTTGATACCAGGCCACCTCGGAGCTGAGATTTAAACAAAACACTTTCGGCGTCTTCCGCAACATGTGCTAAGCTAATCTTTGGTGTTTTCCAGCATACAAAATGGCCTTAGCACAGAAAACTCGGACTCACGCGCCCCACTTTTGCTTTATGAAGAACGACGGACAAACGCGATGAAGATGGGATTCGGGCTTGTCCTCGCAAGTTTGGTGGGCTCTTCAACACAGATCTTAACTGTGCCATTCGACCCAAGATATATCTCCATCAGTTTTATTGCTGGCATTAGTTTCTTTCCTCTACTTCCACCTCGCTACTGTTCAGCATCAGAGCCCGATGCCCCATTTTCTCACACCACTCATCCGCAAATCACCTCATTATACGAAGCTCGCCCTCGCTCATTCTTCTGCAACTTTTTGTGATGTGATACCGACTTGGCTTGACTAGGCTGGCTCAAATCAACTCGCACTCAAATCGTGATACTTCCTATACTGAATCTGGGGTTGTATTAACCATCCATTGACATGGCTATCATTGCTGCTGTAGCGGGAGCAGCTTTTCGTGTTTCTCCCTTATCCCTAACCTTGGCTATTGCCGCTACTATACTCGCTCTCCGATGTTTCTTCTCACATAAAAGTCGCCGGTTCCCGCTGCCACCAGGTCCACCCAAAGAACCTATTATCGGCCATCTTCGAGTCCTCCCGACTGACAATCCGGAATATGCCTACATCGCCTGGGGTCGACAATATAAATCTGATATACTCTCGTTTCAAGTACTTGGCCAGACCATTATCGTTCTCAACTCGGTGACTGCTGCCGTGGAGCTCCTTGATAAACGCAGTGGTAATTTCTCGGATCGACCACGTTTTGTACTTTTTGAAGAGATGGGATGGGGTAGAACACTAACTTTCCTACCATGGGGTACCAAGTTCCGACAACATCGCAAAATACTGCAGCGATTGTTCCAAAAGTCTTCTCTGGTGGGACATCGCGGTCTACAGGAATCCGAAGCTACGACCTTGCTCCGCGCTCTCATCTCGAGTCCATCCACATGGGAGCTTTCCTTGCGCCGCTATGCTACAGCTATTGTTCTAAAGGCCGGTTTTGGTATACCCCTCCTATCAAAAAGCTCACCATGGATTGCCATTGCCGAGAATGCTAGTTATGCGCTTGGCCATGGAGGAGCGCCGGGCGGGACACCTGTTGACTTCTTTCCTTTCTTGCGATCCCTTCCACGCATATTGCACGACCGGAGTCTGAAGTTTGCTCATGATTGGAGCTGGGCAATCAAAAAGATCCATGATGCTCCGTTTGATGCGGTGGTTGCTTTAGCACCTAACGAACGTGAGCCCTCTCTTATCACAACACTTTTGACCGAAAGGCAAGCACAGATAGACCAGGGCAAGGTGCCTGAATTAGAAGAGGCAGATATCAAGGGCGCGGCTGCAGCCGTTTATGCAGCAGGACAAGACACAACTTGGAGCACATTAGTTGTCTTCGTTCTAGCCATGGTCATCAGGCCAGATATCCAGAGGAAGGCTCAGGCTGAGCTAGACCAAGTTATTGGTCGCAATCGGCTTCCCACCTTTGCAGATCAATCTTCGCTACCGTATCTTGAGCTCGTTTTACAAGAGACTCTGCGGTGGATACCGGTATCGCCTTTAGGCGTTCCACACCGATCTGTCAAGGACGAGATCTACAAAGGCTACTTCATACCAGCTGGGTCACATATTTTTGCCAACGCCCGCGCCATGACACACGACCCAGCAACATACTCCGACCCGGAGACATTTAACCCAGATCGCTATCTTACAGTAGCCGAAGGTGGCCTCAACGAACCGTTTCCCAGGGGGCATTTTGGGTTTGGTCGCAGAATCTGCATCGGTCAACATCTTGGGGAAAGCAGTGTATGGATTGCAATGGCCAGCATTTTGAGTACAATGTGGATCGGTCGAGATACAGACAATGATGGCGTTGATATTATTCCTTCCATTAGATTGACGAATGGACTTACAAGCCATCCAGAGCAGTTTGCTTGTAAATTTGAACCACGCTATGAAAGGACGAAAGCCGTATTAGGGGTTTCATCAGAATAGGGTTGTATGTAGTCCATCTTCACTTTGAACCCTAAAAATAATGTCATCACAGCCTTCCGTATAGCCGAAGGCTCGTACAACCACCTCGGGTACACCTAGTTGATACCAAATCTTGAACCGGAATTTTCATGCACACACTTTAAAATATGACCAGAGGAAGTAATCACAGATTGTTGAGACTCATGTAGACTGATCAATGAATTGATTAATGTACATACACGGCAATACAAACCTAGAGACTCCAGTGCTGTGTAAATCCAAATGACAAATGACGCCAAGACAAGAGAAGGTAAAATACAAAAGGGAGCCATTACCCAAGACAGTAGCAAAAGTAAACAGAGGACCAACCGAAAGAAACAATGGGAACAAGTGTAGGCCATCACTAAGACAAAGAATTTGCTCGGGGTTCGGAAAGAGAAATTTGGAGAAAGAGGAATTGGGTGGGCGGACTTGGTCCATTGTCATTGTGAGCGGCACCGTCCGTTGTCGCTCCACAGACTCCGAAGGTGACCTCCAAATTTGCCAGCCCTTGGCGCAAAACTTGGTAACTGATCCTAAAAATCAGTCACCTTGGCCATGCTGCCCTGTTCAATTAATGCCTTGTGCAGATCAAAGGTGTTGAACAAAAGGTGAGGTTCATGGCCCATACCCTTGCGCAGACACTCATACTCCGCCTTCTCAAAGTAATGCTTGAGAATAGGCTGGTATACTGGGTGAGCGCACTTGTTGATAATCACCCGGGCCCGTTCCCGAGGTGATAGGCCACGGACATCGGCAAGACCCTGTTCAGTGACAATGATATCGAGATCATGTTCTGTCTGGTCCACATGAGTACACATGGGTACAATGCATGAGATTCCGTAAGGATCTGTCTTGGAGGGCCGGGCCGAGGGCGTGTGCATAATCGAGTACCGGGCATTGCGCAGGAAGTCGGCCGATCCACCTAAGCCATTGAGCATACGGGTCCCGTTGACACAGGTGGAATTGGCATGGGCATAAATGTCCACCTCAACTGGTGTGTTCATAGCAATGATACCCAGACGCTTAATAATCTCAGGCGAGTTGGACACTTGCTGGTTGCGCAGGAGAATTTTGCTCTGGTATACATCCCAGTTGTCATAGAAGCGCTTGAATCCATCGGGAGAGAAGCGAACTGAGGTAGATGTCGCAAAGTCTAGATGGCCGCTATCAAAGAGATCTAAGAAGGTGTCTTGGATGACCTCAGTCCACACTGTTAGATTCTTGAACTTGGATTCTTGCAGGCCACCAATGATGGCGTTGGCAACATTTCCAATGCCCGACTGAAGTGGGAGCAAGCTATGGCCTAGGCGGCCCTGAGCAACTTCATGCTCAAAGAACTCAATCAGGTGGTTGGCAATGCGGTTAGAGTTCTCATCAGCAGCAGTGTTGGGACCTGTTTTGTCCAGCTGACAGGACTCGACAATAGCAACAACCTTTTCCGGGTCCACAGGGATGGAGGTTGTCCCAATGCGGTCCTGACACCGTGTAATGAGGTAGGGCTTGCTGATTTTTTCTGGCATGGTAATATCATGGAGGCCCTCAAACGAAGGGATTGCCGTATTGACCTCGATAATGACCTTGTCGGCCATGTGAACTAATTCGGGGGAGGCGCCGATTGAACCTCCAGGGACGATAGAGCCATCAGCCAGAACGGCCGATGCTTCAATCACGGCGACGTCGAGTTTTCCGCCTGCTTTATCTTTAGTGTACCAGCCATGGGTTAAATCGGAGGGAAACATGGACAGATGCTTGTCAAAGAAGTTAATCCGGCCTTCATTGATGCCCTTTGAAATTTCCTTTCCGACTTGATGCGGTGACCGACGATTGATCATATTTAGGGCAGCCCAGCGAGGCTCGGTGTCGCCACCGGCTGAAGCTCCTACAAAGAGAGAGTACTTCATTTTGCCCTGCAAGTTATTCGCCTCGACGTAGTCTGCCATAGCAGTGGGGACCTTTCTATCGGAGGACATCTATGTTAGATGAAGACTAGGACAGACTGTAAGTGGCTAATTGGGACAGGAAGACTCACTTGGGATATCCCACACCCGTAAACCCAGACCAGCCAATGTATGCGCCATTGGGAAAGTGTGATATCAAAGATTCAGCTGTGGCTAGCTTCTTGAGATATGATGGGCGTGCCACTCGCGCACGCAGAGCTGCCGAAGCGACAGGAGAAGCCATAGTGCAGCAAGAAGATGTAGGAAAGATCTAGTCGTGTTGAATGGGACGGTCAGCTGGAGATCTGGAACAAAATAGCTACCACTGCATTATGACATCAATGCCAAGACGGATTGGGCGACTTACATGGTGGGTGAAGGGTAAGAGAGAGAGAGAGAGAAAGAGAGAGAGGGAGGGACAGAGGGAGAGAGAGAAAAAGAAGAGTAGAGGGCTGCTAAAGAGCAAATGAGCAGAAGGGAGAAATAAGAGAAGGGCGAGGATGACAGCTTATATAAAACAGATAAAGGCGAAGGACAGTCAACGGACACAAGCAAGATCGCCAGAGGGGAACTGGATTTTTCTCCGGAAGCGGGCCATAACCAGCCTTTAAATCGTCAATATCTTTCAGTATGTGACTAGTTAGCTACAAGAAGCAAGTGACAGGAAGTCCAGGAGAAAATAGGCATAGCCAAGGTAACCAGCCATAATCTGAGGGGACTATTGTGGATTGTGGAGTCAGGCCCGGCCAACAAAGCCAGGGCAGCTGTTGTGCAGCGCAAGGCATACAATGTATGTATGTATGTATGTATGTACATAGATACACGTCGTCTAACTGACCAGCCTGAAGGAGAAACTACTCTTCCAGTTCAGGAAGTCAATGCCCCAGACTTTCCCTCAGTCCAGAGGAGTTAAGTAGTTGCCGGCTGGGATGTGGGGCATCATCCAAAACGGCAAGTACCACGAGCTCTTGCAGGCACCCTGGCAGGCAGGCGTGCATTAAGTAGCTAGTTACCACAACCTGACAAAGACTTGGCAAGCTGGCCGACTGATGATGGCCAAGAAAGTGACGAAAGCAAACTCGGGATTACGGCCTTTCGGCAACCAAGGCAGGAAGGTAAATGGAAGTAACTAAGTGAAAGTAACTAACTATTTGGCTACAGGTAAGCTCGTTGCTACAAGAACGTGTCTTGCGGCAAGAGCTATCTAAATAACCAACTAACTGTGTTTCTGGGGATAACAGGGGCTTGATTTCAAGCCAGAGGGTGTGGTTGGTGGTTTGAGATAGTTACTGCACATTCACCGATCAAATACTAACCACGCTTCTTCCAGTGAAATACAAATCGGACTTGTGTCCTCATGCCGAATAACGACATAGTTACTTCTTCTCCTTGGGTTTAGTACAGGTAGCATTTTGTGGCTCTTGCTTTGCTGTCTGTTTTCTCATTCTTGCATCTGAGCCTCACCCAGATTTTTCTTTTTTCTTTTTAATTGTTTTTTTACATGCCACAACATCACCTGACTCGCAATCCCGAGATCTTCCCGACTCCCTTTTTGGTTGTGCTAACTAGCACCAACTATTCATCACACTATTTTGCCAACCCCAAATGTCCCCAAATGTTGTACAAGCCGAAAAGGCTAAACTTGACAATTCCACAGGGACCCCAGACAAGAAAATGAAATGCCCCTTTAATAGCCAAGCTACACATAGCGTTCTGGAAGACCTCGGCCGGAAGAGAGGAAGGTGGCTCGTGTACTACCGCAAAATGGAGAAAGAACCCCTTCTTCCTGTTTGCCGCACTTGTACACAGGTACCATAGCCGGTAAAAAGACATGGTTTGTACAAGTACCCAACTGGTTGACTAACTACATGGGTACATGGGCACATTGGTACATACATTGCACATAGATGCCCGTCCTGCTTGAATCTTCACTCGGCTGCAATGGCGGCGGTTGAAGGGCTCGAGGACGGGACCGGGCGTTCTTCCTTGCTACTGTTGGCCTCGTGTCATGTTAGTGCCGACTTGATGTACGTATGTATGTACATACACACACGCATATGACGGAGCTTCAGCGCGGCGAAAAAACAAGAGCTGCAGATTGTTTCTGCCTCTAAATCCGATATTTCCCGGCTGTAAATATACAACCCTCAAATGTGTTAGTCAATAAAATGGGATCAAGGCATCAACAAGAGGATAGTCGCGTGGCTTGTCTTTTAGTCTGGCTCACCCCTTCACCAGCGGTAGAGCCTCAGGTCTACCAAAGCCAACATACATATGTACATACAGCATAGTACTTGCACGCAATACACAATACCCGGCATGGCTCCATCTGCTGTGGATCATGCAAAGTTTGGGACAGGAAGGAAGATCTGTCCTTGCAACTAACTAACTAACGATACAGAACTAAATGGCTGACTAGTTTGTTAGTTATTACATTCAGACAATCTTGCCTCAGCTTCGTCTTTCAGCCTTTTCGTGGGTCCACCATTCGGGTCAATTCACAAGTTTGTGCTGTTCTTGTTACATATGCACAAGCAGCAACTATCTATAGTTAACTATCTCTCGTTCTTATGAGGCTGAAAACCACTTGCAAAGGCTTTTGGAGAACATCACATGTACCCACCTGTGTGTTTGAGGTGAACATTTGCATGCCCACACGCACTGCTAAATATCCACATGAGTACATTCAACTTATACTCCCATATAATCCTTGAGCTATCGATCAGATCATACAGCAATGATCTGTTCTAGGCTCCATGAATCATGGCTCATGCATCAAGAGAATACCGTTAAACTTTGGGCTTAAACATCTCAACTACATGTATTTTCCCCTTAAAACTTGCCGCTGATTTACTATCGTATAAAAAACGATGTCAAACTTTCGTCACCCAGCTACGCATCGTACTTGTTCATGTTTGTCATAACTGGGCCACTTTTTGTCTCCTAACCCGACACGTGATCCCCTATCCACTCTGACGATCTTATCAGATCAGATAAAGACGGCATGGTAAGTGAACCCGCCATGGCGTTGGCTGGTTGAAGTTTTGACATGTAGTTAGCAGGTAACTAGTTGGTTTGTTAATTAGTCAACTATGTTACTGGGACAATTAAGGTGTTACTTTTTCATTTCTGAAGTGAGGTATAAAATGTGCTCGGATATCGGCGACTGGCCCGTGAGTATGAAACCATTACAGTCCTCCATTTCCTACTACTACTATCGGCTCATTTAGCCCACCTCACCCAAGCTTTACCCTCAACATCGTACATACCTCGTCCGATTCCGCTACAACGTTATATGTGTTTTATTTGACGTCTGTTCCCACGCTCCAAAAACGGGTGCCAGTAGCAATTTTAAGGGCATTGTCACAGTGTCCCCCATACACAATAATCTGCAGGAACGGGGTTGATGCAAGAAATCAAACTGAAGAAAAATGACATCGGGTGGAACGACCTCGCTGAGTGGGATGCGAAGGAGTGAGCAACGTATATATGTGCATACATGCGTGAAGAAGCTTGTGTACTTGAACATCTATTTAGTAGCGCCGGTTCTTGTCCGGTTCCTATCCACCACAAACTGTGAGTGAGTTGCGGAAGAATACCGTGAGAAACCAAATAGTTATAGCAAAGACGCACTCCTCATGTACCTCATATCAAATGCAAGATGGAATAGTCTCTTTTCACCTGCTTAGCTAATCTTAGAGTGGAGGTCCAAACGGATCTTCAACACTGACCTTCCGGCGCTTTGTTTCACGTGCTTTGTCGTCCTCCTTCTCAACCCTCGTCGACAACTCACGTCTAGCCTTTTGAAGCTTCACCAAATCAATGCGATCTGGGTCCCTGCATTTACGCAACTTTTTTTGCAATGGTCGTAGCGCCTTGTTGCATTCGGCTGTCCCCCAGTAGGTGTTCATACGGTCTGGAAGTTCAGTCTCCAACAGAGCCTGGCACAGAGTTATGTTGGCATATATTTTTTCCTTCATTGCCTCATTGTCATCTGCACTGGCATTTGGCCCAGCAGCATGTGTGATTATATCAAAGATGCGGTCCACAAGCTCTCGATCAGCAATAGATAATGCAGCCAACATGATTTGGCTTGGGGTGTGATGAAAATAGGCGTCGGTGACGAGGGGACTGACTTTGAGGATTTCGCGGGCTCGATGATGAGCTTCTTCAATTCGGATATCCTAGAGAGAAAAGTAGTTAGCATCTACTCATTGCACCATTTTGCTAAGGGCACACAAGTCTAGCCTACTTACGTCTGCCGGGTATGCTCGACGCAGCTCCAAAATCGCGCCTTCGAGCGCGCGAAATGGATGTCGTACATCAAATGCAAATCGTATACCTTGACAAAGAAGAAATTCACCAGCGACAATCTCTTCAGGTGAGGTGTTTGGAAACTTTTCAGAGAACCTGGTAGCACAGAGTGTTAGGAGACATATTTCTCTTTCGAAAGGTTCTTGCGCGGCTAATGAAGAAGGCTTACTTTGACAGGCGAGTGTAGTATCCCTCCGTCTTAGATCCAAAAAACAAGCACGTCTTGAGTAGATTGGGGGGCGGGTACATCATGACAGAGTTCGTAATGTAGAACCTTCTCATGAATACCGCAGCCGTAGCTCTGATTTCGGCTGGAAGCTCACAGAATTCGGCAGCTCTGAGAAGCTCCACAATGAAGAGCTTTAATAGTTCCGCTTCCTCTTCGACGGTAAGAAATTCGATTGGGCCCTCGACTTCACCCGCCAGTCGAGTGGCGATGTGGGCTTTAGCAATCTCGTTGGACTTGGTCCGCAGATTTTGAAGCTTGGCCTTGGAAAACGACCACAGCTGAAACTGCGTTGAGGAACGGTAGCGGGAATCATCGATACATTCCATAGCCGATGGATATGTGTACTGTACTGTACAGATTCAGGAACGATCGATGATCTAGTAAGTCGTAAGGTCTCAGAACAGTGTAATGGCTGGTTAGTTACGTAGTTTGATAGCTTCACCTCGCAAATCGACAAGTCAGCCGATAAGATAACAAGATAACAAAATAAGCCACATTAGCTCATATTGGAGAGAGTGGCTGATTGTGTGGCGCTCAAAACCCATTTAGCTCGTTAGCGACGACTACTCGTGCCACGCCCCACTTTTCTTGCCTTCAGTTTCCTTCAACCACTCTAAGTGGTGCTGTTCACTGACGTGCACCATTCACTAACGTGCACCATTTTCATTGAATTCTGTAAAATGATGATCCCAAGACCATCACCATAACCCCTATCACGTGACTACACAACCCTACAACTTATCCTAAACACCGCAGACGACAAATATGATTAAAGGGAATGCCCTAATCTAACAGCCCCTTTATTCAGAAGTATAAGTAGCGCGCGGCTGTCCAGGAGGTAGCCATAAGTGATAGACCTTAATAGATAACTTCAACTTCATCCAAAGTGCCGTTCACCACATTCACTGCCTTTTGGAACCTACAGGTTATGAGCCTCTTATTTACATTCCAAACCCGTTTTACCAATCTTTAAACCAGCACCCCAAGAACCCCAGATTTGAGAAACATGGCAAACAACACTGGCAGCCCACTCAACAACTTTGAGGACATGCGGAAAGAAATTTCCAGCATCCCCCAGATTTTTCCGCCGCCACAGTCCATTGTGATGGCTACCAGTGTCCCCAGCCCAACACACGAAAACTATCGACAATGGCTTCAGACTCTGAACCACACCCTGATGCACAACTCCCTGCCGGTAGTAAACGTGAGACCGGGACCCAGATTCGCTGAAGGCTGTGCTCCTTGTGGTGTTACTGACAGTCGATTATATCACACTGTCCTATCCACATTGAACAACACGCAAAAACTCACATTTGCGTCTGAGAGTTCCGAGCGGCTCATGCAAAAGCTTGAAGATTATTTCAGCAAGTTTGACAGAGCCGTGGAGGAACACCTCAAAACCCAGCTGACAAGCATCAACCCGGTCCCCAAGTTTTCCAACATCTGGGCAAACATCAACTGCGTGAGAGCGCAGTTGCAATACTATGATCCATTGGCGGACAAGATACACAATGACAAAGAGTTACTGCGTCGAATCTCATTGGTGATCGACCCAGTACGCTACGACCACGCGATACAGTACGTGAGAAGTACTCCATACGCTTCGGCCGAAGACATACTCGACAAATTCATTACAGATGAATTCAGAAATGTACCCAGCCGCCATGGTGCCCCCAGCTCTCACGTGGCGAAAACTCCGGCACCCACTGTTGCAGCCAACAGTGCCGTCGAGACCCGCTCAGCAAAGGGCCAACGTCGCAGACCCAACCACAACCGCGATGCTGAGCGTCAATACCCTCCTTGCTCGACTTGCGATGATTACCACCATCCCAACTCGCGCTGCAATGAATCTCTAACACCTACAACTGGTAAGTCCCGCTGGTTAGTTGACTCTGGAGCTAGTAGGCACATGACCGCTAACCAAAATCTCAGGTCACTAAAAACCACACGGCCGGTTGTCGTCAAGACTGCGTCAAGCAACCTGAAGGCCAACCAGGTGGGCAACACAACAGTTCGTAGTAGTGATAGAGATAATAAACCATTGCAATTACCCTTGAAAGATGTGCTCATTGTGCCCCAAATCACCGAGAACCTTATATCCGTCAGCACACTATGCCAAAGTGGACACAAAGTCACGTTTGACGACAAACAAGTTGTTGTCACAGATAAAGATGACCAGGTCCGACTCACTGGCCAACACAACCCTGCCGACAATCTGTACGAAGTAGACGAAACTGCTTCGAGAAATAACAAGATTGCTGTGCTTAATGCCGTCACCGAGGAGCAAGAGCTTGAGCATGGGAGACTCGGCCATTTCTTACGCGAATCAAAGATGACGATGGACGACTGCGACGCTTGCACACTCACCAAGATGACTGACAAGCGCAACAAATACAGCAAACCAGCATGCGAACCTTTACAACTGGTATCTGCCGACATCATGGGACCATTCCCACCGTCACTTAACAATGGGCGATACGCGTTGGTGATAGTAGACAGCGCCACTCGAATGCACTGGATCTATGAACTGAAAGAAAGATCCGAAGCACGAGACAGCCTGAACAGATGGCGAACACAGGCGGAGCTGCAATCCGGCCACAAACTAAAGGCAATTCGGTGTGACAACGCACGAGAACTCGTCTCGACTACTCTGGAATGGAACCAAGAATATTCAATTGACAATCAACACACGGTTCCCCATCACTCTTCTCAGAACGGACTAGCCGAAAGAGCGAATAGAACCATCCAGGAGGCTGGGAACGCAATGCTCACATGGTCCAAACTACCCAATGAATTCTGGTTCATGGCCATGGCAGCAGCGACACACACGTACAACACGTTCTCCCCACCACATGACCGCTCAAAATCTCGGTACCAAGCCTTCACAGACAAACCTACAGACACCAAACACTTACGCGTTTTTGGCTGCAAAGCCTTCTCGTTGATGGAGTATGAATCACTACCAACAGGCACAAAGCACAAGAACATGCACCACGCGAGAGAAGTCGTCTTCGTAGGATACTCTGACCACACCGACAAGCATTTCCTAGTATGGGCACCAGACCGACAGCATGTGATCAAGGCACACAAGGTCTCCTTCAGACAAGAAATACCAGCTGGAGACACAGTGCACCTCAACTTGCCCACTCGCAATACAGGTCTAGGATCGAGCAACACACCCCCTGCTCGCCGACCAGTTGGCCGTCCCAGAAAAGAGAACAGCGCACCGAAGCCTACCACCAATGAACCAGAAAACGAACCACCTGCTCCGATTCCAATTGAGAAAGGTTCATCGTTGGAAGAACTAATCGTTGAGCGCATTGAAAACAGTACTAGGAATGAGAACGTTGAGCTAGGCTCCGCAACAACCGACAAGATGAAATCGGAAGCTGAGAAAGACAACAGCACCTCATCAGACACTATTGTGACCGAACGGCCCGCTGACGAGGACATGCAGCCCCAACAAGAAGTCATGCTGGAAGACATTCCCAACCTAAAGCCTGAAGAAAGAGGGGAGCTCCCGGACCCGATCGATCCCGGAACAACAACCACGGTTGAGGAAATAGGGGAGCCAACTCAACAGATCAACCCTGCGACCTTGTCCAGACCCGACACATCCGATAATGGTCCAACATATCAAACCAATCCTATCATCAGTCAGAAGCGAACCATTAACGATACAGAGATAACTCCACCGACGTCACCCCATCACAAGAAGGTGAATCTTGGCCCGATCGACATCGAATTTGTGTTGACCGCCAATGCATCGGCGATAACAATGGCGATCCCGAACTACCCGGTGGAAGTCCCACAACCCAAGAACTATTGGGAAGCCGTCAATGACTCCAAATGGGGACCCTTCTGGGTAGAGGCGAATGAGCGGGAGTTAACGCAGCTGATTGCCAACTGCACTTGGGATGTAGTACCACATCCAGGCAAGAACAGCAACATTTTGACGAGCACCTGGGCGTACAAAACAAAACACAATCCCGACCACACCATCGCACTCTTCAAAAGCCGATTATGTGCTCATGGCTTCAAACAACTGGAAGGGATTGATTTTTTCGAAACATTTGCACCCACGGTCAACATGGCAACACTGCGATTCTGCCTATCGCTGGTGGCACAGACTGGTCTTGAATGTCAACACTTTGACATTAACAATGCATTCACTGAAGCGGACCTCCATGAAACCATCTACATGCACCCACCGCCAGGTCTCAGGAATATTCCCAAAGGACAAGTACTAAAACTCAACAAGGCCATATATGGACTCAAACAGGCCTCACGAGAATGGTACAACACTGCGAGCGAATATTTCCGGAGTGTAGGTTTCGTCATATCAGAAGTAGACCCATGCTTGTTCTACAACCCAGACAAGCAACTCATAGTCCTACTTTATGTAGATGACATACTGGTGATAGGGAAGACGGCAGCGATAGACTGGTACCACATGAAACTGAACAATCGGTTCAAGTTCAAACACTTAGGTCCAGTGAGCCGATTCCTGGGGATGGTAGTTCGACGAGATCAAGAAAAGCGAACACTGACAATATCCCAACAACCATACGTCGAAGAAATTCTCCACGACTATGATTTCATTGACAACCGACGACGACCGGTAAATTCACCAGTGACTGAGGAATGCGATCTGCGCCCGAGACAGGATCACGAAGCACTATGCGATGTCACAGAGTACCAGAAACTTATGGGTAAACTCAACTATCTGGCTACCATGACACGTCCTGACATAGCCTTCGCGGTGAGCAAACACTGCCAATTCATGCATGCTCCCACCGACCGACACATGTCAAGTGCCAAACACATCCTCAGATACCTACGCTCACACCCTGCTAGAGCATTGACATACGGGACCCCATCAGAACAAGGCCCCAGATTACTTGGATACTCAGACGCAAACTTCGGAGCCGAATGGGATGAACGATACTCCACCACAGGATACATATTCATGTCCGCTGGTGCCCCCATAAGCTGGAAGAGCAAACGTCAGAAATGTCTGACAACTTCCACGACCAATGCAGAATTCATAGCATTGTCTCAGGCAGCCAAGGAGTCCGAGTACCTAGCCAAAATCGCGAGATTCCTACACGCACCAACACTTCTACCAGACACATACGAACAAACCGTCAGAAGTCGAGGACAGGAATCTACCCAACTGATCTACGGGGATAACCAAGGTGCCAATGCCCTAGCGAATGGTGGACAAAGTCTTGGACGCATCCGTCACATAGAGATGCACTATCTCTTCGTCCGAGAACAATGTTCGCGCAACAAACTGCGAGTGGAGTACATACCTACAGGACGGATGCTGGCAGATGGCTTGACCAAGCCATTGACGGGACAAGCATTCGAAGACTTCACTGAAGGGCTCACCATGCTTGCCAGGGGAGTGTAAAATGATGATCCCAAGACCATCACCATAACCCCTATCACGTGACTACACAACCCTACAACTTATCCTAAACACCGCAGACGACAAATATGATTAAAGGGAATGCCCTAATCTAACAGCCCCTTTATTCAGAAGTATAAGTAGCGCGCGGCTGTCCAGGAGGTAGCCATAAGTGATAGACCTTAATAGATAACTTCAACTTCATCCAAAGTGCCGTTCACCACATTCACTGCCTTTTGGAACCTACAAATTCAAAGCTATCCACGCCGTAGACGACACAAAACACAACTTTGAAGATATAAGTTTGATCATACTTCCATTCGCCAGTTGCTAGCCTTGTTACGGCTTCAAAAAAGGAGGTTTTGACCATATTTTGACACTTATTCTTACTAGCCTCAATAAGCCGTCTTGACCTCCTTTTCCTCGTTTTTGTCCTTTTGGAACATCGTGCGGCAACCTTAATTAATTATAAAGACTCTTCCTGACTTGAGTGACCTATCCTTTGAAGCCCGCCGTAGTTTTCCAGCTCTGTCGGCCTTCGTTGTGTGTCATGAACTGAAGTTCCTTACACTGAATTGTGACGAATGCCACACCTCGACTAGATGTGGCGCTGGGTTTGCCACACACCAGGGTCTTTGCCACCAGTTCCAATAGTGGCGACCATTGTGTCAGAACTGAGGGTTCAATGCCAAAACATCGACAGCGCCTCAATGCCTTACGAATAAGATGACAACGACATGGAAATAGCACGGGCACAATTCTTGCAACTGATGATGGATACTTGGAGTTCTGGATATAAAAGGCGTTTGATATCCTGGCGTTTAGATAGTTCTGTTTTGCTCTTTAACCTTTCAATCACATTCGATACTTCAGCTTACTCTACATTGTTCTCTTGAAGTGGCTGGCCGCCTTCTCTGTTATTTGATTTAGTTCTTGATATATCTGTCCCCTCTAACCCGGAACATATATTGCCCCCTGCTCTATCTCGATAACCCTTATTCACCAGATTCAGTTCTTGGTGTCTCTAACCAAGTATGTGCAATCCTCGTTGTTGCACCTACGATACTTCATACGCCTGACCCGACCTGGCGTTATTGATTATTCTATTCGCACTGCTGTTTGTTGCGTCTCCTTATTCCTATACCACGTGCTTGGTATTTTGTGTTCCGACGCGGACTACTTTCCGACTACCACTCGTCTCAACGCTGGGTATGTGTTAAGGTGTGATCACGCTAAGCTGGATCTTCACAGAAAGGGACACAGAAGGACAAAGATCTCGAATTGAAGAACAAAAACTAAACTATCTAAATGGTGTAGAAACAATGCGACTATTTATCCTGTTGGAAAGGGAGGCAACCGACGATCGGCGGCGACGACAACTAGTTCCTCTAGGAAGTGCCGTTAGTCTTGGTTCTGGTCTGGCATTAGTTTTGCCGTACCAGCGCCGGACTAGTCCTTAGAGGATACGCCGTTAGTGTTGGTGTCGGGCTTCCGTCGGTCCTTAAGGGTGCAACCCCAACATCAGCCTCTCTTCCTCCTTTTGCGCGTCGTTTTGGTTCCTTTTTGGCTGAGCCATAGTTTGTAGGCGTCGGTATCGACCAGAAGGTCGACTGGTTCCCAGCCAGGTCTGACGTAGCCTTTCCATTTGACTTTGACTTGCTTGACACCGTTAGAAGTGCGTTCGCCAAGGATCTTTTCGACCTCCCAGTATTCTTCACCATTGATGACTCCCATAGGTGCTGGTCGATCGTCGTGAGTCTTTTGGGAAGGGAAAGCGTCGTTGGCAGCTGAGCGAAGGCGATCGGCATGGTAGACGTCGTGAGCAGTTGTACCCGGTACTTCAAGACGATAAGTGTGAGGGGTAACTTGTTCCAACACTTTGCAGTATTGGTACTTTGCTCTAAGTTTCCTGCCGAGGCCTGAGCCTTGTTGTTCAGGGCGTAGGGTGAGCCAAACGTATGAGCCTGTAGGAAAATCTGGCGCAGGACGTCGGTGTTCATTCTCGCGTTGCTCCATCTCCGCTCGTGACAGAGAAAGGTTGGCGTGGGCCCATTTCTGGGCGTCTCTCAGGCGTTGGATGACCCTCTCAGCCTGTCCGAGTGGACCGTTATTGTCGGGTTCGACAGGCAATGGTGGTGCGGCGAAGACTCGTGGGTGGTAGCCGTGAGACAAGAAGAAAGGTGAAACATTAGTGGCAGAAGATGGGGTGGCATTGATGCTGAACTCGACCATGGGCAGTAGATTGAGCCAGGCGGGGCCTTCAGCGCTGAGTTTGGCAAGTTTGACTTTGATCTCAGCGTTCATCCTCTCTGCAGCTCCATTGGTGGCCGGGTGGTAAGCTGTTGTGGTTAGCCTTTCGATCTCTAGGCGTTTGCAGAGGTGTCGCCAAGCTGCGTTGACAAATTCGCGGTCGGACAAAATAGATTTTGGCATGCCGTGGTGTCGGTAAAAATGGTGGAAGAACATATCTGCAACAGATTCCATGTCGAGGGCGTCGGCGGGAATAAGAATGACGCCCTTGGATAGACGGTCTATAACAGTTAGGACGTGGGTGTAGGTGATGCCGCCTTTCTGTGCTGGTTCCAAAGGTCCGATAAAGTCGATGGCAATCTCGGCCCAAGGCTGGTCGGGAATTGGCAAGGCTTTGAGGGTGGTGTCCTTGTTGTCGCGACGAATGTTAGAACTACCACAAATTTGACAGTTGCGGCAGAAACGGCGGATATCTTCGACGTAGCGGGGCCAGAAAAATTCTCTAGACAGCTCGACTTGCATGACGTTCTTTCCGGGGTGCAGCATCATGGGCGAGTCATGAATGTTCTGTAGGATGGCGGTTCTCAATGGCTCGTTAGTAGGTACCCATAGTTTATTCCGGAATCGAATAGCGGATTTGGCGTCCAAAGAGCAGTCGGAAATGTTGACTCTCAACTTGTGTCTGATTGTTTCGGGCCACTGTGACAGTCCATCTGTCAACGCTTTATGAATAATGGCGTATTCATCATCGGCAGCACAGGCATCAGACCAGAGTTCCCGTAAGGCAGGCGGAAGTTCGGGGGTAGAAGGGGCTTCTGGCGTGTTGGTGGTTTGTGTCGAGAAAACTTTCAGGCCGTTACCGTCGTGGTGCAAGATAGTGGCTAGTCGGTCGTTGTAGCGCGCGTCATTCGTGTTGTCCGGGGTGTCGCGGCGAGAGAGAGCATCTGGGAGAGGGGAGAGTTTACCAGGACGGTGGACGATGGTACAGTTGTATTCGCTCAAGGTCAGGTACCATCTAGCTTGGCGCTCGGACAAGTGCTGCAACTTGGTAAAATGCAGCAAGTTTTTATGATCTGAGACGATGGTAAACGTCTCCTTCAGGCCCTTGAGTTCGCCACGCCATTCCTTCAGGGCACAGACAACAGCCAACAGCTCTTTGTCGTGGATCGGGTAGTTGCATTCGGCGGCAGTCATTTTGCGGCTGAAATAAGCACAAGGCCTAGTTGATCTATCGGGCTGCGTCTGTAGAAGCGCTGCACCGAGACAGTAGCCAGACGCGTCTGTTTCAACAACAGTTGGCAGATCTGGATTGTGCGTGCAGAGGACAGGGGTCGAGGTGAATGCTTCTTTTAGAGCCTGGAAGGACTCTTCTTCCTTTTCGCCCCACTGGAAGGCCTGGTCTTTCTTTGTCAACTGTAGCAAGGGAGTCGCTAGAGTAGTGAAATTTCTGACAAAGGTGCGGTAGAAATTGCATAGACCGAGGAAGGCTCGAACGTCCCTGACCTTCTTGGGCGTTGGCCAGTCCGACACTGCAGAGACTTTGATTGGGTCGGTTGAAATCTTGCCGGGCTCAAGGATGTATCCCAGGTACTTCACTTTCGATACCGCGAACTCACATTTATCAATGTCGATTGTCAGCTGGCCCTCCAGAACCTTTGCTAAAGCCAAGTTGACCTTCTCGTAGTGGTCCTCTAACGTGCCGTCGGTATAAATCAAGATGTCATCGACGTAGGCAGAGCACCACACATCCAAGTATGGGCGTAGCAGACTGTTCACAAAACTTTGGAACTCTGCAGGCGCGTTGGCCAGACCAAAAGGCATGACGTTCCACTCAAAAAGGCCTTGTCGCGTTCGAAAAGCGGTCTTCCACTCATCTCCCTCGGCGATTCTGATGTTATGAAACGCGGAAACAACGTCGAGTTTCGTAAACCACTTAGCTTTGGAAGCATTAGCTAGGGTCTCGCTGATGTTTGGGAGTGGGTACCGATTCTTTTTCATAGTCGCGTTTAGTGCACGATAATCTACACAGAAGCGGAGGCCGCCACCAGGCTTTTTCACGAATAGGATGGGAGCAGCAGCAGTGGACTGGCTGTGGCGAATGTAGCCTTTTTCCAGCAATGAAAGAAGCGTCTGGCGAAGAACCACGAGTTCTTCTCTGGTCATGCTATAAAGGGGGCCCCATGGAGCTTCTTCGTCGGGCACGGTCAACTCGATCCTATGATCCTGGCCAGGCCGGCGGGGAGGCATCTTTTTAGCAAATTGCGCGTCTGGATCAAACACCTTGACCTTGTCGTGCTCGATCCAAGCTGGGATCTTCTTTTTCCACTCTCTGGGGTTGGCTGGTACTCTATCTTTCTCCAAACGGGCCAAGGCTTTATTGATATCTTCGATTGAAGCTGCAAAAACCCGCAGCTTATCTCTCTTGGCGGCGCGGAAGAAGGTGCTCGCTCTGTTTATTCGTACCATGGTAGAGCGGAAGGTATGGTTTGTCGTCGCCTTTCCTTTTTATATACCCGCCCTGGCCCAGTTTTGACACAAAACTGCTTTTTCACATACTAATCTTTTTTTTTAATCCATGTACCTTTTACCCCATTACTCCATACTAAAGGTACTTCAAATATTCTTTTTTTTTTAAACCCAACTTTCGTTCAAAACTGCCTAGCTCTGATTGGCTGGATCCGCTTGTTTATGCTCGGCTATTTGCCTGCAGAAAAAAAACAAATCTTGTCTCCTGGTCCTGTTGCTGAGCAGACCTGGCAATCGACATGTATCCATGTCTTGGTATGGGATTCTTTTTTTTTTGTTCAAGTGCCTTTGTAAATGTCCAAGTCCCAGCGACACACTTACACACACACATTTACTTGACGCACACACTGATTTTGCGACATCACGATTGAACAACTTGGTGTTTAACATCAACGCAATCAACCATACATCTACTATTTCATGTATGTGCACTCACCATTAATTGCTTTGTTTATTAAAAACTGGATAGCAACAGATGTGCAACACAATTGCCTTTTACTTTTGACACACATCCAGTTGCTGAATTGCACGACTCAGAAATGGCTGCATCGTGAGAGCCTGTTGAGACATACATTTTGAAGCTGGCAAAAAAAATCCAAATCAGTTGTATGTGACTGGCACGACAGCGATTTACAGTGGCTACAGTGGTTGCTTTAGTGGACATGGCCTGGAAGCTGTCGCAACTATTGAGTGTCTTTGCACTGGGATGCACTGGTGAGATCTACATTAAAAAAGAAAACAAGAGAATTAGAGTGAAGCTGAGGCTTGAAGAGACAAACTATTACAGACCATGATTTTTTTGAAGTATATTTGCAGTTGTGGTGGCTGTTTGAAGATTTCAAAGAAAGTTCAACTGCGACAAAATGTGACAAAGTATTCGGGATGGGGTGGTCAGTCAAGAAAAAATCCAAGTTGTTTGAAAAAAGAATTCGACGAAGAAAGCTGCTGTGCAACTCAGGAAACAGTGGGGAAGTAACAGGGATCCGCTGAATCAGAGAATAGCATACTCGTATTGGAAGTGATCGAGGCAATTGGCTGTCTTCACAGCTCGATGCACTCACGAGAACTGCATTAAAATGAACAAAAGGTGTTTAAAAGTGAAGATAAACCACTGGACTGGTTGCTGTAGTATTCATATTTTTTTTTTTGGAACGACGTGGTGCAGGTGTGGTGGTTGTTTGAAAAGTTAGAAGACTGGTTGACTTCGTTTTTTGCTTGGCTTGTTGGTAGCCATTGCACATTGATGAATATTGGGTAGGGTTAAGAGAACAAGGCTGACATAATGAACATCACACAAATGGGAGTGCACACAAGACAATTGGTAGATCACAACACCGAGTTTGAGCAGATATAGTTACAGAGACAGAGCAAGATGTGACGCAAGATACAAAAGGGACATTGAGTATAGGCTGGAGATTGAGATTGGTGCTGGTGAAGTGTCACAGGTGAGAGTTGGGTGGTGGCCGGAATTGAATATCTCCTTTGAGCAGCGGATGTGAGGTCAAGGCAAGTGACAATCATGACGTGTGATAAGGCAAGAGGGCAAAGTATACTCGGAGAATGAGCTGGTTTGGGGGAGCATATCGGTGTAATTTGATTGTGCAGGTGACAAGTGATTGGGATGCAGTGAAGGCAGACGTGTTGTGGTGATCGGGGTAGTGAGCGGGGTGGTGATGCGGAAGTCAAGTTGCGAACAACACAGGATTGAAATTACAAAAGAAAGGTTAGGCACAGAGCATGAACTGCTTGATACACACACGCCGGTATAATTGGATTTTCTAGGCGACAAGTGGTCGATGTGCTGTGACGGTAAACGTGTCGTGATGTTCGAAGCAGTGAACGCGGTGGTGATACGAAAATTGACTTGACAAGACGGGGAGAATGCACGACGAAAGAAAGTCTATGCTCCGAGAATGAACAAACTAAAGTGCAGACGGAAATACAATTGAATTGCAGAGGGGACAAGAGGCGGCTGAGCTGTGACGACAAACGTGTTGTGATGTTCGGAGGTGTGCGCGGCGTTGAGATGCGAAGTTTGGTTTAGCGGAACAGGGAGTGTGCAGGTTGAAAATAAAAACAGGCGCGGAGGATGAACCAACTGAAATACACACGAAAAACCAATTGGATTGCAGAGGCGTCAAGAGTTGGTTGAGCTTTGACGGTACACGTGTGGTGGTGTTCGGAGGTGTGTACGTGGTGGTGATGCCAAAATCAATTTCGAAAGACGGAGACATTGCAAGAAGAAAAGTAAACTAGACTCGGGAAACCAACGGAATGAGAGAAAACTATCAGTATAGTTGAAATGTAGAGGCGAAAAGTAACTCATGTGCTGTCAAGGCGAACGTGGTGGGATGACCCGGGGTATGCACGGGGTGGAGACGCCGAAATTGATTTGACGACATGACGACACTGCACCACGAAAATAAAAACAGACCTAGGGAATAGTCCGAGCAAGATCTGGCTATTGGTATAATTGGATTCCGCAGGGAACAAGCGGTTGAGGTGCAGTGACGTCGGACGTGTGGTGGTGATCGGGCCTGTGATTCTGATAATTAAGTTAAAGAAATCAGGCGATTTAAACTGGGAAAGCCAAGCATACTGGCAAAGTGGACAAACTTTGGTGAGTTTATTGATATACCCCAACCACGTTGACGATGAGTAGTTGAAGTGTAGTAAGGTCGAACGCAGGATGCTTGCTGTTGAGAGAAGTGATCTCGTCAGTCAAGCCACAGACATGAACACGATGAAAGCAGGAAATGAAAAAACACCCAGAGGATAGCCTAGCCTTGACGGGCTTATTTGTATAATTTGCTTGCACTGTAGATCAGTGGTCCGCATGCAGTGAAGCTCAACGGGTGGTGGGCATCGGGGTGGTGATCATTGAAGTCAAGTTACGAACGTGAGGACATTTAAAGTGAGACATCAAAGTATACTCGGAGGATAGCTAGACAATGCTCAGCCTATTAATGCAGTCTAATTTCCCGGGCTATAAATGATTGAGGTACAGTGAAGTTCAACGTGTGGTAGTAGTCAAGGGAGTGATCCCGTAAGGCAGGTAACAAGCACGTGGAGATTTAAATAAAGAAATCAAAGTGAACTCGAGGGATGGCCCAACGTCATTGAGCTTACTGATATTATTTGATTTGATTGCGCTAGATACAAGTAGCTGATGTGCAACGATGGTAAACGTCTGGTGATGGTCGGGGCGGTGTTTCCGGGAATCAAGTTATCGACACGTAGACATTCAAGATAACAAAACAAAGTGCAGATTGTGTGATTCCAGACAGGCAGACTGAGGCAAAAATGAACTAAGGCGAGGGTTTTGTTTAACAGACTACTGCAGTAAATAACAGATACGAAGTAACGGGTTTGAAGAAGTGACGATGCAGTTTGTTAGTGTGTAAGGACAAACAGTACAGTGGAGTATATTTGTGGTACGTGGACTTGCATTCAACTGTAGTGGCAGTAGGTACAGTATATACTCTCTTGTTTTGAGATGCAAGGCAAGACTGACAGGCGACAGAAGATATGGAAAACAAAGGCTGATTACAGGTAGTGGAAGTGATGGTGAGGTTCAGTGTTGAGCATAGGATAAGGCTGCGGTCGGTTGATTCAGATTAACAGGGTAGGACATGGGGTACAGTGGCATAGGGCAAGATTGTGTGTAGTATGTGGCAATGGTGTGGACAAGGGGATGGACAAAGAGGACCAGGAATAGGTGAACAACTGACGGGAGATTTATGGTGGGACATGGGCGGACAAGGTGTGTAACAGGTATGTCATCAAGTATCAGGACAAGCAAGTTGAGAACAAGGTGGACAAGCAAGTTGAGAAGCAAGTTGACAAAAGGCAGGATAATTAAGTGGATAAGTGGCAGGATAAGTTGACAATTAGGTTGACAGACAGGTCGACAATTATGTTTAGACGTAGGTTGACAAGTAGTTTATTACATAGGTCGACAACCAGGTGGACAAGTGGTTTAATAGATAGGTGGACTCGTGGGTGTAGGAATAGTTGGACAAGTAAGTGGACAAGTGTAGTGGTTGGTATGAATGACAGGGCAAGAGTGACACAAGCATAGGTTGGATGGAAATGATGAATGAAGAATGAAGAATGATGGTGATTGTCAAGTAGCGGGGTTTGCGAGATATGATGAGAAATGACAAAAAGCAGTGATACAAGTAGGAACAAGGAGATGAAGGCGATGAGGGGATGTAAGTGGGTTGATATGGTTGATGGATTGAGGGTTGGATGAACAAGTGTGGTGAGATTCAATAGTTTGTATTTTGGCTTAGGCGGCCAACCCTAATTGTGGAGAATCATGTGATCAGAGATGTAACCCTGAAAGTGTAGAGTCATGTGACTAAGATACAGAACCCTAGCGAGACAAGTCATGTGACACATGCATTAACCCTGAATACACATGGGTCACATGACAAATGTGATAACCCTAAGGTTGATCGAGTCATGTGATCTGAACCACTAACCCTAGTCGTAAAGCGATCATGTGACATACATGTAAACCCTAACCCTTGTCCCGGACATGGAAATTTTGAAGTTCAAAATTTTGAGAATATGATGTCATAGTAGAGCGGATATGAGATTTAGCGAACCGCTAGTGTTGGATGAAAGAGAGAAGAAAGGGAGAATAAAGGAGGAAAAAAGGGAGAAAAGAGAAGAAAATGGAGCGTGAATTAAAAGGGGTGGAAAGTGAATAGAAAGTAAAAGTGATAAGGTAGGGTTTTAGGGTTTTAGGGTTAGGGTTTTAGGGTTTTAGGGTTTTAGGGTTTAGGGTTTTAGGGTTTTAGGGTTAGGGTTTTAGGGTTTTAGGGTTTTAGGGTTTTAGGGTTTTAGGGTTTTAGGGTTTTAGGGTTTTAGGGTTTTAGGGTTTTAGGGTTTTAGGGTTTTAGGGTTTTAGGGTTTTAGGGTTTTAGGGTTTTAGGGTTTTAGGGTTTTAGGGTTTTAGGGTTTTAGGGTTTTAGGGTTTTAGGGTTTTAGGGTTTTAGGGTTTTAGGGTTTTAGGGTTTTAGGGTTTTAGGGTTTTAGGGTTTTAGGGTTTTAGGGTTTTAGGGTTTTAGGGTTTTAGGGTTTTAGGGTTTTAGGGTTTTAGGGTTTTAGGGTTTTAGGGTTTTAGGGTTTTAGGGTTTTAGGGTTTTAGGGTTTTAGGGTTTTAGGGTTTTAGGGTTTAGGGTTTTAGGGTTTTAGGGTTTAGGGTTTTAGGGTTTTAGGGTTTTAGGGTTTTAGGGTTTTAGGGTTTTAGGGTTTTAGGGTTTTAGGGTTTTAGGGTTTTAGGGTTTTAGGGTTTTAGGGTTTTAGGGTTTTAGGGTTTTAGGGTTTTAGGGTTTTAGGGTTTTAGGGTTTTAGGGTTTTAGGGTTT